>NC_138515.1:15561957-16826957 GCF_964252035.2 Podarcis erhardii | reverse complement strand
CACTGAGCTTTGTTGCCTCTCTGGAAAGGCTGTGGGGTTGCTAGGTATAGTTAAAGACCACGAAAGGTCTGCCTTACCTTTGACAGTTCACAGAAGGGAGATTCTGCTGGTTGTGGCTTCCCATTCTTACAGAACTGTGATTTGCTAACCCTAAGGAAGCCTCAGTGGGGCGTACTAGGAGAGGCGATCCCATAGGTACGAGGGTCCTAGGCCGTATAGGGCTTCAAAGGTTAAAACCAGCACCTTAAACCTGATCCTGTACTTCACAGGGAGCCAGTGCAGCTAGTATCGCACTGGATGAATGTGACCCTGCGGCGAAGACCCCATAAGGAGTCTTGCTGTGGCATTCTGCACCCGCTGGAGTTTCTGGGTCAGTTGGCAGCACTATCGTGATGTTTAGCTGGGGATATATCACGATGTTGAAAACCATATATCGCCCAGACCTAATCAATGTTAGAGTTGAGAAAAGAACTAGTTCTGACACAGGCAGGCGACTGTAGTAGAAACATACAGATTCTCAAACTAGACCACTGACATTCTCAAACTCCTGAGTACAGAAGTTGGTATAAATGCTCAGTAAACGGATAAACAAAATATTGTATGAATTTCCATGCTGAGATTCTACCAAATGGCTCTTCGAAGAGCAGAAACAGATGCTCTGCCAGGGATCTCCCCATGCTCCTTAGCTGCTCATACTCAACTGCCAGAGGCAAACAGTATCAGGAAGCCAAAAGGTGCCTGAAAGAAAAGCTCCACCAAAGTCACTAAACAGCCCCTTTGCCTGTCTCTCAGTTTGCCTGGGAATAAGTCAGTGGGTACCAACAATTTTGCTGGCATTCTAATGCTTGAATAATTCAGGTGGCCCATGTTAAAATCCAGTTGCTGACCATGGATATATATCAAGCAAACAGATGACAGCTTAAAGTTGTGAATGGGTTTTGCAACACTGAATACCCAGAATGTTTCTTTTTCTACTGATGCAGTAGGGAATTTTGCCCAGGGAGAAACATACAAGCTTACTTCCAGCTTAAAGTAATGCTTTTTAATGGAATCACTTCTAAAGAAATCTTTATTTTCTAAGAATGGGGCGGGGGGTAATCAAAGCAGTATGTAAACATTTATGTTCAGCAGTTTTAATGTCTGCATATAGCTCCTAGTTCAGCACAAATATTGCAGGCTCAGCACAAATTAAAAGAGACCCCAGCAAAACACATAAAGTAATTGTCACTGGTTCATCTGTTTTACCAACATTCACAAAATGTACTCGAGTAAAATGACTCCAAAATGTTGTCCACGGAAAGACACAACTCTAGCCAACCAAGATGGATATAAGCTCCATTAGGTAAATAATAAAATCCACAGAAGTCTGAGAAAATGTCCCATCTGCCCTTCTTTCACATCTTAAAATGTGATCTCATCAGTATGTTTATTGGCCTCTAACATAAAGCTCAGAAACAGAAGCTTTGTAACATGAATTCGTGGTGCAGACTAGAGTAGGATGAGTTAGTGGCACAGGGCAAATGATAGAATCATGGGGTTGGAAGGGACAACAAGGATCATTTAGTCCAACCTCAGCACTGCCAAATGTGCAACTGCAGGCGGATGGGTATGAATGGGGGAAAGCAAACAGAAGAGATGCCCACCTTCCAGTTCCACAGCTTTCAAACTGTGTTCTAGGGAACCCTGAGGTTCAGCAATAAAATCTATAATAGTGATTAAGCTTCCTTGAAAGAAAGGTTACACACCACTACTGCTCTTTCCTGCAATGCAAGGCTCCAGGGAAACAGTGGGGGTTGTCTAGAATTCATTATCTGCTTATGGGAGGCAATGGGTAGCCCCATCGACACCCTGCCTGAAGCAAGTAGAATACTTCTAGAATATGGGTGACTGAAATTATCAGATATTTATACAAGTGCCAAAACCTCTTGGTCTCACATAGCAACATGGTTTCATTCTCTTTCAATATCTTACAAATTTCCTTTTTTTAAAAAATCTGTTTACAGTGGTACCTTGGTTCTCAAACGCCTTGGTACTCAAACGCCCTGGTTCCCAAACTCCGAAAACATGGAAGTTAAATGTTCCGGTTTGCGAACGTTTTTCGGAAGCTGAACATCTGGTGCAGCTGTCGGCTATTGTTTCCGGGGCGCCTGCACCAATCAGAAGCTGCGCCTTGGTTTTTGAACATTTCGTAAGTCAAACTGACTTCCAGAATGGATTAAGTTTGGTGCTTTTGGTTTTGCTATTTATTTTGCATTTTTGTTTTTGAGGCTTTTTCGGTTAATTTGTTTTTGTGACTGTGTGGAACCCAGTTCAGCTATGATTGATTGATTGATTGATTGATTGTGTGACTGCGGAAATGGATAAAAGCCCCCCATCCAAACAATGACTATCAGTGCAGGTAAGAAAAAAACATAATTTTAATTTTTATCATTTACAATACTGTCTTATTTTATAGTACAGTACATTGATTATTGCTTTCATTTTATGGATGAGTGGTCTTGTTAGATAGTAAAATTCATGTTAAATTGCTGTTTTAGGGGTTGTTTTTAAAAGTCTAGAACGGATTAATCCATTTTGCATTATTTTCTATAGGAAAGGGCACCTTGGTTTTGGAACAGACTTTGGAACGGATTAAATTTGAGAACCAAGGTACCACTGTACTTTCAAGTGTAATACAGGAAAAAAGAAGTAGTAAACATTTACCTGAAAACAAAGCAAAACAACACATCTAACACTGTCTGGTAGATGACAGCCACACAAAACACTGCCCCAGAGCAATAAAAGAGGAATGGCAAATAAGGAATGGAATACTCAAGGATATGCAGTCATCAAAGCCGTGACGTGCAATTTCCTTGCGCCTCCATATCAGGTCCCACCAGAATGCTAAGTGCAACACCACCACCCCCAGTCTACTGTGCCACTCTGCTCTGTTCACATATGTAAGGAACAGCCACCACATATGTCAACAGTTGGGTTATTATCACAGCTCTCAGCAGCACATCCCCAATAAGTGTTGCTTTGTTTCATTGCATTGTTTTTGGTTTTTCCAAGTAGCAAAACTAGCATGGGAGGAGAGCAAATGTAGTTCATAACCTGTTGCTATTGTTGTTTAGAAACATGTTAACATATCAGCCCCCAATTACTCTAATTCACTGTTAGGGTAATGATCCTGACAGGCACCATCTGACAAAATAGATTAAGGGTGTGGAAATATCCAAGATACAGAGTATACCTCTCTGCTCTATGCAGATAACAGGATATTGACATTAATGAAACAGAATAATCAAAACTTCCACAATCACACACAAACCAAGTAGGAATTGTGTTAAAGACATACAGAGGCCACCAGATTTTATTATGGGGCTGACTGACCAGGACCCAGTAGCAAGACCTCCCATGAGGGATGGAAGTGATGATGAAGAACAGCAGCAATCAAAACCAAGTTTAAATCAAACAGGAATGTAGACTAGGTGCCTGCAAGAGTGCTGGGCAACTAGATAGCAAGTAAGGAGAAGGAAAATGTACAGGCCTCAATGCAAGGAACGCAGACTGAACCTCCACTCGGCTTTAAGCTAATTGCAAGAACTTTAAACCAAAGCCACTTCTGGGAAAAGCACCTATTAAAAGTTTCTGTAAGGAGACTAAATTCATGCCTCAAGCACTAGGTGGCACTAATCCTACCTGGGTCTAGCAGGCCAGCATGGAAGACGTGAGGTTCTCACAACCGGGAAATTTAGTATAACAAAGCATAAAGAAAAGAATGACAAAGAGAAACACCAAAGTACCTGACTATTATTTGTTCACAGTAGGTGGTAATGAAACCATGCATTTTGTGATCATAAAGTCTTTGTAAGAGTGTAACATCCTGGTATTTATAATTGACAAGTCCATTTTTTAAAAACACATTCTAATGGATAGCTTTGGTACTAATAATGTAATCTGACTTACCAACTTGGCTACTTTTCCATAGTCAATCCACCTGATCGTTGCAAAGTTCGTTGACTCAGCACAGTTGAAACCATGATTAAATCCTGCGTGGTATCCATATGGGAAAGTGATCATAAACTCTCCTGCCTCCTGTGTTATCTAAAAAAACCGAAAAGACAATGAATAAAAATTGTCCAGGTGTTTCTTCCCCTAGATTTATATCGACTCAATGTTATATCGACTCAATGTTTCCTTAAAAAAAACAACCCACCAGCCTCTACCCAAAGGTTTCCACGAGAGCTTTTTGGTTCATAGGAAAGAAATTGGCCATTTTCACTTGTCCCGAAGAAGTACATACTCATACTCTGCATAAATGAATGAAATTGGCACAAATAAGTAACAGTGGGAAATTGGGGGGGGGGGGGTCAATAGCAGACAGGGTGGCCATGTGTCCTACTTTATGGAGATCAGCTCTCTACTTGAGGGTTGTTCAGTCCAATCTCTCATGCTCACCATTCTAAAAAAAGAAACCTCATAGGACAACTGGAAGAAAACATAGAATTCCGCAACATTGATGGAAGTTGGTGAAGTTTTCCATCCAAGATTTGCTTGGCCCCTTGTACCAAGAAACCTCTGGCAATTTTTCCCCTGCCACACCTTGTGTTCTAAAGACTGTCAAGTTTGCCATCAGGTAGTAAGATGTTACTGTTATAGAAAGCCATTAACCATTTGGTTGTTTCCTGAAGAGGACAACTAATAAAAGGCTGTGCGATGTTTTACTGACCTTCTTAAAGAAAGCACCATTATACGTATAAATAAAACTAACATGGTGAGAACCGATTAAATAATCTCCCTCCCTGAGCAAGAACCAGGAATCAGGGAGAGAACAGTATTGCAGCAATGCATAGTGACATAAAAAGTCAGTAAGTACAGGGTGGAACTACATCAGCCATCAAATAAGATAGAATGAGCCATGGTGAAATTCACAAAACTAGCATAGAGACGCCAGGTAGCCCCCAAGATTGAGGTGACGTCACACAAGCACATGGCTGGCTCAAGATTGCGGGGGCCTGGCCCCCTTAAAACAAATATTGAGGGGGCTGATGTACCTTTGGCCCCTAAAAGCTGGTCTCCTGCTTTAGAACACATTTAAGCAGCAGGCAAATTTCTCAACATTTGTCCATTTGTATTCACCTGTCAGGGCAAGCTGGATTTCGAAGGGACAGAGGAACCAGAGACCAAATTGCAAACATGCGCTGGATTATGGAGAAAGCTAGAGAGTTCCAGAAAGACATCTACTTCTGCTTCATTGACTATGCAAAAGCCTTTGACTGTGTCAACAACAGCAAACTATGTCAAGTTCTTAAAGAAATGGGAGTGCCTGATCACCTCATCTATCTCCTGAGAAATCTCTATGTGGGACAAGAAGCTACAGTTAGAACTGGATATGGAACAACTGGTTCAAAATTGGGAAAGGAGTACAACAAGGCTGTATATTGTCTCCCTGCTTATTTAATTTATATGCAGAATTCATCATGCGAAAGGCTGGGCTGGATGAATCCCAAGCCAGAATTAAGACTGCCGGAAGAAATATCAACAACCTCAGATATGCAGATGACACAACCTTGATGGCAAAAAGTGAGGAGGAATTAAAGAACCTTTTAATGAGGGTGAAAGAGGATAGCGCAAAATATGGTCTGAAGCTCAACATCAAAAAAACGAAGATCATGGCCACTGGGCCCATCACCTCCTGGCAAATAGAAGGGGAAGAAATGGAGGCAGTGAGAGATTTTACTTTCTTGGGCTCCATGATCACTGCAGGTGGTGACAGTAGTCACGAAATTAAAAGACAATAACTCCCACTATGACAAACCTAGACAGCATCTTAAAAAGCAGAGACATCACCTTGCCAACAAAGATCCGTATAGTTAAACCTATGGTTTTCCCAGTAGTGATGTATGGAAGTGAGAGCTGGACCATAAAGAAGGCAGATCGCTGAAGAATTGATGCTTTTGAATTATGGTGCTGGAGGAGACTCTTGAGGGTCCCATGGACTGCAAGAAGATCAAACCTATCCATTCTTAAGGAAATCAGCCCAGAGTGCTCACTGGAAGGACAGATCGGGAAGCTGAGGCTCCAATACTTTGGCCACCTCATGAGAAGAGAAGATTCCCTGGAAAAGACCCTGATGTTGGGAAAGATGGAGGGCACAAGGAGAAGGGGACGACAGAGGACGAGATGGTTGGACAGTGTTCTCAAAGCTACCAGCATGAGTTTGACCAAACTGCGGGAGGCAGTGGAAGACAGAAGTTCCTGGCGTGCTCTGGTCCATGGGGTCACGAAGAGGTGGACACGACTAAACGACTAAACAACAACAACAAATTCATCTGTCATCTCTCATGTTTGTCTGACTTCTCTTTCTCCCTCCATTCCCCTCTCAAGCAACTTTTCCTTATGACTTTTCCATCCTCCCCCTGCCTGAGTTTATCACCTGCTGCACCTCAAGGAGATCTTACTATAGCAAGCCAATTTTGCACTGCATTATGGCTCTCTGATAAGTTTTCTGCCTGGTTTCCTAAAAAAAACAACCCAGTAGGACCTGAGGAACCATTTCTGAGCTCCAGGCTTAACCAATAAAGAACAGTCCATCTGAGCTGTCTAGACAATATTCTTCCAGGACAAATACTTAGGCACTCTTATAGTAAAACTGTCTTAAGAATTAACTTTTGCATTTACCAGTATTACCATTGCAAAACATGCTTTTGCCTGAAGGCATCTATTTGAGACCCTACTAATGATATAACTGCCATGCCAGTGGCTGAAATTAGAAACTACAAAAGAATCATTTCACAGCATTGTAGCTCCCAACAAAAGCATGTTATAGTTTCAGAAATGTTTTATTTAATGGAAGACTTAACTTTTCCTAAAGGAGTACAATTTTTGCAGTCAGCAGAAGGATACAAGGAGTGGAAGTGCAAGATATGGAGAATGTGGAACTTTATGTAATGAATTCTTGCTCACCACTGCATTGAAATTCCTTTTACAGTCCTTTTTTTTTTTTTTTTTTGTCACAAGACAATGGAAAGACACAGAAGTTGGAAGAATTAACAGGAGATCACCTAGGCACTCAAACTATGGAGTTTTTCAACAAAGCACATAGCACAGTAAAAAAAAAGGAAAAGGCTGTAGGACAACTCAGGCACTGCTCCAAATACTAAATACAAGTTCTTGGAGAGACACAATTTCATTGACATAATAGCATTTGTGTTGGAAGGAAGCAAATGCCCCTTGGGGGCAGCTGTCTGAAAGGCCAGGATTCCATAAAATACCCATAAGCTAAACTGAGTTAATCTCATGAAGCGTCCAGAGGAAAGAAAAAGATTTAGCAACTTCATTTCAGCAGCTCCTCTTATACTCAGGAACTATTTGTTCTCTCGATATCCAGTCCAGATCTGCTTTGCCACAGCTTGAAGCCACTGTTTCTTCCCCCAATTTCTCCATAGTAACTTTTTCTTTAAAACCAAGCATTTCAGTTTTCATTGCTTTTTCCTGGGTGGGGGCAGGGGTGACATACTGAGCTGGATCGAAAGAGGCCATTACTTAATTGCTTACCTAGAGCTTTCAAGAATTTGGTGTAAATAGACAATGCTGCTTCTAGCAGAGGAACCCAACTCAGTATACCTGTACCTGCTGGGTAAACTGAAATGGTTAAGTGGTCTAAGGCAGCTGATAGCACAAGCTGTTTATGCTGCCTCTAGCCACTATCCTGAAGGTGCATCTGGTAACCAGCCCCCACAGCTTGTGTGGCTGAATCCTCAATAAAATAGGTCCCCTATGTAGCCCAGTCACTTACCTCCTTTCAAGTTATGTCCTTTGCCCAATTCCTAAGAACCAACTTTCACATTATACATAACAAAACAACATAGTCACTCGAAAAACAACAACAACTGCTATATAGATTAGAAAATCACTTTGCTAAGATAAAACTCACGCTCCCCATTTGTTAATCTTGAGATCTGGTGCAATTAAGCCCTAACTCCTTGAACCAGCAACCAACCAAAGTCCACATCAAATTCAAAAACCTTTTATTATAGAAGTGTTAAATGTCTTTACAGAGCTACCATAAACATGCAATAGCATAGTTCATATTAAAATGTACGTCATCATGCCACGACATAAACATTACTTTTCGTTAGCTCACGAGAGACTGGAGAGGCAAAAAAAAAATAATCAGCAAGTTTCTGAGCTTGCAGATTATGTACACATGATGCGAGATTTGTGAATACTTAGATATAATCAGAGAGGAAGTACTATAATTCTAGGTTTGTACTCTATGTGGTGCATTTGTGTGCGCACACAAAAATATGGGCACAAGGCAATTAAATAGCCTATTACTCTATCTTTTCCATAGACATATGTAATGCTACCTTATAGTTCCATTACGAATTGGTAGCAATTGTGTACTGTATCGAAGCATAAGCACATAAATATGGGAGTATGCACACAGGTGCACATGCTGAGATTGTGATTGGAGTTTTTTAAGAGTCTGGTGTGAGTGCATATAAGTATGAACATTTTCTGTGCCAGCAATTCCCAAATTTATCTTGTCACTCACCCCCACTGATGACAGTTTAGCAGGTGTGCTATTGCAACAACCAGCAGTTCAGCTGTCACCTGGTAGGCGTAGGCTGGCTTATCAGTGTTTAGCACGTTTCCAGTTCTATCACTCCAAGCCACAAGAGATCACAGCCTGATTCTCTCTATTCACATTCTCACAGAAGCCTATTAATTAGAACTACAGTAGGGTATAGACTGCTCTCTGGTGGTACAAGGTGACATAATATTTAGTTATCCAAAATGTTTAAATGGAAACTGAAAAGTTCCTAGCCCTAGGATACAGCTGTATGAAGGACAATATACAAATGCCTTAAGCGCATAAAAGTAGAAGCGGAATGAAACTTTGTGTGCTGAAAACCCATTGTCTCCTGCAAAAATGAGTCTGAAGAGGTTAAACGGAAAATCCTCCTGCCTACACTACTTGAGAGTCTTGCTGTATTCCCATGCTAGAAGATGCCCTGCTCTGACTTTGTGAAATACAAAATGAAAGCTATAAACTGCAAGATTTTATTTCGTATGTGCAGTATGGAGAAATTTAGTAGTTGACACATATAATACAAATAAAGCAACTGTCTCTTCCTAAGCTGAGATGCCATTACAAAGAATAAAAGGATGTGCACATTTATACTTTAGTCACTTTCCTTGGCTATGTGCATAATGTGCTAGACGTAGCATAACCGAGGATCCTTTCTGACCCCCTCCCATTTGTCAATTAAAGTCCTTCATGAACTAAATGGGGTGGTTTAAGGATGTCTTTGTCTCCATTTACCCTGAACATTGCTGCCTGTGTACTTCAGCCTGCGGAAGACTCCCACATAACTTATTCACATAGAGAATTCTGTTATTTCTGTGAAGCTGTTCTTTCTGCAATTGCTGTCCTTATTTAGAAAGTATATCTGTGCAGTTAGACAGGCATCACTGTTTAACTTGAATCTTTCTAGCTTCCTTCGACTTGAATTAGAAGCCTAGAGTTGAGCAATGAACTTCACTTGAAGAGGATGTTACTCACAGGCTTAGGTCCTCAAGCTATGTGGTTTTTTAAGGTATCCTACTTTGAGGTCTGACCCGCTTAGGAATATTGCAGATCTGGATTCCATGTTCCAGAAAATGCCACCACATGTCCAATGGGATGATGTGGTGGTTGCAGCCATTGATCACTTAAGAGGCAAACACCTCTCAGCCTGTTCTATCTTGTAAGAAAGCTGGAGCAAGTGGTCCCTTGCTACACATACTATAGCCTTTAAAATCCAGTGAGAGTTCACCCATACTCCTTTCCATGTCTGAAATGTTCATTGTTCATATTAAGAATGTACTATAATAAGTTTAGAGGCAAGAAAAATATTTACACAATCGGAACACTATCATCCTTTTTAGTTTTTTAACACTACTGAACGACATTGGAACTGTTTTTGTAGACGAGACACAGTCATCCTCCTACCCTCTCACATCAACCGCCAAGTAGGGAAAACTTAAAGTGGCTATTTTAGAAATGTGGGGGAGAGATCTGGAAAAGGCATTAATTCTTTAGAGATTCCAGATCTCTGAATAGCACACAGATACTCCACATAAGGTGGAGTTGAGCAAAATCTGTACCAAGCTAAAATTTCAGCCAACTTGCTGAAAGCTTTCTTGGCGTATCATGATCCTACTGCGAAAAGGCTGCAGCTCTCTAGCAACTACAACAGCTTATCAAGTGGGCAGCAAAACATCAAGAGAACAGGAACATTTGACTTAGCTTTTGGAAGCAGCTACATATTTAATCCTCCTCATGACTTAAAAAAAAAAGATCAAAAGTCATCTCCCTCTTTTCACCTATTTTATATTGAGATGGAATTCGTCTTCTGAGAGCACACTACAGTTTGAATATTCAGCAAGAGATGAAATCTGGATAGCAAAGTTTGTGGCAATGGTCTGCCACAGCCAAGGCAACAGTCAAGCAGGCCATTTGGAGAGAATTCTTTGGACAGAATGCAAGATATAAACGTAAGTAATGAAATGAAATATAAAGTGTGGAATTCTCACTACACACTCAGAAGCATATATAGTCATCCATGCAGGAATACAGTGATGAAGGGACACATCCCTTCTTTCTTCCATGCTTCTCTCATCTCACTTAATACTTGTCTGTCATGGTTTCTGCAGTGAGACTTAACTTTCTTGCTTAACTTGTGCACCTTAGCTGAAGTTTATGTCCAAATAAATTACCTATGTATAACTATTCCAACTTTGATGCAGTAGCTTAAAGACCCCAAAGTTAAAAAAACAACTCACTTTGTCAAATGGAATTCCGTATTTTTTCAGTATCGATGGAGAAATTAACGTCATCTTATGGCGCAGGAAAGCATCACATCCTTGAGAGCTGCTTGGGAAGAATCCTAGAAAAGCACAAATAAACAGAGAATTGTACCAATCACAGTGAGGACATTTTAATCACTTGCTGTATTCACCATATATAGTTCAATTCCACTGTCGCCAAGTTCTGTGTTTCCCTGCCCCACCTTCCCTACAGTTAAAAAGGCAGAACAGCAAGTTAGATATATGGTGACATTCTGACACAGGTTAAGTGATGCTACAGTTTACAGGGGTGAAGAGGAGAACTGAACATGGGGATTCCATTTTCAGAAGCAGCCCTGGGTCTTATATAATACATACTTCTTCCCTGAACTAGACCTAGCATTTAAATAGTAAGTCAGACATGCTGAATGACCAAGCCCTTCTGTCCATCTGAGAAACAGCAATACTTTAACAGACCAAACTCTGGCCCAGGAGCCTTGCAGGGCATTGTCTTCTCTGACAGGAGTCTGCAGTACAATGAAGGGCCTTGTGCAGTTGGTGAGGTAGCAAAGCTAAGGATTCTGGTCCTCCATAAAAGGAATCTGAATCCCAAGTTTCAGGCATCAAGTCCTCTTTCCTCTGTCAGTGTTTCCCAGTGGAAGGAACTTGTGAACAGCTTTGTGTCTGCAGGATCCCTGAAGCAGAATCTTGCAAACTGGGGAACAGATAGCCACGACAACTAGGGATTGGGACATGACAGATGCAGGACACTCTACCAGACAGTCTTTTACATTCATAACACTGATCCACATGCAGACTGACATATCTGCATCAGGGCATTCAGCTGGGCAATCCTATGCCCGATCAGTGCTTTTTTCCAGAATTTTCTCCAAGGTGGCACTTACTGTAACAACTTCACGGTGAATACTGGCACCTATTTTTCTAGAAAAAAAGTACTGTGCCCAATTATTGTCTTTTCAGCTGAACTGTGAAGGTTCTAGATGTGTAAATGGGTGCTGGGTTGTAGTCTTATAATACAAGCATTTAAGACAGCCAAACCATTGCTCCGTTTGCCTAGTAGTCTCCTGTACAGTGCTACTTATTTTAGGAAACAATACCATTAAAAATTGTATCTTTAAATGCAGGAATGTGAAAGCGATCCTTTAGCAATATATGTCAGATGAACCCATCACACTTTTTAAAAAAATCTGTACATTTGTGCTGCATTAAATAAATTAAATTTTAAATTAAAATCAATGAAGAAAGAGTCTATTTAAATCTCCTTCTATATGGATTTGTAATCAGGGCCTGAACAAATGTGGTGACTGGTCATAAGTTAATTTAAATTGGAAACCCACTGGAGTAAGGTAATGCACAGTATATTAAGCCCAGCATATCAGTTTAGAATGTATATTTACAATGACCCTGGAAAATTATGCTCTATATCATCTCAGCAGGAGGGGGGCGGGAACACGCACACACAATGAAAGAGACATGCTTTGAAAGCCAATCTTCTATGAATATGTTGAACAGGTTTTACTATTAAATCCAGTACTATTTTTGCACAAAATCCATACCCCCAACGTTTAACAGATGAACATAAGAATATGCTTGTGCATCAATAACTGGGTGGGCAGATCCAGAGATGGACAATAGCAGGCAGAAGGCACACTCAGAGAAGGTATTCAAGGCCAGAGGAAGGTGGAATCAACCATTAACAACCTTGACAAGATAAATAGTGTAATTATTCCACATTAAAGTGATCTCAGCTACATAGCCTATGGTTACAGCCTCTGCCTGATCCTCCAAAAGCTGGGGTATCCTGTTAAAGGGATCCGGGGGGAGTTGCCTATGTCCTTATGTCCGGATGGGAGCCAGGGCTGATGGGACGTCCCCAGACAGTGATCCCTGCAGGGGTCACCCTATCTGATATAAGTCTTAGGAGCCCTGCTTATGGATTGACCTATGGTATCACTTCCAGCAGATAGGCTGGAAGAATTTGATTGCCCCATGCCCAAGCCTAACCTCTGTCATCTGTATTCAATAAAGTTGTGGCCTGTTTCGATCCAAATCCGTCTATGTTGTCCTATATTTCAGATTCTTCAGTATTCCAGTTCATCACAGATCTCAGTCTTGCAGGATCCATGATAACAAAAATAAAGCTTTGTTATAAGCTTATATTCTTAGAACCACCCTCATTGTTCCAATTCACTGTTCAGACCTGGGAACAAATGATTTATTAAAAAGGAACATCAGAATTATGAATTATAATGGTATTGTTAAGGACTGCCTGATTCCTTAACAATACCATTGTTAAGCAATCACCGAGATCTTCAGGAGTTCAGGCTTTAACAGGGACCAAAGCTTTAGCTTGTCATGCGTTACCCAGTTAAAAGAAGTCCAGCAGTCCTGCTTTATTGTAGACATCTTTGGGACAGGCCTTTGGAAACTGATTTTTCTTTTACCAAGCCGTTTTATCAACATGTTACTGATTCTCTTACCAATGCTACTGTTGCTATATTATGTTTTTATGTTGTATGCTATCTTGTTATATGTCCTATGAGAGTGTGGCTTCATTTATGCCCTTAAATCTTAAAGGAGGCTTTAAAATGGCTCAGGGGGGGGCCACTGTTCTATACAAGGAAAAAGAAATCAATTGCCTGTACAAAAAGGACTCTCTGAACCATAAGTAGTTTTGTGCGTGCACGCTTCCAATTCAATCTGTCCCCAAGATCAATACAGGAAGTAGAGGGTTAACTGCTATTGCAAAAAAAGAACAACAACCTGGCTCGAATCTTCTCCTGCTTTCCATGTCCCACCCCTACAAATTTCAGTTTAAACACTACAGCTAACAGCTTGTTTTTCTTTCATTCTGATGCTCTGGGCTCCCTTATAGAGAAGGGCAGGAAACAAACGTTCACCTGCACTGGCCTAAGGAATGAAAGGAGAGCATGCAGCCAGTTTAAATCTTACCTCTTCCACTGGCTGCATTCACAAGTTCAAATCCTGATTTATTAGTTAGGATATGCATGAGCTTAACGCGTTTGCATGCAGCCCCTTCCCAGGTCTACTCCCCAATTCACACAGATTGAAACAAATCAGAAAGCCACAGTGCTATTATATCCTAGTATCCTGTTTTGCATATATTGAGCCTTTAATTTCAAAAGGGGGGGGGACTCATATTCACCCTTTACAGGACCTGAGGAGCACAGAAGCATTTTTAGCACATATGAACTAGGCATATATTGTAACCAACTCTACAACCCCAGCACTGAAATATTTCTGAGAAAATGGTGGGTTGAGATAACAAGAGAGATGTCATCACAACAATGATGAGAGAACAATGAAGTCTGATCGAATTCTCTGGAGCCTGTGAGGACTAATTATTGTGTCAAATTTTATTAAAATTCAGAGCTAATTAATTTTCCACACACTTCTTTAATCTTCAGAATCATCAAATCACAAGGTCCTCTTTAAAAATAATCAAAAGCAGCTCCCCAAATGCAGAGTTTTCTTTCTCAACTGCTGGAGAAACTGTTGGTGCACAATTTAGATAAATAATCATCGGCCTCAGGACATATATTTCATTTCTCCCAGTAGTATCATTACAACATAATAAAAATCGCCATCATGATTTATAAAGCCTCAATTCCTCTTGCTATATATACCTTATTAAGTCATTTTAAGTGTATAAAACATGTTTTCCGAAAGAGGCAATTTAAGAGACAGAAATAAATTAGTACTAGGAACAAACTGAAACCTCTTTAGAGTAAATCAGTATAGGTTTAAAGAAAAAAATAAATTGGCACATAAGAAATTTGATTTCTTGGATGAGTCAGTTCAGCACCCAGACCCACTATAGCAAAGTCAGAACATTTCAATCCACGTAATGGGAAGCAATGGGCAGCGACTGCACACAAAAAGCCCCAAAGCACGGAGATCATCGCCTGAAGATGTTGAAAAATTATTCTGTCACTTCATAGGCAGCTAAAGCCAAGAAGTAAATTTACTGCCGTACTCCCAAAGAGCTTGGCATATTATAAAACATCCATGCATTTTCAAATATATACAATAAAATTCTGCATCCACCCTAACTTTACCCCAAATATTCTGATGCAGCTTTTAATATCCATTCTGAAGCTTGAAAAAGTGACTCACAAGGCAAGTTCAGTTGTTCAAAGATATGACAGACAGAGAGACACCACAATAAGCAAATTTAATTTTCACTGAAATAAATAGGCCATCTTTACATTTTAATCTACCAGCACCTTACCTCTGCCACAGCATCTAATTCTTGACAAACTGAGCAAATCTATACGGCCATGCCAGGGAAAACCACTGTCCTGAGTAGGGATGAGTGGACCTGTCAATTTTTGTTTCTCTCTCTGTCTACTTTTTTCCAATATTAATTTCAGTTCTCCACATCTCCATGTCAATTTGTGATTTTTTAGATACAGAACATTTAAAACAATGAAGAAACAACATAGTGGACTGCATGAAACAGGAGTATATGATAAAGGGATGACAAACCAGAAATGGGAGCTGGGGAAGCCCGGGAGGGATGGGGATGAAGAATTGTAACATGTATGTTATTGATATTAGATGTTTCTTAAACTAGAAAAGCAAGTTAATAAAAAGTTATTAAAAAGAAAAAAGAAACAAACACACACAAACACTGGTACCTAGACCTGTGGGTGGGCAACCTATAGTAAAGGTAAAGGGACCCCTGACCATTAGGTCCAGTCATGACCAACTCTGGGGTTGCGGCGCTCATCTCGCTTTATTGGCCAAGGGAACCAGAGTACAGCTTCTGGGTCATGTGGCCAGCATGACTAAGCCACTTCTGGTGAATCAGAGCAGCACACGGAAACACCGTTTACCTTCCCGCTGGAGCGGTACCTATTTATCTACTTGCACTTTGATGTGCTTTCGAACTGCTAGGTTGGCAGGAGCAGGGACCGAGCAACAGGAGCTCACCCCGTCGCAGGGATTCGAACCACCAACCTTCTGATCAGCGAGTCCTAGGCTCTGTGGTTTAACCCACAGCGCCACCCGCATCCCACTGGGCAACCTATAGCCCTTGCCTAATTTCATGACAAAAGGAGACAAAAATAAAAAGGAGGTGGCAGAAAGAAAGGAAAGGAGATGACACATTCCTGATTTGTCCCTCAACAGACAAAAGGTTGCCCCTTAATTCAAACACAATCGTATGGCATAAATTGGCAGATCTACAGATTGGAGTTCCATTTCTCAACTATCATTCACTGACTATATATCATAGCATATATAATATGAACTTTGTTTCAGTTTCAACCCTGTTGAACACAACTGAACAACATAAACAAATGCCTCTCATAAAGACATGAATGAGATTACAGAATACAGTATATGAATCTAGATTCAGGTAGGTAACAGTGTTGGTCTGACGCAACTGAAATAAATAAATAAAAATTTAAAAAAATGTCCAGTAGCACCTTAGAGACCAACTTAGTTTGTTCTGGGTATAAGCTTATGTGTGCATGCACACTTCTTCAGATACCCTGAAACAGAAGAAACCAGACCCTTATATATAGTGGGAGGGTGGGGTGGGGTTTTTCTCAGGAGGGTAGTAGATGGGTGATTGATACGAATGCAAGTCATTTATAATTTGTTGCTGTTGCTTTTATTTTCCTCTGTATTTTCAAGCCAACATTGTCAAATACCTTAAGAATTCTGTGATGTTATAGAGCAACATAACTAGTTTCAAAATTGCAATAACAGCTCACTTGAGATTTTTATTACATTTGTGTCTGCGTAAAATTGAAAGAACTACATAAATGAGAAAGCACCTGAAGGGCAAAATCAAACTGCTGCCTTTATTAGATGCAAGTCTAATGTCTTTCAGATAAAATATTTGTAGGTGCCATAGTCAATCAAGTTTTCAATGGATTCCAAAGATGAAAGCATTCATGCATAAAAGGCAATGTGATAATTATGATAGGCAGACAAGATAATGGAAAAAATCCTAGCCTTCCTTTAATTTTATGTATCAAGTACAGACTTGACCTAGATAACCTGCAATGCTTCACCACATTTACTGCATTATTTTAGCATTTTAATTATTTAGGAAAATTCAATTAATTCAGTAGGCATCTGGTAAGCAGGACCAACCTTCCTGCATCTCACAGCTTTTTTTAGATGCTGCAATTCTGCACAACACTTTTAATATAAATATGTAATTAAGCCTGAAATCTATTCACTCTGCAAGTTTATTAACCTTTGCTGATTATGCAAATTGTAGCTGTGAGGCTGTCGTGACATTTTCATCATTTTAAAACAGCTTGTTTTAAAAATTCCATTGTAATCTTTATGGACAGTGAGTACAGTATGAAGATCACATACACCTCACCCCCAAATCCTGGTAGTGACAAAACAAACTTGCCAAAAAAGATAAATAAATGAAAGAAAGATGAAATGAGCAATACAGCTGGAAGAACATTAAGGTTTTTGCTTATACACTACTAAAACCACCTTCTGTGTTTTAATTCACTGTTCAGGCCTAGGAAAAAACAACTTATTTTAAAAAGAACATCAAAATTATACTATTTGTTAAGATGACCGGCATTTCTACAAACACACTGGCAGGGGCATGGAGAACGGAACACAGGAGACTTTGGGTAGGGAGCACAGCTACTCCAATGCTCTAATCAGCATCTCAAGGGAGGCTTAACAATGGCTTAAGGGACTACTGTTCTGTACAAGAAAAATAATCAATTGTGCGTGTATAAAGAGGGCTTTCTGAACCAAAGCCCCAATAATCAAAGATGCATGTTGGAGTCACAAGTGTACCCCTAAATTTTAAGCATCCTTCTCATTAGGCAATAGCGCATATAGCATGTGAAGACTTCTATATATGCAATGAAACTCTCCCTTTCCCACCCCAAAACTGCTCTGAGGGGGTGCACACAGAGGAGAGGAGAAGTAAAGAAAGTCTGGTTGCACAAATGGAAGCCAATTCCACCCACTGGCAGACATCACTGGATGTCGCCCATCAGTCAAGGTTGTGAAGCTGAGAATTTGTGCTGTAATGGTTTGGTGTTACTAGTTTTAATAAATTAGATATATTTTTATGATATATGCATTCATATACAATATGTTCATGTATGTTCTTTCTTCACAAGAGGCCTGTAGGTCTCCAGTAAAGCTTCTCATAATAACCTCAATTTCTTTTCTTAAAAAGCACCTTTATATTTCTACAATACTGCACTGTCCTCAAATGTATACCAGTGATTGCCCCCACTGTAATGGCTGTTCAGTAATGGAAGGAATGATCGTTTAGCTTAGAAAAGAACAGGCAGTGATAAATTTATTACTGTGTGAAGGTGCATGGATAAGAGCTCTTTGATTTCCTATATTTAATTGACATGGTGTTTTTACCTTTCCTCCATATTACTGTCTCACTAGTTTTTTGGGACTGGACTTTACGCTAACAGTAGCCATATTTATTGCTTAACTTTCAGGAAATGAATGTATAAACTTATTTCTGCTGTATATGTCTCCTCTAATGCTCTTCAACTTTTTGTATTTTTATGCTATAGCGGTATATAACTGTTTAAATGGACAAATAAGAATTACTTCTCATATCACCATTTCCATACTAAGCTGAGCAGCAGGGAGGGGCAGTTTCTAGGGGATATTACTCGTAGAGGAAGAGCATAGGACTTTATTTCCTCCCCCACCACCCCTCCAGTGCAAAATATTCCCTTTACCCAAAAGCGATTGCAGCAAAAAGGGGTCACTGACACTTTATCATGTAATGTCACGTATAAGGTATTGCTTTGCCCCCAAACTTTAGTCATGGTATTATTTCCAGCTAAGTATTCTACTGACAAGTGTTAATATAGATACAATAAGAATTGCAAAGCAGCATACATCCAATTTTAAACTGCTCCTAAACTTTATATTAAATATGAATTTAGACAGAAATGACAATATATTGCAAAAATAAGGATATAAACATGACTTCTTCAAAATCATATGATTTCCAAAGACAACAGTCTTTATTTTAAAAAGCAATTAAAGTGGCAACCACAATTATTAGATGTCTTTCTAAAAACAAGGGACTTTTGAACAACATGTCTTTGATATATGTATCTTACCTTGAGCTAGTCGTTCAAGTCGTTTTCCATGTTCTGGAGGGATAGCATACCTAAAATTTACATAAAAAGAAAATAGAGAAGAGTTCATAATCTACCTACAAGAGAAATCTGCATAGCTAACATAGCACACACAGAACATTCATTTTATGTGTTTTTTAAAACCACTTTTCTTTACAAAATAGAATTCGAAACAGCTAACATCAAGTTTTTTTTAAAAAGTAACAAAAAGTTCTCTGGGTGGCCTACAATAAGTAAAAAAAAACCCTGAAAGACAAAGACAAAATCATTAGGAAGTGGGGAAACCTACAACAATCAACTCAAACAGAATTCAGAATTGTTGTTGTTGTTTTAAAAAAGCTTACTTAACATAAGTTGTTTGAAACACCTGGTACCAAAAGGACCAGATGAGACTCTCTGGGAAGGCCTTTCTGTAACCAGCGTGCTACTACTAAAAAGGCCTGGTCCCAGGGTTACACCCACAGCCCTCTGGGAAACATGCTTTTCCTGACTATTAATGTGGGCTTGAAATATAGGCACTTCTTTTTACTTTTTCTCAGAATTGTTAAAAACTACATGTTGCCATTGACAGGCTAGATGCCACATGTCAGTTTATAGGCAATGCATAATGAGTCCTAAAATATCACCAGTGAAAATGTCATTCTTTTCTTGCTTGATATTATTTGAGCTGCTTTTAGTTTCAAATGTTAAGTACCTGCTGACTGCTAAGCACATCAATAATAATGTTGACACTTAAGATATTTTGCTGTCAGTGGATACCCTTTCAGTGTGGATACACTTTTAGTGGATACACCTTGAATTTATGCTCCCCCCACTCTTCTAAATTTTGATATTTAGTTACCAGAACCTGGCTTTCTTTATTAATATTAAAACTTTAGTTTGAGAAACCAACCCCGGATAGGCAAGTGATAGGTGATTCATGTTATCAAAAACTTCTCAACAAAGGTGTTTCCATCAAATCTATGGAATCCATTATTTTATAGTGGAAGAATATGAATCAAACTCACGGGCAAGATAAATTCACATGGTCTCTGTTAATTATGCTAAAAATGCAAGAATTTCCAGTGGGGTAGTTGCCTTTCTTGAAGCAAAAACAGTAAGAGATTTGTGGCACCATAAAGACTAACAACTGTATTATGGCACAACTTTACAGTCAGTTCCATCAGATTCATGCTAGAAATGTAGTTTCAATTGCACAGCATAGCTGTTGAAACTGTGTATATATCTATTAAAACTATAATATAAAGTATTAAAAAAAAGAGAGAACGAAGGGGAATACCATTACCCAATGATTATTTAAATAACTGAAATAAGAGGGTGTGGTTATTGGTCTTTATATAAATAACACTGAATACAACCTATTCAAGCACCCTATTTCCTCAATACTTCTTTTCAATTTGCCCCCTTTCAAAGTGCTATTTCCATACAGAAAACATGGGCCATTAAGATTTAAGTTCACTTATTTGCATATATTAAGTACTGTTTGAATATGAAAAGGTCCACTCATTTTAACTGAATTGGATTGCACACAGAAATGGTTATATAAGGAAACCACTGTTCCAGACGATTGGAAGCATTGATTGCCTGTATGTGTATGTGTCTACTCCAGAACATTGTTCACCCTAAATTAATGGTAAGGTAATTTACAGAATATAGAATATACATCCAAAATGGCTCTTAAAAACATTTCTCTTTTTGAACAATATTTTTCATCAAAATTACTTTGCGACTCATGGAACCCATACTTGACCATAAGCTGAAGTAGCAGCTCTCACTGGGTGACAAACAGATTGAACGTATTGTCCTTCGTAAGTAACTAATGGACTTTTAGAAAAGCTCAACCAAAAAAACAAAAAAACCCTCTTCCAGCTTTAGTACAATATATAATTTTTCAGATGAAGCATGAAGCCCCAAAGAACATTTCTGTATGTGTGTTCATAAACTGCTTGCGCAAATAATTTGGCTCTTTGTGGTGTTGTTGTTGGAATATACCTTGCATGCTATGATTTCTGTAATTTTTTGAACTATTGTGACATAATTTTACAAAGTTCATTTAGTCTCTGCTCTGCTACAGCTGGGTATAAAGTTTGTTGAAAGTAAGCTCATTTCAATAAACATGTATTTGAATTTGAGGTGTCACTACCATTTATTAAAAGGACCCATGTATCTCCGAGAATAAAAGGGAGTCAACACCAAAATTAAATGCGGCAGTCAGTGAGGCAAGATGAACTTGCATTTCTGTTCCAACTGATATCAAGAAGCCAATGCAACAGGCTTGCCTAGGGAGAATGGTATAAAGCACAATCATAACCATGTCTAATCAGAAATTTGCCCCATTGAATTCAATGGGACTTACTCCAAGGTATGTAAAGTCAGGATTGCAGTCTTAATCTTTTTTATTGTATGATCAAAGCAATCAGGTTCTAGAAGAAAAGGGGGTATAAATAAAAGGAGGCTACTTCCTGTTTTCGTGTGGTTTAAGGCTACTCCAGCTTTTCAAAATGGGTTTCCAAGATCTCTGGTAGGAAAAGGTGCCTTAGAATGTCTGATGTGTATTATAGGAGTCCTGCGGGTATGTTTAGCCTCCAATTTTTATTGCTGCAAAACTATGGGAAATAAACAACCCCCCGGATCACTAAGTGACCTCTAGGACTATTCAAGCATAGTATTTCTTTACCAAATACTCAGGATTACAATCCTATACCATTTAGGCACTTTTCAAATGTTATAGTACAACTGCAAGGATGCATCCACAGCAAAGTGTTTCCTACGTTTCCAACGTAACATTTAAACTGCATTTTTATTCTTAGATATTAGTTTAATGCACAGGAATAAAATAAATCTGAAATCTGTTTTAGCAACGTGATAATTAAACATATAGTTTCCACATTAAATTATATGAATATTGTATTTATTGTATCATATTTTGACTATCATTGAATAAACCTGATGTTTAAATTTGAGCTACCTACTTTTAAAATGTTCAGCTGCATTATCTGAAAAGGGTGCTTTTCTTTACTGGAGTCACAATACAATTCAGTTTATAAAAATCAATCATTTCAAATCAATGCATACAATTAAAAATGAAAACCCCAAACATATTTTACACCAATGATGTGAACCTAGAGTGCTGTACATCATTACTGTCAGGAAAATAATAGCTTTTTTGCCCATTTAAATGAAAGCAATTAGCCTTGAAATAGAAACTGGTCAACACACTAGTAGTTCTGCAAGGAAGAAGTGCTACATATTTGTTTAGTGCTTGGTGCTTCATTCTCATCTAAATGCAACTGAAAGGGAAGTATTGGTAGGGCAAGGGCACACAACTTTGGCGCTGATACAATTTCAAAAAAGAATCTAAAGCACGATGCCATTAATATTAATATCAATACCACTGCATTACAATATTCAGCTTCCTTTACACAGAATGCAGAAACTATTTTTATTCCCAGATTCAAATATTTGACCTTGGAAATAAACCCCATGCTTTTGACTGTAACTTGCTTCCCAGAAAGCTTACTGTGGTGCCTTTAGCAATACAGTGGTACCTCAGGTTAAGTACTTAATTCGTTCCGGAGGTCCGTACTTAACCTGAAACTGTTCTTAACCTGAAGCACCACTTTAGCTAATGGGGCCTCCCGCTGTTGCCGCGCCGCCGGAGCCCGATTTCTGTTCTTATCCTGAAGCAAAGTTCTTAACCTGAAGCACTATTTCTGGCTTAGTGGAGTGTGTAACCTGAAGCATATGTAACATGAAGCGTATGTAACCTGAGGTACCACTGTACTAGATATATACTTAAATTAAAATGTACAGGGTGCTATTGAAGTAAGTTTTATGCAGACCCACTGAAATTAATGGACCTAACTTAGCCATGTTTACTAATTTTAGTGGGGTTGCATGGAGTAAGACAGTGGAATATCATCTGCAGCTCTCTGAGTTTCACTGGCGAAACATGGCCAAACATGTGTAACCATGTTGCGTACTTGTAACGTCATTTTAGTTCTCATGCATTCATTTATATGTGCTCTCTGGCACACACAGCCTCACAGCTGATTACTGTTGTGATACCGCAGCTTCCTAATTTATCTGTATCCCCTTCTACCATCTGATTGCCCATTGTGTCCCTATACCTTTGTTACCAACAACTTAATGCCTTGGCAGGAGCTAAGCATTCTGTGATATCACAGGAACCAGCCAATGACAGCAGGGGGAGCAGCTTTAAAAAAAATCAAAAAAATAATCGGTAAGACTTATAGCCTGCATTCAGGCCTTTTAATTTGCATATCACTGATCTATTGGATTCTGCCTTTAAAAAGAAGTTACTCTGACATTTAAGGGAAGGGTTTACACATTTCCAACTGGGCTGGATCCTTCTGTTATTCACATACAGTGCCCTGAAACAAATGCCTGCTTTTCTTCTTTAACCTTCAGAAACCAATAAACATTTTGGAAAATTGATTTTCCTAAAGAGTTGACTTGCCAGGATTTCGGTTCCCCAAAGTGGAGGTAATTAATGCTGTAGAGATCCATATCTTCAGTATGCCATGCAAACGTTGTCTTCCACATGCCAAAATACAGATATGGGGTGTTGACTCCCTCAATTGAGATTCCGCAGTCTTCTTCTACGACATCCAGTATAGTATTAAGATGAGCGATATTCCATTCGTTAACATTCTGAAAGGAATATACGGGGACACAACTGATCAATGTCAAAAAAGATAAAAGGGGGGGGGGAGATATGAACAAAAGCAAACTTGCACCATCAGCTTTTCACTGAGAGGGCAAAATTCAAGACAAAAGAGAGCTGTCCCACAGGACTTGAGGATGACTATTTGTATACACGACAAAGGATGGCTTCAGATACATGTTAAAAACAAAATCAGTCTCTTAGCAGCAGTTACTATTTCAACATTAGTAGGAACTACTCTTTGCTCAAGCACTGTCATTTCAGTATTGTATCTCTTGAACTAGGTATACTTTTAAACAAAAAACATAACAGGAATAGGAGTTAAGCACTGTACTGTAGTGGCCAATTATGAAATAAGGTGCAAATGCAATAGCTCCTTAAACTTTCTACTTTTTTTGTAGCAGAAAACACACACAAATCTGTTGCACTAGACTAGACAAAACCTAAGAAAAATATGTCTGTTATTAAGAACTCCATAGTTCAGCTTTCTTTGTAGAACTCCACAATTTGTTCTAAATGACAGCTACTACCTTAGGATATTTCCAAGTGTACAGAAGAAGACTTCATCAGTAAACAAAACAGACAGTTATATCCATGAAATACAATGCTATCAGTGCTTTCAAGAAGTGCAGTTATTACCACAGTAAATCATGAAAGAAAGGTTTGCTTTGATTTTGCAGCTTTCTAGAAATAAAAGCATGAGTTTATACCCCATCTTTAATCCTCTGTTTAAGATTTTACTACTACACTTTTCCCAATTCCTCACCCACCCCCGTAAAATACTAGATAACTATTGATAAACCTATTTTCTATAAATATATTAACTCTGATATCAAAGTATCACTAAATTTAAGGGTCGTACACCTCTGACTACCAGACACCGAAGGCAATTACTGGGACGGACAATCTTCATCATGCCCTGTGAACTACCTTGGTGGTTGTT
The DNA here is from genome assembly GCF_964252035.2 of Podarcis erhardii. Lineage (NCBI taxonomy): Eukaryota > Metazoa > Chordata > Lepidosauria > Squamata > Lacertidae > Podarcis > Podarcis erhardii. Next base: position 16,802,353 of record NC_138515.1, on the reverse strand, counting down.
GAGGAGATTAATAATAATAATAATTCAGGAGGCACGCTTTTAGCTTTGCTCTGCAGGTAACTTGCAACAATTACATGCTCTTTGCAAGCAGTACAGAGGAAGCAAGACTTAGCAATAGACTGGTTGCAGTCATTGGGTTGTACCCAGTGCCAGTCATACTCAGAGCAGCCACAATGAAATGAATGGCCGTTGACTAACTATGATCCATTAATTTCACTGGGTCTGTTCAGAGAATAACTTAATTGGATACATGCCATTGAGACATCTTACTTCACAGGACTGAGAAGTGCAAAAACTACACATGTATTCTAAATGAAACTTTAAATGAAAGCACGAGCCTCAGTTCAGTTTGATTTACCTGGGCAAACAAAAATTGCCTTCCGATTTGCACTCCCTCCACCCTCATTTCTCATATGAGGCACCTCTGAAACTCAAGTCCAAAACAGTATGAACTTAGGACCGCTTAACTTGATTGGCACATGAGATTCACTGTTGCCCCAAGACTGTCCACGTAAAACTGTTGCAGGAAACTTGGGAATATTGCAACCTGTTAGTTAGCATGCTACCTGTTCTGAAGCTTCTCCCCCCCCCCCCGCCTCAGTTATTTGTCTCAGATGCCTGTCCCCTGAAGCAAAGTCCACCTCCCCACCCACCCTGAGACCATGTTGTTCAATTTCTCTCCAACAGGCTGTTCTACAGTTCAGTCTCTGTGATTCTCCTCAAAGGCCTGCTAACATTTGTTCAGTCTTGTGGTACATCCATATGAGCAGACTGCTGCAGCCCATCTAGATCCTAAGCCTTGCCTCCTCTACGCTGTTTCTTTGCCTCCTTTCAATCTTTGTTATTTTATTCAGGCGAGTTAGGAACCTTGAGTTCCCTTAAATAAATTAATCAATTTTTGGACCTATATTGAGAGGGCTCTAAGGAATCAAAGTTGCTTGCTTCAACAACCCATGACAGGCATAGTATTTTCCCTGCATGGAGGAGCAGCAACCCAAAATCCATTCCCCATTGAGCTGGGAACTTTGGTCTAATGACAACTGCACACCCTCAGGTCACAGTGAAAGTTAGGAATCCTGTGCCCAACCTTCTCCTCTCGTTAGAACAGGCTATTACTTACATTTCAATATCCCCACTTCTCCCTAACTCCTCCATTTATTAAATCTCATTATCCTTCTGTCCTTGTGTGGCTCAAATCTATCTAATTTCATTCAAGCATTCCCCTGGAGTATCTAGCCCTCCAGTTCTGCCTTCTGGATCGCTAGTGCCAGTCCTTGCTCTTTATACAGCAACAATTAGATCCTCTGCTTTCACCTACCTTTGTTTCCATCATATCAACAAGTGTGAACTATTTACCCAAGCATGAGTTTGGGTAGCCTAGGTACAATCATGCTCTAACCAACTATTTTACTCTTTGGTGATTCAAGCCACAAAGCTATTTTACTCTTAAATGCCATTTTAGTGCTGCAATTAACCAAACATTTTTCTCTCTTTGGAGCCAAAATTGGGACTCAGTGGTTCTTCCTAATTCCGCCAATTAGTTAAAATGACTAATGATGCGGTGCAATGGGTGTGCAACGACTGTGGATAAAAGATCCCAAAATATCAACCCTCCAAGGTTGCACATGTAGACATGGATGTTCATGTACAACGTGTGGTTTAGAAACACGTGACGCCTTGGTTACAGCGCACTGTTGAAACTGGAGTACTAGATAAGACGGATTTTTTCTGTACAAACGTTCAAACTAGGAAATAGTATATGTTTCCTGGACACTAGTGGCTAACAACAGGTGCAAGCTTCCATAAATCCAAGTGGGCTTTGAAGTTGTGTTACTCGAACAGCAGTTTCCTATGTCACCTGGGAAACCATTTTAAAAAGCAGAATCCTGTATTATATATGGCACAGGGCTCAGCTCTCCAAAGCAAAATGTCAAAAAAATCCTCTGGATGATTCCAAATAGCTCCTTGACTCACTGACTTTATTAACAGGGGGTTGTTTTCTACAGATTTTGCACTGATTTTAATGCCACTTGAGTTTAAAGAATTCAGACATTTTTATCATGCATAATATGCAGCATCACAATGGAATGACTAGTTGGAATATTGGAATATTCTGGTTGGATTTTTTTAAAAGGAAGCATTATGGACTAAAAGCCATAATAGAATGTTGAAACTACATTGCTTCCATTAATTCTTCTGCATTGCTTTTACTTTTGATAACACAATTCAAATATTTCATTTATCACATATGGCTTCTCATGAGGAAATAATTACACCAAGCACTTTTGCTCCTTCCACTGCCTCATTTCTAGACAGATTGTATTTTATCCATCCTTACTGAATACATGAAAATCCCTAATTTGAATAAATATGAGAGATTTAGATTCTAAATTGAGAGATTTCACTAACAGCACAACACACATGAAAATGTTTTCTTGTGCAAGGCCGCCACCTGGTGGTTGAAGAAAATATACATACTGTATTATCAACTGTTCCCTCCTAAAGATGCATAAATATCAAGACTTCTCTAACAACTGTTCCCTTTGCATTCCTTTGCATGTTAGAAATGTTCCTAACCTCCATTTAACCCAGCACCACTTCTGTGTTTTATTTTTATACCCTTCCAGACGTTTCCTTCAACTTCTTTGCTTTCTGTCACCATTTTCCCTGCCAAACTTTTCATTATGTACAGTCATACCTCAATATTACGTTTGCTTCAAGTTGAGCGTTTTCAGGTTGCGTACCGTGGCGACCCGGAAGTACCAGAACAGGTTACTTTCAGGTTTCGCCGCTTGCACATGCACAGACATGCAAATTAATGTCACGCGCATGCGCAGAATCGGCGAATTGTGACCCGCGCACACGCAGACATGGGTTGCGTCCTTTTCAGCTTGCGAAACGGGCCTCCAGAATGCAGAGGTACCACTGTATTATTCTTGGGGGTGTCTCATGCTTCTTTTGCAACATGTAATATTGATGCTTATTAAGAGTAGAAACAGGAAATAAATTATGTAGCACCTTCAGAGATGCAGAAGAGGAGACATAAAGATAATTGTACTCCACTAAATTCCCAAAGGCTTTACAGCTTTATAGTATCAGCAGTTGCCAAATCAGTATACCTCTATTAAAAGCTATTCTCCACCACTTGGGATAGCTGGCCCAATTGCATTATTGGCCTTCTTGCATTAAAATGCCCAAATGCAAGGCACAGGACAAGAGTTCAAATACTGCCGTTTCCCTTCCCTCTGGCTGTAAGTTGTATCACACGTGTCTTCTTTCTAAGCCACCAGAAGAGGAAGAGAGCTTGGTACTCAAACAACTTGTAACCCAAACACTGCAAACCCGGAAGCAAGTGTTCTGATCTGCGAACTTTTTTCAGAAGCCAAACATGCTCCGTTTTGAGTGTTACACTTCCAATTTGAGTGCCACACTTCCGTGTTGAGTGTTACGCTGAGGTCTGTCTGTTCTTGCTATTTATTTTGCGTTTTTGTGGCTTTCTTTTTTTTGTTTTTGTGACTGTGTGGAACCAATTTAAGCTACTGATTGGTTGTGTGACTGCAGTAGATTGTTGACTGCTTTCATTTTATGGATCAATGGTCTTGTTAGATAGTAAAATTCATGTTAAATTGCTGTTTTAGGGGTTGTTCTTAAAAGTCTGGAACGGGTTAATCCGTTTTGCATTACTTTCTATGGGAAATCACGCCTTGGTTTTGGAACCGATTTCCGGAACGGATTAGGTTTGAGAACCAAGGTACAACTGTAAACTACTATTGGGACAATTCTATGTATGCCTACTCATACATAGAAAAAAACTCTAATTTATTTTTGCTTATTAAATTTGCATACTGCCCGTCATCTCAAGATCTCAGGGCAGTTTCACAACATAAAAATATTGTGTTCAGTGGGCCATACTCTCAGGTGGTGTGTAGACTGCAGCCTTTGCATCTCACGCCCACCTTCATCAAACATTCATAAGAATGGGGAAACTGCAAACTCATCATACAATGTGCACATGCACTGAATAAATGGAAATCAGATAATAGTCAAACTATGGGTCTTTTTTTAAAGATGCAACTTCAGCTAATTTTTAAGAATGACTGAACAGAGAGCCTACTTCATTATATATGCTTCCGTTAATATCAGCTCCATAGATCGGTGCCACAAAAGTTAGATTTTTCCAGTATTTACGCTCCAAGTCTTCATAGTCTAAATGTCTTGGGGTACAATATCTGTAAAGGGAGGAGAAGAAAGGAATTAGTTACAAAAGGTCAGCAGTTATAAATTCATTGTGTGTCTTGTAAAACTTGTGCGATTATTATTATCAGGGGTGACGTGTTATCACATCTGAAGTGAACAAGGAACTTTAGATATTATTTATGGGGAGGGGAGTTTTCCTGCAAAGTTTATCTATTGTACTGAAAGTCCCAAGAATCTGGCTCTATTACCAACTAATATCAACAACTGGCTGAACTCTGCAAGCCAACGAATTGTGCTAGGTGACTTGGTGTTTTCCTTCTCCTATCCCTCAACCGCACTATGCCAATGCAGACAGATAATTTTGAAGCACCTCTAACTAAAGCACATGAATATAAACCAGAGTGCGAAAAAATAGCATAGAAATGGTTTGTATGCATTCATCTATTTGTCTCATTCTAGTTACACTGTGTTGTACCATAGGCCTTTTGAGCAAATTCATTTTTCCAAGCCTATCTCAAATGCATATGCCATTTCCTATAATCTATGCAGTCTCGTTTAATACCATAGTTCTTCTCTGACTGTTTTTAGTGGGCTTATCTTGCATATCACAAATGTAGAAAACCAAATACAGGAGTTAGATACGAGATACTATAAATGAACCATAACCAAATATTGGAATTTTTGGAATAAAAGTAATTCTTGCAACACTCTTAAAAGTAATATTAAGATAATTCATATTTGACTTGACTTAACTAGAGCTGCTAGCTTTGCTTTGCTGAAAGGTCTTTTGTCTGGCAACTCAAAGGTCCTCCAGCAAATGCAGTAGGAATTTCCTTTCCTTCTGCAGCCCGCTGCAGCCCTCCACCTGCTCCAAAAGATTTCCCCAACCATCCAGGTTAGATTTTGGGGAAACACCAGGCACTGCAAGTAGGAGGAGAGGAAGTCCACTTGTGCAAGCAGGCTGACAACATTCATTGCTTCTAAATTGAAATCAAAATACTGCTATCAGCTTATTTTCTAATAGTTTTAGGCAGCCTCCTACCAAAGATATACCAAAGGTATATCAATATAGTTTCTAAAGTGAAACATTCCCTATCTCCAAAAGCTGTGTGACCTTGAGAATAGAAACTCTGCAGAACAGCCTGTGTGGAGGGTTTGCAGAAAAAGTGGAAGTGTAAAAATGTGACGAATGTGTTTTTATTAGCCCTTAGAAGCCAAGTATTAAGGAATTTTATTGGATTCTATTGGGGGGAAATGCACACATGAGCATAAGTATGCATTTGTATGCATTCTTAAACTACAGCTTTTATTTAGAAACCATAAACTGCAATCTATAGATTACCCACAGTATACATGACTTAATTACTCTAAAGTAAAACTGTAACTTAAGCGTGCAGCCACATAATCTCCACCTTGTGGTGGCACTGAATGACTATACCTACTTGTCACTGTTGGCAAGTTGCCGAAACTCCTTCACAGTCATTGGCTTTTTCTGAATGTTGTACTGAGTGAAGAGCCCTGATTGCCCGGTAACCATCTGTTGAATTGGAGCTGGTATAATCAGAGAATCAATGTCATCATAGCATTTTCTTGGCTTCCACTCCTTGGGGGGAATCACCTAGAAATTTAGAGGAACAGCATATTAACAGCAGCCAGTGTAATTTAAAAGAAGGTTTAAAAGGATGAAAACAAAGAGTTACATTTAATGAAATTCTATATAAGGAAAGCCAGCAGTATTATCTGGAAAATTCAACATTCATGTAAAGCCAGTAGATTTGGTGGCCTAATGGCAGATATTAGTTGCCAGAATGCTGCTTAACAGTGGAATTTTCTATTTGTTTTCTTTGGACAGCGGCCCCCTGCTCTATAATATAAGTGTCAAAGCTTCTTGCTGTATCTCAAGAGGGAGTCAAAAGCTTTGCTAAATGTGCATTATTTGGTCCATAATAAGAGCAGATAATCTCTGCCAAATATTGCTGGACTATAACTTCCGTGATCCCTGATTATTGGCCATGGGATTGAAGGGAGTTGGGAGTCCAACAAGATATGGAGGGACACAGGTTAGATACCCCTGGCGTGCAGCCATAGTGCTCAATGTTTTAACAGAGAGAATATTTGATCCTGGATTTTAATTTCTGAAAAATGTGTTACATTGTGTTAAATATTACCTTATGCATGATAGAAAAAGAAGGTGAAAATAACAGTGGCGTAATAGCCACGGGCTAATATTGTGTTAACTCCAAATTATGAATAAAGGCCAACCTATGCTAACTCTGAAGGGTTGCGGGTGGCGCTGTGGGTTAAACCACAGAGCCTAGGCCTTGCCAATCAGAAGGTCGGCGGTTCGAATCCCCGCAACGGGGTGAGCTCCCGTTGCTCCGTCTCTGCTCCTGCCAACCTAGCAGTTCGAAAGCATGTCAAAGTGCAAGTAGATAAATACTACCTTCCAGCGGGAAGGTAAACGGCGTTTCCGTGCACTGCTCTGGTTCGCCAGAAGCGGCTTAGTCATGCTGGCCACATGACCCGGAAGCTGTACGCCGGCTCCCTCGGCCAGTAAAGCGAGATGAGCACCGCAACCCCAGAGTTGGTCACGACTGGACCTAATGGTCAGGGGTCCCTTTACCTTTATGCTAACTGTTTTATAAAAGAACTGTCAGGCATTCTATATTGCATTTTGTTTGTGGCAGTGAATATTAAACTAATTGGTTGAGATGCCATAATGGCACAAAACATTCACAAGTGTTCCAAGTTCTCTGGGGACAAAAGCACTTGGAACACTTGCAGATTTCTGTAAAGGAAGGAAAAGTTGTCAGTTTGCAAGGAACTAAAATCCTCACATGGGGCTCTTGGGACAAGAATAGCTTTTCTGACAGCCAGAGGATTGGAAAACGATCCTAGGACAAATTAAAGGGTAGGAAATCAGAGGCAAGGTAAAGGAGGTGTGAGAATATTTTTTAGGTAAAGAACTGCATTACTTAAGTGAAAAGCTGGCAGGGATTACTTTCTAGTAGTGGACAAGGCCAGACCCACACACAATCACAATTCATGTGAACTGTATCGTGTTCTACAGGAGTTTTGAATTATCTTCCATGTATCAGCTAATTGTCATTTGGACTAGAAGCTGTTGGCCTCAGTGCTTCTGTTCACCAAAAGGAGTGATTTACCAGAACAATTTATGGCTTAATTCTTTAATAATATGTTGCCTTTTACTTTTTGTCTGGTTTAATTTATCTGCCATGCTTTTATGCATGGCTGTAGTGAGCACAGGGATTTGTATTTTAATTGTAACTTGCTCAGGAATATTTTAAAGAAATAAACGGTGTGTTTTATACATATGACTTAACTTTGCAAATTACAATGGCTCTCAACTAGTGGAACTTTAATTTCTTCTTGCGACACAACTGTAGTCTGGATTGTGTAAGGATTGTATTTGTTGGCCTAGATTCACAGACAGATACACTGCTTGATAGAAGGATACTTGTAAGCATGTGGACAAATTGTATACTTTAACAGCGTTTTTTCCCCTGCTAGCCCAACCCTCCACATGCACAGGCCTGCAGTCTTGGAAGTTTGTGCCCTGTGCCAAGTGAGTCCTGACTCTTGACATGCTGAAGATGGTTGTATTAACCATTCTTTCAAAGATCTGTAATATCTTGAAGTCAAACCATCTGGTCCTGGAGATTTACCTAATTGCATATTCTGGATGGCCCCTTCAACCTCCTGATCCGTTATTTTATAATTCAACATTAGCTGTTTTTCCTGAGAAATTTTGTGTAGTCCATTTATTTTCAGAAATTGATCAATGTCCATTTCTTTCTGCTTCTCCTGTGTATAAAGTTGTTTGAAGTATCTTCCTGATCTCCACTGGGTTCTGTATATTCTTTCCTTCCACTTCCAAATTCGTAATAGTATTTAGTTTTTGTCTTTTTTTCATTTGCCAGGCCAATAATTTTCCACACTTATTTGCCGATTCAAATGTCTTTTGCCTCATCTGTTTAATCTTCCATTCTATTTCCTGATTCATCAGATTTGTATATTGTACTTGGTATAACTTTACCTCTTTCAGAATCTCCTGTGACTTTGGTTTTGCTCTCAGTTTCTTCTCTCCTTCCTCTATTTTTCCCAGGATTTTATCCTTTTTTTCATTCTGAGTTCTCTTCTTAATTGCATTCTGTTGTATTAGGAATCCCCTCATAACCGCTTTGCTTGCGTCCCAAATTACTCTTTTTTCCACTGTAGTATTCATATTTATTTCAAAATAGTCTCTTAGAGTTTTTTGGGCCTTCTTGGTCACCTCTTTATTCCTAAACAATGTATCGTTCATCCTCCATCTAAAGGAGCCAGTTGGCATCAATTTCATTTCCATCTTCACAGCATTACGGTCAGAACAAGTTTTGGGGCAGATCTCCACTTTGCTGATCTTCAGAACCAATCCCCTGGTTACCCAAATTTGATCAATTCTTGTCCATGTCATTTTTGCCTCGGAGAAGAAAGTTCCCTCTCTTCCCACCGTGTTCTTCACTCTCCAAATGTCAACTAAATCCATATTATCAGTCATGTCAAAGAAAGTTTTAGGTAGTCTACCATCTTTGGTGACTACCTGTCTCTGTGCCTTATCCATATTTGTAGACACCACTCCATTCATGTCTCCCATCAAAATCATGTTATAGTCCATATAGTCCATCAAAATATCATGTAGCTTCTTGAAGAACTCCGCTTTTCCTTCATTTGGTGCATAAATACCTACAATTAGGAATTTCTCTCCTTGTGATTGAATTTCAATTGCAATGAATCTTCCTTGGTCATCTTTAAATATGAATTTCGGTGATAGGCTCTCCTTTGCATAAAGGACCACTCCTCTTTTTTTAACTTTATCTGATGAAATAAATTCTTGGCCCAATCTTTTATTACTCAATATCTTCCTATGTAGCCTTATCACATGTGTTTCTTGTAAGCAAATCAAGTCCAAATGTTCTTTTTTCAATAAATGAAAGACTCTCTGCCTTTTTTCCAGGGAATTCAGTCCATTCACATTCCAGCTCGAAACCTGCAACGCCATCATGTATTTATGCTGATATTCCTCCAACTGCACCCAATGCTTGCTCTTCTTCTGTTGATGGTAGTGGTGGCACGTTCACTGGGAAATCCAGTCCAAAGGATAATGTTGATATATCCAATATTCCCTTATTTGGTGATCCTCTATCCAATGCTCTTTGCTCTAATCCTCTATCTGGTGATCTTCTATCCGTTGCTCCTGACTCTTTTCCAAGTCCTTTCTGCAGATCTTCTTCATATTTATCCAAAAACTTTATTTTATCTTCTACTGATCTTATTTTTATTTTCCTTCCTTTGAAGCTGAAAGATAGACCTTGGGGAAACTCCCACCTAAAGATAATTTTGTTCCTTCTCAGCAGGGCTACCAGATCTCTGTAGTTAGACCTTAGATCCAAAAGGTATTTTGGGACGTCTTAAAAAATTTCCACTCTTGACCGTTGTACTTCTAGGTTCTTCTGTTAGTGCCAGCCCAATATTCTATCTCTCTCTTCTTTCGTTCAAAGGGTAATCAAGCAATCTCTTATTCTGTTCTTCTCTTTTTTCCCTCCTCTTCCAAGTCTAAAGGCCCTCACAATTCTAAACTCTTCTTGGTCCAAGTCCAAGTCCCAAAAGTCAGCAAATTCCTGTGTGATAAAATCTGTCAAACTTTCCTTCTCAAATTCAGGTAGGGCTCTGATGCTCAAATTCGTCTGTTTTTCTTTAAGTTCAATCATAGCAAGTGTCAGCTTATGTTCCTCAAGTTGCCTCTGTAGGGCTGGGACTCTCTCTGTCTCAAGTTCTATTACTTTACATTCAGCAGCAACAGCTTTCACCCTGGCTTCTTCCGCAGTCTGCCGTATCAAAGTAGATTCCTGTATCAATTTCTGGATGGTTTCTGTATTGATATTCACCTTTTTTCCCAAATTATTTATACTTTCTGTATTTAAATCAGTTTTAGTAGTTGTAGCATCCACTTTCACATTTATCGCGTCTGTTTTCTTGTTAAGCTGTTCCAGTGAATCATTTATCTTACTTAATGCAATCGCCAAGGCTTCTTCTGTCGACATTCCTCTTGATTTTGAGTGAACTGATACAGAAGTAGCCGCAGAAGAAGCAGGGAGACCTGGTGTTGAGCCTCTCCTGGGTTGCTGCAAAGTCCTCCCAGACCTTAATGTTTTTTCTGCGGTTTGCTGGTCTGTTTTTTCCTTTCCATTTGCCATAACACTTAAAAATTCAAGGTCAGTCCCAGGGTCTCACAGTTTTTTATCTTGCAGCTGGAAATTCCCCTAGCCCAGCTCTTGTAAAACAACCAGTCTCAAAGGCTTCCACTAGGGGGAAACAGTTTATATTTGTATTAATCAATAGTGTCCTCTTTTAAGCACAGTTCAAAGAATCCAAAGTTAGTATCAATTTTCAGTTACTTTTACTTCTTTTTAAAAGCAACCGGAGAGAGTAGAAACAATGTATTTCTCTTGTAGCTAACTGTCAATAAACGTTCTAAGCGCTGTCAAAAAGCGTCAGTCCTACTAGCAGCCCGTTTCCAGGGTCCGAGCGGCGGTATTTTAACACTCTTCGCTCTCTCCTGCAGGCGTATTTAGTCCACAACTTCCCCCCCTTCTCCTGCCTCCAAGGGGGGGATTTAATATTCTTTACAGATGGAGATTCAATCTTTTACAATAGGCTTTCCAAGACTTCTGCTTGCAGCCTCATTGCTTCAGTCTATTTACAAAAGGGGAAGGCGGACTTCCTGTATTGAGCCTCCCCGTTACGATACCAAATTAAACTTTTAAAAATCCAGTTCTCCCGCCTCAGCTCTACTCACGGTTAGTTACTTTAAAGTCAAATTGTCCACAGGAAAAAGTCAGCACTCTCCGGCAACAGCTATGCGGCTTCGCTCCGTGGAAGAAGCAGTCGATTCAAAGCACCGCGCCACTCACCTCACGTCGCTCCGGACCCCCGAAACCGGGTTTCCCCGCGAGTAAGGGAGGCGCAAAAGGTGCCCGCCGAATCCCACGCTCACAGGCTTCTCCCACCTGTGATTTTTTGCGGGTCTCCGCCTTTGCTGTGGCGGCCAGACCCAATTCCCACGGGGCAAATTCCTCCCGATCAGAGGAATTCTGCCATTACCGGAGGCACCAACCCGGAAGTCTCCTCCAAGTATTTCTTATTTTCACAATAATTCCTTTAGGTACAGTTTACCCATATTTTTACCTGTACATTATCTGTACAAATAAAGGTATGATGATGATGATGATGCACCCCCTTGGCTCAGCACCCTGGGGGGGGACTGCTCGCACCACCCTAAATCCATCATTGATTTGTTTTCTAGATAGACATTAATACACTGAAGGTCTTCCTTAAGTCCTTTCAGACTGGATTGTCTTTACATGAAACAGCACAAGTCTAAAATACATGACAAAACTAATTTCAGCAAAAGATGTCACCCCTTAAAAGAAATTGTGAAAATGTAGGCAAATAAAATCCTGAAATTAGTACATGTCTCTTCATTTATGTACATCAGGTAAAAACATATGACAGAAGCTTTAGCCATGTAAGGACTTCAGTAAGATGCTCTGCACAAGTATTTATTCCACAAGTTTTCAGAAAATGTATGCACACTTGAAAAGGAACTAAATATTGCTTAGGGAGGTAGAGAAACCGTGCATTTAAGATGTATGCATAAAAATCAAATATGTGCATAGCAATTCTCATTTTCATGACTATTAAGCATGCACTTGTGATTTGGGCTACACAGTGTGAATATTCTAAGAACATTTGCATGCTTTTCTTTAACTCAAGGTCAATGATGATTTTTTTAAGGCCACAAAGCTCAAACTAGTTTAATTCTCACAGTATCTTCTCTTGGAGCCAACATGAATAAATTTCTGAGAATTTATATTTAACAACATACCACTGTACTCTACTACCTTTGAAAACATATTGAGTCAGTTTCCATCCCAAAGAATTTCAGCATTATGAGTCATACATTATATAGTAAAAAAAAAAAACTGGTTCTGAACGGAAAAACAACAGAGAGATAACTAGTCCAAGGTCACCAAGCAGATGGCTTCAGCAAAAACAGCACCAGAAGCCCAGGGAGCAGCAGTTGAGCAAGCCCGAAGACATGGAGATGGAAGCATCCCCATTTCCACACTCTCCAGCTCCTCAGCCCACCCCTACCATTCATCTTCCATTCTCACCAGCTGATGCCTTGTGCTTCATGCCTTCCATAGGCCTGGACGCAAAGAACGAGGTGCAGCTTCAAGTCAACAGCTGTGAGCTACCAGGAACCTGCTGAGGCTCTCTCAGCATCTTTATCATGGCATCTCCCTACCGCTTGGTGGATTCAGCTAGCTGCCCCATTCCCTCCCTCTACCGGCAACCTCATCTTCTGCTACCATATAGGCCAAGGTTCAGCTGAAGAAGCTGGAGATGCAGCTGGCAGATGAACCATCATGCAACGAGAGCATCTCGAGCGTGGAGGCACTGCTGGACCTCCTTGTCAGGAGTGTGTGCAGGAGCCAGGCCCTGTGACCTGGGGCTTTCCTAAGTTTGTTCTCAAGAGGCAAGGAGTGGCTGCACAGGTGAGGCCGACTGGTAACTCACAGCACCTGATGGCAAGAGCTGGGAAGGGATGTAAGGTCAGCATTTCGCTTTGGCTCTTTGCCACAGCAACACGCTTCCTGCCTTGCTACGTTTGGCTTCTTGACTCCTTGCTTCCTGATCCTCAGACCCTTAGCTTCTTGACTCCTTGCTTCCTGATCCTCAGACCCTTGACTCCTGGTTTCCTGACCCTTGGACCCTTGGCTTCTTGACTCCCAGCACTCTGACCCTCAGACCCTTGGCTTCCTGGCTCCTGGCTATTGAGAGGGATGTGTGCAAGCTCCTCATCAATGACACCTGGGCAGGCTACCCAGAGTCAACCTTACCATTGGCGGTAAGCCCAACAGCCCCTTCATCTCCACTATGGCCCACTTCCTGAGGATACCAGCCAGTGCAGCATCTGGCTGCCCTGGCTTAACAACAAGCACTATGTGTATTTTATGTATGTTTTAATGAAATGAAAAGAGTCACTGGGGTGTGTAGAGCGTGTGTCTGAACTTAACTGTGTTTAGCTTTTTTTTAGTTGCTATTCTGTTAATGTTAGTATTTTATAGATTATGAAAGCTGTATTGTAATATGTAATTCAACTTTTGTTGTAATTATTTTTAGTTGCTTTTCGTCTAAGTGTTTTCTAGATCATAATTGTTTTATTGAGGATTTGTTAATTATCTCATAAGATTTATGTTGTATTTGTGATGTTCTATTATGCTTTATTATGTTATTGTGTTTATTGTTTGTAAGCTGCTATGAGACTCATTTGAATGAAAAGCGGCACAGAAATACAATAAATCAAATCAAAATGTTGATTGCACAACACAGGTGGCCACTTAATCTGCTTGATAAGTAGATGACCCTCTGCAGGTTATCGTTTAAAATTATGTTGTATGCTTGAAATTCTACTCTATACTGCTGATAATATTTCACCGTCAACGTTATAAGAGGCCCCAGGACCAAAAAGCATGTATCCTTACTTCATCAACTTCGGATCACAAAAGTGCACCTTTATTTGTTTCACTTTTCTTGTTCTCTGTCATTGTTCTCTGCTTTTTAACATAACTGCGGGACTGTTGCCTACTTTTATTGTCCTTCTATTATTTTTCAGTATTATGTACCTTATTTTACTGTTTTGCTGCATTTGTAAGTCACTTTATGAATATTTTGATAAATACTTGATATAATTTAAAACCATAGTATTAACAATAATATTAAGACTCAGCCTCTAACAATGCAATCTAATGCCTCTCTACTGAGAAGTGATTCCTGTTTAACTCAATGGGACTTTCTCCCACATAAATGTATATAGGATTGCAGCATAAAGCGTGACTTTCAAGATCCTTTCTCTGTGAATTATGGACTAGGGTTTACAGTCATTACTAAAAATGCACACTATATTAAAAAACTAACACCATATGCAGCCTTTTAACACAGTCACTTCTCACTGATGAGATGCAGACCAGATAAATAGGACATTGTAAAAGAAAAAGTAATTCTGGTTTTAATTGTCAAACTGCATACTATATAGCGGCTAGGACATATTACAAGTTTTAATAATCAATATTCAAATACAAATGCCAACATGTTAATAAATTGTTGTTTTGCATCATGCATTACACATCAGATAGAAAAGATTACATGGTATGCTGTGTTTACCTTAGAAATATGCTGGAGGAATTGAGGACAAATAAGTTCAGCACTACTGGGGGGAAAACCACCCATTCCTATTACTAGAACATACTTTACCTTGACCAAAGTCCTAACTGTTGTATTATAATGACAGGATCCAAATGCATCCATTACTAATTCCAATACAGTGGTACCTCTGGTTACAAACTTAATTCGTTCTGGAGGTCTGTTCTTAAGCTGAAACCATTCTTATCCTGAGGCACGCTTTCACTAATGGGGCCTCCCACTGTGCGCACGCCTCCGGCATGCAATTTCCAGTCGCGTCCTGGGACACAGTTCGCAACCAGGAGCAGCTACTTCTGGGTTAGCGGAGTTCGTAACCTGAAGCGTTCATAACCAGAGGTACCACTGTATAATATTGGACAAAAGATAGATATTACCACAATCAAGGAAATCAAGGTTATTCTTTGTTTTGGTGCCATGTTTCTTGACTTTGGACATTTTAGTGCAACAAGAAGAGAGTATTTGTTTGTTTCTATATGTTATATCAAATAATGTATAGTCAGTCCATTGATTTCATTTAGCTGTCACAGAATAGCCAAGGTGAATATTACATCTGCAGTCTCTTACTATTATAATAAAATTAAATGCCATAATCCCTAAAGACATACTACATATTTTTTAGGTTGCAACTATGAAGCAATACAATCTCAGGAGGCCAGTTTTGTTTGGTCAGATCACTTCCTGGTGCAACTGGACTTCTCTGCAACCCATCCCCTCTGCAGGGAGGTGGGACCGACTCGGATGGTCCGCCCCCGCCACTTAATGGATCCAAATGGTTTCCAGAGAGTGGTAGTGGATGCTTTATCCCATGTTGATGGCCTTTCAGCCAATTCCCTGGTGGCCCGCTGGAATGTGGAGTTAACCAGGGCTATTGACTGTTTGGCTCCGAAGCGCCCTCTCCAATTGCATGGAGCCTGGAGAGCCCCGTGGTTTTTCATGGATCTGAGGGCAATGAAACAATCGTTGAGACGGCTAGAGCGCCGGTGGCGGATAACTCATTCCGAATCTGACCGGACACAGGTTAGAGCTCAACGTCGAGCCTACCAAGTGGTAATAGCGACAGCGAAGAAGACTTTCTTCGCCGCCTCTATTGCATCTGCAGAAAACAGCAGCAGGAGACTTTTTCAGGTGGTTCACAATTTAGCGGAACCACCTGCGACATCGGGGCCCAGTATGGGCCACATGATCTCCTGCAATGATTTTGCAAAGTTTTTTGCAGATAAAATCGCTCAGATTCAGGAAGAAGTAGACTCCACCGTGGGAGCAGGGCCAGGGCGGGAGAGTGCTAGAGTCCTGTCTAGTCAAGTTGTGTGGGATCAATTCCAATCTGTTACCTCCGAGGATGTGGACAGGCTGCTTGGACGAGTGAAGCCAACCACCTGTCTCCTGGATCCTTGCCCATCCTGGCTTGTAAAAGCTAGCCGGGAAGGACTGGGCGATGGGCTTCGTGGGGTGGTGAATGCTTCCCTCCGTGAGGGAGCCTTCCCAGACCCGCTGAAAGAGGCGGTTATTAAACTGCTTCTTAAAAAACCATCTTTAGATGCGGCCACGATGGCCAACTATCGCCCAGCCTCAAATCTTCCATTCTTGGGCAAGGTGATTGAGTGAGTGGTTGCTGAACAACTCCAGGCACGCCTGGAAGAAGCGGACCATTTGGATCCCTTCCAGTCAGGATTCAGGCCTCATCATGGGACTGAAACTGCCTTGGTCGCACTGGTTGATGATCTCCGGCGGGCTAGGGACAAAGGTGAGAGCTGTTTCCTAGTTCTGCTGGATCTCTCAGTGGCGTTTGATACCATCGACCATAACATCCTTCTGGACCATCTTGAGGGGCTGGGAGCTGGGGGCACTGTCATACAGTGGTTCTGCTCCTTCCTCCTGGGCCGTGTTCAGAAAGTGGTGTGGGGGATGAGTGTTCAGACCCCTGGGCTCTCACTTGTGGGGTGCCTCAGGGTTCTGTCCTCTCCCCCATGCTTTTCAACATTTACATGCAGCCACTGGGAGAGATCATCAGGAAGCTTGGGCTGGGTGTTCATCAGTATGCGGATGATACCCAGCTCTACCTCTCTTTTAAATCAGAACCGGTGAAGGCGGTGAAGGTCCTGTGTGAGTGTCTGGAAGCGGTTGGAGGATGGATGGCGGCTAACAGATTGCGGTTGAATCCTGACAAGACAGAAGTACTGTTTTTGGGGGACAGGAGGCGGGCAGGTGTGGAGGATTCCCTGGTCCTGAATGGGGTAACTGTGCCCCTGAAGGACCAGGTGCGCAGCCTGGGAGTCATTTTGGACTCACAGCTGTCCATGAAGGCATAGGTCCATTCTGTGTCCAGGGCAGCTGTTTACCAGCTCCATCTGGTACGTAGGCTGAGACCCTATCT
This sequence comes from Podarcis erhardii, assembly GCF_964252035.2. Taxonomy (NCBI): domain Eukaryota; kingdom Metazoa; phylum Chordata; class Lepidosauria; order Squamata; family Lacertidae; genus Podarcis; species Podarcis erhardii. Next base: position 16,785,456 of record NC_138515.1, on the reverse strand, counting down.
GCCTGCAGACTGTCTCGCCAGAGTGGTGCATGCTCTGGTTAACTCCCGCTTGGACTACTGCAATGCGCTCTACGTGGGGCTACCTTTGAAGGTGACCCAGAAACTACAACTAATCCAGAATGCGGCAGCTAGTCTGGTGACTGGGAGCGGCCGCCAAGACCATATAACACCGGTCTTGAAAGACCTACATTGGCTCCCAGTATGTTTCCAAGCACAATTCAAAGTGTTGGTGCTGACCTTTAAAGCCCTAAACGGCCTTGGTCCAATATATCTGAAAGAGCGTCTCCTCCCCCATCGTTCTGCCTGGACACTGAGGTCCAGCTCCGAGGGCCTTCTGGCGGTTCCCTCACTGCAAGAGGCCAAGTTACAGGGAACCAGGCAGAGGGCCTTCTCGGTAGTGGCGCCCGCCCTGTGGAATGCCCTCCCATCAGATGTCAAAGCGATAAACATCTACCTGACATTCAGAAGACATCTGAAGGCAGCCCTGTTCAGGGAAGTTTTTAATATGTGACATTTTAGTGTTTCTTTCATCTTTGTTGGAAGCCGCCCAGAGTGGCTGGGGAAACCCAGCCAGATGGGCGGGGTACAAATAATAAATTATTATTATTTATTATTATTATTATTATGGTTCCTTCTCTAGCTTTAGTCAAGATCTCATTAGCAGTATTGTGTTGCACCCCTTCAGAAAACACCTGCATACTTCCATGACACAGGTCTCCAGTGTGCAAAACAATAACCCAAGAGAGTTGTTCCTTTATATTTATCTAATGCATAACATTATATATGAAACCAAGGTATCGAACAAGGTATTAATATAAATCTACAAAGCATTTCACTTTGTAGAAAAATTCCCGAGAATATGCACGTGAAACCCTCTGTATGCAGAGATCTGTCTTTTCTACAGAAGAGAATGGAGAACCCTTGCTAGCAAAGGATGTTCCATGTGTACTTCTGAGGCCCCAGAATGTAACAGGGAATGTAACAGAATGTAAATATGTAAGAACAAGTGAAAACAAATACGTTTTAATTTGTTTCCTGCAGAAAGAGACATACAAAAAGAAACAAAACTGAAAAAGCACTTGGCTTTGGAGGAAAATTACCATCAGATAAAAACGTCTTGGGAAAATTTGAAAATAAATTAAAAAACAAAAAACAATAGCTATTCATTCATTCATTCTTTTACTGCAGGATATATCAGTGAGTAGCTTATAAATTGTAGTAATAGAATATGAGTACCAACTTTGTCCCCAGGCAGTCATTGGTAAAGCCAAACCCATGCAACATTTTTCTGATATTTGGCAGTATTTCCCCCCCCCCAGCTATATTTCATTCGCATTGTGACATTTGATATATAGTTTGTTAAGTCATTTGCATATTAGTATTATCTAGCTATCTGATAGATCTTTATAATGATATGTATAATCTTTATGAGAACTTTATACGGAGTCAAAACAAAATAAAAAAATTCCTTCCAGTAGCACCTTAAAGACCAACTGAGTTAGTTCTAGGTATGAGCTTTCGTGTGCATGCACACTTCTTCAGATACCTTCCATTTCATGCGGCTCAATGTGGTGCCTTCCATAGTTCCAGTTACAGATAGGTAGCCGTGTTGGTCTGCCATGGTCAAAACAAAATAAAAAAATTCCTTCCAGTAGCACCTTAAAGACCAACTGAGTTAGTTCTAGGTATGAGCTTTCGTGTGTATCTGAAGAAGTGTGCATGCACACGAAAGCTCATACCTAGAACTAACTCAGTTGGTCTTTAAGGTGCTACTGGAAGGAATTTTTTTATTTTGTTTTGACCATGGCAGACCAACACGGCTACCTATCTGTAACTTTATACGGAGTGTACATATTAAAATTGGTGGTTCTTTGCTCTACACAGAATTTTAAAGGATTTACCTTTGCCAGTCCAGCACGATGAGCACCTTTTGATTCCATGTAAGCCAAGTACTTATTAAAGTCCTTGAACTCATCCATTGTAGGCCGAAAAGTCATGATTTTACAGCTGGGGTTTGGAGGAGGGTCCAAGGATTGAGCAGCCATGGCTGCTCAGATTTACGCCTGGTAAAACACAAACACTGTTAGTCATGCAGCAGTGTATTTGAGTAAAAAAAATATTGTAAATGCTTTATACATTATATCAATGCAACTGCATCCAACTGCTGATCATGTTGTGCCTCTTTTCTCCTGCATTGATTGCTTGTGCATAATACAAATATGTGGTTATGAAGACAAGGTTAGGAACAAAAATGGACAGGAAACAATGTTGGGAACACACCTCAAGTTGAAGACACATCCCAAGGAGAAATTTATAAAAGAAGTTATTCATTGTTTCAATCAAGACCCTCAAAGACTCTAATTTTTGTTTGAAGGATGATCCACTTTGTCTTATATGTGTCTTTGTTATCGACTGATAAGTGTTAGCAAAACAGTCTGGCTGGTTTCAGTGTTTATGTCTGGCATTTATCATAGCCCAGGCAGTTTCTGTGTAAAAGGTAAGGAGGTCAGCCTTAGGGGTTTTTAATTTGGTTTAGAGTCCTACAGTATTGTTAACTGCACAAAGTGAAGCTGTATGCCTTATCCATTATTGCTAAATGGACAAATAAAGCAGAATTTAGTTCTGAAATGCGTAATTCCATACATCATCATCAGCCGCAGCCCATTATTGTTTTTCATTGATGAGGAAGAGGAGTTTGGATTTGATATCCCGCTTTATCACTACCCGAAGGAGTCTCAAAGCAGCTAACATTCTCCTTTCCCTTCCTCCCCCACAACAAACACTCTGTGAGGTGAGTGGGGCTGAGAGACTTCAGAGAAGTGTGACTGGCCCAAGGTCACCCAGTAGCTGCATGTGGAGGAGCGGGGAAGCGAACCCGGTTCCTCAGATTACGAGTCTACTGCTCTTAACCACTACACCACACTGGCTCTCGTTGCTTTGCTTTGGCACCATGTCATGATGCATGGGGTTCAGTCATATGAAGACAACAAATATTCAAATAAATATCCTGTAGTTACAAGTAGCAGACCTCCCTCCTCCTCAAAATAATAATTTATTTCCACAGATATCCATAGGCTGGCCCTGTCTTCAGTGTACAGGCATTCAGCAAACCAGGCCATTATGTGGAATGCAAATTCCTCTGTGCAACTTCATGCCCAATTCAGCCCTTCACTGAATGAAGAAATGCAAGTTCTGAAAACTGCACAAGACTCCAATTCCCTGGCATGTTTCTGCCCCTGTGCTGGGGATAGGGATTTATGTAGATCCCACCATATGTAGGCTACTTCCTCGTTTTTTAAAAAAGCATTAGCAGTAATATCATTCATTGCTCATATAGGATGACCTCCTGCTTTATGAAATACCAGTAAGTAATTTAGGATTTAGCAGAGAACAAGAGTCCAACAATAAATATGCAGCCTTTTATGTATTTGCTGTTCAAAAGTGAAAAGCTTAGGAGAAAAGACATTACTTGGCATTCTAACAAACTCCTAATAAGCGTATGAGGCTGTGAACAGATTAAACATTGTTTTTACCTGCTGATTTGACACCTGTCTTCTACATCAACTGGAACAAACAGGTCACTGTCCACTTATGTACCAGGAGACTGCAGGGGAGAGATAATTTGTATTAATGCAAGTGTATAAATAATAAACTTTTATATATTTGCAAACATAGCAATACATTTTTATCAATTTAATAAAATATGCAATCTAAGTTTATAACTATTTTATTCTGAAAGGTTTTAGCGAACAGAATATAACTGACAGATGAAACATGCAGCTCCGGACAAATAACTAATGAAAACTGGTGTTAAGAACTCAGTAGTGTTTGTAAAAAGATGCTGTAATATGAAAACAAATTAAACTTATTCCAACAGACAACATGCAGCTGAAACCTGACAGAAGTTTCACTGTTACAATATTGGGGGGAAGCTCCTGATTAGAATAAATTTATTTTTACTTTTAATGTGCAGGTAGCAAAAGTCTTCCTTGTTCTATATTTCTCAACAGAAAACTGTAGCAAAGGGCAGAAGCTTCATCTGCCAAAGCTGCTCTGGAAGACTGTTAGAGGACTGAAATGGCACTGTTTGCAAAAATGTGTAATGTTTATGTTATCTGTATCTCTGTCTTTTGATAGTAAAGTCATTATTATTAAATCCAAAATCATCATAGGGACGGAGAGGCTTCTGCAGCCTTATTCCATACAATTCCATTGTTGCATCAGCAAAATTAAGTTCCTAAAGAAGGAAGAAGTACATTTGAACTTCTGTTCTTATAACCAAGCATCTGCTCATGAATTTAATGTAATTTTTCCTTGCCGTAGTCATTTCAAGCCTTCCTTTTATGTTCTTGTTAACATGCCAAAATACATAGATACAGGGTGGATTTTATTTAAATCAAATCGATTTAAACCATTATTTAAATCGCGATTTAAATCACTAGTAAGACTTGATTTAAAAAAAATTACATAAAGGCTCATTCTTGATGGTATGATCTTAATATTTACAACCAGAGAAAGGTTTCATTTTTGGAATAATAAATTTTCAGAGTAGTTTTTACATTTACAGTATATCAAAAATTACCGATTTAGTTATATTATCAGAAATACATAGAAAGATAATTATGAAATTACTGTGAGGTTTAATAAGTTAACTGTTTATATTTGGACAACTTTTCTGCTGCACTTTATTGGAAGGAGAAAAATAATCATTTCCTTAATAATAATTTATTTAAGTAAAGCAATAACATTATAGCATATGTATCCATGTTTGTTAACTGATGTGGTTAAACTTTTTATAAAAAAATAATAGACTGAGTTTTAGCACACATGAAAAACTTAAAACAAATCCTTATTTCCAGATTAATAGCCTTTGGACTATAATGTAACTTAAATAGAAATCTTTAGAAAGACTTTTTCTCCAAAACCATTTTATTTTAAAAATCTGATTAAAATAAAAAAATCCTATTTTTATTGATTGATTGATTGATTGATTGATTTTTATCCACCCTGCATAGATACGGCAGAACAATCAGCTCTACCCACCAAATATGCAAACATATATTTATAGGTAGTAGCAGTGCTGTTATCACCCCAGTTCAAATTCAGACTTTAAAAAATGGGAGGAAGTTACCTGTTGCCCATCTCAGGGTTAGATGCAATTATTTCCCAATTTGCAGGAGATTGAACTGGTGGCAAAAGCTAGCTGTACCAAACTTAAAATAACTTGTCAGAAAGAATAACAAGCCACACGCCCTCCAATATAAATGCCTGGCTAGATAAATATAATAGCCACTTAGGTTTAACAAACCAAAAAGCATATGCCATACACTATGTTTAATTACATGCTCTAGTTTCAATCTATGCAAAGCAGAATATAATGTTACATACTACTTCTCCATCTCATAACAAAGAAAACTCAGCTACATTTAGTGAAATCTCACGTGTCCAAATTAGATTATGCCAGCTGTGACTTTCTTTTGAACAAGGGAAGGCAAGAGCATCACCTTTTGTTGAGCACAAACCTTTGCAACAAAGCTGTCAAGTTATTAACTACCACAATCTAACTTTCATTTTCATATCACACCAAAAAATGAGACAAAAACTTTGACAGCAGATTGACAGTTGCCTGAACATATATTGCATAATGCATTTAGCATACTGTAATATGCACTGGCACACTGCAGCCTAACAGAATGAACAAAAATGTTTTGACAAGTGAAAAATGTCCTCTATTTGTGAAAAACATATTCTAAACATTAGGATCACTGAGCTGTACTGCCAATTGAATAAATTAAACTATGGGAAATAAAGCAAGTATTAACCTTATCTATGGTGCTAAATGCTTTAGTTACATCTTGACTGGAACACTGGAACATGCTGTAGGTGGGCCTGTCCCTGAAAACCACTTGGAAATTAAAATCACTGAAGAATGCTGCCAGTAAAATCTTGACTGGGCCGAGTGTTAGGACCATGCAACCATTTTAGTCTAACAGCTGCACTGGCTGCTGGTTTCTTTCCAAGTATAATTCAAGGTCTTATTATCTTTTAAGGTCTACTTGCGATCAGCCACTTCAAGGCCCATCTCCTGCAGTAGGCTTGTTATGTGGCAATGCACCATATGTGAAATTCCCTGCTCCAAGAGACTAAATCAACTCCTTCTTTATCAAGATGCTGCTGGCATCTGAAAACTTTTCTTTTTAAACAAGTCTCTGATTCTGATGCTGTTTAAACTAATCAACTGCAAGCTCTAGCTCTCTGGGTTCCCCCTTTTTACATACAGTTTTTCGTAAAAGACTTGATATTTAGCTGTTTTAGTTTGGGGTTGTTGTTATTTTTGTGTTTGCTTCTATATTTTGTTAGCTACTTTGAGAACCTCCTTTGGAAGGGGAAAAAGGAGGATATTTTTTAAAATAAATAAATATTGGATTGGATAAAAGTCCTGTGTTTAAAGAATTTAAAACACCTATAGGACAGGCATAGGCAAACTCGGCCCTCCGGATGTTTTTGGCCTACAACTCCCATGATCCCTAGCTAACAGAACCAGTGGAGAGGGATGCTGGGAATTGTAGTTTCAAAATATATGGAGGGCCAAGTTTGCCTATGCCTGATATAAGGGAACTCTGGCTCTCCAGATACAGTGGTACCTTGGGTTAAGTACTTAATTCGTTCCGGAGGCCCGTACTTAACGTGAAACTGTTCTTAACCTGAAGCATCACTTTAGCTAATAGGGCCTCCTGCTGCTGCCACGCCGCTGGAGCACAATTTCTGTTCTCATTATGAAGCAAAGTTCTTAACCCGAGGTACTATTTCTAGGTTAGCGGAGTCTGTAACCTGAAGCGTATGTAAGCCGAGGTACCACTGTAGTGGACTACAGCTTCTATTAATGTGGATCACTGGCCATGCTGGCTGGTCCTGATGGAAGGTGGAGTCAAACAATATCAGGAAAGCCTACAGTTCCCTACCTGTGACTTAAAGCATTTGATCTACAGGTTTGCACATCAAGCTTTGCATTTTTCAGCAGGAAAGATGACAGAAGCAGAAGCTGCTTATAAACTGAGACAGTGCAATCAATCCCATATGACTGAATTTGTACAGATGCAAGTAAAAAAAGAAAAACTGAATTAGATCTAGAGTATACACACAGAAAAATGAACACATATATGCATATCATGCTGTACACAGACAAGCAATATTCCACTGGTGCAAGAAGAGATCATTGGTTCTGATGACAGAGAGGGCTTGGACATGTGATTGTATCCAACCAAGTTATAGTCAGAGTAGACCCACTAAGTTAATAATGTATATTAATTTCAATAGGTCTTTTAGAATATGACCAACATTGCATAGAATCCATGTAGTTTTCATGGTAATGGGGGCCAGCCCTCCACCACAGAGCAATATGTCCCATTTGGGACTAGGCTGCAGAGATTGCAAAACAGTCTTTGAGAAGAATTCAGATTATAAACCTGAAAATTGCACCATGGTGCAGGTCATCTTGGGTTGGGGTATAGTTGGGGTTTGTTGCTGTTATTGATATTAATTTTGGTATCTTTATTTTTAGATCTTTTTATCATTTATGTGGAAATTGTTAAATTTGGCTGTGTACATCTTGATGTGTTATTTATTGTTTACAACTATTTTGTTATATTTGTAACTATGTATTTTTTCATGTTGCAAGCTGCCTTGAGCATGGTTTTAAATAACGAAAGGCTTCATACAAATAAAATGATGTATGTATGTATCTCCAACTACTTGTTTATAATTATTGTGCTCAGAGAAGGCATTTCAACTTCAGCAACAAATGTATCTCCACTTCAATAATAGTGTTTATTTGCTACTTTTTTATAAATAGTAACTGCTTTGAAAGCTCTTTTGTTGCCTTTATTTCTCATGAATGAGAGGCTAGGACACTTCATTCATTCCCAATATAACTAATGTCCCTGAGGTACTCTATAAGCATTTCTTTATTTACATCAGCAGTTTGTAAAATACAAGTGTAAAATGCATCCTGATTATTCCTACCAGGTGCTTCACTGGCATGCCAGAAAAGCAAAACACAGAAGAAAAGTGAAAATTCTAAGAAAAGTTTTGTGATCATTACTTATTAGAAATAACAGCACATTTAAAATAGAATTTTAAGAATCTCAGGTTAATTTATTACAATTCTACCAGGGTCAGACTTTAGTCTTTCAAATTTCAGAGGTGTTCTGTGAGAGGCAAAAATCCCCCACCACCACCTTTTGCCTTCTCTTTAGCTCAATTCACTACGTCAAAGTTGTAAAACCCTGTGGTGCCCCCTAGACTTGGCACCCAGAGCAGCAGAACCAGTCACCCTACCCAAAATCAACCTCTGTTTCTACAATGCACTTATTAAGACACATATGCATCATCACACAGCTCAGACAAAGAACCAAAACCTGTATATGTATATGACATTTTAGAAATAATGCTAAAAATACATCTGAGTGCAAACTCTCACACACAAGTTCCCATATGGGAATTCATAAATGGGGCTCTCTGTTTAGTAAATCCTCAGTCAAGACGTGGGAAATTTTGACCTCCAATTTATTCCAGCTCCAAATTTCAAGTTTATACAACAGTCCCTTGGGTACCCCAAAAAGATTTTAAAGCTTGATTTTTACAATTTTACTGACCACATTCATTTAAAAAGTTACTGCTCTGCTTTGATCAAATATTCAAATTTTAAAAATTCAAACACAGTACTTTAAAAGCATTAGCAACTCTCACAATAATAGACACCACTACATTGATTAGAGAAAGGATGATAAAGAACCCACTCAAAGAGAAATCAGCTTGGAATTTGTTGTGCATTTCAGACATTGCTTTGTTACATTTGACAATTTCTGAAATTCTTTCCCTTGCAAAAGTGCCCCATGCTTCTAAAATAATACTATTTTCTAAAACATTTAGGTAACAGAATGATAATAGAGACATTGGCTGGCATAACTGTGACTTCATGTGCAACGTTTCAGATCTACATGACCCACATAAAGCAAGCAAAGAAAGAGCATTTCACCACTCCCAGGGGCCCACCAGTGGATGGATTAGCAAAAGGAAAACACATTGCCTTCGTCTTTGTAAAAAGCAATACACCAAAACCCTCGCCCTGCAGAAAGAGAGTGATGCTCAATTCACACCAGCTCGATTTTCATAAATAAGTAGAAACACTGTTTCTGACTGAGCTTGTACATTATCTGAAGGGTTGAACCTGGATTTTATCAGGGCTGACCCATGCCTGAGGCAGAAGATCCAAACAACACTCCCAAGCACACTCATGAACATACTGCTGCACACCTTTCTCCAGTTCATCGAGACTTGTAGAGTGAATTGTGCCCGAAGAACAGTTTTGTCTCCCTCTCATTCTGCCACCCTTAATGGCACCAAAAATAAGCTACCTAAGGTGACTGCCTCAGCCTTCTTAATGATAAAACTGCATCTAGATTTCATTCTTGGCACCTGCCAGTCGCATGATAGCATGATACAATACACGGGAACTAGACTTGCAGAGGAAGAAAAGAAATGTAGCAGTTAGCTCACAATTTTCTTTAAAATTTGAGTTTAGCATTATTATTTTTTTGGAAAATGCAAGCTCCAAAGAACCATATAAATATACATATCTATTTTAACGTAAGGTTTTTTTAAAAAAAAAAACTTTTGCTGGAGTTTTTTACTTTTGTCGGTCTTATATGCACTCCACTGTTTGAGTGGGAGAGTTCTCAGACTATTAAATTGCAGTCCAGGAATGGGTGGAATAGGGGTGGAGCTACACAATTCTACAGAAGCAAAGTACTGCATCTTGAGAACTGAGAATACACCTGGACAAGGGATTATTTGCATCAGTCAGGTAACAACGTGTATAAAGAAAGTTTGGAAATGTCCTAACAAACAAGTCTCGTGACACTTTTAAGTTTAATAGATTGTGGCATCAAATATTGTGGACTATAAAGTACAAAACTTTGTACATTCACAAACTAAAAAGGCTCACTGAAAGTTCAATGGTTAGCCATTATGTGGCTTATGTTGATTATGCCATGACTGCTGTTTCAATAATATACCAACAGACCAGATTCTGGTTATACAACATGAGCTTCAGCTACTGTTGGGGGACATCACTAGATAACAATCAATTATCATACTCTGATACAGCTACACAGGAGATGCCATGCTACTAGTTTAGCATACGAAAACTTTCAAGCAAGGAGTGGAGAAAAAAAGGTGGAGGGTTTTAGTTTTTTTACATCTCTCAGTTTCTGAGAATTACAATACGAGATTTTACAACACCAAACATTTCAAAACCAATAAGGAACCCGCAAACATTTCGCATGAGAGACACATCTGGAAACTTCTTGCAAAGTCAAGTGTAACAACAGCTGCGGTCACCCAGTTCTGGCAGCTTACACATGACCCTTGGAGGAAGCCTATAGATGACTCAGTGCTTTCATTATTCCAGGAATGCAATCTAAAAGTAAACACCGTGATTTGTTTCTTTTTGTTGTTGTTTTCCTTTTAAACTGAAACCCAGGGCGAAAGAGCCAGCTGCACCTCAAAAGGGTTGGCTTTCCTGTGTGTGGTGGCCATAGACTCACAAGTCCCAAGGATCCTGCTGTGGCCCTTCCTACCCAAGCAGGCATTTCTCTAATTCCCAGCATTTTGTTCGGTGTTTATTTTTATTCTTATTTCCCCTCCCCCATCCACAGGGACACCAAGCGCCTCAACCCTGCCAGAGCCAACTTTGGCCATGGAAGAAGGGCCCGTCGCCGCCCTCCTTCCTGGCCAGCCATTCGCTCCCCTCCCTGGAGCAGCACCTTTCCCTCAGAGGCCCCCCTGGGTGTGGGGGGCTCAGGCCGGCCCACCCTCCTGCCAGGTCCCACGGCGACCCCCAACCAAGCCCCAAAATATCCCTCCCCCCTCACAACACCGGCCCTCGGCGCTGCTCTGCCCACCTTTCCCTGCCCCTCAGCTGCCACAGCAGAGCCTCCTTCCCTCAGGGCCTCCGGAGACACCTCCTTCCTCCCAGGGCCCCACCCCCGGCAGCCCATCCTCCGGAGACCCCCCTCTCTCCACCTGTTACCCCCCTCACGAGACGCACGGCAAACCCACCCCCCTCCCCCGCCCGTCCCTCCTATCCACCACCACCCGCCATGCCCGGATATACCGTACCTTTTCCCTCCGCCTCAGGCGCCGACGCCTTGGCTCGCCGGGCACGAGGGGGTTAACAGCGCGGGAGAGGGAAGGGAGGGGGGTTGGAAGCGAGGAGCCCTCCTCCTCCTGCTGCTGCTGCTGCTGCTGCTAAGACCGCACCGCACTTCCTCGGAAAGCTTCCGACCGCGGCGGCAACTCTTTGCGCGCTCGCGCTCGCTCGCTCGCTCCCCCCTCCCCTCCCCTCTTTCCTCGTTTTGGTGGGGACTTGTTGTTCTAATGTACGCGGAATGACAGCTACGGGCCGCGCACGCGCACCTCTGTCGGCGAAGGGCTTCCTCCTCCTCCCACACCTTCCCGCCCACTTTTTTTTTTTTTTTCTTCTGCTCTTTCTCGTCCGCCGCGTGCAAACGCTGTGGCGTCACGTGACGCCAGAACGCGGCGGCGGCGGCGGCGGCGGCGGGGTTTCCTGCCTCGGAGGCCACGTGACCGAAGGAGGCTCGCGACTTGAGGAGGATGGGGCGGGGAATTAGGCGGGGGTGCGGGTGTGTGGAGTGCGGAAGAGAAAGCCAGTGGTGGTGGTGGTGGTGGACGTCGTGGGGTCGCCACGTGGGGTGGGTGTGTTTCCCCCATGACAAGAGTTGGCGGCCCTTTGCTGGGAGCACGTCGTCGTCGTCGTTGTTTCCCTCTTCCACCTCAGAGATTCCCCCCCCCCCGCGATGGTTTCCTCCTCCCCTCAGCCCGCCCTCCTCATTCCCCCGCAGCCGCGAGAGGGTTAACAGCGCGGCAGACCTTCAAGACTCCGAGGCGAAGGAGCGCGAGCTCCTGTTTGGCAGCAGCAGGCCCAGCTGCGCGCATGCGTGCGGGATTTGTGAGGTGCCGCTGTAACCGCCAGTTCGGTTTGGCTGAACCGGCGTGAGGCGCAGCGCGCGGGAGCTGAGGCGGCCGGTGGCGGGAAGAAGAAGGGGGCCCTCGCCCGGTTAGCTGGAGGTGAGAGGCCCTCCTTTGTGGCGCCAGGTGCCTTGACAAATCACCACACGGGCAGAGCTGTAGGGGAGGCTAGAGGGGAGGCAGGTAAGAAAGGAGCACGAAACTCACCTGGCCCAGTCGCTCTGGGCCGGCTGCCAACACACGCACGATATATACGATACATATACGATATCTTTATTGTCATTGTCCCATGCAGAACAATGAAATTGAAAAACTACATAAAACATTCAAAATATTATACACACATATTATACACAGGGTGAGTCATAATAAAGTATACAGTTTCCCTTCACTATAAATGGAAACTGTATACTTCATTATGAATCACCTTGTATATAAACCACTCAATAAATAAATAATCCGCAGGGCAGAATTGGAGGTAAACCATATTCCCACGTGCTTTGAAGAAAGTTGAAACTCTTACTCCTGCCCTGTCAATATTGTCATTACTATGGGGACATAACATTCGCTGTTTTCCCCTCCAGGCATGCAACGAACCCTAAGCAGATCTGGTGACAGCTGCTTAAAATGTCTAAGAGAAGACAGGGAGCCAGAGATTCCCTTAAAAGTGGCCACATTCTGTGCTGCCACTATAAAACTAAGGAGACAAGCTCAGAATGACTCTAATGGCCAATGTCTTAACACACATGTTTTGAATTAGCGGTTAAGGTCGTCAGTTGCATATTTTAATTGTTTTGTATCTCTGTTATTTACTGTGCTCTAGCTCTAATAAATTTATAGAGCTTATGATTTTAACCTATGTATATTTACATGTTCTCTATCGCTGTATATCTCCATATTTCTGGTCTGTGACTCTAATAAATACATTCATTCATTCATTCAACACCAAACATTAAAAACTTCCTGATACAGGTGTTTCCTAAAAGTTGTATAGCTATTTATCTCCTTGACATTTGATGGGAGGGTGCCACCACAGAGAAGGCCCTCTGCCTGGTTCCCTGTAACTTTTGGCACTGAGGGAACTGCCAGAAGGCCTTCAGAGCTAAACAGCATTGGGTGACCCTTAACTGCGATTAATCCGCCCTCCTTGGACAGCCTCCACACTTCTTAAACTGCCATACCAGGCTGTTCCTGAGGTACGTAAAACAGGGCTGTGTTTTCTCCAGGAAGTTAGCAATACATTTTAATTAGGGCTTCCTAATACATTGTTATTAGCGCCAGAACATGTGAGGAAATGAGAGAAATGGTTGTGCTTTTAAGCATACGCTGAATGATTAACCATAATGACCCTCTTCCCCCATATATTGGGAATCTAGCTTCTAGGCAACAGGGTGCCATTTTGGGGGTACATGAATTCATAAAAAATTATACACTGTTGTTGTTTTTTTTACAAAGCGGTTTACAAAGTGTTACAGTTGCAGGTTGTTTTATTCCCTGGAGATTCCAGGCATCGCCCTCCACATGCATACACCCGCCCCCTCAGTAAGCTAAGATTTACTGTTATTTGCTATTATTTAACTGAATTGTATCTCACTTGATTGTAAAAACCTCTAAGCAGTTTACATAAAATATGCATTGTAATTATGAATAAAAGTAAGTTTTTTAAAAAGAAGGTGGCCTAAACAAGTCACAGTATCAATAATATCAGTAGTTTAAAATATAATTATAAAATGAGAATACATATTAAAATACACATCAGCTTTACATTTCTGGGTAGGCTTACCTAAACGAAAAAGTTTTTAACAAAAATCCAAAACAGTACAGCTAAGAACAGAGCACTGCTGGTAACAGCGACTGCACCTTACAGGGCTGTTGCTTACCACCCTCATCCCTCCTGCTAGCAAGTGAGTGTGAGTGATTAAGGTGGCTGCAGGGAGCAACCATTGCCTCCGCTTACTCCCAGTTTTCTGCTTGGGCAATACAGTGGTAACTGAAGAATGCTCTCTTTCAGCACTCTGCCCACACTCTTTCTTTTGGTGGCACAACACAAAGAAAATGCATGAAAAATCCTAAATACATTGCATTCCAATGTGGCATGATTTCTATATGTTCGTTATTTCTAGCTTCTCAGCTGAATATGTCGTTAAGCTCAAAATATCTTACTTGCTACTCTTATATAAAAAAATTAAAATGCTGAGCTGTGACATGATGTTAATGCCAAAAAGCAGCCAAGTGTTTAGAAATCACATTTTTTTGATGGTAATAATCCTGCCTAACCTTGAACTTCTGTGCCATAACTCCTTTTACAGGTTAGTTTGCAATTGGCACATAGTAATATTTAGTAGTTCTTCGGGAATACCTTTGAAACTAGTTCTTTTAAGCGTGGAATGTTATTAAGTCTGCTAGCCTGTAATTGAGACAAAAGTGTTTACCAAATGATGGGTGCATTTGAAAGTGTTACTCTGCAAAAGAAAACTTTCATACTATAAAGTTGCCATTCTCCCTTCCCCCGAAGAATATGTGCCCTTAACAGTTAGTTGCACAAAATTCCTGTAATAAACTTTTGCTATCCCGCCTGGATCAGGGTCAGCAATCAATGAAATAACAATCTCAACAATTTTTATGTTTTTGATAACTTACTTAATCTGTGGTTTACTTTATATGTTCTTTTTTGACTTTGGGGGTCAGTTCTGCTACATGAACTATTGAAATACATTACTGGTAAATCATAACATTGCTCCCTGTACCATTTTTTCAGCCTATTCCAATTTTATGAGCTTGCCATGATCAGACTCTCTTAACTATAGGATAGTAGAACATGTTCCCGCTAATGTAAAGCACAATGCAGTGTGATATTTAAGCCTCTTTGCAGAGATGACGGGCAGAATCCGAGACCAGGAGAAAGAGACAGTGGAAGAAGATTGGAAGAAATTTAAGGACTATCTTAATAAATATTACAAGATTAAAGAATGTTAGATTGACATGGACTTAAAAATATTGGTTTTCAGAGACATTAGAGTAAGAAAAGGAAGGGAATTAGTAAAAAACTTTTGGGAAATAAGGGAATGGAGTTGCTGATGGGATAATGAAACTAGAATACAAAACAGTGAGGTATGAAGAAGTCGGGGAAATAAGGTTGAGAAAATAAGTTTTGAAATTATACTTGTTTTTTGTTTGTGTTTGTTTTCATTGTAGTTGTTTTGTATTTGTATGTTCTTATTGGAAAATTTAATAAATATTATTTTTTTAAAAAAAAAAAAGATATTTAAGCCTCTTTACCTCTTACATGACTCGGTCTTAGTTTTGAAAAAAATAATTGTTGTTTATTCAATTTATATCCTTCCCTTCCTCCTGAAGAAGCCCAAGGTGTCACTGCTAACGTTACTGTTAACAGGGTGTGTATTTTTCTGTCTTGTGTGCTAACACTAGATGGCAGTGATGAGACAACAATGACTACTCTCTATGCAGAAATCGTGTTTTAACTCTTAACAGAAAGTAGTTAGTGCCCAGTCATAGTCTTACCTTGATTTAAACATGTTAAAAAATGATTTGTAAATTATATCATATTTGCAAGCATATTAATTCTCCGCTCCAGACATGATTATTATGGATAGTTGCTGAAACTGAACAAAACCTGGTAAGGTTCCATTCTAATGTCAACTGCTAGTTAATGGGCATGAACATTACATACCGTATTTTTCGCCCTATAGCACGCACTTTTTCCCCTCCAAAAATGAAGGGGAAATGTGTGTGTGTCCTATGGGGCGAATGCAGGCTTTTGCTGAGGCCTGGAGAGCGAGAGGGGTCGGTGCACACCGACCCCTCTCGCTCTCCAGGCTTCAGGAGAGCCCCACCGCCAGTCCCACAAACTCGGGGGACAGCGGGAGGCATCGCTCTGGGTCCCGTTCTGGGGGCTGGGGGAGGGGGAAGCTCGGGCTTCCCCCTCCTCCAGCCCCACAAGCTCCCAGAGCGATGCCAAAGCTGCACGCAGCTTCAGCATCGCTCTGGGTACCGTTCTGGGGGCTGGGGGAGGGGGAAGCTTGGGCTTTCCCCACCCCAGCCCCGCGCCTGGGGGGGGAATAATTTTTCCCCCTTTATTTCCCCCCCCCAAAAAAAAATCTAGGTGTGTCCTATGGGCCAGTGCGTCCTATAGGGCGAAAAATGCGGTATATAAAGTTATAGCTGATGTATATATCACTTTTCTCTTCTAACTCAGTGCTTCCAAAACTGGGATATGTTATATCTCAAGTCAGTGGTAACAACTTCTGCCTACTGTATAAAAATCAGCAATTAGTTTCAAACAAAAGTTTTTTTAGAAAACCAAAGCATGATTTTGAACCTCTTTTCTGTTGAATAATTAGCTAAGCAAAATAATATTCATCTTCATCCCCTGAGGTGGGCTAACAGAAATGAACTTTTAATTTAAAAATTCAAAATAATCTATATTGGAAGTAGCAGTGCATCCGGACTAAGTTTGCTGCTAATTTATGCTACCAACTGTAATTTTATGGATGGGCTTAGGCAGTATTGCATCACAATTAAATCTGACATTTAGAGCTGAACTTTTGTTAGAAATAGGTGTCTGATTATAGCTTGGAGTATACACAAATATGCAGGGCACTCTTTGAATAGAGTGTTAGCTAATATCACCATAGAGCTGTGCCCTTAGCTCTTAAATAGTTTTCCTGAATGTAATTTGCTGGAACTTCATATGTGGCTGAAAAGGCAGAACACTTTGTCCATACTCAGAGATGTATCATTGTCATTTTCAGACGCAAAGTGTTGCCTCCATCTTCAAGTGACTATTCAAAAATGATGCACACCAACAATGGTGTAAAGAGTAAAGAATTTGCCTAGTACAAGTGTCTCTCGTGCTGTGACTGCATTGAGTCTGCATAATTTTACCTGTGTATAATTTCCATGGACTTGACAGGTGCCAAGCCATGTTTAGTAGAACTGTACTTTTTTCAGTGGGATGTATGGGTGACAGGGAAGGGCTAGTACCTCTGATGGGGGACACATTGTGCTCCTTATGTGGTAGTTTGTCTGCCTTTGGTCCCTACCCTGCACTCAGCTCTCTCACCTGTGGCTGCTAGAAGCTGTCAGCATGCAACAGCAGGCCCACCCCAGGAAACTGCTTTGACTGACTGGCTAAACCAGTTGAGGGTTTCACAGGTCCCATCCCTCAGTGAGTTAAGGTCTTCCCCTGCCTGTGTTTTTTTAGAATTCTCTTGATTATAGCGGTAGCAGGGAACTTGGCAGTGCCTATAATAGGCTTTTTTGAGAGAGAGAGCTCTTATGTTGGTCATAAGGAAAAGCTTATGTTGTGGGGGAGGAAGGGAAAGGAGATTGTTAGCCGCTTTGAGACTCCTGAAGGGGAGTGAAAGGCGGGATATCAAATCCAAACTCTTCTTCTTCTTCTTCTTATGAAGAAAGGATAAATTTGTAACACTTTATTGAACCAAGTATTTCTGATGAAAAGTGCAATCTTTCAAACTTCTGGTTTTGTTTAAAGCTGTGGCTTGTGAATGTCTACAAACAGCTTGCTGACCTTCTTGCAGAATGTCCTGCACAAATGATTGCACAAAAACTAAATACCCTTTCAGTCATAGCTTCCTCTTCTGTAAAAACTGTGAATACCCTTTCAGTCAGTTAGTGTTACGCCTTTCCTTTTATAAATGATGAGAGCTTCCACTCCTACAAATGTTACATCCAGATCCAAAATGTAGAAGTAATTGTGTTTAGAGTTGAAATTTCTTTTAAAGTTCAGTAATATCTCTATTTTCCGCCATGATAAATGGACTATTTTAATTTTGCAGAGCCTGACTGTGAGAAAATTTGTTTCTTAAATGTTTGGCAATTAGAGATTCCCAATTAGGCTTTTGTTAATCAGTGAAAGAGGACATATACAATGTTGTGGTGTAAAGGAATTGGTTATCTAGGTTTCTTCTGCACCACAGTTTTTCAGTGCTGCTGAGGCATTGCATTTTCAAAATTAAGTAGAATCTGAGCTAAACTGGAGCTCTTAATATAGCACAAAATAACTGTATTATGTAGCAACGCTCTTCTTCATGGCAAAGATCTCATAATGTAAGTTATTAACAGTTCTCAGGTTCATTAACTTTGTAGGTTCAGTTTATTGTTTCTATAAAAGTAGTGATGGATAGCCTCTTTGACTGCAATCATATTACACACCTAGGAGTAAATCCCATTCAACTCACTGGGGAGTTTGTCCAAGTAGACACTTAATTGCCTCAATGTCGGTTTATGTTCTCATGAAGGGGCATGCTTTAATTACTTGTTTCTCTAATTACAGTTATTATTGCTTTGCTTCTCTTCTGCCTCTGCTCTGCACTAATTGACCATTCGGCTAAGATCAAATTAAGGAGAACAAGTGAAAAGAAAGTGATTCCTAGCTATATCCCTTAGTATATAAATCTCCCAACTACTACTACTACTACCAAGTACGACAGCTACTACTACTACTACTACTACTACTTATTCTTATTATTATTAAATTTATATTTTGCCCTTTTCCCCAAATGGGCAAACACACAGATGGTAAAACATCTAAAAACATTTCCAATGCAGATGCAGACTAAGCAATAGCTCTACCTGAAAGGGTTGTTGGAAGTGGAAAACTTTCAGTAAACACCAAAAGACAACAGAAATAGTTCCTAATATTTAATGGGAAGGAATTGCAGAAGGAAGGTGCCACGACACTAAAGGCTCTATTCTTATAAAATGGTACCTACGGGAGGTCCCCACCGGTAGTGTGTAATTATTGATAGGGATGAGATTATTTATATGTTTACTCACATCTAAGATATTGAAACTTTCTGCGCTAGTCATCATTAGCAGTTCTACTAGCACTGTGGTCTACACCACTGAGTCTCTTGGGCTTGCTGATTGTAAGGTCGACAGTTCGAATCTGCATGATGGGGTGAACTCCCATTGCTTTGTTCCAGCTCCTGCCAACGTAGCATCAAAAGCATACCAGTGCAAGTAGATAAATGGGTACTCCTGTGACGGGAAGATAAATGGCATTTCTGTGCACTCCAGCACTCGTCACAGTGTCCTGTCCACATGCTGTCCACATGACCCAGAAAGCTGTCTGGGCAAACGCCGGCTCCCTCAGCCTGAAAACAAGATGAGCACCACATCCCATAGTCACCTTTGACTGGACTTAACTGTCTAGGGGTCATTTTTTTCTACTAGTTGTGGTATAAAATACAAAGGATACCCAATGATACCTGTTGTTTGACTGCTTCTAGCCATATGATGATTCATAACATGGTGCAAAAAAAAATTCCCCTTCCTCTTTTCTCTCTTGCAGCCCCACCCCTACTTAAAATCTGCTCCAGATGGTTCCCCAACCCTCCCAAGGAGATTTGGTGGATGTGCAGGAGGCGGCAGGGAGGAAGAGAGGAACCTGAAGTCCTGTTATGCAAGTAGAAGTTCATCCCAGGCACAATTGCATATCTTCATTTTTATATAGGTTTGCATCTCTAGCAAATATGTAAAAATCTAGTATTATTTTATAACATGTCAAACATTTCCATAGGTTATACTATACATCTGATAAGTTCATGGCAGAGTGTAGTATCATTGTGCAAACTTAAAAAAATTAAAATGTTTATTGCTTCTTGCTT
The DNA here is from genome assembly GCF_964252035.2 of Podarcis erhardii. NCBI lineage: Eukaryota > Metazoa > Chordata > Lepidosauria > Squamata > Lacertidae > Podarcis > Podarcis erhardii. The sequence continues at coordinate 16,765,753 of NC_138515.1, read as the reverse complement.
TAAGAACTTGTGATTGAGCTTGCTTTTCCCTCCTCCCTGCCATTTCTTTTCCCCTGTATGTTGTGTCTTTTTAGATTGTGAGCCTGAGACTATCTTTCTGTAAACCACTCTGATAGCCTTTTTGGCTAAAGGAAGTAGTATATATGCCCAATGTATTCATTCATGCATATATTAATAAAATTCAACAAAATTGTGGAGCCTATCTGCAGTCATAATCTTAACTGAACAAGTGTGTATTGTCTATACACAGAATTTTGTCTTAATTGGATTACAACATGCTTTAAAATATGTTTCCTCGTTTCACCAAAGCTCTAGCCCAACTTCCGCTTCAAAGCCATTTGCATTTTAATTGTTTGTACTATTAAGCTGGTATATCTTATCTTGAGATTGAACTTTACCTCAACTTCCAGCAGAGACCGTAGCATGGCAAAATCACATTCTTCACCTTTTACATTAAAAGGTAACTCTAGTTTGAATATTTTCAGAGGACTGTTACAGATGTAATTCTAAACAAAAAAGCGAGTCTGGAGACTTCACTTAAGGCTGGCGGATACCACCAATTGGTGGTTGAGATGTATGGTATTTAGGTTCAGATCCCTTTGTGGGCATGAAGCTCATTGAATGCGCTGGAGGATGTCCCTGTCTCAGAGTCCTGTCCAGCAGTGGCTGATTTCTTAAAGCTGGGGAAATTGTGGGTTTTGATGGTTGGATCTCACTGAGCTGGTCATTGTCCTTTGCCTTAGCCCCAGGCTCTAAAGCCAAGCCAGTACCCCTCCCAGATGGTCCAGGAAGTGAATGTTCAGTTCCTTATGCATATTAGACTTGGTGCTTGATTTAGAGAGTACACACTAAGACTCTTTTTCCCTCGCAGAAAGCAGAGCACACAGCTTACAACTCAGCATATTATGGACTCAGGACCGTTGGAGCAATCTTAAGGTTACTGCGATAAGAGCAAAGGTGAACAACTGAATTTTGAGTATGGAGAATGAAATGACTTGTAAGCAAAAGCTATGAATCTGCAATGGTGGATTTTGGGGTCTCAAATTTCATTGGCACCCTGTGCGTCTCCAAAATCTGGCACACACACACCCTTGCCTTTCATTCTACATCATAGCTGTGGCACCTCCCAGGCTCTGCACCCAATACAGCTATGGAATCTATGTCATTTTGTTCGCATCTGTTTTTCTTAGACTTTTGATAAGCAGGACCAGCAACAAAACAATGCAATGTGGAGATCTCCTTTTCAGGGTTCCAGGCAGTCAGACCCTTTTTGTTAGTACTTTACTCCATTTACCACACCACCTCCCCATTTTTCTGTTTTCTCTCCTCCAGTAGTCACTCAGCATTCTGTGCCCACTGAGCATGCTCAGTTCTCCTTGTGCTATTTTGTTCCCTTGTAGATCCCACCCCCAAGATTATTTGCATTTCTGAAACCCTTGCTGACCCTTCCGTCTTGTGTATGGCTGGTGCCTTTTATATAGGTTTTGGCACTTGGAGAGCTGTGTTCACTATTAGGATATATAATGATGATTTTAACAAATGCCCCTTCTCAAAAAGTTGCTTAAATGGTAAGGAAATGCTTTTCCCAATATATTTTTTCAGTGACCATTTTTAAAACAAAAATAAGTAGATATATTTTACCTCTGGGTAAGAAAAGCAGAACTACAGATCTGCACATTGAGTTTCTCAACCTTCTACTGGCACGAAGCTAGAAATAACTAAATCTGGCCAAAAGCCCCATTTTATTTCCCAGTAATTCAGGATTGGGCAAGGGGAGTCCTTGTACTTATTGCATAATTGCCTGCAGTAGATAACAAAATTGATAGCAGGCACTGTTAATAGGCAGTGGATTTTTTTTATCAGGTGAGCATATTCCTAGCCCATATTTAGCATTACAAGGTGAGTACTATTTACCAGTAATTAGATAACACTAAGCACAGAGTATCCATAATGCTTTAATTTAGTGTTATACTGTGTGATCTTTTGCCCTTAGAAGAGAAGGAGATTAGAAAACTCCCTAATTTCACTCCCATCTCATCATTTCTGATTTTCTTAAATTCTTATTTTGCAATACTTGTTGAGAAAGGCTATCATTTTTAGGGATTCTTAAGAGATGTTCAAGTAACGAGGGCAACTCCATAAAGATAATGGTGAAGCCAGAAAAGCTATGTATTTTGTAATAGATAAGGCAGAAATTCTGTCATCGTAGGCAGGACAGGCTAAGGTCATGGCGAGTACAATCCAATAAATTAATAGACTTTTGGATAAAGAAGGCCAACTTCTAACTTTACTTGTATACATAAGAACAAATTTTGCCTCCCACTTCTTTTCTGGACATGAAAGGCAAATACACTGCCAATGGATATCCCTGTCAGCATAGCAAGTGCAGATGTCATTACATGATGTAATTCCATTAGTTTTTTTGCAATTCTTTATCAGCTCGCTATTGCGTAGGCAACCCTAAGTACATGTCATCAGCTTGTCTGGATATACAGGCTCATGCTCACTTAAGCATTTGTTTGAATAATATTTTTCAGTGTACAAAATGTTTTACAATTATTTTCCAAACCTTATGGTACAATTCTACTCCCTTGTAAAACAGGGGTTGAAAGTTACCTGTCCAGCATAATTCAGTTAGCTTCATAGCTATAGCCATTTTAGCGTGACATCTTCCATTCTTTCAAGAGTTGGATTCAAAATATCTGCTAAAACCTATCTTGACTCCCTTGGAATATGATCCCTCGCAAGTATTGAGGCTGCTACTGCTGTTCAGTAATTTGTTTCCAAAGCAAGAGAGAGAGAAGTCAAAATAGAAGGGGAGTGGTTTCTGAAAACATAAAACTCAAAAACTCATATGTAGAGGAGATGAGTGTAGACAGATGCACGACAGTTTTACACTAAAGCTCAGTGGAACTTGGGAAGTCAAAGAAAGCATTGGTAAATTATGGCAACTTGTAGTACGTAATAAAAAGGATGAAAGTAAATGAGGAAGTTGTTATATAGCAATAATAGCCAAAATAGTGCAGCAGGATCATACACTTCTTTTGAGTATCATGCAATGTGTGAAATGCCCCCTTCTTAAGTATTTTTATTGATTTACTTGCTCTGGTGGGGGCAGCTGCCCCCCCCCCCCGCTACACCCAGGGTACCCAGACAATCCTGTTGGCACCCCATAGCCCACAGTAAACCATAGTAGGTAAGAGTCAGAGTTTGCTGCAGTTCACTCTTTTCTGAAAGTCAACCTGGTAACTATTCCTGTGAATTAGCATATACAAATTTGTGTTACGGGTCTGTACCCCCAAGCCCCACCCCAGAGCCGTAGCTACTGGGGGGATGGCTAGCTTGATTTTTTGCTCTGGGGCCCGGTGAAGCCTTCAGAAGAGCTCCACTGAGGCTCCCAGCCCAGTAATGCTCATGGAGGAGTGCCAAACTAGGTCTTTGACCCAGGTGCAATAAAGCCTAGTTTTACCCCTGCCCACCCTTGCTCTAAGTAAGAGGGAAAAGTAGGCAAGTGCTTCTTTAAACACAAAACGCTGCCACTCTTCTCAGCTGCTGCTTTTCCCATTTTTTATCTGACCTAAGGGACCACTATGGAAGCGCTTGGTGTTTGCAGGAAGAGATAAAGCCGCAGAACAGATTAAGCCGGCAGCAGTCAGGTGGGGAAAGCTGCTGAACTTGAAGTTAAACTTCACCTAGGGGAAGGAGGTGAAAAGGGGATTGCAGCTAAGAATTCGGAAAGTAAAGAAGGTCGGGCCATTAACCGCAGGCCATCCAATTTTATTATAGCAGGGGGAGGGCAGGGGAACCCTAGGGGCCACGGCTGTCAACTTTTCCCTTTTCTTGCGAGGAATCCTATTCGGAATAAGGGAATTTTCCTTTAAAAAAAGGGAAACGTTGACAGCTCTGCTAGGGGCAGGCACTGAAAACACTGCCTGATGATAAAAACCCGAGAGCAGCAAAGGCTGGTGAGAGAAAGAGGGGGGACCCCCCCCCGGGGGGGTGATGTGTCGCCAGTGAAACCCGTGAGCGCAGCAGCGGCACTTTGTACTCCTGCAGCAGCGGAAAATACGGATGATGCGCTGCCGGGCGAGAACGTGGCTGCAAGCCAGTACCTCGGGTCATTTGTCCTCTGCGCGCTGCTCGGTTCAGGCCATCCTGGGGTGGGTGGGTGGGTGAGCGGGAGGGAGGGAGCGGGGGGGGGGCAACCAGCCCTCTCAGCAGGTGGCTTCTGCGGGGCGGGGCGAGCGAGCCCCTCCTCCTCCTCGCCTCGCCATTGGCTATAAGGAGGGCCGGGGGGCGCCTGGCCGCCAGAAAGTGAGTCGCAGGTGGTGCCGTCGGGGGAAGGAGCAGCAGCAGCAGGCGCGCAGTGCGAGGGCGCGGCAGGCGAGCGAGGTCACCATGCAGTCTTGCGTCCAGTGGTGGGGGCGGCTGGTGGGCCGGGGGGCCAGCCTGCACGGACCCCACGGCGGAGCCTTGGGGGGCAAGAAGGCGCCCGGCCGATGGGGAGGACGGCGGGAGCAGCAGAGGCTGGCTGGGGTGAGGAGGACCAGCAGCAGCGCCGTCGGGGAAAGCGCCGCCGCTGCCGCCGCCGCCGCCGCCTCTCCAAACACCTCGAGGCGCATCGAGAGACTCCTGCCCAGGCACGATGACTTCTCCGAGAGGCACATCGGCCCGGGGGACAAAGAGAAACGAGAGATGCTGCAGACGGTGGGGCTGTCGGTGAGCCAAATCCGGGGGGGGCTCCCTCCTCTCCCTCTCCCCGCTGATGCGCTTTGCGCCCCCATCCTGACCCTCGCCTCCCCTCTTTCTGTGCGCTCCGGGCAGCGCTCGCTTTGTCTGGCCGCTCTCCTTTCTCCTTCGCATCGCCCCACATCAATATCTTTCCCACCATGTCACGCCATCTGGCCTCATTTCACTTCAGAGTAAAGAGCTTTTCGAAAGTGGGGGAGGAGAGATCTAAATCGCGTTTCATAAAACCTCGGCTGCATGAGCCCGAGCTCTTCAGCAAAGATTCCTCGTGAGTTTTTCCTCCCTTCATCCGTTCCTCTTGTTCGGACCCTTTGTCTGAATAATGCCCCCTTTTTGGTGCGCGGCTTAGGTGTTGCAGAACTTCAAAGTTGCAGTCGGTTCATGTGATGCTTTTCACCCTATCCCTTGCCTTTTTAGAGTATTGACGAGTTGATCGATAAAACAATTCCTGGCAATATCCGCTTGCAACGGCCTCTGAAGATGGATGACCACATTTGTAAGTGTCCCTTTCAGCCTAGGGGCAAATAAAAAGCCTCATATGAAATCTCCCCCTCTGTTTTTCATTGCTTCTGATTTAATTAGTATAGCTGGGTAGGAGGATTTCATTCTGCCTATCAGCAATAGGTTTAGTTGTGGGATAGCGAGTTGTCTGAAAAGGCTTGGTGCAAAAACTAGATGACTGTTGTGAAGAGCAGAATACAGTCTGCATAAGCATACAGGGGACACCCATGTTAGTCTTTTACCCATAATTTCTCAGAATCATCTTTAAAATATACCATGCGAATGAATAAGCTAGTCTAATATACATGTTGTTTTAAAAAAGTTGTTTGCTGCGTTATTTGTATTTATTTTGCTAATTTTATTTAGTTAATTTTTATTTACTTACTTTTAGGATAGATCTTTTTTTAAAAAAATAGAAATAAAATGTCCAATATGATCTATATGGTCATATGCATAAATGTTGTTCAAAATGTCTCTGAAGCACCTATCAAGAATGCTTATCATGCTGCTTTACAATCTAAAATATTTAACATTTTCCTGCCATTATGAAGCATATGCGGTTTTAGATAACATTACATTACATTGCCAAGCCTCTAGTGGGTTTCATTATTCAAGAAATAGTTTAGGAGATCAGATTCTAACACCTTCATCCACACTGTTTCTTCTAGGTATGTCAGTTTGCAATGCCAATCAAATGTTACGTGTGATGATGTCACATTGTGTAGATGCTGATTCACAAGTACAAAAAAGGATTTTTAAATAAGTTTCCTTTTGTACTTTGTCACCAAATTGCCCCTCTGTGCAAAATTTCAATACTCATAATTTTCCTTGTTTAGAGGTTCTTGGAGAAACTTCCAGGGTTTGGGAGGCAGAAGGTACATCTTTAAAACAAAATAAAACAAATTATATCTAGCATTCTCAAGATTTCCTTAAGTGCTTAACATAAAAGTGCTCTCTAAACAAAGTACCAGGAAAATGTGCTAATGACATATAGATGGTTTAATCAAACTTTGTTAAACAGTTGCACTATTATAATCTTTTAGCTTCCTTCCCCTAGGAATAATCTCTTCTTTTTCATCTGTGAGAGCATTTAAAGATCTAGAACACACTGAATTGTCTTGCTCTCATTTTGGTGTTGTTCATCAGCCAGCTGCAGTTTGAGTGTAAACTTTAGGCCCAGCAGCCCTTTGTAAGGTTCTGGCCAGTTCAATCTGGTTACTTTGTGATGACATCACAGAACAGAAGCAGCAGGCGGAATGAAAAACCCTGAGGAACAATAGTCTGCAAAGATAGATTCTATATAGAGGTAATAGAAAATGATGGAAAACTTATTAGTCTGTTTTTTCAGCTTTTATATTTTTATAGCTTAGCTTCTTTAATTAACTGTCTTCTCCCAGTTTGTGGTTGAATATGAATATATATATATATAATTCTGGATTATATTAATCCCTATTTGATATAATATTTGTGAATTGTATTTTTTGGAATGTTGCCAATATTAATCATACTTAGAGGAGACCCATTGAAATTAATGGACATAATTAACTTAGTCATTCATTTCAATAGCTGTGCTCTCGGTCAAATTTAGTTGGATACAACCCTTCCCTAATAAGATCACTCAAGAGTTACTATTGAAGGGGTGGTGGTTTCTTACAGCCAATTAATAATGGTTTGGGGGTTTTTTTAATGTTTCAGTATAAAAGAAAGCATTGTGTGTCAGATGTGAAATGGTATACAGTACATGCATATTTTGCTTGTTCTTTTAAAATGTACATTTTGCATTTGATGGGCAACATTATATCAGTGTCATAACCAAACAAGCCACGTGACGTGTCTCTTAGTTGTTGGAAGTAAACCGCCCTGAGACCTCCAGGTATAGGGTGGTATATATAATTCAATAAGTGCTCCATCCTCACAATTAACATTTTCCGAAGACTCAGAATATAGACTGAAATTGGCAATGTTCATGTGCCACTTGAAACAATAATTAACCATAACACAGTGGGGTTAGTGCACAGAACAAAATTAGCTGCTTTTCTCCTCCTTCATTCCGAATAGGAGCTGAGCAATAGTTTGGCTAAGCACAGCCTCCCAATCTGGGTTTATGATCTGTGTTCCAGAGGCAAACAGTGGGCAGTAAGCCAAGAACAAACCTTGATTACAGTTCATGGTTTGTCTAAAGAGAGACAAATCACAAGCTGAGGTTTGGGCATAATACTAAGCCAAACCATTGTTTAGCTTTTAGCAGTACAACTGGAAAACAGGGGAGGAGGAAAGTGGCCATAATTTTCATCCTATGCACCAACATGCTATATGTTCCCCTTTAAACTGTAGATGAGATGTGGCTTCCCTACTACCCTCAGCTAATGCTTTCATTTTAGTACTTAGCACAGTGTAGCATGCAGTTGTCTAGGTATCATAGGAACCTGTTAAATTATACTTATGACATCTAGATTCCTTAGATGCTGTATTGTTTTTAATACTCAATTGGGAGCCGCCCAGAGTGGCTGGGGAAACTCAGCCAGCTGGGTGGGGTATAAATAATAAATTAATAATAATAAGTCAAAATATTCACAGACATCTTGCTACTTTAAAACTGAATACACTACAGGAACATAGTACATTGGCAATCATCTGTCCATTTCTTTCCCTTTAAGTAAAAACTATGAACTATGCTCTCATTCTGCAGCTTTTCTTTACGTTTTATGTTCAGAACGTGTACATTCACCTCAACTGAGCGGAAATGCAGTCTGATTTTTAATAAAGTGGTACCTCGGGTTAAGTATTTAATTCATTCCAGAGGTCTGTTCTTAACCTGAAACTGTTCTTAACCTGAAGTACCACTTTAGCTAATGGGGCCTCCTGCTGCCGCAGCGCCACCGGAGCCCGATTTCTGTTCTTATCCTGAAGCAAAGTTCTTAACCTGAAGCACTATTTCTGGGTTAGCGGAGTGTGTAACCTGAAGCGTATGTAACCCAAGGTACCACTGTAATGATGATGGTGAGCTCTTCCTTCCCATTCTTCAGCAAAGATCTCTTCTCCCTGCAGCAAGATTTCATACCCAGTCCATTATTTATGGACCTATATATAGCAGGATAATTAAGCAAGGGCCAAAATGAAGTTGGGACCTGACCAAACTTTATTTAAGGTTTTGCAGGATGGCGACAATAAAACTCCTGCAGCAAAAGTGAAGGAGTTGAGTTAGTAATACTAAACTCTTCATAATATAGTATTTTGTGTAGTGAACATGACACTAATTTCAGCTTATACTTAATGCAATATTGCTCTTTTTGTGCTTGAGTGCTTCCTTGCTGACTTTTAAATAAATGAGCATTATTTGGGTCCACTGGTCCCTTAGTATGTCTTAGTAACATTCTGTAACAGGCTGCCATCTACTTGGTGATTCTCTGATAACATATAGTAGTAGTTGGCTCATTTCTGTTCATGAGTACAGCAAGCTCCTTTGACAGTGAGTCTACTGAAGCCTGTTACAGAACGCTGCAGCTCAAAGTTAAACATACCCTAGGGGTTGGTGACAACTTGGTGCCTGAAAACTTTGGCATGTAAACTGGATTATTCCAGTATTCCAAAAGGCTGAGGGAGAAATACAACATTGCGCAATCTGGTTGGTAACTTGTGCCATATTCTAATTTGGTGGCAAGTGCATATGATAAATTCATGTCAACAAGTTTATAACACAAAAAGTCCCTTACTGGATCTTGTTTTTGAACACTTTGTACTTGTGTCCCCTGATGAGTCTATAACTGATGAGAGGTAAGAGCAACATAGGAGAGCTTGAGGCAAACAAGTATATACTCTGGCCATTTATGGCCAAAGGGCTGTGATACACAAATGAAAGTGAATGTACAAAGGTTTTCCCGTTCTTATTCATTTCCCACCCTTACTGCCCACAGTTTAAAACAACTATACAAGCACCGTTTGCACATTTTAAGTATTCACTGATATTTATTTATGCAATATACTTTTATACCATCATCATTTTTAAAAATCCGTGTTGGTCTACAACAGAGAACAATAAAACAGCCCATTAAAATCCAACAAATCTAGAAATACCGTAATAGCAACCACAGTAGCTGGACAATGACCAGCAAAGGCCTGGGTGAACAAATGTTTTCAGTAGGCATCAAAACCTCAAGAGTAGGCAACTACCCTGTTGGGAACAATGGAGATAGTCTGGGCTCATGTGTGCAATAGCCAGGGCCGGGCAGATTAATAATAATAATAATAATAATAATAATAATAATAATAATAGTAACAACAACAATATTAATAACAATAATTTTATTTCTTGAACTAGGAATAACGCCACTCAGCTGTTGGGCACCTTGTTTCTGAATTATAAAAGCTAAGATGGAGCCGTATGTGCTTTGTTCCCCTTCCCCCATTCTGAGATAACGGTGCCAAAAGATCAATGAACTCAATGCTTGGTACATTAAGATCATTGCCTCCGATAATGTTATGCAATGCTCCCAGTGGGAGAAATAAACAAGGTCAGCAGCAGGTGTTTATTCAGCAAAAAGAATTGCCAGCTAAAGTTCTTGAAGGATTACTCAACTATTTTCAGTGTAGTGGGTCTGGTGTAAAGCATTTCATCTTTGCTACTGCCCTAGAAAACTGGAAGCAGTAGGCTGACTAGAATGGCTGATTTCCAAGTGTTTCTTAATGGGTGTTTACCGTCCTCTCGTATTTCTAGCTCCCCCTTCATTGAGTCCTTTGCTTTATAGCTTTTTCATTGCACAATGAGGAGGGGACAGCCTCAAATTAGCCAAGTAGATTCATAATCAGAGGCCAATGTCTGTATTCTATAAAGATAAATACTCCATATAAAAGTGTTGGACCTGTTTTGTACCTTTGGACTAGGCTAACTGTCAGGTAGAGGAAAATAATGCAGTGGAGTAAAAAATGTTGAGCTGTCATTGTTTTTTTAAAGGCATCTCCTAAATGTTTCCTGAAGTTAAAGCACATCATTAAAAAAACTTATATCCGTTTTTGCTGTATCAGTATTATGTTTCTGGACTTTAAGCTTTTTATGGTTCATTTTCTGTTGAGTATGAAAAGGACAGGAAGGAAACTGAAAATGAGACAGGAGTAACTTTATTAGTGTCCTGATCATTAGGCACACAAGTGAGTAGAACTGAGCAGACGAAGTATCACAGCAATATGGCAAACATGATTCTCATAGTGCAGGACAACAGGAAAGATTTCCATGCAGATAGGCAAGACAAATGTTTAGAACGTTTAGAATCATATGTACAAATCACTTAAAGATAATGCTTGTGATGCAGATTAAGTGAACTCTGCTTAACGAGGTCCATACTGAGATCACTTGTTCCTGGACAGTGTTCCCATAATGGATTGTATCTTCCATCTACCAGTATATGTACCTATTAGGCAGGGCGATATATTAAGATATAGCCCAGGACAGGTATGAGGAGATGACCACGATATCAGCATCACTCAGCGGTATATCACTGGTGAAACCGCCACCGCTCCTGAGTCCCTCTGCTAGCGACTTCCTGCAGCAAGTGTTGCTAGCAGAGGGACTCAGGAGTGCTGGCGGTTTCACCATCAATATATTGCTGAGTAAAATCGGCATCCCACTCTGCCCTCGTACTGCGCAGAGGGTGAAAAAAGCTGCATTGGCGAGGCACCGATACAGCTTGTTCCTCCCTCTGCATCTTTTAACTGCTCACCTGAGGAGTGTGCAGTTGCCGCTCCCCTCAGCCACAGGGGCGTAGGAAGCAAGGGTGGTCCACCCTGGGTGTCATCCATGAGGGGGGTGACAAAAAGGCACACCGCGGTGGCCTCGCTCTGCTGCCGCCGCACACGGCAGATCACACACACCCTGCACAGCTCGCCCCCCCTCCCCCGGGTGCACGGCATGGTCGCTGTTCCAGGCACCCATGCAGCTAACTCCGTCACTGCTCAGCCGAGCAGTTAAAGGATCCCCCAGCTGGTGCTGGCTCCCACTCAAGTGGATGACTCTGCTGGGGATGGGGAACCCTTAGTGACATACCACTGAATGAAGCCGACATCGCAGTCTGCTCCTCATACCGGTCCTGGGCGATATATGATATACAGTGGTACCTCGGGTTAAGTATTTAATTCATTCTGGAGGTCCATACTTAACCTGAAACTGTTCTTAACCTGAAGCACCACTTTAGCTAATGGGGCCTCCTGCTGCTGCCATGCCGTCGGAGCACAATTTCTGTTCTTATCCTGAAGCAAAGTTCTTAACGTGGAGCACTATTTCTGGGTTAGCAGAGTTTGTAACCTGAAGTGTATGTAACCCAAAGCGTATGTAACCCGAGGTACCACTGTATCGCCCAGGTCTAGTTTGCATTATTATTTTCTTTTCAGGACATAGTACAGTGGTACCTCGGGTTACATACGCTTCGGGTTACATACGCTTCGGGTTACATACGCTTCAGGTTACAGACTCCGCTAACCCAGAAATAGCACTTCAGGTTAAGAACTTTGTACTATACTATAAAGGTAGATAAAGTGCTTAAATGACTAGAGGTCAGGTTTCAAATAGTCTTGATTGTCTGTGGGATGAATTAGCCATTTTTTATTTGATTTATTTATTGTTCTCAGGTGCCAGTTTTCACTATTAAGTGCTATTTTCAAGCGTAGGTTCCTTGACACTGTATATCCACTTTCAGCAAAAGGTATATAAAGGCTGTTCAACTGACACCAGCAGGTTGTCAATCAGAAACCTTTGGTGAACTTACATAACTCTTGCTGTGTAATTTAGGAAAAGTTGTCCTGCGCCGCAGGATATAAACATTTTCTCCATTGTCCCATAGCCACCAAAGGTGGTCTGAGTCTTGCTAAACTCATTATGATATCATAGCATAGGCCATATTGGAGCAGCTGAATCATGAGCCTTCAGGCATTGTCTAGTTTACATGAGTTTAAAAGTCCTGGTATGATGCTGCAGAGTTGTACGGGTCTCTGGTGAAATTAACAATCTGGACTACCTTCTGGTCGTTTTAGGTAAGGGTGGTTACTGATGGGTGGCAACTCAATCAGTCCCTGCAACTTGGTGAATGTTCAGGGCTCCTGGGGACTGCAGCTTAGCATCATCTGGAGGGACATCCCTGGCTTAAGGAAACTCATTTAGCATTCAAAAGAATGCAAAGAAGGAAATACAATTCCTTTTGCAAATGATTTGTACCTTAAATAGGTTTCAAGCTTTTAAAAACCCGCTGAGTAGGCATGCTACAATACGCTGCTAATCAGAAAGAACTAAATATCATCACTCAAAAGTGGGCAGTTGGAATGTAGTGATTGTGAGTGCTGGTAGCAAATCTTTATTTGCCTCACTTCTGTGATTTTCAGCACTAAAGATGCGCAGGCCAATGAAATTGGGGAGTAGAAGGGAGATGAATTTGAGGTGCTAGCAGACCTGCACTAGATTATAAGGAGCAGCAGGTTCCAAATGTAGCACATTAATCAATCCTTTTACAAGACTTCTACCATAACTTTTTTTTTTATTAGGTGAGAATGAAATTCTTGAAACTTTACACAGTATTGCCAGCAAGAACAAGATCTGGAGATCGTATATTGGCATGGGTTATTACAACTGTTCAGTCCCTCAGGCCATTGTGAGGAATATGCTGGAGAACGCAGGATGGTAATGTATCATATTTTATCATTAAACACACACCTGTACTGTATATTTCATATTGTTCATGTCGTTAATGTGCTGGGATGCATAGAAGCTCCTACATTATTGTACTGCCTGCAGGGATTCAAGACTCTGATGAAAGGAAAAATGATCAGAATTATCTGAGGAACAGAACGAACAGTCATTAGAGCAAATTTATCAATAAAGCAGAAATGTTTATTCTAATATGTAAATGTGGTTGCAGGTGCAGATTGCTTCCATCATTTGTAATTTCTTTTTAAGATCAATTCCCATTCCCCACAAGGAGCCAGACAACTGACAAACCTGAGCTACATAATGGATAAAAACATGCACAAATAATAGATCTGTTAACAGTTAATGATGCCTTGGGCTGTAATCCTAACCTCACCTACTTGAGAGTAAGCCCCATTGACTTTAATAGGAATTACTTCTAATCAAAATGGTTAGGATTGCACTGCTGCTAGTCAATTAATTGCATGAGATTTAGTTGACTTCATTCATTTCAGCACAATCCTATGCAAGTCTACTGAGACGTAGGACCCATTAGGTTCAATAAGGCCATTTCTTCCTGGTAAGTGGGTGTAGAATTGCAGCCCTACTGTATTTGTATACATTTACCTATGAGTAAAGGCTAGTTTTAATGCAAAAAGCATACTTTCCCAAAAACAGATAAGTTAGAAGAGGTCATCCTACATCTAAAAATATACTGACAGATTAATTGGTGGCACTTCCTACTCAATGAAAAAGTTTCTAACAAATTAATTTGATTGTTGTGAAGCTTCTGAATTTTTTCTGGTGAAACATCAAACTTCTGAATTTTCAAGATGTTTTTTTCCCCAACTTCTACTGTCAGTTTACTCAAAAGTCCTATGAGGCTATGCATACAGTAAAATATTCAAAAAGGATCAAGGGCATGCTACTAACTGCTATTAAGTTTTAAAAGAGATACTTCAACTATGGAAATATATCAAAGCCTTAGAAGAGGGTAGAATGTGAATCCCTCAATGTACATTCCTGTAACTTAAATAAGGAAAACTTGTACGGGTGTGTAAAATTAGTCCTTGAAGAAGATGAGTACTGAAAGATGGGAGATACGAATAGAAAGGCCCAGAGGTTGTTTTTGTGTGTTATTGTTTTGAATATTATAAAAGACTAACAGGAAAGCACAGTGTGAGGCAAACGCCATTCACTGACAGATTTGGCAAGCAAACATTTGAATTCTTCTAGCAAGAATGCAACTCAGTAGGAGTCTTTTTGTAAACAATTCCTGCTACTCTGCACAGATAGTTGCATACAATTGCTCAGTTTATTTGCAGGTAATACTGTGCATAAAAAATACAGTGGGCTTTTTCTCTCTTAAGGCCAAGTCTAGCTATTTAGCCCAGGTAAATACTGGCTGCAATCCATCTGCCCAATTATAGTATGCAAGAATCCTTTGCCTGACCAGACATTTCCCCACATTTCTGCACAGAAATTATGCTTTGTAAAATTATTCCTAAGCAAAGAGGGTCATAGGCAATTTCTTCAAATCCCCCAGTTCTGGCAACAGTCCTTAGCTATCGTTATCACGGGTAAGCAGTGCTCAAACATTATTTCTCTAGGCTCAGTGCAGACTTCCAACATGTTCTGCAGCTTGTAGATCTTATCTGCACCTCTGGCTTTCACCACTACCCCTGGAATCTCACTATCCCTCCTTATTATGGTGCTGATTCCTGCCACACCCTGTTCCTCCTGCCTGTGCACAGGAAATATTGTCCAGGGAGTAAGGAACTCTGGGACTTGTACTTTAGAGAAACAAATTCACATCTCTGTTTGACTCATCCTCAGGCATTTGGCTTCATTTCCCACCCCCACCCCCTTCCTGGTAATATGCTTGCAGTGTAGATCAGACCTCCCTAGACAATTGGGACATGGTAAAGTGTACCAGGATTCCTTAGATTGCGTGGCATTTCTAGTTTTCTTAATCAAAGTACTGAGAATAGGATGCGTTTAAATGAATAAATAGTGTGGCTCACTAACCCACAATCGGCTGTTAGCAGTGTAATGTTGTGGGACAGTGTTAAGCTGCACACATTTTTGTGCTGATTCTTCCCGACTGTCTTCATGCTATCTGTCCGCTGTGGTGTTGCCCTGGAAACAGAACTAATTAATTCCAGTAACGTGACATGAACATAAATGAATGGACGAAGAATAGAAAGTATGTTTGGCTTCTTGGATGAGTTGACAATAAGTCTAGACTTAACCCTAGAAATCCACTTTATTTTCGTAATGACTGCCTGCCTAATTTGTACTTTATTTATTTTCATAATGATGACAGTATTCTGAGATACTTAGAAAATGTGTGCAATTTCATGTACTTTGGTTCAATGTCTGGCAAGATGTGAATGATGCCAGAACTGGAGACTAGCAATAACGGCCAGCTATCATGGTAATGAATAGATAATCCTGAAGAGTGATTTGTGTGTGTTCAATAAGCGTAAGCAATTAAAACAATGCAAATTCTGGGGATGGGAGAGGGACCAATTTGCATGGTCAGTAATTACTAATGTGCCGGATTGCTACTGTATTATGTGCAGCATCATGTGCAGAAATGCTACTTGCATGTCAGGGGGTTGAATTTCTCTGGACTGAATGGGAACAGCTTCAGAGCCCGTAAATTTCTCACAGATCTTTGACTTCTCTTATTTGAAGTCAAAACTTCACTGTGTACTTATCAGAGGCTGAGCAGAGTAAAAACAAGAACAAAACTGTTCCCCCCCTCCACAAAGTTGTTATATAACTTATCGAAGCTAAAAACAAACACTCCTCCTTGCTGGAAAAATAAGAATCTGTAACAGGGCTAGCCAAGGTCATTCTCTCTAGATGTTGTTGGACTTGTACCATAAGCATCCTTGACCATTGGCTATGCTGGCAGGGACTGAAGGGAGTGCCATCAATATTCTTTTCTTCCTGTTGCTTCTTAGCAAACTGGAGGGCAGCATGTTGGCCACTCCTTATCTTTGAACTACATTTAGCCTTTCATAGCTAAAGTCACTACTTCATAAGTCATTCCTTTTGGGTTATAACCTGGCCTTTGACTTAACAACAGTGTTCCCTACAATTCAAGTAAGGTTCCCTGCCTTGCTTTAGACACAACCATTTTTTTTTTCTATATGGACTCAGCTACATTAGGCAAAAAACAATGTTTTGAATGCATTATAAACACGCAACAGCAGATGGTGGCAGAGAGCAAAAGAAATTTTCTATGTGATTTTTACATAGTCTTCTTCCTTTTATTATAACAATTTAATTTCTGACTTATTTATAGCGTGTTTTTTCCTGTGTGTAGATCCACCCTTTATCACTTGCAAGAAATATTTTACTTCATACGTTTTAGCATAGGAGTGGGGAACCTTTTTGGCTCCATGGGCCAGACCTTTATCAGGATCAAACTTGACTGGTGGACAGGGCCACTTCCCTGTCAATTAAATGTCATTATGACATCGCTAGATCAGTAGGTGGCTTGTCCCACCCATCAGCCAAAATTCCTAGCGCTGGATTCCCAGGTCCCAACAGCCAGTGGGCTGGCTGGTTTTGGGGGACTGTTAAGTTGTGGGTGAACATATCAGACGACACAGCGATTATTCAAACAGCGCTTCTTTATTCAGATGCCAGAACAGAACTGAACTGAAAGGCTCAGTCAGCCTGCTTATATAGAGCTCCAGTACCTTGTTACTGTAACAACTTTCTAAAACTATCCAATCACTGAACGTCACTTTCGATCCCTCATTTGCATAACTATCTACAGTATCCCCCTGCTGGCCCAGGGTGAGAACTTCAGTACATAACAGGGACCATAGCACAAGCAAAGTTGTTGGCCTTGGAAGTGGTGGGGGGAGAATGAAACTGGCGTATAAAAGGCTTTCTTTGATTGTGTGTGCCTGTTCTCTACATCCCAAGCAGGGCTTAATTTCTAAATTAAGTTCTCAGCAGGAAACAGGCATACACAGTCAAAAGCAGGTTTCTTTGTCTCTGTCTCTGTCTCTGTTCTCCCCCTCCCCCCCTACACCCTGCAAGAACCGTATCTAAAGTTTAGCATGTAATTAAACACGCAAAATGAAGATTTTACTCAGTGTTACAGTAGCACATAGCAACACCAGCTGTGATCATTCATTCTGTATCATGGTTTCTGAAACCAGAATCTTTTACAACACTCAGTATTTTAGTATTAGCTGATCAGTTAGTGAAGAGTAACTGAAGTTACAGCATAATCAAGTTAACAGATTAAGTGCAGCTTGACTCTGAATTTTGATACCTCTAGACTATCATATTTGGGGTGGTAGATAACTGTTTGATAATTGACGAGAATGCTTTCTATTCAGCAGCAAATAGTCACATTCTAAAAGTTAAGCCCAATTTATTTGTTTTTCTTATGGTGCATGCTCTGTTTGCAACATAAATAGCCAGATTCAAATGGTATTAAAATAGACAGTTAAAATATATTGGAGATGATGACATTTTTGGAAACATGGTTCAGAAGGGTCAGAAGCTTGATATCTGAAATATTTTGTTTTTAATAGGGTTACCCAGTACACCCCTTACCAGCCAGAGGTATCTCAAGGCAGGCTGGAGAGTTTATTAAATTATCAAACAATGGTGTGTGACCTCACAGGAATGGACGTGTCGAATGCTTCTTTGCTAGATGAAGGAACTGCTGCAGCCGAAGCTATGCAGTTGTGCCACAGGTAACAGACGGAAACAAAAATAATTGCAATAGCATTTTTGATTTATAAAGGGTCTCACAGTTAGGTTCAATACAGTAGTTATATTAAACAGAATGAACGCTGCCCCCTGGCCTGTAAACGGAAATGTTACGCCATGAAGAAAGGAAAAGGGATACTAAAAGAGAAAATACATACCGAACTTGAATAAATCACAATTGGGTGATTTGGAGGGTACTTAACAATGAGGCCAAGGGACCATAAAGTCAGTGATCCTGTTTTCACAGTGACCAACCAAGGGGGTTTAGGAAAACCCACAAAAAGGGTGATAACCTTCCATTGCTGTTCCTCTCAAGCAACTGACAAAAACGGGAAGCAATATTTAGTTATCAGGGCTCATGGCTCTGTGAATGTACCTAATAATCTTCTAACAATAACCAAGTGTTTTGCCTCACAATTTTCTTATGTGGATCTTGGTAACTAAGTGGCAGGCTTGAGTTTTTATTTGTTTCGTAATTGATGGATATTTCCTGCCAGCCCTTCCTGAACTATTGGCCAGATACCCAAGCCAATCAGGCGTAATGATGTAGGCTGTAGAAACTTGTTGGCCTGCAATAAAAATGGTATGAAACATATTTGAAATGCTTACATTGTGTGTTTGTGTGTCCCCCCCCCCCCCCGCAAACAGGCATAATAAGCGGAGGAAATTTTATGTCGACATCCGATGCCATCCTCAGACGATAGCAGTGGTGCAAACCAGAGCAAAGTAATGTTTACTTCTGTTGCATTATTTCCTTCAAATCAATATGTAGGTATCTCATTGGATCCAGACTTTGCTCCCAGCAGGAACATCCCTTGAATCAAGTTACATTCTTCCTGTGCAGGAGAGGGAGAGGAGATTTGCCAATTTCCGCTCCTGCCTTAGCTCCCAGCACCTCCTCTCATACTGTTCCAGGGGACTGGGGGGCCATCGACCATCGTGGGAGGTATTGCTGGGTTCTGCAGGGGGAGCAAGGACTCAGCAAAAGTCAGCTCCCCCCCCCTTCACCAGCAGGATCCCTCCACTGGATTAAAACCTTTCTGTGAATAGGAGCCTTCCCATTTGTGGAAGGATAAAGTCTGGATCCAATCCGTAAATGATGTTGAAAACCCATTTACAAGCAGGAAATGGCTTACTCTTTTCCTGTATATTTCTGTTGCTTTCCAGTTACACCGGCATTATTGTTGAGTTGAAGTTGCCTCATGAAATGGACTTCAGTGGCAAAGATGTCAGTGGCGTTTTGTTCCAGTACCCAGATACCGAGGGGAAGGTGGAAGACTTCACTGCATTTGTTGATCAAGCCCATCAGAACGGGGTAAAACGAAGCAGTCATAACCTTTTCCTGACATATTTTGTATGTTTAACCATTTAGATTTATTATAACTGTAGTTGCAGAACACTCTTCGGAAATGAACCTCTCTGTGCAGATGTAGGTCTCCCTTGCCTTATTTGAGTTCAATAGAGACCAAAGATCTGCATGCAGAATTTGTAAGAGTAAATCTGCTTCTCTCAACAAATAAATGGTTGAGCTGTTTCAGAATGAACCAATGATCTGATTTGATACAAGGTTTCTTCCTAATGCTGCATATAGCCGTTAAATTTACATCACAATACTCTTAATTGTAGATGAGGTACCGGAAACAGGTAATTTATATACCCCAGCACAGTTGCATTAAACATGAAATTAAGGCATTACTGGTTCTTTCATTGTTGTTTTCTTTGAGACGTACTAGAATCACTTTGATTAAACCTTATTTAATTGTCATTGGTATTACATAACATAGGCCATGGGTCATTTGTTCTGACAACGATGCTGATCTCTTTCCTTGTTTCAGACTCTAGTCTGCTGTGCTACTGACCTTCTAGCTCTGTGCATCTTGAGACCTCCAGGAGAGTTTGGTGTTGATGTCGCTTTGGGCAACTCCCAGAGGTTTGGGGTGCCTCTTTGTTATGGTGGGCCACATGCAGCCTTTTTTGCTGTCAAGGAGAACCTGGTGCGAATGATGCCTGGAAGAATGGTAGGAGTTACAAGGTAGGCTAACTTGAAGCCGAAAGCTTCAATCCTAGTCATGGGACTTGTGCTGAAGACATCTCGGGCGATTGTGCAAAACTCCATCCTTCTGATAACACATTTCCCTTGCCAAGAAGTGATTTGAACTTTTTGTCAAATATGAGACACACATCTTCTTGGCTAGAATATGATTCATTTATTTATTTTACTTATGTATGCACTAATATATAAACATAATTTCCTCCCCTCACATCACTTTCCACACTTACTGCATCTAGAGCTCCACTGTCCACATGGAGCTTCCATGCTTTCAAAGGATTCCTTATTAAATTTTCTGTATACATCCCTTTACATATGCAAAGATGCCATCTCTGTTCAGCTGGAACTTTACTTCCACAATTGTGTGTCCCCACTGGAACACCTTCAAAAGCCTAAATTGGAGGAGTGTGTCCAAGACACTAGTATATAAGGTTTAGGTCAAGGGCACACAACATAGATTTCATAGTGTGTATCAGTCAAGCTTGTGGTTCCCCTTGATCACAGTCTGTCAGGCTTTGTGAAACTGGTCCTTACATCTTGTTTTGCGGAATTGTCATTTGCACTATTGGGCTTTGCACTCAATTGTTCCATGTGATTTCAAGTGAATAAGAGGGTGCCTTGACCGACAGATTGGTTCAGGAACAGTTTGGCATTTTTAAATGCCTTTTTAATTATTTTGCTCAAGCATCCTAGCCTTGCATTACCTCCTTGAGTATACTGGTCACCTTTTATTAAGAAAAGCAGAGTCGCTCCATGTTGAGAGAGAACCATTTTTCTTTTTATGGCTCAAGGGATGCTAATGGGAAAGAAGTGTATCGACTTGCATTGCAAACCAGAGAACAGCATATAAGAAGGGATAAAGCTACAAGCAACATATGCACTGCGCAGGTGAGCTTTTCTTCAGTCGTTCGGTCATTTAAAAAAGTAGTAGATTTATAAACTTTTTAGATTTTGTGTTCATGCTATTTGAATATGGGGATAGTAAAATATGTGGGCATTTTGGGGCAGTATCCAGCTGCTTCTGCTGGCAAAGGTGTGAATGAACAGGAGGGGAAGGAAATCATTTTTTTTGTAAACACATTTCCTCTGAAACCCCTTGTGCCATATCCCACAATTTTCCAAAGGATACCAGAATCCTTTGGAGCACATTTGGAAATGCACAAGGAGAAGCGACAGATACCACCCCTCCGCTCCCTTTTGCAGAAACCTCATTGGGATCAAATAACTTTTCCAGTGAAGAGGAACACAGTTAGATACAACTTTCTCTTCAATGTGGCCTTTCTTGCAAATTTACATTCAAGAGATCTGAATGATTATTTTATTGTTTTAAAATGTCAGGAATGTAATTGTAACTTTTCATTGTGTGGGTTGATTTGAACTCAATTACAAATAGAATGTTTTAAATATTAAAAGTAAAGGGACCCCTGACCATTAGGTCCAGTCGTGATCGACTCTGGGGTTGCAGCGCTCATTTCACTTTATTGGCCAAGGGAGCTGGCGTACAGCTTCTGGGTCATGTGGCTAGCATGACTAAGCCGCTTCTGGCAAACCAGAGCAGCGCACGGAAACACCATTTACCCTTCCACCGGAGCGGTACCTATTTATGTACTTGCACTTTGACGTGCTTTCGAACTGCTAGGTTGGCAGGAGCAGGGACCAAGCAATGGGAGCTCACCCCATCACGGGGATTCGACCCACCAGCCTTCTGATCAGCAAGCCCTAGGCTCTGTGGTTTAACCCACAGCGCCACCCGCGTCCCTACGTTTTAAATATTAGTGGGTTCTTTTTTCCTAAATATACTCCAAGACCCCCCCCCAAAAAAACACCTTAAACTAACCTGCTAGTGAATTGACTTATTCCCCCCCAATTTTGTGCCTTTTAGGCACTTCTGGCTAATATGGCTGCTATGTTCGGAGTCTATCATGGCGCTAACGGACTAAAGCACATTGCTAGGAGGGTGCATAATGCCACACTCATCTTAGCTGAAGGTGAGTTAAAATTAATCTAATGGCTGCATGATGGAGACTCTTCAAAGATTTCAATATTCTGTGCAACAACTGAAATCTGTTTTATGTACTTATTTGTATACTGGTCTTCATTCCAGGGTAGTAAACAACAAGTGCAAGTAAAACATTTTATGTAATAAAACTTGTATAATAAAACTTGATTATTAACCAGATAAAATGTAGACATCATAAGGGAGATCCTTTCACTTTGAAACAGCTCTATGGTAAATATCTGATAAGATAGGCACTCGAGGAAGAGCTTTAGCAGAATAAATTGAAACTCTGAACTAGGATTAAGATAAATTGGAAGACTGCATATCTGAGGAACCAGACGAGGTGGGGAAATAGGCAACAGTGCAGTTTATAGTGATTCATAAGACAGATTTGGCTACCCCTACCTGCCAACTCTGAACAAATTTAGGCAAGTCTATTATAACACCAGTAGAAATCCATAATCCCAGCATATTGTTGTTGAAAACCGTATCAACCAAAATACTGCATATTATATGCAGAACATTATCGAAATGTGAGCAGCCAGTGGAGCGAAGAGTTCACATGTTATTTCTGCTAGGTCTGAAGAGAGCTGGTCATAAACTGCAACATGACCTATTTTTTGATACCTTGAAAATCCAGTGTGGATGTGGCGTCCAAGAAGTCTTGCTCCGAGCAGCCCAGAGGCAGATAAACCTCCGGATTTACAATGATGGTACAGTAAGTGATGGCTAAATTTATTCTTGGATGTGTTCCATTCAATGTCACATTGGGGCTGGTTGTCGAAAAACTTTCTTATGATATCATTAAGCACTAGTGTGATGGAGAAAAATCGAGGCTGCACTTTGGTGGTATCTAACTTCACATAGACTGAGTAAAACATACAGTCAGATATGCATTATTGGAGATGTAAAAGATAAAAGGCAGATTTGATGCAAATCTTCTGGGATTTGCATAGAAATTAAAACAAATTTGAACATGATACATGAAAGGATTGGCTGTGCTTTAGCCAGGAAGCCCCAAACAATCCTGTCTATGTTGTGTGTCACTCTGAAGTTGGTCTTGATCTTACTGCCAAAGTGAAACTTTGCATAGCTCATCTCTGGAAAACAAGAACCCTCTGATAGTCACAGAAGAACTGGGGAAAATTGGAAGCCTGCCTAGGTTAGAAAGTCAACATACGATAGTAACACTATACAGTGGAAACTTGGGTTGCAGACATAATTCGTGACGGAGGCACATCTGCAACCCGCAGCGTTTGCATCCTGAAGCACCGCGTCTGTGCAGGCGCCAGCACGATTTGGTGCTTCTGCGCATGCGCGAGTGGCGAAACCCAGAAGTAACCCCTTCCGGTACTTCCGGGTTTCCCACGATCCGCAACCCGAAAACACGTAACCTGAAGCTTCCGTAACATGATGTATTAGAATTATCCAGACAGCTTTATTGAGAGATAAATCAATTGTAGAGAGAGGGAGTGTTGCACACCCTTTTCTTTTGGGGTCTGAATTTTTAAATTCTGCTTCACATTTTCTGAGTTCACTTTCATTAGAGGGGAAAAATGTAAGGGGCAGATTCCATTTACTGGTCCCACTAGCAGAAGCCTATGCAAGGACTTCCACTAACACAGGGGGATTTTCTTCCTTCCCTTCCCCATCCTCCAGATTGGCTTGGGGAGGTCAAGATAACCCCATAGTAGATGGGTTGAGGAGAAGGTCAGTCATTCCATTAGGCAATCAGAAATGCTAATACTGATAACACCTTCTCCTTAGCACTACATTGCATTCCTTCCCTAAATTTTAAATAGCTGATACATAGTGGAAGTTTGCTGAAATTACCATATTTTTTGCTCTATAAGACTCACTTTTCCCCTCCTAAAAAGTAAGGGGAAATGTGTGCATCTTATGGACCGAATGCAGGCTGTGCAGCTATCCCAGAAGCCAGAATAGCAAGAGGGATTACTTCTTTCGCTGCACAGCGATCCCTCTTGTTGTTCTGGCTTCTGAGATTCAAAGTATTTTTTTCCTTGTTTTCCTCCTCCGAAAACTAGGTGTGTCTTATGGTCTGGTACGTCTTATAGAGCGAAAAATACGGTAGTAAGCACAGTTTTGTAAAACATGATGCTCTTCTATAGTTAAGGCTAGAAGAATTGCAGTAAACAGTATTAAACCTATGGAGCTACTGAAAATGCAAAAAGATTATTGTAAGCTTCCACCGGTATCATTTGAACCTGATGAGAAAAATGGTTACTTTCCCCTCCTGTTGTAGTAATAGGGACCTTCACATCACGTTGGTGAAATGTCAACAGTTGTTACACTACTTTAATGTTTTGTTTTGTGCTCTTTGAAAGTACACTGTTTTTTCAGTACTAAACTTTGCTTCCTCCCTTCCAACTGTCAATAGCTTGGAGTATCTCTTGATGAAACTGTAACTGAGAAAGACCTGGATGACTTGTTATGGATCTTTGGTTGTGAATCTTCCGCTGTAAGTAGATCGCAGATCAGAGTGCTTAACGTTTAATTGGTAGACTCTGTCATGTATTCTACTCAATGTTGATCCAGAGCAGAACTCCAGCGTATAGTTAGCAGAGTAAAAACTTAAGCATGTTGCAGGATTCCTAATAATAGACCAGAGGCAATTGTATTTCATCCAACAGAGCTTTACTGCTACTGAAGGCAAATGAGCATAATGGTCACAAATCCAATACATTCTGGATTGGCACTGTCCATAAAAAAATCCAATTGCAGCAGACTTAACTTAAACTTACAATAATTTATGATAAGATTGAACCTTAACACTAAGCATACTATGTACAGAGCACCACACCAGAGGGAAGAGAAAGTGAAGCTCAGGCTCCTCTTGGCCTTACTATTATAGTCAGCATGACCTTGACAGAAAGAGATCACAGAACCAGCTTAAGCCAGCTGTACTCAGCTTCTCTGAAGGAATAACCCAAACATCGTGAACCTTCTGCTTATTTCTTTCACACAGAGAAGCTTCCAGAACCCTCTTGAATTAATGAGAATAGGAAAGATCTCTTCACATCAGATCAATACTTTCTGTACTAAGAAATGCAAAAGGCCAATATTAAATTTTGAGTCCTTAAATGGACAGCTGCCTTGGTGATTTAATTCTCCACTTCCACCTCTTGCTAAGGTGGTTTGAGTATTGTTTTGTGAGATAATGAGGGATCTGAGTTCAATTTAATCAACTTGCACTGCACCAAAATTCTGCATTACACAAGATATGGTAGGAAATATTAGCTTTCAGCAATGAGAAGGGTGGGCCAGTAAAGAAAATTATTCTACCTCCCCCAATTATTATTTAAAAAAACCTCCTCTAGTGACTTTGATTTAAGGGAACTAAATGTTATTTCCACCTTCTGAAAGACGAAGTATATACCCAGATATTTCTAATTCTTATGTTGTGTACATACTTCAGATTAAGAGAAAACTTTTAAAGAAAATATCCTTGCAGACAAAATGCTCATGGTAGTCTTCTTTTAAGAGCAATTTGCCTTGCTTTTGAATTAGGCATAACAGGGTTTCCCTGTATCCAGGGAGCTGGAGAAAGATTTGCCTTTACATAAATACCATGAAAGCAGAAGTGCTGAAACAAGGACAGTTTTTTCCCTACTGCCTGACAGAATAAATTCTTTTTGAGGGATAATGAGTAACGTCTTAAGAGCCCTCCGTCTGTCTTGTTTTGAAAGGAACTGGTTGCTGAGAGCATGGACGGAGAAACGAGAGGTATTTTTGGCACTGCGTTTAAGAGAACATCGAAATTCCTAACACATCAGGTATTCAACAGGTTTGTGAAATTAATTAATTTCCACTTGATATCATCTGAGAAAAGAAGTTTATGGGATTATAATTGTGAGAGAGAAATTTGGTTTAGTATTTCAAAACATTGCTGTGATGTAAGCCATGGGGCAGTGGCGGCAGCTTGTCCCCGCAACTGTGGATGCCTAGGACTGCCACCGTCACCAGGGGGCGCTGTACATCATCATGCCCCCCCCCCCAGCATTCTGTGATCTCTGGCACACATAGTGGGGTTTGGTGACTTAGCGTGTTCACGCTGGGAGGGGGGCGTGTTGACGTAGAGACTTGTGGGATCCAGGACCCTGAGGATTTATAATAATAATAATTTATTATTTATACCCCGCCCATCTGGCTGAGTTTCCCCAGCCACTCTGGGCGGCTCCCAATCAAGTATTAAAAACAGTACAGCGTTACATATTAAAAACTTCCCTGAACAGGGCTGCCTTAAGATGTCTTATGAATGTCAGGTAGTTGTTTATCTCTTTGACATCTGATGGGAGGGCGTTCCACAGGGCGGGCGCCACTACCGAGAAGGCCCTCTGTCTGGTTCCCTGTAGCCTCACTTCTCGCAATGAGGGAACCTCCAGAAGGCCCTCTGCGCTGGATCTCAGTGTCCGGGCTGAATGATGGGGGTGAGAGACGATCCTTCAGGTATACAGATTTGACGCTTATGACACGGGGCAAGTTAAGGATTGAGTTACCTAGCTTACGTTTTTATCATTCATATTTACAATGCAGCCTAAATAACTGTGGGCAGAAATGCCTCAATCTAGCAATCCCATATCTATCTGTTATGGCTATTGGGTGGTTACTCGAGAGCAATCAGGCAAGGTGCCTCACTGATCTGTTCTAAAGCTTTATTGATGCTAAAAACCTTTACAATGCAGAGTGCCTCTGTTCCACATCTTGCTCATTCACTAGCAGAATCTGAGAGTGGGCGGTCCTTAATCTTCTCCAGCAGAGTAGTTACTTGACCCTCAGCCTCCGCCTCCCCTCTCTGCGCGAAAGCCTTCTGCACAAGGAAGGCGTGGGTAAAGGGGGACCTCCCTCCTCCCCGCTTTGCTCAGACAAGGTGTCCTGGCACCGCCTTGCATCCTCCAAGCCCTGCATCTCCTCCCCACTAGAGGCGTGGCTTCCTTCATCTGCTGAGGAGGTGCTGCTTCCCACGATCTTTGGGGGCTCTCTGTAATCCATCCGCCTTTCCCCCCCCCCTCGCCCCTGAGCCGATGGCAGTTCCCTGACACTATCACTTGATAGCATGGGCATACTGTTCATGGGACGGTCATGGTTCTACTAAGTAGCACACTATGACCTGGTCCAAGTCCAAGTTTGGTTTACTGTTACCGTGTGAACAGGCTGGCTCCCATTTTGCACCCACTTGGGTTTCTCCAGGCTAAACCAAGGTTTGATTTAATATATCCAAATCCAGGATCAATGTGGAAGTCTCTCCTGCTTAACCAAAATATACAGGCATAGGGCAAACCTTACTATAGACCATGATTATGGAGGAGAGACCTTAACCACAATTCTGGGTTTGGACAACACACTAAACCAAACTTTTTAACCAATTAGTGCTTATTATATTTGCACTGTTTGCATTATGTAGAGAAAGTAAATTTAACTTCAGTTTTCAAGATAAATAGGAAAGTTGAAGAGGGGCTGGAAAAGGTCCAGTGGTTTTCATTGTTTTATGTATTTCATGGCTTGTGTGGTTAACTGGTTTGCTAACGTAAATTTTTGTGTCTCCAGCTATCACTCTGAAACGAATATTGTCCGGTATATGAAGAGATTAGAAAACAAAGATATTTCCCTAGTTCACAGCATGATTCCTTTGGTAGGTATTAATTTAAAAAGAAAAAAAATGGCAGTTGCTGGTGTCCTTGGTTGAAATATACTGACTACGTTTTCTTTTCTTCTGCATGATTCTTGTTTTCGTTTTTATGTTTTTACTTACTGACTACATTTTCTGCTCCTCAGGGATCCTGTACAATGAAGTTGAATAGTTCATCAGAACTTACAGTAAGCTTTTTCATTTTTATTTTCTGAGAGATGTGTAGCTAATCAAGCAATAATAGCCCTTCCCCCAGAATTCCATGTGAACATTAAGTAAAATTAAAGATTGGGGGGTAGATTTAAATAAGCTTTCTTCTCCTAGGAGTATTTTGTGTCTTGGTGAAATCCTTGTGGAAGTGCTCTTGTGAATGGTCCCAGCAACCTTGGGCATATGGTAGTTTTTGAAATAAAAATTGAAATCACAGGACCCACTTGCTATGATGCGCCCACTATGCATCATTGTAGATAAACAAGAAAGTTGTGGAATCCACTTTAAGATAACTTGGACACAGAATCCTATTTAAATTCAAAAGGGTGGAGACGTATTTGATAATATTTGCCTTAAATATTTGCTCTATTAGTGCATGACACAAGTTTCCTCAACCTCGGCCCTCCAGATGTTTTTTTGGCCTACAACTCCCATGATCCCTAGCTAGCAGGACCAGTGGTCAGGGATGATGGGAATTGTAGTCTCAAAACATCTGGAGGGCCAAGGTTGAGGAAGCCTGCTCTATTTCATAAAGCTTTCTAGATTATTTATATTCAAAACTGTTCAGCAAAATGAATCAGTTCTGTAATGCAGAGAAGAAATAGTATACTGATGACTTTTAATAATGACTTTTTAAATGCCATTTGATTTGTATTTTTTTAAAATGTGGTTTTTTTCAAGTTTATAATCATGTTTTCTAGCTGGTAATAATGAGCAACCTACTTTTACGGTGTGGAAACCTAAAAGTCATATATATCATAAGTATCCTATATAATTGGTGTTCAAAAATTCTTCAACCCAAAAGTATTTACTTTCCTTTCCGTGTTTGTGTTTTTCTTTTCTGCAGCCGATTACATGGAAAGAATTTGCCAATATCCACCCCTTTGTACCTCTAGATCAGGCTCAAGGATACCAGCAGCTTTTCAGGGAGCTTGAGAAGGATCTGTGTGAGATAACAGGCTATGACAGAATTTCTTTTCAACCGAACAGGTAGGAACAATCTTGCTTGAACCAGTGTTTTTCAGGCACACTTGCCGTACTTCCTGCTTTTCCTAAGGGCTGTTTCACACATCCATTTCCCTACCCAGATATTCCTCCTAGCACATCTACTGCATGTTGCTCCATCACATGTGACAAATGGCATGTGTGCATGTGGTACAACAGACAGCTCAGGAATGAAAGGTTTGAGCTGATATAGTGAAAACGATTATATTTTGGGTGTCTACATGGTTAGACAGAGCTTTTGGTTCCAGTAGCAACTATCTGATTTCTGAAGGTGCATGTGATTTGGAAAACTTCTGTAAAATGACAGCAGTTTGGTCACTTGCCCTCAATGACAGAGTTTTCCCCACTGCAGAAGCCCTGAGACAGAAGAAGCCCTACTAGCAAATTTGCTCACTGTTGTTAAATATGTTAAAGGCCAGGTCAGGAATGGCTAACTGTAATAAACAGCATTGCTACAATATGCTGGTTAACTGAATATCCTTTCTTTTCTTTTTCTTTTTTGCATCTGTGTTTGTTGTTTTTTAAAAAACTTTTTAAATTCAAAGTTAAAACAAAACATATTATCCAGAAACATATCATCCTTATTCCCCCCCCCCATTTTTCCTCCCACCCCCCACCCTCCCACACAAAACCCACCCACCCACCCCCACCCCCAGGCTTCCCTCAGTTCCAGTCTTTGATTTCTCTAAGAATGCTGTTTTCTGCATGTTACACAGTTGTATAGATCCTCAAACTATTTAGCTGATTATTATCAATTAAAAGTTTGTGAATGTTTATTCAAAACCAGCCAAGGAATCCAGTTCGCTTTGTTGCGTCTTCAAATACTTTGTAAAGGGTTCCCATTCATCTTTAAAGTCACAGTTATCCTTGTCCCGTGGCTTATATGTCAGTTTTGCCAGTTCTGCATAGTCCATCAATTTTTCTTGCCATGATTCTTTAGTTGGGGCTTCTTCAGTCTTCCATCCTTATGCTATTAGAACTCTTGCAGCCGTTGTCACATACATGAAGATGTTTTTCAGCTTTTTTGGCAGATCTTTCCCTACAATCCCTAACAAAAATGCTTCAGGTTTTTTAACAAATGTTAAATATGTTAAAGGCCAGGTCAGGAATGGCCTACTGTAATGAACAGCATTGCTACAATATGCTGGTTAACTGAATATCCTGACGTCTTTCCCTTTCCTTGACTTCTTCAGGGAAGCAAAAAGGCTATACTGTAGCATGAACCGCTTAGAGATGACAATCTGTTCATCTCGAATGACTGAACTTGTGTCATGCACCAATAAGAGATTATATTTCACATTATTTTCTGTGTGTATATATTTCAGCTAGACAGGATATGTGTGCGCAGCCCAAATTGTAGACATGAACGATGCTTGTTCCTGGTGAATGATTAAACTGACTTGATTAACTAAATTTTCAAAAACTGGATGCTGAGCCAAGCTGCTCAGACGCGTATATTATAATAAGCTTTGTGGTCTTGCAGTGGAGCTCAAGGCGAATATGCTGGACTTGCTGCAATCAAGTCTTATTTAAATTCAAAAGGAGAATGGCACAGAAGTGTAAGTGAAAAAGATGAACTTTGTTTAACTCCTGAACTGACAGTCCTGCATGCTACTACTCATGCTTAGGGGGTGGCACTTGTTTATCAATGCATGGCTGTACTGAATATATGATTTGGGGCCTGTTTGCATGGGCAAGACCTCCTCTGTTTACCTTTGCATCCACTCTCCTTTTTATTGAGAGACTAACAACATTGCAAACGTCTTTCCCTTTCGTGCACAAGTAGCCATTCTGTCAAGATTCCATAAATACCACCGGTAAGTGCCACAGATCACTGTTGAACCACATGACTTTTAATCAGTAGTTGTATTATGCAGAACTGCATAATAATCGGTAAACTTACCGTTTTCACTTTACAAGGGAACAGATAGAGGGAAGGGACCGGAATAAACCATATTTTGTGTTCAACGTTGAAGCAGTTCCATAAACACGTGGGATACCTAAATCCCTTATTGTTAGAGTAGAGACATTACTTACCAGGCGTCCATAAATATTCTGGTCAGTTGTGAGTGGGTATCTTTTTTTTTAGGAAGAACGTTTGTGGTGCCTGCCTCTGCTGAGCTCATTCTGGTTTTTGCAGTTTATTTATTATTTATTTAATAAAATTAATTCACTGCTTGATTGTAAAAAAAGCAAAACCCTCAAAGCAGCTTATAAAAAGATAAAACAAGAAAAAACACAACCCTACTTTAAAGCCTACAAATGTTAAAATACTAAAACAGAATAAAATTACATCGACTTCCTAAGCATCTGGGTTTAGGGACCTCTCTGCATTTGATTTCTCTCCCCCAGCTCACTATGACTATGGGAACTATTTTCTCCTCGCTGGGACAGGAACAGGGGTTCAGTACAGCAATACTTCTGGGCTTCAGAATCCTCTCTGTTTCTGAAGTTCGGTCCTGCGCCAAAGTCAGCCAAAATTCATGTACCCCAACCAACAACTCGCAGTATAGCAGCAAAGAGTGAAACATAATCCATACCAAAGCATACCAAAGTGGTTGTTGGTCTGTTTTCGTTCCTCAGTTATCTGCCCATCAATGAAAGTTGTTGCTGAAGTATAGTATATTCTGTTGTATCTGGAATGCAGCTAGGCACACATTGTGCAGTTTTGCTGCAGAAATCCAGGAGCTAGCTCATTAGTGGCATGAAAGCAGAGTTGAGATTAGAAGAAAGGGCATGCCAGGGGCTGGCTCTGGGTACTGAGATTTTTCAAAACCTCACTGGGGCAGCCAGAAGGCTTTTGTGCTGGGATTAGAGCAGTGTTGTTAATTGAAATTCATAGCTAGGATACTTTGAACATGCAGAGGTATTAGCATCAATATCCTTGCTTTTCAACAAACAATCTATTATTAGGGCTTCATTTAAAAATTCCACCTCTTGCTTCCCCACCCAGCCCAATGCACCCAATATAAAAAACTAAATAGCAGATAAACATTTGCTGTTTACTCTGTATAGTTGACTCAGAACCATGAAGCAAGGAATAAGTTTTAAAATTAAAAAATTGTCCAGTAGCACCTTAGAGTCCAACTTAGTTCTGGGTATAAGCTTTCGTGTTCATGCACACCTCTTCAGCGTGCACAAGAAAGCTTATACCCAGAACTAACTTAGTTGGTCTCTTAAGTGCTCCTGGTCAATTTTTTAATTATTATTTTTTTGTCTGCATCAGACCAACACGGCTACCTACCTGAATCTATGAAGGAAGGAGATGTCTGTTTTCTTCTTCCCACAGTCAATGAATTAGCGACATACTATTTGATTCAGCTTTTGCTGCAGAATAGGCATCTTTTTAGATCTGATGACTCCCCCATTCAGAAATATTTATCATCCATAATTTATTGCAGTTTCTTTTCCTCTCACTTTCTGTGGGATTGCGAAGCACCACTGTCTAAAGTGCCACCATTTTTCATTTACTAACTTGCACGTAGTAATAAAGCAGCGCCTGCCAGACTAACTCAGATGGCATTTCCTGGGGGGGGGGGTGCCCCTGGCACGCACAGCTTCCTGGAGGGGCAGAATTCTCCCACATTCAGAATTCTCCCTCTTTTCCCTTCATGTGATCAAACTGAACACCTGAAGAGAGTTCAGAGGGCTGCAAAATGTACCTTTAGTTGGCTTTTGCAAGGTTGACACTCTCTTAACTTTTTCCCCTGTTAAGGTTTGTCTCATTCCTAAATCTGCCCATGGCACTAACCCAGCCAGTGCTCAGATGGCAGGAATGAAGATTCAGCCAGTAGAAGTGGATAAAAACGGAAGCATCGATATCATTCATCTTAAGGCTATGGTGAGTTGCTCGCCCTTCTTTTGAATGCATTATGGTATTATAAGCTTTGGCTAAAAACTCTTTAATTTTCAATGGGCATATACAATTACATAGAAGAGGAAGCTGTGCCTATCTTCTTCTTCTTTTGGCAAAATATTATGCAAATCTTAAATGTGTAGCTTCAGTTGTTAACATGTGCGATAGCCTATCTCATTTTGAGAGTCAGTTCTGTAGTGTGTCTGTTTTTCATGGTTATTTTCCCTCTTATTTGCTACAATTTGAGTGGAAACCAGATAACATGAAAGAGCAGATGATAAGCAACTGCAGCAATGAAGTGTTTGCTGCAATAGAGCATTGTCTGAAGGGAAGACTGTAAATCGAGGTCACCAACCTGTTGCTTCTGGAGGTAGCCCAGGTTCTGAGTTCTCATTTTTCAATGAAAGTGAGTCTCTAGCCTGCTTGCCTGCATAGAAATAAAGTTATGGAACAAAATGTCCAAGTACCTTCTAAGCAATTTCTGTGGCTACCCCTGCTATAAATGCTCTGATTTCCTTGATCTCTCCCTGACAATTTTTTGGTCTATTTTTCCTCCTTTCTGAAGGTGGATAAACACAAGGAAAACCTGGCAGCTATCATGATCACATACCCATCGACCAATGGTGTCTTTGAAGAGGATATCAGTGATGTCTGTGACTTGATTCACAAACATGGAGCCCAGGTTTACCTGGATGGAGCAAACATGAATGCTCAGGTGGGAAATCCGGTTTATAGACTCCTCCTGTTAATGCAGACCCCTGACTGAATTTGTGAATCGTGCTTAAAAATAAATGTTAAAAGTGAAATTTTGTACCACTTTAATAATGAATAATAATTGACTGGACATAATTAACCACACTATGAATCTTGTTATTTAAAAAAATCAAGAATCTTGTCTCTGACCTTTCCATAAAATCTAAAACTACATTTTACAAGTTTTGTTTTAGGTAAAATAAATACTGAAATTTAGTTACAGCTTCACATATATAAGGTAGAGCTATATGCTAATCTTTGTTTTGTTGATTTTTTTTTTAGCAACAGCAAACTTCTGTTTTTAAAAGAATCTTAATTCTTTTCATCAGCAGACTTGATTCTGAAAAACTAAATAATCGCATTTGTTTAGCCCTCTAATCCCTTCCCTTTTGTTTTTGAAACTTTGTGTTCTCCTTCCTTTGATAGGTTGGTCTGTGCCGTCCTGGAGACTATGGCTCAGATGTCTCTCATTTAAATCTCCACAAAACCTTCTGCATTCCTCATGGGGGAGGAGGACCTGGAATGGGACCAATAGGAGTGTACGTATCTAGCTCTTGTAGCAAGAGAATTCCCCCCACTAATTTATATTTTAAGTAGTCCATTGCTATAGATATGGAATATGGCAGTACATAGCCTCACTAATGATGACTGTCTATGGATAGAAAGATGGAAAGCTTGATTCCTTATGAGCCTTTGATGTTTTATTTAAGGATTATTTTGTTGATTTAAAGAACCTTTATTTTATGGAGGGATTACATTAAGTGGAACATTGCCACTGTATATTGGACTAACGTTAAAATGACTTCATAAAAGTCTTAAGCTAGTTTTAACACGATGGCAATGGTGCAGTGGGAGAGAGTTTTATTTCTAAATCCTTTTCTCTTTTTTTGGTTCCATTTTAGGAAGAAGCATTTGGCTCCTTTCCTGCCTAGCCACCCTGTCATTGCATTGCAGCATGATAAGGATTCCAGCCCACTGGGAACCATCAGTGCTGCTCCTTGGGGGTCCAGTGCTATATTGCCTATTTCCTGGGCTTATATCAAGGTATAACTGGGACACAAGTGGCACTGTGGTCTAAACCACTGAGCCTCCCGGGTTTGCCGATCAGAAGGTCAGCAGTTTGAATCCCCATGACGGGGTGAGCTCCTGTTGCTCTGCCCCAGTTCCTGCCAGCCTAGCAGTTCGAAAGCACACCAGTGCAAGTAGATAAATAGGTACCGCTGCATTGAATGGCATTTCCATGCACTCTGGCAGAGGTTCCCTTTATTTTTCTAGAATCTGATACATCTGAGGAAGTGTGCATAGCAGGCTCTGTGAATAATTGCTTAACCTACATGGTCTTATTGTTGGCTATTTGTCCCTTCAGATGATGGGAGGAAAAGGTCTCAAGCATGCATCAGAGATTGCAATATTAAATGCTAACTACATGGCAAAGAGACTAGAGAAGCACTACAAAGTCCTTTTTAAAGGAGCCAGAGGCAAGTATTTCAGCCTAACATGAAGTTGTCCATAGTCCCAGGAGACAGTGGTACACACCCAAAATGAGGAGTGGAGGGTTATTGGTTTGCTTTGTTTTTGTTTTCATTATGTAATTTGTGTTTTTATTTGTATTTTTATGCCCTGAGATCTTTGGATGAAGGGCGGCATACAAAATAAATAAATTTAAATCGCAGTTCGACCAGGAGGCAAAATAAATAGTGTTGCAGAAGTAACTTTTCTCTTTAGGAAAATCCATCCAAGCAAATAAGGTGAATAATTCCAGTGTGCAGACTAATTAATCCATAACACAGAAAGTGCAATAAAAATAGGAAACCCCAAAAATATGGAATGGTCTATCAAATATAAATTTCAAAATAAACAAGGCGTACAAAGCTATTAGACTTAAAAAAGAGAGTTGATAATTGATTGTATTTCTCTGAAGAAGGATCAGTTGGGTCCAAAATGTGTTGGAATAGCAAGCATCCTTTTTAATGCTACTCTGATGGGTCATTGCTCCTGCTTTCAGACTGATCCATGGCAACAGTGGAGACCATCCCCTCCCTCCAGTTGAAAGAATTGCATAATTCTGTCCCTTCATTTCAGGAAAGATCCGTCCAGCAGGGTAGCTGATCATACTGGTGCTTACACAACCTTGTGCTGTACTAAGCTTTTGTGTTACCGCCTCTCTGTCCTTTCCTTTGTCACTAGTCTTGTTTGAAGGTCACGATAAACTGTTTTATAATTATGAAGAGAGCCTGGACAAGTCTCAGGCTCATGTAATCCTTCCCTACTCCCTTCCTGCAGAGTGACCACAAGGAATTTGGAAGTAAAATCATCTGATCTCCTTCAGCACACATGGGGGCGGGGGCGGGCAGGAAGCTCAGTACGCTAAAAGCTTGTGAATATAACTACAAACAAATGTTTATTTCCAGAGAGGCTGCTGGATTAGTCTGTTGCAACAAGAACAACCAAGTCTTATGGTACCTTAAAGGCTGACAATTCTGGGACAGTCTTTTGTGAATGAGAGTCCACTACATCAAATGTGTGGAGCATGAACCTTGGTTGTTAAGTGTAATAAAGCCTGGAGTTCAGCAGCAGTGAAATGCAAAACTACTGTTTTGAGTTGTTGCAACTAATCTTATGCAAAATAGCCATCATTGCATCTAAACCAGGTTGGGGGGTCATCCTGTTGCACCCACTATCCCAGCCTCCTGACAAAGAGTATTGGCCCACTAGCAATCTAAATAATATGGGCTGAAAGGCGTTTGTGGATGAATTCATCCTCCTAAGAGGATATTCTCCAAAGCTGTAGGAGCAGCTTTGGACTTGTCTGCTTCTCCTCAATAATATATGTGCATGCCCCCTCCCTACAAATTGTTAGAGCTGTGTCGTGTACTCTCTCACTGCACTGTGCCATAATCAGGGCTGCTTTTTCCCTGTCAAGGATCAAATTCAGTCAGGGTAATCTGTTGGAGAGGGCACATGCCAGCAGTGGGTGTAGCTAAAAATGAAGTGTTCTGGATTAATTCAGAATTTTTAAAACCCCCACTCTGCTTCAGTTTTCAGTTCAGAATTTCCAGTCTTATGCTCAAGGGTAACCCCCACTGGGTACTCTCAATCAGATGGCATTTATTTTCTGGGGTGTCAGAGAGCACTATTTGGTACCCAGCACTCCTAAGCGTCCGTAGGAAGCTGTTGGGGGTGGTCATTATGGGATATAGAGCAAACTGTCATCAGTATGCTGGTGACACACAGCGGTTCCTGCAAACTATACTTATTTTAAACCCTGGCAAGACAAAGAGCTTGGAAGTTGATGTACAGGAATAACACACCTGAGTTATGGATACTGAAAGCTACTTCGTGGTCACATTTTATTTTTCTACAAATATAAATTTTAGAATAAAATTTTCATATGCAGGTTATGTAGCTCATGAATTTATTTTGGACACCCGACCTTTCAAGAAGACAGCAAATATTGACGCTGTGGATGTCGCTAAACGGCTTCAGGATTATGGTGAGTTGTCAAATGGGCAACGTTCCCTCCCATCTTTTATCACAATTAAAATGTAGGATTGAATCCTGTGGTGGTAAGAATTATGAAAGCTGTTTAACCAGCTCATCCAGCACCATGTGGGCTCCTACCATCAGGCAAAATTGAGAGCCACTTGTTTTTTACCATTTACCCTGCCATTGGACATGTCTGAATTCTCTCCTGGTTTGGTGGGGAGTCAGGCGATCGGGAGAACATGATTATGGATGTCCACAAATTTGACATTTGGGTTTATGCAACTGCTGCAAGCTGAGAATACATAAGGAGAGAGACGACTGTGCTTAAAATAACTGCCCCCCCCAGTTGGTCAGTAACTGGGCTTTGTAAATGGCCTTGCTGTATGTAGCGAGGAAGAATATGTAATACCGAAGTGTTCCTTGAACTCTGAAAACATGTTGTTTAGACTTTGCTTAGGGTCCTGGTCTGTTGGAAAGGTAGTACAATAAAAGAATGTTGTGTTTGCTAGGATTCCACGCTCCAACAATGTCCTGGCCAGTGGCAGGTACTCTGATGATTGAACCAACAGAGTCTGAAGACAAGGCAGAGTTAGACAGATTTTGTGATGCAATGATCAACATTCGACAAGAAATTGCCGATATAGAGGAAGGAAGAATGGATTCTCGAGTTAACCCATTAAAGGTGAGAGCAGGGTTTATTTAATTATTTGTAGCAGTTGCTCTTCATCAAGATTGTTTTGAAGTAAATTGCCTACGGTTGATGCTGTAGTCCCCAGGACTCTGCAGTTTAGCGCAGAAAAAGGCAAAAGCCAGCATTTATTCTATTTCTAGCCTCGGTCCAATATATCTGAAGGAGCGTCTCCACCCCCATCGTTCTACCCAGACACTGAGGTCCAGCACCGAGGGCCTTCTGGCAGTTCCCTCACTGCAAGAAGCCAAGCTACAGGGAACCAGGCAGAGGGCCTTCTCGGTAGTGGCACCCGCCCTGTGGAACGCCCTCCCACCAGATGTCAAAGAGAACAACAACTACCAGTCTTTTAGAAGACATCTGAAGGCAGCCCTGTTTAGGGAAGCTTTTAATGTTTGATGTATCACAGTATTTTAATATTCTTTTGGAAGCCGCCCAGAGTGGCTGGGAAAGCCCAGCCAGATGGGCGGGGTATAAATAATAAATATTATTATTATTATTATTATTATTATTATTATTATTATTATTATTCTAGCTGTTGTGTCTCATGGTATAGGCCCTGTACTCCTCCTACTGCAATATATTATAGGCATGTGGCTCCACTTGATTTTTAACAGCATCTGCTAGAAAACCTGATTCACTGTTCCCCATTCAGAGAACTAGTCTTGGTCACATCTTACTGAAACCAATAGGACTCATTTGTTGGTTTTTGTTGGTTATTGATTTCAGTGGAACTTAGCAGATCTTTCTCTTAGCTGAGTCTATTACTACTGTTTGAGTATTTATATTATTACTGAATTGAATTATATTATTATTTTGTATACTTTAACTTAGATGTCACCGCATACCTTGACCTGCATTGCTGCTCCTAACTGGGACCGTCCTTACTCCAGAGAAGTAGCTGTTTTTCCATTGGTAAGTAATGAGTTAACATGGGAAGCTTTCCTCATTTTCATTTGAGCAGCCAGTTTTATTAGACAGCATTACTACTGGAAAACATTAGGAACCTTGCAAGCCAACCTTAAAAAGAAAGGTACATCAGATTTGCCAAAAAGAGATGGCATAAAGGCTAGGATTAAGCTGCCTCTTCCTTCCTGTTATAGCCTTTGTAATTATCTGCCATCTCAGCTAATTTGAAAGAGGTCCTGTAAGTTAGATACAAAGGTACCTTGGAGCCAGAAAACGTTATCCTCTAACTGGAATTTGGTGGGGATAACATAAGTAGGTTAAAACAGAAATGTAAAGACCTTGAACTATTGGTTATTTATGGCTAATGTTATGATGGAACCCCGAACTTATGTGGCAGTTAGTGGATAACTACCTCACATTTTATAATGCTTAAATTATTCTGAGGGATCTTTCCATTGGTCTCAGAAAGAAATCATTCCTTACAGCAAGCAGCAGAACCCCGATCCCAAACACATTAGTTATGTTGAATTCACAAAGTGTATCCTTTGTCACTTCTGCCATTTTGAAACTTGGGGGCATCAAAGCAGTTTGAGATACTCCATGGGGCTAAAATTAACAACTGACTCAAACTCCTTTCATGAGCTGAAACGTGGAACTAATTTCACCCAACTTCTAAAACTTCAGGCTTTGAAGGATAAACCAGCCAGTGCACCACAACTCCTATAGTACCTAATGAAGCTGGCTATTGTCTCTTGTACAGGCTGCAGTATGCCCATTACTCTTTAATGTACCACAGAATATTGTCTAATTGTCGGCAATTTAAAAATTACCTACTGGATATTTTTCTCCCACTTTAGCCATTTGTAAGACCTGAAAATAAATTCTGGCCCACAATTGCTCGAATCGACGACATCTATGGAGATCAACATCTGGTTTGTACCTGCCCACCCATGGAAGTCTACGAGTCTCCTTTTGCTGAACAGAAGAGAGCATCATCTTAGGGTCAGTCTCCCCTCGCCTTACCCTGTTCCTTTTTAGGTGACCAGGCTCGACCTCCCTTGCTATGCTTCAGGAAGGATGGGCTCTTCTGCCCAGTGAACCATTTTTTTATACGGTGTATATTTTTGTAATCTCCATACTGTTGATTAAATTTCTGTGCAGCTATGTAAATATACTTTAGGTGGAAACAAACTGACTTGATGCAGTGCCTCAGTTTCCACAGCAGTTCAAGCTGAAGTGGCCTTGATTTAACACTCTTTCATCAATTCAGGACCAAGGCTGCTTTCCTGTGTTGAGGAGCGCTAAACATAGAACGGTATGTGTAAAAATAGAACCCTTTTTGTTGTTGTTAAACTGGGCCCTGATAATACTTCTGTGATAGAGAGCAATCCCAGTTTATTTTGAATAACGCCTATACTGTGGGATTCTTTTTTGGGCTCAGGCTGTTTGGTGGCTAAAATTATAGTCATTCACTTTGTATGAACTGAAAGACAGAGACCACAATATGCTGAAACAAAGGAAAGTAAGCTCCTCTGTACCTCACTTTGTATTAGATTGTGGCTATATACTTTTGTAGTTTGTATTAATTAAATTTATATATTGCTTCTGGTGTTGATAATGTCATTTAAGGAACTCGTTTTTTCTTTTTTAAACTCCCTGTGGTAGCATTCCAATAAAATCTAGAGGTTGTAATAGCTTTTGAAACCTGATTTCAAAGTCTGATTTAAAACAA
The DNA here is from genome assembly GCF_964252035.2 of Podarcis erhardii. NCBI lineage: Eukaryota > Metazoa > Chordata > Lepidosauria > Squamata > Lacertidae > Podarcis > Podarcis erhardii. The sequence continues at coordinate 16,725,753 of NC_138515.1, read as the reverse complement.
GATTTTCTGAAAGTGTGTGGTATTGTTATGTGCTTTTGTGAACTATTTATAGTGTATTCTATGCTTGCATTAACTGGAAGGGGTGCTTCTACAATGCATTGTGTTCTGCCCAAGATACCAGGTGAGGCTTGGGGTAGTATATTTGTGAATCCCCCCCCCCCTTGAGATAGCATTCTGCAAAAACCCAGTGAGTTTGGCTTTGTGCCAACAAACAAAAAAATGCAGAAGGCCAATTTCTCCACAACTAAGGTCTTTAAAAAATGTTTTGTATAATATAGCTTTCTAATGCAAATTGCCCAAAGATATTAAACCCGAGACCAAACACCTTGTAAGTTTTCAAATATACATTCAGCCATCTTCCAGGAAACACTGTCTTATGGCTGCAAAATACAAACTAACACTTTATGAATCATAAAATATTTAATAAGGTATATTGGGGAAGAGGAATATACTGTATATAAAATTTCAGATCACAATATGAAGCGATTTGAGCCCTCTCCAAGCTAGCACTGCTCTCAATGCTGTGTAAGATGTATTGCCACTGATACAAGACCTACTAAAAGCATACAGTTTTACCTAATACAAAAGTGGCTTGTTTCATATGAAATAGTTTTTACACAACTAGAGTGTTTTGAATACCCTCTTTAAGTGCAAAAAACACAAATCACTTTACATTAACAGCAACAATGCATTCATATTGTTCTCAGTCATTAGTAGTCAACTTGCATAAGATACAAGAGCACAATGACGCTCACAAAAATAGACTAAAAGCCTGTTCTTGCAAAAGAAAAACAGCATAATGGCAGGAAATGCACACGCACAAAAAGATTATGCACACCACGGAATTTGATGTTCTGTAATTAAAAACTGGCTTAAGTGCTGTTTTCTTGTTTTAAAATCAAACTGCATGGACCAGGCAAACTAATATTCAGGAGGCAGTGTGTAGCTGAACTTCATCTGACGCGCTCTTAAAATTCCCCACAATTTGTTTTCCTCCATCTGAGGTAGTTACAAAAAACAATCTGAAGCATCCACTGTTGTGGCAAGTCAGAGCCAAGGCTTGTATTCCCCCTCCCTTGTTGTCATCTGTCCAAAACTACCTTCAGTGTTGAAAGTCAGCTGAGAATGTGAAGTTCTCACTACACAAAAAAGATTGCAAAATGGGAAAGAAGGTTGAGTTAGCCGCTCCACAATGTGACAGTCATATGAACTGCGCTCAAGCCAGCTGGTCCACTTTTGAATTTTCCTGGTTTCTTCTCTTTGTACAGTCTGTAAGTCATTAAGAGAAGTATACTGAGAACTGAACTCGTATCATCGTCCTTTGCTGTAACCAGGGAAGAACTGGTCAAGTAGTGTCTGCAGTATTTTGTTGGGAACCATGGTGTAGCCCTTTCCAAGGTCGTGTCGGCAAGCAGGGCAGGTGAAGACTTCAGCTCTAAAGGAGCGCTGTAAACAGCTCTATGTTACAGAATGATAAGGAATATGTTTAGGACACAACTTAAAATATGGTTCACAAAAAAATGAAATATCAGCTAAGTGCCAAAAATAGACTTTTGGGCTTTCTGTGTTTACAGAAAGCCTTTTCCTGAGATCACATCAACTGACAAAAACATAAAAGGGCTACCGGAATATGCTAAATAAATATACCAGTTATGTTATGAGGGATTGGTACTGTGCTATTTTTCTGCATAAAGGTAGTCCATTATTTTTCTAGCAGTAGTCTGTCATATGTTATAAATGAATTCTGTTTAAACATTTGCAAAATCAGTAGCACTAATGTATGTTGAGCCCTAATTTGTTGTGCAACCTGCTTCAGACAGAATAGTCGATCACAGTTTTATACAACCAAGGAGAGTATCGGAAGTATTCACCTGGAAGTTTTTAAACTAACCACAGTTCCCTGTGCCATCATACACAAAAGTGTCTTGTGCAAAGAACGATCTAGATCACAACTTTCAGTAAAACTAAACTAACTTGTACACAAATGCTGGTGAATGGCTCTACATTTGTTACAGGCAAAGCTATGTTCTCTCATGATTTTTTAAAAAGCTTACAAGTACTTTCTAAACAGCCAGGAGCTATGGCACATGGAATAACATTCCCAGGTGCCCTATCCTTGGCAGACAAAAATCTTGGCTACTATAAGCACTCAAATACCAGGTGCTCAGTAGTGGCCTTTTTGCAAATGTTTAACAATGAAATCTAGGTTAGTGAGTGGGGTCAGGATGTGGAATTGTGTGGTTTCCCCGCCTTCCCATAATGTGTGAAAATTCTCTTTCACCTGCTTTGGGGCTTAGTGTTTGCTGCATTCATCCTTTACCAGCCCTGCTTAAAATGAATCCCAGTACTCTCCTAAACTCACTTTGGCAGCCCTAATTAACAATGGAGTTTTAACATTAGTTTAGGCCAGGCATAGGCAAACTCAGCCCTCCAGATGTTTTGGGACTACAACTCCTATCATCCCTGACCACTGGTCCTATTAGCTAGGGTTCATTTACATATACAATTGTTTTATATTTGTTTTGTGAAATCACTTTGAGAAGCGAAATTGGAAGCAATTCATAAATGATGTTGGTGGTTTTGTCATTTTCCCATAGAGCTCAAAGATGAGAGAAATGTACCCTCTGTTGGATCAAAAAGGCATTTCTCTTTGTTCCTTCTAGCATTCTATAGTTTAAATGGATTTTGTGAATGTGACCCCTACCAACATTTAAAGAGTTGTTTATACGCTCTCCAAAAAACCAAGTCAAAATTATGAACATTAGGACAAATATTACAAGGCACAATTCTGCCAAAGTTATCTTGATTTCAATGGAAGAGATAAGAATGTGCTTAAATCTCTGCCCATGGGGACTCTGAAATAGATCCAGCCTATGTACGGGAAAAGTAACTGATATCCTTTACCTACTTCGTTCAGTCAAAATGAAAAATAACTCATCTCGTTTTTAGTTGCAATGTAAAACTGTGCCAGTTCAGGGGTGAGCAGACCTACTTTGTCCTACTTTCTCTAAGCTACCACTTTTCAGGGCTGCAGCTGGTGAACTTGGAAATTCCAGGTGGACATACGCTGAAAAGTGTCTCGTTCTTTAATTATAAGTATCTTAGTCCAGGAATTTGTTTTCTGTATCCCAACCCCCAACATTACTTCAGTAGCCAATATGCAGAAAAAAGTTGCTGCTACTGTTAAACAGCCGGGAGTCAGAAGTCATTGATGATCTAATGCTAATTACTCAAGGATCTACCAGTATACCCCAATCTACTTTCTGCCAACCCCTGGTCTTGTACCTCTTTCAAGGAAGGAACAGAGTGAGTTTAAAATGCTGATGACTTGCTTTCCAATAGAACCAATGGTTCCAAGATCAAGAGGAAACATCACTACGGTGCTACTTACTTTACAGACATTGTGGAGGCACTCTGTGGTCACTGGTTGGTATACCAGCTCCTGGCAGCAGACACACATAAAAGATTGTTCCAGTTTCTTCAAAAAGTTCTATGGCAAGATAAGAGAAAAATAAGTTACACAATGAAATTCTAGGCTGCGTGCATCAAGCAAATCCTTCATCTTGGTTGTTTAAAATAAATCACCTCTTCATAAAAAGGTCTTATTCCTGTAAAGTAACTCCTACATTCTACAAAGAGCAGAATGTTATGTGGTTAAACTAAGCACAAACATACCTTCTACTTCAATAAATGTGCTATACATATTGATCCCTTCTTGTCACTGCAAGAAAGGTTAAAATGCAGAATGTGAGTTACTCTAAGAAAACATACTGGTCCTTCCTTAAGAGAAGCGAGAACTTCATCCCACAGCTTCTGGTTTGGTGAATCTTCCTGAATCAACCACTGCTGTTGCTGAGTGAGCTGGAAAGCTTCTCCTTTGCCGCCGTCTCCTTTCCCTCCATCTTCCATCTTCATGACTTTGGCCACGTTTGTAGGTTCCTCAATTCCTTCTGAAAAATAATGAAAAAGCATTATAATCCTGGGGTGACTTAATGAGGAAATGATAAAAATTCTTCCCATTCAGCTGTATTCTGGAAAATGCAATGATTATACACACACACACACACACACACACACACACACTCTCTCTCTCTCTCTAAAAACATTTTAGACTGTACAATGTTCACTTTATTTTTTTCTTCAGCTTCATATTTGGCACCTACATTCTGGCAAAATATCTACCCTATTTCCCCCCTACAATGTACTTTTTCTGGGGCCAAACTCAAGCAGGTCCCATTAAGACAAAATTTGGCTGCCATGAAGCATTGTGTTAGGCAGTGAACACCAGCTGTCCCAATTTGAAGTCAATGTGTCTGAAAGACGGGGCTGCAGCAAGCAGATTTTCTTTCAGAGGCTGCGTGGTTTCATGTGGGACTGCTTTCAGGTGCACCACATAAAAACCAAAGCGAGACTACAGCACTCCCTGTCACACAAACATAGATCATAGACCCATAGGAACCCAGGTGTGCATCCTTATGATGCCAAAATGGTACCATCCACACAAAAGACGGAGGCATCTATAGGGGGGAAATCTTCAGAAAAAACTCTGAACTCCTACATAGTCCAACAAGGAATGGGCATTCTCGGAGGGAACAGAATGCTGACTGATTCTTTGAAGGCGGTGGGGAGAGAGACAGAAAACCAGCTGGAGTATTATGGAGAGGGAGTTGCTGTCTGGGAAACTAACAGTAGAACACTACAACATTTTTTCCCAGCTTCTAGCTTTTATTATTATTAGTTAGATTTATACACCACCCTTCATATCTCAGGGTGGTTCATAGACTAAAATAGAAGATAAAAACACAAGTAAATAATTAAAGCAAAACAATAACACACACACACACACCCTTGCCACAGACACATTTAAAAGGCTGTAGGATAAGCAGCCAAAGGCCTGACGGAAGAGGAACGTTTTTCCTGGCACCTAAAAATATATAATGAAGGTGCCAGGCAAACCTCCCCTGGGGAGAGCATTCCACAAATGGGGAGCCACCACAGAGAAGGCCCGTTCTCATGTTATAACCCTCTGGATCCTTTTCTGGCAAATTTATATTTCGAAAGTTGACCTGGTGTTCCATCTAGTGTTAACTTGCAGCGTGAGATATTCAGACTGATGACATGGCCACTCCTAAATGCCTTCTTTCTCTGAACAGAGCTCAACCACCACCTTGGCTCACCAATAAACTGATGCCAATGAAGTAGATGGGGGAACAAGCAATGATGCTTGGCCACTAGCCCTTACTCCTTTGAAAACAGAGAGCCTAGTAAGTTTCCTCCTGCTACCATACCATCATCAATCAGTCTTTTCTGATTTCCGTTGCTCTGTTCTGTTGGCTCCTGTTTCGTAGGTTGCTTTTTTACTTTATCCTTCTTTTCTTTACTCGCCATAGCTTCCAAATAGCCTTCCGGGTACTGCAAAAGAAGAACATCAGGTCTGAAAAGTATCTTAAACAGCATTGACATTAAAACAACAATGTCCAGAATGACATCATTTTTAAAACCAAACTAACTTAAAATTAGGACACAGAATATAAGGAGCAGGCACCTGCGCAACTGACTCACAAAAAAGATCTGTCACAAGGGCATAAGCTGGACCTTGCTTTTTGATTCCTACCCTGGGACAAAAAACAGACAGACTGACCTCTGGGCTGTAGCTAACTCTTTTGCTTTTGACTTTCATTAGGGGAATGGCAGCTGTTTACCATTTCTTTGTGAATCCAAATGTGAACAAATGATATGAACATGACTACACACTTGATCACGTGCAATATGAAATAAGGTATGGGCCTATTTCAGGCTTCTAAAACCTGTTCAATAAAGATTAGGGAGGAAAGTATAAACCATCTTGTTTTAACTAGCTGCCTTAACATCTTCAAAGTTGATCTTAATGAAGCTGGCTACCAGAGATTTTCAGGAGAGTGCGGAGTTTCTCTAACATAGATGTTGGAACAGTTATGTTTCAAAAAAAACTTTTTAGAACTACGGTAACTTGACGTTCTAACCTGTACACTCAAGCCCAATTTCTTTGACCTTTCCATTCCTTCTGAGGTCCATGGGGCAGGTTCAGCATCATCTCTTCTCAGAAGATAGCGCCAAACTAAGAATCCACATTTTCCAATTTCAGGCCAGTATTTCACCACCTAAATGATAAAAGTTCCTATCACTGTTATGTTTTATCTTCCACAGTCTGAAGGCCTGTCCAATTAAATCCCTCCACTCCCCCCATTTATTATAATAAGTTTAATAAATGTCACCTCTATGTATTCATCAGTTTTAAGATAAAATGGTATTTTCTGAAAATACAAGTTGATGCCTAGATCTGACTCTATTTCTATCATTTCTCATAATCTGCACTATCCTGTATGAGACTTCCTGAGACAGCAATGCACACCTAATGTGCATAAACAGCTTAACTGCTGTATGTGCCCTGTGGGCCAATAAGAGGACAAATTTTTCAGGAAGATTCCCTGACTCTCTGAAGAGGCTTTCCAGGGAATACAAGGAAGTGCAGAAGTTGAGGCAGGGGGACAGGAAAGCCAGTTGTGCAACCCAAGATAATTTCCCCTAAAACTCAAAATGCTTTGCTCTTGTTTAAGGCAAGAAACGTTAAAGTAGGAAAATACGCACTTTATAAATGCCATCGTATCTGTTGCCTTCTTCAGGGGCATATTTGCTGATCCTTCGGCCCTTTGAGCTGCGAACCACTCGGACTGGCTTACCAGCTCTCCACTTTTTAGACTCGGCTCCATTTTTGTCATCCAGGGGGGCATCACAATTTAGCGCCAGTGCCCTGAAAATGAAAACAACAAAAAACAAAAAACATAAGACATAATGCTTCCTCAAGTATTAAGAGAACAAGCAAATATCTTACTCAGCTATTTCAATTTAATTTTCCATGGGAGGCAGAAGATAAAGCGTTTTATTCAAGCTGAAGTTAAGAATTATTGACATAATGCTGACACAACAGGATTTCCCCCTGCATGCACCTGGAGGGTTTGGGGTGTTATATATAAGGGACACCCCAGGGCGAGGAGAACATTCCATTGCACAAGAAAAAAATCATTGTGCTGATGGAACTGCTTAATGCTACACTGAATATAATCCAAAAGCAGATACAAGTAACATATACAGACTAAGTTAAATTACCATCTAAGGCAGGGGTTGTCAATCTGGTCCCTACCGCCCACTAGTGGGTGTTTCAGGATTCTAGGTGGGCGGTAGGGGGTTCTACGGCACAAGCTGAATCCTCCTTCCATCGAGCACTGGTGGGTGGTAAGGAAATTTTACCATCAAGAAAGATGCATTAGTGGCGGTAGGTATAAAAAGGTTGGCTACCCCTGCTCTAAGGCATAAGAAAACATTCCCATGCAAACCAAATAATTTCCCATGTAAATATCATTATTATTAGTCAATGAAAATTAATTCTAGAATCTGCCTGCTCCCATCACTGCTTGCTCCCAAGTAAATATGCTTAGGATTTGATTCTGATTTGTTTTAGTATTTATATGCCACTTTGTCAACAATAAAGCTGAGCTCATAGTGGCTCACAAATGTAACTAAGAAGTAAAAAGTAACATTTAAACCAACAAAAGCTTATTAAAATAGCATACAGGCGGTGAGCATTTTGTGCATGCTCAATTGACGCATGACCATCGACACATGGGTCCTTTTTGGACCCAGAAGAGGGCAAAATGGGGGCAGAACAGAATGGGGCATAACAGGGTGGCCTTATGAGTGCTCCATCGATGCACACGAGGGCCAGAAACGCAACCCCTGCACCAAATTGGGGGTTGCCTGTATTAGTAAAGAAAAATAAAGAAGCAATTAATGCAATCCAATTTTAAAAAGATGGAGGCATCTGTCTGTCTCAAAAAACAATGGAGTGCATTTCTGGGGGTGGAGTCAAACCACTGGAAAATCACAGAGATCTAGATTAATAATAATCAAATTTCAGCAAATAAACAGGTTCACTGGAGTGTTTTCCCTATTCTAGAGGGAAAAAATTGTATGAATAGTTCATGATAACATTCAGCGCATAGTTGCGGGAGAGTCAACTTATTTTCTCCTTTTAATGTAAGAATGTGGCACAGCTTACCTGTTCATGTGTGTCAAAGTTTGATCAAATGAATGTTCTCCAATCCTTTTATTGCCGGACAGATCTCTTCCACCGCTCCCAGTGTAAGTAAATTCATCACCTCGATCCTATATGAGGAGATTAATTACTCTTTAAAATGCCAGGACTGCAAAAACTCAAATATACTAGTAAAAAATTAATTGTTTTAACAAAGTTAACAATTGCCTCACATATAAAAACAGGTCAGTGCTTGATCTGCTGATGCCACAGATTTTTAGGTCATATCTTTATCAGTACAGTGGTGCCTTGCAAGACGAAATTAATCCGTTCCGTGAGGCTCTTTGTATAGCGGTTTTTGCGTCTTGCAAAGCAAGCCCATTGACAGCTTAGCGGATTAGCGCTATTAGCAGTTTAGCGGCTTTTAGCGGATCAGCTGATAAGCGGCTTAGCGGCTTAGGAAAAGGGGGGTAAAACCCGCAGGAACTCGCAAGACATTTCGTCTTGCGAAGCAAGCCCATAGGGAAATTTGTTTTGCGAAGCGCCTCCAAAACGGAAAACCCTTTCGTCTAGCGGGTTTTCCGTCTTGCGAGGCGTTCGTCTTGCGGGGCACCACTGTATATGAGTATGGGAAGTATACATATATATTACAACACATAAGAATATTGGCTGCTATAAACAACTTTTTAGTAGCATAGATTTGAGTTTGTTTGTCTGGAAAAGAGGTTGATGAGGTACACAGATGAGGAGATTGTTCTCCATAGTGTTTTCCCCAACCCAAAGTTAAGAGTCTGTCAATGATTTTATTGTTCTAAAATGGATTCTTCAATTACGATACATTGTAAGCCAGTTTAGCACATTCATCTGTCTTCGCCAACCTGGCTCTTGCTGGGCTCGATGGGAATTATAGTACAATAAATCTGGAGGGCACTAAGTTTGCAAATGCTGCCTTCTATCATCTCCTCTCCAAAACACAAATCAACAGATCACAAGGGTCTGTTGGACTCACCCAGAATGATGTTTGGCAAGTTATTCTGACATACCCTGTTCAACTACAGTCATACCTTGGAAGCCGAACACCTTGGCACTCATACATTTTGGCTCCCGAACGCCGCAAACCCGGAAGCGAGTATTCTGGTTTACGAAAGTTCCTTGGAACCCAAATGTCTGGTGCAGCTTCCACAGCTCCTGATTGTCCACAGGAGCTTCCTGCAGCCAATCGGAAGCTGCGTCATTGTTTCCAAACGTTTTGGAAGTGGAACAGACTTGTACTCCCTCAATGGTTTGCTACCGTTCCTCAGACATTTTAAGGAATCTGTAACCACATAAGGTAATAATATCCCATTGGTGTTTCTCCACTGGGGAGGAAGACAATTTTCAGACATTCTTCCCCTGCCCCCATAGCTCTCCAATCTGCTCTCAAGGGCCCCTCAACCTTCCAGATCAGATTTTGGAGAAGGGGAAATTACTGAAAATAGTCTCCTTCCCCATTCCACTGAAGGATGCCTCCTATCAATGGAAGACCCCCTAATGGATACCACACATAAACTTGGAGGGAGGGAATCTAACCACAAGACAAATTCATTCAGCAACTGGGATGAATACAGAAGTTTGCTAAGTATTAATGGGCTAAACAAAGTTGCTATCAATTGTTCAGGGGGGGAAAAGTAATTTTTAATGTATAAAGAACATTCCCACATTCTCCTGGTAAAAGCATACACTAACAAAATACTAAGGTGTTCTCTCACCACAATACAATAACTGCAAATGAACTGGAACAAACCTACTGCAACAGAATTTCAAGTATACTCTATTAACATCACAAAAATTTTGGGAACTGAAAAGCAAAGCAAGGGAGGAAGATCTATCTTTTCCTTTTCTCTTGAGTTGTCAAGAATGTGAGCATGCAAAACAGACTATAAAAATTATTAAAGAAAGGTTGAAATGTGTTGGATAATCCAATTTTAAAACGCAGTCAGCAGCAAGAAAATAAGTCAGGCTGTGAGTGGACCTCCTGATACTTTTGTGGCCCCCAAATTGGGCTGATTTGCCCTGTGCCACCCTGGAAGCAACACATCCACCCCAAAGCAATTCCTATGTGAATATAAAGTTAAAACAGGGTTTTTAAAAGGTCAGAGGATGAGTGCACCAGCACTGTACAGGATCGCATCTTTAAGGGGACAGAACTGGAAGGAGAGGCCTGCCGGTGACAGGAAAAGCGAGACCTGGCAAGGGCACCCCTGCCATAGACCTTCTCTAGCAAAGATGCAGCCACCTGGCAGTTCTCTCATTTTCACAGTGCTGTGGCCTCCTTCTTGCTGATGCCTGTCTCTCCTTCCTGCCTGACCCTCTACCCCTCAACCTGACCTATAGAGATCAGGAGCTGATCAGGAGCTGATCCATTGCAGCAACCTACATCTTTAGTTCACATCTTATGAACTAAAAAACGATTAATGAATTATGAAGCATACATGAATGATTTATAATGTTTTATAAGCAATCGATAACAGCATTAAGGGTTATTAATTATTATTATGCTACTAGATACATCAATTTAATCCACCTCATAATGAAGATGAAGTGGAACGATAACAGATCACTAGACAAAGGTGAGAAACTTAGCTGAGGAAGGGATTTTTCAAGTGCAATCTTAGGCTTGTCTACTCAGAAGAAAGTCATCTTGAGTTCAAGGGGACTCAGTTTCTTCTTTAATATTTGTTGCATATTCATTTGTCTGTGCCACATTCATTCATTCATTCACATATGGTGTGTGTTTGTGGGTGTGTTACAGTATTCACAGGAGACCCAGCAAATTCAAGGGACTTAAGTTACCCCAATTGACATCATAATTTTTAACAGACCTATTCTAAGTATGACATAGCTGATCATCATCCATATAGATTTGGTCTTCTAAGGCGACTTTACTTATCTAAGAGTAAGTCCTACTGAACTCAACAGGACGTTTTCTGAGTAGAAACACGAAGAACACTACAAAACCCATTTATCATATTATCATAAGATAACAAAGTCTGTAAGTTTAACAGATTTCCAAGTACTTACAAATTCCTATAATAGGCCATAGTAAAGTAAGGGGCAAAGAGAGAGGATAGAAATAATATTTAAGACCAATATAGATGCAATGCTAGCATGGCCATGTACTTGTGCTTAAGGGTGGAGATGAAACCACAGAATTGACCAAGCAGCCCCTTCTCTCACATGCAAATTCCCTTTGATCTCTCTTTCCTTGGTTTAGGATTATGGGTGTTGTCTGGCTAATGTTAAGCTATCTGTGCTTGGAATCTAACTTCAGAACCTACTGCAGGTAAGGAGAACTTGTGAAGTAGGAGAAGAGGATTCCGAGAAAGGGGATTTCAACCCCTTAAACTTAGTTAATAGTGCTGGTTCTACTATAAGTCCAAGTGAAGAAGATTGTTCCACAATTATTCATCTTTAGGTTTCTATCATCTTTTCCTGAGGCACTGCCAAGATCTACTGTTCACTCAACCAAATCAGGTCACTTGTCAGATACAGAAACGATACAGGACTGCAATTCTAGCACAGAGGTTTCTGGATCACAAATATGTATTTGGCAAACCTGACCTATAGGCAGTATAGTGAAAAGGGAGGCTTAAACACTTCTATAATAAAATCTAACTGTAAGATTAAAAATATCAGTGCACAAAAGTGTACATAATTTGAGTGGTACTTTAGCGCATTGAGCTTCTGAAACACACCACTTGCTAACCCATCATCATCATCACCAAGAAAAAAGAAAAGAAAAGAAAAGTCAACAGACTCAGAAGTCATGGTATGCTACCAAGCTATGCTTATGCATCTAGCTTTGATAGGATATTAGGACCACATGCCTTGACCTTCGCAGTTCTTTCCAGTGATGATAATTTATCAGCACCAAGTATGTTCTCATGGGATTTCTTCAACCAAACGCCCTTGATATCTTATATATCACAGCAGTAAAAAGAACTGAATAAGTGTTTCACAAAGAATAGATAATGATGCTACTGAGAAGGTTCATTTCATTTTCTTTACTAATGGCTCTTAAAAACAACTCTTAACACATTGCTTACTGCTTTATCGTTCACCTGAAGCATGCTTCAGAATTCCTCCTGATGGTACAGAGCTGAAGAAGAGGTGTAAACATTACTCTGATTGTAGAAAACAGCTTATGCCTAAACAAACCATAGCTAGATTCATGAAATCAAAAAGAGACAAATATTGTTTCATCACACAGAACAGCTTGTAGCTTAATTTGTTAATATCTGCTTCCATTGGCTAGGCACTGGCCTGATTGCAGGGAACAGTAAACCATAGTTAAAAACAAACTATGTTTAATGTGAATGGGTCCCCATGGTGTTCCACCCCTTTGCTATGGTGCGGCAGACAGAATAAGCCGGTCTGGCTTGTTGTGTCGTCTGAAGGCAGGCTTGTGATTTGTCGATGGCAGAAATGGAGGAACACTGCTAATTCACATAAAATAGTTTGTTTTAAGAGATACTATGCCACAAATATCTTACTATTTACAGGTAAATATTGCTATTTATGTTTTTTAATCTGCAGCCTCCTAAACCTAATTCTCACTGAGGCGTCAAATCTGTGTCTTGTCTGAAACATTGTATGTTTCTCTGTACAAAAAACTATCCACATGTAGATGGGTACCATATCAGGTAGAAGTGATTTCTCAGATGTGCTAGTTTTCTACATGTTTTCTACAGGTTTTTGTTTTTGTACAGAGCAACTTGAAATCATGTGAAACCCATCTTGGAGTGTGAAGTGGTATGAACCAGGCATAGGTTATCATCTCTGTCAGATTAGGCCTAAAAGGAATACTCTTCTGGGTCCCAGAATATGGGCAGGATGCAGTCAGCTTGCTGAAGCCAAGCAAGTTTGGTTCTGGACAATACCTGAATGGCAGACTGCCTCAGAACCCCATGTACAAGCACCACCTTGATTTCCATCTTGGAAGTAAGGCACAATATAGATGTAATAAATAAAACAATGCTGGGAAAAACCAGGATTGCCACCAAAGGAAAAATACAATATAATAAAAACATGGATATAAATGTCAGTAAGCTTCATCTGAAACAGAATACACTCCACATGCAACCTTTTTCCTAAGTGCATGTGTCATTGTGTTACCAGATGCAACTGAGGCAAAATCACAATTTTCTCTGACTGAATTTTTGTAAAAAATAAATCCCAACATTATGAATAGCTAAACACTATATAGTAGCAAACATTAAATTAAAGTGTATGTTGTTGTGGGAGAGGAGGGTCAAAAATTAAATTTCAATGGAGTTTGAGTCTAACTATCTGTGCTTGGAATCTGCTAGTGAAATACTAAAATAATTCTAAAGTCAAAGAGACCCTCATTCTGAAGATTCTAAACAACAGCATCTGTATTTTTGGCCTGAGCATTATGGAAAGAAAGCTGAGCTGAGCTAGTATTTGCAGCTTTGATCTTCACATGTGTAGGCTCAGGAAGACATCAATGGACATCGCTTCCCAGTAGATTCTGAAGTTTTACTATTAGGAGGAGACCCTCTGGGAAACTAAATAAACCTGCTGGACCTTGACCTGAGTGTGGATAGTACAGCTGAAATGGGACCTAGCTGTGGGCAGCCTAAGGAAGGTACCATTCACCTTTGGTTGGTCTGCCCATAAAAAGCAAACCTAGAGTGAGAGAATAGGATCCACTGTTTCCAGGATCTCTTCTCATTGTTAGAAGTTTGTGAGTGAGCTGTGTTTCTTTGCACCCTGGGTGAGAACCCAGAGGCTGGGAGGGAAACTGTATCCAAAGGAAAATAAACTGATATTGAAATAAATTAGTAACTATGCATTAATATAATAAATTGTATATGTATGTAACTGTGTATTTTGGTAATATTTTGTTTTAAGTTGTCTGTTGTTGCTTCGGGTTTTTTTGTACTCTGCTTAGAGAATTTTTTTAATAGATTAAGCAATATAGTAATTAAAAAATCAGATCAAAACAAAAAATACACAAATAATTAAAACACACAATTAATGGCGGAGTTTGGATATGAATTCTGTGAGTTGTTTATGGCTGCAGCTCATATGCTAGCTGGTAAACTGTGGAAGAAATGGAATGTGAGCTTGTACCATCCAGATAAACACTGCAAAGAACTGAATAATGGAAGATAGTAATGAACTCTCTTAGCACACCAGGTCTGGAACAACAATGTACATGAAGGACTACACCAGTGAAATGGATTACTTAATGAAGGTGCTGTTTGTATGGTGGAAAAATGGCCAGCTGGAAGAATGGTTTAACGGCAAGTGAAGGACGTCGACTGGGCTTTAAAAAAGAAATGATGTGCCCATGCGAGGATGATGATCTTATGTTCAGAACCGGAGCGGGAAACTTTATTTTAAGAAACTGTATTAAATTAATTTGGTTTGATTTGTAATAATTTGGAAAATTAATAAAATAATAATTGGGGGGGATTTTCATTTCTGATGAGGCCCCCAAAATAGGTAGCTATTAGAGGTAAAACCCTCTATTTTGAAAACATGTTTATTTTATTTTTTTCAATTTACATCCCACTCTTTGTTGCAAGACGCAATGGCAGAGTGTATCAAACATATGGTGTTCAACTATCAGTGAATTTACAGTATACAGATCATTATGACTACTTTACTGAAGAAAACTGAACAAAAAGGCTGTTTTTCAGCTGCTACAAGAAGCTATACACTGTTGGCATAAGTCTAAGTAACCCATGTATTTATTTTCCATTTGGAACCACCAGCATGGCCTCTCCAGCAGATCATCTTAGGCAGTGGCATTGCCGTGCATAAACAAGTCCCAAACTGTTAAGGGCTTTTATAGGTAAAAAATGATACACTTAATCTGACTTGCTGGCAAATAGCCTTGAAATCAAGGCTGCCTATTTGATGCAGGTATAGACCTGCTCCTGCACAGAATCCTGTAGGAGAGAAGGTGGGGTGAATTTTAGATGGAGAGAAAAGGAAACAAAGGAATTAAGCAAGTCATTTGAGCACATAATTCCTAAATAACTGTTGCCAATGACTGCTTTGAGCCCTTCTTCTGTCCCCCAAGACTAGGTTAGGGGTGGGGGAGAGAGAAGGATTTGAGTGTTTCTCCTTTCATCCCCCCACCCAACCAATTCGGCTTCCAGGATGCTCACAAACTGGGTCTCTACTAACACATATATAAATGATAGACATGTCGGTTCATACACAACCAGAAATACACCTATTTTAAAATGTTTGTTGCAATATTACAAGTGCCGTTAAATATTGTCAAGTTTTCTCTAGATATGGTATTTAATAAAGAAATTAAATCAACTCTCAGTGCACATAAGCAAATCCGGATATAAAACTTACTACTTCATCTTCAAATCCTCCAGCCAGCACAAGGGAATAAGCTCCATCATTACTCCGTCCATGAATTCCACCAACATGAGGTCTATGAACACCTGCTTCACTCACCTTGGTGATAAAACAAGTGAAAGTAGTTTGAAACAAGTTCTTACAGTGATGGAACAATGTAGTTTGCATTCACCTTTTTCTCTGAACTGCGGCTTTCCATAACAGATAAGCCACTTTTCTAAATAGTTTCAAAATTTGGAAACTGCCTCCAATACAGTGTGAACCACCACTGGCTTATAGCAGACGCTTTAGATAATGGCTGATGGCATCACAAACAGTTTTAAGTATTGAAAATGCAATTGGGATGAAGTTGTATAATTTGCTTACTAGTGCAGATGACACAAGGAAAGAAGAAAGCTTAAGGTTACCAAAGTAAGAGCATGGAACCTACATCAGGAAAAGACAAAAGATAGACTGAGACTTACTGGTAGGTTTTTGGATGCTTTCTAGAAAGAGTCTTGACTCCCAATTATTTAACAATGGTAATGACAAGTCTTTTCCCACCTCTTACAGTGTTATTCTTAACATCTTTTTTCAGAAGTAGTCTGTTCCATGGCTCCAGTTGGCGGTCCTCAGGTATTTATAAAAAGAACAAAATAGACTGCACAAGCCTGATCTGCCCATCCCTGATTTATTTAATACCTGAACTCTGAACTTCCAGGTTGCTCCAACAGGAACTCCAGGTATGGGTCCATAGTGGTTAGAAGGAACAATAGTGCATTCCTTAGTACGACCAACACAAGCCATACCCTACAAACACAAGAGACAAGAAGGTGATGTATTCCAGTCTGTATATGTATTGCAGTTGAAATTGCTTTTACATACAGAACGGTTTTAAGTGTTTTTTATATTTTACAGGAAGCAATTTAAAAAATGCAACCAGCCAGCCAACCAACCACCCAAATAAATAAGTAAGTAAATAAGTAAATAAGTAAATAAGTAAATAAGTGATTTAGCAAAGTGATTGTGGAGCTTTCTGATGAGATGCCCATTTTAGCTGTGTTCAACCCTAGCCTATCACTTGAATCAAAAAGGACAATGGTGTGCATACATTATTCTGGTGTGAACAAAACCTACTTCAGTGCATTATCACTATGAAATGGGGGAAGGGGCATATTTGAAAGATCTCATGGTTATGATCTTAAAGAATAGTCAGATTCACAAGGGAATAGACAATCCTTCAGGTATCACATTTCCAAGTCATATAGGGTGATTTACAGGTCAACTGAATTATGTCCCAATACAGACTTAAAGAAAGAGGTGGCTTGAAAAACTGACATTTTCTGTTGTTTTCCCTGTTCCATGGAATGCCTTACACTCTGCCATATGTGAAGCAGCATTCATTGGTTGCTTCAGATGTCTTTTGAAGACTTACATTTTCCCAGAACCATAAGACTGGATCCTGTTTTGCATGTTGAAGTTCTCTGAATTTTTCTTTTATTGGCTTTTATGTGTTTTTATACTACTGATTTCTTGGTTTTAGGTTCTATTGTTGTTGTTTCTTAATGATATACTGCTTTTTAGACTGCATACTGTTTTAGAGATTTCTGAAATATTACGTGATTTATAAATTATTTTAAATAAATAAATGCAACTGTTTCTAAATACGCTTTACCTTGCCCCAATCTCGCTGGCTGTCTGTGTAGGCAGATGGCATCTTTGCCTTCTTTTTACTCTGCTTGAGCTTTTCCCCAGCTTTTACAACTTCATTAGAATCAATTTTACAGGAAGGACAGTACCTAAAAACAATGGAATGGTTTAAAATTAACACCACTGCCTGAAAAATAAACCAAAGGTATTTGTTTTTTGTATTATAACCAGTATATTAAAATGATGAGTGGACTAAAAAAATCCCACATCTTCATCATTGCCCCTTGTTTCGTTGCTACTCCTTTGTTCTAAAGCTGCTGCCTTTTTGAGTATTTGAAGTATGGATATAGGCTGCAATTATTCAAAAATCAGTACAGAAATAACCACAATTGTATATTCCCCAACATTTTGTCATTCCAAGGCCAAGTCACTCTCACAAGAGGTTCCTGAGCTCACCGCTCTAAAGCACAGCACGAAGTTAGCGACAAACCTACACTCTTATAAAACTGAAATTCTATTCTTCATACAATCCCACATACTGAACATTTAAAAATGAAATAGTGTTGCATTATTTACCAGTCTTCATCTTCTGGTATCTTGCTTAAAGGTGGGTTCAGACAGTATATATGGTAGGCCATATTGCACTCATCACAAAGAAGTTGCATGTGGGCATCCTGTTTCCCTCCACACAAATAACAAGAGCAAAATCGGCATTCTTTATCAGGGTCCGCTCTGCAATGCTTGCATTCTGGACCACTCTTTCCTGCAATGAAAAATGGCATAAAACGAGCTTTCCTTTCAGTGAGGGGCCTTAAAGTATATACCACAGAAAACTGATTAAAACAACAAGCTATACTTATGATCAAGTGAGTGGTGACTATAGATAGCAGTTGGGGACTGAGTTATGAACAAGTTAAACAAGAGCAACACTGCAGGAAGCGTTGAACTTCTTATGGTAGATGCATCCTCAGACAGGTAAAAGTGGGGAAGCCATTAGCCTAAGAAGCCACTAGGTCTGGACAGCTGGGTGGTCAGGTTTGATTGCCCTGCAGAAAACCAACCTGATAAGGGTTTAAGCTCTGCCACAAGACATATAAGCATGATTGTCTACCAAGTGGAGAGTACAGAGGAACTTGAGGCACCACATTAGTAAGAAGTAAGTTTTCACCACGTTAACAGTGTCCCAAAGTGTTGTGGAGGCAAAAAATAAATGCAACTTGGGTTGGCTAATTGTGATTGTCTACTCACCATATCCCCCGTATGACATCTATGTACGGGAAGACAGAAATCCTCCACTGATAAAACTGTGCAATAATGACAGCCATGCATTCTATGAATTCTCTGGAGACTGTGGCTAACTCAAATGGGGCAACTCTGAAGCAGAATAGGAAATGGTGATGCTTGGGCTTGGTAGTTAGGTGAAAGTTACTCTTGTGCATTCATTTCAATGGCTCTGTTCCAAACAGAACCAACAATGAATGCAAGCCTTGGTCTTTAATTGTTTTAAGGGACTCTAGAAAATATATATAGAGAGAGAGAGAGAGAATATATATATATATGCCTGCATGGGGTCACGAAGAGTCGGACACGACTAAACGACTAAACAACAACAGAATATATATTTGATTACTTTTGCTTTTACTGGGTCATACTATAAAGAACCTTGTACTTAATCAGATGAATCAAAGTTTCAGCTCAAGAACTACTTGCAAAATGGCAATTTTTATTTGCTACTTGTATCCCTTTTAACTACGGATGTAGATTCGGCATAGAGAGGCTCCAGTAAAAGGGAATTGGCTAACAGTTGAGTTGTTAGTAAAGGAAGTTGGCTGATTAATCAGGGTTGAATTACACTCCTGAATTGAATAAAAGCTATTTCCTCTCAATTTGATTTCAAGGTTAGCTAGGTGTGGGCATTCATCCAATAACTGAGACAGGTGTTTCTGTCTAATAAACAACAACGATAACCACAACATAAATCTATTTCCATGAATTGACACAGTCTGCATATCTACCCACATAACGATTCTGGAAACCAAGTGTTATTACTTGCACAATTTGAAAAAGCTCTTTGACAACTTTTATAAGTGACAATTTTGAAAATACTGTATAAAGAACAGAAAACTGTATAACTAGTAGAATATGCCTACTTTTGAACTCTCCATCTGCAAATGTCAGTGGATACGCTCCTGGCTTTTCAATCTTGTATATTTCCTCTATAAAAAGGAGTTTGCAATCATTTATGACATCTTCTGGACCGCTGAAAATTAAAGCATAAAAGTTTTGAGCTCAGTTTCTCCAAATCCAGTTATAGCATTGGCCAACTGAAAACAGATAACTGCTACTTCAAACCACCCATGTCAGTTGAAATTTTATAAATACACTCTGAGTTTTACTATCATTTATCATGATCTTCTATTTAGCACTATTTTCATTTGAATCACCATTTATTAAATGCTATTTATTAGAGCTTTGGCTTTATGGAGACAACAAACACCAGGGGGGAAAAAGAAAATCTCTCACTGAAGACTGTTGGAAGAACTTGAAAAGACTAAGCACTTCTTTATTATACTGAGGGTTATGTTCCAGGGATAGCGCCGAAAGCTAAAATTGCATGTAGTCAAAACACATTGGGTTCAATGGCAGGTGAAACTGCCAAAGTCTTTTCCCCTGGATGCCCACCCCCTTTTTATTTTTAATTGCCAAGCTGAATGCACACAAGTTAAATGTTCCTACGTTGTGGGCTTGTTATGTTCAAAAAGATGCTCAGCTTGTCTATTAATGCACAAATGGAAAGAGTGCGCTTAAAGACTACTGCTTTTCAGTGTCGTCAGTTTTTGTGCTTGTTCTCACTCCTCCTTCTGGTAATAGGGCAGACTCCTTGATTTTCAGTTTACTGGCATTTGTTTAAGTTTCCCCTGCCACCATTGTGAGGATGGAAAATCTGCCAAAATGTTTCATACCACAGGCTTATTGAGCCCTGCTGCAATAAGCAGAATGGGAGGGGAAGAAAAACCAAAGAAGCGATGATTTGCCTTGGCTCTGGAAACAGTCTTGTTACAGGGGAAAAGAACTGTTCAATCGTCAAGGAGAAAAGGAGGGGCATCTACGCTGGCAGCCATCCACACTGAACAGAACACTGCCGTGTTTCAAAATCCAGCAAATTCTTGTGCGATGGGGCAGTTTCTCTTTCTTGGCTGTAATTTTGTCTTGCTCATTTCAGAAGCCAAGCCTGCTTTACACTTCGAGAAGGAAGACATACTAAACAAAAAGAAAATGGCTTACATTTGAGAGGGAAACGGACAAGAGTGAAAAAGTCCTTCTGCGCACTTTCTTTGTATCCTTGTAGAGCAAGGCTGGCAATTTGAAAGCGCAACCCAGCAGACATTTTATTTGTGGTTAACTATGCTTGAAGCACAGAAAACAGACTTGAGACCGTCTAATACAACCACCCTTTATTTCTTACATCTTTGTATTTCCTCCTCATTTCATCATTTTTGAAAAAATAAAAATCTGAAATAAACTTTATTCTACACACAGATGTGCTCAAAATTAAACTGCCAAATCAAGGAACAGGTGGTAAGTACCATTAAACCTATCAAATAAAGATGACAACAAGTATTCTAAACAGAAGTCAGAAATAATAAAAATACTGAATCTAAGACAGTCAAGAGAATTATGAGTTTTTAATCCTCTGGCAGGAGATCCATATTTAGACCAATTCTCACTACAAGAAACTAATTAATTTGGCAGTTGCCATAGTTACTGTGAAAGAGCCTTCTCAAGGTCAGCAAGAAAACATCAGAGGCCAGAAGGTTGAAGATTTAAGGGCAGAAAGTTGAAATACAGGGAATGTAAGATCAGTCCCTCTTGAAAGAATATTTTTGTCAGCATTATGACAGATATGAAATTAATTTCAGTTATATTTGACTTTACAGTAAAAGGAAACACATTGTTAAGTAAAATAGACTATCTTCACACCAAAATTATGTAGGTGGGTGCTGGTATTTGGCAAAATATGATTGAATAATAGGAACAGTCTAACATTCTAGTTATTTTATCCCTATTGTTCCTGATTTTTTCCTTATTTACTAAATATTCATTATCACAGTTCTTTGATTTAACACAGAATTAACTAGAAATGGACCAAAAGCACTTAAGTGCTAATTCTAACTTCTGGGGGTACTCAAGCGTACGCAGTACTGGCACCTTTTCTTTCTAGAAAAAAAAGCAGTGGTTAAAAGTGAGACACTTACTGCAACAACTTCATGGTCAGTACAACACCTTTTTTTCTAGAAAAAAAGCACTTTTCAGAACTAAAGTGTATTCTGTTGAGTTCTCTGAAATTATTTGTTCATTGAGAGGCAGGTTACACAAAGTCCCAACTAACCCATTTTTATACACAGGGTAGAAGATGCAAGCAAGAAGATATACACCAAGCAACATTATTAAGTAAATCTGAAAAAATAAAATGCTGGGACTGGAATGGCACCTTCCAGTTCACTTTATTAGAAGTATGTTATTTTGAAATACAGTTATGCAAATATAACTGCAACCTGCAAATAAAATATTGTATTTAATCATAATAATTGCAAGTATGTGCAAATTTTAATTTTCAAAAGATCACTGCTGAAATATGGAAACATACAAATTTGCAGTATGTTTAAGATGAATCTCCATTATAAAGGTTCCTCGAAGACAAAATTAACCAATAAAATCTTACCCCAGCAAAATTTTGGCATAAACTTCTTTGTTAGTCCTTGAAATCTCTCTCAGAGAGGTTATTTCTGCATCAAACCAGAATCCCCTCTCTTCCGGACTCTCTACATTGTAGTTAACCATCACCAAATCACCCACACATAATTCATTCCACTTCAAAATAGTTCTTGCTCGTGGTCGTAGATTACGGACGGACATTTCTACGATGCCACTCTCTGGATACCTTAAAGAAATAAACAAACCAAAAATTAGGAGAGAAGCAGCCACATCACAGATTAAAGGAAATACACCAGCTACAGTTTAAGTTGGATCTAATTGTGCCATTTCATTTGCTGAAAGGTTTTGGACCCAGCAGATACCTCTGCCAATGGAAGAGGAGGAGATTCCCACTTCAAGCTTCTATGTCATCTTCAGTACTGTTCTGGAGGTACCCCCAACCCACCAGAGGAAATGGAGAGGTGGGTGCAGGCCTGGAATGGGTCCCAATTTGGCCTACCAGGCATTTACCCCAAACCATACCCATTCGCCCCATACCTAACACCTCAGGAGAGGTGTGGATGAAGACATGGCTGCTAATACACAATCAGAAGCCTTCAAGTGCATTCCCAGTTATGCACTGACAAGGCAAGAATGCTCTTGCCACCAATCAGCTGGGACTGGCTGCACTACCAAGGGGACTCCCCTTGGGAAATGCCTTGAGTTGCCTTGGGGAAATCCATGGCCAGCCAACCAACGCAGAAAGCAGAGCTTGAAGTAAGTGTTTATCAGCTGATAGGAACTCACTTCAAGCGCCCTAGAATTGGCTGTACTACTGAATTCCCCATGGGGAACTCTGAAGCCAGTCAATCCTCGAAGGGACTTGCCAAGAGTCCTGCTTAGTGCTTTGAAGCACTAACAATCAACTGATTGGTGGCACTTTGAAGCACTGTGCAGGGCTCTTTGGAAGCCCAGTACACCGACCATTTCAGGACTTCAAAGCACCCCAGTATCTGATGCCATCGTGATGCCCACTTGACAAATGTGGTGTGTGACAGTTATAGAAGATAAAGATCTGGCCCACCAAGCAGACTCAGTTCCACACCCCTAGTATAAAAGATGTGTCTCCAAAAAAACTATGTATCTATCACATTTCAAGTGGTTAAAGTAGAAGTTATTTAAAACATAAACTAGCCTCATTTCCTTAGACAGGAAGACAAGATCCAGCAATCGGAAGTGCAAAATTATATGGGGAGCACCAAGCTCTTATGACAATTTAAGAAACTGTAGCAGTAGTAATGTAAGACCAAAAGGCAGGATCAAACCTAAAAAATCACCTTCACCCACCAACCCAGCAGTGAGATTCAGCAAGGGCTTCTTGCAAAGCCTCAGTGCGGGGAGGGGAGACCTCACCCCTTACTCTCACTTGAGGGGAAGCCCTTGCAGAGCCTCACGACTCCTATCCTATTGCGGGGGTGGCAGTGCATTTTGCCTCAGGCGCCAAAACATCTAGGGCTGCCCCATGACACTGGCAATGAAGTTCACCATAAAAATCACAAACGTAAAATAGAAAGAAAAAAGAGTTCATTAGTTCTGCAAAGAAGAATTTCACTTTTTCCTGTTCTACTAGCATGGTGAAAGGTATGCAACACATCATTTACACAGTCATATCTTAAAAGTACAATAAGCCCACAACTTACATGCATTTAACTTATGCACATGGCCAAAAAATAATAAAATAATTAAAAGGGGGCATACATTTTGGGGGGGGGGAGACATGCAGTCCCGATTGCCATTGAACATAATGCGTTTCAACATGATTTTGGCTTTAGGCATGATACCAAGTATGTAACTCCCCATGTTGCAGGTTTACTATACAAATTATTATTTGTAAAGAATCCACAAAAATGCTTGTTTTAAAAACTCAAAGAAGTGCTGATCAGCATCTACAGCCACACAATAAATGAAACTAATTTACAAAGGGGGGAAATTGTGTAAACTTGGTTTGGCATATACCGCAAATCTCAGGGTGGGGTAGTGGGAGGATAGTACAAATGTAAACATTTTCAATAGTCTGAAGCCTTATTTGAAGTTAAAGAACAAGCAATATGTTTGTGTGCACCTTCCTAACCACTCCACCTCCACACACTTAGGTTAATGAATAATAGCTTGGGTTTTGGTAAACCATTATTTCTGCCATTATAGTCAATTCCACAAACTATGTTTGAACCATAGAATCATGGACTTGTATAGTTGGAAGGAACCCTGAGGATCATCGAGTCTAAACACCTGCAGTACAGGAATCATTTCTCCCTCCAAACCAGGACTGGAAAACAAACATAAAAACACAAGTCTGCAATCTTGTCTTGTAGGGCACACACAAACCATAGTTTTTGGTATGCCTGTAAGATACCCAAGCCAGGAATTTATTCATGAAGCCAAAAGTGCAAGGAAAAGGAGGCACACAAGCACAGGACTCATTTTCAATCCATGGTTTGAAGAATGAAAAATGGTACATTTTAACCAAGCCAGTAAGTTATGAAACTTCCAGGAATTGAGACTGCAGTAATTGGAGAGAATAGTATATTCATTGGAGTCTTCAGAATGAGAAATGAAGATTCAAAAATGGGAAAGCTGGAGTGATTGTACTAGAGAAGACATGGCTGGTGTGAGAGCTAGGGATTCATGAGGGTGTGTACTAGGGCACAAGTAGCTAGGTTATGTTGGCACTAGAGTTGATGAGTGTGGTATGAAGTTGGAAGGTTAATGGAAGTTGGGTGAAAGATGTGATGGCTGGTATATATGAGAACTGAAGTGATCTGAAGAGGAAAGGACCACCAGGGAGAGAGGCAAGAATAGGAACCAGTTATCAGGTCTGTGAAGTGCCACCACTACTGTTTTATGCCTGTTTTGTAGACATGATCCTCTTGCTTTACTTTAACAGAGGACATTTGACTATGAGAGTGAATCTAAGCTTTCTCACCATCAGAAAAACGAGAAAACGGCCTCGGCCCAGTATACCTGAAGGAGCATCTCCACCCCCATTGTTCTGCCCAAACGCTGAGGTCCAGCGCCGAGGGCCTTCTGGTGGTTCCTTCATTGCGAAAAGCAAAGCTACAGGGAACCAGGCAGAGGGCCTTCTCGGTAGTGGCACCCGCCTTGTGGAACGCCCTCCCATCAGATGTCAAAGCGATAAACAACTACCTGACATTCAGAAGACATCTTAAGGCAGCCCTGTTCAGGGAAGTTTTTAATGTGTGACATTTTAGTGTATTTTTGTTCTCTGTGGAAGCCACCCAGAGTGGCTAGGGAAACCCAGCCAGATGGGCGGGGTACAAATAAATTATTATTATTATTATTAAAATAAATTATGCAAAATGATGCATTTACCATTCAACTTAATTCAAGAACAAATACGGGTTTTTGTACAATTTGAAAATTTTAGTAAGGGGAAAGAGATACACAGAGATTTGCACAGCAAAAGATATAAGAGATCTAAGGAAACAGCGACTGTGGCCAGGAGCAAAAAAACATGGTCCCCCCCCCCCCGCAGATGTTGTTGGACTCCCAGCCCCACTCAGCTGCAATCAGAATGGCCAATGGTCAGGGACAACAGAAGCTGTGGTCCAGTAACATCTGTGACCCCTCCTATAGCTATGGGGAAGGACACGGAGTTGTGCAGATTACAGACCTCTAGACACCCTAGCTTCAGCCC
The DNA here is from genome assembly GCF_964252035.2 of Podarcis erhardii. Taxonomy (NCBI): domain Eukaryota; kingdom Metazoa; phylum Chordata; class Lepidosauria; order Squamata; family Lacertidae; genus Podarcis; species Podarcis erhardii. The sequence goes on along the minus strand of NC_138515.1, from coordinate 16,700,257 downwards.
TATTATCTCTGGTTTCTAAGAGGAATAATCTACTATATCACTCCTCTATTGTTCCAATTCTCTACAGCTCTGAAGATAGGAAATTCATTTCTTTGTCTGTTAGGAAGAGATTCAGAAAATAAAAAGCCACCTGCACACCTTCAATACAAACAGTTACACATTCAGTTCCAAATATTTCCAGAACATCTGCCTATAAACAATGGGTGATATCCAACTAAGTCACCCTCACAGTGGACCCACTGAAGTCAAATCCCTTTATTTCAATAGGTTTACTAATCCACCACTAAATGGAGCATTTTAACTATAGCAGAGCAGTGCAGCATTCACAGCTATATGATTTAAACTGTAGCAGTATAATACAGCATTGCAGTACATGAAATAGAGCAAAATCAGACAAAGAAACAAAAGGAGATTCTCATTTCATTTTCACCAAAGATGAAGCAATTTTGTTAAAAATAGAGTAAAAAATGAAGCAAGCTCATTATTTTCTAATCAGTATATTGCCCTTATATAGTTTAATCGTTACAATCTTAGCATAATCTTAAACTAACAATGCGCTTTTCAGTTACATATATATTGTAGACCTATACATATACAGTACTAGCTTTGCAATGTTAACTTAAGTAATAGCTGCAATTCACATTCTCTTGAAAATAATAGGGTCTTTCTCATTTATTTTGATAGACTGTGAGTGCACCTGATGCATTTGAAATAATAACTCGTGTCTATAATAACTTTAGTTTCTACAAGAATCAAGATTTTACTATATAAGTATCTCTAATAAAATATTAATATGGGGGGGGGATCCAACAAATGTAAGAGCAAGTCTTTAAAAAATAAAATGCTCAATAGATGATTGACTCTGTGAAAGCTTAACCCTACCAAACCTGCTTCTAATTTTAAATATTAATGCTAGCATAGCAGAACTCTCACGTGATCTTCCATCTCTATGGAAACCTTTCTTAGCAATTGGTTGCCCATGAAGAAAGACTCCCAGTTTTCCTTGACCACAGGCTGTATTTATACATTACTAGAATGTGGCTCAGATAAAAGTATTAACCCTATGTGAACATACAACAAATCTATCCTAAATTTAAGGTCTATTATAAAATCATTTCATCTTTTCCTGACCCCCTTCTAATTTACACCTAAAATAAGTACATTTAATTGATTCATGGAATCCACAACTGACTCATATTTGTTCACAGTTCACTTTATTTCCCTTTCCTCAAGCTAGACTGATCATTTTGGACCAAAATATTAAACAAGGACAGTCTTATCAAGCAAGCACAATCTGACAAGAGAAGTTTGTGCTTTGAAACAGGCTTGCATGTTCAAGCTTCCCATCTGGAAGTGCTCATACATAGGCAATAGTGTTATTCAAAGGGGGGGGGGAGAGAAATACCACCTCTAACACACAGGTTGTTGTAAGTCCCATTGAAAAGATGGTGGGTGTTGTCAGTTTTAACAATGAAGCTCATGTGTCAGAGAAGAGGAAGTCCTAATTCACAGCACACACAAATACGGTTGATTAGCAATGTCAAAGCTGAAAGTGCAAACCATTTGCCTTGTGCACCATTTCATTCAGGAAGCCCACTGCTGTGCATGAAGATCTTTCCCCAGATGGCAATGTCTCCAAATGCAAACTCTTACCAAAACACAGCCATTTAAAGATGAATAATATTTCTGCATATCTTAAAATTTGAATAACATCTAACAGATAATAAATCTTTATATCTATATTCACACACACACACACACACACACAATATAGGTTACTATCACAACCACTGCTTATTAAAAGCAAATAACTAGAAAAAAACCATTCCATGAAAGAAAATATGGCCTACCATATATATACTGCCTGAACCCACATTTACGCAAGATACCAGAAGAAGCTCCTTTGATTTATCTTACCACCTGACCTTCTAAGGGTGAGCTATATCTTTCAAGCAGGTATAGTGGCTGAAGGAGGTATGTGTTGTGTTGTGTTGTGAGCTATGTGCTATAAGAAAAGCAAAAGGACAGAGCTAGCAGAACATTACTGGCAGAGGAAGCCTTCCTCCTCCCCCCACCACAATGACAGACTCATTTCTGAGGGTGAGGGGCTATAGCTCCCTGTGGGATGACATTGCTTGCAGGAAGGCACAAGGGCACCTCCTTAACATCTGCTGAACAGGAGGCTGCTGGGTTTGCTTCATACGGGCTAGTGACTTAATGGGGATTGGCTGGGTTTCTGTTTTGTCTATGCCTATAAGAATGCTGTATCACATTCCTGGGAAGAGAAAGAGGTCATTAGGGAGAGTAGGGAGGACTCCAAGAATGCAGAATGTGACAGCTGGACTACTTACTAAGGACTTAATGGCCTAAATCAGGTACCCCCAACCTGCGGCCCTCCAGATGTTTTGGCCTACAACTCCCATGATTCCTAGCTAACAGGACCAGTGGTCAGGGATGATGGGAATCATAGTCCAAAACATCTGGAGGGCCAAAGGTTGGGGGTTCCTGGTCTAAACAGCAAACTTCAGCTCCAGCCCACTTGCATAGACTGCCAGTCCCACCCCCCAGCAGAATTCTAAGTGCTGGTTTTGATCCATAAACCACTGCATGGTTTAGGATTCTGAAACCTTATGGACTACCTTCCTTCATGTGAACCTACCCAGATGTTGAACAACATACAAGGCCCTTCTCTGTGTCCCCTCCAGATGTTGAAAGGGGAGAACCTGCCTTTACGGTGGTAGTCCTGACTGTGAAAAGCCTCACTGATACTCATCTTTCTAACATCAGGAAAATACAGTTTTATTCTCTTGGGCACTGAATGATCGGGCCTTTGGTGGCTGTAATGTTCATTGTGTGTTCAGATAGTGAGTGTTTTCTGTGGTTTCAGTGATTTCTTAATTTTTCTTTCAGATGAACACTTTTCACATTGTTTTATTAACTTTATTTTGTATATTATATTATCATTGTTTACAATTACATAAGTGATTTATTATATCTGCCTTACACCACTGAATCTGAAATTTCACTGTAGATTCTTTGAGTAATCACCACGTATATTTACACAAATGCCTCTAAGTAAAACGGCAGCCTTCATGAATGTAAAAAAAGTGATTTGATATGAATGATACCTTTCTCCCTATGTTAACAAAGTGACTATGGAATGTAGTTCCTCATTGTTGCAGTTTCCTACAAGAAGCCAGTTGCTTGCAGAAATCAAGACCATAATCCATCTACAATCACAGTAAGCTACAATGAGGGTGATAAATTAGGATATACCCTTGATTTGGTGGGAAAGCTGAAAGCTAAAACTCAGTATTGAAAAGGAACAGGTCGGTTTGCAAACTGGAAGTGTGTTGCTGTTCAACGGAAATACAGAAATTTAGATCTATACATGAAATCCAAACTATCTGTGAGACAGGGAAGAATATATGCAAAGATGGATCATCTGGAATTTCTTGGGACTTTCTTATAAAGAAATTGACACCACAAAATTCAAGGTTCTGTCAAAGTCTTCTGTACTTCTCTGGCATGTTGAAGTATAGAAAAGTAGAGCTTAGATGACTCTGAGATACTTGAACCTTAATTGCTCCACTTTCCTCTGTATCAACTTCTTCCTAAAGAGGGAGGATACAGGGAGAGTACAGACAATCTCTCTTGGGGGTTTACTGAAGGCTGAACAAGATGGTGAGGTGAAGAGAAACAGCAGCCAAAGGGTTCGTTTATATAGTCATCCAATTGTCCTTGTACTAGCTGAAAACTCTGGTTGATGGCACCAATAATTCTGATGCAGTGCATCAGTGTAGAATTTCCTGGATGCATATTCTCCAGTAGAAGATATAGAAGACGATAGTTTCCAGAGAGCAATGCCATGAATGGTATTAGATGAATAGGTAGACTGGGGTGAGATTTCAAGAAACCAAGCTGTAATTTTGGCCCCCTTGAGTCCTTCTAAGCTACCATCCTTCTAGATACTAAAACAAACTTCACTAAGGGACAGGTGCTCTGTGCTGGCCATACTCTATGGAAGCAGTGAAGTAGAGTAAGACTTGGCTTATTGGCAAACAGCAATAGTACTCACCACATCCTTTGAATCCCAATCATCATTGTAACATGTAGTGTTTGTTCCTTAGTAAAGTGAAGTGCATCAGCCTGAAACACATGAGCCAGATTTTTCTTGTCATCTGGAGTGTGATCAAGATAAAGTATTGGGTTGTCCCATTGAAAGCATTGGTACCTAGCCTTCACAAAGATAAGAAAATTGTAGACTATAATTTTCTATCCAGAAAACCTAGCTTCCCTCCATGTTGGTATGCCTCAGCAAGTGAGTTGATAGCCAAGTGGTTAAAACAAAAGAAGCTGCCCCTTCACTAAAACTGCTTTCCAAGTACTATGAAATGAACAAGAGCTTGTTTCAAGAATTTTTAGCTATTAAAAGTATAGCTAGTAACATTCACCTGAGGAAGTGCATATTTCATTCCCAGATATTGGGCCATTCTCTGCACTTATTTCATATGAAAGTGATCTTCATACAAAGAGGTAGGATTGGGATCCCCTACAACATGCTCCACTGAAGGCTCCAAGGTTCAGTCTGACAATGTTGACTATGAGCTATCAAGATGCTAGTATGACCAAGAGTTGTGGCTCATGAAAGTGAGCATGTCTGTGCCCAGAAAGATCATGGAAATATGGCCAGAAAGAGATCCTTCAACAGAGATAAGGATAGCTGTAACTATCAGCATTGCATCACAGGAACCAAAACAGCTTCTTAGTCCAGTCTCTCTATCATTCTTATGAGAAATATGGCTCTGCTTAGCAATTACAGTCGCTGCTGAAGAAATACAACCTGTGCCGTTAATGATGATTGTGCAACCCGTACAGCACATAGGCGACAATTATTCACACAATTAATATTCCTGTCCAAAAACAATTTTTCACCATTTATCGGATTTGTGAGAATAAGACAACTACTTACAAAGTGCCATGAAAACTTAGAAGCTATCTAAAATAAAGTGAACTTGCAATGTCAGATTTTACTAAGTTCTTACAACTTCTTGAATCAATTTTTGTTTTTCCTTGTTTTTTAGGTAAGTTCAAGAAGACGGTAGGTAAGCAATTACAGTTGAGCTGTGTTTATTCTGGCTTTTGACACTGCTAATGGAAAGCTGCATATTGTCCAACCCAATCCACCCTGTCTACTAGATTCTGCTAGTAACAGCACACATGCAATCACATACAAAACTTAAACCAACACTGAAGCCAGTTAAGAAGCACTTAGCACAGGAATGCTAGAAACCAAGGCTCGATCCCTAATTGTTAGGTGAAGACAATGAATCAGCATGGCGCTACTTCTTTTTCTTGGAGGCACGGGGGATCAGAGGCTGGGAAACCTAAGAGTGTTTTCAGTACCTGTTTCCGAACAACTTGGAAGCCACTTATGAGGAACACTTCAAAACTGAACCCTTCAAAACAGTGCAAAACACAGTGCAATGGAGGAGTCTGATCTGTGTCCACGGTTCCTAGCATGGAAATAGGGACCAATCTTGGTCCACAGATCCATAGGGTTATCAGCAAAAGTAGGTGCCAGCACTACCCCCCATACCCAAAGCCCTAATGAAGTACAAGCAAGACAAGCATCCCCTCAGTGCTCCTCAAAGAGGCAAATCAAGCAATATGCCAAACCAGTACAAGGACTTTCACTCTACAAGTGTGGCATTTTAAATAAGACATATGTTATGTTATGTTATGTTATGTTATGTTATGTTATGTTATGTTATGTTATGTTATGGGCTCAGTGAAAACTGAAGCAAAAGAACCCCAAGCAACAACAATAAGATACTCACCTACACTATGCTTGCATCTGCATATCAAGCCAAATCACAGTTTACAGCACTATACATGAGCAGGAATGAGCTGAAGTCTGAGATTGATTAGCTCCCCTCTTTCCACACAACCAAGATTTCACTTCCACTTTTGATTAGGAACAACTTACTACATCATCCAGATGCATAACCAAGATGAATCTTAACAATGATGGGTTAAAACAAGCCATCAGGGAGACAGGAACTTGTTCCTGCATGAGCAGATCTTACTAAACTAAGGTTTGACATTATGTGCAAAAGCAGCCCATTCAGTCTATGCAAAATGTATCATCTGAAGATGAACTTCACGGGCAAGACCTGAAAAAATAGTTTCTTAACCAGCTTAAGAAAGTGGCACCTGAATAGACCCTTTGTCCACACAAAGGGTTTATTCCGATGCTACTTCCTTAATCGATTAAGAAATATGAATTAGACTCAAGTTACACACATGCATCTTGGCCTACTCCCTTACAAAACTGAAAGTACTGTACTAAAGCCAATGTTCATTATCAAATGAAGAGCCCAGTATTTCATTTTCAATTATGAACGTACAAATAGCTGATATTGTTAGGTACCCTATAACATCTGTATTAGGTTAACTGCAGAAATATAACACTGGCCATATAAGATTAAAAACAACAGAATTGAGATCTCAACACAGGCAGGAGGTCCCCTACCAACTGCTAATACTAGAATACAGTGGTACCTCGGGTTAAGTACTTAATTCGTTCTGGAGGTCCGTACTTAACCTGAAACTGTTCTTAACCTGAAGCACCACTTTAGCTAATGGGGCCTCCCGCTGCCGCCGGAGCCCAATTTCTGTTCTTATCCTGAAGCAAAGTTCTTAACCTGAAGAACTATTTCTTGGTTAGTGGAGTGTGTAACCTGAAGCGTATGTAACCTGAAGCGTATATAACCCGAGGTACCACTGTGTTATTATATGCTTGTATTTTTACAATACTAGCAACCGTAACACATTGTAATTTTATGTTGTGAACCACCCTGAGATCTACGGATAAAGGGCAGTATACAAACTTTAATAATAACAACAACAATAATATATTAAATATTTCTTTCTCCCTCTTGACAACACAAAACATGCCTTCATGCAAAATATGTAAAAGAAACAAATTAATCATCTCACAACAATATCCTTTTATCTACAGGAGTCAGAACCTGCTCAGGCTGAAGATGTGCATTGGATTTTGACAGAAACATGACCAAGGCCACACAGTTACTGAGTCATTTTGAATCAGGATAACCAGGGATCAAGGAGTGGAAGCAAAATATGCCCACCCCTCTCTCCCTGTCATTTTCTCTCTCTCTCTCTCTCTCACACACACACACACACAAACACACACACACAGAGAGAGAGAGAGAGAGAGAGAGAGAGAGAGAGAGAGAGAGAGAACCCATTAAAACACATACTTCCAGTTGGCCAAAGGTTTCTGTGTGTATATTTAGTGACAGTTGTGGCTAAGGGATTTGGTGTTTGTCCTACTCTGGAAGATGGGTTGAGACCCATTACTATGCTCTTCACATCAATAAGCAGTTAACAGTGAGCTCATCTGTCTCTCCAAAATACTTCCTACAGGAAAAGCTAACAGGGTTTAAGTAAATAATGTACTGACAAAACTGTATTCCTATATATTTCTTCACTTATTAATAGTAAACCCATTCAGTTTTGTTTAGTAATTCCAGATAATTTTTTAAGAGTTATGCTCTGATTGTATATACAAAGTACTATAAAACACTGTTGCAAGGCTAATTTATGGATTCACATCCTGCAAAAGTCTGGGTTTCTCAAAGGAACTACAGCTAGTATTTCAGCCAAGCTCCCAAAATAAATCATGCTGCTCCCAGGAAATGCATTATATCAAACAGAAATGTTTTATGGTTTGTAAAATCCTGTTTCTTTTGAACTTGGAATGTGAACTTGTTTTCTTAAGTATTTCAATTTCTTGTGAAAATTATTAGCTTATACCAACCATATAAACGCACATGGTGTCCTCATAATAATATCAGCAGCACTTACTCATCATACTTGATATGATAAACAGTATCTTCATCAGTGTCCATATAATCTGAGTAAGATGTAGAAGGTGCATTGTCCAAATTATTTGCATTTTCTCTAGAGTGATCTTGGTTTAAGTTTCCATTAGTCCTTTTGTAATTACTGCCACTCTTTCCTTGTGCTTTTCCATTTTTATGTCCTTTTGTTGCTTGAGTTACGTTTTGTATATGAGCTTCAAACCAGGATCCAATAGTAACATCTCGGGCATCCACAAGTTCATTTATCTAAAAATAAATTTGACATTTAGTGAATGTTATGCCGAAAAAGTACAGAATTAATAATGCTGTGGATCCCCAACTACAATGCAACTGCATTAGTTAAATTCACTCTACCTTCACATTCTTAAAACTAAACAGAATATTCTACATTTTGTCAGAAAATCATTTCAACACAAATAAACTACAGATGTGAACAGAGCAGCTCTTGTTTTAAATTACTATTCTCTCCATCACATAACTATTCACAATAACTAAGGTTACAGAAGCTTTCTAACCTTTGGTTATTCCTGCTTTTTGCCTGATTTTCCTGTATTTTACTGCTTTCTTCATTTTCTTTAGACATTTCCTTCTCCACAATAATAATGAAATCCTTTAACTCTGAAAACTGTTCTTTGCTCATCTATTTACAAACCATCCTCCAATGAAATAATTCAGCTTTGCCAATGAAAAGGTGATTTTGTGCTTATTATTTTTGCATATACTCTCTCTAACAGTACACAACTTAACCTTTCCAAATTATCTCTTATGACACAATAAATGCAGTTACTCATTTGTTGTGCAGAATTCAAATGTATTGTTCCTAGGAAGCACTTCTGAGGAGGGAAAATCACATCACAGAACTCAATGTGTTGGCTCTTGGAAATGTGTTTTTTCTCCAAACCAGCAATTTTACTACAACACTTTGGGCATTGGGTTAGCAATGGTTGCAAGAAAAAGGCCACAGAAATTATCAACCAGTAACTCTGTGGTCACTGCTGATGCATAAAACAACTCCCTCCATGCCTATGCTATTTTGTGATTTATTTGTTTTTTAAATGCTTAATGTAATGCACCTACAATTCTTTAGGGCTGCGTTTCCCACTAACATGCTTTTTAAAGCTACCACCATCCCTCCTGCCCTTAACAACAAAACCCAGCACTTTATGGACTATTTCACTTATTCCTTTTTTCACTAAAAACAAAAGCCCAACATACTTTCCTTGATGGCCAAGAACTTCTCCTCTCTCCAATGAAAAAGAACACATCACCTACATTCTTTAAGATACATTTGATTTCATCTGCTAAAACACCTATACTTTCCCTAATGATGTCAATGCTCACAACCCACTGCACATTTGCATGTATTTATATCCAACTGCTTATTTACATATTTATATCCAATTATATTTATATAAAATTCAGCAAACAGAACTGAATATAGAATAGTGCCCAGCGTCACCTTAGTGCAACCAATAGGAAGTCAAAAAGCACTCTCCCAGTGCTACTCTCTGGACTTTGTCCCGTAGGTAGAGCTGTAACCGCTGTAGAACTGTAAGCACAGGAATACAGTGCCCCCAATTCCCAATTGGTTCAGGAGGACACCATGGAGGAGTGCAGATGGCGGCTTGCCTCTGCCTTGCATAAGGGAACCTGCCAAAATCAGGAGTAGCCAACACGGCTTCCTTTCAGATGTTTTGGAATACAACTACCTAGCCAGTATGCTCAATGGTCAGGGATGATGGGAGCTCAAGCAGTGCTTACCCCTTGACTAAAGTATATTTAGCTTTGGCAAATAAAATCTGCTGCAACTACAGACTGGCCAATTACAATACACCTTGTAGCACACAGTAGCATTAATTTTTTCATATTAACTGGAATGTTACATTTAGCTGTGCACATCAAACAGACTATAACTACAGTTTAAACGGCCAACCCATATCTATTTATATGATCCTTCACTACACTGAAAGCAACCAACTCTGATGACAGTTTTGCTTCACTATTCTAAAGAGGGAAATAGGAAACAGTCATTTTGAAAATTGAGTAGTCTAAACCTTGAGTTCCCATCTTGATGCTCACAGGTACCATGGCACCCTCAGACAACCATCTTGGTGCCCAGCAAGACTCCCTTCTTTTGGAAGCGAGGGACAAGAGCAACACTTTTTATTGTTTGGTTGGGGCATACCTGCTTTTCTGGGGCGGAGGGTTGCTTGATTGCTTTTTTGTCTAATTTGTTTTGGGTGTCTGCACATCACTAGTTTTTCTTCTGTGAAATGGGTTCTTTTGGTGCCCACAAAGCTTTATTAGTTTTCCAAATGAGCCTATGGGCCCATAAAGTACCCATGATTTAAGCTTAGTCTCACTTCAACAAAAGCCCTACAGAAAAAACCAGTAAGGAACAAAGTTGATGAAAGGAGAGGATTGGAGGAAAACTTGAGGGAGGCAGTACTGATAGAAAGGAGGAAGCTGACAGACAGACTGAACTATTGATCCAAGAAGACAGAGAAGGCATCAAGACCATGAAAGGTCTTAATGACTCAAACCCAGCAGAATAATACTTAACTACACATAGCTAAACTATGTTTTCATTAGCAGTCTTGTGGCTTCCTGTTAAAGCCACACTACCACCAAGAACAGAATCTCCATGTCTGTATGCTCCTGTACCATGTTCCTTCTGAGTATGGTTACAGCTGTGCCAGTGTCCAGTTTCCTAACCCCACTGTGGCAGGGACAGAAAAACAGGTAGGTGAGTGAGTTGGAATCTTAAGGGGTGGATCTAGCCCACAAGCCAGAAACTAGATCACGGAACCTCAAATTAAAGGAGAAAACAGGGCAATTTTGGCATAGCTCTCGGTGGTGAGCCATTACGTTCAACGTGTGAGCCCTGGTAAGAGGCACCTAGGAACTGAAGGATTAACAAAGCCTGAATTCCAGCTGCAGCAGTATGTAGTTCAGTATCAGCAAATTTCTATGGTAACTGAATATTAAATGAGGCATGTGAAAAGGCTTGTACATTTTCAGCCCAATCAAACCAGTACATAGACTCACTTGCAGTACAGTCTGTAAAATTGTGTAAGAAAACTCAATTTGCATGCTTCTGAAACAGAAGAGAAATGATATAACATTATCAAAAATAAGGTGCAGTCATAATATAAAAAGAATGTTACACTATAAAGCACCTTTGTTGTGTTCCACATTGCTTCCAGGAGAAACAAGAAAACAAAATAAATGCTAAATATGCTAATCCCAGGTCTTTTGGACACTTAAAAACATGTAATGTATACAACTAATGCTGTTCAGCATTAAAAAAGAAAAAAGAAAAATATTTAAAATGGACAGAATCTGAACCCAGACCAGGAACATAGTCACAAATGACTGGCAAAGCTTTTCACCCAAAAATATGACTCTGACTCTATGATTCTGTCAGTAAAGTTCACTAAATTATCACAAAAAAATCCATCAAAAATGTTAAAGAGGGGTATTAGCCTGTCAGAATAACACAGAAGTCCATGATATATATGAAGAAACAGAAACTGATATTGGTAACTCAGAAAATAAGACTGATTAAATTTCATGCAGTATTCATTGAGTCTTGGTTTACTCACCCCTTTTTCACAGCTTGCTTATGAAAATACCATATTTTTTTCGTCTATAATATGCCCCCATGTATAAGACGCCCCCTATTTTGGGGGACTCAGATTTAAGAAAATGAGGGAAGATGGCCCAGAGTATAAGACGCCCCCTAATTTTTGACATTATTTTTTAGGAAAAAACCCTAATCTTATATATGGAAAAATACAGTAAGTACTTTATATCTACTTGACACTTTGGGAGCACTTAAGGTGACATAGGGTACCATTCAAGAGTCATCCTGCACAGAGTATCCCCACTGATATTAATACATATGAATAACTTAGATTCATTAATGTCAATGAGTCTGCCCTGAGTGCTGAACACAACTCAGGATAATTTTCAGAATACACAGTAATTTTCTTACTATAATGTTGGTGGTTTCTCCTGTTTTTATTGCCTGCTCCTCATATACTGGAAAAATGAAAGAGATGCTAAATTCCTTACAGTTCAGTAGCTTACAGCTTCAATTGAAATAAAACATTTAAAAAGTAGATATTCAATTTGGAATTGACTGAATAAACACTATTTTAAGGTATCAAACATGACAATTTAACGACAAACCAAGATATACATAATATGTTTTATGTTTCTAAAAATGAAAGGAGGACTAAAAAAGGTACTGCATGTTTTTCCGTTTGCCCAAAAATTCATTTTGGGCAAAAAAACACACTAGAAAAACAAACATTTTCCATGGCTTCAAAATTCCTAGATACCAGCTTTTGCATGACATTAAGGGAAGAGGGCTCTTTCAAGTTTTATCCCATCAAATAACTTGAAAATACATTCTAGATTCAATGAATCCATTGAGTTTTAGGCTTTATTACACCTGAAATTTCGTAAAACCATTACAGTGCATTTGTGCCTACGGCAGAGGAGTTTCATGTAGATCAGTGGCAGGAAAGCTATGGAGCACATAAGGCTCATGAAGCCTTTTGAACTGTCAAACCAGCCCCTGGAAATTGGAGATAAAGGGTTCAACTCCAAAAGTGGGGAGGAAATCTTATTCCTCCAGCAAGGATACTGTTGCTCCTGGAGTCCCAGGGGCAGTGTTATCCCACCGCCAGCTATTTTCAGGGCTACAGTCTCTTTTTCACTCTCACCATTAACTTGTATGGAGTAGAGCAGTGATGGACAAACTTGGCCCTCCAGCTGTTTTGGGACTACAATCCCCATCATCCCTGACCACTGGTCCTGTTAGCTGGGGATGATGGGAGTTGTAGTCCCAAAACAGCTGGAGGGCCAAGTTTGGCCATCACTCGAGGATGATCCCTTCAAATGGCTTGGGGTGGGTGGGAATTTATCCCCCTGGAAAGAGGGGCAATTAAATTTAGAGAGAAATCCAATATACAAACCTCAAGCTTTACTTAACATTTTTTTTACTTCACAATAGTCATGAGAGTAAAATTTATATGTACAATTATACAGTCCAAAATTTACAAAAATACAAATACCTTGTATCGTCCAATGCCAGGATCAATAAGAAACGAACGTGCTGATGTAGATGGCTGATTAGATGATCCACTGTTTGCTCCTTGCTTGGCTTTGTTCTTACAGTTCACAACTCCACAGGAACTGGGATTTCCATCTTCATTCGTTGATGGAGAAGCAGGAGCATCAGATTCTGAGCGTATCAAAAGCTGAACTATATCATTCAGTCCAACATTATAATCAAATAAGGTGTGTCCATCTTCAAGCTATCCAAAACAAAATTCAGGGAGGAAAGCAATCAGATGTTAGTTCAAAAGTTTGTATCTTAAAATATAAAGAATTACATCAATATATAACCTGGAGATATAGATTGATATAAAATAAATATAAATAAATACATACTCCACACTAGCTAAATCAAACTATACTGATAATTGGATCAGGACCAGTTGATACTGAGAAGTTACAGATTGAAACAATACTATTCATTTGGTCTTTAGAACAGTATTATTACCAACTTATGAAAAGCCTAACTACTTTGAACAAAAAGCTATACATATAAATATGTCAAGATCTGCTACCTTCTGTTTCAATATCTGTTTCATGACAAATGAATGTTGTGTAATAAAAAGGATACGTTAAGAACAGAAACTCATTATACACCCCTACATCTATGACCAGAGGAATATATTAAAAGTGCTTTCATTGTTTAGTTTTATCATTCACATTTCCTAATAACATTGTAGTTTTTAAATCTAAAAAAGCAATGTTTTTCAAATTTAAACTTGATGGTTTGTATTCAACTCTATATTTTCTTCCTACAGTCCCTCGCTTTAGAGTACAATCCTGCAGATATAGATATATTTAAGTCCAGTTAAGTCTTGTTCATGGTGTAAATACCAGGTCCACTAATTCTGGCCATCACAATTGTTGGTTTGGAGGAATACACAGATAATTCCTAGAGAACATGTAACAAATTTATATGAAAAATAAAACCAGAAGTGTGACAATGTATCGCTACTAGAAGGGTTTCCCTACACAAAGACATAGGCCAGGATTCAAAGCACTTTCTGTACAAGTATAGTTCCCTTTGCCCATCTTCTTTTGCTCACCCAAACTCAGTCTCAAGTTTTTCAACTCCTTTTACAACTGTAGCTCAGAGTCTGTGGACCACCAACACATTTATTTATAAAGGTACATATATACTGCTTTCTCAAAAAAATAACAGGGTGATTTACAGCAATATAAAAGCATTAGAAACATTAAAAGTAGTACTAAACAATCATTAAAATAATGGGTTACTCAAGAAAATTGTAAACAATAGAATAGGTGTGTTGCCATAAAGTATTCAAGAGATGCCTATTATATGCACTTCCTCTTCTCTACCAAAATACCAGTTGGACCGGACTCTTTTAAATGTAACAAGAAGTTTTGTTTTGTTTTTTTTATTTTACTGGAGGAAAGAAGTGACTAAACAAAGCAAAAATATTTTCCATAGGGATCAATTAACATTAAAACAAATCAGGTTAAGAGATCTCTGAAGTTTAGGAATTTCTGCTAATCTGGCTTTTCTAGAAATTTACTAAATTAGGACACTAGGAATAGAGGCTCTGCTACAATTGGGAATCATTTTATTTTAGTTTCTCTTTCAAAGTTCTTTACTGCAATGGAGCACCATGTCAGTAAAGAAACAACAATAATTTGCATCTCTCAAAAAATTATGAAGCAACTTGTTTCCTGGGTAATAAAAGAATGTTTTCAATTAGAAAAACAACCGGGGGGGGGGGTTTAAAAATGAAGAGACAATCAGAGGATGAAATGTTACTGCAAAACATTCTAAAATACAGTGGTACCTCGGGTTACATACGCTTCAGGTTACAGACTCCGCTAACCCAGAAATAGTACCACGGGTTAAGAACTTTGCTTCAGGATGAGAACAGAAATTGTGCTCTGGAGGCGCAGCAGCAGCAGGAAGCCCCATTAGCTAAAATTGTGCTTCAGGTTAAGAACAGTTTCAGGTTAAGAACGGACCTCCGCAACAAATTAAGTACTTAACCTGAGGTACCACTGTAGTAAAAATCTAAGTGACTATAAAAGTTAGTGATCTAAAATTCAGGCCCATGAGCTTCTTTCAGGTGGTCAATTGTGAGGGGTGGGGAGGAGAGAGAGGGAGAGGGAAGGCGATAAGTGGTTTTCAATATGGTGATATATCACCAGCTAAACATCACAATATATCAATATATCACAGTATCTGCTTGCCTGCTGATGAGTGTGCAATGATTGCCAATATTGTCGTTTATCCATTTTAGACCCCCAAGTAGTAGCAGTTACCAGAACATTGTCCTGTTTGTCTCCGTATAGTTCCATCCTTATTTCCAACATTGTGGTATATTGCAATGTTTAGCTGGTAGTAACATTGTTTAGGTGGTGATATTGTGAGGTTTAGCTGCTGATAACACTGCAGTGTTTAGCTGGTGAATTAATGTTAAAAAAGCAGATATTGCCTAGCCCTTGCACACATTGTAATTTGTGATATATTGCTGTGTGTATGTGTGCGTGTGTGTGCACGTGCGTGCGTGCATGAATCTATTTCCTATGCATGTTCTGAATACTATGCATGGGAATCTGAATCCTGGGAATAAGAAACACTGAATACATTAGAACTTACTTCCAAGTTGACATAGGAATGTAATGCACAAATTACTAGCTTGCCCAAGACTACCCAGGTACCTGTGGGTTCTTAGTCTCTTGTACAGTGTCACCCATCATTGTGAATATGAAACTTTGGATTGCCTACAAACTATCCAAAGTTTCATATTCACAATGATGGGTGACACTGTACAAGAGACTAAGAACCCACAGGTCCATGTGCAGAGGACTATGTTTTTTGAACATATAATACAATCTGGTATAATACAATATCTAGTAATATTGGTGAAACAAAATAAAAACTTATGATCAGTATTAATTATAGGCATTTGTTTCAGGAGTGAGGAGGCATAACATATGTGAAGTGGGGGTGGGGGAGAAGTGGAAATAGTACAATGATTATTAGGTACAATCCTAGGGAAATTACTTGCCAAGGATTTCGCAAACATAATATTTAGTTATTGTCAGCAGTCAGAAAAATCCTAGTTAGTGGGAAGCCAGCAAAAGACCAAGATGCTTTAAGGGATTCATCTAGATTTCTGTAAATGCACCCTCCTCTTGCCTGGATGGCTGCACACCCACAGGACAAGATCCATACTGCATCAAAGAAGCCCAAATAGGCAGATGAGGAGGCAGGGGTGAGGGGTAGGCATCCTGTCCCCAGCAAAGTCTGAACTATATCTTCACTACCACCAGGGAGACAAATAAAAAAGAGGTAGCGTGTAAGTCTGGTGAACTGAGACATAAGTTACCTCCTATCTGCTGGGCCTGTGCTTCTAGAATGCCACATGTTCTAAGGTAGACAGCACCTGAACCTGAGAATTATCCAGTGAGAGAAAATAGTGTCTATACTGACTAGATAAACCCCTGCTGAGTCTGACATACTAGGGCACGGATGGGTAAATTGTGGCCCTCCATATGCTGTTGGTGTCCAATGGCCAGGGATGATCTGAGTTGGGAGTCCAACAACACCTGAAGGGCCACAGGGCCACAGGTTCCTGGATGAGGAAATGGAAAGGGTTAGGGAGGTCCAGTCCTTCCTTTAACCCCACCTCCACTTCCACAATTTAAGCTGCTGCTATGGGCACACCAAGGGAAATGCCGAACTTATGTTGCCAAACCTTTATTCAACTTAGCTGAGCAAAAAAAGTGTGTAACAAAAGCAGCCCTACCATCTTGGATCAGGCACTATAACTGGTGTTTAAAATTCGCCAGACACACCAGGCACATTTTGCACTTAGTTATCGGCCACTTGCAACCAGTATGGTGCCTGACATCTCCACCATCAGGAGGTGCATGTCTGAGGAACTTTGGGTCTTGATTGTTTTCACACACTAATACCAGATCCTGTGGAATTCTATCAGTTATATTTTATCTGCATAGTTGGAATGAATTCTGTAACCAAAATTCTTTTCCTGTGCAACCTGAGCAGGAGCAGTCACCATTACAAAAAAGAGGCTAGACTAGGCCCATATATAAGTGGACTGACCGTAGATCAAATGACTTTTCTTCTTTAAGTTCTCAAAGTTCATAGCCTAGCTCAAGGTTGTCATCTGAACTAGCCAAATGTTTAACTGAGAATCAGGCAGTCCATCATTTGAAAAATAAGACTTTAGAGCTATCTTACCCCAAAATGGCAACAAGACTTTCCATTTTGGTGACTGTAATATCAGTTTAAGGAGCCATTTGGCACCCACCTCATATATCTGAGTTTCTAACACTGAGGCATATTGTTTTGTTGTTTTTGTTTTAATTGTTTACTTTTATTTTGTATTTTATTCTGTGAACCTCCCTGAGATTTTGTGAAGAAGGGCAGTATATAAATGTAATAAATAAATAAAGCCTTGAGCCTGCACAGCAGCAGCCTCTACAAGGCTACTGAAGTCCTGGGGTCCTCCCAAAATACCCCAGACCAACTTGGCCAGATTGATCAGGGATGCTGCTGGGTCACAGGGTGGTCAACAGACCACCAGCATCTCCAGTCTATCTCTCTGACCCAACTTCGATTGCAGACTCTTTAAAGCCCGTCCAAAAACCAAGATGCTTTCTGGTAAAGGAGGACAATAGCAGTTTTACTGGTGTAGTTAATGGCACCCTGACCCACATGCAGCAGGTTCAAATACATTATGTACCAGGTTCTATACATTATGCACCAGATTTTATACTCTCGTGCAGTATATATATCAATGGCAATTCCTGGTTCTAGGTTCCTATATGACTCACATCCTTGTTTCATTCATACTTCACATTTTTTATGTGTATATCTAAACATTGTTTCAATTTTGACAACAACCACACCATTTGAGTAACACTTGAGTAACTCATGAGTCACATCCTGCTATTCCATGTAAAAAAGTAATGGTTCTCTTCCACACTAGTCCTCATTTTTAACTGCAGTGGGAACCAAGTACACAAAACAGCATATGCTCATATTCAGCCCTTGTATGTTCTCGATCCAGAAGTCTAAGTTGTAATCACACAGCATTTTATACTCTAAAACACCATGCAACCCCTTCCTTTTTTTTTAGCGCAGTGCTGAATTTGTTATGGTTTTGTATCAAGCACTGTGCTACAAAAAAATACCTGAAGCTCAATCATGGCTTCATATCCAAATTTCAAGAAACCATCTTTTCATCCCCTAAATAACATGTTGGCCCTTTAAAGAGAACCCTCTCAACACCTGTCAGCATGCTAGATGTGGAAAGATACCCCTGCAGATTCAGTCTGTAAGAAGCAAATGATCTCTCACCCAATGTGTGTGCAGAGGAAAGACTAAGTAAGAATGGTCCTCTGAAATAGTACACGTTCAAGATTACCAGGAACCGTGAGAGCAAAGGGCACTTCCAGTTCAATTAGAAGAACGAGAGGACAGAAAGGAAGATAATTCATAACAAACAGCAGCATGCCTCCCCTTCATTGACAAGTCAAATCTTTCTGAATAGTGCAGAAAAGAAACAAGTATATTAAACAAGAGAGAAATGTGCAGCCGCACAGCTATGGGAGCACAAAGATTTCCTGATCACTACAGATCAGGGGCAGCTTACAAATAAGATGGACCAATTATTATGGAGAATACAGCAGATATTCACTGGGCCCGAAGTACTTTGTAGAAAATTTTGTAGCAAAAAATTGGGGAAGCATGCTTCCTTTCCTCAACATTCCTGAAAGGAGGACAGAAATCCATTCACTTTCCATCAGCTGAACCTTAGACAAGGGTGGGAAGAGCCATCTCCCAACAGTACCTTGTTTATTTAAGAAAGGCTTGCATTTCAATTAACCAGCAATGGAGTCACCACACATATGTGGAACCCTATGCAAACTAGTAAAGTGCAGTTTTTTCACTACTCAAGTGATCTCCTAGAGCAGGGATGGGAAGCCAGCAGCACAAAAACCACATTTGGCCTTCCAACCTCAATTATGCCTACCTGCTCACTGATGCAGTCTCACCCCCTCCTACTATTGCCTGCCTCTGCTTGTTTGCCAGTGCTCAACACAACATATGCACCACCTTTGTGCATTCCAGAGAAAACTCATGTTCCTCTTCAGTCATCTGTGGAGTCTGGAAGCACTGGGAAGGGTACTGCAGCGCTCAAGAAATTCCAGTGAGAAGCAGAGGGAAAATAAGATGAACTATGTGAAGCAGGGAGGTTGCAGGTGTTACAGAGTCAAAATGCTTGCAGTAAGGGGTGGCCTAGAGCAGGGGTAGGCAACCTAAGGCCCGGGGGCTGGATGCGGCCCAATTGCCTTCTCAATACAGCCCGCAGACCATCTGGGAATCAGCGTGTTTTTACATGAGTAGAATGTGTCCTTTTATTTAAAATGCATCTCTGGGTTATTTGTGGGGCATAGGAATTCGTTCATATTTTTTTTTCAAAATATAGTCCTGCCCACCACATGGTCTGAGGGATGGTGGACCGGCCCATGGCTGAAAAAAGGTTTCTGACCCCTGGCCTAGAGAGACAGCGATAGCATGGTGAGTGGGAGGAATCCTAATTTTTTACAGTAGCATGCTCCCAGATGCAAGTGACTTAAGTCAGTGTGTCTCATCCTTGCGCACACTGCAAGCTTTAGCTACAAAGTGGTTTATAAATCTGTTGTTGTTATTAACATGTGTTTGACCCACCACCAGCATGCAATCCGAAAGATGTACCAATAAGAAAATGTAGCTCTCAGGTTAAGAGTTTGCCCATGTCTTATGAAAATATATTGAACTAAGAAAGAAAAACACTTTCCATCACCTAGAAATTCCTCCTTCCCTACATGATTTTAAGCTTTAGGATCAGTAGCACTGTCATTTGGCATATTGGCTGAGCAAGAATGCTAAAAAGCTCCAAGTTTCAAATGTGATCTTTCACACATTTCTCAAAAATCATGTTATGGCAAACCTGCAAATACCAATTTTAAGGCTCTCCAATGCCACTTGAAAGACAATTTACTTGTCTTCCGGGTTGGCGCCATCGCCGAATGGCGGACTCCCTCCGAGCTCCGGAGGGAGCCTGCTCGGCAGGGGCTGGGTCCTACCGCGCCGGCGACGCGGGGACCCCTAAAAACCATGGGCGCTGAAACCCATGGACATGGTGACTCGGCTGGCACCTTTTGAGCCCCCCCCCGACCCGCGAAGGAGCCTTTTTAAAGGCTGTGGAACGGGTGACAGGGGGGGGGTGCTTTGAGTCCTCCGCTTCCCCTGCCGAGCGAAGCCGCATGCCATTCAACGGAGAGCGCTGACTTCTTCTATTGGAAATTTGGACTTAAAAGCATAACCCGTGAGTAATCGGAACTTGGATTAAAAAAGGCGAGAAATTTTTAAAGAATTCGGAACGAGAGGGGGAGGCGTAAAAAGGAAGTCAGCCCCCCCCCCCCCGTTGTAGAGGAGCTAAAGTAAAGGACTTAACATCTAAGATTGAGCGCAACCCTATTTTGATGAAGTTATGAAATTTCGCGATGGAAAACTATAAGATTGAGCTGGAGGAGAAAAGTGGAATTTAATCAAAAAGCAACCCCCCCCCCCCCGGAACCTGGGAGCGTTTTAGTTAGAGCGCCGGGAGAAGACAAGGAGAGGTTTTGACAGCTGTCAAAGAGCTGTCAAAGCAGAAGAACAAAAATGAGAACTTTGTTACGAGGACTTTGCCGGTTATATTTGTTACAAATTGGATACAAAATGTTTAAAACAAGGAATAATAAGTTACTTTGACTGGTGGACGTGATCTGGAAGGGAACTGAGTTATTACAATCTACCTAGAGGAGCCGAGGGATATTACAAGTTGTTGGCATCGAATTTGACAGAACTTTTTATCTCCTGGGAAACTGCAGAAATGGAACACTATTTTGGCTACAGAGGTTTATACACTAAAGTAGACAATAGACTTATCTATTGAAGAATGGAAGGGACTTGGCATCATGTTTCGTTCCTGAATAACAGAGCCTCTGCAATGGAATTTAGAAGCTTTTGGAATTAGAACATTTGTGCAGGAAAACAGGAAAAGAAAGAGGAGAGAGATTAACAAGAACAACAAGAATAATAAGAATTGGACAAAGCTGGAAGTGGGAACATTTGGGACATCCAGATTTGAAAGGTTTAAGAAATAAAATTGGAGTTTTTACTCCCAAGTATATAAAAATCTGGATGGAAAAAATGGGCCTTTTTGAGATAGACTCCTTCCAAGATTGGACATTTAAAATTAAAGAAGACTGGTAAAGGACTATGGTTTAAATAAATGTGGGAGCTCCAGGAAGACATCAGATGTTGATAAATATGGGGAACGCAACCAGGAAAAGGGGGAGGGAAATTTGGAATCCAAAGGGTGTAAAATCATATTTTATTATATTATATTTTAATCTATTATGTATATTAAAAGGGGGAACGCGTGGAAGGGAATAGGTCGATCTTAGGAGATGGGAAAATATTTTTAAATTGGGCTAATGATAATAAGGTTAAAATTTGGGATAATAAATTGCTGAATTTATTTGTAAGAATTGGAATATAAGAGGGGGAGTGGAGGGGAAGTCCTGGAAAGATGTTACGCAAAATAAGATCTTAAATTTGGATGTTTTGTTTTTTTTATATTGTTATAACTGGAAACTTTTAATAAATATTATTAAAAAAAAAAGAAAGAAAGACAATTTACTTGTTTTCACTTCAGCAGTGCTATATCACTACATGCTTTATGCATCTAAGTTATTTCCAGACTAGTATCAGCAGCATTCTATAGTATCCTGCATTAGTTTTGTTATGAGGCATCCAATGTGCTCCTAACAACAACAACAACAACAATATTTATTACGGCCATAGGCCCATACAATGTGCTCCTACATTTCTTATTCATTGTTATCTGTTTGTTTTGAATCCTCTGCTGCATCTTGCACAACACTCTTTGAATCTCTGATCTCATTGGTCCTTTGAGGTCCGTTAGATCGGCCATAACATGTTCTAAAACAGAGAGGCAATTACACTCTTGTTTTACAGAATTTATGACAAACCAAATCCCAGCACAATATATTCACAGAAACACAGAGCTACCTAGCCATAGCCAGAAAACATTAAAGGTACAATGGCTAGAAAGCACAGTAACTGTAGTCTGAAAGGGCTAAGGGAAAAGAAAAACATGCAGTTATAAGAATGAATTACAACAATAAATGGCACCGTAAACACTAACCCGTTTATCACAGCAAAAGCTTTTCTGGATCACTGGCCATGAAAGTTTATGCCATAACAAAAAGGTGCCAAAAGAATAAGTAACAACTTCTCTAGAAGAGTGAGTGAAGTTGTATGACCTGATTGCATACTCAGTCTCTGTTATGCAGATGAGCTATGCTTTACAGCATTTATCCACACTGGATCCAACGAGGTAAAACGATGTACCTATACAGTATTCCAGAATGTGTTTCAACCACTTTTGCATTTCCCATCATGGTAGCCCAGGCTTGTCTACCTTTGTTAATTCGCTGTATATTTAAAGAGAGCCAGCTTCCAATGAAAGCCTTAAGTGCCTAGAGAGTAAGAGGAACTCAAGCACTTCCTCAGAACTCTCTGCCCCTACACTGACAAAAACAAACTACCAAAACAAAGGAAATGTATCACTCTAAGGATGCAGCCTGTGCCTACTTAACCGAAACAAGTCCCACTGAATTCGATGGGGCTTCCTTCCGATTAGATGATGCCTATGGAATTGAATCTCATTAACAGTTGGCACATCGGTTCCATACTTGTGGCTTTAGACTAAAGGGGGTGGGAAGCTAGTGCCCCTATACAAAAAAAGGATAGGAAGGAGGGGGTGGGGAGAAGAGGAAGTGGAAAGGGAGGGAGTGGGAGGAGAGATGGCACCGAGCATAACTTTCCTCGACCAGGTGCCACTTCCCTGGGCATAGCAGCGGAGCGGGAGCCAACGAGCGTTTCTGGAGGCTGTTGAAGCGCCGGAAGTCGTGCAGCAGAGACAACCGGCCTCATCCTTCCCCTTCCCCCGTGGTATCCCGGGCCCCCTGCGCGCACCCCTTGAGAGCAGAGACTCCGCTAGCGAAGCAGAGAGAGAGAGAGGCGGAGCCTGGCGAGCAGCGCCGTTGGAAACCGAGAGCGAGGAGGAGGAGGAGGGGATGGTGGGTGAAACTGCCGCCGCCGCCCTGCGCACAAAGGCATCCTCAGGCTGCTTCCTGCATTTACCCCCTCAGGTGTGAGGAAGATGGTAAACAATAAGCCCAGAGGAGAGGATGCAACAGCTGCTGGGGTTCAAAATAATAATAATAAGGCGAAGCACCACCCATCGCGCCTCCGCGAAGCCAGGGAAGGGGGGAGTGTCCCGCCCGGCCGCCTCACCTGCTTGCCCCGGTAGAAGAGGCGCTGCCTGTCCGGGCTCACGCGGAAGCTCTTCTCGATCTTCTCGCGCAGGCTCTCGATCTTGGTGAGGCGGCTGAGGTCGTCGATGGTCTGGGTCTGCGCCCCGTCGATGGTGCGCACCTGGATCCACATGGCGCGCCCCCAGAGGACGACGAAAGGGGGCGGGGGGCGGGAGGCGCTTTTCCCGCCGGCTCGGAGCACCGGAGAGAGAAGCGGGGGGCGGCAGAGGGGGTGGGAAGCTCCTTCCCTCAGACCCCGAGGACCACCGCCAGCCTCCTCAGCTGCCGGCCGCCGGCCTTCCTCGCTGCCTCCTTCCTCGCCCCGCCAGCCGCCCTCGCGGCCCCCTTCCTTTCTCCCTTTCCGCAGCCGCACTCGGAATGGCGGCCAAGCCCCTGTCAAGAGAGCTGCCCTGAGGGACCAGCAAAGGAAGGCTTCCCCCACCGTGTGGAACTAACGGGCGCCGGCGGCGGCGGGAGCCATGTCCTAACCCCGAGGACTGTTTACCAGGCGCCGCTGCTCTCACATGGAGGTCACGGCGCGCCAACGCGGATCTCGCGAGACGAGCGCGCGCGGACCACCAGCAACCGCCGCTTTCCAACCGCCCGCCCGCCCGCCCTCACACTCACACACACACACACACACAAAACAACCCCCCCTCCTCCTCCCGGCCTTAAAGAGACAACAACGGCAGCAGCGGAGAGGCGGGGCTTGAGACGGGCTCCGTCCGTGTTCGCGCCACTCCGAGGGCTCGCGAGGCGAGGCCACGCCCCCTTGTCGCCTTCACCTCAGAGCGCTGAGGGGCGCGGCGGTTTGGGGTCGCCTTCGCAAGCGGCGCTCGAGATTTTCCTCCTTTTGCCGTCTTTTTTTTTTCGGATTTGGGAGGGGAAAACGGCAGCCGCTTTCCGTGTTTTTGTTTGGAAGCGGGTCCCGCCGAACTGATGGGTTCGGTCAGGGCTGGTTCCCGAAGCTGAGGGAGCGGCCTCTTCTTGCCGCCCTAGGTAGACGGGACCC
The DNA here is from genome assembly GCF_964252035.2 of Podarcis erhardii. Classification (NCBI taxonomy): domain Eukaryota; kingdom Metazoa; phylum Chordata; class Lepidosauria; order Squamata; family Lacertidae; genus Podarcis; species Podarcis erhardii. Next base: position 16,675,798 of record NC_138515.1, on the reverse strand, counting down.
GGCAGCCTCCTCGTTTCTGTGAGGAGAAACACTCGAAAACGGAGCGTAGTGATTCTGCATGTTGTTGTTTTGCAGAAAATCAGTCTCACGCAGTGCCGGATTTACGTATAAGCTAAACAAGCTACAGCTTAGGGCCCCACTTTCTTGAGCCCCCCCAAAAAATTTAAAGGGGGAAAAAAACCAGGATGTACATTTCCAAAATATAAGATAAAAAGCAAATAAAATAAAACCTACATACAGCAACAGTGGCAAATAGCTTTAGATACCTATGAGGTCCATAAATTACCATATAGCATATATTCAACACAAAAAACAGCGACAATTTGTTGTTGACAAAGGACAGCTGGACATATAAAGGGGCCCCTTGCCTTCAGTAGCTTAGGGCCTCATCAAACCTAAATCGGGCCCTGGTCTCATGTGCCCAAGGCTGCACAGTTTAAAAATAATAATAATTCACTCCTCTGGTACTTAACGTTTCTGCTGTCATGACGCACAGAAGATGGATCTTGACACCACATAGCGCACCAAAACCACCACCAAATCACCTCAGTGCCTGCAAGTCTGCATCAGAATAATCATGAACCCAGCGCTTTGTGCCCATAGAGCAAAAACATACCTCCGGCTTTTTCAATAGAACCCACTGGCACATCATGTTCATGGTTTGAACTATAAAAACTATTTTATTTTTTTACTCAGTTGGGGTCACCCATGTTCCCTCAAAACCAAGCAATCCACAGCTTGAATGCATCTACACAGCCTCATCCGTATAAAATACATGGTTGGGGGCGGGGGGGGGAATTGATCCTCTGAATTTTCACATGGATCCGCAGAATCCATGTTGCATGACCTCTGCACAGTTTGCACTACAAATATCACTTTCGAAGGTGCAGCAATAGGCTCCAAGGAACACATCTCCAGGGATCCTTTGCATGTTTAAATAGGCTTACTCCCAAGCCTTGGATGTCAATGCAATGAATAAGTAATACATTTATAAGATTTTTAATAATTCATCCCACCTACATATTAATTACATGAACCCAAGGGCGTAGCCAAATCAAGTAAATCAATAAAATACTTAACTACCTGAGGTTCTGCCCGCTCCCACCAACATAAATCCTGGCTATGCCCATGCATGCACCTTGTGCTTGCCAATTCATAGATCTGTCAGTTTTTCACATTGCACCATTAATATGCCTACTAGTGTAACGCAAAATGAATGCAATTTAACCAAAGCAATTGCTATAAGTCCATTCTAGCTTCCCAGGATTGCAAAACTGGTGCATGGATACCAGTAGTCTGCAAGTTTCATTCAGGTGGTCTGTGGGTTTGCTGAAGATGGGAAATGGTTCCTCCAACACATTAAATACTCGCACTGATTTTTATTTTTATTGCTTCATTTATTTCTAATACTGTATTTTAATATTTCAATTAAAACAGTAATAAATATGTATATAAATACAATGCAATATATACACAATAAAATACAAGGTATACTAAAATAAACTACAATATATAAATAAAATGCAATATACAAAATACCATATGCAATATATAGTCAGTTGTGAGATGCAACATATTTTAGATACAGTACTCTTGTTCAGCCTCTTGCCCCAGGATAGAAACTGAGCTATTCTCACCACTGCCATGATAGTGTGCTCAGCCCACTAGTAAGCATATGCATGTATATTTTTCCCCTCTTTAGGAAGTTTAGGAGGATCAGGGATGGGAAATAACTTATGTAAAGCTAAAATGTGTTGTGAATCAAATTCTTCATTAGTTTTACTGGAACATTTCCACCAAATCCTAAATTAAGTCGAAGGTGATAGTAATCTTCCATTAGTCTCAGCTGAGAATTAGTATTACATCTGTATCAAGATTTGTTGGGAAAGCTCATTTAAAATCAGTGGAGCATTTTCAAAGCATCCAACTTGACTAGGGATTTGATATATTTTTGAAAAACTTATTTAGAAGCAGCAGAGCATTTCCTTTCAATCCTGAGTTCCAGCAAATCTACAGGTCATCTTTCCTTTCCATGGTTGGTTTTTTTTACTCTAGAGTCTTGCGGCTAGTTTCATTATTTATCAAGTCTATAACTTTTTCTTTTACATTTTAAGATTGAATAACATCAACTTATTGTTTATTACAGGCTATACTCTTATCCAGTGTGAAGCAAGGTTTAGCTTCACTAGAGCTAATAAGCTTGAAGAAAGTCAATATTCAGGAGGAAGATTGTTTTATAATTTCCCAGTTTATGGCAACCTGCCCAGCACAAGCAAGGTCTACCTAAGTAACATTACACATCTAGAAAAAGTTTTCTTGAACTGCTCTTTGACTGTAATAATAAAATATTATTATTAATAATAATAATTCCATCAGTATTTGTTAGGAACCTACCTAAAAGGGTTCTTGCAAGGATAAAATGGAGGGCAGAAAAAAGCCCTTGAGCTCCTTGGAAGGCAAGGCAGGATAGAATTGTAATAAAAAATATTTTGTGGATCTTTATGCTATACAGTGGTACCTCAGGTTAAGTACTTAATTTGTTCCGGAGGTCTGTTCTTAACCTTAAACTGTTCTTAACCTGAAGCACCACTTTAGCTAATGGGGCCTCTAGCTGCTGCTGCACTGCCGGAGCACAATTTCTGTTCTCATCCTGAAGCAAAGTTCTTAACCCGAGGTACTATTTCTGGGTTAGTGGAGTCTGTAACCTGAAGCGTATGTAACCCGAGGTACCACTGTACTGCTTTCCATATTCACACAGATACACAAAACCAGTTACTCAAAAAGGAGACACATTCCCCAGACCATCAAGCCTACACAGTAAATAGTATATAGGATAATATGAATGTTTTGGTCTAGAAAACATTACTACTGCTTAGGAATTTCCATCTTTTTTGTTTCCTAGTAGAGCAACTCCATGCATGGCAGACATTCTGCAAGCAAAGTCCAAACAATACAAGAAAACAGATGTTGCTACTCTGTAATATGATATTTCTTTCCCCCAATTACCCATCCATCCACAAAAGGTGGCAAAATGAGCCTCCGGTAAAAGTTAGTAGCAATGCACTTCAATCTGAAACCATGGGAAGAGGTCATCTGGATGGAGAGCTGGTCTGAGGTTTCCCACTACGCAAATGATGCCAAGCAGATGCAGGTAGGGCTGCAATGTTCTAAATCAGTGAGGTGCAGAAACAGGCTACATGAGGGTAAATAAACTCAGTCCAGAAGTCATGCTGTGGTGGGTGCTCTCAGTACCTAGACTAATGCCTTCAACTTGCCTTTATGGGGGGGGGGGGTGCGCGCGCGTGCGCATGTGTGTGTCCATACATATGTAGATACCTTTGACTTTTGTGTCACACTACTTGGCGTAATCTTTGGTCCTGTGTACCATGGCATGCAGCCCTCGGAAGGTATCCCATGAGGGACTGAAAAAGGTTCCCCACCTTGAACAAAGGAGAGAGCTCTTGCCCAGCGGTTGTGCTTCCATTACAAAACAGGCTAGAGATACTCACATATTGTAATACCATCCCTATATTTATTTATTTTTGGCACAAGGTGAAGACCAAATGTTTTGAACAACTTTTTCTTTTTGCATATCTGACAGAAGAAAAACGTTTCAATGCTGCTTGTATTGTTTAGCATTGTGTTTTTAATACTGTATTTTATTCTTACAGTTTTTGTGAGTTGCCCAGGAAACAGGTGACTGGGTGGCCATGCAGATGTATTAATCCATTAATAAAGAAATAAATCAGTTTTAAGGATCGTTGTAGTTCTGCAGCTACTGTAACCAAAACTATCCTTCTATAATGCTCCTCTCTCTAGAAAACCAACCTGATTCCATGAATTACGGTAGTTCATTTGCGCATGTGACCCAGTAGAGTAGAAATGCATGGGGGGGATTGAACCGCAGTAGCAGTTCCTTCTATTTATGAATGCTTCAGCTTTTATGCCTGAACATATTTGATGTGTTTAAATCCAGATTCAGTGGTATACTACTCCTTACCTAGGAGGTGTACTATATAGCTGTAATAACTTGTTGTTTAGTTGTTTAGTCGTGTCTGACTTCGTGACCCCATGGATCAAAGCACGCCAGGCACTTCTGTCTTCCAGTGCCCCCCGCAGTTTGGTCAAACTCATGCTGGTAGCTTCGAGAGCACTATCCAACCATCTCGTCCTCTGTCGTCCCCTTCCTGTGCCCTCCATCTTTCCCAACATCAGGATCTATTCCAGGGAGTCTTCTCTTCTCATGAGGTGGCCAAAGTATTGGCTGTAATAACTAGTGGTCATTTAATTTGCCAAATGACTTAAAGGTTCCATAGTTTAACTAAGATTTGCTTGAAGTACTTTTGTTTGTCTGTCCTGAATCTCAGCTTCATTCGCTGCCTCAGGTTTTAATATTCTGAGGGCAGGAGGCAAACTTCTCTCTAACTTCTTCACACCATTTTTAATGTTATACACCTCTATCATGTCCCCCTCTTACTTGGCTTCATTCTAAATGAAATATCGCCAAATGTTCTAACCTTTTTTCCATCAACAGGGGTATTTCTCCAGCCCTCTGATCATTTTGATTGTCTTTTTTGTATCTTTTCCATTTCTGCAATATACCTTTTGTGGTGGAGCAAACAAAACTTAATACAGTATTTCAAATGCGGTCTACCATAGAGTTGTGTTTATGCATTTCTGTACTGGGAGTTTTGTTTTTGGATCCCTTTCCTAATGATCCCGAACATGAAAACTGCCTCTCTCTTTTTTGCAGAAAGAGAAGTTGGCAGTGAAGATATAAATTGGTGGGTTTTGAACCTGTGCTGTTCCACAGGTCTGTGCTCAGAGATCTCTGAAGAGGCTCCATTTATTATTATTATTTTGCTGCCTGCTCCATGACGGCCCATGCAGTAGATGCTGTGTTATCCCTGTAGCTGGCAGGCTGTGTGTTGTGAATGTTCTGCAACAGGGTGAATTGCTGTAGGTGCAGTAGCTCAGACCATGTGTAGCTAACACAGGACCGTTGTCAGAATGCTGCTCCATGATGGATACGCATGCCAGTGGTATTGCCACTGATGCTGGGGAAGTGGCTGGCAGTGTTGCTGCATTCTCTGTTCTTTGTCCTATTGTGATTTTCTCCTCAACTGGCTCTATCCATGCCGAGCTGATGTGGGGGAATTGGTGTGCTGTTCTTCGATTGGCGGGAGTTGGCAGTGTTGCCATGGATGCTGGTGGAATGGCTAGTAGGATTGATGTATTCCCTGGTGTTTGTACTACAGTCCCGTCCCCCCCCGCCGCTTTTCTGCTGGGAGGGAATAGAACTTCGACTAAGCTATGCTGATATTACACAAGCATAAGCCGATTGCTGGCATGGCAGGGCTATAGGATTATGCAGCAAGTGAACTTTTGGCATAATGTAACTTCACTTAATGAAAATTCTAAAGACATGCTTGTGTGCACACCATATGATTAAAGCAACCCCTGGGAACTGTAGTTTTCCCTTTACAGAGCTACAATTCCCAGCACCCTTAACAGTTTGCAGGATTCTTTGCGGGGAGGGTGCTTTAAATGTATGGTGTGCATGCAGCCATATAAACAGACGGTGGATTTTCATTGATGTACCTTTTTAATCTTTTGAAATGAATGTAGAAACAACACATGCATGTAGTTCACAAATGCAGGATAATAATAGCAATTCTTTAAATTCCTGTGGAAGAAAAGCAATTCAGGGTTTAGAAGGCACTGAGATTCTTAGGATGTAACATCTATAAAGTGAAAGTTACACAGTGTGCAAATACTGCTCACAACACCCTGGCAACTAACACTTGTCAACTCACCAAAATATTTTGTGATATACAGGTGTTGGTGGCACATCCACCCATTATCATCCAGTTTATAAAAAGCTTCCCTACCATCCCTACCTGCTTGTCTGGCGGCAGTTTTTTCCGTTGTAGGTGTGTAGGCTAGAGTCTATTGACAAGTCAGTGGAAAATTTATTCTGGCACATTTTTATAGAGAAAACTCACACAGGGAAGGATTGTTTTCTGTTCATTCATTTGTGGTGCTGCTATTGCCCAAACCAAATCACTTTGTATGTTGCATGGAACAGAAGAACAACAGATTATCTTTCATTAGCCGTTAACATGTGTGAAGAAGTCCCATATGTCAGCTATTTGGCATAAATCTGTTATTTTGTGATAGCAAAGTTGTCTGTGTGGAATATCTATAACTAAACTGTATTAATTTTTATCTTGATGTCAAAAAGTAAAACAATTGAAGCTAATTTCATTTCCAGTTTTGAAATACAGCATTTCTAACAAGTTTTACAGTATCAGCTTCATTACGTTTCTTCAGACAGTTCCTTTAAAACATGTTTAAATGTTTTAGGGGTATTTGTGTCCTAACTGGAAATGCGAAGCTAAATTCTTTCCTTTGGCATTTTCTCTCGTATGTGTATCAAATGTGACACAATTCCTACATGGCAAATGTGAGATATTCAGGAGGAGTTTTCCAGCCCATGAGCAGGCAACAAAATATGTGTGTCTGATCATATGTGATAACCTACATATGGGTTGCTTACTATTCCCTATATTTAAGTTCACGCTGTTAGAAATACTGTGGGCTGGGCTGTATATAAGAACTGCATATACTACTTAAATATATATATACTATGTTTATATTTGAGGAGCTCAGCATACATGGCTCCCCACCCTCTCTCTTTTTAATCCTCAACAACCCTGTGAGGTAGGTTAGCCTAAGAGGTAGTCACTGCCCCAAGGTCACCCACTGAGCTTCATGGTCCAGTGGAATTTTGAACCAAACTCTCCCAGGCCTTTGTTCAACCCTCTGACCACTACAGCAAACAGTTAGATCAGTTATGAAGGTGTCAAGTGGCCCATCTGGTCCTAAACTGGTGGATACACTTCAGTAATTAGGCCTGAGGATGACAAGGGACTTGGACAAGTGCAGCCCACCACCTGCATTCTCAACCACTTAGTCTCCTGTCTTATTTTATTGAGAAGGGAAAGACTGATCAGTTCAGGAACTGATAAATTCAGGACTTCCTGGGGTGTGGTGATGTACTGGATGAGAAGGACTAAGGCAGCTGTGTATTGTCCAAGGATGTGTCCTATAGAGGAACATTGTGAAGGCTGCTACATGTCTTCCTGCTGATCTCTATGAGAACAAATGATACTACCAGCTCTGAAGTGATACTAAAGAAATATGATCATAGAACTATAAAAATACAGAATCACAGAGTTGGAAGGGACTCCAAGTTTCTAGTCCAACCCCCTACAATGCCATCCAACTTCTGCTTTAAAATCTCCAAGGAAGGAGAGTCCACCACCTCCCAAGAGAGATCATTCCACTGTTGAACAGCTCTTACTACCAGAAAGCTCTTCCTGATGTTTAGTCGGAATCTCCTTTCTTGTAACTTGAAGCCATTGAGTTGAGTCCTACCCTCCAGAGTAGAAGAAAACAAGCTTGTTCCATCTTCCATGTGACAGCCCTTGAGATATTTGAAGATGGCTATCTTATCTCCTCTCAGTCTTCTCTTATCCAGGCTAAACATACCCAGCTCCTTCAACTGTTCCTCATAAGGCTTGGTTTCCAGACTTTTGATCATCTTGATGATTGGGAAATATTCTGATATCATAGTTTATGCTTCTATGATAAAGGACTTCTGTGGTAGATGGGTTGTACCTCACAGAGACTAAAAATAATGTGTTTGACATGAGTCTCACAAACCTGATCTCACAGACTTTAAAATAAATTTTGCAGTACAGATGATGAAATTCTAGGTAGCATGCTGTCTTTTGAAAATTCTTGGAGAACAGGTGAACACTGTGAGCCTAGAGATGGGCTCATCTCTGTGAGCCTAGAGAGTCCCTGCTTCAACAGGGAGAAAGAGAGGACCCCAGATACTTCTCAACCAATCAACCTATCATTGATAGCTGAAAATTTATAGAACAAGTCATTAAGCATCCAGTCTACTTTTGACAAGGCTTTTGACTCTTTTAACCAAAGAGTGCTAATCAGTGATTCATTATCAATGTGGAGAGATTAGATAATATTGTGTCATACTTACAACCCATAAACTACTATTGAAGACCATTCTGGATGAAAAACAGTCTAGACTAGGATTTAATCCTGGGGCTAGCTGGTTAGCAACTTGCTAAACTGAATCTGTGACTTCTCCATCAACATTTGATGACTACAAAACCTACCATACCTATAGAAGGGATTCTTTGTTCACAGCAGCTATGACTAAAAGTGAATTTTATTTTTTTGAAAAGAGCAATTTATATGAGGCACATTTTAAGACATTACATTTATTTCTGTTCTTGTGTCTCTTCTTCACATCTTCTCACTAATATACCCCATTTGGTTAATTTTTATTTTACAGTATGCCCCTTTTCCATGACCTCATGTTCCCAATTTCTATTTAAATAGATTATTTTTTGTTCTCTCCTCTCATTCTTTTACTTATCCATTTTGTGTGTGTGTCACTTTCTTACTGTTTTAGGTATTTGCAAAGGCAAACTATGTCCATTCTCAGAGCTTGCAGAATCAGTAACCAGCATTCTAATATGTTTTCCTCTGCCGTTATTCACTGTGATTTTACTGAAATTGCTTTGAGAACAGAATTTGTTTCAAGACACACAAATTAACTGAATCTGATTAGGACACTGAAATGCTTAGATCTTTCACTTTGTAGTTATGGCTGCTGCTTGTGGGCTGAAGTATAGAATAATAATAAAGCAATTTAATAGGCTACGACTCTAGAATAGGTTATGAATCTGACTTTTAAAGGACATGATCCAGCCAAGTTACGTATTTTTATATCAAACTACTTTCAGTGAAAAAGGAAATGACGTGTTTTTATCTCTGCCACTGAAGTCAGTGCGACTAAAAAGTGCTTAACTTTGGCTAGCTTGTGTTCTTAAAATCATTATTGTAAAAGGTGCCATTCTGAACGGTGAAGAAATGATACTGTGTTCTCCATTGACTTGGAAGTGTCATGGGTTCAGAGGAAGCTTCACTATTTTCTAAAATCATGACTCCCTGCCCTGCACCCAGCTTCAGCTTCTATGGACGTTGCACCTTTGACCATGGACCGGACTTGGACCTCGCCTCTCAGGTAACCTACAGGACCAGCACACAGACGCTTCCTGTTGAGTCTGTCGGCTGTTGAGTCCCGAGCACACACACAACATAGAGGTGATATACGGAGCTTTAGTTTTTGCTATTTTTTGCGTTTTTGTTTGTGTGGCTTTTTCATTTTTTTGATTGTGACTTGTTCTTTGTTTTATGGGACTGACTTGTGACTGTGGCTTGTGACTTTGTTTTTGTGACTGTGTGCAACCTAGTTCAGTTACTGGTTGATTGTGTGACTGCAGAAATAGATAAACACCCCCCCCCCCATCCAAACAATGACTATCATCAGTACATGTAAGAAAAAAAGTAATTTTAATTTTTTTCATCTACAATACTGTCTTATTTATTTTATAGTACAGTACAGTGGTACCTCGGTTTCTGAACTTAATCCGTTCCGGAAGTCCATTCTTAAACCTAAACCAAGGCGCGCTTTCCTTAATGAGGCCTCCCACTGCCAGTGCCTTTCCACTGTTTGGATTCTGTTCTTAGACAGAGGTAAAGTTCTCAAATCGGGACTCTATTTCTGGTTTTGCAGAGTTTGTAAACCAAATCATTCTTCAACCGGACTGTTCTTAAACCAAGGTACCACTGTACATTGATTATTGCCTTCATTTTATGGATCAATGGTCTCATTAGATAGTAAAATTCATGTTAATTGCTGTTTTAGGGGTTGTTTTTCACCGACTGGAACGGATCCATTTTCCTTTACTTTCTATGGTTTAAGAACAGACTTCCAGAATGGATTAAGTTCATAAACCAAGGTACCACTGTATTTGTTCTTTTCAAACAATGAACACCTATCCTGAAACCTCACATCCGTTCAGACACCAGTAGTCTACCTTGATCCTTGTGATGTTTGCAGCACAACCCCCATGCAAGTTTCCCACTCTCTTCAATGAGACATACTGTCAGATCAATGTCTATAAAACTGCAGCTTTAGCATTTTTAAAGTTTTTTAGCTGGAGCCTCCTAATTCTAAAGGGAAAAGTAATGCACTTGATAGCATTTCCCTGCATTGCTCCTTTCTTTGTCCACTAGATGGCAAAAAAGAACATAATTAGCACACCAACAATTGAAAGTTCTGCTGTAGAATTTGTTTCATTTGCAAATCAAAAATGCAGGGGGGGAGGTTTCAGCTGCAGCTCACTTGAGCTCAACTTTCGCACCTCTCAGGTGGGTGCCATTGCCATTCTAAGAGAACAAGGGAGAATGTCATGGTGAGCTTCAGCACCTCTTTTTCTAGAAAAAATAGCACTGAAACAGAGTACTTTAATAGCCAACCCTGAAATGAATGTGTAAGGGTGGACTTCCAGCCCAGTGTTTTGATTTGACCTGGACTTCACAAAAAGTTATTAAATTGGAGCACCTATGGTTGTGTGCCTCTCCTCCCCCCTTGTAATATTGATTGGCAGTACTGGGTGAACCCTGGAGCTTCTAGTTATAGCTCTCCCATATTAAAAGATTTGGGTGGATGACAACTGGTTTAACATATTAAAAAGAAGCAGCAAAATATCACATTTAAATTCAACTAAACTTAGTGTTTATTTCACCCAGTCTTCTGCTACTTTAACACTGGTTCCCAAGAACCACTACAAAAGTGAAGACTTAGAAGTCTGCTGAAAGGGGTTCAATCTCAGACTTGTTCAGCATTGGGTGATGTCCAACTGAGCAGTACCCGGAATAGACCCATTGAAATCAGCACTTAAGCACATTGGTTCACTTAACCACATTGATTTAAACGGACCTACTCTGAATACAAGTAACACTATATATTACACACTGAGTGTTCATTTCCATAGAGTTATGGACTCAGAGTGTTGAGAAATAACTGACAATAAACATTGCTTTAAGATACTTTTATTGAAAATATGTACATTCAACCTTTCAATTAAGAGATCTACAACTACAATACAGATTGTATAAAAATATAAAAATAAAAACAGTTAAATTTAAGAAGGCAAAAAATCAGTAGCCAGCAAAAATTAAGACAAATCTTTCATCAAATGTTATGCAGCTTTCAAATAGCATCCAGAGAAAATTAGTGTTGCAGTCATTTCAGAGGGCCATAATGGAAGAGCTATTTCTGATCTCCTTAGGGAGGTGATTACAAAGCCTTGGGGCCATAACAAAGGCTCCTAGCTGTTACCAGATTCTATCTTGCACAGCAAAGGAAAACAATGAGGATCTTAATGAGCATAAAGAGATAAGATATACTAGTCCCATTTCTTTAAATGTATTAGAAAGTAATTAAGTGCACAGTACAACAAATTGTCATTCTACATCAAATTGAATAAATACTATACTTGGTTATTTCAAACACAGAGTTATAAAAACAGGCGGTGTAATGTGGGATCTTTCCTTCTCTTACTTGAACATATGCAGTTGCAAACTTTCATGGCTGGACAGCTTTTCTGAGCTGTTAAAATACAGAAAGAGTCATAAATACAGGTTCTGTGCATGAAGACTACTACGATACTAAATTTGAAATTCTAAACATAAATAGGGAAAACACTGGAACTTACTTCTGAGTAACCATAGCTGGAACTGGATAGCAAATTGAATAACAACAAGGCACTCATCATATGTTTATAAAATGCAACTATGAATTATGCATCTAGCATGCAGTGACACCCCCCCAAATAAAACCAACTTCCGGTGCCCTAATTTAATCCCACCCTCCTCCAATACACTATCTCCACATCTATTATGTTCTGCAATGGCAGTAAGCCATTCACTTGAAGCCAAGGACTTCATTCTCCTCACCCTTAGAGAACCTATCTAGCAGCCTGCTGTTGCCTTCCTATTTCACCTGTGAGTTTACTGCATACAGAGACTTGATGGAAGGGGTTGGTGCTAGAGTCTCCTAAGGCAGCCTTCAACTAGGTCCCCATCCACTCCATCCAGCATGGCTAATTGTCAGGGATGTTGGGAGTTATCATTTAAAATATCACAGTGCACAAGTGACAGCAGTAGGAGTGTATGAATGGAGGCAGCATAGCTGGAGTGGGGAGAATTAAACTAGAGCATTTTACATACAGGATTTGAGCCATCGGCTTCCATCATCTAAATCAAAGGCAGGGAACTAGATCTGTTATGCTATGTTACTTTTTATTCATATGCTGTGTTTCAGTCAAAAGAATGAAGGTAAGGATCTGATAGGTGAAACAGACCATTATCTTCCCTACTCCTTGTTGGGAAAATTCGACCAGTAGGAAGGGCCACTCACCTGTCAAATCCCTGACAACAGATGATGGGATGCTTTGAAGTCCCCATGAATCCTTGAGACTTCAAAGCACCACACAGGGGCTGGAGGACCTGGGCTGGGGAAAACTGCATTATGGCAAAAGTGGAACCCATGGCAGGCCCAATTAGGTCCATGGAGGTTCCCTATCCCAGACATAAAGTGACAGACTATGTCCCCTCTATGACATCAGATAGCCAGGTTGTTTCTAGAAAAAGTCAATACTGAGGAATTAGCCTTTAAAAAGTTTACACAAAGGAGAGAAGTTGGAAGTCACCAGCTGAAGGGAAAACGAAGAAACAAGGATACTCCCAGATGCAGTGGGGGGGGGGGCGCACACACACACACACACACACAATTTCACCTGCAGCGCTCCTGGCCTTCCTCAAAAAGCACAAATGTGCATTCTTCTCCAAAGGATGCACACAAGCAAGATTCTCTTCTAAACTGCTTTCCTTGGATTAATGTTGTTTGTATTAATATTATGTATTCCTCAAACAGATAAAATAACAGGGAGCTAGGGATGCAAAATTCACCCAGTCCTGGCTTTGTTGCAATCCGCACTATTTCTGATCTGCTACAGTTCAGATTCCACCAAAACCTACATTCCTACGCTATCCTCCCTGCTATCTGCTATAGCTAAAATTTGCACAACTGATTTCAATGGAAGGTAAACATGCTTGCAGACAAAAAGAACAGAAAACTGGTCATATTTGCTCGTGTGACTTCCGTTCCTGACCTCTAACAAACATGCAGATTGTGGGGATTTCTGCTCCCTTTTCTGTTTCCGATGGAATTCTCCAGCACCCCTACAGGAAGCCCACTTGATGCTTTAGCTGGGATTCCTGCATTGCAGGGAGTTGGACTAGATGACGCTTGGGTCCCTTCCAACTCTAAGATTCTATGATTCTATGGCACTTGGCTAAGAGGTTGCACAGACATTCCAGAATCAGCACCCAATGAACTATGGCAACTTTGCTGCTTGGGTGTAACTGGGCAAGAGCAGTTGGCCCATCCCAATGTTTGCACACAGTATCAGTGGGCACAGTTTATGCTGTGGGTGTGGTAAGGCAGACTCTTAGTAGTGCAGGATATCAATACAGGATATTTGCATAAGTTTGCTCACATACTCCCTCAGTTTTGCCCCATTGCTCTGCCCCGATGTCACTGCTGACATCCTTACAGCGTTGTTGCGCTTTTATTTTTATGTTGCCCCCCATGGTCCTAGCCAGGCTTCATGCGGTAGTGGTGGTGGGGAAGAACCTAAATTCTTTAAGTATTTATATTGTTTGGAGGGAAGCTGCCCCTCCCCCAGCTATGCCCATGGTTGCCCTAATGCTATTCTTCCCTCAATCCTCAGCTTTCAAAGACAGGGAGATCTGATGCCACCCCACATCATAAGCTGCCAATTATGGGGAAAGATTTGGAAATAAACTAAGATAAAGGTAAAGTTGAGGAACCCTGGACAGTTCAGTCCAGTCAAATTTGACTATGGGGTGCGGCACTCATCTCTACTTTCGAGCCAGTGTTTGTCCGCAGGCAGCTTTTCCGGGGTCATGTGGCCAGCATGACTAAACCACTTCTGGTGCAACGGGTGGTACCTATTTATCTACTCACACTGGTATGCTTTTGAACTGCTAGATTAGCAGGAGCTGGGACAGAGCAATGGGAGCTCACCCCGTCGTATGAATTCAAACTGTTGACCTTATAGCTGCAAACCCAAGAGGCTTAGTGGTATAGATCATAGCGCCACCCATGTCCCTGTCAGTCAGCACAGGTTAGTGGCTCTAGATATTATGGATGGGAGGGGGAGATCTAACTTGTACATCTGGTCTGTCGTTGCTAAGCCCTAAAAGAAGGGTGGCAATAAATTGCCAACCATTGCAACATATGACGCTACCTTGCACCAAGGCAGACACTTGGTACATCTACAATGGCTAGTAGCAGCTCTTCAAGGTGTGAGTCTTTTCCAGCCCTACCTGGCAATGCTGGGGATTGAACCTGGAAGCTTCTGCGTGCAAAGCAGATGTTCTACCACTAAGCCACAACCCCTCCCCATGGCTTCTGCCTTTCTGCTACACTTGCATGTCAAAACAGTGCAAGATCTTGGGAGTGCCTTTATGTATCAGTTTCTCACCCTGAAGCGGAATATTGATCCATCCGTCACATTTGTGTCTCTGTACTTTAGAAACAGTGTCCGACTCGCATGAATATAGTGTGTTGTATCTTCAGGGCACTTAAGCTGTACCACTTCTCCATTTTTTTCTTTATCCATGAAGAAAAGATGACATTTTAGATCATCTGCACTCAGCTATGGAAATACCAAAATATAGATTATTAAGATTATTAAAGAAAAGAAAAGGACAAATATTAGCAGCGTACCGTTATATGTTCAACTAAAACGAGTTTTTTTAAAAACACCATGTCCTGGGGAATTTTCTCAAGTACCACTCTCAATGGCACTGCAATTCCTTCCTTATACCAGAGTAAGAAGGTTCACTGTCTCCCTTGCACTTTAGATATGCATTTTGTTGCATGTGCACTCTGGAAAAACATACGCCACTGGCCAATCTGTTACCTCTGGAATTTTTTTATAGAAGCACATACATTTCTCAGCACCACTCCAACTTCCCATACAAATCGGTGATTACTGACCACTTTTTAACCAGTTTCCTAGCTTTTTGTTCAGCTAGGGCTTCACTCGAGGTTCTGTACACTTCTAGAGCCTGAGAGTACACAATTCTGCCATTTTGTCCTTACGACAGCCCTGTGAGGTAGGTTCGGTTGAAAGACTGACTGGTGCAAGATCACCTACCAAGCTTCATGGCCAAATAGGGATTTGGATCCAAGTCTCCTCAATCAACTGTTTTATATCTAAGACTTCCACACACACTAAATAGCACTTTAGCCAAATAGTTAATCCTTTCTCATGTTGACAACACATGAGTCTTCACTCACAAGCCTCCTGTGCTTCTTCCAAGCAAGACTAAAGCTGCAATCCCAAGCCCGCTTATATTTAAGTAAGCCCCATTGAAGTCAATAGGGCTTACTTCTGAGTAGTCATGGGTGCTTTCTACCCTGTGCATTTAAAGCACTCTCATGCCACCTTCTGGCGGTTCCCTCATTGCAAGAAATGAAGTTACAGGGAACCAGGCAGAGGCACCCACCCTGTGGAACACCTTCCTATCAAATGTCAAGGAAATAAACAGTTATCTGACTAGAAAGCATCTGAAAACAGCCCGGTATAGGGAAGCTTTTAATGTTAGATGTTTTATTGTGTTTTTATATATTTTCCTGGAAGCCGCCCAGAGTGCCCCAGGCTTCGGGATGCTGGCAGCTCTCTGCAAGCCGTGGAGTGGAGCGCACCCCGGGCTTCGGGCAGCTCTCGGTGAACTCCCGCACGCTCCCAAGGCTTGCGGATAGCTTCCTGAAGCCTGGAGAGCGAGAGGGGTCGGTGCACACCGACCCCTCTCGCTCTCCAGGCTTCAGCGAAAGCCTGCATTCGCCCCATAGGACGCACACACATTTCCCCTTCATTTTTGGAGGGGAAAAAGTGCGTCCTATGGGGTGAAAAATACGGTATGTACCTAGTAGGTAGATATTGATAGTGAATTGTGCTCAGTTTGGTGGGTCACAAATTGTACAGACCTGGCATAAAACATTTCTAAGTGTTCATGTTCTTCAGAAAAAAATATTGGTTGATCTTGTACCTTAGTGATATCAAACCTTTTGCCCTTAGTATGTGGCTTATTTGGCATATCGCATGAAAACACCTGCAAAGAAAAGACCTCTTAGTTTCAGAATGCTTTGGGAAAATATGGGATACCAAAATAATGACTAGATTGGACATAGTGTAGAAGAGCAAGTAACAAACAAACCAACAGATTTTTACAATGATGGCCGTTATCAACTACATATTTTGAAAATGTTGTTTGCTTTGGATTTGGACACCTCCAAAGAAATCATAATCAAATTTTGTATGATCAGGAGATCAAGGAGCAGGTTTCCATCTATGTTTGGATACAATTCAACACCATTTAGTATCAAGATGCCAGATTTAACCTTTCAAAACTGCACTGGGTTTTTGGCTTCTTAGAATTTCTGAGCAACGACAGGTACTAGGCTGCTAGTTTCACTACATATGGGAATGATAAATTCCTGGACAATACAGCTCTTTATAATCTTTTTGTACTATAATAATGCTGTTTCATGCACTGCATCATATAGATAGATAGACGATAGATAGATTTGTGCTTTGACTATTTTTATGAATGGTGCCATATTTAGTTTGGGCCTAAATCAACATCAGAGACGCGGGTGGCACTGTGGGTTAAACCACAGAGCCTAGGACTTGCCGATGAGAATGTTGGCAGTTTGAATCCCCACGACGGGGTGAGCTCCAGTTGCTCGGTCCCTGCTCCTGCCCACCTAGCAGTTCGAAAGCACGTCAAAGTGCAAGTAGATAAATAGGTACCACTCCGGCGGGAAGGTAAATGGCGTTTCTGTGTGCAGCTCTGGTTCGCCAGAAGCGGCTTAGTCATGCTGGCCACATGACCCGGAAGCTGTGCGCCGGCTCCCTCGGCCAATAAAGCGAGATGAGTGCCGCAACCCTAGAGTTGGTCACGACTGGACCTAATGGTCGGGTCCCTTTACCCTTTACCTTTAAATCAACATCATCTGGATTTGTCAGGTTTGGCCAGTGTCAGTGACCAGAAAAAGGGTGCAGCTGAAATGGCAAAAGTGTGATTGTCAGGGAACTGCCATCAGCTCAGAGGCGAGAGGCGGAAGGGCAGCTGGGTTACAGGGAGCCTCCAAAGATCGTGAGAAGCAGCACTTCCTCCGCGGAGGAGGGAAACCCCGCCTCTAGTGGGGAAGGGATGAAGGGCTCAGAGGATGTAAGAGAGAGCCAAGACACCTTGCATGAGCAAAGCGGGGGGGGGGGGAGGCAGGTCCCCCTTGTCCACACCCTCTCTGCGCAGTAGGTTTACACGCAGAGAGGGGAGGCATCAGATGGGGGTCAAGAGACTACTCTGCTGGGGAAAGTTTAAGAACCGCCCACTCTCAGATTCTGCTAGTGACTGAGCAAGACATGGAATTGAGACGTTCTGCACTGTATATGTTTTTGCACCAATAATAAAGCCTTTGAAAAGACCAGTGGGGATCTTGCCTGTTCGCTCTTGAGCAATCACGCTGGTAGGCATAACAGTGATCAATAAAGAATCACACAGCTACCATTTAAGGCCTGTGTTGGGCAAACATATTTCAAGTTAAATGCATATTTTAATCAGAACGTGCAGATTACTTTCTACCTTCTGCCTGCATTTCTGTGATGCTCAGTCCCCATCCCATCTCAGACATAAACAGACTTGGGTTACCTTCAGTTGCTTGTGGTCAATGTCTTTGGTCAGTACCAGCAATTTGTTTTGTTCATCGGACACTTGGCTAAAAGTAACTAGAAACCTGCCACGACCTGGGCCTAAAAAAAGAGGGGCATAAGATGGAATTGCTGTGCAATGTAATAGATATAACAGGATTTATGTATAAATTTATAATAGAATTTAAAATACTGGAGCTAAGGTAATTATCCATTGGAATATATATATATATATTCTGTGGTGACACAAGTGAAACAACGTAAGTTCAATGTTCCAAAAATGGTTGGGAGCACAAAGACTGAGTGCAAAACATGCTAAAGCAATGGCAAAGTCCACAGATAATGTGGTGCAGTGGTTAGAGTGTTGGACCAGGGGCTAGGATGCTCACTCGGTGACCTGGGGTCAGTGAATGCTTCTCAGCCTAGCTTACCTCACGGGGCTATTGTGGGGATTAAATGAGGAGGGGGAGAACCATATATGCCACTGGGAGCTCCTTGAAGAAAAATGTGGGATAGAAGTACAATAAATAAATAAAAATAATATTCAAAAAAAGGCAGCTTGGGACTAGGGTCTGGTGTATCACTATGTTTGGGACAAATAAAGGACTTTCCTCCAGGTCAAACTGGCAATGACACCAAGACGGTTTTTGGTTTTTATTTTGTCCCACCTTATACAGTGTATGGTTAGCTCATTGATTTTCATTGTCCCAAGCCAATTGTTTTGTTTTCCCAAACTTTCTTTTTTCTTGTTGTATATCTGGTGTCTGTTTGTGGCCTAGATTGCATGGCTTGATCTGCTGCGTTCGATGGATGTCACACAGGGCAAGGGACTTCTCATTTGATAGGCCACAGTACAAGCCTGCCAGACTAATCTTTACAGATTATTTATCTGGAAATGTCTCAGCAGAGCTGTGAGGCAACCTGCAATATACTTTGATGGCGCAATTACTGCTTTGGACATTTAATGTACTGACTAGGAGCATGGATTGGATAATGGATGTTACTCTTAAAATTAAGATGATACCTCACTTCTCAAGTGTTGCGGCTGCTTGCATCTTGCTCCCTTATTTCACTGCTTAGAAAATGGACATTTTGCTCTTAAGCCTCTATCACACATTCCTGGTATAAGAGGGGTAAATTGGCTTCACTGTAGGGGATAATTAAGGACTCATGTGGGAGGCAGCCCTGCTTTCAAAGAGTCATGGTGCACATTTTTTAATTGACCTTTAAATCAAAAACAGAATTAAACAAAAAAAACAACCTGGATCACTGTCACCCAATTCTTACCTTGAACACGGAAGTAATGGACCCAGGTAGTCATCCATCTGATATCTAAATATAATACACATCAAAGTGTTAACCGTCTAACTTGTCATCTATCATTCCACTATAATATAGCAATGAGTGGTAATATTCTCATGCCCCATCCCTCCATTGATTAGGTTACTTAGCAATGAAGTAGTAAACCTCTGGGCTCTACCATTTCAGAAAGCATGTAAAAGTTCCTATGACTAAAAGCCCCTCCTGCTGTATGGTGGCCAGGGAAGTCAAGCTTAGTCATAACAAGGAAATGGTGTGGTCCTTATAGATTAACTCAAAGGACAGATCATTCCTTTTGTATTCTTTCTCTCATAATAACTGCATTTGCTTCCTGTAATAAAATGTTCAGGATGTATTGTCATCATGATTTGCTTGTTTGTTAAAAGGGTTGCTTTGCTAAACTTGTATCCAGCTTTACATCAAATGGTCTAATGGTGGCTAACAAGAAGAATACGACATCATAGCAATAATACATTTTAAAACATAAAAACAAGGCAACTATTCAGAGAATTGCATTTGCTATTGATATTAACCATAACTAGTTTGACCCTCAGCATTTAATGTTAAGGGTTTGTTTTCAATAGTGTTCTAGGCTTAACCAGAAGAAAGTAGGGAGAGAACTCTCTGGTTTCAGGGGTGGAGAAGGCAAACCCATCCCTTTCGCTCCTGAAAGTTCTTTTGTTTGATGGGGGGGCAGTCGCAATGGCACCTCACCGGGATCGTGGCGCCGGGGGCAGTGCGCTCTCCCCGCCCACCTCTTCCTCTGCCAGTGCCTCCATTAAGAATAGAGGATGCCTGCCTGTTGTCTATCATTACTTTCCAAGTGCAAGAGTGAATCTGCCTCTTATTTATGAAATAAAGAAGTGTATAAGCAAACGTTGCAAAACAGAAAAAAATATACCAACTTGTCTCATTCTGCATCAATTTTGCGTTACTGAAATGCTTGATATTTTCAGAGGTTCATGTGCTTTTAAATTACAGTGGTGCCTCGCAAGACGAAATTAATCCGTTCCGTGAGGCTCTTCGTATAGCGGTTTTTTCGTCTTGCGAAGCAAGCCCATTGACAGCTTAGCGGATTAGCGCTATTAGCGGTTTAGCAGCTTTTAGCGGATCAGCTGATAAGCGGCTTATCAGCGGATCAGCTGATAAGCGGCTTAGCGGCTTAGGAAAAGGGGGGAAAGGGGGGGGGAAACCCGCAGGAACTCACAAGACATTTCGTCTTGCGAAGCAAGCCCATAGGGAAATTCGTTTTGCGAAGTGCCTCCAAAACGGAAAACCCTTTCGTCTAGCGGGTTTTCCGTCTTGCGAGGCGTTCGTCTTGCGGGGCACCACTGTATATTCCTCTAGTAGGGGAGCTAACATTGAAGCAACAAAAGTGGACTTTGCAAGTGCTTGCACTGTGAGCCTTGTACACAGTGATTGGAGGACCTCACAGTCGTGGCTAAAATTGTGCATATTTACCGTAATACAAACGTCAATTTTGTGTGGATATCAGTCTGAACATTTGGAGGGCTTATATTAACTTAGATGTTAATATTAACTTAGATGTTTAACTTCAGATGTCTGTACTGATTGTTATTGCATTCAGATTGTGAACTGATGTTGTTATTCGTATTATGCATGTACTATTTTTTATTTTATTGTCTTTCATCCCCTCCCCCTTTACTGTTCAACTTGCAAATAATAAAAAAAGACTGCATAGAAACAACATACCATTTTTTTGCTGGAGCCTAGAGAGAGAGATTCCATTCACATCAAACTTCACTACTTCATTGCCCTCTGTTAAGAATAAACATTCTTGTTGGCAGAGAAACTTATACTTTGTTGCTGCCTGAGAAAAACAGAAAAACCTGCCATGAAATACATATTTTCTGTCATATTGCCCAGATAGTAATAGCTGTGTCTTTACAAAGCAGTGTAACCGTAAAAGCTAGAGGGACACATTCCACAAACAGAGGCAATGTGAGGGGCTCCTTGAGTCATTTTTATGTGTAGAGACATGTTCAGCATACCACAAATCTGCTGAAGTGTGGGAGATATTTTTTTTTAATGCATAATGCAAGTTGAATGTATGATCTAGGAGCTGAATTTATAGGAACATTTCTGCATTATCTAATAAATCTAACTCCTACAATGTTTTGCCTTAGAACCTTATTCTTACAAGTCTTTTTTCAAAACAAAGTGATGTTGTGCTTTATTATCCCCATGTAATGGATGAAGACCCAATCTTCCTATTGGAGGATTGCATTTCCTTCTTTAAAAAAAACCAAACAGGCTAGTTATGTATGCCAGTGCTGGAAAGGAAGGAATATAGTTTGTAAATAACCAGATCTCTATCTATCTATATGCATAGATGCATATACACAGAGGCATTTGCCTATATCACAAACGGATTTTGCTGCAGGGAGAAAGAAGAGCCCTGTGAGATCTGTTTAAAAAGGATTGCATATACAGTCCTGTATTTGATGCTTTGATAATGATAAATAAGGATTGACAGCACTGATGTGTGTTAAACAAGTTTTGAATATTCACTGTAACATATGCGTATCTTGCTTTATAGTGTAGTGCTACTGTTTTTTCTGTCGAGATATGCATTTCCTAAGAAGGTATGGCTGCATAATGGTCACTTTAAAAACACTACCAAATGCATGACAGGCAGCTACAATTCTTGCCAAAACAGAAATGTTTTCATTATTACTAAGCTATTTGCGGGATGCTACATGATAACCTAGTAAATATTTAGTGCCATATTTGGTTTTTTTTTGTTTTTTTATAAATTTTTATTAAGGGTTTTTTTATTACAATAAAGAGAAAAAACAGCATAGCAAAAAACAAACAAAAAAGAAAAACAAACATAAAATTTAACATCATATAATAACCAACTTTTCTTCATTTTTGGACTTCCTCACGTCTCTTGCTCCTACTTTCCAAATTTATAAAACTTTAACCAGCAATTTATCACCTTATTCCCATTCTTATTGTACACTTTTCCAATATTTTGTCCCTAACTTTGAATATTTTTATCTAGGTCTTAAATATCTAATCTTACCATAATATTTATTCAAAATTTATTTTTCTCATAAAATTCACTCATTCTCACAATCTTTTCACCAAATTTTATGGTGCCCTGTTATTTTCAAATCCCTCATCCTTCTTAGCACTCATATAATTTACAGTGTTTTAGTGCCATATTTGTGCTGTGCAGAAGTGACAATTCATTCTCATTCTTACCTTCTTTCCATATCTGCAGCTTTCTTCCACTTGCTGTTCCTAAAATAAAGGAAAACAAGTAGTTCAGCAAAAAAACAAAACAAAAAAACAGAATCAGAAAATTATCAGAAAACTTTGAGGTACATAGAAGTGAGAATTTATTCTTGTATTTACGTTACTTGTCGTTCTTCGGCATCGTTTCCTCAGTTCCATCCTTGTGCTGGGCTAAAAGAAATCAAGTAACATTTATTTGCATGCATTCGCCGCTTTACAATTTCTGTGCTGTACTAAAGTGAGAATTCATCCCCCTACTTACGCTATCTGTAGGTCTCTGCCTTTGCTTTCTGCTTCTCATCTTGGTGCTGGCTGACTTCGTTGTGCGGCTTACTGGAGCAGCACAACGGATTTATTCACTTGAAATGTGACTCAGAAACAACGTGGCTCAGGGCCAGTGGAATTGTGCAAGCAAGGCATGCTGATGCCTGCTGTCTACATAAAATGTCCAGGAAAAAGAATAGCCACAAAGAAATTTCCAGAATTCACTTTCCAATAGCCTTTTCTCCCTCTCTGTACTGGCCACATGGTGTTGGTGGCCTGCCAGGAGGTTGTAGGAACTCTCCGGGAATTGACAAAGGGGCTACCATGGTGCTGAATGACCCTGGAAAGAAACTTCCCTGGGGAGAATGCTTACCTGCAGCAGCCAAGAGCAAATCAGCAACTGAGTGTTATGTACTGAAGTTCTCACCCTGGGCCAGCAGGGGGATACTGTAGATAGTTCAGGTCCACATACACAAATAAGGGATTGAAAGTGACGTTCAGTGATTGGATAGTTACAGAAAATGGTTACTGTTGCATTCCAGTGGAGCTCTATATAAGCAGGCTGGCTGAACCCTTCAGTTCAGTTCTGCTCTGGCCTGTGAATAAACAGGAGCTGTTTGAAGAATCGCTGTGTCGTCTGATATGTTCACCCACATCCTAACAGAGAGCAAGAGCATCACACCTTCGAATAACAAACTTGAGAGGTGGGAGTGAGTGCTGACAGAATTGTAGCCAAAGGAGGCACAGTAGAATCATAGCTGTCAACCTTCCCTTTTTTGGCGGGAAATTACCTTATTCCAGCGCTGTTTCCCGCTGCTTCCCGGATTGTTAGATATCCAGTAGACTGTCCCCAGGACAGGTGAGGTTGCTGATCCCTTATTTTCAAATCTGAAAGTTGACAGCTGTGAGTAGAATAGAATACAGTGGTACCTCGGGTTACATACACTTCAGGTTACAGACGCTTCAGGCTACAGACTCCGCTAACCCAGAAATATTACCTCGAGTTAAGAACTTTGCTTCAGGATGAGAACAGAAATCATGCTCCTGTGGCACAGTGGCAGCGGGAGGCCCCATTAGCTAAAGTGGTGCTTCAGGTTAAGAACAGTTTCAGGTTAAGAACAGACCTCCAGAACGAATTAAGTACGTAACCAGAGGTACCACTGTAGAATAGAATTTATTATTTATACCCCGCCCATTTGGTTGGGTTTCCCCAGCCACTCTGGGCAGCTTCCAACAGAGTATTAAAATACAGTGGTCGGTTAAACATTAAAAGCTTCCCTAAAGAGGGCTGCCTTCAGATGTCTTCTAAAAGTCTGGTAGTTGTTCTTCTCTTTGACATCTGGTGGGAGGGCGTTCCACAGGGCGGGTGCCACTACTGAAAAGTGAGAAACAAGAGGGAGGAGGCTGTTAGAGAAGCCCTTAGATTTGCAGAATCTGTTAGAGAAGCCCTTAAATTTGCAGAATTAGCAAATCTTAGAGAAGCCCTTAGATTTGCAGAATTCCAAACAATCTTTTTATTTCTAAAGAACCTAAGGGGGCATTCTCCCCATCCCCCCCAAAAAAGAAATGCACACAGTTTAATGAAGACTGAGCATGCTCAGCAACCAAGGAAGGTTGACTGGCAGTTGCAAATTAAAATAAAATGCCTCCACCTACTGAATTCAGAGAAATAGGCTCCTGCAATATTATTGAAGGGGCAAGTAGCCTCATCCACTACCCCACCAGCTTCCAAACAATGCCCATTCAATACGTCTAGAGAGTCAACACCATAGCTGTCAACTTTCAGATTTGAAAATAAGGGAACAGCATCCTCATCAGTCCCGGGGACAGTCTACGGGATATCTAACAATCCGGGAAGCAGCGGGAAACAGCACTGGAATAAGGTAATTTCCCACAAATGAATGTTTCCCGTTTGTTTGCCAATTTCCTGAAGCAGATCAGGTCACTTCCTTAGATTTGCAGGCAAGGATGTGTAAATGTTCAGCCAAGTCCTGTCTATGCTGTTCAGCTGCCTGTGTGGTGAAAGAGACTCTGGATTCCAGACACAATTGCTACCAAAAATGAATCATTTACTAGGGCTGCAAAGAAGCCACTTTTACGATATTGCTGTTGAAACAGACATACCTAAAAGAGAATGGGTGTGAGTGCCTGCGGAATTTTAAGGGAGCAGCTTATATTCGGGTATTGCCTCTTATTCCCCCCCCCCCCCCCCGAATTTTAAAAGTGTGGCTGCAGCTTATATTCGGGCCAATACGGTATTTGCCTTCCTCTCCAGCACCAGCGCATACTAGCAAAGAAGCAAATGCAGACCTCCAAAACAAATATAGCCTTGCACCTCAATGTCTCCATCCATTATATCCACAAAAACAAAACGAGCAACATTATAAGAAAATTAACTGTTAAGAAAAAGCTGGAAGAGGTGGGAAATCAGTATAGAGTACTAATCTGTGTCTGCGGTTTTCAGGAGGAGGTGAAAAATGAAGTTCTTACAGACTTTATAGTAAAATGGTTCCTTGGCACCCTCCCTATGCTGCAGCTCACAATGGATGATCTTGAATGAGGCATTGTGCTGTGGGAAGCAAACAGCAGGAAGGAGTTGCCCCACAGGATTTGGCAAAGGTCTGTATAGTAAAAGCTATGGTTTTCCCAGTAGCGATGTATGGAAGTGAAAGCTGGACCATAAAGAAGGCTGATCGCCAAAGAATTGATGCTTTTGAATTCTGGTGCTGGAGGAGACTCTTGAGAATCCCATGGACTGCAAGAAGATCAAACCTATCCATTCTTAAGGAAATCAGCCCTGAGTGCTCACTGGAAGGACAGATCCTGAAGCTGAGGCTCCAAGACTTTGGATACCTCATGAGAAGAGAAGGCTCCCTGGAAAAGACCCTGATGTTGAGAAAGATGGAGGGCACAAGGAGAAGGGGACGACAGAGGACGAGATGGTTGGACAGTGCTCTTGAAGCTACCAGCATGAGTTTGACCAAACTGCGGGAGGCAGTGGAAGACAGGAGTGCCTGGCGTGCTCTGGACCATGGGGTCACGAAGAGTCGGACATGGCTAAACGACTAAACAACAACAACAACAAGTTGTGCAAAATATATTGCATGAAAAGCAGCTACTTGTGGTGCTGTAAGACCTGTTTATTGGAACATAAACAAAAATAAGAGACTTCAAGCCCTATGCTTTGGGAGGCAAGAATTATATATTGCCATGGATTTACTTTTTGGCCGATTGTCATGCAAGGCATGACACAACTGATAGAGGTGGTCACCAGAGATGTGGTAGATCTTTTGATGGCATTAGATTACTCAAACTTCCACCAGAAGCAGCTCAACCTGGGATGGCTGAAGATGGTGAGGAAGGGGCTAGAGACTTATCAGATAATGGCTGGGACTATATCTTCCCCAATCTACTTTCTTGGAAGAGACACATGAACAGCCATGGAAGCCAACCACTTACACTTGGATGTTTTCTCTGACCCAAATCCAAGTTTCATTGAGAGAATGTTTACATTCCAGAGACATTCCAGGCTGTTGGAAGTCTCATGGAAGACAATAGTAGGGAGCACACGAAAGAAAAAATAATTGCTTTGGCAATAAAATAATCTTCCCTGAGATTATTCTTCCAAGAAACATGTTTGTTTTCCAAGTTCTGTTAAATTCTTTACATGTGCCTCTCATTAAAGGGTCACAGTTCAAGTCAATTCACTTACTTAACTTCCTCAGAATGTGAATTCCTAAGAATTTTAGTGCCCGTGGCATATTTTGATGTTAGATATTTGTGCTATGATGTTCTGCATCTCAGGGCCAATGTTAGAAAACTTAGATTCTGATCTGTGATAATGAATTGTATAACCCTAGTATTGTAAAACCCTAGCTTTGTTAAACCCTAGTTATTGACATGACTTCAAGTAGGTGTGAGATAGCGTAAGGGCTACATTATCAGAAATAAGGGTTGGCACAAAAACACACACACACAAATCTTCATAAGAATATCGTCTGAGGTCTCGTTTCTCTCAGCATTTGCAGTAATGGTTCCAATGAGAGAACAATGGCAGCTGACAGTGGACATGCCTGCCTTGACTGTTGTAAGGCTATGGTTCTGGGACTACCTCTGTTAACTCTTGGTGGCTCTCTGTGTGCACCACTTGAAGAAAGACAGTTATATAGGACTTCCTGTGGGAGGAAGATGGCAGGCTATCAACAGAGATAATTATCTGGTAACTGATTATAGCAGAGACATAATTATTGGCTATTGAATTCACTCCAGAGATAAGAATGAACAGGGAATTAACCTCTGAAAAAGCCGTTTTCCACATCAGGAGACTGAGAAGCTGTCAGCTCCTGGGGACTCTGGGGATAGCAACTTATGAGTAGAGAAATCAACATGTTGCCCCAAAGATACATACGAGCCCTGAAGGGCACAGGGTCTGCTAAAGCCTTCCTTTCTTAATTATCTCTGAGATGGTTATAAATCACAACTGAGAGACATAGCTGTCAACGTTTCCCTTTTTTAAAGGGAAATTCCCTTATTCCGAATAGGATTCCTCGCAAGAAAAGGGAAAAGTTGACAGCTATGCTGAGAGGTTTCTCCGTCTGTCAATGGAAATTTACATTTGCTGTGGGAGTTACTTTCTGGATTTAAGAAGGGAAGGGAAGTTGATCTGCTGAGGGTGGAACAAAAACCATGCTTTAATTGAGTCAAGAAAGTTTTAAATGGACAAGGGAGTTCTGCGTGCGAAGATTTTATATTTTCTTTATATTTATTTTTTCATTTTCTCAGCCAAAGTTTGCCTAGAAATCAAATTAACTTTGCCACTTCATAATTATTTTGTGGGAAGGGAATGTCTTTACTTGATAAGAGATAATGCTGTGAAGAGCTTAAGGTAGAGATGGAAGATGTAATGAGACTGAATTGTTACTAAGATCTAAAGCAGGCTTCCTCAACCTCAGCCCTCCAGATGTTTTTGGCCTACAACTCCCATGTTCCCTAGCTAGCTAGCAGGACCAGTGGTCAGGAATAATGGGAATTGTAGGCTGGAGGGCTGAGGTTGAGGAAGTCTGATTTAAAGCATTCAATATGGCAAGTATATCATTGGGCATTCCACTGACTGTTGACATCCTTCAGCAAGGTTGACGAGATAGGGAATGAAAGTGAACCAGAGATGAGTGAAATGGAAAGTGGAATCAAAGAGGACAGAGAGTCATTGGAGAAGAATATAGATAAATGATTGGCAGAACAGGAGGCTGAAAATTGGGACACGACAGGGCCAAGAACAGGGTCTTGAGAATCTCCACGAAAGTCTTCCCTCCAGGTTGATACAGAGCTTTTAACAAGCACACACTGAGTGTGGCTGTTCAAACAGCTGTGGATACACTTAAAGGAACATACTGTTATTGATTTAGGGGGACCCTCCCTAACCCTAGAAATTAATAAATGGCAGGATTTTTATTAATTGGGTTATGGATGAAAATACAAGCTGCAGAACTGTGCCAGACATGGAATCCCTGGGCTGGCTTATGCAAACCAGTCTGGCTGGTCTAGTGAAAAGCAAATCTGTAAACATGACAAAAGGGGCTGATGGACCGTCTGAGGAATCCTTTGGCCTGGAGAAGACAGATGTTGCCAAGATGAGGGTGTGTGTGTTTGATGTGACAGGAAGAGGGTTTTTAGCAAGGTGTTCTGGGAAGAAGATGGGAGAAAGACAGACTGGGATCCATCTTGGTCAGGTTGGCTGAAGGCTGGCTGGATGAGATGCCTTCGATTCCTTGGCTGCATTGCTGTGGGGGACCAGTCCCTCTTGAAATGATCATGCTGTAAGATCTGGACTCCCTGCATGTAGACTGAAAGTGTAAACAGGTGAATAAACCATATTTCTTAAAGCTACTACAGTCTCCAACGTGTCTCAGTTCTCCAAAGGAACACAGACCCTGGAACCCCATGGACTCTTGTTACCAATTGGCACAGAGTGGGAGGAAGCACTCAATTTTTGTAACAATACTTTACTTTCTGGTGAATAAGGAAAGAATGGGAGACTTTATCAAATGCTTTGCTGAAATCAGCATGCACAATGTCCATAGCATACTCACGCTCTACCAAACTAGCATTTTTTTAATAGGAGGGAAGGTTGCTCTTGCAACGCTGTCTCACAAGAGACCAGGGCCCTGCGAGATTTGACATCAAGATGGAGCTGTTCCTCCAGGCCAGCCTTTCTCAACCTGTGGGTCCCCAGATGTTGTTGAACTACAACTCCCATCACCCTTATCTAGCAAGGCCAGAGTTCAGGGATGATGGGAGTTGCAGTCCAACAACATCTGGGGACCCACAGGTTGAGAACCACTGCTCCAGGCCTTTGGCCAGGGTTCAGTCTGACTCATTTTCTCTTTGTTTAAGAACAAGCACGAAGGAGGTTTCCCAGCCCGCTCACAGGTCCTTATAATATCAGTGGAAACAGTTGGTCCTGGCGAGAATTAGCCGCTTTCAGTTTAACCTGAGGACTGCCATTTGTTTAGTTTAATTTTAATTTATTTGAATTAATTTTGGGATGCATTTTAATCAATTGCTTGTTTTTATGTAGATTGTGTTATATATATGATGTTAGCCACTCTGAGCTCAGCAGGGGAGGGGAGGATACAAATAAATTATTATTATTATTATTATTATTATTATTATTCCTGATAAACCCCAAGGAGGTTAACCTGGCACCTTCATTACACACCTTTAGGCACCAGGCATAAACGTTCCTCTTTAACCAGGCCTTTGGCTGATTGACATCCAGTGCCTTTTAAAAATGTGTGTATGGGTGTGTGGGGAGGTTATTGGGTTGTTTTTATTTTTTATTATGTATTTTGTGTTTTTATATTGTAACCACCTGGAAACCAGCAGGTATAGGGTGGTATTCAAATTTTAAAAATAAAATGAATTAACTCATGCTGGCTCACACTACTCAATGCATTATTTTCTAAATGCTCACAAGCATTTAGAAGGTATGTTTAATAACCTTTTCTATGATTTTGCCCAATACTGATGTCAGGCAGGCTGATTTATGGTTCGTCTGAATGTTTGGGTTTTGGCTATATGCAAGACAGCAGTCCGTTCATTTAGTTTTTGTTTATTCAATTTGTAAACCATCTTTCATCGCATGGATTATCACAGTTACGTTTATCCAAACTAGCAAAAACCACCAAAATAACTTGGCGGCAACAAAAACGCATATAAATAAAGTCAAATGCTGGTAAGTGACCCAAGCAACGTACAAAAACAAAAAAGCACTAAAACCAAGTATAATAAACAACCAATAAAGAAACTAAAAGAGAATAGACGGGTCTTACAGATCCTGTAAGATCCACTAGAGAAGGCCACAAATACCTGAAACCCTTCAAATCAAGGGAGATGACAATTGTAGTCTTGGGGGTTGCTATGGTGAGGCAGTTCTTGAGGTTCTAAGCTGCTTAAGGCTTCACAGGTCAAAACCAGAACTTTGAATTGATCCCAGAAACTAACTGGTAGTTCGTGGAGCCCAGCTGGCCTCTCACTGCTGGCCAGCTGTGGAAAAAGGCCAGCTTCTTTGGAAGCAAAGAGTGCAGGCAGCTATGGAACAGGCTGGGTAGACAGCTCCCTTTCTCCAGTGATAGCCTCCACTTGCTTCAGCCTCAGAGAGATTTTAACCATGAACATGCACAATTAAAAAAGGCTAAAGAATTCGAAAACAATTACGGTAAATGTTGTTTAGCTAGGCCAAGAATTCTGAAGCCCTTTTTGAAAAATACCTACCCGTTCACCGAACGCACAAGAGAAGGGGAGGGATTGTGCCAGCTTGCCAGACCTATTGAAATTAATGACTAAATTTGTTGTGCTCATTAATGTCAATGAGTCTGCTCCGAGAAAACGTTAGTTGGATACCACCCAAGATATGAATGGAGCTACTGAGTAACATTATAGGGATGGAGAAAAAAAAAACATATGGACAGATAGTGTTATTTCTAAGTTCAGACATCCCCAAATTCTGAAAACAGCTCTGCCATGCCCCCAAATAGTTGTCCTGGCACATGCTGTTAAACTGGGATGGGGGAGGAGAACCCAGTTGACCCAACCCTGGCAGCAATCCCAGATTCTAAATACTTGGACAAGCCCACTAGAATGTCCATTGTTTATAATGAACTGAAAAAAAAGTTGAAATATACATTTATAAATAAACCAGAGGCCTTTCTTCTTGGAATAACAGGTTTGGAATTGCCCAAGAAAGATGTTAAATTATTTTTGTATGCCACAGCTGTTGCTCGTATTTTGTTAGCTAAAATGTGGAAAACCCAAGAATTACCAACGATAGAAGAATGGCAGATGAAGATGATGGATTTTTCGGAGCTAGCCAACCTAACCGGAAGAGTCCGCGACCAGAAGGAGGAGTAGTATCAGGAAGAGTGGATTAAATTTAATGATTACTTAGTTAAATATGTTAAGTTAAATTAACTGAAAACAGCTTGCAGATACTTAATTGGCTTAGGGTTTTATTTATGTTAAGGGATGAATTAATATGTTTAATTTCATAATGTGAAGATCTAAGGATGTTAATGTTTAAGTTAAATTTTATAAAAACTGTGATTTGGAAAACCGTTAAAAGGATATGCAATGAAATTTAACCAAGGGGAAGCAAGGAAGTCACTTAACAATGTTAATAAGTGTAATTTTCAATAAGGCTATGATTTATGTTTGTTTGTCTTATGTGTTTGTTTGTTTGTTTGTTTGTTTGTTTGTTTGTTTATAATGTTGTGAAAACCAATTTAAAAAATTGGAAATGGAAAAAATAAAGAAGAACAAGAACAACAAGAATGTCCATTGTTTCCTGTCAAATAGCCAAGTCATGCAAAGTCTAGAACAGGCTTCCTCAAACTCGGCCCTCCAGGTGTTTTTGGCCTACAACTCCCATGATCCCTAGCTAGCAGGACCAGTGGTCAGGGATGATGGGAATTGTAGTCTCAAAACATCTGGAGGGCCAAGTTTGAGGAAGCCTGGTCTAGAAAGAGGGCCATTTCTCAGTTTGTGCGACAGAATAGCAAGGATCTCACAAATATAATGAAAAAATAAGTTTCTACACATGAGCTTCTAGTTATATAGAGTTACTGACTCACACTTGCGAGAAAGGGTCAACCTGAGCTCAAGTTGCCTTGGGCTCTCAGAAGGCTTTCAGCAGCCTCTGCCCCCACCCTTTTTTGTGCTTTCTAGAACAAGCAAAAAGTCACGGGGCCATGGCTTCCTGCAAGTGAGCTGAATCTTTTGAAAAGGAATCTCTTTGCTAATCCAAAGATTGCAAGATCCTTCTTGTAAGGAAACCAAGTTCTTTTTCTTTTTAAGTCACTAGGAACCTTTCTTCTTTGATTTACTACCGATGGATGGAGACTTGTTTGCTGTAACTTCTGGAAACTTTGTAAGGAAAATATTCACCTATTTGCCAAGCTAAATGTGATTTATTCTAGCCTAAGTATTTTTGTGGGGATTAAAAAAAAAAAAAAAGTGGGATGAGGGCAGGTGTGCTTGGAGTAATTGCCATTGTGTTTAACTTTGCTACAAGAAAGTAAGACTCTCTCTTCCGAACCTCTCTCTAACGGACCTTGCAACATAACCAGCATCCTATGAGTCAAACTAAGCAGTCAAGGGAAAGCATGGCTATGTGTTTTGGAATGAGGAAATTGAGTGGGTTGGGGAGACATTAGGTCACACATTTGTATTTTTGCAATGTCAAACATAAGTGCAACTTCAAGTCAACCTTTTGGATTTGATTATATAGGAGGTGTATTGTTAGGGGTATTCAAATTCCACACATTTAGATCAGGAATCTCCATCCTGCAGGTAAAATTAGGCCCACCTTGTGTCCTAACTTGGCCTATGAGGTTGTTTTCCCAAAAACACCCACCTATTTCAAAGTGCATGTTAATTGCTGTTATGCTTCCCTTTCTTCAGCCTTGATCTTCTGTCCTCGTTTATTTTGCTTCTCTTCAAAAGTTATCTTCTGGGGAACAAATGAGAAGTGTGTGTATATTCTGGCAGAAGCATGATTTTCTTGCAAAACTACAGATTCTTGCAAAACTACCATTTCAATCTTCTGGGACAGTGATGTAATTTTTTTTGGAAATAGCATGGTTATGCCTATGAGATAGTATCTTGTGATTAAGAGCCCTATGCAAACAGTGTGACGCAAGCAGAGTTTAATCACAGATTTAAGCAGGTTCAGTGCTCACAGTTTGGCTTGCTCGAGTTCTCTGGGCAATTTCCCTTCAACTGTAATTAATCCCACATTTAAGGTCAGCTTTTATTACTTAGATTCTAGCTAAAAGAGTGTCTTCAACTTAAAGGGTGCCATCAACATTTTGTATAGAGCTGTGTGTTTGTGTGTACATATAAGAGAGTGTGTCCTCCTGTGATACTAGCAAACAATACATCCATTATTTCAAGGAGAGTGCAACCTCACCCAGAACAAATGATAAATCACTTCCTGGATCTGACCACCACTTGCCAACAGGGTCTCTTCCTGGAATTGAGTTCAAGTTTTTTGGGCCTTATCTAGCCTCCCATTGTAATCTGAAACTGGTCTAGGACCCTCATGACCATTCTTGATTCAGATGTAACAGATAAATAGAACTGAGCATCATCAATATAATGACACCATTCTCAGAGTCTCCCAGTGACTGCCCCAATGGCTTTATATTAGCACACACTTTTGCCTTTTGCAAAGACCAACAAAGTGAGAAAGATCACCCACTTCTCCAAGTCCTCTAGCACATGGGGCAGACATAAGAGTGGTAGGTTCAAGGGCAACCATAAATACTGGCAGACCCGGAATGTCAAACATAGGGTATTCTAGATGTATAGGAAACTGTTATGGATTCCCCTTTATGGGTGCACCCAACCCTTCAGATATAGCTGATGACAACCATTATGAGATTTTGCTTCCAACTAAAGAACCCCCCCCCTTTTTACAGGCATCTTTAGTTTGTTATTCTGTCAGGCTTTAATTGTGCTGCTTTTGATTCTCACCCAATTTTAATAAGGGTTTTTTATGCCAAGCTTAGTTGTGAGCATATTTGAACATTCATAATGTTGTTGAAAACTGTGCCATCCCCTTTTTTGGTGTTTCATAGAATCATAGAGTTGGAAGAGACCACAAGGGCCATCGAGTCCAACCCCCTGCCAAGCAGGAAACACCATCAGAGCACTCCTGACATATGGTTGTCAAGCCTCTGCTTAGACCTCCAAAGAAGTAGACTCCACCACACTCCTTGGCAGCAAATTCCACTGTCAAACAGCTAAGTGTTTACCATTCTCCACTTCCTTTGGGAGGAGGGGCAGGGTAGAAAAATTTTAAAATAAATATTGATTTGAGGTTTTACTGAATTAAAGAATTTGGATAAACAAATAAAAGTTGTGGAGCAGTTAACATACAATATTATGTATTGTTACATGTAGCAAAGCTAGGGTGGAGTGTGTGCTGATACACTTATATGAAGGGAGTTTTATGATTCTATGCAGCCCAGGGCATCTCTTCAGCAGGAGCTCACTGGAACTCAGTTCCGGCACCTCTCAGGCGGGCAACACTGCCATTCTAAGTGAACGAGGGAGGTGTTCATGGTGAGTACCAGCACCTCCTTTTCTAGAAAAACAGCTGCTGTTCGAACCTAGCAGTTTGAAAGTACGTCAAAGTGCAAGTAGATAAATAGGTACCACTCCGGCGGGAAGGTAAACGCCGTTTCCATGTGCTGCTCTGGTTCGCCAGAAGCGGTTTAGTCATGCTGGCCACATGACCCGGAAAAACTAACTGTGGACAAACGTCGGCTTCCTCGGCCAGTAAAGCGAGATGAGCGCCGCAACCCCAGAGTTGGTCACGACTAATGGTCAGGGGTCCCTTTACCCTTTACCTTTAAAAAGGTAAAGGACCCTTGACCGTTAAGTCCAGTCACGAACGACTCTGGGGTTGCGGCGCTCAACGGTCAGGGGTCCTTTACCTTTTTAAAGGTAAAGGGTAAAGGGACCCCTGACCATTAGTCGTGACCAACTCTGGGGTTGCGGCGCTCATCTTGCTTTATGGCAGAGAGAGCCGGCATACAGCTTCCGGGTCATGGGGCCAGCATGACTAAGCCGCTTCTGGCGAACCAGAGCAGCGCACGGAAACGCCGTATACCTTCCCGCTGGAGTGGTATCTATTTATCTACTTGCACTTTGACGTGCTTTCAAACTGCTAGGTTGGCAGGAGCAGGGACTGAGCAATGGTAGCTCCCCCCGTCGTGGGGATTCGAACCACCGACCTTCTGATCGGTAAGTCCTAGGTTCTGTGGCTTAACCCACACCTTTCTACCTCTAAATTAATAAACATATTCAGCTAAACATTAAATCTGATATGGACTACACTGATACATCTTTCACTTCCCGGCATAAATACGGTAACTCTTCCACTGCCACCACAATCCTAATAATAATAATAATAATAATAATAATAATAATAATAATAATAATAATTTATTTGTACCCCACCCCTCTGGGCGGCTTCCATAAAAACCAAAAATACACTAAAATATCACAGATTAAAAACTTCCCTGAACAGGGCTGCCTTAAGATGTCTTCTGAATGTCAGGTAGTTATTTATCGCTTTGACATCTGATGGGAGGGCGTTCCACAGGGCAGGCGCCACCACCGAGAAGGCCCTAATAACGTCTACTCTGAAGACATCCTACCGGTATCAATCGGGTTTTCTACCAAGAAAGTCTTGAAACATGAGTGAATAATCTGCTGCTGCGTGGCAAAGCTGCACAAAGCTGCGACCACCACCTACTGGACAAGGAGCTAATCGCGCTCCCAAAAACGACACACTTCTGCACATTCCTCAAAACCTTCCCGCAAACGCAACGTGACTCTGCCCCACATTTTCCCCCATCGCAAGACTGCAATGGATGCCCCAAACCCCCCAAATCCCAAGTCGACGAACTTTGATGACAAATGCCGCTCCCTCCCACCCACCCAACCATTGAAGACGGCACACCTCCGAAATTGCAGAGAGGCTATTGGAACTCAACCCCAAAAACAACCAGCCGCATGCAACCCCTGACGAAGAGATCTTTGTTGCATTTTCCACCTGAACTTTAATACAGTACACGTATGACGAGCCCAGCCGCTTCTCCGTGAGCTCCCTTTAAATGACCCTGAGCGGACATGCGCAGTGCTACTCTACCGCCTTCCTGCCCGCCCCCTCCCTCCCCACCGTCGCTCCTTGATGACGAAGCCCCGCAGCTGGCGTCCAAAACAAAACGCGCAGCCTGGATCCGCCACGCATGCGCAGTTTCCTCAAGAGGCCACTCTTTTTCCCTTTCCCCCACCCTTTCTGCCTCTTGTCTGTGGCGGGGGGGAGGGGACAGCTCAGGTCTGGCAGCCGCAGCAGCAGCAGCAGCAGCAGCCGCCCCCCCCCCTCCTTGCTCCCGCTTAACTGACAGCGCGACCGGCTTCGGCCGCGTCCCTCAGCGAACGCCGCGCGCGCTCGAGCGCCGTGAGGGGAAGCAGCAGGCCTCGCCTCCGCCGGCTTCTAGCGGAAGGGGGCAGCCCGGCCGCAGGTCCCGCACGCCGGGCAAGAGGGGGGCGGTGTCGGCGGCTTCCCCGGCCGCCTTCCTTCTTCTTCTTCTCCTCCTCCTCCTCTCCGGGGTCCGAGGCCGGGGAGCGCGGCTGCTGCTGCCGCCACCTGCCGCCACAGGTGGGCAGCCCTGTATATACCCCGCCGTGAGGGGCTTCATGCCGGCCACGGAGTAGCGGCGGCGGCCGGCCTAAGCGAAGAGAAGCGGGGAGCCCGTCGGATGCCCGGCGTCGGCAGCCTCGGCGTCAGGGCCGGCGGCGGCGGCGGGGCATGAACCTGGCGCAGCCCGAGGGCCAAGAGGAGGAGGAGGAGGAAGGCGGCGGCGAGGAGGAGGAAGAAGAGGAGGAGGAAGGCGGCATGGAGCCTCCGGAGGACGCGGCTGCAGCGGACCCGGCGCCGGTTGGGTGCCCGCTCCAAGAAGCGGCCGGAGGAGAAGGGGCCGGCGGCTGGGAGCAGAGCCTGAGCCCGGAGCTGCAGCAGGCGCGCCGGATCCTGAGCGAGTTCCTGCTGGAAAAGCACCGGCCCCTGACAGCTCCTTTCCTGAGACCTTTCGGAGGAGGAGGAGGAAGCCAGCAGGAGGCTGAAGGGGGGCTGCAAAGTGGATCGGCCGGCCCCACCTCCTCCTCCTCCTCCTCCTCTTCTTCTTCCCAGGATCCGTCCAGCCAAGATCCTCCGCCGCCGCTCTCTGGGATGTGGTTGCTGAAGATGGAAGAGAAGTTTTCCTCCGGCCAGTACAAAGGGATCGCGGATTTCGTGGCCGATTTCCGGCTGATGCTAGAGACGTGCTACCGGCTGCACGGGGTGGATCACTGGCTCTCCAAGCAGGCCCAGAAGTTGGAGATGATGCTGGAGCAGAAGCTGGCGCTGCTGTCTCGGTAAGGTGTGATGGTGATGGGCAGAGCTTCTTCCTGCTGGGTTGTTGTCATTAGCTTCACTCCTTAGGAACTCAGCCTTCTCCCCATTTTATCCTCACAGCAACCCCGTGAGGTAGGCTAGTGTTGGGAGTACTTTAGCCACTGAGGGAGGGTTTGAACCCAAGTCTCTCAAATCCTAGCCCACCACTCTAGCCACTGACTGTATACCACACTGACTCTTAAGGAACGTCAAAAAGGAAAACGTAGAGTTGTCCTTCTTGTGAAATGTTATGTATTGCCACAATTCCCGTAGAAATCTATCCTTTAATGTATTACCTATATTTCTGTGGCTACAGTCCTAAGGACGTTTAGTAGGAAGTAAGTACCATTGCACTCGGTGGGCTTCCTTAGCAGTTAACATGTTTAAGATGGTGCTGCAAATCTTTGGCACAAACTCATTCGAGGTGATAATCCACTTGTAGTGCAGACTTGGGGATGAATGCTTAGTAGTAACTTCTATTGGATTCAGTGAGATTGCTCCAGGGCTAGTATGTATAGGATCATGCCTAACAATGTGCACAGTTACCTGGAAGTAAGTTCCATTGGAATAAAGAGAAACTTCATGGTAAACATGTATGTGTTTGGTTGTTAACATGTGGTATTGAAAGCATTTGTTTTCATTTTTAGCAGCATGTTACCTTTTTTGTAGCATGTGTACTTGGAGTAAATGACAATAATACTTCCGAAGAGACAATATCTGTTAATTGTTTTAATTTCTAAAAAGGGAGGTTATAGGATTTAGGTTTCTTTAAACCCAATTCCCTGAGTCTGTATGTGGGGGACCTGTTGTCCTGACATTGAAAACTGGATTTAGGGTCTGAATTTAACCATTAAAATGAAATCCTAGTCCTGATGAGGTAATGACTTGGGTTTTGTGGATGTTAGCATTAGGCTGAATACATAATGCACACTTATCTCAGAGTACGTCCCACTGAAAACAATGACACATGCTTCTGAGGAAACATGCTTAGGATGTAGCGAAAATTTGTTTATGTGGCTTTAAAAATATAGCAACAGACTATGAATGAATTGAGAATGTTCATCGGCTTAGGAATGTAGAACAAGAGCTCAGAAGCTACACCTGAGTAAAAGGGTATGATTGATTGTGTGTGTGGTGGGGTCATAATGGAAGACAAAATGTTCTTGAAGTTCATTACAACAATGTTTAACTACTAAAATTTTAATTTACTTCCTTTTATGTTAAGAAAGCAATTTTTTTATTATTAACTCCTTCCCTTTAAAATTAGCTTATTGCTATAAGAAGGGTGGGGGTGATGCTTGCTGCTGACAAAAGTGAAATCTTTGAAGGTAAAATATGCAGTGATGCAAATAATTAGGAGATTGTGGCCTGGCTTGCACATAGCACTAAACCATGGTTTGTTTAATCTGTATTAATTTACAAAGCTCTAAATAACATAGGTTTAGGGTACCTTAGGGATCGCAATGAACCCTTATACCACAGCTAAACTCTAAGGTGAGGCACACTGAGCAGCAACAAGAAATCAAGCCTTTAGTGCCATTGTCACAGTTCTGTGGAATATCCTGCCAATACAGCTTCAGCAGGTGTATTCTGTTTCAACCTTTAAACTCCTTCTGAAAACCTTTCATTTCCACCAGGCTTAGGCAGGCAACTCTGAAGACATCTTTCCATAATAGTTATGGGATTGTCTCTGATTTCATTTTTTAAATGTGGCTTTTATTGTATCATTTTATATATGGCTACTGTAAACCATTTTATGGATATTGGTATATACAAATATTCTAAATAAACAAACAAACAAACAATCATTCAATCCAGGAGTTGCCCCACAGACAATCAAATAATGTCCTGTTTCTCCATAGTTTGTTTTGCTTTCTAGTTGCTCTTGCCTTGTGGTTTTTTTTAGCCTTGTGTGGATCTGGAGTGGAGTGATCAAATAAACCATGGTTAAGGAAGGATGCTGGATCCACATGTAGCACCAAACAAACTATGATTCATTAGCAGATGGCAAACTACAGCTTCAGATTGTGGTTTGATGGCAGTAAACAAACTACAGTTTATCTGCTGGGCAGTTTCACACCTAACACTAAGCTTTGTATTGATAAACCATAGTTTAATAAACTATGGCTTAGTGTTAGGGGCAAACTATGCCAATGTAGGAGAAGAGGTAACTACAACTGAAAAATGTAACATTGTTCAGGTGTAAATATTTGGGTATGTTAGTTTATAATTGCACATAGTTTTTTTGTGTAGGACATTATCAATTGTAGGTTCTCTTGCAATCCTTATATGATTCCCCTGCACACCTCCAGCTACTCTGAAACTCTCCATACCTGAGCAGGGTATGAGTAGAAATAACCTGCTAACCCCCACATTGGCTCAATTTTCTATGGGAAGAGCCTCTTTTCTCTGTATCAAACTTGATAACTGTGACCAAAGGGCCAAAGGTTTGCTTTTACATCCACAACCTGCCTGTCGTGATGTTGCTGAGAAGGGTTGGCTCAAATAAATTCTTCTCATAATTGTGCTCTTTTTTCCTTCTGAAACTTTGGGAAACTGCATCATGAATGTGTCTTTAAATAAGCAGACACACCCTCTTAAAATTCTTGGGCGTAGACCAGGCATAGGCAAACTCAGCCCTCCAGATGTTTTGGGACTACAGTTCCCATCATCTCTGACCACTGTTCCTGCTGGGTTCATGGGAGTTGTAGTCCCAAAACATCTGGAGGGCCAAGTTTGCCTATGCCTAGACCTCCAGCACAGAACTGGTGAAGTTGGAGAAAGTTGAACTGACAGCATTTTATAGGATAGCTGGACGTTGGTCAGTTTGGCTCTTTGGAATTGTGGTGGCTGCTCGAAATTACTATGCATGTTTGATTACTTGTTGAGTTGGTTGGATGGAGGTATCACAACACACAATATATTTCTAGCATGATCCCACTAACCCACATTTACAGTATTGCAGGAGTATTTGTTCACCATATCCAGTCTGGAGGCCACAGGTATCAAATAATGCCGCTTTTTTTCTGGACAGATTTGAGTACACCAATTGCGCTTGTTTGTTTCACGTAGATTGCACAAATACATAATTTTGCTCTTATTAACTCTGGATTCTACAGTCAAGCAGTCAAGCAGTATATAAATTATGTTAAATAAAATAAAATTCCAGTTCCGCCAGCACAAAAAGCTAGGTACTGTATATACATTTAGGCTGTGAGTGTTTTCCTTGTCACGACAAGAATAGTGCTGCCCTCTGGGAACCGCAATAGTGATCAGCATTTCTCCCACCTTTGAAGCTACTGAAGGTGGGGTGGGGGACTGTGACCCCCAACTTCACAACCACTGTTTCCTTCTCCAATGGGGCTTCCTTCACCACTGCTGGGTGGTAATGCTCTGAGTGCTGCCATTCAGTATCAGCCAAACTGGCACACTCTCCACTTGCTTTCCCTGCATAAATTTTGCGTGTGTGATGTGGTAGTGGGGTTTCAGTTGCTGGGAAGTGGAAATCCCTTGTAAAAAACCAGAATCTACTTCAAATCAGTGTTTTTGCACAATGAGAGAATCGGCAAGCACCAGTTCTCTTATTTTTACTGTGTAAGCTATGGAGGCTAATATAAGCTTTAATTTTTGGATGATTGGTGGGGGGGAACCCATGTAAAAATCATGCTAATTCAAGAGGGTCCATTTTAATTATGTGGGATCCTACATTACCAAAACCCAGGATATGGAGAAGCAAAATTTGCTTTCAGCTTGTGTGCTTTCTGTGTTTTGGGGTGTGTGTGTATTTTGTCTCTTTTATTAAAGAGGTGTTTTTTGTTTGTTTTTGTTTTGCAATTCTTGGAGGTCTAAGAGGTACCTCTCTTAATCAAACAGTTTTTAAGTGCAACCCAGGATTTCCCCTTCTTTGCTGTTGCAACCTCACACAGGACCCAAAAAACCAACCCTCAACGAAATGAGGATGGGGAGAGGCAGTACTAGTAGGTGGATGAATTTGGGAAGATAAGAAAGAATTTACAGAACCACAACCCACATCTAGCCTGTTCCCAACCCCTGGTTGGTTACAGGGCACAGATTAGCTTGTGTTCATGCTGCAGCTGGTGCTGCTTCGTGGAGTTGGGCAGTGGGATAGCAGCAATAAGTTAAAAGGACCCCTGGACAGCTAAGTCAAAGGCAACTATGGAGTTGCAGCGCTCATCTTGCAGTGCCGTTTACCTTCCCGCCTCAGCGGTACCTATTTATCTGCTTTTGAACTGCTAGGTTGGCAAGAGCTGGGACAGAGCAATGGGAGCTCACCCTGTCGTGGGGATTCAAACCACCGACCTTCTGATTGGCAAGCCCAAGAGGCTCAGTAGTTTAGACCACAGTGCCACCTTCGTCCCTAGCAAGCAATTACCCCAAGGCAGGGCTGCTTACAACCTGGCTTCCGGCAGACTTATGAGGAAAAGGATGATAACCATTTCTTGTATGCTTGAGGGAAACCTGGACTGTGGAGAGCAAAGTACTGTACAATCTAAATCAATTCACTTTAGATCTTTGGCTACAGTTCTAATAATTCTAAACTTTGATGTCATGATGTCAAGTAAACTTAATTTACTGTTTGTTTAACAAGAATATTAGGTTCTATTAAATTAATTTAAGGAAGCTTATCCTGAATATTGGGTTCTAGCCTACTATTTCATTTTATCCTTCTTGACTGTACTGTCTCTGCCAAGCTAAGTCCGAATGGCAACTCACTTTCATCGGTTCTATGTAAGAGCCCAAAAACCAGTGGCAAGAGCTCTGGGAATATCAGATGTAGGCTAAGCTTCTTGTATTGAAACCAGTACAGTAGTCGTACCTTGGAAGTTGAACAGAATCCGTTCTGGAACTCCGTTCGACTTTCAAAACGTTTGGAAACTGAAGTGCAGCTTCTGATTGGCTGCAGGAAGCTCCTGCAGCCAATAGGAATCCATGTTGGACGTTTGGCTTCCAAAAATAGTTTGCAAACCGGAACAGTCACTTCTGGGTTTGCGGCGTTTGGGAGCCAAAACGTTCGAGAACTAAGCTGTTCGAAAACCAAGGTACGACTGTCCTTTGATTGTGGTAAAATGCATAATTTAAGAAACAAAGGAAAGACACTTCCTTGGGTCCCTTAATGATCAAGCATACCATGCTTGATACCATCACACTTTTGCCAAAGGGATGGCTCGCATCCTGGCTCAGAACTGAAATTGATTCAAGCAGACAACTCCTTCAAAGTTGAGCCCTACCAAGCATCCATAACTCAGATTGTGCATTGGAGTATATTGTGTCTCACCTCTGTATCCCTCTTCTACAACTGCAGTGATGTTGTTGATGAATAAAGCATGTTATTCAGCATACAAGCTTGTTCAAATTGAAGGGCTCAGAATGTAAAGCAAGAATCTGTACAGGATGCACAGAATTTTTAGTTAAAGTTTATTTTTTTGTTCAAGTCCAAGACACTAATCACTGTTGAACAAAACCTCACTAAATATGATTTTAAGGCTTTAGGGAACTGTGGGCAAAGAGCTTCTGAAATTATGAAATACAGTGTTACTTTAGTTTATGAACTTAATCCGTTCTGGAAGTCCATTCTTAAACCGAAACTGTTCTTAAACCGAGGTGCACTTTCCCTAATGAGGCCTCCTGCCGCCGGTACCCTTCCACCGTTAGAATTCCATTCTTAGACCGAGGTAAACTTTTCAAACCGGGACACTACTTCCGGTTTTGCAGAGTTCGTAAACCAAATCGTTTGTAAACAGGACTGTTCTTAAACCGAGGTACCACTGTAAATAACAGCTCCATCCTTGAGGTTGTCTGACTTGGCACAGAGAAGCTTCTTCACTAGAATAATTTACAGATTTAGGCAAAAGCTCTTTATATACTGTAACTGAGCTCTCCCAGGCTCCATTCTCTTAACTTTGTTTTTATCTTATTGTGATTCCAAAAAGTTTGCTCCATGCAAAGGGCTCATTGCGAAATACAAATTAAATGTATCTAATTTGCATTTTAACACAAGGTTTGGGTGGGAAAACAAGCAATTGTATTTAAAATTAGCTGTATGCCCATTTCTTGTTTATACTACAGTGCAATAGTAAAAAAAAAAATCAATTTGCATTTAACACTATTTTAAACAATTTTTAACAGGCAGCAAATAAGAGAATTTAATACCTAGTGAGAAAGAAATTAATTACCTACTTGTCCAGTTTTAATTTTAAGTTGTTTGAATTAATTGTGGGGTGTATCTTAATTTATTGATCGCTTGTTTTTATGCATTGTATTACTTGTATGATGTTAGCTGCTCTGAGCCTGGCTTTGGCTGGGGAGGGCGTGATATAAATAAATTATTGTTGTTATTATTATTATTATTATTCCTGGATGCTTTGCTCAAAAGATGATAGATTTATTTTACATATAAGACAACTGAGTGAAAAGTTTCCCTTTGCCTTTCTCTATTGAGGATGGTTAAAGTTTCTTGATAAAGTTTCATGATAAACGCTAACACAAGTTTGACTTGCCAGAAGGCAGATTAAAAAACAACAACAGTGTAAGAAGAGCCCTGCTGGATTAGACTAAAAGTTTCATCTAGTCCAGCATTTCCTTCCCATAGTAGTCAGCCACATGCCTTTGTGAGGCCCACAAGGATGTCCTGAGTTCAACAGCACTCTTCCTACTTGTGATTCCCAGCAAATGGTATATGGAGACATACTGCCTCTGACAGTGGAAATAGAACGTAAAACAAATTCATGGAGGACAAGGCTATCAAGAGCTAACTAGCCAAATGGCTAATTCTCTCTTAAAAAGCCAACAAGTTGGTTTCCGTCACTATATCTTGTGGGAAAGCCATAGTGACGTAATGAATACCATATTTTTCGCCCTATAGGACGCACTTTTCCCCCTCCAAAATTGAAGGGGAAATGTGTGTGCGTCCTATGGGGCGAATGCAGGCTTTCGCTGAAGCCTGGAGAGCGAGAGGGGTCGGTGCCCCACGGAGGCTAGAGAGGCTGTCCCTGAAGGCAGAAGAGGGAGACGGAGCGCTCTGTCTCCCTCTTCTAGCTTGGGGATGGCTGCACAAACCTGGGGGGGAAATAAAAAAATTTTCCTTGATTTCCCCCCCAAAAAACTAGATGCGTCCTATGGGCCGGTGCGTCCTATAGGGCGAAAAATACGGTAGTTAGTTCTCTGCCAATAGTTATAAGCACCATAACAGATTGCTTGGTACAGGGGGTGTAGAAATATAAACTATGAATGTAAACTCAATAAATAAGGTTCAATCCAAACCATGTTTTCTCAGAAACAGCTTCATTCAATTTAAATGTTCTTAGGATTGTAGCCTGGTTTATCTCTTTAATGAGTACCCCAAATATAATGTTTTCATTATAGTGTTGTTAAAAGAGAAAAGTGGGAATTAACCATACATTTGTTTGCAGTAAA
Source organism: Podarcis erhardii (assembly GCF_964252035.2). Classification (NCBI taxonomy): domain Eukaryota; kingdom Metazoa; phylum Chordata; class Lepidosauria; order Squamata; family Lacertidae; genus Podarcis; species Podarcis erhardii. Next base: position 16,631,260 of record NC_138515.1, on the reverse strand, counting down.
TTATCTTGTGCAAACTGTAAAAATGTGTAATAACTGCACAGATAACAATGTTCTGTAATGATATTTTGATATATGTGTGTAAAACATTACATGGAAATATTTATAACTTCAGTTAATGTTTAATAATAATCAAATCAGACACTCATAATATTCTTGGGGGAGGGTATTAAAGCTTGAAAAACAGACAAAGGAAAAACAATATACAGAGGTCAACATCAAATATCAAGCATTTTTTAACATGAAAACTAAAAGAAAGAAAAGAAAAAAGAAGAAAGGAAAAGAAACTTCCAACTCTCTGTCTCTCAGCTTTAAAAACATTTGCAAAACTCCTGCTCCCTAATAACATCCAACTCTTCTATCTTCCATAAACCAACCTTATTTTCGTTCTTCAAACCCAGATATCATGAGCTCATTATCTTTTTGGCTCAAAAAAATCCATAAGCGGTTTCCAGTCATTAATAAATGTCAACAAAGATTTTGCTCTAATTAAACACATCAACTTTGCCAGCTCAGCCAAATCCATTAATTTCTATAACAATTATTCTATAGTAGGTAATAATGTGCTTATAATAATCTCCACTGTGATCATATATTGCAATAATCTTCTATATTCATTTTCTAGTTGTATATACTGTACATTAGTCCCAGCAGGAAGAGCTTTGGAGGTGCAGATCTTTCCAACAATAAGTTACCCATACTTTGTATATAAGATTCATTTTTTCTTTTTTTTAAAAAAGCGCAAATAGGGCAATAGTGTCCCCCAAAAGAGATATAATGGTCTGTGGTCATAACAAGTTAAACCTGAACAGGCATGCAATAAATAGATCAGAGAGAGTTTTTCTGTGTTACTGAATAAGAAAAAGAAAAAGAGATAAATAATTTTCATAAGGGGGATCAGGAGAGAGAAGATAAGAGAATCTCCCACCTTGGGGGAAAAAATTAAAATCTAGGAAGAAGGGGTTGTATTCAACATTAGGCATACCCAGAGCTGACCCATTTAAATTAAGAGATGTGATTGACATGTCTATTTCAATTGATTTAATCCAATTAAAATTTAGTTTGGAAACACCCCTAGGTTCAAAACTAAAGGAAGATAAAATGTTATAAAGCTTCATTAAAGTCTGCAGTCCCATGCACACTTGCAACTTGCTAAGACTAAAATGGCTAATAAACTATATAGTGTCAGGTCTAAGGGTGATTAGATAAATAAGGGGGAAATTGTTCTTTTTATTGGGCGGGGGTATTCATCATTTCCCACACAACTGTAGTATTCTGGAAATCCCTAAGATAAGCTTTCTAATATGACTGTCTACCTATTCTGTATTTCCTCTTCTGTATTTCTACAGATGACTGATAAAGATTTCAAGTCTACAGATGACTTGTATGTCCCCTTATTTGTGCCAGGGAGTAAGCCACCCTGAACAGAAGGGGACTTTGAGTAGACATTCATAAGATGGTCGTATAAGTGAGCGTTATTTTAATACGTTGGGCACTATTTGATCAGTGCCCTCTTTGATAGCATATTCCATGCATTCCATGAAAAGCAGAAAGAGATGGTTATTCACAGGGTTGGTGGAATCCAGGTTTGTGGAATGGAAACTTCTGATTTTTAAGCATCAAGGCTTTGAACTCTTAGTGGTGTTATCTTGGCTTATCAGACCACTACTAGAAACAAACTAATAAAATGGACTAAACACTGCCTGCGGCAACTGGCTGAACACCTCACCCTACCTCTTTCTGCTTCAGAAGAGACGTTGCAGCAGGGTCCAGCAGACAATGCTGGGCGAGCATGTCTGTGTGCATGCAAACACACCCATGTACACAAAGGGAAAATTGGAGGAACAAACACATGCATTTACAAGATGGTGCTTCATAGAGGTGGCAGTGGAGGAAGTATGGGCATTGCAGATCTTCATGCTCTAACTTAGATTACATGCAGTAGCCTTGGTCCTTTTTACGTATTGCTGACCGACACATACACCCACCATACCTGGCCGCAGAGCATTGTAGCTCTGCCCATACCTAAGAGGTGTCCCTATCTTATGCATTTTTCTAAAGTGTTTCACTTGGAATCCTCTTCCAGGAGCATCTGGTTTACCAGAATTTTACTGGATGTATGGATGATGTCAGCTCAGAAAGTAATAGCTGTCTCATACAAAAAAGAATACCACTTCAGGCTAACAGGATAAGAGAAGGACATCCCACTTTCTAATCTACTTTCAGTGACTTATTATGATTATGATGATTTTATTTATACCCCGTCCATCTGGCTGGGCTTCCCCAGCCACTCTGGGCGGCTTCCAAAAAATATTAAAATACTGTAATACATCAAACATTAAAAGCTTCCCTAAACAGGGCTGCCTTCAGATGTCTTCTAAAAGTCTGGTAGTAGTTGTTCTCTTTGACAGCTGGTGGGAGGGCGTTCCACAGGGAGGGCACCACTACCCAAAAGGCCCTCTGCCTGGTTCCCTGTAACTTGGCTTCTCGCAGTGAGGGAACCGCCAGAAGGCCCTTGGTGCTGGACCTCATGGACATGGACATGACAAAACTATAAATAGCTTCCGTAGGAAAGAACTCCATAATTCTGTAGGAAAGAACTCCATCACTCATTATTTCTGAAAAAATGTACAAAATGTTCATTAGTTTTAGAGGAAATAATAACACTTTGCTAAACTACGCAAGTGACAACCATTGCATTAATCCATAAGAAAGGAACCATATTCACCTAAGGACAATTTGGATTCATATAGAATAATATCCATATTCAACTTAGTTGTTGTAACAACAAGAATTTTATTCTTTGTGAAATTTGGCTGGGTTATCCCAGCCACTCTGTGTGCGGCTTCCATCACACACAAAAACACACAACATCAAATATTAAAAACAATACAAAAGTTCTGGCATTGAAAATAGGAATGGTGTTTATTTACGGGGTTCATGTTGTATTCCTAATTAAAATTAATATATCATTATCAAAGAGGCCATAATAAAGGAAGGCATTTTGCAGGCAGAAGCCTGATTTAAATGTCACAGCCAAACCATTACTTGGCCAGTGTGAGAGCCAGTGTGGTGTAGTGGTTAAGAGAGGTAGACTCATAATCTGGTGAACCGGGTTCGCATCTCCGCTCCTCCACATACAGCTGCTGGGTGACCTTGGGCTAGTCACACTTCTTTGAAGTCTCAGCCCCACTCACCTCACAGAGTGTTTGTTGTGGGGGAGGAAGGGAAAGGAGAATGTTAGCCGCTTTGAGACTCCTTCGGGTAGTGATAAAGCGGGATATCAAATCCGAACTCTTCTTCTTCTTGGCCATCATGAATGAAATTTGGATTTGTTTTCTTTCTGCTCCCTTCATGTACTTAACAATTCCATACCTCCCTATAGATTTGGATACAGATAGGTAGCCGTGTTGGTCTGCCATAGTCAAAACAAAACAAATTCCTTCCAGTAGCACCTTAAAGACCAACTAAGTCAGTTCTTGGTATGAGCTTTCGTGTGCATGCACACGAAAGCTCATACCAAGAACTGACTTAGTTGGTCTTTAAGGTGCTACTGGAAGGAATTTGTTTTGTATAGATTTGGATGTTATGGTGAAGTATGGTGTATCCAGATCATAAGGACCACAGTTAACAGCAAACCAAAGTTTGCTTCCAAACGTGTGAACCAGAAACCATGGTTTGAAGTGGCAGTATTACAATGGATGAACAAATGGTCTGACTTGAATGAAGTTTCTTTAAATCATTCTGACTGGTGTATAAGCTTGAACAAACAAACAAAAAAAGTGCTGTTGTGTTGTGTAAACCAGGACGTTAAGTTGAATGGTAAGCAAATGTGGGTTCCCATGGGGAGCTCACAGCTGTTTTGTTCCTCTGTGGTTCTTTTCACTCTCATGCTGTTCTGAACGTGCTTTGGCCTAGCATGTCAACTGAACCTGTGCTACTAAAATATGGAAAATATTACCTTAGCAGGATTGCATTGTGTTTCAGAGTATTTTGTGTATTTTTTTGTATACACTTGTCCAAAAAGGATGAATGGAAACTGATTTGAGAGAATCTGATTACTTCCTCAAAGAACATTGTTCTATTGTAAAGAGAGAATCTACTTTCAAATTTCAAATGATGGCACTAAATCCAGATTATTCTTCTTCTTTTTAAGTAACAAGCATCCTCTACTATGAAGAAAACATGCAGCCATACTACTTGGAAGAGTCACCTTATTTATTTTACTTGGCCCTTTTCTATAAGTTTTAAAAGTGTAGCTACTGGATTACTGGTGGTCAGGAAAAATATTCTTGTGCATTGATTTGATTTTTCTTTCAAGGCATTTGAGAGAGAAGACAGCAATAGGAGTAACATCTAAAGGGTTCTGTGGGCTGGAAGATGAGAAGGGAACAGCTTGTACTTCAACAAGGCGGCGTTCAACACCACGCAGTTTAGCAGGCTTGACCACAGGCGTGTTTGAATCCGTAATGGTTCAGGTTCTGAGACAGGAAGAGCAACTGAGAGCAAAAGAAGAAAAGAGGTAAAAGGCAAAAGTGGATTGTTTTTAGCTGTTCTTTCCTCCCCAACCTCAAACCCCCCCCCAATTTTGCTACTTTGGGAGATCAAACATACCAATCACTTCCCCATCATTTCTGCCTCAAAATTGACTTCTCAGCCTAGGTGTTCAGTGTAACTGAACATCACATTTAGGTAGTCAAGCATTTGAAAATGTGACTTATGAATTAAGTATATTAACAGTCTAGAATAAGAAGAATCACATGGTTCTGTTCTTTATTCTATGTCTTCTCCTTCATATGTTACCTTGCATTTCATTGTCACATTTCTGTAGTTATGTAATGTATTTGTCATTTTGTGTCTGTTAAAACTATATTTTAGAGCAAAGCACTTCATATTGCAGGGAGAGTATTTACCTTCTCAGTTTCATTAGAATTTTATCATTATTTATCCAGGTATCAGAACACAATCAAATAATACTTAATTTGCTTTTCTTAATATGGTGAATGGATATCCATGGATAATATTGGTATGTGGGGGAAATTGTATATATTTTGGGAAGGTGGAGAAGGAAAGAGAGACTGAAGGCGAAGTTACTGATAAGACAGACTGTCTTGCTTTGCTTCCGCAATTAAATAACATCAATTATTATGAAGGCCTCTTCTCCTAATTCCACTTCTTTCAAAAGATGAGCTTCACTGCCCTGTTACAGTTCTCATTTGTTCTAATTCTTCATAGTTGGAAAATGCTGTGACTTAATGGCAAATGTTTACTCCTTTCTCATAAATTGTTTTCTTTTTTAATACAAATTTCATTTGAATTTGTATATAATAATACTAAAACATCCTGCCACGTGATTGGCATGCAGAAGGGGAAGCAGGAGAAAGGTTTTTAGCAAGGTAAATGTGATAGTGGCCTGGCTGTAACACCAGTTTTCTGTGTTGTCATTGAATCATGCATCAAGTGTGGAGCATGGCAGTCTGACAACCCTGTATCCCAGAAATACACACCTGACTAAAAAAGATACTTCTGACACATTTTCTCCAAGTCATGGTAACTCAACCCAACATCCTGAAAGCTGAGTATATGCATTAGCTTGAAACTAAATGATGTTAGATTTTTTAACAAAACCATGTCTTGATTTTTATTGTTCATCATGGAATAGTACAAAGACACACACAGAGTGAAAAATACATTAATTCTGTCAACACAAATCATCCCCCCCCCCGCCCAATATATACAGATTGACATTTTTGCTGAAACCCAACTGGTCAAATATTGAGATTAAATTAAATACTCTGCTTTGCTTAGATTATTGATCTTGACAGTTTGGTGGTGATGCATAATTTGGGTGCTTGGATGTGGTACAAGCAATTATTCATTGTGTGGACTTACCTATGTTTGTAGTAAGAATTGTAAATGTGATGGTGATTGGACTGTTGTTGCACTGAAGCAGGTGGATGCCTATTGCAATTTTGAGGCATGTGATTCTTGGCTGGAATTGCAGCCACATATGGAGAATTCAGGTTTTACAAGGGAGGCACATTTCACAAGGCATTATCATGTCAGGACAGAACTTGTCAAATGCATTTGCACATTGCTTTAGTTCTCAAACACTCATTCCCTCCCCACACATAAAAATGTATTTTAACATCTCAGCGATAATTATTTTACAGTAAAGTTGAGTATGGTATGCCAAAAGGAGTACCTGGGAAAGTGTGCTATGTTGTCTTTAGTGCTATGTGGAAGAGCAACAAATAATTTCTAAGGGATGGCTTGTTAGACTTCTGTTTTGTTTTATTGAAGATTAAAGGTGTTTACTCTTTAGCATGTTGTGGGGGAACAAGTGATCATGTGTCAACTAACCATTTGAACTGCTAAAAGCCTTAATATTTTGTTTAAACATCCCATAAATATTGGTATGTGAAATTAAGATTCGAACTTGAGAAAAGTCTATATGTATCAGCTTTGTTCTACCTTGCATTTTAGTTTCTGTGTTATTAATAAGTCCCCTTATCTGTATTATACTGGTAAGAATTCAGGCACATCAGTCGCATGCCATGAGGCCTAAACTTTCTCTTCTTGCTGATGGGTGGGTATGTGTTTGGCAGTGATGTTCTTGCAGTATTTTAGAGGGTTACAAGATGGATTCAATTTTTGCTGTAAATGGCTTTTTTTTAAAGGGAGTGGTGTTTGGTATTCATTATGAGTCCTTTTCTATCTTGATAATAGTCTATATATTTGTAAGTTAATTTGGTTCTTTTAGCGACTTGTTGAAAAGAAACATCGTCACTGCATTCAGTTGGGCGCATTGTCGGTGTAGCTCTGATGTTTGAGGTCTAAAATACCTTAGTATTAGTCTTTCTGTTTCTTGCTACATGTTCAACTGTGGACAGTTCACATGATCATCCTTTGGCTGCTGGCACAGAAGGCTCTATGCGTCAAAGGATTCACTGGGGGCACACAGAAATGGAACATCAACTTTCAAAAGACGTTTGGAATTCACTCTTCAGGCATTTAAAAGCAAACCCTTGTATAGCAGTGTGTGAATGGGTCATGTGATGCCAAATTAGGATGAAAAGTAGGCTGAGGTCCAAAGGACTCTGCAGAGAGCTCTTGAAACACACACAAACTTTGCCGCTCTAAATTTCCATGTTACCTGACAAGTCGCTCACAAAACATTTGGCAGAAACCTCTGACGCAACCCAAAGAGCCGCAGTCGGGGTAGGGGTGGAGTGGGGAGGCAACGCGGACATGTCTGTGACCTATTCTAAGTGAATTTGTTTAGCAACAGAGTGTCAATCTTTTTTAAAAAAATAAATAAAAAGTATTTCAAAATTGCTTTTTCCCCTTCAACGCTGTGATTTATTTGGGCATGATTGGGCTTTTTGGTAGCGTTTTCTAACATGGAAAGTTTTCCATGTTCTGATTTTACATGCTTCACTTCCACTTAGTAAGTATGCATAGTTAACCATAGTTTAATGTTCTAGCATTATGGGAATGAGTCTGTTTGAATCTCAGGTTTGGGCTCCCTTTTCTTCCTGTCATATAAGGAATGAGATTGGAAGCATTTAAACTGCAGTTTCATCATTTTAAAACTATTTGCTCTTGACACCTTTCACTAAAACATAGATTAAACCAGGCATAGGCAAACTCCGGCCCTCCAGATGTTTGGGACTACAATCCCCATCATTCCTAGCTAACAAGACCAAATGATGGGAATTGTAGTCCCAAACATCTGGAGGGCCGGAGTTTGCCTACGCCTGGATTAAATGAACCACAGTTTGTCATTAGCCACGTTTAGATCTTAGCAAGCCTTTTGGCTGTGCATGTGGCTTCTTCATGTGAGTGAATAAGCCAGGAAGTTTTCAGTAAGAATAGTTTCAAGTTTTGTACAAACTGGGAAACTGTGATTACCAGCCTTGGAGCAGGCAGTGATCTTAAGCCTACTTCATAGCATGGCTTCATGTCCTGACTTAGTTTCCCTGTTTGACCCTAGCAGAGTATCGTTAATTAAAGAGTTCTAGTTTGTTTACTGCCCCTGCAAAAGAGGAAGACGAGAGGCTGCATTTGTGCCCACAAGGCTTGCTCATATCTTGGCTTATAATGATAATCAGAACTAGGCCATTGTCTGACATAAAAACAAGCTCCAGTTTGTTGTACCAGGAAGCATCCACTTACCATTGACCTCAGTGGAACTGACGTCTGAGTAGGCATGTATAGTATTGTGCTGTTAATATGGTTCAGACACTCTGTTTAAACAAATTCAAAGTTGTATTTCCTTGAAATACCTGTAACCCTTTGAAAAAATGACAATAGCATGTGATCTGCTTATTTAAATCTTAACGAATAGAGAAGCCAGTGAGAATTTTATATATTAATTCCAGCACATCAAAAGAGCTTTGAAAGAGATATATGTATGCTTCCTAGAGATAGTCACTTGAAGAAATACAAATAATGCCAGTCGGTCATATTAAGAAACTGATTGGACATTAGCTTGGAATCGGATCTATTAAAGCTTTTTTTATTTGTTTGCTTTAACATGTTTCACAGCTGTGAAAGCAGCTTTATTTTCCTATAACATACTCAACCAGCTATTTAGATAGTACCCCGAAGGAGGAAATATTTATATTCCATTTACTGAAAATAGTAAATGTTTATAGTGTAATATCTGGTTACAAATGAAATTAAAAACAAATCTGAAATATATAAGTGAATACAGTTATGGGGAAAGTGAATGAACATTAAAGTTCTATGATCATAAAAAATATGTATTTTGAGTTTAAGATGTGACCAAGTCAGAGTTAAAGCACTATTACTTTCTATTATTTGTAGTTAGAGACTCTTAAGAATGCTGTATTCAGCCTAGCTTATTGATCTGGATATTTTTCTAAACGAGAGCAAAGTAAGATACTGAAATCCAAGTTGTCATGAAATTCTATCTTTAATCAAGATACAATCGTACATCATAAAATGAAATTAAAAACTTTTTTTAAAAAAAATCAAGCTGAAATTGGCAAAATGTAACTCTGGTTGCAAAGCACAGCATTCCTATTCTTTTCCTCATTGCAGCCTGCTGAAAAGCTGCTCCTGATAGTCAAGGGCCCCATTGGAATGGCATGCAGTGTGACACCAGTGGCTGTAGCAGGAAGCGAGAAGTGGGGAGCAAACACTTTGGATTAGCGGAAGTGCTTTCCTGTTGTGCAAAGCATCATTAGCTACAAGCATATCTTTCTAGTTTATGGCATGGTGTGTGTGTGGAGGAACAGTTATGCACACTCCTACTTGGAAGCAAGTCGTATCAACTTGAGTGGGAGTTACTCCTGAGCACGCGAGGCAATTAACAATGCTGTGTGTTCTAACAATTAATTAATATTTCTTTATTGGACAGCAAGAATTGACTTGCCATATAAGCATTTTTCTCTCTTTGTCTCTACCCGCAGGCTAATGGGCCCATGGCTCCTGCCTGTAGATATTGTAGAGTATAATTTAGGATCATAGACAGCTGCTTTATACCAGACCAGACTTATTGTCGGTCTAGCCCGGTATTATCCACCCCGAGTGGCAGCAGCTCTCCAGGGTCTCATTGTGTGCATGTTGTGGCCAGTGGCGGAATTGAAATGGCGGCTCTGGCAAGTCCAGGTTTCAGACCTGGCAATCCACTCAGCGCCGCTGTGGCAGCCAGGCACAGCACTTCACTTCCTGTGGAAGTAGACTGCCAATCAGAATTTAGCAAGTGCGCTATGCACAAGTTATAGCCCCCATTTCCTTTCCTTCTCCTAGGCTGGATGAGGCAGAGTTAAATGCAGTATAGATTTGAAGAGAAATAGCCATTTTTTATAACACCATGCTCTGTAAACGTTTTGGCATAATTCTCTCTAATGGAAAACTGTGATGGTGAGCACTGCCAAACTTGCAGGGACACTGAGGAATAATCTGCCTGATCCGAGGAGCTCTGATGTTAGCAGAAATACAAAAAAGCTCTTTAAAAAAAACAACCAGGGGCACAGTGGTTGGCATCCATACGTCTCAGGAGACAATGGAGGAGTGTGCCTTTGGGGGTGAAGTCAACTCTACAGCTGTAGAGACCAATACAGGAGAGACATGTTTTGTTGCAAGTGGGGCAGATGAAGATGTCTGGCTGTGCTGCTTTAGATGCAGCATGGTATTTCTTCTCTGTGTGCTCCTTCCAGCCGCCATTACTCATCTGGTCACTGCTATGGATGCGCAACCTGATTGCTTGTCTCCAGACACTGCAGTCATCTGCAAGGGATTCCCACACAGTGGAGTTGATTTGCCAGCCTTCATGTCATGTTTGCAGACATCTTTGTAATGCAGAGCTGGTCTGCCAACGTGCCTGTTGCCTGAAGGCAGCTCCCCATAGAGTACATCTTTGGGAATCCTGCTATCTTCTATTCTGTGGACATGACCAAGCCAGTGTAAACGTCGCTTGAGACAGGAATGCAAGCATGCAGGGATTGTGGGCTTGGGAGAGCACATATTTATTTGAGACTCTGCTCTGCCATGTGATGCCCAAAATCTTCCTGATGCAGTGCATGTAGAAGGCTTTGAGGCATTGTTCCTGGTGGTTGTTAGTTGCCCATGACTCCCTTCCATAAAACAGCATGCTCAACACGCACGCCTGGTAGACCTTCATCTTGGTATTGGATGTTAGCATCACATTCTCCAATACCCTTTAGGAGAGGTGAGCCATAGACACATCCAAATATCCCAACAAGAATTATCATACTTAATAGCCATGGAGTGCTTTGTCAAACAGAAAATACAGAAAGAGGTGAGGCTGAATGATGTTCCTGGAGGGAAAGATTGACTGAAACCCTGAGCCATCAGCACTACTGTTAGGAGAAGGAATACACCACAACATTTTGTTGTAGGTTCCACTTCTTCTTTCTTATTGGTTAATGGTGTGCATGTGGAAGAACTGAAAGGGGAAAAGTCTTCTGCTGCATTTCCATTTTCTGTAGAACTAGGTATGACATGTAGAACTTCTATAACAAATATATGAAATATCAAAACAGCTGAATCTGATTAGGATTTTAAACATGTTAATTGATGAAACAGGGCCACATAAGTGCCAGTCTCTATCATTTCAATAGTATCTGGATTTCAGCTCTGTGGTGTTACCCAAAGTCAGTAAAAATCTTTATTTCTGCAAGTATGCTTTCTTTATTGCTTTTAGATAGACATTTTATTTTTATTTTTTTCTTGCTGCCTTTAATACTAAACCTGACTTGTTTTGCTTTCTTAGGCTTCGAGAGCAAGAAAGAAAAGAGGCAGAAGAAGCTAGCCAAAAAGAAATTGAAGAATGGGAGAAGTCTCTTCTATCTCAAGCATCACCTACTCGGATGGAAAACATGTGGGAAATCCCAGCTATTGGTCATTTCCTTTGTTTAGCACAGCATATTTTAAATTTGCCTGAAATAGTCTTTTATGAGCTAGAACGCTGCCTTCTGATGCCTCAGTGTAGCGCTTTTTTGTCTAAAATAATGACTTCTTTGTTAAGTCCTCCTCATCGGAGATCTACCTTGCATCGAAGGCCAACTCTTCCTTACAGGACTTGGGAAGCAGCACTTAAGCAGAAAGTACAGCAGTGGTATACAGCTGTGGGGCAAACGGACAACCCTGACAGTTGCGCAGAGAAACTTGGTCTTTGTCCTCAGTTTTTTAAAGTCCTTGGGGAAATTAATCCTTTGGAGGAGAAACCGTTTCATGAGCTCCTGTTTTGTCAAAAAGTATGGCTGCTGAAAGGCCTCTGTGACTTTGTGTATGAGACCCAGAAAGATGTGCAAGATGCAGTACTTGGGCAGCCTATCCACGAGTGCAGGGAGGTGATACTGGGTTACGATTACTTAGAGCATGCCTATGTTCACTTCCCACAGTTCTGTGGTGCAGATGTACGGATTTACAAGCAGAAGCCTTTTCATGCCCCTGAGTTTCCAGCTCCTCCCATTAAGGTGAGAAGAGTACCGCGGATTAAACTGGAGAAAGTGAAATGTGAATATGTCTCCAAAAGCAACGGCGAAGTTAGACTTAGCGCTAAAGAAGAGCTGTCTTGCACAAGGGCAGAATCTGGAAACAATATCGGCTTAGCAAAGATGCACTTGGACTGTTTGGATGTGGCCCCAGAAAGTGACACAAATTCCAACTGTGAAGAGAAAATTCGTAGGGACTGTGTCTTTACAATAGATTGCTATAAAGAAAATCGAGATAAAGCCATTGTTCCAGGAGATGTTGTTAACTTTGGGGGGCCCCTCAGCCCAGGAGAAATCAGGGTTGTGGAAAATGGGGAGAAATGTGGTGAAACCGAGACTACCCCATTAAAGGAGAACACTCTTAAAACTTGCCAGATGCATGTGAATGGGAATCACAGTGACAATCCAGACATGAATTGCCACAAAGTTGCAAAAGAAGCTACATCCGAGAATTCTGTAGAAAACAAAACGCTACAGTTTACTAAAGTGCGAGCAAAGAAAAAGAAAAAGAAGAAAAAGAAATTGAAAGATATTTTGAATGAAAGCCTTCAGAGAAAGCGTGAGATTCACCTCCACTCATTGAAATCGTATAAACCTGAGATCCAGAATAAGTTGCTCATGATGAAAAAGAAAGCCAAACACAAGAAGCACAAATCGGGTAAGGTGGTTTGAGCAAATGCCCTTATTTCGGTCTTTTGCATTCAGAGCTGCGGAAAAATTTTAAGTGTCTTTGTACTTAAAACATTTGATTTGGGCTCGTTTAAAAAAATGATTCCGGTACTTAGGAATTTACATTGCTTTTTCCAGCCCTGTTTTAGTAGCCTATGGTAAAAAATACCTGACTGCTCACAGAAGATGGAATGAAAATTCCAGATTACAAAAGAAATATTACAGGTGCTTCAACTGGCAGTCAGTCATTGGGGAGTTATTTAGCATGAAGCTACATAGGCATCAATATAGTTTTCCTCATAGGGCAAATACTAGCGCAGTTTACATTAGTAAATTGAATTGGGTTGGGGAGTGAGGAGGAGTTATGTGTCTTTCATTGATCCAGTTTGCCACCCCACCCTGTGGCTTTGAATTGAAAAAAAAATAGGGGATTATGGGAGCTCCACAATCCAGTTGCAAAGTAACATTTATTAAGACCAAACAAAATGTCACAAAATTGTGGCAAGTTTTCACGTTCTGTTATTCAGGCAAGATCCACAATGTGTGGGTGTGGGGAGGAGCAGGAAAAGTCACCACTCATTATCCACCCTGGTTGGGATTAAAGAAGAAAGAGCAATTAATTTGGGTGTGGACAGTGGGAGAAGGAGCAATGAATAAGTTTAAAAAAGAGCCTTTTAGTGTGTGAGAGAGAGAAGGGGGGAGGAGAAGGGACAGAGCAGCAGAAATAATTTGCAACAATTTTCATATGCGGACATTGTAATAAAAGGTTGTTTAAAAATATAAATAATGTTTAGAAAGTGTGTTCTCCCCACCCCACCCCCACCCCACAAACACCAGAACATCAGGATCATCCACCCAGTGCAATTGGCAATAGGTTGAAAACAGAAATACTATACTCTTTTTTTCATACAATGCATAATCACAATTAAAGTATGCATTACCATATAATGGGGTGATGGTTGCTAACTTACATGGCTGAAAAATAATTAGACAAATGAGTAGATGTTAGACGTATCTTAAGTTGATTAGCCATGATGCTAAATTGTTCCCAAATATTAAGAGACAATATATCTCTGAAAAATCAAGTGCTATGGATAAAAACAGGTATGACTGTTACCCTTACACCCTGCTCCTGTGTTTTCCTGGAAGCATTTGGCTAGTCACTGCTATTTACAAAATTCTTCTTTCAATAATTCTTCTATTTTTCTATGATCCCTGAGGAGTTGAGGTTAGCATCCCTTCTCTCTGGAGTTGTCCCAAGAGAGAGACAATTCTGTACACCTATCTTTTGCCAGGTGGAACAATAAATAGGTAACAATGGGAGTGATATTGCCTATCATAGGGATTATTGAACATCTCTTACAATAGATGCATGCTTGTTAGTATCATTAACATGAAGCCCAAACTCTATGTTGCTACCCTGTTGTACACAACTCCAGAGGGGATAGCTTTCATGAATATAAAGTATTTTGTTAAATAGGTGAGATAGGGGGTGTATTCTCTGTTTTTAGTGGTCCCTACACAGCTGTATGGCTGGTTGACTTCCTTCAATACTTATTTGCTCTATGCAAAGCACATTGATGACTCAAAGTAAGTGATTGGCTTTAGGGCTAAGAAGGATTTCTGCTCTTATCAGTTGTGCAAATGCAGAGGACTGTGGATGTTTGTCTTTTTGAAAGCTTTAGGCGTTGACTCCTGGCAAGTGAGCTGACAAGCTTTTTGCAGGTAGAGAGCAGTATAGGTTGTTAAGGTGCAATTGTAATGTACGTATAAGATTTTGGAAAATTTTGTTTTTTAAGCGTATTTTCAGAGTCGACAGACTCAACGGTCAGGCCTTTGTATATATAGTTCTCATGGGAATATGAATATAGAGAGCCTATTGTAAGAGGCAGGTATAGTTTTGATATGGGAGGAGTCACAATATGGAATTTGAGCAGAAGGATTACTAAAAAGTATTAAAATAACTTCTTGTATGTCTAATATTATGCAAATGTTACTACTCAAATACACCTTCCTGAAGAAAGACTTATCACAGTTTGTTGGTTGTTACACAGTCTTTGTTGCCATTTAATTTTCAAGACTTTATGTAATTTGGATATATGGATCTTGATATCGACAAATTCAATCTTTTTCTCTCCCTTTAAGGAAAGAAATCAATATCTAAAAAAGCAGTTACAAAGAAGAGGAAATCTGTTACGAAGCCTGCTGTTCCAGAATTTCAGGTAAGTGGTTCTTGTTTCTTTAATTAGTTTTGCACTGTTTTAATTCTTGTACTTCATTTAATTCTTGTACTTCATGTAGTAGAAGGCAGAAAGCCAAGAAAAAGCATTTTGTTTTTCTCTACTGGGACAGATGAACTGAATTAAGCTGACTGTATATTCAGCTATGTATATTTTAGTTGATACTGATAGTAAAACATACTAGGATTTGTACTAGAATTACAACAGCTAGAATCCAAAAGGGCTGTGCTGTGTGCAGTTTCATGCAAAATAACTAGGGCTTTTATGGGGTGTCTTCCCACCAGATCTATTCATCCCATGAAAAGCCACGCATGAAAAGTCAGGGTTGCCTGACCTTCAGAACAGTAGGCAAATGCAACATGTAGTGCTGCTTTTTGGAATCAGGGGGAGTGGGGAATGTGTTGTTTATGGATCATAGATGAATAGACAAATAGCTTAGAAGGGAATTAATTCACTTGTGATGAATAAGCACTAATATTTAAAGTAAAAATTTATTTTCCCAATTGTTTTTTTTGGAAATGCCAATTGATACTGACAGTCACTATAAATGTTAGGATTTTTAAAAAGAAAATTATGTCAGTGTTTTCAGTTTTAACAACTCCTGGAACCAATAGATTGGACAATTCCCTCTTGTGTGTGGCGCTGTTTTAGCTACATAGGATCCACACTGGGAGAATGAGTTCACTATTGTTCTATGGGAAATTCCTCTCCTATGTTGACAAAATTACTAGATTATGAGTCTCATCAGTGGAGCCCTGCACAAGAGCTTCCACTTGTGCAGCAGGACTTTCACCCTCTCCTTCCACACTAGGTCCTCCATACTCCCCAGAACTGGCTCTGTGCAGGTTGGGAGCACTCCCGGCACATTTTGCAGAGGAAGAGAGGGGATTATTCTGTCTGGCAAATATAAATGCTTACCTTTATGGAATGATCACCATAGTGTGATGTTTGTATCCTATTAGGTTCAGTCAAAAAGGGTGGGAGGGGGACAGAAAAAGTTGCCACTTTTTTTTTTTACCTGGCTTCTAGGTCTTTAATGGGGTTGCCAACATTTACTGGCTACTGCTGTTTCCCTGCCTGCAACAACCAGTTCACTGGGTAACATTAGCTATGTTGGTTCCCATACCCTATGTTGGTTCCCATACCCTAAATTCACCCTGGTTTATTTCTGCAGGTTGCATGGTTGTTAAAGGTGCAGGAAGAGGCCTAACTAAGATTCTTCTGGCCAAATGGCAATCCTAGTCTTCAAAAGTTGCAATTGAAAAATATAAATTCAGCAGATAAAGCATGCACAGTTGCTCCTGAATCTCTCCCTTGCTTTTTCTCCCTGAATGTTACAAACTATTAAAGGCTAAAGCCTGACCTTTGAGTACTTTCATCTCTACCTTTCATCTCCTTTCCCACCACAAGTCCTTTTCTGTCCCTCACACAGCCACATTCTGTAATTTTCCAACAGACCCTCCATGCCGGTCATTCACTCTCAACTCCACACTACATTCCATTCTCACAGCATGTTTATACTGAGCATATGTGCTAGACACCCTTATTAAATTCAGTTTATTAACATTGGCTATCAAAATGCCTTTTTAATAAAAAAAAGTCATGGGTAATGGGACATGCCGGACGTTCCCCTTGACCTAACACAACAAACCATTTCCCAAAAGACTCAATACAGATGGGGAAATATTTCTCCCAAAACCACAACAGCAAAGTTTATGGAAGAAAGATGAACTAGCCAAAACTCATTCTTCCCAAATTTGGCATGGACCATCCTCAAAGCTATGTCTCCTACACCTACAGGTTTCAAATCAACCCATTGACTATTTTCTAACTTCGGATGCCATAGAACCAACTGTTGCTCATTATAATAGTGGAAAGTGATTTGGTAGAACACCTTTAACATAGAGTAGTCCTAAAATACATACATAATTTTATTTGTATGCCACTTTTTCATAGTTCAAACCATGCTCGAGGTGGCTTATAACATGAAGAAAATACATAATTCAACACATAACAAAAGTAGCCATAAACAATAAATAAAATATCAAAAAATATACAGCCAGATTGAACAAATTCCATATACATAATAAAGATAAAAAATTAATAGTAACAGCAACAGCTCCCATAAGTAATACCCCAGCCCAAGAAAATCTTTAGCAGCCTCAGCTGTTGTAGCTAGAGTCAGTCAAGGCTCCCTCCCAGGCCAGGTGGAAAAAGACCTGCAAGGCAGGGAGCAGGTCAGACCCATTGACTTCTGAATAAATATGTATCAAATTTTACTGAACATATTATATATTTTAAAACTCCCTGCTTGATTATGTTATCTTTTCCCCCTCTTATTTCAGCTTATTTGCACTAATCTCGATGAACTCAGGGAATTAATTAGAAAAATTGAGAATGAACTCAAAGATGTGGAGAATGTTAAAAAGAAATCGGTATGTCTACTTTTTTCTTTTTTAAAAATGCAACATGTTTGGATGGATTATCACTTACAGGTGTTTTTAATTTGTGCCTTCTCCAGGTGAATCATGGAAAACTTTTTAAAAGTTTCCACTGTGGCCTCTTACCAGCTATTAGGAAGAACAATAGTGTTTGAGCAATACTGTAGGGCTTTTTAGTCAAATAAAAGTTGGCTTGTGGCTAGCTCTGTACACCAGTGGTTCCCGAATAGCCAAGTGTTGCAGACCCCCTGTTTTTCAAAAGCCAAGCCATGAACTCCCCACTTTTGAAAAATATATATCTCTATGGTAGCTTTTGTTGTGTGAATGGTACCATGGACACCCCCACACCCCTGTTGGTCATTGAGAACCACTGCTGTAGACAAAGAGCTGTATCCAATAAAGTTGCCCATTCGTGCAAGGACTTCTGTTTGCACAACGGAACTTTCCCTCCTTCTTGGTGCCCCAGGTAAAAGTTCCTGCACAAACAGGACAACTTCATTGGACATAACCAATAAGGTGTTCCTCTTCTTTACTCTCACTGCTGTTTTATGAAGTGCTGCCCTTTATCTAATCAGTTGAATTTAGGTTGTTACGTATCACGTTCATATGATGCGTAGCACACTGTTCTAGTTTTGCTTCCCACCCTGAATGTAAGAGAAAACCATGTGTGAGCCTATATTTCATCTCATATTGTATTAGAGTGAAAGTAAACTTCGTCATGCTCCATGGCTCTAGGGATATGTGGATATAACTTGTATTCTGCTCAGTGAATACTGAGATAACCAACTGGGATATCATCCAACTGAATTACAAGAATTTTGAAAGAATTGTTAGAATGATAAGACGTTGAAAGGTTGATTCCAAAGGTATGCAACTATTCATGGTTGTAAATGGCTTTTAGAATTGCCAATCATGCAGTCAGGCTCCTGCAACTTTTTCAGTAGTTACAGGTTCAGAGAAATGTTCCTGCTGCTATTTAACGGTAAAGTGGAAGAGATCTGTTGAATGGGGCAAAGGTGTGTATCTGAGGCAAAACTGCTGCCCCAACTTGCTTGTTTCATAGATATTAACTTGCTCCTGTGTACTGTATATGTATATTTGTATATGTGTCATGGAGTTGCATGGGTTGGAACTTGAAGAATAAACAATTTAACTAGACAGTGGAACTTACTGAAGAGTAGTTGATACATCTTTCTGTACTTTTGTTTTCTGGTAGAATGTAGATTAACAGGTTAATCGTATGCATGTTTACTCAAAAATATGACTTCATTGAGTTTTATGGTACTTGCTTCCAAGTAAGTGTGCATAGAATAGCATTTCAGGTGTAAAGTCCAGCAGTCTTTTTCCTAAGCACTTTAGAATCCATATGTACAACTTCTGCCTGCTTTGTGTTTACAATATGATAGAAATTGCAGGCAAGCTCACTCTAGTTAAATATTAATCTACAATAGTTCTATATTGTATTTGTTTTCCATCCCTAATCTTTCATCCAAGCTGCAGTCTATGTTTTTCTTACCTTGCATTTCTGACATCTCAGTTCACAATACTTTTGCTCTAAACACTGCTTTAAAACACACACACACCCCTACCTTTCAATTCAATTATGTCACCATTAGGCTTTTGCAGGAACAAGTTGATATTCAGAACTTAAAAGCAGGACAGTCTCATTTGGGCTCAAATCCTGTATCTGTTGAACCAAATGGATTTATGATTGTGCTGTTAAACACACATGAGCATTTAAACCTAAATTTAGGGTCCTGTCATGTGTCATTGCCACACCCAGGTCTGTGTTGATTTGTTTTTATTAATAAATTTGCTTCAAAATATTTGCTCTCCTTTCAGAGGCTTCATACGCAGTATTAAATTCCATACTCCGTCTGCTTTTTAAATCTATTATCATTAGGGCTGGGCGATATCATCCTATGCCCTTTTAAAATGTGGGGGTTGGGTTGTTTTTATTTTGAATATATATTTTGTGGTTTTATATTTTGATTTTGTTCTGTGAACTAACCTGAGAACTCTGGGTATAGAGTGGTATATAAATTCAAATGATAATAGTAGTAATAGTAATAGTAATAATAATTACTATTCGAGAGCCAGTGTGGTGTAGTGGTTAAGAGTGGTAGTCTCGTACCGCTCTTAGGGTAGTGGTAAAGCGGGATATCAAATCCAAACTCTAATAATAATAATAATAATAGTAGTAGTAGTAGTAGTAATAATAATAATAATAATAATAATAATAATAATAATAATAATAAGTCATCTTTTCAGCATCACAATGTGTATCACCAGTGGTATCACAGTGTTGAAAAGCTGCATCAGACCCGCAAGGTGCCAGGGTGAAACTGCCTCAGCTTCCTTGGCAGGAGTTGCGGCAGTTTCACCCTGGTTGTTCGCAGGGCCAATGCAGCTTATTCCTCCCTCCGAGCACCAGGTGCTGGCAGCAGAGGGAGTCAGGTGGAGGCGAACTCCACCCCCAGTATACTGCCAATTGAAGGCACCATCACACTCTGGCCCTCAAACCGGTCCTGGGTGATGTATCAATACATCACCCAGGCCTAAGTTCCATATTTTTATGTTCACCTTCAGATTTTCTGGACCATTCTCTTAGATTTCACTGCATACTCCAAAAGGAATTCAAAGGGCTCCCTGTAACTGCTGATTGGCAGTTAAAGCGACCTCTTTTGAACTTTTGACAAGTGTCAATGGCCTGCCATGGCTAGGCGAAGATTTGGGAATCTGCTAAGAAAGAGGTATGGAGAACAGCAGAGGTAGGTCACAGATATGTTGAGCATATAATTCATTTAAATTTCAACATATCTGCTTGGTTCAAATTTGTAAGGGAGCCTACGTGGGTCAGTTCACTACTGAGCGACAAGATGGCTAACAAGTAGTGGCAGCAGGTCAGTTGACGTTTCAGTTCAACATCTGATATTAGTCTTGAGCTGTAATCAAACTGCAATCCGCTGTAATCCGAAGTACTTTCAGAATAATGGCACAGTCCTGTGCATGGCAACCCAGACGTATACTCCATTCATCTTCTTTTGTATAGAATTACAGCCTAAATCATCAGATCTGTAGGTAACTTTGCCCTAGGAATGAGCGGCTGTTTAAAGTTACAGGAAAAATGGGCATTTCTTAGTTGATTTCTTCGCAATCTAAATAAAGATGTTTTCACCTTAGCTTTCTATTCATGACATTTTGAAATATGTATTTTTGCTTAAAAGGACATATCTGCTAGCTCCTGCAGTTTTACACTTGCAAATATGTTTTTGGGAGTAGTCCAGTGCCACTCAATGGAAAAGTTATTTGGGGGGGGCATAAAATTTCACAGTAATTTACCTACGAGTTACTTTTCTCCTGTTGTGGTTTCCAGTGGGAGCCGTTTTTAATTTAGGTATTTATTTGTATATCCTCTCAATGCTGGTCACATCATAAAACAGATTAAAAGAATAAAACAGAAACCTCTGGTCTTACCATTGTGAAAATAAATTGGAAGAAAGTCTGTTGATATATTGTTGTACTATGAAAAGATTGTACTGTGTATCTTTATCACATCCAAACGCACTACAATAATGTCCTATTTTTATGTATACAGGGAAGGTGGTATCACCGAAAGCAAGCTGTAAAAGAACTACACTGTACTCTGCTGCGACTGCTCAATGAATTGCTACCATGGGAACCAAAACTAATGAAGGCTTTTCAAAGAAACAGGTAATTAGCTGTTTTAAATAACGTGAAATGTAAGGACTCTGCACCAGTTATCTTGTTTTGCGATTGCTCTCGTGGTACAGACAAGAAGCCTGACATTTTAAGGTACTTCCCAGCTCAGACAGTGATGGGTCTAGGTAATTATGTCACCAGATCTGTGTCTCTAGCCAGAATTATCTAGTTTGTTTTCCCCCCCAATGATTTTGTTATTGCAAATTCATTAAAGAAAAAAGAAAAAGAGACTGAGAGAAAACAAAGAAGGGAAGAAGCACAAAAAGAAAACCCCATCAGCTCACATGAATGATACGTTTAAACATCAATAAACATCTTAATTTACACATATAGATCAATGTGCCACCCATATATTTATACAAGCAAAGTATGCTCAAATGTAGCAGTGACATTAGGGTCATCAGACCATTGTGTAATAAATGGTGGATATTTATCTTTCCAGGCTTGAAGTAACTCGCTTAATGACCATTTAGGCTGTGTAAGATCCTTTATTGTCCTGCCATCACCATACAGCAGGAATATCATGTCAAAGTCGTTCTTTCTTGTGATGTTTTGTTGAAGGTCTCGGTTAAAAAAGGATTATGATGACTTCAAAAAGCAACCAGATCATGATAAATTTACAAGAGAACAGTGGACTAATGAGGATGGTGAAGTAAATACTGGCATGGAGGTTTCCACTAAAGCAACGAGTGAGTCCCCTGAGCACAATGAACTTCTGAAAAGGGATTATACAGATACAGGTAAGTCCTTTGCTAGTCATTGTGAGTACCTAGGCACATACAGCAGTCCTTGCATATGGTTCTTATTTTAGTCAGCTAGAGAGTTTGAGTGGTACAACACAGGGCACTTCAGCCCAGTTCCCACCATAAAATTTGTGGGGTGCTTATTTGTTAGGGGGCAAAACTCAGCAATTTATCTAGCTTTAGGGTCTCGTGAGGATTTGAGTAGGATTGAGCACAGCTATGCTCACTCATTCCTGTGAACAGTTGCTGCTGCCTCCTTTCCCCTGAAACCCAACAACTTACATTTGGGGAAGAAGAAAACAGAGAAGATATTCCCAGTAGAAGAAGCCATGGCCCTGGGAACACCTGCTGTCTTCCCTTTTCCTTCCTCCAAAGGTGTGTTCTTTGGTTTGGGGAAAAGGGAAATTAGCAGAGGCAGGGGTTTTTGAGTACCTTTTAAGTCTTTTGCAAGTGTTCAATGGGCACACTTGCAAAAGCTCAGCCTATTTCAGGGTAAATGGTGGGATGTTCATGAGTCGCCACTATTTTTGATTAAAAGACTTTCCAACTTAAGCAGTGTGGTCTTTTACTAAAGAAGCTTTACTATCAGTTAAAACGTAGGTATCTGAATTTAACATCTTGGAAAACATTCACAATTTTAGTTTGTAATGACATACATACACACACACATATATATACATACACCCCCCCCCCGAGAAACTGCTTCCAACACATATACAAACATAATAAAACATCAACCATTAATAGTAACAGTGTGATCCAATCTAAAAAGTCACAATAACTTTAAAATAAACAACTTGTATCAAATAAAGCAATATTCAACAATCCATTAAAACCTAATAGTAAACAGTAAAAATAACATCAGCAAATAGTAATTAAACAGTATTGACTTCCTAATGAGGTCTTATGCCAGTACAGAAAATGTTATAAAATGTAATTGGATATAGATTAAGTTACTGTCTTCTGAAACTGTGTAATTAGCAAGTTCTTGATAGATAAAGAAAGAAAGAAAGAAAGAAAGAAAGAAAGAAAGAAAGAAAGAAAGAAAGAAAGAATATTCTCAGAACCTCCTCCTATTGGTTGGAAGGGTGGTGTAAATATATTTTACATTGACAGAGCCCCCACCAACAATAAAGTTCTAGAAACATTTTAATTTAGCTTTTTAAAACTTCCCTTTTGCTTTCTTCTCTCTCTAGAGGACATGAAACTGTCAGAAATGGAACTTGCTGCGGGAAAATCCAGACTGTTAAGGAAAGAACTGGCTTGCAAAGAAATACAGAAGATGGTGCCTAAATCTTTTAAACGCCAGTCCAAGCAAAACAGTTACCTAGATGATAGCACAAGAGAGTTTTCACCAAGGAAAAAGCTGAAATTAAGCACAGGTGATACCACAGTCTATGGTATGGAAAATGACTTGTCAATTGATGGTGGCTTGAATAAAGCTAAACAAACAGAATCCTCATCTTCAGAATCATTGGACACGACAGACTCGCCACCATCAATATCAAGCTTAATAAAAGGGACCAAACCCATCCAGGCCTTGCTTGCTAAGAATATTGGGAACAAAGTGACCTTAACAAGTCAGCTTCCACCTGCTCAAGGTAGAAGCATTTCTACGTCTGAAAAACTGATTATGTCAACTATAGGTTCTTCCCCAGTCAAACCAGTGTTGCCCTGCCAGGCCAGTTCCAAGAGTCCATTACAAGTGTTATACAAAATACCTGATGGCCACTGCATGCCAATAGACTTGCATAACAATTCACTGAAAATTCAGGTGCAGCCTGTGGCCGATTGTAAACCAGGAGAAAAAACCACAGGAGAGAAACTCATGCAGCAGGTCCTTATTTTGCCTAAAAATTTCCTTATCCACCACAGAGAGGGTAAGAGCGTCGCAAAAGAAATTCCGCCGTTGCCGCAGAAGGCAAACGAACAACACCGTCTTTCTCTTCCGCAGTCAACAGCTGTCAACACTACTTTAGCTCCTGCCTTTCCAGCTTCGGTTATAAATGCTGCTACTGCGTTTCTCCCCGGCACAAATTTTAAAAAGAATACTACACATTTGCCGCAAGGAGCTAATGCAGCAAAGGGTCTTTTGGCGTTGCCCTCTGTATCAGCCACAGGCAACGTGTTGGCGTCAGTGGTGAAAATGAGCCAAAGTGAGACTACTAAAACTAAGACTGTTGTTTCAGGTACCTCATTCCCTGTCACTTCATCTACAGTTCAGGCGCTGACAACAACACTACCACCAAGTGTTTCTTCTTGCACCAGCGGTTCCTCCCCAAGACTAGCATCCCCGCAGAAAAGTGACGCCGACGAATCTAAACAGGAGCTGAAAACAGTCTGCATCAGAGATTCGCAATCCATCCTTGTTAGGACGCGAGGTGGGAACACAGGAATTGTTAAGGTGCAGACAAATTCAGACCAGATTTCCCCTAGTAACTTAACTCCGGGTTCCATTTTCACATACGCACCTCAGCTTCAGGCATTTTTAGTGCCAAAATCCACACAGTTGTCAACCTCTACCTTTTCAGCTGCGACAACAGTCGTATCTAATATCCCAGCACTCATCCAGTCCTCTCCCACAACTTCTGTTTCCATTCCAGCTGTTCCCAGTGGTGTAAATCAGGGAATAGGGAAAAACATGATGTTTGCGTTTGGGCAACCAACGAACAGTGCTACGGTGGGTCATGGAATGCAAAAAACTGTACATGTGTCCTCTCCCACTTTCTTATCTCCAATGTCATCATCTAATATCGCCATGCCGGCACATCCTAACAGCTCTGGTAATGCAAATAGCATTTCGCCAGGTAATAGTGGGCAGAATGCCATATGCACTACCCAGGCTTCTTTTATTAATCAACAAGCTGATGTAAATAGTATGAACTCTCCTGTTACACAGCCTGAGGCCACACCTATAAGCAGTGGGAGTGTTGTGAGTGGCACTCAAATTCAAAAACTTATGTTGGTCACAAATCCCCCCCTTCTTCCCGCTTGCGGAACTGCAGGAGTCAACCTCGTCCCTGCTCCAACATCCACTGGCATTACCGCACAGAAACTGGTTTTCATTAATAGACCACTTGCCAATATTCAGTCAAATACCGGTTTGACTGCAGAGCCCTTTAAACAGACCTTCTCTCCTTCGATGGGAAAAGCATTTGTTAAAAGCACAGAGCAGCCTCAGTTAGTCCTGATTCCATCTACCGTGGGAGCATCACTTAAAGTTAATACATCGCCAACGGTTTCTCAAATAAAAGATGTGAAAATAGGACTTAATATTGGCCAGGCCATCATAAATAGCACAGCTAATGCACCGAGTGTTCCACCAATTAACATTATGCAATCGGCAGCTCCCAAAGATGCGGAAGAGAAAAGTAGCCAGGGTGTAATTTTGCCATTGTCAAATGATGGTTTGGTTCCTCTGTGTTCAAGCTTGGCAAAGAGTGTTGCACCAGTCGAAGAGTCTCTGAGTCTTACAACAAGAGCAATTTCTACAGTAACAACAACAACATGTTTAGATGCTGCTTCTGCGGCACTGAGTGGAACCACTTCTGGAACGTGCTCTACTGCCTTGGCTGGTGGAACAGATACTTCAACAAAAGTCACACCCGTTTTAACTACTCGACTGCGTACCTCTAATGTTGGAAATACTGTAGCTATATCTACTGTGAAAACGGGACACCTTGCTTCATCAGTACTAATTTCAACGACTCCACCAGCTCATCCAAGCTTATCATCTACTTTTCAATTGCCAGGTACAGTTGCCTTGCCCAGACCTGTGAATAGTGCCCCCAAAATGATACCAACAGCCCCTCAATTGCCAGCAGTTTCCCCTGTTGTACAGTGTATGCCCCTTTCAAAAGGTCAACAGTCCACACTCGTTCAGTTTCAGTCACCCAGAATTCCAGCTGCAGTGCCAACAAATGGAAGTGCTCCCAAACCTCAAACTGTATTGGCCCCCAATCCACCAAATACAGGTAAAATTGTTAGCTTTTCTAACTTAGTTTCCCTACCTTGTCAGCCACTGCCTCCTAATTTTGTAAAGCCCGCCCCTGCTTTCACTTCTGCTCCTACTGCCATCACCACTCAGACTGTTCCAGCTTCACCATCTATAGCTGGCAATGTAGGAGGACAGCTGAACGAGTCTTGTGTTCAACAAAAAATAATTATTAACACGTGTACACCTTTGGCACCTGGAACTCAGATAATGATCAGTGGCACTCGGTTCATTGTTCCACCTCAGGGTCTCGGAGCCGGCAGCCACGTCCTTCTCATCTCTACAAATCCAAAACTTGGCCCTCTTTTAACTGTTAATAATGGCCATGGGCTTCAAGGTGTATCCCATCCTTCTCCTTCTCCCCAGAAGACTACACAAGTGTTGAGCAATGCATTAAGCTGGCAGCCGTCAAAACAGCCTTTGAAAAGCTCTACCAAAATCGTGAACGCTCTTGGGACTGCGAACCCCCTGCCAATTGTACATGCAGCGCCACAAGTTGCAAACAGCACCGCAAAACCAAGCGCCCCATCTTTTGCAGCAACATTGGCTGCGCCTTTGGTAACCACCCGGCCTGGCGGTCTAGCTAAAACGTCTTTGGTTTGTGCCACTCACACTGCTAACTCACAGTTGCAAAGCAGTACACCTGTATTACATCTAGACACATCTATAAAAAAACTGATGGTCAGCCCAGAAGGAGCCATTCTGAATGCTATAAAGACTCCAACATCGAAATCTTCCTCTCTACCATCATCCTTCTCTCCTGACATCGTTTCCACAACCAGGAGTCCTGCTGTTGTCTTCCCTAATTTTCTGAAACCCAACATAGGCGTGCCTAACACAGCTGCATCTTAAATGTAAAGTAAACGAGCCCTTAAAATGTTGGGGCATTCTTTTGTGTATGAAGTTAATTTATAATTGTTTAAGAAATTCTTCTGATATTTGAAACATACCAGACATGAGGCTGATGTACATGAACCCATGGCATGTGATGGCTACTTTTGAGCCTGTGGAAGCCGCCAGGCAAAGAACTGAGCTGTTGTGCATGTTCTTGGGAACTCACAGGCTGAATAGATTCAGATTCTGCTCATCAGATGTGTCGGCTGCTAGTTTGCCATTAAATTGGGAGCTGCCACATGCTCAAATTTTAAAACGCCTACCATCTACCCAAGGGTTTATGGCCATAGTTGATTTTCTAAAAATTACTTCATATTAGATTGCAGCTGCTTACAATTTTATTTTTAAATGGTGAGGAACCTCATCATTAAAATACTTTTCAGACTTATACTTTCAAAGGGTTTTTATTAAAGTGGTCAGATAAGACCGTCTGTTAAGGTGTGTTGTAGAAAGCAACGTTTAATTTTTGGTTAGCACATTTACAGGGATATGTTTCTTCTTCAAATTTAGACTTTTCCATCTTAATTATAAACACAGTACACTTTTTAAGAAAAATTACTTGGTTCTCTCTTTTTTTAAAGCATATTTATGCATTGTAAAAATGCAATCTATGGTGTAAAATTGTACATATCCCTGACTCCCTAACAGTATGTACTAAACTATGTGTAAAAAGAACTACTCTGTCTTATTTATGTTTTGTTTACATAATGTATAGTTTTTTAAGTATTTTAGTAATTTTGGACAAGTGTACTGTTTAGCAATAATGCAGAAAAATCTGCATGTAATAAACAAAGTTGCCGTATTTCTTTGATAATGTATCAGTTTCATCTGGAGAAGAAATACTTGAGAGCACAGGGTTATGTCATGTATGGGCATTAAGAAATTATTATGTTGGGATTAACAGAAAGGTTGTGGTCCTAAGATCAGATACTTAGACATAAATTCCATTAAAACTAATGGGATTTTTTGCCAAGTAAAAGTGCCCAAGTTTGTGGTTTCCCAGCTTTTGATTTCTTTCTCTTGCTCTTTTGTGCATCATTTGAACCTCCCTCCCCCCCCCCCCCCCCCGCTTATACAGTTATGGACATTTGAGCTTGTTCTATTTTCACCATTGCGACAGAGGGTGAAAATATTCCTTTTTCCATTATCAGGAAGAAAAAAAGAAAGATTGCCAGATTTGATTGCAGATGTGTTCGTTGTGTCAAAGGCATCGAGGGGTTAAATGTTAATGAATACTTCAGCTTTTATATAAGTGACTACAAAGAGAAACTAAGAAAAGGTTTTCTAGCAAATATGGTGGATGGGGTGGGCTACAGATGCTGCAAGCTGGAAGAATTGGGGAATTGAATCTTATGTGAGAAATTGCTGAAATTCTGAATGCTCCTTCCTGGTAACAGATAAGCCTGGGACAAGGGCTGCACTTGTTAGAAGGACGGAAGATGAGTAAAGAACTGGATTGCCTGTTTAAGAAACTGAACTTAAAGTTGAATTAAGCAGCAAGCTCAGGAACTGTTCTCTACATAAAACAGTTTGAAATGTGACCTTTCAAAACTGAACCTATCGGAAAGGTAGAAATCTAAGTCATGCTTATTCACACTTTGCTTAATTTAGTTGGGCAGGATTTTATATTTGCAGGACTAGGCTGTCTTTAGCCAAGTCTAACTGGGAGTATCAGCCAGAACTGGCCTAAACATTCTTCCTCCAGGTGTCCTTATTTTACCTCGAACTTCACAGTAGGCAAATAGCAATAGCCAGGTTTTCCTCTTTTTTTGTCTAGTGATAGCACTAGAGTTATCATAGAGATTCATGTTGTGGTAGGTGACTGTCACTAAACAAATGTTTTTTGTTGAACAAAATTAAAGATTACGAATTGTAGAGAATGTTTAGGATTTGATAATGTTTTGTCTCCGTAACAATTTCTGTAATATAGATCTTTGAAAATGCTAACATTTAGAGCCTGTCTCCCCTTCACTCAAACCGCTAGGACTTCTAAGCCATTTGTAGAAGAGTCTTTTAAATGTACATCAAACTCTGCTTCGGGCTACATCTAACATACCTTGGGGGGGGGGTGTTGGGTGTGTGTGCGGGTATATTCTGCAACATATTACTGACACAATAATACTTTCACTTGTTTGCTCTGTGCTGCTTGCCCAATGTTACCAAATCATTGCTGTCTACTGCTGGCTCCAGCACAACAAAAGTGGGGGAAAACCCCCCACTGCAGAACATTTATGAGATTTCAGCATATGGTTACCAGACGTCCCCATTTCCCAGGGACAGTCGCCGGATTTTCAAATCGGTCCCCGGACAAAATCTGTCCCCGGGCAAAACCTCTTTCTGGAATGTCCTCGGATTTCATTTAATGTCCCCAGATTTATATTTTAAGTGTTGTAGATTTATTAGAAGGAAATGAATGTTGCGTGATTGGTTCAATGGCACAAGACGACACATATGGGGACTTCTGGCGAGGTAAAATGGTGGGCGCCACGGCAGTGAGCAGCTCCTGAAGCCAGCCAGAGCCAACTGCGCTATCAGGCTGACTGAGCTGCTGAGGCTGCCACTGCTGAGTCCCCCGCGACCCGAATCGAACTGGGGGCAAGAGCCCCCAGCCACTCAGTTGACTGCCCAGCGGCGCTCTGGGGCCAGGAAAGCCCCAGAGCTGACGCAGGGAGAAGGAGGAGAGGAGAAGAAGGAAGAGAAAGAGGAAGGAGAAAAAAGAGGGGAGCCCCGACCTTGCCGCACAGCTGCTGCCGCCACCGCTGAGAAGGAGAGGTAGGAGAGCACCGGGAGGGCAGGGACACGTGGCCAAGCCCAGGCCCAACCCGAGCCTACTCCACAGCGGCTAGCGCTCCAAGAGAGCATGCTGGGGCCCAGAGGAAGGCCACGCGACAGAAGAGACCACAGAAGAGAAGATACTACTTTTTAAAAAAATAATAATAACTTTTTCTCTTTTTTTTTAAAAAAAGTGTCCCCAGATTCTTTGGGGGGGGGGAATGGTAACCTTATTTCAGCAGGAAGTTACAGGATGTGCACTGACTGGAACTGAAGCAATATGACTGCCCAAAATGTTGCAGGCACAAACAGTATTAAAAGCAGGATTGTCCATAACTTCCACAATAGCATAATTGGCATAAATCATGAATGCACAATGGAAAGATTCGTTATTGCTTGATATGGAGGGGCATGGTTGTTGAAATTATTGGAGGCAAAGTTGTTTGATTAGAGAAAAACCATTGCTGACATTATGTAATAATAATAGAGAACCTCTTTTGGACTTTTTGTGTGAAAAAGAGAATGAATGAATTTGAGACACTTGGGTCTGAAGAATGGAAAAAATATTACTTAACAGAAAGTAGAATGGTTGGGTGTCAATTTAGAGTGAATGTTTTGAATAATTTATCTACTAACAGACGGAAAATCGGAAGTCCTTTTTATTTGTCTTTCTTTTCTTCATTTCTTTCCTCCCCCCCCTTTTTTTCTCTTTCTTTTTTCCATTTGGTGTCCTCTGCTCTGGTCCATTATTGAAGGTGATAGATGGTTGGTGGAAGGACCCTGAGTGAGAGGCAGGGAAGGGAAGACCTCCCAGGACGAGAGACTGGGGGAAGAAAGGAAAGCTCCCAGGTGGGACCTGGGAAGGCCCACCACTTTCTGTGGGTGACAAGGATTAAGAGCTACCTTTGAGAGACGACTCCACATTTTCTTTTTCCTTGCTCTTTGTTTTTATTGAGATTAGTTTATTTTATCTTATTATGAAAAATAAAATCTCATGAGGAAAAGTGAACGCACAATTAATGGCATTCAATTAACTCAGAATAGATGCACTGAACTAGGAACATGGCTAAATTTGATTCATTAATTTGAATAGATATACTCTTGAGTAAAAGTGAGTTGAATGCCACCTATAAAAATTATGTTTGTAAGTGCCCTTGCTGTCAGCTCTCAACTCGCTACTCCTTGGTTCTTGGAAGTGCCTCTTACTTTGCCTTGATCTTTTGAGTACCTTAATGGTATGGAATTGATGCTTTTGAATTATGGTGCTGGAGGAGACTCTTGAGAGTCCCATGGACTGCAAGAAGATCAAACCTCTCTATTTTGAAGGAAATCATCCCTGAGTGCTCACTGGAAGGACAGATCCTGAAGCTGAGGCTCCAAGACTTTGGCCACCTCATGAGAAGAGAAGACTCCCTGGAAAAGACCCTGATGTTGGGATAGATTGAGGGCACAAGGAGAAGGGGACGACAGACGACGAGATGGTTGGACAGTGTTCTTGAAGCTATGAACATGAGTTTGACCAAGCAGTGGAAGACAGGAGTGCCTGGCATGTTGTGGTCCATGGGGTCACGAAGAGTCAGACGCGACTAAACATCTAAACAACAAGAATGGTATGGAAGGGAGGTTGTGTAAGAGGGATACTGCAAACATACTCATGGATATTCGTACCTTCCCTGAAAGTCAATACTGTCCCCTAGCTGCAAAACTGGAGGTCCACAACCAGAGAAATGTGCTGCACCAAAGTATGTTGGCGCTCCATTCTTTCCACGAGTTGCTGTTTGGTCAGTGAAATTGTCTATTGGGAAAAACCCTTACCTTTCACGTCCTGGTTTACAGTCCTTGTTCTTGTCTGCTACTTTGGCTATCTTCACTCTTTGTTTGCAATGAAACAGAATGTTATAGTAGACATGGTAACTTCGTGATGCCACACGGTAATGATGCTGACGGCAAACAAAGCCTTCCCATTACCCCACCAGCATTTCCAACATTAGAG
The DNA here is from genome assembly GCF_964252035.2 of Podarcis erhardii. Classification (NCBI taxonomy): domain Eukaryota; kingdom Metazoa; phylum Chordata; class Lepidosauria; order Squamata; family Lacertidae; genus Podarcis; species Podarcis erhardii. Next base: position 16,599,804 of record NC_138515.1, on the reverse strand, counting down.
GTACACAGTTGGTTTACTGCCAAGAAATTTAGGCTGACACTCAAAGAGTGGATTGGGTTTTGCTGCGGTCAAAATGTTCATGGAGCACATTATCTTTCACCCCATTTAAGTGCAACACAAGTATTAACTGCACATTAGCTACTCTTAGCTGCTCCTGGTAATGGCTGAGACCAATTACCACTATTAATTTTATCATGTGTGTGCTACAATTTGCTTGATTAATGTCTTCTACCTGATTTCACATTTAGTATCATCTCTGTTGGGCTAGACAGTTCCTTTAGAAAAAAGCAAAAGCAAATGTGGACTGTTCAAACGGAGTCCAGTATCTGCAAAGATTTCCCGCTGCGTTGATAATAATAAATACAATATAATTCACTCACAAATGTATCCTGATGACCAATAATTCTCATGTTATAGTTACAATCAGATTAATTGAATTTGTAAAAATCGTTTTGGACCCTTTCCCCTTTGCTGGTACTTATCCCAAACAACCGTGTTGGCATGCTCAACAGTTGCAAAAATCAAATTGGGAAAATGTATTCGGAATTAACAAGTTCAACAGTTGCAAAAAATCAAATTGAGAAAATGTATTCGGAATTAATGTTTGGTTTATTTGTATACAAAGCTGAAGAGAACTCCAGCTCCAGGAAGTGCATTGGCCACTGGAGGTACATTTAGAAGTCTAAGGCAGGCATGGCTAAACTTGGCCCTCCAGCTGTTTTGGGACTACATTTCCCATCACCCCTGCCCACTTGTCCTGTTAGCTAGGGATGATGGGAGTTGTAGTCCCAAAACAGCTAGAGGGTCGAGTTTGGCCATGCCTGGTCTAAGGAACTGCCTTGGGTGTTAGAAACTCAATTTCACTCATCCCCCCAAAAAGCAGACAAAACACCCCCCCCAAAAAAGTGGGTGCTGAGATAAGTCTCCCAGGGTGCCATGGAGCCCAGGCACTGTCTATATGCCCAGTGCCTACACTATAATGGGCTTGGTACTGGAAGCAAATGCTGAAACAATTGTTTGGATAAGTCTTATTTAGACTGCAACCTCAGTGCTGTGGGATAGGTAGTTTAACACGTTTTCTTATGCACACTTTCCTTGGTGTAAGCCTCTCCAAGCAGCTATTGGCTTTGGAGCAATGCTGGCACACAGATACAACACAGGCAAGTCCAGTGCTTTTTTTCTATAAAAAAATGTTTAGGGGTACTCTATTATTATTATTATTATTATTATTATTATTATTATTATTATTATTATTATTATTATTTATTTATTATTAATACCCCGCCCATCTGGCTAGGTTTCCCCAGCCACTCTGGGCAGCTTCCAACAGAATATTAAAATACAATAGTCTTTTAAACATTAAAAGCTTCCCTAAACAGGGCTGCCTTCAGATGTCTTCTAAAAGTCTGGTAGTTTTCTCTTTGACATCTGGTGGGAGGGTGTTCCACGGGGTGGGTGCCACTACCGAGAAGGCCCTCTGCCTGGTTCCCTGTAGCTTGGCTTCTCGCAGTGAGGGAACTGCCAGAAGGCCCTTGATACTGGACCTCAGTGTCCGGGCAGAACGATGGGGGTGGAGACACTCCTTCAGGTATAGTGAACCAAGGCCGTTTAGGGCTTTAAAGGTCAGCATCAACACTTTGAATTGTGCTCGGAAACGTACTAGGAGCCAGTGTAGGTCTTTCAAGACCGGTGTTATGTGGTCTTGGCGGCCATTCCCAGTCACCAGCCTGGCTGCCGCGTTCTGGATTAGTTGTAGTTTCCGGGTCACCTTCAAAGGTAGCCCCACGTAGAACGCATTGCAGTAATCCAAGCGGGAGATAACCAGAGCATGCACCACTCTGGCGAGGCAGTCTGCGGGCAGGTAGGGTCTCGGTCTGCGTACCAGATGGAGCTGGTAAACAGCTGCCCTGGACACAGAATTGACCTGTGCCTCCATGGACAGCTGTGAGTCCAAAATGACTCCCAGGCTGTGCACCTGGTCCTTCAGGGGCACAGTTACCCCATTCAGGACCAAGGAGTCCTACTCGTATTGAATACGAGTTTCCTACTCGTATTGAAATACTGCCCCTCAATGAGGCCAAACTTCGATTCACAACATGTTTAGGGGTATGCGTACCCCTGTGCCCCCCAAAAAAGCACTGGGAACGTCCATTCTCCCGCAGGTCATTGCTTCTGGGAGAGTCTGAATTTGCGGAAATGGGAAAAACAGTTAACCTGGTCCCAGAGTAATGGCCCCAGTCCATAATCTCCATGGTAACTATAAAGAGAAAAAAGATGTAGGTAAAACTTGCCATGGAATCTTCCATATCACAACAGGGCTATGTACGCATGAAATGCAGCAAGGCTGTTGCTGTTCACCCCAGAGAGGAGACAGGGATGTCTTCACCCACATATATTGCTTGCTAGATTTTCCTGCCCCTGCAACCCATCCCCTGAATGTGGAAATATTCCCTTAAGTTACTCCACCCAGGATTTCCCCCTGAAATGGCTTGGCACCAGCTTTTCTTTCTCCCCATAGAGTCCCGATGTACAGTGGTACCTCAGGTTACATACACTTCAGGTTACATACGCTTCAGGTTACAGACTCCGCTAACCCAGAAATAGTGCTTCAGGTTAAGAACTTTGCTTCAGGATGAGAACATAAATCGTGCTGCGGCGGTGCGGCAGCAGCGGGAGGCCCCATTAGCTAAAGTGGTGCTTCAGGTTAAGAACAGTTTCAGGTTAAGAACGGACCTCCGGAATGAATTAAGTACTTAACCCGAGGTACCACTGTAATCTTGGCGGGAGAGAAAACAACAAGGGAGAAATGGTTTGGCATCAAAAAGCAAAGGTGGATTTCAGGACTCTTCAGAATCTCCCCTCCCGCACCACACACCAGAAATCATTGTGTTGTTGTTTGAATTAAGTGGGATCTCAGATGGGCTATTCCACCTTCACGCCTAGTTTGCCTTGTAGAAATAGCTCCTGAGACGATGGAGGAGGCTTCTGAGAGGCCAACTTGTTCGCTGAGAAAATGAAGCATAAGAAGCTAAAAGGGGCTTTATTAATTGGCAAGCTACATAATGAGAAGCATTAAAGAGATAAAATCATTTATTCTTTTAGTAACTCTCAAAAAGAACAAAAGAGTAATAGAATCCATGTGTGAGGGTTATTATCAGTGCTTTTTTCTGGGGATACGCATACCCCTAAACATTTTGTGAATCTTCGTAAGGTAAAGGTAAAGGGACCCCTGACCATTAGGTCCAGTCGTGACCGACTCTGGGGTTGCGGTGCTAATCTCGCTTTATTGGCCGAGGGAGCCGGCGTACAGCTTTCGGGTCATGTGGCCAGCATGACTAAGCCGCTGCTGGTGAACCAGAGAAGCGCATGGAAACGGCGTTTACCTATTTATCTACTTGCACTTTGACATGCTTTCGAACTGCTAGGTGGGCAGGAGCAGGGACTGAGCAATGGGAGCTCACCCCGTCACGGGGATTCGAACTGCCGACCTTCTGATCAGCAAGTCCTAGGCTCTGTGGTTTAACCCACAGCGCCACCCACGTCTCTGTGAATCTTCGTACTTTTGTCCATTTACTGTATTTATTCTTCCCGATTTGAACTATAAGACAGTGATTTTCTTGAGTCAAAATGAAAGTACCCCTAAACTTTTTTTTTTTAAAAAAAGCACTGGTTCAGGAAGGCTGGTTCTTGCTCTTCATTATTTATTATGCTTGGTATAGCTCCTGGAATAAAGTATATCACAGCATCTCTTACACTGAATGACTCCAGGCAACTGGAATGAAGGTACAAAGGCATCAGCATTCCAGGTATCTCATACAGCTGCATTTTCTTAAGCAATAATGGCTTCTAGAAACATTTGCAATAGCATGCATTATTTTTCAAGAGGTGTAGCTAAAAATCAAAGATGGTGCGTGTAATCGTTCAAGCACTGGATTTAATGGTTCCTGCTTCATGGGGCATATGGCGGTGGCAAAAGGGTGGCAGATATTTTGTCATAGGCCGGTGGGGCATCAGGCACCTGTGAAAATGGAAACCAGGAAAGGGAAAATAATAATAATATAATAATTTATTACTTATACCCCACCCACCTGGCTGGGTCTCCCCAGCCACTCTGGGCGGCTTCCAACAGGAGATTAAAAATACATGAAAACATCAGTCATTAAAAAACTTCCCTAAACAGGGCTGCCTTCAGATGTCTTCTAAAAGTCAGATAGTTGTTTATTCCTTTGACATCTGATGGGAAGGCATCCCACAGGGCAGGAGCCACTACCGAGAAGGCCCTCTGCCTGGTTCCCTGTAACTTCTCTCAGTGAGGGAACTGCCAGAAGGCCCTCGGCGCTGGACCTCAGTGTCCAGGCCGAACGATGGGGGTGGAGATGCTCCTTCAGGTATACTGGGCCGAGGCCGTTTAGGGCTTTAAAGGTCAACCACCAACACTTTGAATTGTGTTCGGAAACCTACTGTTATTCATATGCTAAGTTGTAACCTCAGAACAACCCTGTGAGGTAGGCTAGGCTAAGATGCAATGACTGGTCCAAGGTCACCCCATGAGCAACGTGGGATTTGAACCCCAGTCTCTCAGGTCCTAGTCTAAAGCTCTAACCACTCCACTGGCCCTCTCACTGCACTCTCTGGTGGTCACAGAAAGGGTTTCCAAATGTTAAGAAAAGGATAATCTTACCACATGGCTTCTGTTGCTGTTGTATTCCTGCAAGGGCAATTTGGAGCCCAACAAACCACTTTTGCCTTCCGAGATCCTTCCAGTGGCCCCTCCAAAATTCTTACTCTGTGGCACACAGGGAGAAAAGGGCAGAGAAACGAGACATTTGAATGCAAGGAAAATTAGAAGGTCCATAATATTTTTAAAAAACCAGTAATGAGAATTAAGTCTAAGAGTATTTTGCACATGAGGCCTAAATCTGTTTGTGGCTTACATCATCTGTCTGTAATGTCAATGTGCTTTCAGTTTCTTTTTTATCAGCATTTAACATTCACATGTGGTCTCGCACAAAATTTGCTCTTTAAGTCCCTGTGAAAGTGGGGTCCTACTTGCTCTCACCCTACAGTGCATGTGTGGTTCTTAACATGCTATAGTCTTGCAATACATCCCTCCACTGTGAGCCAGTGTAGTGTAGTGGTTAAGAGCGGTGGACTCGTAATCTGGTGAACTGGGTTCGCTTCCCCGCTCCTCCACATGCAGCTGCTGGGTGACCTTCGGGCAGTCACACTTCTCTGAAGTCTCTTAGCCCCACTCACCTCACAGAGTGTTTGTTGTGGGGGAGGAAGGGAAACGAGAATGTTAGCTGCTTTGAGATTCCTTCGGGTAGTGATAAAGCGGGATAGCAAATCCAAACAACTCCTTCTCCTGCATAAACCTTTGGCAACCCTCTGCGGACTGCGTCTGATGGGGGTCTCCCAAACATCTGGAGGGTAATCAGTCTGGCAAAGGCTGTCATAGGCTATTGTGCACATTGAGTACACCCAAGGCTTAACTTACGACAGGGCTAGTATCTGCTCCCTATGTTTAGGTTTAACTCTAGATCATAGGAAGTACAGTACCATACAAATGTACCTAAGAGCAGGGGCAGAGTGTATTTGCCTCACCAGTACTGAGTAACCATGAAGTGTACTTGCACATCAGAGTTTAGGGGGAAAGACTACTGGACTGTGGATCCCGGGCAGAACTGAGATGCAGAATTTTTTAATTTTAATTTTTATCCTTACCAGAAGGCTTCTATAACCATTGCGCTTTTTGTAATACCAACAGCCAATAATCAGCAAAGCTGTAAGAATCACAACGAGAATTCCAATGCCTGCAGCCCTGTTTGGAAAAGAAGAAGAGACCATACAAAACACATATGGGAACAAGGAAGATTTTACTATGTCCTGTCCGAAGCACAGTTTTAAAGGGCCAGGCAAACCAGTAGGCTTCGTAGGGAATGCGATAAGCATGTTGAATCAACTCTATGAAACTGCATATTCAGTACAGAATTTGTGCAAAAAAACACACAGGCAGCCAGGAACAAATAAATAAAGATGGGCTTTTGATTATGGGCTGCAATACAACTGGCACACTGCATGATGAGGCTTCCATATGAATAGATTTTGATATGGAATTATCTCCTTGTTACGACACTGACACAATAGATTTAGAGGGGATGAAAGGGCTGAGTTCAAAAATATTTCAGTACCAGCTGAAGGTGAAGGTGGAAATGGCATGCACATAACTGCATCTCACCCAAGAGACAACCTCTCACACAGCGGAGGGGACAGGTACGTCCCCCTGAGGGTGATGGGACGTAAAAGTGAATGTGCAAATGATTATTTGTTTATTTGTGGTGTTTATAGTCCACCTCTCACCTGAAAGTCCCAGGGTGGAAAATACATAAATACGTTGAAATTGAACAATGGCAATAAAATGGGAACAATGAAAATAAGAAATAAGGCAGGAGAGGCAGTGCAAACAAACTTATCAAAACTCAATGCGCCTCTACCAAAGGTCTGAAGCAAGATGCCCCTCAGAGAAATTATTCCAAAGGCACAAAGGACCCCTGGACGGTTGAGTCCAGTCAAAGGTGACTATGGGGTTGCGGTGCTCATCTCACTTTCAGGCCGAGGGAGCCGGCGTTTGTCCACAGCCAGCTTTCCAGGTCATGTGGCCAGGTTGACTAAACCGATTCTGGTGCAATAGAACACCATGATGGAAACCAGAGCACACGGAAACACCGTTTACCTTCCCGCCGGAGCAGTACCTATTTATCTACTTGCACTGGCATGCTTTCAAACTGCTAGGTTGGCAGGAGCTGGGACAGAGCAACGGGAGCTCACCTCGTTGCGGGGATTCGAACCACCGACCTTCTGATCGGCAAGCCCAAGAGCCTCAGTGGTTTAGACCACAGCGCCACCTGCGTCCCTTGCAAATAAAGACCTCCCATGGATACCCTCAATGTAAACCTCACTGGGTTCAATAATATGGCATCTTTATGTCAAAAGTCCCATTAAGCTTGGGATATTCAACTCAGGAATGTAGGAAGGTGCCTTAAATTGAGTCAGACCCTTGTTCCATTCAGCTTGATATTATCTACCTGGACTAGCAGAGGCTTTCTGGGGCTCCAAGCAGGATTCTTTCCCAGGCCTCCCTAGAAATGCCAGGGATTGAATCGGGGAACTACTGCATGCAAAACGGATGCTCGACCACTAAGCTACAGCTCTTCCCAATTGCATATATTCCCCAAAGCATATCTGCAAAGCAAACTAAGCCAATTCCATTTCCGACGGGATTATTGTCAGGAGTGCGTGCAGGAGCCGGGCCCTGTGACCAATAGGACTCTGCAGGACTGGGGCCTTCCTAAGTTTGTTCTGAAGAGGCAAGGTGCGGCCTCACAGGTGAGGCCGACTGGTAACTCACAGCACCTGGTGGCAAGAGCTGGGAAGGGATATAAGGTCAGCATTTTCCCTTCGGCTCTTTGCCACAGCAACATGTTCCCTGCCTTGTTACGTTTGACTTCGTGACTCCGTGCTTCTTGATCCTTGGACCCTTGACTTCGTGACTCCTTGCTTCTTGATTTTAATTGTTTTAATGTTGTATTTTAATCTTGTTTTTAAGATGTATTCATTCAAGTCATTTTTATTATTGGTTGTTAGCCACCCTGAGCCCGGCCTTGGCTGGGGAGGGCGAAGTATAAATAAAATTATTATTATTATTATTATTATTATTATTATTATTATTGATCCTCAGACCCCTGACTTTGTGACTCCTTGCTCCTTGATCCTCAGACCCTTGACTTTGTGACTCCTTGCTTCCTGACCCTTGGACTCTTGGCTTTCTGACTCCTGGCTTCTGGACTCCCGTTCCTGCTCCAATTCCACCATCTTGCCCCTGGTCCCAACATCTCCAGCTGGGACTTCGAACGCCTGTGAACCGGACCATGACAATTATTTTCACAGCTATTGCATGAGGCGTTGTGGATGCCCCCTTCATATGTGAGCATGACCGCTTCACATGTAAGCCCAACCCCATCGTCTCAATTCCAGCACTCCTATGAACTCAAGTTCCTGGTGACACCTGAAAAACCATTACAGTATAGCATAAAGTAGCAGAGAGTGGGAGTATAAATAAGCAAAGTATGTTTTCTTTCTTTCTTGAATAAGGCTGAAGAGAAAGGGCGATGAGAGTCTCTGTGCTGCAAGTGAAGCAACGAGAGCTGAAGAAATCAACAAGATGTCATAGAATCATCAACCTGTAGAGTTGGGATGAGGGTCATCTGGTCCAAGCCCCCACAATGCAGGAATATTTTGCCCAACGTGGGGCTCAAACCCACAACCCTAAAATTCAGCATCCCATGGTCTACCAACTTAGCTATGCCAGGCTCTCAAATCAACCTTGGGCAACCCTAGGTGGGCTGGGTCTGATGGGTCTGACGCCAACCAGAACGAAAGACACAGAGGAAGATACCGGAGGCCTCAGAGGAATGTGGGAAACGGTCAATTTGTGCAGAGAGCTGTTTCCTAACACAGACATCTGAGTCACAGGAAATCCCAGAACACAGACTGTTGACAACTTTGCGTTCAGCAGATAACAAGGCAACAGCGTTCTGATCAAATCTCTGTAGAGCATCACCTACGACTCCCCGCTAACCCAGATCGGCTACATTGGACCTTACCCCCCTCAATCAAGTGATTGTGTAAGTACGAATGTAATGCAATTAGCATTATGAGCATAATTAGTCTTGTCAACCTGTTACTGAGCATTTCAGTAAAAGGTGAATTAATTACTGTGTTGTCTTATCAACTCCCATCTCTCTAAGATTCTTGCTCTGTTGACCAGGGCCTTGATCGCCTGCTAGCAGGAGGTATTTTAAGAGATAATGTTGCAGTCACTGGCGTCTTTAAAGGTAAAGGGGCCCCTGACCATTAGGTCCAGTCGCGGACGACTCTGGGGTTGCGCCGCTCATCTCGCTCTAAAGGCCAAGAGAGCCAGCGTTTGTCTGCAGACAGCTTCCGGGTCATGTGGTCGGCATAACTAAGCCGCTTCTGAGCAGCGCACGGAAACGCCGTTTACCTTCCCGCCGGAGTGGTATCTATTTATCTACTTGCACTTTGACGTGCTTTCGAACTGCTAGGTGGGCAGGAGCTGGGACTGAGCAACGGGAGCTCACCCCGTTGCGGGGATTTGAACCGTTGACCTTCTGATCAGCAAGCCCTAGGCTCTGTGGTTTAGACCACAGTGCCACCCGCGTCCCTGAGACTGGCCTCTTTAGGTCTACATATTCATATGTAGGTCCTGGCTTTTGCAGTGCTTACTGGCACTCAGTCCTCACAGTTTTGTGACAGTCTATTTAACTACTGTTGTTAGAAGGGCGGGGTATGATTTGGCTTAAATTACTGGGGAAAGTCAGGTTTTGGTTTTCATTAGAAGCCCCCAAGCTTCCCCACCCCAGTAATTTGAGCCCTGGGCCAGGCTGCTATTGCCTTTTATGGGGTGTAGCTTAGACTGTGCCATTCTCAGGTTACCCCTGGTCTACTGCATAAACTGTGAAGAACTGAAGTCAGGGTGAACAATCTTCAAAAGCCTGGATAAATTAGCGATTGGATGCAGCGAACCAGCACATCAGAAACCTAACAAGAACAACACATTCATGCAGAAACACCCTTAGGACAACCACAGTTGGGGATAGTGGTTATAAATATTCTCCATTCATTCCACAAAGTATTAAAGTGTACATTAAAAGCAAAAGGGAAAAAAGGCACTTTACATTGGTGAGTCGACTCCCATCTCCCTCCCACCCCAAAACCTTCTCCCCCTGGCTCCATTTTCAGTCTTGTTTGTGGCCAGTTCCCCCCTCTGACAGCAGTAGAGCTGTGGCTGCAGCAGCTGCAGCAGCTCAGCTCTTTGTTCTTTTTCAAATAAAATCACTACTCTAGAAATGTTAATCTGAAGCCCAGAGGAAGCATCCAGGGATGCCTCCCTGAAAAGGCTTTTTTCAGGCCCTGTCCACAGAGAAGGGCTTTCTCCTTCCCCCCGCCAAGAGACTGGCCAGCACCCAATAGCACAGGGCCAAGAAGAAGGAAGCTTCGTACATGGGCAGAGGCTCAGCATATAGGGTGGGAGGGGGAGTAAAACAGGCACACACCCCAGGAAAGGGGTTATAAATGGATGAGCTGAGAGCTTGACCCTGAACTCAGATGGAGAAACCCATTCTCCCTTTTGCGACTAAAATTGCATATTTGGAATGGCACTGAAATAGTTTGTCAATAAGTCCGATAGCTCCGCTTACTCTTCCGCTGAAAGAGAGGTGGATCCCTTTCCTCGAGCAAAGCTGCCATCTAGGTAGTGCTGTCCCCTGGGCATCTTGTTTGGTTCAGATCACACCTACAAAATGGACAAAGGGGTGACCATTTTCATCGTATCATTGATAATCTTGACAGAAACACAGCCTCACTTGTTGACAGGACAGTTTCTTAAGAAAGAAAACAGCTTACTGGCAATGTTCCCCAAATATGCATAGCTACTCAGCTGAAGTCTTGGTTGGGGAACCATCTAGGGGAACCATAGGCAAACTTGGCCCTCCAGATGTTTTGGGACTACAACTTCCATGATTCCCAGCTAACAGGACCAGTGGTCAGGGATGATGGGAACTGTAGTCCCAAAACATCTGGAGGGCCGAGTTTGCCTATACCTGATCAAGGCTTCAGAAAGGTTTTCATTTTTATGTTTTTTAAATTTTTATTTTATTGTCTTTTCTAGTTTGCTTTAGATATCGTCTCAATCCTTCGAAAGAGAAAAAAGGATGCTAGGAAAATGATTATACATTGATTCGTTAAAGGCAAATGTTTGCACTGACCACTAAAAGGAAATCTCAATGACTGAATGAGCCGGTGATTATTAAAGTATTTTAATAAAGTTCTGCATGTGAAAAGTCTAAGTGAAATAAATAGTCTCATCGACATTTCCCCACACATTCACTTATTTGCTTCCATGCCCTCTGGGCGCGGGGGGGGGGGGCATTTCAGACTGGTGTAATCTGCAGAATATCTATACAGTGGTACCTCGAGTTACAGACGCTTCAGGTTACAGACTCCGCTAACCCAGAAATAGTACCTCGGGTTAAGAACTTTGCTTCAGGATGAGAACAGAAATCATGTGGTGGCAGCGGGAGGCCCCACTAGCTAAAGTGGTGCTTCAGGTTAAGAACAGTTTCAGGTTAAGAACGGACCTCCAGAACGAATTAAGTTCTTAACTCAAGGTACTACTGTATACATAGCAGGTTAAGAGCACATGCATTTTGTAGTGTATGGTAGGCGAAAGGCTTTGCATTCAGAATCATCCTATATTTAGTCTCTTGCATCCTCGATTAAAAGGTAGAACAAAGAACAAGTTATGTGAACTATGCTGTCTGAGCCTCTGAAGACCTGCTGTCAATCAGAGCTGACAATTCAGGGCTAGCTGGTCAAAGATTCTGGTAATGGAGCAAAGAGACAGAAAGTGGACTGCAGGGCAGGTCTGACTTTGAAATTGTACCCTTGAAAGCTATCAAATTTAAACATGGTGTGCTAAAAACAAAATCCACACTTTTAATTCATAAAAGAAAGGGGGAAACGTTTTAAATAATAAAAAGTGGGCAGAGTGTTCTTACTGCTAGATAGCATTGATTGTTTAATGGCGCCAGATCACTGATTGCAGGAGGGAGCTGGGTCAGTTATTACGCCAAAACGTAATAAACCTATTTAAAAAATGAAATAAACTTCCAGTCCCTGAACCACTGTTTGAAGAACAGAGAGAGATTCCAGGATTTAGAATTCGTTGACCCTTGATTTTGAAAAAGACACACTGGAGCATTGTGTAACTTTAAAAAAAATCAAAAACTTAATAGGTTTTGCTATTAGGATGTGAATGAACACAACTCTGCAGAGGCCGTAGACCAACGTTGTCTTAACTTTATATTGCCCCGTGCTTTTCCTAATGTCACAATCTGATGGATTTATCTGCTTGTCATTTGTGTAAATACCCAAGGAAAATTAAGCAGCCATATCAAATCAAACTGAATGGCTTCATCCAGAAAAGCACACAGATAAACATTTTGGCCCACAGCTATGCTACTTAAATCTCATTAAATGAAAGGAGATTGAAACAGCCTATCAAGTGCAGGATTGCAATCTCTGATTTCAGCAGTGCACAGAATAGTAAATTGTGCTGTGAACTAAAATTACAGAGCTACCACAGTCAGGTAAGGGTAAAGGTCCCACATGCTAAAGGTCCCACAATTTAAGAAACTTATTTCTTAACCAAATATATTTTTTCCCCAAGAGATAAGAAAACTGGTAAAACTGAAATTTAATACAACATGAAAATCTTGTGCAAGAAATAAACAAGGCTTACCTTTCTTACAGACTCTGGCTGAGTGCTAAGGCATAACCAGATTTCCTTCCTCCTCTATCTCTTTTTTACTTTTTTAAATTTCCTCCTTAGGACTACTGAGCTCTCATGACCATCACGAGTCTGAATTCCTGGCGGTGCAGCTTCTTGATCGCTTTAATTAGCGTGAAAGGCTAAGACCAAAGAAATGGTTTCTGTTCTTTCCATTTCTACCCAAACCCCTCCCAGAGGGAAGCCACATTCAGTTCAGTGGGACTTGCTCCCTAGCTAAGTGTGTCTAGGATTGCAGCCTTATGCAAACAATAAAGAGTAGCTGTTCAGTTATTGTGTGCAGCAATCCAGACCTCTCTTCTTGAAGCACTGCAGGGGGCAGAAGCAAATGCTTAATACAAGTACAGTGGATGCTCGGGTTGTGAACGTGATCTGTGTGGGATGCACGTTCGCGACCTGCAGCAGCGCATCTGCGCACGCATGGGTTGCGCTTCGGCGCTTCGGCGCATGCGCTAAGTGCGATTTAGTGCTTCTGCGCATGTGTGACCCCCGAAACCTAGAAGTAACCCGTTCCAGTACTTCCGAATTTCGGCGGGTCTGTAACCCGAAAAAACACAACTTGAAGCGTCTGTAACCTGAGGTATGACTGTACAGTGGTACCTCGGGCTAAGAACTTAATACGTTCTGGAGGTCTGTTCTTAACCTGAAACTGTTCTTAACCTGAGGTACCACTTTAGCTATAGGGGCCTCCTGCTGCCGCCGCTGCGCCACCACCACCTGATTTCTGTTCGCATCCTGAAGCAAAGTTCTTAACCCGAGGTACTATTTCTGGGTTAGCGGAGGCTGTAACCTGAAGCGTCTGTAACCCGAGGTACCATTGTGCAAAGGACAGCTGCAGATATGATCATCTCAGCTCAAACTGCACTAATAATCAGGTGGCCTGATGGGCCTCTGAAGTTCTGCGGATGCCAATGAGACAGTCCTATATAAGCTCCATCATTTTTTACATCAAAGAGGGTGCTTGCAGCAAGGTCTCTGCTCTTTAAAATATGGCGAGCTTAAATTGGAAAGAGACTTCCCTGCAAGCTAGCTAAGGGCTCAGCCGGCAATCTTGTAAAACAAATGTAAAGATTTTTTTAAAAAATAAAGATTTACACAAAAGCTACATATAGAAATATAGAACCAATAAGAAGGTTCGGGGGACTAGATGGGTTCATCTGAATTAACTGCCCATACAGCAGTAGTGATGTATGGAAGTGAGAGCTGGACCATATAGAAGGCTGATCGCCGAAGAATGGATGCTTTTGAATTATGGTGCTGGAGGAGACTCTTGAGAGTCCCATGGACTGCAAGAAGATCAAACCTATCCATTCTTAAGGAAATCAGCCCTGAGTGCTCACTGGAAGGACAGATCCTGAAGCTAAGGCTCCAATTCTTTGGCCACCTCATGAGAAGAGAAGACTCCCTGGAAAAGACCCTGATGTTGGGAAAAATGGAGGGCACAAGGAGAAGGGGACAACAGAGTATGAGATGGTTGGACAGTGTTCTCGAAGCTACCAACATGAGTTTGACCAAGCTGAGGGAGGCAGTGGAAGACAGGAGTGCCTGGCATGCTGTGGTCCATGGGGTCATGAAGAGTCGGACATGACTAAATGACTAAACAACAGCAGCAGCATTGAACATGAACTGGTAGCAGGCAATAAATAAAGGGTCTAATTAGGGCTGTGTATATATGCTAGGGGGACGTGGGTCTAAACCACAGAGCCTAGGGCTTGCCAATCAAAAGGTCAGCGGTTCGAATCCCCGCGATGGGGTGAGCTCCTGTTGCTCAGTCCCTGCTCCTGCCAACCTAGCAGTTCGAAAGCACGTCAAAGTGCAAGTAGATATAGGTACCGCTCCGACGGGAAGGTAAATGGCGTTTCCGTGCACTGCTCTGATTCGCCAGAAGCGGCTTAGTCATGCTGGCCACATGACCTGGAACCTGTCTGCGGACAAAACGCCAGCTCCCTCGGCCACCAAAGCGAGATGAGTGCCGCAACCCCAAAGTCGTCTGTGACTGGACTTAACGGTCAGGGGTCCCTTTACCTTTATAGATGCTAGGAGAGGATAAATTTATTGATTAATATCCTTCCTTCCTCAGGTCTGTGAGTTCAGCAGAGTGCATCTCTTAAGATGGCGTCTGAGCAATGGACCTACCTACTAGGCACAGGTTTTCTGCCTGTATTTTTCACTGTCCTGTCCAGCTTTAATAAATTCAATGGGGGTGGGGCACAATACTTGAGTAAAAGAGTATAATACTCACCACCTGGTTTTCTATAAATGTTTCCAGCATGTGCCTTTGTATGTGTGTGTGTAAGCGTGTAAATATTTGCTTCAGGCCACCACAACAGTTGCATGTAATACCATCAAAATTAGCACCTTTTCCATGCTACTTTATTCTACATTGCACAAATGGAAAATAGCCCATGGAAGCAGGATAGAAAGAGCCATGGGGGGGGGGGGAATAGCATGAGACCCAAAGTCAATGAGAGGCTTTTTTGTACTCCTTGTGGCTAAAAACAAACCAGGTATACTTTCTTCCCTCTCAGAAAAGAATTCATCAATAACTGCTTGCAGAGAGCGGGGATCACATAAAGGGGTTCTTTGTCATTGCCAGCAGCCAGGCAGTCACAAATCACCCATGTGATGATATTGCCAGTGCATTTGTGCTTTGCCATGGGCTGATCTTGCATTCAGATGACTCAAGATTCCAGATGTCAAAGGTCTATTATTCTCGAGAGCGATGAAGAGATCCCTGTCCATGTTAGCGAATCCCTTCGGAGCAGGCAGTTGCAGAAAAAGTAATATTAATATCCGAGCAGTTTATAAGGTGAAAACATGGGCTTGATCCTGGTCTTGGTTTTGCTGTTGGGGGAGGGTCTTTATTAGTCTGCTTGTATAAATTCCAAATTTGCTATACTAACCGCCCCCTCCACATTTTAACTCGTATGCAGCTGGCAGCAGACCTCTGTTTACAGATCTATTTCTTTTTTAGAATCCATTTTTGTTGTTGTCTGGTAGCACCCAGCAGAAGAATTTCTGCCAGTACCATGCTACTCCTAAGTGCTGAGCGAGGTCAATCATTGTCTTGACCCGGAAAAGCGAGCTGGTTTGGAAGCCCTGCTTGCGGCAAATGATGGCCAAGATGACCCTGGGAGCAGCTGTAGCATGGAGCTCATCTGCATTTCACATTATTGGAATATTATTGGATATTTAGCTATGCCCCAGGAATAGCTAAAGGGGGAGGTGATGGTTAATACCAGCGACCTGTCTTCCCAGGTGACATAGCCTACCTGGGTCTATAATGGTTGTGTGTATCTTCACTTGGGTGCCGACAAGCCATCTTCTCGCTACAGAATCTTTTCCACCGAATGCTGTGAGGAGGGAACCTTCGGACCTTTGCTGTAAGTTTGTACCTTTTAAAAACCAAAAAATTAGACCTGATCTCTCATCTTTCTTTGGAATCCCTGTGTATCTGAACTCTTTACGAGTCCACTACTCGCTCAGTCAGCTCCAGTGCAGTATAAGCTAAACAAGCTATAGCTTAGCCCCGCCCCCATTTAAAAGAAAAAAACCTGGGTGTACATTTTCAAAATATAAGATAAAAAACAAACAAAATAAAATCTACATACAGCAACCGTGTTTTGTGTTGTATAGGCTCCTATGATGTAGGTAATGGGCCCTGCCATTATCATTGGTTTGCTATTATTATTTCATGTTATAGCAAGTTTCTAGAGACTAGATTATGAGCCTTGGAAATTGTGTTTCTAAAGGAACTTTTGTTATTGCCAAATGCCAATGTGTTTGTGTTATTAAGTTTGTTATGGATAAAAAATCATTTTAAGTTAGAGCTGAATAATTATTTCACTATTAATATACTTCTTAATTGTATTTCACTGTTAATATACTTCTTCTTAATTGTATTTGAGTTCAACAATTACTTTGATAAAATACATATTTGTTATGTGCAAATGGCTTTAGATACCTATTAGGTTCATAAGTTCATAAGTTACCATATAGCATCAAACCTAAATCCGGCCCTGGTCAGCTCCTGTTCATGAAATAGGAGAGGGTTCATTTTGTCCTTCATTTCTATACAGCTTTATATTTTTAAGGAAAAGAAAAATCTCAAAAGCAGTTTACAACACGTTAAAATGTCGAATGAAACCATCTGGAATAAAACGTTACTGAAGAACGTCAACTATAAACTAAAATAATATCTTAAAGTAGGGTTGCCATACGTCCAGATTTTCTGGGGGGGATTTCAGGAAATCACCAAAATGTCCAGGTTTTTGAAACTCTCCCCCCCCCCAAGGTAAACTTTTACTTCTTTAAATATGGCAACCCTATCTTAAAGATTACAAATAACACATTACAAAGGGGGTCAACTACAAAATGCACATTTGACGGAGCAAAGTTAACAACAAAATGAACTTAAACATTTCAAAGGAAAACATTACTAAAGGAAGTAGAATATGAAATGCACATTTAAAACAGCATTTATTCTGTTTCCTTTCAAATAGTTCTTCCCTTTCCTTATATTTGACTGTGAGCCTTCAATCGTTTGTAGTATGGTTAGTTTTCAGATGAAACAAAACATGTTTTTTTTTTCCCTCTAGAGGGAGCTCCTGTAAAATGTCACCTTTACCATCTTGTCTGTGCTAGATGCAGAGATGTTATTTAAACGTGAGACAATTACTCCCTTAAGGAGTTCATGTGTGATAAATGGTTCCAATGGATACACATTTGTCCCAAACACATTTTAGCCTTTGCATTATATTACTGCCAAGCTCTTTTCAATGCTAATAGCGTAATATTCCCTTTGTGAGTCCCGAGGGTGCTAACTTTTGCTTTGGACAAGCAGGAGACTAGATTGAGGAACATTATGAGGGCATAATGGATGTAGGGTAATTCTGTAGTGAGCAATGTAACACTCGTAAGCTTCTTTACATATTTTGTGCTTCAGCTAATATTATTTGAACTTCCATTACTATACTCCAAAACTCCAAAAATTATACTGACAAAATCTTCCCTACAAAAGTAATCAAGACAAGTATGCCACAGGTAGATGAATTTTTTAAATTGTGTTTTAAAAGATGTGACCAACCTCAAGAATTTATGTGCAACTTGTTTTCTCTAAAACAATTGTCTTCTCTAAAAGTATGATTATTTTTTTAAAAAATCCATCTTCAGCAATATACAGAATGTTTCATGGGCAAGTGTCAAACATATTGTAATGTTTATTGGAAACTGTTGAAAAAAAATTTCTGGCAGAAGTTTAGTGTGACCAACATAACCAATGTGGGAATTCATTAATTTGTTGTTTAGTCATTTAGTCGTGTCCGACTCTTCGTGACCCCATGGACCAGAGCATGCCAGGCACTTCTGTCTTCTACTGCCTCCCGCTGTTTGGTCAAACTCATGTTGGTAGCTTCGGGAACACTGTCCATCCATCTCGTCCTCTGTTGTCCCCTTCTCCTTGTGCCCTCCATCTTTCCCAACATCAGGGTCTTTTCCAAGGGAGTCTTCTCTTCTCATGAGGTGGCCAAAGTATTGAAGCCTCACCTTCAGGATCTGTCCTTCCAGTGGGCACTCAGGGCTGATTTACTTCAGAATGGAGAGGTTTGATCTTCTTGCAGTCCATGGGACTCTCAGCAGTCTCCTCCAGCACCATAATTCAAAAGCATCAATTCTTCGGCGATCAGCTCTCACTTCCATACATCACTACTGGGAAAACCATGGCTTTAACTATACGGAACTTTGTTGGCAAGGTGACGTCTCTGCTTTTTAAGATGCTGTCTAGGTTTGTCATTGCTTTTCTCCCAAGAAGCATGCGTCTTTTAATTTTGTGACTGCTGTCACCATCTGCAGTGATCATGGAGCCCAAGAACGTAAAATCTCTCACTGCCTCCATTTCTTCCCCTTCTATTTGCCAGGAGGTGATGGGCCTAGTGGCCATGATCTTCGGGGGGTTTTATGTTGAGCTTCAGACCATATTTTGCGCTCTCCTCTTGCACCCTCATTAAAAGGTTCTTTAATTCCTCCTCACTTTCTGCCATCAAGGTTGTGTCATCTGCATATCTGAGGTTGTTGATATTTCTTCTGGCCATCTTAATTCCGGCTTGGGATTCATCCAGCCCAGCCTTTTGCATCATGAATTCTGCATATAAGTTAAATAAGCAGGGAAACAATATACAGCCTTGTCGTACTCCTTTCCCAATTTTGAACCAATCAGTTGTTCCATATCCAGTTCTAACTGTAGCTTCTTGTCCCACATAGAGATTTCTCAGGAGACAGATAAGGTGATCAGGCACTCCCATTTCTTTATGCACTTGCCATAGTTTGCTGTGGTCGACACAGTCAAAGGCTTTTGCATAGTCAATGAAGCAGAAGTAGATGTCTTTCTGGAACTCTCTAGCTTTCTCCATAATCCAGCGCATGTTTGCAATTTAGTCTCTGGTTCCTCTGCCCCTTCGAAATCCAGCTTGCACTTCTGGGAGTTCTCGGTCCACATACTGCTTAAGCCTGCCTTGTAGAAAATTAAGCATAACCTTGCTAGCGTGTGAAATGAGTGCAATTGTGCGGTAGTTGGAGCATTCTTTGGCACTGCCCTTCTTTGGGATTGGGATGTACACTGATCTTCTCCAATCTTCCGGCCACTGCTGAGTTTTCCAAATTTGCTGGCATATTGGGTGTAGCACCTTAACAGCATCATCTTTTAAAATTTTAAATAGTTCAGCTGGAATATCATCACTTCCACTGGCCTTGTTATTAGCAGTGCTTTCTAAAGCCCATTTGACTTCACTCTCCAGGATGTCTGGCTCAAGGTCAGTAACCACACTACCTGGGGTGTACGAGACATCCATATCTTTCTGTTATAATTCCCCTGTGTATTCTTGCCACCTCTTCTTGATGTCTTCTGCTTCTGTTAGGTCCTTACCACTTTTGTCCTTTATTATGGTAATCTTTGTACAAAATGTTCCTTTCATATCTCCAATTTTCTTGAACAGATCTCTGGCTCTTCCTATTCTGTTGTTTCCCTCTATTTCTTTGCATTGCTCATTTAAGAAGGCCTTCTTGTCTCTCCTTGCTATTTTTTGGAAATCTGCATTCAATTTCCTGTATCTTTCGCTATCTCCCTCGCATTTTGCTTGCCTTCTCGCCCCCGCTATTTGTAAGGCCTCATCGGACAGCCACTTTGCTTTCTTTCATTTCCTTTTCATTGGGATGGTTTTCATTGCTGCCTCCTGTATAATGTTACAAGCCTCCATCCATAGTTCTTCAGGCACTCTGTCCACCAAATCTAAATCCTTAAACCTGTTCCTCACTTCCACTGTGTATTCGTAAGGGATTTGATTTAGATTGTATCTTACCGGCTCAGTGGTTTTTCCTACTTTCTTCATTTTAAGCTTAAATTTTGCTATAAGAAGCTGATGATCTGAGCCACAGTCAGCTCCAGGTCTTGTTTTTGCTGACTGTATAGATGATGACACCAAAGGTGCCATGGGCTTTGAAGACACTCGAACTCAGGACGCAACGGAGAAACGTGCCAAGAGGAAGGCACGCTTGGCAAATCCTCACCATAATCAACTCCTGCCAGGAAACCAATGTCCCCACTGTGGAAGGATGTGTGGATCTAGAATTGGCCTCCACAGTCACTTATGGACTCATTGTTAAAACCGTGTTTATGGAAGACAATCTTACTCGGCTATGAGTGATCACCAAAGAATAAATAATATATGGTGCTTGACAATCGGTCAGTGTAAATAAATTCTCCGTGCCCTCATATCTGCAAAAATATTGATACTGCTACATTGGAAGGACAAAATATACCCCCCCTTCGAACAATGGTAGGTGACATGACAACTCTTGCAGCCCATGAAAACAGATTGCCTTCAGATGAAGATTATGCATGGACAAATTGAATGAAATTTGAAATGTATTTGTTGAAACCATAGTGGCACATGGATTAACATATGCTTGAGGGAAACAATAAGTTTATCCATCTACATATATACTATATAGTTTTTAGCCTTAATTATATTTTATGGTTATTTTGCTATTGCTGTTTTCCTCTGCTTTTAAAAATATTTTAATGTATTCTCTTCCCCTCCTCTATTCTTTCTTCTTTACTTTAATTTACTATAATAATTTACTATAATTTACTATAGTAATACCAATATATATAAGTTCTTAATTTATTTACAGTGATTTTGACTGAAATAATGTGTTGTACCATAGGAAAGTAATCACTGAGCTTTAACCTTCATTGAGTGTGTCGAAAGAAAACCCGAGCTTTCTTTCCAAACTGCCTCACCCTTAATTTGAATCTTAGGTTCTTCCTTTCATATATTTATGAATCCTTGCTGCTGGATATTGGAAAACATTACCAAATATATGGAATCCCAGCCCTCTTAAGTGTTATTTACAAGTGCTATCTGCAAGGGGTGTCTTAAGTTTTAAATCACCCAGAATCAGGTCACATTATCTCCCTCCCATCTTTATTGAGGCAGTTTCTCACAGAGGCAACACAGGCGTGATGAGGCTCTGGGAATAGCCTAGCCTGGCCTCTGAGGTCGTGTGACTCTCCCAGCCCCTCCATTGAGGAGAGTGAACTTCTGTATCTGTGGAGGTCCCCAGCATGACTGAGAGCTGCAAGAGTAACATGCAGAGCCAGATCACCCATGAGGTGAGGCAGTAGCGTAGCATGGGTTGCCAGTGCCCAGGGCCACACGGATGGGAGGGGGGGGACAGAGTACACATACGCATTCAACTGCCTAATGGCATCTGTATTGAGGCATTCTCAAAGTAAAGGAAATATTGAACTCTGATTAATAAGAATACACACAGAGGCTTGAACCAGCAAGACTCTGGGAAGGGTGCATATAATCGTCTCTCTCTCTCTGCCTCTACCCCTCAGCCCAGGTCGTTTTATTCACAAAAGAACTTTTTACAGCGTGTTTGTAAGAACCAATCAGATTTCTTCTGAGCATTTCCACAAACCCCACATGGGAACAAAGTTAAACTACCAAAACTAATTAAGCACACATATTTCTGGAGTAAACAAAGAACAGAACTACAAAGGAGAGCATTTGGCAACCCCGGAGGTGAAAAACAAGCGATATAGATGATAAGAAGGATGGCCAGGAGGACAGCAATCATTATGTGAAACCTGTTTATGTGAAACCTGTTTCCTGGCCCTAAGATTAACATCCTAAGATTAACATATCACAAAAGCTAGATCAAAAGAAGCTGCCCACTATCTTTGATGACCCAGGATGCCTGCCAGGCATTTGATTAATTGATGCTTTGGTAGGTGCAGCAGCTGGAGGGCACCTGGGATGTACCACCACTGGTCATATGGCCTCAGGAGCAGGGCTAAAAGAAGTCTCCCTGTACCCATGTTGGTTCTCTCTCCCCTTTTAAAGTCTGAATAGAGCAAATAGTGCATCATACCAAATCCTTATAAATTTTATAATATGGCGTCATACAAGTGGGGAAGATTTAAAGCACAGTCTGGTTGTCATGGTCTGGTTCACGGGCGATCAAAGTCCCGGCAGGGGACGTCAGGACTGGGGGCAAGATGGCGGGGTGGAGCAGGAAGGGGGGGCCAGGAGTCAGGAAGCCAGGGGTCCGAGGGTCAGGAAGCAGGGAGTCAAGAAGCCGAGGTTCAAGGATCAGGAAGCAAGAAGCCAAAGGCAGGAAGCGTGTTGCTGTGGCCAAGAGCTGAAGGGAAATGCTGACCTTATATCCCTTCCTAGGTCTTGCCACCAGGTGCTGTGAGTTACCAATCGGCCTCACCTGTGTGGCCGCACCTTGCCTCTTCAGAACAAACTTAGGAAGGCCCCAGTCCTGAAAAGTCCTATTGGTTACAGGGCCTGGCTCCTGCACGCACACTTGACACTGGTGGATGGAAAACTGGAGATGTGATTTCCCTCTGCTCATGGTTTTCTCTTGAAAACTACTTCTAACCAGCCAGCTTACTTCTACACATGCAGCCCCGACAGGAGAAAAATGACTAGAATGTAGAGATTCTAAGGCACAGCAAGCAGAAGACCCTTCAGTCACACTTCATCCTCCCTGCTGACCATCGCCCTGCAATTTCAGGAGCATCCATGTTGACCCAATTCTGCCCCATGAAGCGAAGGTTTTGAAATTCGCAACTGGTTGTGCAATATGAGAAGGGTGTACACTATTAAACACTATTAAACAACATGCTGTGCACCCATGGGTGGGAAGAGCTGCCCACGGGGGTAGGGCAAGCGTCCCAGGGGGGTGGTGTGGTGATGTCACCCCCCTCAGGGATAACGCCCAGGGTTGACCGCACCCCCTTCCTCCGCCAGTGGAGCTTCTGTAACATATTGTCCTGGGAAGATTGGCTCTAGGCCTACTCTACTTAGAATAAATGTTGCTTGGATAAGCCTACCTGCAGTTTCTCTGATCTTAAAAATGTTGCGAAGGGAAGGATTTCATAACACGTCATGTTGCAGACGGCTTTTAGTTTGACCCCCTCGTCCTTCCCACTGCTTTGGCAGAGCTCAGATAAAATATTAGAAGAATGAGCACAATTATTTCTCCTCAGAAATACATGTGTGCCTCATTTCTCAGAACTTTGTGGTGCAGAAATGTGGAAAATTCAGTGAGAATTGGGTCTGTTACATCTACCTCCCTGAAGGGGAACAGATGGCCAAGCATGCAAAAGGAAGGGAGACGTAGTAATGGGGGACTTCAATTACCCGGATATTTGTTGGATGTCAAACTCAGCCAAGAGCATAAGGTCAAACAGATTCCTCACTGGCCTTGCAGACAACTTCGTTGTCCAGAAAGTGGGAGAAGCAACAAGAGGAACAGCCATTTTAGATCTGGTCCTAACCAATGTTGATGACCTGGTTAGTGGGGTAGAAGTGGAAGGATCATTAGGCGCGAGTGATCATGCTCTTCTGAAGTTTACTATACAGCGGAAAGGAGCAGCCAAGCATACTAGGACTCAATTTCTTGACTTTAAGAAAGCCGACTTCATAAAACTTAGGGAAGTGCTGGGTGAGATCCCATGGACAGTAATACTAAAAGGAAAGGGAGTTCATGATGGCTGGGAGTTTGTTAAGAGGGAGATAGTAAAAGCACAACTTCAGGCAATACCAATGAGACGGAAACATGGAAGGTGCCTAAAGAAGCCAGGGTGGCTATCTAAAGAACTTTTAACTGAGTTAAGATTAAAAAAGGATGTGTACAAAAAATGGAAATGGGGGGGAACCACCAAAGAGGAATTTAAACAAATAGCCAGCACGTGTAGACACAAAGTCAGAAAAGCTAAAGCACAGAATGAACTCAGGCTTGCTAGAGAGGTTAAAAGCAACAAAAAAAGGCTTTTATGGGTATGTTTGTAGCAAAAGGAAGAACAAAGAAACAGTGGGGTCACTCAGAGGAGAAGATGGTGAAATGCAAACAGGGGACACAGAAAGGGCTGAACTCCTCAATGCCTTCTTTGCCTCAGTCTTCTCCGATAAAGAAAACAATGCCCAACCTGAAGAATTTGGAGCAAATGATTCAGCAGAGGAAACACAGCCCAGAATAACTAAGGAGATAGTACAAGAATACTTGGCTAGTTTAGATGTATTCAAGTCTCCAGGGCCAGATGAACTGCATCCAAGAGTATTAAAAGAACTGGCAGATGTGATCTCAGAACCACTGGCAGTCATCTTTGAGAATTCCTGGAGAACAGGGGAAGTTCCGGCAGACTGGAGGAGGGCAAATGTTGTCCCTATTTTCAAAAAGGGGAAAAGAGAGGACCCAAATAATTACCGCCCAGTCAGTCTGACATCAATACCAGGGAAGATTCTGGAGCAGATCATTAAGCAAACAGTCTGTGAGCACCTAGAAAGGAATACTGTGATCACCAATAGTCAGCATGGATTTCTGAAAAATAAGTCATGTCAGACTAACCTGATCTCATTTTTTGACAGAATTACAAGCCTGGTAGATGAAGGGAATGCAGTGGATGTAGCCTACCTTGATTTCAGCAAGGCATTTGACAAGGTGCCCCATGAAATTATTGTAAAGAAGCTGGTAAAATGTGGACTTGAATATGCTACCACTCAGTGGATTTGTAACTGGCTGACTGACCGAACCCAAAGGGTGCTCATCAATGGTTCCTCTTCATCCTGGAGAAGAGTGACTAGTGAGGTGCCACAGGGTTCTGTCTTGGGCCCGGTCTTATTCAACATCTTTATCAACGACTTGGATGATGGACTCAAGGGCATCCTGATCAAATTTGCAGATGACACCAAACTGGGAGGGGTGGTTAACACCCCAGAGGACAGGATCACACTTCAAAACGACCTTGACAGATTAGAGAACTGGGCCAAAACAAACAAGATGAATTTTAATAGGGAGAAATGTAAAGTATTGCACTTGGGCAAAAAAAATGAGAGGCACAAATACAAGATGGGTGACACCTGGCTTGAGAGCAGTACATGTGAAAAGGATCTAGGAGTCTTGGTTGACCACAAACTTGACATGAGCCAACAGTGTGACGCGGCAGCTAAAAAAGCCAATGCAATTCTGGGCTGCATCAATAGGAGTATAGCATCTAGATCAAGGGAAGTAATAGTGCCACTGTATTCTGCTCTGGTCAGACCTCACCTGGAGTACTGTGTCCAGTTCTGGGCACCACAGTTCAAGAAGGACCCTGACAAACTGGAACGTGTCCAGAGGAGGGCAACCAAAATGGTCAAAGGCCTGGAAACGATGCCTTATGAGGAACGGCTAAGGGAGCTGGGCATGTTTAGCCTGGAGAAGAGGAGGTTAAGGGGTGATATGATAGCCATGTTCAAATATATAAAAGGATGTCACATAGAGGAGGAAGAAAGGTTGTTTTCTGCAGCTCCAGAAAAGCGGACACGGAGCAATGGTTCCAAACTACAAGAAAAAAGATTCCACCTAAACTTTAGGAAGAACTTCCTGACAGTAAGAGCTGTTCGACAGTGGAATTTGCTGCCAAGGAGTGTGGTGGAGTCTCCTTCTTTGGAGGTCTTTAAGCAGAGGCTTGACAACCATATGTCAGGAGTGCTCTGATGGTGTTTCCTGCTTGGCAGGGGGTTGGACTCGATGGCCCTTGTGGTCTCTTCCAACTCTATGATTCTATGATTCTATTCTATGAAGCTCTGACTCCCTGACTAACACTTGGTTGCTAATTATTTTATCTGTTTAGAATGGAGCAATTGTTGTTGTTGTTTAGTCGTGTCCGACTCTTCGTGACCCCATGGAGCAGAGCACGCCAGGCACTCCTGTCTTCCACTGCCTCCCTCAGCTTGGTCAAACTCATGTTGGTAGCTTCGAGAACACTGTCCAACCATCTCGTCCTCTGTCGTCCCCTTCTCCTTGTGCCCTCCATCTTTCCCAACATCAGGGTCTTTTCCAGGGAGTCTTCTCTTCTCATGAGGTGGCCAAAGTATTGGAGCCTTAGCTTCAGGATCTGTCCTTCCAGTGAGCACTCAGGGCTGATTTCCTTCAGAATGGATAGGTTTGATCTTCTTGCAGTCCATGGGACTCTCAAGAGTCTCCTCCAGCACCATAATTCAAACCCCTTCATGGATCACTGCCTTGCCGTGGCGAAGGGGCTTGAATAACTCAGAGAAGCTATGACCTATGCCAAGCAGGGCACCCAAGATGGACAGGTCATAGTGGAGAGGTTTGACCAAATGTGATCCACTTGGAGGAGGAACCGGCAAGCCACTCCAGTATCCCTGCCAAGAAAACTCCATGGACAAAGACAACAGGCAATGGAGCAATTAAAATTAGTTTAATTCATTCTCCTGTTCGTTTTAGGAATTTATATGCTGTCCTTTGATTATATTTTTTTCAGGGCAGCTTGCAAATAAAATAGTGTCACACACCGCTCCAATCTCTGAGCAGTCTGAGAATCCAGGGGTTCCATACCTAAGGTCCATGGAAATGAGGCACTGCGGAGACTGTGGTGTCTTTATGATATATGGCTTATTTAACATGTATACAACCGGAGCCTACGTTGAAGGGGTTCACAGCATTAACACCCCAATAAGGTCTTGCTTCTCCTATAGCCACAGAAGCCCTGGATTCAAACATGAATCCACCATTGTGCTCTCTCCCTCTCCAGCTTGCTGCGTTTAACAAACTGCAACCTCTTACCCCTTGGTCACATCACCACCACTGCAATCCTGAACTCAACTCTGCTATCTCAGAGCTGAGGGAGGGGTCCCTTCCATTTTCCACAGGGCACAGAAAGCCATCTCTCTGGATTTCAAAACAAAACAAATTCCTTCCAGTAGCACCTTAAAGACCAACTAAGTCAGTTCTTGGTATGAGCTTTCGTGTGCATGCACACTTCTTCAGATTTGGTATCTGAAGAAGTGTGCATGCACACGAAAGCTCATACCAAGAACTGACTTAGTTGGTCTTTAAGGTGCTACTGGAAGGAATTTGTTTTGTTTTGACTATGGCAGACCAACACGGCTACCTATCTGTCTCTGGATTTCCTTTGTCTTTGGTTAATGACAGATTTACCAGGTGATTTCCTGAATATGGGAAGTTAGTTCAATCGCTTAGCCTGTATCTTAACACGTGGCTAAATCCACCTATTAGACCCAGGAAATTAGGGAAATCTGACACTCCCAAGCCCTGGCACCCCCAACTCATAACAATATATAATAAAACAAAGCAGTATAAAAACAGAAATAAAACTGGGGATTTAAACACCTTTTTTTTTAAAAGTAATTTATCCTGCCTGACTGGAAATCCTGTGTAGAGTCAAAGTGTGGAAAAAGTGGTAGCTTTTTAGCAGGGAAGAGAAAAATAACTACACATGCTCACTGACTTTATCATCACTTCAGCTGTTCCAGGAGTTTTTTCTGGTGTTTGAGAACAGTAATGGGGCACAGTCACATCAAATTTGTCACGGTAGACCCCTTCTCTGCCTCTATGGGTGATGCAGACACACTGCTATGAGCTACTCAGTAGGAAGACCAAGCACACACTGAGGGCACTGAAAAACCAAGGGCACAAAAAAAGATGTTTTTTAAAAATTGGAAAGAATTTGACACTTGATCTTTCGAAAGAAGCGCTGAAGGAGGCATCGTGGCAGAAACAAGAACTTGGTTCGACTTCCTCCCCTGCACACTCTTCCTTCATTTCCCCGTTCTTTTTATGACTTATCCCCACCTAAACCAGGGGGCGCCCCACCAACAGCAGATCAAAATAACGCCAGGAAGAAGGAAGAGCCCTGGCAGTGTGTTGCACACAGGGCAGAATGCACGCGTGCACGCAAGTTTTGCGTCCTTGCAAAAAACCAAAACAAAACACCAGCAACGCGGCTTGCTTTCTTTGAACTGCATCGCCACCAGCATCCTCATGTTATTATTTGCATCTCTCCAATCTCACTGGCTTCCTCCAGACGCATATTTTGTTTTTGATTTTCCGGGGGACTGGTGGTGGGAGCTCCCCAATTTGCCCATCTCTAGGGACCTTTCCAGGTCCGGCTCTGCGCACGACTCGTGCCAAGAAGGAGCGTGGGCGAGGAGCAAGGGGCGCGCAAAGGCGCCCTCGCGCAAAGTCACCGCGCTTGACCCTGGCGGGGTGGCGGGCGGGACCAAGAGAAGGAGAAGGAGGAGCGCCGTCTGACATTTCCTGCCCAGGCTACCTTGCGAAGGGACTCCTGAGCCCGCCTCCCGCTCGCGAAAGCAAGGTGGGTTGGCCCCGGCCGGGCGCTTTTAGACCTCCCGCCGTTGCCATACTGCTGCTGCAAGCCCAAGCCAGGCACACGGGGTCTCCACCATGGAGCGCAGCTCGGCCGCCGTGGGTGCCGTGAGGCGCCTCCGCACGCATTCTGCGCAGCAGCAGCAGCAGCACCCTCGCCCAAACCAGCAGCAGCAGCCGCCGTGGCGCCCGGACCAGGAGCCCGACGGACTGGACGGGAAGAAGCCGGCGGGCAGCCGGGGAGGAGGAGGAGGAGCGAGGGGCCTCCCGCTGCTGCCGGAGGCGCGCACGGCCCTGCTGCTGCTGCTCTACTTGCTGGCGCTGCGCGGGATCGCGCACCTCTCCCTGCGGAGGCTGGTGCAGCCGGCGGAGCGCCGCCCCGGCGAGGATTTCAGCGCCCCGCGCGCCAGGTAACCGCAGGTAGCGGCGGCTGCGACGGCTCTCTCGCGCGCTTGCCGGGTCCCAGGTCCCTGCTTCCGTGGCCAAGAGTGGGGTGCGTGGGTGGGAAGGGTCCAGGGACAGATGCGCCCCCCAAATCAAGTACATAACTAACTGAGGTTCTGGCCCCCACCCCAATATAAAGCCTGCCCGCCCCCTCGAACATGAATCCTAGCTACACCCGTGGTCGCTTCCCCCGTCCTCCTGCGCACCTGCATCTCTGGGAGAGGGAGACATGGGCGTATCCGGGGAGCGGGGAAGACGGAGCCACAATACTATTGAAAAGCACTGAAAGTGCACAATTATCTGAGGTCCTGTGTGCCCCCCCTCCCAGCAGAAGCCTCCCCCATAATGTCCTCAACAACTTTGGAGGATCCCCTAAAAAAAGCTTTGGCTGCCCTCCTCCCCAACGAAAACATTGGTTCTGCCCATGGAGAGAGAGAGAGGTGGAATGCTCTCCTCCGGGAGGGCCAACTTGGCCCCACGCCCATGGGTGCCCAGGTCCATGGGTTTCATACAGTGTCTGGCCCCGGGGTGTTGGCTCCTATGCCCTCCTCCTGGATTAATGTACTGATGTACCCTGATGTACTTTGAATCTGATCTAGATAGGAGTTTCAAACGTTGTGTCATTGTGTTCCCTATGTCCTTTTTGATTGTAGTAGCTAGCAATAAAGGATAGCTGCTGGGCGTGTACATGGGGGCGTGTTATACATGGAAAAATACAGTATGTCTTTTTTAAGGCTATTAAGGTGCCTTTAATGTGTAGGTAGGAACGAACAGGGAGCACTCGTGTTTTCAGAATCTCTGGGGTTTAATTGAACTGTGGCAAAGCCCCAGAAATGGTTTCTGTAATAACAGTAATTTTATTATTTATACCCCGTCCGTCTGGCTGGGTTTCCCAAGCCACTCTGAACAGCTTCCAAACATATGTTAAAACATAATAAATAATCAAACATTAAAAACCTCCCGATACAAGGCTGCCTTCAGATGTCTTCTGAAAGTCAGATAGTTTTTTATTTCCTTGACATCTGATGGGAGGGCGTTCCACAGGGAGGGTGCCACCACCAAGAAGACCCTCTGCCTGGTTTCCTGTAACTTTGCTTCTCACAGTGAGAGAACTGCCGGAAGGCCCTCGGAGCTGGACCTCATTGTCTGGGCTGAACTATAGGGGTGGAGATGCTCTTTCAGGTATACTGGACCAAGGCTGTTTAGGGCTTTAAAGGTCAGCACCAACACTTTGAATTCTTCTCGGAAACATACTGGGAGCCAGTGTAGATCCTTTAGGACTGGTGTTATATGGTCTCGGCGGCTGCTCCCAGTCACCAGTCTAGCTGCCGCATTCTGGATTAGTTGTCGTTTCTGAGTCACCTTCAAAGGTAGCCCCACGTAGAGTGCATTGCAGTAGTCCAAGTGGGAGAGAACCAGAGCATGCACCACTCTGGCGAGACAGTCTGCGGGCATACCAGATGGAGCTGGTAGACAGCTGCCTTGGACTCAGAATTGACCTGTGCTTCTATGGATAGCTGTGAGTCCAAAATGATTCCTAGGCTGCACACCTGGTCCTTCAGGGGCACAGTTACCCCATTCACACCCAGGATCAGTTGCCCCAAAACAGTACTTCTGTCTTGTCAGTATTCAGCCTCCGTTCTGTTAGCCACCATCCGTCTTCCAGCTGCCTCCAGACACACATACAAGTCGTTCACTGCCTTCACTGGTTCCAATTTAAAGGAGAGGTAGAGCTGGGCATCATCCGCATACTGATGAACACCCAGCCCAAACCCTGTATGATCTCTCCCAGCAGCTTCATATAGATGTTAAAAAGCATGGCAGAGAGGACGGATCCCTGAGGCACCCCACAAGTGAGCGCCTTGGGGTCTGAACGCTCCCAACACCAGGGCTAGGATGTATGAGGTTAGTGGACAACCACAGCAGAAGATAAAGTCCACTGAATGAAGTCGGACAAATCCTGCCTTGGCTTCCTAGAATTTGCTACCAGGTTAAGTTACTGACTTTGGTATACAGAGCTCTCTATACCCTGGGTTGCAAGTATTTGAAGAAGTGCATCTCTTGCTACCTGCTAACCCACGCCTTAAGATCAGTGGAAGAGGCCTTCCTTTTGCCTCCATCAGGGGCTGTTTGCTGTATAACAGCATGGAGCAAGCAAGGCCTTCTCTGCTATGGCCCCCTGTATGTTAAGCTCCCTCCCATTAGACCTGTGGTTGCCTACAGCTTTCAGATGTCTGCTTAGGATGTAACTCCCCACTTGCTCCTGCCTTCCTGTGGAAGTGGCTGGTCTAGTGACTGCCTGCTTTATTATTTTATTATATTTATTGTTTTCAGATGCTGCTAATGTTTACTGGTTTTATGGTTTTCATTTTAATCCTCGTAGTGCATTTTACAGTGGTACCTCAGGTTAAGTACTTAATTTGTTCTGAAGGTTTGTACTTAACCTGAAACTGTTCTTAACCTGAAGCACCACTTTAGCTAATGGGGCCTCCTGCTGCCGCTGCACCGCCGGAGCACGATTTCTGTTCTCATCCTGAAGCAAAGTTCTTAACTTGAAGCACTATTTCTGGGTTAGCGGAGTCTGTAACCTGAAGCGTATGTAACCTGAAGCGTATGTAACCCGAGGTACCACTGTATTTGATGAAGCGTTGTATACCACTGCAGTGGTACCTCTACTTACGCGCACCTCTGGTTACGTATCCTTCGGGTTACATACATGGCAAACCTAGAAGTATTTTTCCGGGTTTCCCGCATGCGCAGAAGCGCTCTACTGTGCACATGTACAGAACAGGCACCTCTGGTTGCGAAAACCTCAGGATCCGACCGGAGCTCCGGAATGGATCCCTTCCGCAACCGGAGGTACTACTGTATTGGAGTCGAAAGGTATGTTATAAATACAATGCGTAATATCTGAGGGGTCATCACTGACTACCCAGAGGATTTGGGATGAAGTGGGCTGTACAGTGGTACCTCGGGTTACATACGCTTCAGTTTACAGACTCCGCTAACCCAGAAATAGTGCTTCAGGTTAAGAACTTTGCTTCAGGATGAGAACAGAAATTGTGCTCTGGTGGCGCGGCAGCAGCGGGAGGTCCCATTAGCTAAAGTGGTTCTTCAGGTTAAGAACAGTTTTAGGTTAAGAACGGACCTCCGGAACAAATTAAATACTTAACTTGAGGTACCACTGTATCTCCCTTAGTTTGGGAGTTTTGCAGAAGTAGCATGAGTCTTGCGTGTGTGGAGGAATTGAGAAGGGAGCAGACAGGATCTTGTGCGCCACTATTTGGAGAGGAAAAGAAGCGGTACAAGAGCCTTTCACTACTTCCCCTTTGGCAAAAAAAACAACAACTAGTCAGGCTGTATTTCTTCCGGCTGGTTAGTCATCCTAGCAAACGCTTCTGAGTAGGACAACTTGGGAGCATATTTCTGCTAGAACCTCTTTTTCCACATTCAGAAGATTTAGGTAGCAGGTGCATATCTGTGCAGACACAGTGTTAGAAACTCAGATATGTAAGCTGGGGCCAAATGGCTCCTTAAACCAAGGTTGCAGTCTCCAAAATGAAATGTCTGTTTGCTATTTTGGGACAAGACGGCTGTAAAGTCTTATTTTTCAAATGATGGATTGACTGTGATTGATCAGTTAGACATCTGGCTAGCTCAGAAGACCTTGAGCTAGGTTAAGAACTTGAGAGAACTTCAAGAAGAAAAGTCACTTGATCCAAGGACAGTCCACATATATATTGGCTTATTCCGACCTCTTTTTCTTCCTGGTGACACGGGCCATTCGTAACGTGGGAATATTCTTCACAACGGTGAGCAGGGCAGTGGGACGGGGCAAGCAAAGTCAAGCTACAACGGTTAACTGTAACGTCATTCACTCACCTTCTCAGGCTGCCCAGAAAAAGCATTTTGGTTCCCAAAGTTCATTCCAATTGTGCGGATAAAATATAGTGGATAGAATTCTCCATGGTGGGGTATTGGTGTGTGAAAACGGTCCAGATCCTATGGTTTCTATGGTTCTCAGGCATGCAACTCCAAATGGTGGAGATCTTCACTTGGTCGCAAGTGGCCGATAAGTCAGTTGGAAAATATGCCTGCGCTTGACTGGTTTCAAATGCTGACAGTAATAAATAATAATAAATTTTTATTTATATCCCGCCCTCCCCAGCCGAAGCCGGGCTCAGGGCGGCTAACAACAATGAAATGATACAACATTCTAAAATCATTTCATTATAAAATTAATTCAAATCAAATTGATGGCAACCATTGGGCTAGAGTTCTG
The DNA here is from genome assembly GCF_964252035.2 of Podarcis erhardii. Lineage (NCBI taxonomy): Eukaryota > Metazoa > Chordata > Lepidosauria > Squamata > Lacertidae > Podarcis > Podarcis erhardii. The sequence continues at coordinate 16,566,943 of NC_138515.1, read as the reverse complement.
TGAAGATTGCCAAAGGAGGGATCCCGTCAGGCTGTGCCCTGGCCAAAGGCCTGGTGGAACAGCTCTGTCTTGCAGGCCCTGCGGAAAGATGTCAAGACCCGCAGGGCCCTAGTCTCTTGTGGCAGAGCGTTCCACCAGATCGGAGCCACAGCCGAAAAACTCCTGGCTCTGGTTGAGGCCAGCCTAACCTCTTTGTGGCCTGGGACCTCCAAGATGTTTTTGTTTGAAGATCGTAAGTTCCTCTGTGGGACATACCAGGAGAGGCGGTCCCGTAGGTACGAGGGTCCTAGTCCATATAGGGTGTAGGTAAATAAGTTTTACTTGGGGTATTTTGAGCCCATTCATGTTGATCATAGTTGAAATAGAGTGAGGCAAAAATCACATTGTTATTAGCCACTGTGGGTAGTTTGTGGGCAGTTCCTTTTATAACCTGCTAATCAGCCTCCAAAAATAGAAAAAAGCTGTTATGGGATAAAAACTGGCTTGTGTTCCCACAAGGCTCGTAATTAATCAGAAATAAAAAACAAGACTGAGAGCTAAGGGGATGATGATAGGAGGAGGCAATGGTAAGTGTAATATTGCTATTCCCAAGGCAGATTACGAGCTGAAAAAGACAATAAAATAGACAGCAAAGATCATGCACCTGATCACAATCTAATCCAATACAAAAAAAACACAATAATGAACGCATAACTATAAAATAAACAGCTTATATCAAATATTAAATACCAGCAGTTTACACTTAACAGCTTACAGTTTACACTTAACTGCTACAATAAAGAATTACTAAACGACAGTAAAAATAACGAGCAATGCGTAAAATAGCACAAAACATACAAAACCTTGTAAAGGGATCAAATTGAGAGACAAGGGTACACAACTTATAATTTATTAATACTTATATTTTTTTTTTAAAAAAAACCCTGAACTGTTGCTGTCCAATCCAGTGCCTTGTTTCTGTTATGGAAGGTATTTAGCTTAAACTTCTGTAGTTTCCTTGTTCAGAGCAAATCCAAAATATAGACGCATAGTTCTGGAGTGTAGACAGAGTTTCAGCTGAACTGGCTTTTATTTATTTATTTCATAAAAAACTATATTATTTCTTGGTTATAGAAGTGGTTTACAAAGGCTGCTTTTCTGTAACAATTCAGTATTAGTATAAACAAGGGAAAGTGTCCCAATTTGTATTTATGGGTTCTATCATTCATTTCATTTTCATTTTTTAATTTGTATACCACCTTTCTATCTTACAATACTTGAGGCGGTTTACAAGCTGAAGATACAAACTGTACATCTTATAACAATCTAATGCAATACAAAAATGTGATAATAAAACATAACTTTAAAATAGGCAACCTCCATCAAAAAAGTAACATTCAACAATCATTAGAATAGTATAAAATAATAATATCAACATATAAAAGTTAAACAGAAATCCACTCCACAGTTACAATAATATCTAAACTATAATCAATAAAACAACGGCAAGCCACAGTACATAAAACAATACAATACACATTGAGAAGCAGAGGGTGGAGCAAGGCTTCTGTTAGCATTTTCGCGTGGGACCCATAGAAATGAGTGTGACTATAAGGAACATGGCATAGAAAAACAACTTTTAAAATATTCTTATCACCTCCTAGTCTCCCCAACTCCAACACTTTCCATTCCTTGAGTCAAATTTAGGGGAACCATGTGCTAAAAGTCTGTCTCACTTGTCGATATTGGCTTCAGTACTCTTGAACCAATCTTGTGCAAGTCACTGTGAATAAATATTTCAGATTCCTAGGTGTACGCTCACATTTCGGGCAACTTTTTGAAACCTGATTATTGAGTTTTAAAATTGAGCTAAGAAGAAAGCATTGGAACTACTTTCTAGTGCTTGCATTATTTAAATTTACCATAAGGGAGCTCATTACCACTTTCATCAAGTTTTAGGTAAATAAAGTGAGCCTTGGAGTTCCTGTTTGTTATTTTCTTATCTCCTCCTGTTTGGTGTCAGGCTTTATGGAACTTCCTTTTCCCCTTTTATTTCGTACCCATGCAGCTCTTTGTAGTTTTTAGCAACAGATCTCCCTTTGCACTTCAAACCTAAACCAATTTATTTGGAACTGGATCATATTGATTTCAGTATAACACTTCCAAATGCATATGTATAGAATTGCAGCCTTTGGCAGCAATGCTCGTAAACTGCCCTAGTTTTAAGTCCTGCTGGTTTCAGCAGGACTTACCAGTAGTTTCAAGCAACTTTAATTTTCAAGGAAAAGCAGTGCATTAAATATTTTGCAGTTTGGCGTGTACGACCTTGTGTAGCCATCAAACATATGCAGCATTTTATAGGTGGTGTCTGAAGCAAACACCTGAGAAACTGAAGTGCAAATTATTATTTATCTTCTAATGGAACTCTCCTGGGTAATGACTATACACATACAGGGTTGCTGTGTCGTTTGTGTTATCTGTTAGATTATTTCTGTTTTTAAAAAGAAATTGTTGGTTTTAATGTATTTATGCATGTGTATATGTTTTTTGCTTAAAATGTTTTAAGACACTTTTGAGTTGCTATGGGAAAAAAGTGACCAATAAACATAAAAATAAAAACTTTTGATTAATATTCAGATAATGCCCTGGGCATTAAATCAGATGGTTAGTATGTTTCCGAGCACAATTCAAAGTGTTGGTGCTGATCTTTAAAGCCCTAAACGGCCTTGGTCCTGTATACCTGAAGGAGCGTCTCCACCCCCATCGTTCAGCCCGGACACTGAGATCCAGCGCTGAGGGCCTTCTGGCGGTTCCCTCATTGTGAGAAGTAAGGTTACAGGGAACCAGACAGAGGGCCTTCTCGGTAGTGGTGCCCGCCCTTCAGATGTGAAGGAAATAAGTAGCTATCCTATCTTTAAAATACATCTGAAGGCAGCCCTGCTCAGGGAAGTTTTTAATATTTAACACTGTATTGTTTTTAATACTTGATTGGGAGCCGCCCAGAGTGGCTGGGGAAACTCAGCCAGATGGGCGGGGTATAAATAATAAATTATTATTATTACATTAGGTGTGTTGTGTATATGGAAAGATACATATGGTATATTTAATACAGAGTTGGACCTAGGTTACATCCTCAGTTAAGTATGAAACTCATTGAGTGGGCTTGAGGTAGTCCACATTGGTGTGAGGATAAATAGAATAACCCCACATAGGCGGAAGATTGCCAGATTCCAGTGCTCATGAAATATGAATGGGTTTTAAAAAAATCTCTGGACATAATCACTGTAAACATTGGGTGACATCCAAGTTTTGTGTGAGCGGATGTCTTCTTCTTCTTCTTCTTCTTCTTCTTCTTCTTCTTCTTCTTCTTCCCCCAGCAACCTCTCCTACAGCCACAAGATCTTCTCCATAGAGTTGGCAGAGGAGATTCTGGTGTGGGGGCACAGGAGGCTATGGGGCGGCCGAGGAAGAAAGGGAAGACCTATTTGCTCAGGCAGGAATCTGTTGCACAGTTGGGTGGGTGGGCATCACTCGATGTCCCCTCTTGTTCTTTTGAAGTGTTATAATAAGTAACGTGCCCATATTTGTACTGCTATTTAACATATTTCTAGCCTGTCTTCAGTGTTGCATGGAGTCTAAGCTGCTGAACAGACATTTTGTTCTCCTTCTCTGGTAGTCAGTGGAACGTTAAGCCCCATTTGCCCTGTCGGGTCAGCAAACGTTTCCAGCAGGGGGCCGGTCCACTGTCCCTCAGACCTTGTGGGGGGCCGGACTATATTTTGGAAAGAAAAAAAGAGAACTAATTATTATGCCCCACAAATAACCCAGAGATGCATTTTAAATAAAAGGACACATTCTACTCATGTAGAAATACGCTGATTTCTGGACCGTCCACAGGCCGGATTTAGAAGGCGATTGAGCCGGATCTGGCCCCCGGGCCTTAGTTTGCCTACCCATGCCCTAATAGCTTAAGGAATGTTCTTGCAATTATGTCATTGTTCACACCAACAGATCTAGCTTTCTCTTCAATGGCCTGTTAGGAGTAGCTGCTCTTTTGGAGCTGAGTTTGCATGCATTTGTGGGTTTTAATACATTCTTCTAATGCCCTGTTATGGTCTCCTACAGGACTTACCTAGAAAACATTACTGCAATTGGGCCCAGAGCAGTTGGAAGTCCGGAAAACGAAATCTTCACAGTCAACTACCTCTTGGAACAAGTTAAAGCTATTGAAACTGAAAGCAGTCATGTGCATACCATCTCTGTCGATATCCAGAGGCCCACGGGCACCTTCAGTATTGATTTTCTTGGAGGCTTTACCAGTTACTATGACAACATTACTAATGTCGTGGTCAAGCTGGAACCCAGGACTGGAGCAGAGCATTCGGTGCTCTCCAACTGCCACTTTGACTCTGTACCACATACTGTCGGTAGGTAACATCAGAAAAAATTTGTATAATGGGGGCAGGGGGGCTGCCACTTCGCAAGAAATTTGTGTTTCCCCCTTTCTTTAAGAGGTGGACCCCAGCGAAGGCCCAGATCTTTCTGTTCACTGATTCTGGTGGAGAAATTTCTAAGAATTCTCCACAAATGCAATTTATTGAGCTGGCCTAAATATTTTATTTAAAGTTGCTTATGCTTTGTAAAAGGGACGCAGGTGGCGCTGTGGTGTAAACCACTGAGCCTATCGGCCAAGGGTCCCTTTACCTTTACCTTATATGCTTCGTAAGTCTTAGTTGTTGGGTACTTTGTAGACATCGTCAGCTTCACAGCACGCTGAGAATATTTTTACTTTTCAAAAGCTTATATTAATGGGGTGAATTTGTATACATTCCCCACACACTTTTACTTTTTCTGCAGATTTAAAATTAGTTGTAATTTACTGGTTATCCAGCTTAACATTTTATAAAAGGCAAAAAACCTCTTACCTAAACGTAATTTTGTTAACAAGACTTAACCTGCCTACAAAGGCTTATCCCACAAACTTTTCTGAATCTGGGTAATGAAATTTTTGCACAGTAGTTTTTTGTTTGTTTGCTTTTTTTTGTTTTAAAAAACGCTCAGTAGTTTTATAAAACTATTAAAATGTCAAAGGCCATCATGGCTCAGAACTCTCGATAATTTTGTGCTTTTACACAGTCATTTTCCTTTTGTTTTTTGAAATGCTAGCGAAAGGAAGGACTGCATCTGATTTTATGCCAAGCGCTTTCAAGCACTCACAATTGGCAAGGAGGCAGGAAATTCTTCGTTTCGTTTCCATAATCCTCTTAGGGTGTTTTCATGTAACAATACAAGGCTGAAAGAAAACCTTTTAAAGGCGTTTTACTGAAATGAGGTTTTAAAAAATTGTGCAGCAGTTGTGCATCAATACACATAAACTGATTGTGCTCTGTATATTTTTATTTTAAGGGGCCAGCGATGATGCAGTCAGCTGTTCTGTGATGCTTGAGATACTGCACACCCTTTCTAAATCACCCAAACCATTGCAGCATGCTGTCATATTCCTGTTTAATGGTGCAGAAGAGAGTGTCTTGCAGGTAAGTGTGGATTTATGAAACAATAAAATCAATGACAAATCAAAAAACAAAACAACTTCATTTCTTTATAATATTGGTTTATATTTTGATTCTGAGGGTTCTCAGAGTGACTTAACAATGTGTATGAAAACAGTGAGACTGGCTCCCACCTGAAGCCAGTCAATGAAAAGAATACAGGACGGCGCTAGCAGCATCAATACATTTAAAAAGTTTCAGAGGAGGGGCAGTAGAAGAAGCGGAGGAAGAGTGAATGCAAGAGCTGTTTACTTTGGGCACTGCCATGTTTTGCAGCAGCTCTGGTGTCCTCTACATACTGTTGGCACCATAAACCCCAAATCATTTCCCAGCAGTTTCATGTAGAGCAGTGATGTCCAACCGGTTGACCACAATCGACAGGTAGATTCTTGGGCGATTGCGGGACCCTTATCGATCGCGGGAAGAAAAGTAAAGTATTTTGAATGTTTCTGACCCTTGCCCTCCTCGCTCTGTTCCTACATAGCGTCATAAGGTCAATCTTTTGTAGTCTGCTTCCGACGTCTGTTGGCTTTATTGTTTTGCGCCCATGTTAGTGTTGCAGTTAATTGCTAGCCTCCCCCTCCCCCCAAGAAAAGTTGAAAAACTTTAAGATAAAAAATTGGATTTAAGAATTTTGGACATGCTTCGGGCGAAGAAAGGGTAATCAATCTGCCAACAACAGCCACTGAGGTGCCAAGAGTGATGGGAGGAAGAAAGATGATATCAAAGAATAACATCTAAACTGGTATGTTGGAACGGAACAGAAAGGAGGGGGGATAAAACTTTTTCTGTTTCTACTACGATAATACCTAGCAGCCCCCCCCGAAGAACCGTCTACATTACCTATAGCAAGTGAGATCGGAAAATATAAACTGTGTGTGGAAATAATAACATTAACTAAAGCCTTTGCTCTTCGAAATACTTGGAAGAAGATAAAAGACTCTTCTGTGACACGCTATTTAATCGGGATCCACCATTATGAGTTTATGAGTTGGCAGAGATGAATAGTCATAGGGAGAGGCGAGCTCTTACTATGTTATTATAGCTGTATTTCAAGTCTGATTTGGCAAACCTCCCCTGGAAAGACTAATGTTTGGTGCAACCTGTCTGAGAAAATTAATGAGCAAACGCCTAGACTTTATTTCATCAGAACTGAGAGAAGATGGCGTCTGCCACCAGAGAAGGACTTTTGGATTGAATCTGCATAAATACCAGCGTGTGAGGACAAACTGCAAATAAAACACTTACCAGCTGCAGAAAAAAAAAAAAGGAGAGTCATACAAAGTTCACACAGAAGCATATTGTTGTTCACTTCAACTCGCCTGTGGGAACAGCTCAGAGGCTATGAAAGAAAGAAGGATAACAGCAGGAAGTTTTAAAGAAGGAACTATTGGAAACTCAAGGCAGTAGAACCATAAGATGATTGGACCCCACTGAACTTGAAGCATGGGAAGCCCCAACAAAAATAATTTATAATTTGGCAAAATATTTGGACTTTATGTATTTGTATAATTTGGAATATTTAATGTGATTTGATTGGATTGTTAAAATAGAAAACTTAATAAAAATTATTCTAAAAAAAAAAAGTTGAAAAACTTTGGCCTTCCCCCCTTAAAATAGCTCAGCAATTAATGCCCCCCCCCCAAAAGCTCAGGAACTCCTTTGGCCTTTACCCCCCTAAAAAAAGCTCTGCAACTGTGGCCTTTCTCCCCTAAAGAAAGCTCAACAATTCTGGCCTTTCCCCCCCAAAAATCTCAACAACATTGGCCTTTCCCCTCTAAAAAAAGCTCATGAACTCTGGGCAATCCTCGCCTTCCACATCCCCACACACGCTCCTCCGTGCCTGGTTTAGAGCTTGAAAAGCTGCAAGGACTATGGCACTGCAATCTTGAGGGAAGGCACTGTTTTGCTTGTTACTGTATGCTGTGGGTGACTTTTGGGCTGACGAGCAGGATAAAACGTTTTAAGTAAATACCGTACTTTTCCGTCTTGGGGGGCTCAAATTTAAGAAAATGGAGGGATTACCCAGGGTTGTTGAGCTTTTTTTAGGGGGGGGGGAGTTGCCAAAAATCGCTCACCCGCACACGTCACAAAATCTGCCTCCCGTCTGTCCCATCGCCGGCAGAAGCTGCCAATCACCTGCCCAACTGCTGGAGCATCAGCCAATCAACACCACCCATTGACGCAGCAACCAGTAACATGCCCAGTAGCCTCTGCAGCAACCAATCAAACGTCCACCCTATGCACTACCCATGTATAAGACGACCCCAACTTTTTTGCATGAATTTTAAAGGAAAAAACATAGTCTTATACACGGGAAAGTACTGTAAGTCTCCCAGTGCCTCCTTTTTGACACCCAACCTCCATGAGTAATCAGAGCTACCGCTCAATTGATGCATAAATTGTGTATCCAGTACCCGTCCCCTTTAGGTGGCCCAAAAGACTACTGTGCTCAATAATATTCAAAGTGGCTGAGAGTTGTAGCAGAACTGAAAGGGAAACAGGTTTCCTGTCCAGTTCCCAGGCTTGACCACCCAACCAGGGCAACCAAAGCAGTTTCTGTCCCAATACAAGGCTGAATTGAGGCAGACTGAAATGGATCCAGATACTGATGTTGTGCTTTAAAGGCTTGAGCATTCCTGTTGTTGTTGTTGTTGTTTAGTCGTTTAGTCGTGTCTGACTCTTCGTGACCCCAGGGACCAGAGCATGCCAGGCACTTCTGTCTTCCACTGCCTCCCGCAGTTTGGTCAAACTCATGCTGGTACAGTGGTGCCTCGCAAGACGAAATTAATCCGTTCCGCGAGTCTCTTCGTCTTGCGGTTTTTTCGTCTTGCGAAGCACGGCTATTAGCGGATTAGCGCTATTAGCGGTTTAGCGGCTTAGCGGCTATTAGCAGCTTAGCGGCTTAGCGGCTATTAGCGGCTTAGAAAAAGGGGAAAAACTCGCAAGAACTCGCCCGATGTTTCGTCTTGCGAAGCAAGCCCATAGGGAAATTCGTCTTGCAAAGCACCTCAAAAGACAGAAAACTCTTTCGTGTAGCGAGTTTTTCGTCTTGCGTGGCATTTGTCTTGTGGGGCACCACTGTAGCTCCGAGAACACTGTCCAACCATCTCATCCTCTGTCATCCCCTTCTCCTTGTGCCTTCCATCTATCCCAACATCAGGGTCTTTTCCAGGGAGTCTTCTCTTCTCATGAGGTGGTCAAAGTATTGGAGCCTCAGCTTCAGGATCTGTCCTTCCAGTGAGCACTCAGGGCTGATTTCCTTCAGAATGGATAGGTTTGATCTTCTTGCAGTCTATGGGTCTCTCCTCCAGCACCATAATTCAGAAGCATCAATTCTTCGGTGATCAGCCTTCTTTATGGTCCAGTTCTCACTTCCATTCATCACTACTGGGAAAACCATAGCTTTAACTATACGGACCTTTGTTGGCAAGGTGATGTCTCTGCTTTTTAAGATGCTGTCTAGGTTTGTCATTGCTTTTCTCCCAAGAAGCAGGCGTCTTTTAATTTCGCGAGCATTCCTAGGACCCAGCTATACAGCTGCAAATAGAACGTTTTAAGTGCACATTGTACAAACGTGACACTAGAAGGCGATGGTGAGCTTATGGCAAATTCAAACTATTTTTCAAAATGCTTAAAGCATTTTCAATGTGAGGCCAAAATTTGATGCCCCCCGCCCCCAGCCCTCTTGCTGCCTTCAAAAGGAAGCTCCAGCAGCCAATCGGAAGGCACAGAAGCCCCGTCGGACATTTTGCAGTTTAACTAGTTCTGTGCTCTTGCGACAAGTCATTTCCTTGCCTTACAAACACTGTTTCCTAATGTTTTGTGAGAACCAAAATTGCTTTTGTGTGATGAAACGCTGATTCAAATGTCTTGCCATGTTTGATGTCTCTTGTTTTTGCTTCTCATCAAGGCTAGTCATGGCTTCATTACTCAGCACCCCTGGGCTAAATCCGTTAGAGCATTTATTAATCTGGAGGCTGCTGGAGTAGGAGGGAAAGAACTTGTGTTTCAGACAGGTAAGATGCTTAATATTCCCTATCATGTATCCCCTATCATGCTTTTTTTTTTAAAGAAAACAAACAAATCCAAAACAAAACTACTCGGATACAACTGATGCAGAATCCATTGTGGTTATTATTATGTTTAAAATGTTATCATATAGTTGAACTTTCATCGGGGCCCTGGCGAAAGCAAACAGGTGTAAAATTAAAGGTGGGGAAATCAGGTTTTTTCCCCCACAGTCAGAATAATTGCTGACTGAATTAGTTATCCTTCTTCTTAAAGTCATCTGATCTGATATTCAGAGAAGGTTAATATTAAACCGTTCAGCCCCTTGATGTTCCAGCTAGCATTTAAACTGGTTTGGCAACTCTAGATGTGCCAAAATTTCTGTATTAAACGGAAACATGTTTGGAAGATCAGCAAAAGTGAATGAATTTCTTCCATAAGGCCTGTGTAAAATGGCAGAAATCGAGGCTGGATCTAGACGCGGCAAAGAAGCGTTTCGGTTTAAAGTGTTGTAAATTTAAACAGGGAAAACAGGTAGAGAAAAACTGGGACTCCACGTTGCCACCTGGTGGCACAATGTTATCTTGCACATACAACGCATATAAATTGCTTTATCTTTACCCGTCTAAACACTGGTCATTGATAGAGTTAGTTTCAAGTTCTATTCAGTTTGTATGCTTCTGGCCTGAAAAATCCCCTCCTCCCCCTTTCTGGTATAGCAGGAATCTACTCCTACATAGTAGATAAACCTGTAGTTACAGTTTTGTGTATGCTTCTGCCTTGGGGTGATTACAAGAAGTTTAAGTATCTAAGGAGCAACCTCTGCACATGCTTAACTTTTTTCTGAGTCTCACTAATAATCTCTGTACCTTTAACTGCAATTTCAGTTAGTCAGTCAGTCAGTCAGTCAGTCAGTTTTATTGCACATAGCCAAAGGCTGCCGCAACGTACACAGAATTATTTGACAATTAAAAGAAAATATACTGAATTGATAAAAAGACTTAAAACATTTATATTATTAAAACATTACGTACTCTAAACAGAGCTATAAAAGTACCCCAATGTGCAAATAAAAACATTAAACAATAAAATTCATAAGCTAAAATCATCACATGGTCACTAATGTTAAAAACAATATCAATTAATACAGTGTGCAATTTATACTCAAGAGTTTGGTGACAAAGATAGAGCATAGCCTGAGGTAGATAGAGAGGATCAAATAAATTATTCTCCTTTGCAGTTAATGGCTACCTTGGCTATATAATTTGCTCTAATTTTCCTAGCAGCAGTTGCAAAAAGTGCTACCTGCCAGGTCACATACTTATCTGTGTCTGCAAGGAGATATAACATCATGTCAAGGGGGTTTTGGCCAGGGGACCCTGTCATTATAGGTACTAAAAATCTTTTTCTTGCATCATTATATAAAGGACAGTGCAAGATATAATGCATAAGATCCTCTACTTCAGAACATCCCCTAATGCATACAGCTGCAATTTCAAGTATTCTCTTCTCCTGCATTATTACAAGAACAATGTAGGAGGAATATTTACCAGTAGCAATTTGGTTTGGGAAGTTTGCCCGTGTTCCACTATGTTAATATTTATTGCTATTCTTGCAAACACTGACTCAAAGAATGACACAAATAGAATTCTAGACATTGGAAATGAGTTCATCTTTCCCCCTCTGCTATTGGATTATTTTATATTGATTGAATTGTTTTTATTGTTTGTTTGAATGGATGTATGATTGCTGACTGAATACTGTTGTTTATTTTTATTATTACTGTTTCAGCTGACCTTGTAAAGCATTCTGGGGAAGGTTTTTATGGAGAGAGAGAGAAAAAATAGTCAGTGTATCAAAACATTGCTCCCATCAGGCAATGAAACAAAGGAGCAGGTAGTTCGTTCAGAAGTACTTTTGCCTGTGTTTTTAGTTCCAGTATTACTAAAGATGAATGCAAAAATCCCTGAAATTTGGATTACAAGGAAACAATGTGCATTGATAGAGTTCACAGTTGATGGGGGGGTGCAGCTAAAGGGGTTGGGTTCAGTGCAGCCCCTTCTTCAAATAGCAGGACCTGGAGCTACCTTGGGAGGATATAAATTTAATAAAATAAAAATGAATAAATAAAATGTTTATGGAAGAGGCTGAGATCCAGTGGAAGCTTCTATGCAATTCCCATCTCTATCTGTTCCCAACGGTCTCCCAACCCTCTGAAGCAAAATTTTTGGGGAAGCACAAAGGAGCTACAGTGGAAAGCGGCCGTTGTTTGACCCTTCCTCAAGGTCAAAGGTCTCTGGGTCGAGCACAAATTACTTCCTGTAAATCCAAATTTTGGGAATATTTGTATTTGCCTTTAGCTATACTGGAACTAGGGACGCGGGTGGCACTGTGGGTTAAACCACAGAGCTTAGGGCTTGCCGATCAGAAGGTTAGTGGTTCGAATCCCTGCGACAGGGTGAGCTCCCGTTGCTCAGTCCCTGCTCCTGCCCACCTAGCAGTTCGAGAGCACGTCAAAGTGCAAGTAGATAAATAGGTACCGCTCTGGCGGGAAGGTAAATGGCATTTCCCTGCACTGCTCTGGTTTGCCAGAAGCGGCTTAGTCATGCTGGCCACATGACCCAGAAGCTGTACGTCGGCTCCCTCGGCCAGTAAAGCGAGATGCGCGCCACAACCCCAGAGTCGGCCACGAATCGACCTAATGGTCAGGGGTCCCTTTACATTTACCTTTATACTGGAACTAAAAACACAGGTGTCATCAATGCAGTTTCTTGCTCTGCCTAATACCCCCCACCTTACGGTTTCAACATTAAGATAAGTAAAGGAGGTCCATGAGTGAAAGGTTTCCTGACCCTGATTCCCCTGGTTGTGTCCTCTGAAGACCTTCTCTGGATAATCATCACCATCATCATCATCACCATCATTCTTTATTATTTATATGCTGGACATCTGGCTGGTTTTTTTCAGCCACTCTGGGCGGCTCCCAACAGAGGACTAAAAACAGAATAAAACTTCAAACATTAAAAACTTCTCTAAACAGGACTGCCTTCAGGTGTCTTCTAAAAGTCAGATAGTTGTTTATTTCCTTGACATCTGATGGGAGGGCGTTCCACAGGGCAGGCGCCACCACCGAGAAGGCCCTCTGCCTGGTTCCCTGTAATTTCACTTCTCGCGGTGAGGGAACCACCAGAAGGCCCTCGGAGCTGGACCTCAGTGTCTGGGCTGCACATTGGGGTGGAGATGCTACTGAGCAATATGGGATTGAGAGGTCCAGATAAATAAATGTATCTGTATGAGTTAAGCCTGTGTCTTTGTGATAGGGCAAGCTACAGATCCAATACAGAGCGCAAATTTAAAATCGGGCAATTCTTCATTTTGCAATTGTTTCCTAATTATTCCAGGACCTGAAAACCCCTGGCTGGTGCAAGCATATATCTCTGCTGCAAAGCACCCTTTTGGTTGTGTCGTGGCTCAGGAAGTGTTTCAGAGTGGCATTATCCCTGCAGAAACAGATTTCCGCATTTACAGAGATTTCGGCAACGTTCCAGGTAAGTTGCTTGACCGTTTTGTTGGGCCATTATTTCTGCTTCCTTGTGTGTGCAGGAGAAGGAAAGAAAGAAGGTAGAAAAAGATGGTTCTCTTGTGTGAGCCATGCAAACAAAAACGTGTGATCTGGAGCGTTAGGGCGCAGGCTTAGCCGTCCAGCGCTGGAAAGAATTTCAGGCATTTCTTTCCTGGGGCAATATAACTAATGGCAAAGGGGCACAAGGTGCACAGATTTCGAAGCAACAGCAATAAACTGCAGCTTGAAAGCACTTAGGCTCTTGATCCTGTTCAAGGACAATCCAGACCCCATCAGGGCATTGGTGAGGTGTGATTCTGTGCCAGAGCTGCTGCTGTATCCAAAACCCTGTTGCTCACACCAACCAGGGTGGAAGGCAGGGAGACACCAGTCAAATAATGACAGTGGGGCCAACCTTGGCTCTAGTGGCTCTGCCACGGGGGACAGAAATGCTGGTGCCTCGCTTCAGGCAGAGGCTGGCAGAGCTGGGCAGAGGAACACCATCCAGTCAATGCTCCCCCCTTCAGTTTAATAATAATAATAATAATAATAATAATAATAATAATAATAATAATAATAATAATTTATTTGTACCCCGCCCATCTGGCTGGGTTTCCCCAGCCACTCTGGGCGGCTTTTCAACAAAGATTAAAAATACATTGAAATGTCACACGTTAAAAACTTCCCTGAACAGGGCTGCCTTCAGATGTCTTCTAAATGTCAGGCAGTTGTTTATTTCTTTGACATCTGGTGGGAGGGCATTCCACAGGGCGGGTGCCACTACCGAGAAGGCCCTCTGCCTGGTTCCCTGTAGCTTTGCTTTTCGCAGTGAGGGAACTGCCAGAAGGCCCTCAGCGCTGGACTTCAGTGTCCGGGTAGAGCGATGGGGGTGGAGACGCTCCTTCAGGTATATCGCTATATCGTCAAAACTGGTTTGACGTCCATATCATGATATCAGTTTCTTAATTTTTGTCCTGGCAATATATTGCAAATTATGGTGCATGTATGCTATGCAAAAATCGCAATGCAGGGAAAACTGCAAAGCCAGCCACGGCTTCTCTTGATTCCTGCAGCCTCTGTTGAATCTGCCGGCTCATCTGTCCCCTGCCTCTTGCAGGGGGGGGGGCAGCAAATCACCAGAGCAGGCGGTGGCCAAAATCATGAGGTGGGGGAAAACTTGAAGCCAGCACAATGCCTTTACGTAGCTCCAATCTTGTTTCAGACATTGTGATATATTGGTATACAGTGGTAACTCGGGTTACAGACGCTTCAGGTTACAGACTCTGCTAATCCAGAAATAGTACCTCGGGTTAAGAACTTTGCTTCAGGAGAGAACAGAAATTGTGCGGCGGCGGCGGCAGTGGGAGGCCCCATTAGCTAAAGTGGTACCTCAGGTTAAGAACAGTTTCAGGTTAAGAACGGAGCTCCAGAATGAATTAAATTCTTAACCTGAGGTACCACTGTACTGCAATGTCTAGCTGGTGGTATATCACGATGCTGAAAACCAGATATCGCCCAGCCCTAGTTGCAAACCGTAGCAGCATGTTATCTGTTACGACTGGAACTTCTGTCTAGAAGTAATTAACAGCACTCTAAAATAAAAGTGGAGTGTTTTGTTCTTAAATACAGTGGTACCTCGGGTTAAGAACTTAATTCATTCTGTAAATTGTGGCAGGTGGGTTCAGCCTTTGTCGGCAGCACACCACAGTTTGGTGCTGTCACTGCCTGTCTGGGTTTTTTTTTGGGGGGGGGGGCTTGACCACTGGATTGTGGAGGTCTCTTGGACTTCTGTCACAAAATCTGGAGCTACTACACCACTGGTTAAGCAAAGCAGTTTACGTTTTCTCTATGCAAAATACATGAAACAAACAAAACAAAAATCTCTGTTGGGCAATTTCCAGCTTGTGTATTAAAATATATCAAAATAAAGGCAAGGTGCTATTGCAGAAAACAGTTTCTGCTTGGTCATTAATGCTGCAAAACCATCCCAAAAAATGTTCAGTTCCTCCATAAACATAGCAAATCTGCAGAAATAGGTTGGGGGTGAAGTTTAACTGAAGCTTAAGTAAACACAATAGAAAAGAGCTTTGGCCCACCTTGTAATAATAATAATAATAATAATAATAATAATAATAATAATAATTTATTTATATCCTGCTCTCCCCAGCCAAAGCTGGGCTCAGAGCAGCTAGGAACAGTAAAAATAGCACAGTTTACATAAAATCACAATCAATTAATTGAAATACATTCTAAAATCAATTCATTCTAAAATCAATTCAGAACTAGAACTAGTTACGAACTAGAACTTTTTCGGGGGGGGGGGAGGGACTTGCACAAAGAGGCTAATTTTGTCCCAAGTTGTTTCATTTGATGCTTATTTTGTTACTGATCAGACACAACAGGGAACTCTGAAATGATGGGGGAGGCCGGAGGTCACGGGTGAACATGCAAATTTGCACTTGGGGAAAGAGATGGGTATATAAGCAATTCATTTCATTTTGTGGAAAGTTGTTTGGTTTAGTTAAATAACACCCTGGCTATTTTTTAGTTTGATCACATTACCATTAAATTATATCAACAGGGATAGACCTGGCTTTCATTGAAAATGGTTACATCTACCACACGAAGTACGACACGGCAGACCGAATTCTGACAGATTCTATTCAGAGAGCAGGTTAGTACTCCGAGTTTCTCAGGGATTTTATAGCAATGTAAATCAAAACGTTGCTTTGCACGCTGGTTGTTACAACTCAAAGCCACAGGCATGCTTTAGTATTCCAAAGAAATCAAACCTGTGGGGAAGGAAATCCAAAATACCACTGGGGTGGGTAGGAATTAATTGGCTCTATGAATTGGGCAGCCTACACTCCTTGGATTGTATGCCTTAATTAGTGAAAGCAATTTATAGATTTCACACCCTGATGTTATATACTTTTAGCTATCTCCTGGTTACGCCTTCATCCGCTTTCTTTTATCATTCTTGGCATTGAGTTTCAGTTGGAGAATTATTTTTCCTTTTTGCCTTAGTTTTCGATACATTTTAGAGAAAATATATAGACTTTCAGTTTAAGAGTTTCAATTTGTAATGTTCTTATAGTACTGAGAATGCCTGCATAAAGTCCGGTTGTAGGGTCACTTTGCTTTGTTTTTTGTTTTTACTTCATTTTGATCATAAACCTCCAATTCCTATTTTGTTTTGTAATGCCATGTGTGGAATTTTATGTGAAAACGATGGTTGGGGGGGGGGAGGGGAGAGAGACAAATTCTAAATATATGCTCATATTTTTCCCCAAAGGTGACAATATTTTGGGTATGCTAAAGTACTTAGCAGAGTCGGACAAACTGGCCAAATCTCATGAATATCGACATGGAAATGTTGTCTTCTTTGATGTCTTTGGCATGTTTGTTATGTCCTACCCAGCTCGTGTCGGCTCCATTATGAACTATATCGTTACAGCCGTTGCGTTTCTTTATCTGGGGAGAAAAACATTGCAACGGAGAAAAAGAGGTACTGGTTATAATTCCATTTATGAACAGGCAAACGGGCCCTTTGCATGATTATAGCTTTCTCTTAAGTCTTTATTTACCATTTTATTTATTTCCCAGCTTTCCCCCAAGGAGCTCAAGGTCCTATACACACTCCACCTCCCCCCCCCCTCTATTCTGTCCTTGCAACAATCTTGCGAGGTAGGTTAGACTAAGGTGGAATCTAGACACATTTTTAAAAAAGGCTGTGAAAATGTTTCTTTAAAAAAATTTTTGGGAAATGTATGGAATTTGACATAACTCGCCGTCGCCTCCTAGTGTCACATTTGTATATTGCACTTTACAACACTCTTAAAACATTTTATTTGCAGCTGTGTAGCTGAGTCCTAGGGACGCGGGTGGCGCTGTGGGTAAAAGCCTCAGTGCCTAGGACTTGCCAATCGAAAGGTCGGCGGTTCGAATCCCCGCGGTGGGGTGCGCTCCCGTTGCTCGGTCCCAGCGCCTGCCAACCTAGCAGTTCAAAAGCACCCCGGGTGCAAGTAGATAAATAGGGACCGCTTACTGGCGGGAAGGTAAACAGCGTTTCCATGTGCTGCGCTGGCTCGCCAGATGCCGCTTTGTCACGCTGGCCACGTGACCTGGAAGTGTCTCCGGACAGCGCTGGCCCCCGGCCTCTTAAGTGAGATGGGCGCACATCCCTAGAGTCGGACACGACTGGCCCATACGGTCAGGGGTACCTTTACCTTTACCTTTACCTTTACCTTTACCTTTACCTTTACCTTTACCTTTACCTTTACCTTTACCTTTACCTTTACCTTTACCTTTACCTAGCTGAGTCCTAAGAGGCACTGAGTAGCTCAAGGTCACCCAGCAAGCTTCATGGCTGAGTGGGGATTCAACTCCCTGGACTCCCATCTCTTATCACTACCCCAAATTGGCTTTTAGTTTTTGTTGTTGCGCTTAACGCACTTTACCAAGAAAGCTGCTAACAAGTTTTAAACTGCAGGAGGTGGAGGGGATGCACTAAAGAGAGAGCATCAGACACGTGTTGGCCTCATTTGAAAAGGCAACCAAGACACCTTGGCTGAGATCCAATTGAGGCCTGGCCATTTACCACCCAGTTCTGAAAAGAGAGGTATCATTGTTCCTTTGGTTATGTGTGCCTAGTTTGGATCCTGTAGCCTTAGCAGTTCCAGCTAGAAGAAACGTATTGATCTGGGCTTCATGTCTTTCTCTTCCTGCAGTGAGTTATCTGAAGGAACTTGCCATCGCCTTTGGCTTCTCAGTCCTCAGTTGGCTTGCTGTCTTGATTGGCGTCCTTATCATAGCCGTGTTCATCTCTCTCCTCGGACGCTCCCTTTTCTGGTACACCCACTTCCATGCCTCTGTTCTTCTGTATGGAACTGCAGCTGTGGCTGGACTGATTCTCTTGCATACATTAGCCAAGACATTCTATTACAAAGTAAGTGTGGCATGCAAAAATGTAGGACTTGAAATAATAGCAGTTCTCTGGTTTTCCTTTAATTATAAACATACAGTGGTACCTCAGGTTACAGACGCTTCAGGTTACAGACACTTCAGAATACAGACTCCACTAACCCAGAAATATTACCTCAGGTTAAGAACTTTGCTTCAGGATGAGAACAGAAATCGTGCAGTGGCGACGCAGCAGCAGCAGAAGGCCCCATTAGCTAAAGTGGTGCTTCAGGTTAAGAACAGTTTCAGGTTAAGAACGGACCTCCGGAACGAATTAAGTTCTTAACCCGAGGTACCACTGTATAGGCCTAAATCCAGCACAGAGTTAGGCGAACTTAATCCCATTGAAACATGAGTTTGACCAAACTTCGGGAGGCACTGGGAGACAGGAGTGCCTGGCGTGCTCTGGTCCATGGGGTCACGAAGAGTCGGACACAACTAAATGACTAAGCAACAACAAATCCCATTGAAACCAATGGATTTAAGCCTGCCTAACTGTGTGTTGGATTTAGTCAAAAGACTGCCTCATTCTGACTTAGTCTGATGGTCCATCTAATCCATTATTTCCCACCGACTGGCAGCAGGTCTGCGGGGTCTTTGGCAGTAGTTGTTCCCATCACCTGCTACCTGTTTCTTTTCATTGGAGATTCTGCATGTGCTGCCCTGCTGAGCTGTGCCCCTTCCCTTAAATTGGGCACAGATGCAAAGGTAAAGGTAAAGGGACCCCTGACCATTAGGTCCAGTCATGACCGACTCTGGGGTTGCGGTGCTCAACTCGCTATATTGGCCGAGGGAGCTGGCGTACAGCTTCCGGGTCATGTGGCCAGCATGACTAAGCCGCTTCTGGCGAACCAGAGCAGCGCACGGAAATGCCATTTAGCTTCCCGCCGGAGCAGTACCTATTTATCTACTTGCACTTTGATGTGCTTTCGAACTGCTAGGTTGGCAGGAGCAGGGACCGAGCAACAGGAGCTCACCCCGTCACGGGGATTCGAACCGCAACCTTCTGATTGGCAAGTCCTAGGCTCTGTGGTTTAACCCACAGCGCCACCCACGTCCCACAGATGCAAAACTCATAGCTTAATTCTGTCGGCTGCGCACTGGACTGCTTTCTTCTCCAGGTTGCAAGATTCGGGAGCCAAGTTCCTTTTTGTCTCCTCTTACACAGATTCAGCAATCGGCCTAATAATTGTTGATCTAAAAACTCCAGGTTTGGCATGCTGCCTCATGTGGGTGGGTGGGTATGAGAGAAACCGCAGGCAGTGTGTTGGCAGGAGAAGCTCTGTGCTTTAGGCGCTATTCATTCTGAAGTGGGGGAGTAAATCTAATCATGCCGTTCCAGTCTGGCTGTGTTGGGTAATGTATTAAATGAATTAGAGCCAGTTACTGTTCATAGAATAACAACTTTGGCGATTGTGCAAAAATAAATAAAGATGTTATAAATTGCAACAAATGGGCTGTGCCCTTCATTCCCCTAGCTCAGGAATTCAAGCTTTATATTGGTGGTGTCTGGGGCAGCAGTCTTAATCACATTCTTTCAATTTTACATTAAAACAAGCATTTTGGCTTGCTAGGTGGAACAGTCCCCCTCTTTCGTTTCCATGCATGCTGTTCTGGGAGTTCTCCTGGCCCCGCCCCCCCAAAAGATTTTTTTGAGTGTGTGTCAAAAAAAATTAGTCTTTTGCAATTGGACGTCCTTGAACTTGAGACTGTTGAATCCTGCCCTGTGTAACACAGCACATTTCTCTAGGCTGTATAAGTACAAACATTAAGAAAAACACAGGAGATGTTTATCCACTTACCTGAGAACAAGCTCCTTTGAACGTGGTGGGACTTGACTTTTAATCAAATATGCACCGAACTGCTCTGCCAGTCTGCTTCTTAAGAAACTTGGAACGTTTGTTGCTGACATTTCATAATTCACAGACATTTTAACTGTTGCTGACATTTCATAATGCACAGACATTTAAATTTGCCTCTCTTTTCTGTCTGCTTGTTTTGTTTTCCCAGAATACAAGTGAACAGTTCCTGGGAGAGCTCTTCTTTGATGTTCCAGTTGTTTTTTGGTCAATTATGTTGGCTTTGCTTACTTACCTAGGACATTCCTCAGCATTTGTCAGTGCAATATGGATTGTGTTTCCGCTGCTCACAAAATTAATGACCTATAAGGAACTGAAAGAAAAAGGTATGGGTGATGATGATACCTCTGAGACTTGCCTTTGAGAGTTCTTGTAAGGATTGCAAAAAGATAATATTTGCAAAGAACTTTAGGGTTTTCCTATATAAATTATTATGACTTTCTATGGCAGAAATTCTAGTGGAAATGTTCACAGCTGGGGAATAGTAATAGTAATGATGATGATAACAACAACAACAACAACAACAACAACAACAACAACAACAACAACAACAACAACAACAACAACAACAATATCCCAGCCACAACAACAACAACAACAACAACAACAACAACGATAATATCCCAGCCACTCTGGGTGGCTTCCAACGCACACAAGAACAAAATAAAACATCAAACATTAATAGCAACAATCTGATGCAATATTAAAAAGTCACAATAACTTTAAAATAAACAACATATCAAATAAAGCAATATTCAGTAATCCATTCAAATCTAATAGTAAACGGTAAAATTTCATGCATATTTACATGTATATCCGCAGAGGCTTGGGGTGGCAGACTTCATTCTTCAAAACCCTACAATGTATTATATGTAATTGACTTTTTATTTCTATTCTTTGAATATCGTATTGTTGTTTTATTGCTATGGCCAATGGCTGACGCAAATAAAGATTCGTTCATTCATTCTTCCCCTCTCCATGTGATATTCACAACAACACTGTGTGTGGTAGGTTAGACTTTTAAAAGCTTTTCTCTGGCCCGAGATTACCAGGTGAGTTTCATAACCAGGTGGAGATTTGAGCCGCTGGCCAGGGTGCAAACGGAGAAGGAGACGTGTTTTTCTCATCTCTCTCTCTTTTTGTTACTGTGGAAAATGTGAGGCAGCTGAGGGGCCTGAGGACCACCTCACCTCAGTGGATCCCAGGCTCTCTGCCATAGCAGAGCTCCTCAACCTTGTAGACTCTTGCCTTCATGCCAACCTCTTGCCCCTACAATGAAGTTGTAGACTGTAGATAGATGTTAATGAAGTTGTAGACAACAGGGTGCCGGCGTTTTGCACCTGTTTCGCCCTGGCAGATAGCACAATAGTATATTTGCATCTTAAAAAGCAGAGACATCACCTTGCCAACAAAGGTCCGTATAGTTAAAGCTATGGTTTTCCCAGTAGTGATGTATGGAAGTGAGAGCTGGACCATAAAGAAGGCTGATCGCCGAATAATTGATGCTTTTGAATTATGGTGTTGGAGGAGACTCTTGAGAGTGCCATGGACTGCAAGAAGACCAAACCTATCCATTCTGAAGGAAATCAGCCCTGAGTGCTCACTGGAAGGACAGATCCAGAAGCTGAGGCTCCAATTCTTTGGCCACCTCATGAGAAGAGAAGCCTCCCTGGAAAAGACCCTGATGTTGGGAAAGATGGAGGGCACAAGGAGAAGGGGACGACAGAGGACGGGATGGTTGGACAGTGTTCTCAAAGCTACCAGCATGAGTTTGACCAAACTGCGGGGAGGCAGTAGAAGACAGAAGTGCCTGGCATGCTCTGGTCCATGAGGTCACGAAGAATCGGACACAACTAAACAACAACAACAATATTGATAGCCAATCGGTCTCTTAAGCTTAAGCCAAGAACGAGTATTCTCTATAAGATTGAATATCAATATACGTATCAAGACTTTGAGATTAGAAGCCTGGAAAACTACCTTGGGAGTGTGCTATCTGAAAACCCCAGTAAAAGGGCCCCATCGGGGGCGAACAGCGGCCTCTTGATTACCAGGGCGAAACAGGTGCAAAACTCCGGCACCCTGTTGTCTACAACTTCATTAACATCTATCTTCAACTCCACTAGCATCTCTCGGTATTGTGAATAACATCAAGCTTACCTTTTGTTGGTATCTTCATGAACTTATCTAAAAGACTGAGTTAAGCATTTGAAAAATCTACTGAAACCAGACATTATAAGTTCATCTTAGGTTGGGTAGTTCGCAGGTCTCTGTGGCTTTAATGTTTTGTATTTTTCTCAGAAGTTTGATAAAGAATGTATAATTTACTGTTCTGTGTATATTAATCGTCAACGTGTTGCATGGGCACAACCAGTTATGCCGCCAGCTTTGCAAAAAGCTTCTGCTAGTGTAACATGTTGTGCACACAGTTATCTGCAAATTCACTTAGGCAGACATAAGTAATTGTGCCCAAACTTCACAATCTACTCCGCAGATTCAGACACCCAAAGAGCCGGAATTTGCCTGTTTCTTTACTTGGTGTTCTTCGCTGGCCGATGGCAGCCATTTTCAGACTGAAACCACGAAGAATGGGGGGGGGGGGAGAGCAAGACTGAATGAATCAGAGAGCAGGAGAGATTGGACAGATCGGTCTTTCCTTGCTGGTTGGCTTCAGCCATTTTAGGAAGAAACCATGGCAGGAGGGGGAGGGAACTCGGTGGGATTTGTGGACTTGTTGGGTGAATGCTTGCTTAACGGACTATTTCCTGGGAACGCTTTGTGGGTGGACTTTTGTATATTTAATTTCATATTCATCATGCTTGCCCATGCTTGCACAGCAGCCCTGGTGTTAGTGGTGAAAGAACATTAAATCTGAAGAAAGGTCTAGAATTCTATATAAAATATAAAATAAATAAAATTTTATTATTATTAAGGCACAGTCTGACCCCCTCCTTTGGTAAACTTCACAGAATGGTTGCCCAATGTTTGCCATTCATTTGATTTTGAATTGATTTTAAAATGAATTGATTTTAGAATGCTGTGTTACTTTTATTGTTGTTAGCTGCTCTGAGCCCGGCTTCGGCTGGGGAGGGCGGGATATAAATAATTTTTTTAAAAAATTATTATTATATTGCCAGCTACTTCTTCTCTCCCCCCTCCTCTCTCAATGTAGGTGCCACAATGAAGTTTCTAGCACTTTACCTCCTGGGAATGTTTATTCCACATGTCTATTCGTTATACCTCAACTGGATTATATTTGAAATGTTAATTCCCATCTTGGGACGCATTGGTTCAGAAATTCCACCCGATGTCGTCGTGGCTGCTTTTATCGTTTTGGCGACGATATTTCTGTCTTCCTACTTTGTAAGAATGCTTTCAGAAATACTTTGTGTTCTACAAATTCAGCTGATTCACAGTGCAGTCCTAGGCATGCTTTCTCGGAAGCAAGTCTCGTTATATTCATTGCTGCTCACTGCAGAGAAGTAGTGTATAGGGTCCCAGCATTAAGAACCTTTGATCTGTAGGTTAAACAAATGCTGTGACAATACTTGTGTTTTCAAAAAATAAAAATGCAAATACATGTGGCTTCTCTGCGCATGTGACCATGAATTTTTCGAGACCATTTTTCTCAACATCTTTCTGTTTTAAGCTGTGAAGCATGTATGGCCCGAGAGCTTGTGCGTGAATTGCAATTTGCCATGGGCTGTGCTTCAGTTAGCGGCTTTATAAGTTTTCCTTCTTGCGAAATAGAGTAATTAACATGTCTACACACAAAAAGTTAGCAGGTTGCTCACGTTCAGGAATTTTGGTTTTTTCAGTGGGACGCTGGGAGGTCAGCAAATCTGCTGTTTCTGCTGGAATAGATGCAAATTATGTAGATGAATTAGCGTAATGAATTGTGCCCATTAAGTTATGTGGAAGGGTAAGGAACTGCAACCCCAACTTGCAACCCCTGGAAATTCTGCACAGAACCCCTCTAGCAACTTAGATTTCACCAGTCATCGCCAATACTATCTTCACAACCCTTAAGGAGCAGGAACATTTTCTTATATTTTAACAAAAGCTGATATTTTCAGATTGTTTCTTTCTGCTCACTAGTAAATACCATGCTAGTTTGCTGCCTCCTGACCTTACTAAAGGAGAGGTATGAAAGGCCCTGGGTCAGATGTCTGTTTAAATATGATACTTATAAGTCAGATATAGGCAGACCAGATTTCTTTTATTTTCTTTCTGCTGGAACCCCAAAGCCCACTGACTGGAACCAGGTTCCTAGCCTTAGAATTAAGAAACAGGAATGATTTCTGCACATGTGCCCAGCAGTTCATTTACAGTACCACTCCTAGTTTCTCCCCAAGCTTTGTTCATTTGAGCAGCCTACTTTAGAGAGAAAAGCCTTTTTTTGTTAAACAGTTGGGAGCTGATTTTTTTTTCTAAATTGCCCAGAGATTTGCCGGTAGATCCCTTTGTCCCATCTGCCTGTCCCCTAAACCATGTGGTCTTTGTCAGATCACTAGCCCTCATCCAGATTTGCCATGCAGAGTTGTGTTTGGGAGAAGTCTTTGCGATTAAATAAACCTAAATTTCAAAAGCTTGCAGGTTCACTAGTTGGCTTTTCAGGATGTGTTTTTATAGATGAAGTGTTCTTATCCTTGTTTTTTTTTTCTCCTCCTGTTCTTCAGCTTAAATTCATCTACCTTGCCAAAAGTACAAAGATGTCAATAATAACGTTAGCAACTGTTTCTGCAATCATGTTTGTCCTGGTTTGCAGTGGAATCTTCTTCCCGTTCAGTTCAGATTTTGCAAACCCCAGACCAAAGCGAATCTTTCTTCAGGTAAGGAACCCTTTTGATGCTGCAGAGGGTGTATCCATGCAGTTGTGAACGAAAGATGTGGCGAATGAGTGAAACTCAGCAAGTCTTTGAAGCTGCTGGCTCATAATGCTCTGTGTAGCCACTGAAATGGACCAGAGGTAAACACAGGAAACTGGGGAAAATGCTGTAGTGAAACACTTATCTCCCAACCCTTTAAATCTTTTATGTATTTATCATAGCCGCCCATGACTTTTTGTGCAGTTCTGCGTTTGAACTTTTGAGTAGTTTGAGTTTAGAAACTAACATTTGGTTCCGTTTGGGAACAAGTTTGAATTTCTTCCTTGATATATTCTTCAGAAGTTGATAAATGCACATTTATTGCTCGTTAGAGTCTTGAGTAAGTTCCCATTGATCCCCGAAGGGAAAGTATTTATTGACACTTCTCAGACTTAGGTTCTCATGACATCTAGTCTAGTACGATTCTTTGGAGCTATATGTCAACCCTGAAGGTTGATTTGTATGTCTTAATTCAATCATTGGAGTAATAATAATTGTTTTTATTTATACCCCACCCATCTGGCTGGGTTTCCCCAGCCACTCTGGCCAGCTCCCAACAGAATAATAATAATAATAATAATATTAAAGTGATAAAACATCAAACATTAAAAACTTTCCTAAACAGGGCTGCCTTCGGATGTCTTCTAAAAATCAGATACCGTATTTTTCGCACCATAGGGCGCACCGGACCATAGGGCGCACCCAGTTTTTAGGGGGGGAAATCAAGAAAAAAATCCCCCCCCAGCCCCAAAGAGGGTTGCGCGCGGCTATGGAGCAAGCCAAAGCAGCACGTGGTATGGATCCCGCTCGCTGTTTTGGCTTCCCCTTTAGCCCCGTGCAGCCTCTCCTTGCCGGAGGGGTTGCGCGCAGCTATGGAGCAAGCCAAAGCAGCAAGCGGGATGGATCCCGCTCGCTGTTTTGGCTTCCCCTTTAGCCCCGTGCAGCCTTTCCCTCCCGGGAGAGGCTGCGTGGGGCTAAAGACTCCATAGCCCCGTGCAGCCTCTCCTTGCCGGAGGGGTTGCACGCAGCTATGGAGCAAGCCAAAGCAGCGAGCGGGATGGATCCTGCTCACTGTTTTGGCTTCCCCTTTAGCCCCACGCAGCCTCTCCCCCCCGGGAGAGGCTGCGTGGGGCTAAAGACTCCATAGCCCCGTGCAGCCTCTCCTTTCCGGGAGACGCTGTGCAGGGCTTTCCTGGCTTTACTGGGAGGTGGGGGGATTCACCCACCTCCCGCAAAACCGGCAGAAGCCGCGCAACTCCTTTAAAGAGATCGCGGCTTCTCCTGGCTTTTCTGGGAGGTGGGAGAAGGGACTGATGCGCCCAGTCAGTCCCTTCTCCCTCCTGTGGAAAAGCCCGCAAGAGCGCACGGAGCTTGTGTGCAGCTCTTGCGGGCTTTTCCCGCCTGCCTCCCCCCTGCATTCGCTCCATAGGACGCACACACATTTCCCCTTGCTTTTTAGGAGGGGAAAAGTGCGTCCTATGGTGCGAAAAATACGGTAGTTGCTTATTTCCTTGACATCTGATGGGAGGGCGTTCCACAGGGCGGGTTCCACTACCGAGAAGGCCCTCTGTGTGGTTCCCTGTAACCTCATTTCTCACAGTGAGGGAACCACCAGAAGGCCCTCAGAGCGATGGGGGTGGAGATGCCTGAAGGAGCATTCTCTGGGGGAAGTCATGTGCTTTAACTGTATGGTGTGTGCAAATCCTTAAGGCTGGTCTTTGTGGATGGTCATAATAAGTCCACTGAACAGATAACCTCGAATCAAAATTTTATGCCGAGCCTTTTTGGGTCACTTTTCCAGCACATGAGTCGAAGATTTCATAGCCTGGATGGGCAGTTGGCGAAAAGTGATTCTGGAATATGGATTAATGGGCTCGACTATGGCGGGATATCTCATATCACTCCTCATATACCTGAACTCAACGATTCCATTAGAACAAAATGCGAGGAAGGGGCACCTCTCTGTGGATTTCCCTGGATCCTTCCCGTGGACTATTTATTCAAGTTAGTAACATCGTCTCCTCAATGCACTATTTAGTGTTTTAATAAGACTGAGAGTGGATGTAATGCTTTTAAAAACAAACAAACAGTGAACTGGTATTTAGGTTAGGTTTACAGTGGTCCCTTGGTTCTCAAACATAATCCGTTCTGGAAGTCAGTTCCAAAACCAAAGCATTCCAAAACCAAGGTGTGCTTTCCCATAGAAAGTAATGCAAAATGGATTAATCCATAAGCTTTTAGGAAAACTTTGGATTTTTAAAAGTAGAATTCTTTTTTCTTTTGGGCATCTGCTAACCAAAACTTAGATTTATTCCAACATGTCTGGTTTTATAAGTTTGTTTTTGTTCTTTTATATGATGAAGATAGTCATTTGGATTTACTTTATGTATGAGAGCCAGTGTGGTGTAGTGGTTAAGAGCGATAGACTCGTAATCTGGGGAACCGGGTTCGCTTCCCCGCTGCTCCACATGCAGCTGCTGGGTGACCTTGGGCTAGTCACACTTCTCTGAAGTCTCTCAGCCCCACTTACCTCACAGAGTGTTTGTTATGGAGGAGGAAGGGAAAGGAGATTGTTAGCCGCTTTGAGACTCCTTTGGGTAGTGATAAAGCGGGATATCAAATCCAAACTCTTCTTCTTCTTCTATTTGTGGCTGGCTCTAAGGTCATAACTTTAGTTTTCAAACCTATCCATGTTTGACGCTGTGATCTGACCAGTTGTTTTGCGCAGCGTCTTTAAGTTGGACATATTCAATGCCAAGCAGTAATTTAAAGTACTTTAGAAATGCCGTTTTGGAGAGTCACATTAATCTTAAACGCAACCTTTTCTTGCAGGAAAAATTGGTATCTTCCTGCTCCAGCCATCACTCCCAAGAAACCAGCTCACTTTCAGCTTCTCTCCAAAGAGCGAACGCCGTCAGATTCTACAAAGTTCACCTTTGAAATAACCGGTGAGTTGTGTGTGCTATTTTATTTTTATTCGCTATTTATCGTTGGGGAGATGTTCCGGTTTCTGCAGGTAGCAATGCTAGTCCTAAAATACTGAGAGTAAGGCTGCTGACAAACAATTCTCTGTCACTGTCAGCCTGGATAGGTCAGTTGGTTAGAGCATGGTGCTGATAACGCAGAGGTTGCAGGTTTGGTCCCCATATGGACAGCTGCATATTCCTGCATTTCAGGTAGTTGGGACTAGATGATCTATGACTCTAACAGTCCCATTTCCCAGGTACAGGAATTTTTGCATGCCACAGTTGCAGTATGCATGAGAGAGCTTGTGCCTGTAATAGGCTCTTGTCTATGAAAAGTTCTGTCACAATAAATTGGTTGGTTCTTACAGTGCCACAAGACTTTGTCATCTCTGCAGCAAGCAACTAACTGTCTTGCAATTTGTTTAAATTTTTATGCTGCTTTTTAGGCCTTCAAAGCAGCTTGCAGACTAAAGGCAAATAAGCGATAAGAATGCAACAAGTACAAACAGAAGCTCAGTGCACAGTTTTCTGTATAAATATAAATATAAATATAAATATAAATATAAATATAAATATAAATATAAATAAATATGTCTATGTATGTTTCTATTAGGGTTTATAAAGATGAATACAAAGATTGTTGTCAAATATCCTTTTTTGTCCAAAACCAAAACGTTAAAGGCAAAAAAAGAGAAAGAGAAGAAGAGGAAGAAAGGGGAAGAGATAGGGAAAAAGAAATAGATTGAAAAGAGAGAGAGAAAAGTTAAGAAACTAAAGGACTTCTGATTCCTTGTCTGTCTACTATATATAAGCATTATTCACTTCAGCAACTGCAGTATAACACCTAATAAAGCCACTTTCTACAAATCATTATCTTCACTCCTCAAATCCAAACATCATTATTTCTTCTTCTTTTTCATGCAAAAAGTCTACGAGAGGTTTCTCATCTTTAGTAAACATTTACAATGACTTTTCTCTGATTAAACATGTCGATTTCGCC
Organism: Podarcis erhardii; assembly: GCF_964252035.2. Classification (NCBI taxonomy): domain Eukaryota; kingdom Metazoa; phylum Chordata; class Lepidosauria; order Squamata; family Lacertidae; genus Podarcis; species Podarcis erhardii. Next base: position 16,538,187 of record NC_138515.1, on the reverse strand, counting down.
ATCTCAGCTAAGTCTATTAGTGTTAACAGCCACTCTTCCATCGCTGGCAATAATGGTTCATAACATCTTTGAATGCACAACTTTCTGAATACCTGAAACTGTTCTTAACCTGAAGCACCACTTTAGCTAATGGCGCCTCCCGCTGCCGCCACACCGCCAGAGCACGATTTCTGTTCTCATCCTGAAGCAAAGTTCTTAACCCGAGGTATTATTTCTGGGTTAGTGGAGTCTGTAACCTGAAGCATATGTAACCTGAAGCATATGTAACCTGAGGTACCACTGTATAGTCATGTGCTAAGTTTCATGGTGAATGGGTTCCTGCTGGGGAACCATGAGCAGCTATTGAGTTCAAGTCTTATTTGTGGACTTCTCAAAGCATGTGGCAGGTCATTGTGGAAATTGAATGCTGGACTGGACTGACTTTTTGACCTGATCCAGCTTAGGTTTTTTTGCCTTAAAGCAAGCAGTAAGGGACATAAAGAAATTCAGGAGAAGAAAGAAATTCATGATAGTTCTGGGTACACCTGAAAAAGTTCCTGTGTTCTTCATTCTGCGCTAATGTAGAAATCTTTGTCTGCTGTCTACTTTAGGTCCAAGCCACATGTCAGTGTTTCTTCGGCCACATGAAGGTTCAACACTGTCCAGGTGGTCTCTGGGAGATGGAACTCCTCTTGCTAATAATGTAGGCAGAGATTATTTTATATATTACACACATGGACTCCAGGCCTCACCATGGCGCTTCTGGATAGAAATGAAGGTGAGGCTATATCAAAAACATGCAATCTTACTTCTTAGAACTCTGTTAAAGTTCGTGTGTGTGTGTGTGTGTGTGTGTGTGTGTGTAAAGAAAATGCAGACTTTTAATGCTATACATATTGGAACTCAGTTCCCTCCTGCCCCTTGGCTTGTAAGTCTACTCTTCTTCTCCTTTGCACACATCCTAAAAGGTTTGCTTCAAAATATGCTTCATAGGCAGACCATCTATTTCAGGGATGGCTCACCCGTGGGTCACCCGTAGAGCTTTTTTCTGGCCATCCCAAAACCCCTCTAAAATCATCATTAACACCCACTTGCCCACACCTGCCCACAGGGATGCCAGCTTGAGGAGAGGAACCTTGCCCCCCCCCGGTTTGATCTCCTGACCATAGTGAAGAGAGCCGATATTATCTGCACACTGGGCCTCATTGTAAAATCCCAAGTTATGGCTCTTCTGTTTCTTGTAACAAGTAGAGACGCTTTTCTTTTTCTTTCTTTTAAATTTTATTTATACTTTTCAAATACAGTGGTACCTTGGTGCTCAAACTTAACCCGTTCCGGAAGTCCGTTCCAAAACCAAAGTGTTCCAAAACCAAGGCGCGCTTTCCCATGGAAAGTAATGCAAAAGGGATTAATCTGTTCCAACCCCTAAGACAGCAATTTAACATGAATTTTACTAACTGACAAGACCATTGATCCATAAAATGAAAGTGATAAACAATGTACAGTACTGCAGTCACACAGTCAATCCATCAGTAGCTGAAATGGGTTCCACACAGTCACAAAAAACGAAACCAAAGAAGCCGCAAAAACAAAAACCGCAAAATAAATAGCAAACATAGACCTCAGCATAACACTGAGAATGGAAGTGTGGCACTCAAATTGGAAGTGTAACACTCAAAACGGAGCATGTTCGGCTTCTGAAAAAAGTTCGCAGATCGGAACGCTTACTTCCAGGTTTGCAGTGTTTGGGTTCCAAGTTGTTTGAGTACCAAGGCGTTTAAGAACCAGGGTACCACTGTATAACTGATTTTACATTCATTTTGACATTTTAAAACTTGACTTCCTTCCCCCTTTCTGCAGTTCCTTAAATTTATTTTTACTATCTTCTGCATATCCAAATTAACTTAACTTGCTCATTTATTTATCTTCTTTATATATATATTTATACTGTTATATAGCTGCAGGTTATTACAATAATCCTGCCAGTGTTTTTATCTGTTTACAATTTATCCGTAAATATTCAATAAATAATTTCCGTTCTTTTATAAAGTTTGTTATCTGGATTTCTTAATCTTCCAGTAAGTTTCGCGATTTCTGCATACAGTGGTGCCCCGCAAGACGAACGCCTCGCAAGACGGAAAACCCGCTAGACGAAAGGGTTTTCCGTTTTGGAGGCGCTTCGCAAGACGAATTTCCCTATGGGCTTGCTTCGCAAGACGACAGCCCATAGGGAAATCTCCGGGACAGTGGGGAAGCGTAGCTCGTCTTCCCCGCTGTCCTCGGACCTCCTCCGAAGCCTGGCGGCGGGGCGGGGACACCTCCTCCCGCCGCCGGGCTTCGGAAGGATGCCCCGATGCCGGGCGGCGAGGCGGGAACGCCTCCCCCCGCCGCCCGGCATCGGAACGATGTCCCGAAGCCGAGCGGCGGGGCGGGAAAGTCTCCCCCCGCCGCCCGGCATCGGAACGATGTCCCGAAGCCGAGCGGCGGGGCGGGAAAGTCTCCCCCCGCCGCCCGGCATCGGAACGATGTCCCGAAGCCGAGCGACGGGGCGGGAAAGTCTCCCCCCGCCGCCCGGCATCGGAACGATGTCCCGAAGCCGAGCGGCGGGGCGGGAACGCCTCCCCCCGCCGCCCGGCTTCGGGGCGGGAAAGCCTCCCCCCGCCGCCCGGCTTCGGGGCATCGTCCCGATGCTGGGCGGTGGGGCAGGAACGCCTCCCCCCCGCCGCCCGGCTTCGGGGCATCGTCCCGATGCCGGGCGGCGGGGCGAGAAAGCCTCCCCCCGCCGCCTGGCATCGGAACGATGTCCCGAAGCCGGGCGGCGGGGCCGCGAAGCCTGGGCGCGCTGGCAACTCTCCGCAAGGAGCGCTCCCGCTGCTTGCGGAGAGGTCCGCGAAGCCTGTCCTGGACCTCTTCTGAAGGCGGGGGGGGGGGCAAAAGTCTTTGTCCCCCCTGCTTGCCTTCCCAGGGGCTTTTAAATCGCCCGGACAGCGGAGAAGTCCTCCGCTGTCCCGGGCGATTTTAAAATGCCGCCCGCCAGAAGAGGTCGGGGGAAGGCGGTTTCCATAGGAACGCATTAATTGATTTTCAATGCATTCCTATGGAAAACCGTGCATCGCAAGACGAAAAACTCGCAAGACGAAGAGACTTGCGGAACGAATTAATTTCGTCTTGCGAGGCACCACTGTATTCCACAACTTTTCGTATCCGTTCTCCCTTTGCTGGGGCTTCTTCTTCTTTCCATTTTTGGGCAAGTAACGTTCTTGCCGCTGTAGTCGCATACATAAATAAATTTCTACATAATTTAGGTAGTTCTATCATTATAATTCCCATACTTGTGCTTTTCATACTTCTAGCATAATCTGTGTAGTCATAGCTGTTTTGTCCCTCATTTATTAACCTGTGTTTTTGTGTGTTTTTTGCTTCTTTTAATTTTCTACCTAGTCTGATATTTAATAGGGAGAAAATTCCTTCTGTATCCCTGCATGACATAGAATGGCTTCTGTATAGGCTGTTTCTTCATACTGGATTCCCTTTTTAGCCAGTAGCAAAAATGCACATCTGCTGTATATCAGAGGGTGCCTTTGGAAACTTCAGCCCATCCTAGAATGTGCATGTGATTACAAGCCTACTGTTTCTAATTGTCTAAAAAGGTCAAACCCACAATTTCCCTATGAACCAACATTTCTACTTTTGCTTTTTGTGAGCCTTTTTAAAAAATGTGCACAGACTGCTCCATCTCCATATAACTTGTTTGTTGGATATGCCGCGTAGCTCCCATTTCAGTATGCTTCCTCGTAACGTGTGTCTTAGTTGTCAAATTGGTTTCAGTATCATTTGTGAGCTTTCAGCCTGCTAAATACCATTTTCCCTTCTTTGTGGTCTCTGTGAAGGGCGCACAGGCTTCCATCCTGTTTGCAGGCCCCGAGTCTTCTGTATCTGACACTCTTCGCCACCTATACCATATTTTTTGCTCTATAAGATGCACTTTTCCCCTCCTAAAAAGTAAGGGGAAATGTGTGTGTGTCTTATGGAGCGAATGCAGGCTGCGCAGCTATCGCTGAAGCCAGAAGAGGGAATGCTCCCCCTGCCCTGAAGAGGCTTGACACGGCTATCCCAGAAGCCAGAACAGCAAGAGGGATCGCTGCTTTCGCTGCGCACCGATCCCTCTTGCTGTTCTGACTTCAGCTGGAGAGGCGCTGCACAGCTTTCCCTCTCTGCGCAGCGCCCCTTCAGCAAAGTGGGAGGAGAAATGGAGCCCCTTCCATTTCTCCTCCCGCTTGGCTGGAGAGGCGCTGTGCAGAGAGGGAGAGAATTTTTTTTTTCTTGTTCTCCTCCTCTAAAACTATGTGCGTCTTACAGAGTGAAAAATACAGTAATTGTGCAATGATAATAAGGGACTTAGAAGTTTCTAGAAATCATGTTTAGCATGACAGTGATCAAATCTTTGCTTAATCTGGCTTTGCCTTGGCTGTTTTTTCAGGCTTCTGAAGAGCCCACTAAAGGAATGGTCACCCTTTCTGTGGTTTCGCAGTATTTATTTGAAGAAGATCACAACTCTCCTCAGTTGCAGGCCTTAGCTGAAAGATTTCCCAACTGGACTTTTACCTCAGGCTGGGTCTCCACCTATGATCAATTTATCTTTTAACCCAGAGATAACACAAAGGTAAATTGTTTCCCATACATTGGATGCAGCTTTCGCTCATAAGGAGTTGGGAAGAACGAGTATTGTTGACAAAAAATACTGTGTAAAATACTTCAGCCACAAAGGTATTTCTATGGCAGCTTGAATACGTAAAAGGGGGTGGGGGCATGGGGAGAGAGAAGGAAACCTTTGTGGTTTTTATGCAAAATATCACCTACTTGAAAGCTGCCTTTTAGGAAGTGGTTTTAGAGTTGCCGTCCTGGGCATCTTGCAATAAAAGGGGCTTTGCGCAGGCATTCCAAGCACAATGTAAAACCCTCCACAGGCTTTAAACAACCCGAGTTCTGCCTTCCAGTAACATTTTGATTCGTTGTGTTCTTAATCGGCTAAAGTAAGGCTTTGGGTTGGAGACTTTTAAGACTGTACATCATGGAAGATAAAAGAACACCGTCTGTAATCAAAGCTCTTTAAATTCTTAACCGCAGAGACCTTGGCGATTGCTAATTCTTGCCTGCTCTGATTTTACGGTTTTTCTTTCTAAAAACTTCTGTATGTCCCTTTCGGGGCATTGTACTGATGCTCGACTGCAGTGTCTCTGAGTAGAAGTTGGACCAACCCCAAAATGCGCTCACTTTTCTATGGGGATCAAGTGGAATGAAGGCCAGGCTGTATCGGATGCAAGCGCACAGTGCTATTGTCTCTTTGGACTTCTGAGCACTGAACTAGCCACTTTCGTCTTTTGTATGCAGATGTCTTATCTGTGTGTTGAGTTTTCGTTCTTGGCAATACCAGCTATTGTCAATAGTCAGTTCCTATTCTTTAGTTGCTTTCTTGCAAGTTAGTAGAAACTACACATTTCCACTGTGTTATTAGAAGCTTGCAGGAAATCAAGTTGCACATGCTTAAAATGTGCTCCTTTAAAATATGTTGAATTGAGGAAACTCTTGTTCAGAGAGATTTTGAACACAGTATGCTCATCTGTAATTCCTTCCACTTAAGATTACATTGCTCTATTCTGTTTCTATCAAACTCAATGGGACTTGCTTTTGAATAGGTACGTGTAGCATTAATGCTATTCATGTTTGGGATTTTGCTATTAATGACTTCAGCTTCCAAAGCCCAAATATTTTAGTGCATCGGGGGGAAGGAAACGTGTTCCAAAAGGAAACATGTTGGGAAGAACCATGAATTAGAAGCCATTTGCAGGTGAAATAAGCAAAACATGAAGTGATATAAAAAATAAAATTATTTGTTTCAGATCCACACAGTAATAACTTCGGACAGAAGGTTCAGGTCCCATCAAACAGTTTTTTGGGGGGGAGGTTTTTAGTCAGATCATAGAAAGCACTTCCAGTGGCAACCAATATAAAACCCTTTCCCATTCCTATCTCTTCTGCTTCGTTTGCATAGTGAAGGAAGGGGGGGAAAATGGCATTTTCATCAAAATGAGTAACATAGGCTGGACAGTCTCTCTGCTGGAGGACATGTCCCCAAAACTTGGCCCTCCAGATGTTTTGGGACTACAGTCCCCATCATCCCTGACCACTGGTCGTGTTAGCTAGGGACGATGGGACTTGTAGTCCCAAAACATCCGGAGATATGGATTTGGGGATGCCTGCTCTAGAGCAGTTTCCCAACCTTGTGCCTCCAGCTGTTTTTGGACTACAATTCCCATCATCCCTTGCCACTGGTCTTGCTAGTCAGGGGTGATGGGAGTTGTAGTTCAAAAACAGCTGGAGGCACAAGGTTGGGAAACACTGCTCTAGAGTATGGGAAGAAAATCAGTGCTGTGGGCAGAAAACTTCCATTTCCCAGTTAAGCTATAGTAGGAAGTTGTAAGGCTATGTTGCCCCTTTGAGCTCCTCAAGACTCAGGTTTGTGCTGCTGCTGCCAAGATGCCAAATCACACAGCGTACAAAGCATGTGCCTGTAGTGGCTTTCACACAGGTGGGGTAGGAACAAAACCATATGCAAAGGCCAAGATGAGAATTAGCTTACTGCAATTCTACCGTGAAGTAAGTTCCGTTTAAGGGAGTTACCTCCCAGTAAAAATAATGAGATCAGGATGCTATTTGAAATCCTTGGTTCTTCAGCTTTACTATCCAAATATTCTTAGATTTTTCCATTCAGATGACTTCTCAACATTTCCATTTGCCTCTTTTTAAAAAAATGTCACTAATCCTGCATTGCGTTAATATTACCTTATTAATGTCTTGGAAAATGTTGCATAATTATAATTTGAACGCTAAGGTCAACGCCAGCCTTGATGCCTGCGTGCCACTGAAACTAGCAGCTGTGCATTTAGCTTCTCCTTTGCTCTCTGTAGCCTCTTGTATAACTTGTGTCATGACATTGTGGGCTTCATTTTCCTCTCTCCATTCTAAATCACTGAATGGTGATTGGAAGGAAATTGAGAATCCTGTGATATCAGAACACAAGGCGTGTTATACTCCCCGTTACAGAGGGGTGGGGAACCTAAATATTTGGCTGCTCTATTGTGAGAAATGTTTAGTGGAATGCATTAGCTGGTCCTAAGTAACAGCACTGCTTTGTACTTCGAACTCAAATATTTCAAGCAAAGTCCAACGTATTGCCTATATTATTACTGTCTTAATTGTTGTAGCTACAAACCTGCATTAATATGTTATATTAAAAAGTGCACAAACTCTTTGCACTAAAAACAACTGGTTTTGCATGTAGTACTTTCCATTCATTAAACAAAAAAACCTCAAGAAAGTAGAGTGTTTATCTGTCCTCGTGTGGATCTTAATGTAATGCATCTTAATGTACTGCTTTTGCAACATGCGTTTAAAATCTCAGTGCACCTTTTGCACATAGTGTGTGTTCTCCAATAAACCGAGATTGGAGAAATTCAGAACTCACCAAGCCTTCTCCCCAACTGATTTAACATTGTGCCTCAAAACTTACATAATGGTTTGAAAATGACTCTGCATGATGTAAATATGGAGTAATGAAAAATACCTACATGTCTCAGAGCATGCTTAGGAACATCAGGGCAAGTAATAACTATTTTGTTCCTTGAAAGAAAAACTTTGCCTAACTCAGGTTGTATATTTTATTAAGTAGCAGAATGAAATAGTGGGATGCCTTTTTTGTGAACTCCTGCCTTTTTTAAAAAAAGTACTTAACTGTTCAGCACATGAATTCTCTTGTTGATCATTCTATCTTGTCTTCCCTTGTTCTAGCATTGCACTGAAATCCCCAGTATGGCATTCTTCAGCTTAAAAGTTCTCAAGGATAAATTGTGTGTGTGTGGAACAAAAATCCTGCAGTTATTGCTCCTTGCTAGCCTAACTATGGGCCTGGTTTTTGTCATATACATTACAATATAGCTGATGAGTTGTTAAATGTGTGCTTGGGTGTACCACTTCAGACTGCATTTATGGAGCTCATAGGACTGTTGTATTCTACCACCCCAGAAACACCCCTCTTTGGAGAGGGTGCCTGCCAGGGAGATTGGTGCTAGCTTTGCCTTTTTCCAGCTGTGCTAATCTTCCACGCAAGAATCCTTTCTTTTCTTTTTTTTAAAGGAAGCAATCTACCTATGAGCCCCTCACCTGCTGCCTAAAGCGGTACATATATGCTTGCCTTTGTCTTCTGTTTGAGAACCAGGCCCTGGTTACAGATGTTGGAAGAAACACACAAGAGCTCAGAGAATGGAATGTATGTAAAAGATAACCAATGCTAAATAAATTGATTTTGTGAAAAGGTTTTGTTTTCTGGTCTAATCTGTTTAGGTGCTTCTGTAGCTAGAGTCAAGGATGGGTATAGCCAGTAGATTTGTTCTTAGGCTTTCTTTCCAGTTTCAGGGGAAGGAGAAGGGAAAAGACGCCTTGTGTTAGCATAAGTCATTGCACAGGCTTCTAGTAGCATGACTTTGCCAAGACAGGCTAGTCTTGAGGTCAGTGGTATAAGCAGCAGGTAGCAAACAGAAACCTGGGCGAAGCGTTGAGCAAAATTAAAGGTAAAACCCTGCAGGGGGTGGGTTGGCGCAGTACTCATCAGCATGCCTCTTAATGCAAGAGAGGCTTTAGTGAGTGGACATTACATATTAAAAACAGATTAAATATTTCTACCTGGAAAAAATAAAAGCAGATGCTTATTCCCTTCATGTTACACAATGCAGCATGTCAAGCTAACAAGAAGTATGGATTGTTACCTCATTTCCACCCTTCGTCATTTATTTGAAAGTTATTGCACATGTACCAGTACTAATGGCAAAGTCTAAGCAACAGTAATAAAACTTATCTAGTTACATTTATCCATTAAAAGACAATTTGATCTTGTCCCCTGGAAAAATATACAAAGTTATAATCTGTATTTCTATGCTCCTTCTGAATGTTCAGAACACATTACCAGTTCAGAATTCATATAGAGAAATGTATGAACAAACTGAGGTTGTGGCAGACAGTGATGCTTCTGCATAATAAAATGGTTTTGGTCCATATCAGTATTCATTATACCCCACATTATAAAAATAAGTGTTAGTTTTTGTATAAAAAGTAGAAGTGTTGCATTTCTCTTTTTTTCCTGTAACCCCAATTGCACAGTAGAAACCAACCAATGCCTAAATTTTAATACTGTTACAGGTATTTAATATTATACATATTGGGGGCAGCAGATAAGGGGAAAAATAAGTACCTCAAAGCAACCATGAGCCTCTGCTGCAGCCAGCTTCTCTTTAACATTGTTGTATGAAAGTTAAAATAAACATTTGCAATTAGTTACAAGTATATGCATTATAAAATATTTGCAAGGTGGTAGTTTAAGTATATACACTGTACATTGTCACTAGCCAGCCTTAAGAGCAATAAGGTGGTTCTATTTACATAAAACTAGTCTTGAGAGAGAAAATGTACAAGTGAAATAAATAAGAACCTTCCGTTATTTGTTTAAAATCTGCTTAGGATACATCTGAACAGGTCCGAAAACAAAACGATGTCCCTAGCAACTGTTCCTACTGCCGTGGAAGAGTTCGGTGAAAGTCTTGTTGCATCCTGATGGAAGTGCAACTCTGCTTCAATTTTCCTGGAATTAAAGGTCAAAGCATGCAAGACAGAGAGGGCTCGGCTCCCCTTCACTGCAATACAAGCACCAGAAGCATGAACAGAATATACAGGAATATTCACAAAACATACAATGTATTTTACAATCATTTAATATAAAAAGTCTAGTGATATCAAACAGCATAATCTATAAAACAGACAGAGCCTAGCTCCATCAGGCCATCGCTTCCGGCAATCAAGCTAAGCAGAACATACGAAGTTGTTATCCCAGTTAGCTTCATTGTTGATTTTTTTAAAATCAGGCAAGCTGAACATTAGACAAACACTCCTCTTAAATATTGTCTCGTTTTCCAGAGGGGACCAGTTTAATTTGGAACCTCCGGATATTAGGCTGCATTCTTCTTGCATCCCAAAGGAACTCAACTTGTGCACTGATATATATGTCCTTCTGCATGATCAGTTATCCAAAACAACAGGAAAATATTTGAGGACAGGGGGGGGGGGGCGGGGCGGAAAAAACCAAGATCTCCAAAATAAAATTATCTTGGTATGAAAACTACAAATACGATATTCTTGCTTTCCACATAGCCAAGTTTATAGATGAAAGAGCCAAGACTGCTTACTAGGAAGTTTTCACAGATTTAAGAAGGTTCTCTAGTTAATGCATTTTTTAAAAAACACACCAAAAAAAACATTAAAAAAAGAAAAGAAAAGTTTAACTGTTGAAGGCTTTGATTACTTTCCCCCCCAAAAGCAATGTTCTTAAATGCCATTACTGTGATGCTGTGCTCTTATTCATATGATCAGCCAAAAGTTTTCAGGCAGTGTTAGGACACAGTGCAGTCATAACTGCCTTCTGGGAGTGGGCCCTCCTCTTCCTCCTCTCCAATCATGTCCTCATCGTGCCGCGTCATGGTGCTACTGCCAGGGTCAGTTTGAGGACTGGCACTGTGGCCAGCTGAACTTCTGATTTCTTCCGCCCTCGGGCTGGCTTGTTCTGCTGCTCTCGAGAGGTTTGCGGGCTGAAAGGCTTCCTGCTGCACTTGTTCCTCTGCTATCTCGCTCAGTTTCTGCAGCTGGGGCTTGAGGACGGTTAAAAATGGCTTGTACCCAAGGCTAAAGGACATAAAAGAGAAAAGTCATTCCAGTTAATTATCTTAAAACTCCTAATTCGGGCTTTGACCTTCTCCTGGTCATTAAAGTTCAGAACATGATGTACCTCGCACTAAACGTACTCAAAACGTTTTGCTCATAAATTAATGGCTGTGGAAACACTTTTAACAGTAAAAGCCTGTATTTACTCATATGGTGTCCCAACTTTTCCTTATTACCCTGAAGGTGCTCCCACCATATCCCAAGTCACTGTGATTTGAGATATACATGCATACCCTGCTTGTTCTATGGATAGATACAACCTGTTCTCACACTACTGTTTAGTTTTTAATATCATGCCGTTTATATCATGCCTATTATTAAGGTCACTGAACAGTTCCTGGTTGAGACAGGTCCAACATTAAAAATTCATCCTTCAATCCCCAGTGTACTTCAATGCTATGCGGAACTGCATGCGGATTTATTTGGCAGACAATGGGAGGGGATAAGGCTCATGAAACTTACCAGTCTGTAGAGGCCCATCTATCTACTGCCTGCAATCCCATCTTTATGTTCTGCAACATCTCTCCATCAACCTCTGAAGATTGCATTAGGCTAAAAACTTGACTGATTATTGAAGATTCCCGGAGAATAAGGCCTATAATAACACACCAGTCCAGACATCCTGCTTCCATAAAAATATGAAGCAAATACCTACAGAAGAGCAAAAAGTTGAAGCAAACAGGATAAGGCAAAACAAACTTTTTAACACCACTGCAAGACTGCTGTCCCCTTTAACCCCAACCTGCTAAGATTGGCTTCAAGGAGACATAGCAAATACTCCTCACCCCTTTACTACAAATTCCAACCTAACTTACCGCAGCTGAACCTGTGATTTATGTGGCCCTTTACTGGCCAGCTCCAAGGAGATATGTTCCAGCTCGGATTGTGTTAAACTCAGTGTTGAGAAGTTCTCATCCACCATCGTCCAGTCTCCGTCCACGATAGAGCTTGTTTCCGTCAGGTCTGTTGCTGAACCAATGCTACATTCATCACCTGTTGAAACACTTTCGTTTTAATGCGGAACTTAGAAAATCAGTACAGTACTGATCATGTCTGTATAGCGAACCCAACAGAATGGCAACCTTGAGATCTGTGGTTTCCAAACTGTTAAAGGGAAGCCTTGGCTTTCCCTTCAATAAGATCAGTAATTAAGACAACTTCTCTGAAATAAAGCTTGCCAACCACGGCTGATTTCCACCCGTAATACTGAATAGCTTTTAAAAGTGTGCTCAGACTTCACACAGACTGTTAGTCAGGCCTATTTAATACCCCAAGTGAAATGAGTGAACATTCTACAATATGCCCTGGAATTCTCCACGGCACACTATGGCAGTCATGCTCTAAGCATTTCTAAGCCATTGTTACCAGCACTGTTTTTGCTTAATCCATTTCCTTCTGTTCTTTAAGAATTGCAGAGAAAGACTAGAAAGCAGAAGGGAGCCCTGAGATGTGCAAAGTATTCCCTGCTCCCCTTTCCCTCGAGAAAATGTGGAACTTAAATGCATTCTCAAAGGACTGCGCGGATGAAGGACTCACATACCTTTATTTAACAAAGGGGAGAGAAATGCCTCCTGCATGTGAGGACCATGGGAAGATGCTGCATCCATTTCTCTTTGGGAGGAACTGATGGCACCGAGCCAGCTGTGACTTCGTGGCACGTTTGGAATGCCACTGTCCACTTCCATGTTCAAAAAGCTGTCAGCAGACTGGGATTTTAAGAGTTGTTCACCTATTACTGGAAAAGAAAGCACAGTAATAAACAATGGCTTCCGATAGCCAATGAATACGTCTCAAGATTTCATTCTTAATAGATACAATAGGAATATGAATCTAAGCCAGGTTACACGTGTGTGTGTGTGTGTGTGTGTGTGCGCGCGCGCACACACACACACCAAAACAATTAAAATTGTTTATTGTAATTATTTAAGTGCAATGCACCCCAGCTAGATGGGCGGGGTATAAATAATTTATTGTTGTTGTTGTTGTTGTTGTTGTTGTTGTTGTTGTTGTTGTTGTTATTATTATTATTATTATTATTATTATTATTATTATTATTATGCAAACCTATCTCTGAAACTCTGTCTGCATAGTGAGATCAACTTTTGATTTAACACAAATACAACCAACTTGGGAATACAGAGGAATAAGGAAACTCTAGGCAATTCTACTTCTGTTCCTTCCAGATTTCGGTCAGGCCTAGAAGCTGCTTTTACTTCCTAGTTGTTGAAAAAAAAAACCAACACATTGAGGACACAGTACCTGTCCTGTACTTCCCATTCTTGAGAGGAGAATTTATGGAACAAACTGGAATAATTGGAAACGGCCAGAGGAAGTCATTGTGCAGTTTCTTCAAAGCTGTTACAAAATCCTCTACACGGGCAGCTCTGGTGCGTTCCTTACACAACCAGCCTATCAGCTCAAAGCCCAGCTGGGCAGCAAAGCAACCAAGGTCCTTAAGCCTGATTTCTTCCAGGAGGCGCCGGGCGTGTCGCCATAACATCATATCAATGTACATATTCTCGGCACAGTCGCTGTCTTTACTCCACCTGTGGAGAGAATATCAGGACACACGACTAAAACCCAGTTAATTTGAGATTAGTTTCCACAGTACTTCTTTGCTGATCTATGCCATGTCTTCAAAGGACTATGTTGGACTACTATTCTCACTGTGAGAATAGGATACTTGACTAGGAGGCCCATGAGCTTGATCCAGCATGGTCTTCTTAGGTTCTCAAGAGACTAGAAGAGACCTTGTACATTCCGTTCTACCATCATGAGGATTATAGCCTCTGGTATCACATTACCTTTTGCCGGATGGACCAGAGGGCATGCTCAAGGTTTTCTGCAAGTTAAACTTGCCAGGAGGAAGGCTTTCTCCAGACTGGGACAAACTAATGCTGCGATTTCTGAAGAATTCAAAGCCACCACTTGAACTAGGTTCCTACATGGAAGAAAGCATAAAGAAAAATATTATACAACAGCAGGGTGGGGCGGGAGACATGGCCTGAGAGCTAAGAGAAGACACATCATTTTTTTAAAAAAAACAGAATTTACAATATTCATTCTCTCTTGATCAACAACTATATAAGCCAGATAAAGTTATTACTTCCTTATTTCATTTTAATGTAACTTGCCAATTTTTATATAATATGGTTCTCTTATACAGCTGTAAAGGTAAAAGGAGGTAAAGGACCCGTGGACGGTTAAGTCCAGTCAAAGGCGACTATGTGGTTGCGGTGCTCATCTGGCTTTCAGGCTGAGGAAGCTGGCGTTTGTCCACACATAGCTTTCCAATTCATGTGGCCAGTATGACTAAACCGCTACTGGCACAGTGGGACACTGTGACGGAAGCCAGAGCACACGAAAATGCCCTTTACCTTCCCGCCACAGCGGTACCTATTTATCTACTTTCACTGGTGTGCTTTCAAACTGCTAGGTTGGCAGGAGCTGGGACAGAGCAACGGGAGCTCACCCCATTGCAGGGATTCGAACTGCCAACCTTATGATCAGCACGCCCAAGAGGCTCAGTGGTTTAGACCACAGCGCCACCTGTGTCCCTGTACAGCTGTAGATTGAACAGATGATACCCTTCAGCGTCACATGGAGCACATTCTTTCTGCTATTAAGTATATATTAAATTACTCTTTGATAATTACCCAGTAACATATATGACAGATCTATCGTGTTCATCTAACAAACCTGAGTTGTTGGTGTAGGAGGAGGTGTCTCTGACTCCCCAGAGCCAATGGCTTTCAGAAATCTGATCATGTGACGACAGAGATCCCACTTTCCCTGCTCCAAGGCGGTATTGAATAGCAAAGTTGCATGCTGCCTACTAACTGCTGGAACTTCCATGTTCTAGAGGCAACACAAAACACTTTTAGATGGGAGCCACTGATGTGAGAGTTTGTATATTATTTCTCTTACAAGGTTTAAGAAATAGCTCCTGTGGAATAAATCTTTTTTTTAAAAATGAGGATTGTGGATGGAAATGCACTTTGGACCATATGTCCTCCATTCACTGTGGAAATCTAATTTTACAAGGACAGGAAGAAACACCATGGACAGAATAATTGCCACACACAGGAAGAACAAGGACATAGCTTGAGTGCCTCACTTATAGTTTTAGAAATCATTTAATGTGTCAACACGAATAGAAGTTACTAATATTGCAGTTGTATAAGGGATTATTATTGTGATCCAAATGTAATTGAAATTAATAAGATTTTGGAATGCAGAAATAAAGAAATAATCAAACCATCAATTCTAGCAAGCGACGGGGCCATCTAAATTATATAATTCAGTATTTGAATGATTGGTATTAGTAATAGTATTATAAATTGGCATTGTTATAATGAAGCTATTAGTGGATTGTAATTGAAAACTAATAAAAATTATTATCAGGGAATCTAAATCACCACAGTGCCATTTAAACACTCCCAGGCCTCTCACAGAAGAGTCAGTAGGATGGCCTGGAGGCAACTACTGTAAGGGTCAATGCCTCCATATGGGAACTTCCATAGTTGAAGAATGCATGGGAGCCATTAATCATGTTTGTTCCCCTAAAAAAAATACCACTCGTGTCACAATCCTCCCCCTCCCACCTCAGAAAGCTTTGTTTCAGTTGTTTCTGTTGAATTCAACTCTAGTCATACTCATGAGTAGACCCTCTGAAATGGGCGTGACTTACTTCCATTCACTGCAATGGGTCTATACTCTGAATAGAACTTAGATGGATATAACGCATACAACAACAAGTAAAATGGCCCATCGCTTTCGTGCAGCATGCTCACAGCATCTCCCTTTGGAATAAAACGAATGAATGCAGTTACCTGTAGAATAATAAGGTAAGAAGCAGCTGTGTCTAAGTCCTGGGCCATCAAACACTCTTCAAACAAGTCTTTTGGGTTCCCGACAGCAGCAAAGAGATAATTCCACAGGGCATATTCTGTCTTCCTAGCACAATGAACAACTGTCTGCAGGAAGAGGGGGAACTCTGTGATGAATTTAGCCACAGTGGGAAGCAGAGGGTCGGGAATGGGATCCCGCGAGGTAGCTTCTTCTTCCAGCACTTCGTGCAGCATCAGTTCGAGCACGTGAGGAAAGTACGGTAACGTGGCGCAGGAGTGAGCCAAAAGCAAGGCTTGTTCGCCCAGGTTCCTCACCAAAAGCTGGCGTAAAATGTGATGGAGGTAGATCTGAGATGTTCTCTCGACAATACAGAAAGGGAAGAGAACCTCTAAATGTTCTGCGGCGCTGCTGTGAGTGTATAAACAGTCATAGAGCACAGTGTCATTCACAGCACCAAGAACCAAGGCATCTTCAAACAGGACGGCCAAGGGGTATATGTTAATATGGAAAGGCAACATGATCCGTCTTGAAAGAAAGGAATGCGGTTTGCGGTGGTCCCTGGGAAACAAAGGAAGCCAGACTTTCATACCTGAGCCACCGCAGCTGAGCCACAGAGCCTCCAGTAAGTGTCGTTTCTGTTTGTTAGAACGGCATGTAGTCCAAACATTTTCAACAGACTGGGCAAGAACAACTGGAGCACAAAATGGCAGCTAAAAACAAAAGCACAATTCCTTTAAAAACTACTTTCTTTTACCTTTTCATACAAGTTTATTCTAAAAGTCTGGCGTGAGCCATTCCTTTCCCAGCCTCATTTTCTATTTCGTAGTGAATATGTGTAAATATTAGATTACTAGTTCACCCAGATCTCTCCTTAACTAAACAGTTTTCACATTACTCTTGTTATCCCTTAATAGTATTATTTTATTTTTAAAAAGCAAGCAAGAGCACAGTTCTAACTTGGAAAGGTAGCATTCTCTATTATTCACCTTGTTAATCTTCAATAGTAACATAACATGGCTATAAGTATACAGAGGTGAAAACACAGTTTGGTAAAGTACTACAAAACTAATGTCCAATTTGCTAGGAATTCCAGAGGCTCATTTTAGTCCCCCTTTTTCCTCCATTGGCAGAGACCAGAGTGTTTCACACAATTATTTACGTTTTGCGACAAAGGAATGTGTGACTGTATATACATTAATCAGAGTCAGTCTCCCTAAGTAGCTGTGGTAGGCAGGCATGTGCCATTTAAAAACAAAAAATGAAAGAGTTTACAGTGAGAATCTGTGCACAAAGCAATTTTTTAAGATGGTTTGGAAATCAAGTACATACAAAAGTTGGAGCTATCCATTCAGAGAGAGTCTTAGATGGTTTAACTACACGGTTCATGCTGTGTTATAAACCCCTGCTACACATTCACAATGCATATTCTTTATACTGTTTTAGAAAAAGATATTCTCATAGGTTAACTCACAAGTTTCCTTTGGTTGGGATTACTCTCCTTCTCTCTTATCTGTGGACCAGATCGATCCCTCTGCACCATAATTAACTGTCCTGCTAAGTTTAACATGATGCTCTCTGCTTCACAGGCCTTAAAAAAGATAAAGCTCTATTACTTCCTTCACCTCTACAGAATCTATCCCTTTTATCCTGAAATGCGAATGGGTTAACACCACAATAATAATAAAAGCATCTTAATGTAGACTTGTTTATTCATCCTCATCCAGTCCACCACTAATCACAGACATGAAGGACATCACTGGCTCACCTGGATTAGATGAAAAGTGAAAACAGCTGGGTGTCTTCAGCCCCTGGGTGACACCCATCCCTGTTAATCCCTCTGACAATCTCTCTCAGTGGTTTTGTGGGGGGGGGGGAACGGACCTTTTTGGCCCAGTGGGCCAGGTCCTTATTTGTTTCCACCCCATGGGCCAACTCTGACATTACACCATCAAGTGATAGACAAGTGGGTTGTTCTGCCCACCTGTCAAAGTCCCTTGTGCAGTGCCCCCCAAGTGCCCCAAAGCCAGCTGGAGAAGTGCAGTGCAAGGGGCTCTGCCATCGCTATGCTCTGCATATTCCAGTCTAATTGAAGGGGCCAAATGTTAGCCCCCCCAAATCGGAATAAACAGTCGTTCCCCCCCTCTTTTCAGGTGCCTACTGGCCACTTCCTAACTTGCCTTTGATTCTGTGGGGAACACGACTTCACAGCCAAATTCCCATAGAAGCGGCTTTGCTAGCCCAGCATTTGGCATTTGGGAGACGCTGAACACACACCGTGCCTTCCAAACAGTTCAATGTTTTAAAGATTAAAAGCAGCCATTTAGATTGGGCCCAGTTAAACTGGTACAGAAACAGTGTAATAAGCTCTGATCATCCAGCCCTAACAAGCAAGATTCCAAGTTATCTCCAAAAGCAGCTCTGCTTATGTCTCATGGATGTCACTAGTACCTGCCTTTTGCTTATGCAGGGTCACAACTAGTGTACCAACCTGAGCTGGTAACACACTCCTGGCTGCCATCACCACTCATGCTTCCACAAAGCTAACATAACCTTCAGGGAGGGCTGTGCCTGATTCTACCCAGAAATGGCTGCACTTCCCCACCCAGATCAAGGCATTTCCCTACCTACAGCACTTAAATACCCCTTGGCAGATTTAGTGAGCAGTAGGCTTTAGAATCATAGAATGACAGGTGCTGAAACTTTGCTTAAAGGTCATGAAATCACATACTGCTGTAGTAAATAAAATTCAAGCATCTCTCTGGACAGTTTGTTTAGTTTCAAACAATGTCTTAAACATTGTACCAAGAGTTGTCTCACTGATGAAACAGCCCTCAACCTGTCGCAGTTTACACAGCAGGGTTAGTGTATATTTCCCCTGCAGTCCTCAAAAACTGTACCTGTACATACCTGCTGTGGCATTTTCAAGCTGATGCCTGTCTCTGTTCTCACGGATGTTAAAGTAACAGACACAACAAGGAAAGGGTGAGGGATATATCGTGACATAGAAACCTCCTGAAGAACCTGAATACTGGTGGTAGGATTGGGACTGAAAGGCAAAGGCAAAAATGGTGACAACGCTCCTAGCCGTACAGAATAATAATTTCTGCCATCTGCTGAACTTAAAGATCAGGATAGGGAAACGAGAGCCACCTTCCACCAGGGGCAACCTTCCAACAGCCACGTTGCCTGTGGTGGGTGGACCTTGGAGCAGCAGCGGGTGAGGCCAGAGACTACCTTTGCACAGTCAGAGACATCCCACCTGTGCAAAAGTCTGAGGTTTATGCGTTCGCTCCCCCTCCATCCCGGTAAGAGGGATTATTACAGTTCAAGGGCATGTTCCAACTATGCAAAGGCACTTCCGCAGGAAATGGAGCAGGGTCAATGAGGGGTGCAGCCTGGGGATAGGTGTGTGTGATTTGGGGGAAAGAGTCCTGAAAGCCACATTTGGCCTCCAGGCCTGAGGTTCCCTATCACTGTTGTAGAGATCCTCCAATATCTTAATTCATCCGTTTGTTAATCTACAGATAATGAAAAAGGCTCCTATAATTAACAATGGTATAAATATTTTAGGTAGCTGTTCCCTATGGGCAGGATTCAACTAAGCAGTTGTGTAACACCCCCTAAATCTGCTCTGGAGGTTTCAGGAAAAACCCAGGACAGATTTTGGGAAAGCAGTAGGGGAGAAACCCCATTGTGTGAGCAGGCCTTGAATTCCACCCCGGTCTTCTTCAAGCAGCAAATAAAATTGAGGAGTGTCTTATTTACTACATTTATGCCCCACCTTTCTGTCAAGGAGTTTAAGGCTGCACATGCGGCTTTTCGTTTTATTCTCACAACAAACCTGTGTGGCGGTTTAGGCTGAGAGAGAGACTGGCTCAAGGTCACCCCAATGAGCCTTGTGGCTTAATTATCACTCTAACCACAACTCCAAAATAGGCTATAAACTTAGCAACTACCCAAAATTTTAGCTTGTCATGTGAATTTTCTTGGTGCTAATGCTAAGGGGAAATGAGACGTCAAGTTTAAAGTCTGCTTTCCTGGGATCTGGTCCTCGAGGGAGTTGCACGGGTGAATAATGACAGAAACGGACACAAATATTCTTCGTCTCAGTGCTAACTACAGTATACAACTGAGCTTGTAAAAAGCTGCCTGCTTTTCAAGGTGTTCCAGGAAGGGTTACTAAATTTTAACCTGCCCACCCCTCTCCTTCTCTTACACACAAACACAAACTAAAAGCAGCAATGGGGGAAAAGGTTATAAATAACTCTTTTCATAATATACTTACCCATTAGGTTTTCTTTTAATACTATAAAGGCAAATAGAACAGTCTGCTCTAAACAAAATTACAATGTCCCGAAAGACACTGAGTAATAATGTTTCTGCCTGCACTTTGGTGATATGGGCAAACGCGTTGTCCAGATTGGCTGTTCGCAAATACACCCTTAGCTGAAATATAGGAAAAAAAAGCACCCCACTATTATGAATTGTATGATAATGAGTCTAAGCAGAAAATGAATTTACGAATACTCAAGACCCACCCGCAAGAGAAATTTGTTAAGCAGTCTGCTCTTGATCTACAGGTTCATCAACAGAATCCATGGCCTCGTTATTATGAATTGGCATTTCAGGGTGTGTGTGACTGCAAATGTCCCCCTAAGCACCCATTACTTATCCCCCACCTCCATTCTTCTACTATTAGTGGTGGGGCAGGCCAGGTAAGGAGCACATGGCATAGGTAACTCAGAGTACAAACTTTCAGTACAAACTTAAGAACCATGAAGTTAAAAGGAAAAGTTTCCATAAAAAAGTAAAAAATAATACTACTTTCAGGAATTAATTTTTCAGAGCTTAAGTGAACTCTACTGGTAGATGTAATGAAACCATCCTTCCCTGACTGACAGTAGCATTAAACACAACTACTAGCAAATTGTCAATTAAAAAACCCCATGCCTTACCTCTTCTTGGCGGTCACTTAAGTTATAACATGCAATAACAATAAAATCATTCCACCAGGCTAAGCCACCAGTCACAGTCATGTTTTGTTCCTTAAAGTTAAAAAAAGCAAGCATTAAACAACATTTCTTAAAAACAACAACTTTCATTCTCACAGTTTTATCCAAAAACACTAAATGCATTTGTAAACTTGTGTTTGCAACAGGAACATAATTTGTAAACTATGAAGCAATAAAAATCAGGTTCACAAAGGCTCAGCTAAGCACTTTACTGTTTCAGCATCCTACATACTGTTGTTCAGTGTGGACATGGCTCTCATAAAAAAAAGAGAAGTAGCAACACGTACAGAAAAAAATGCCTTGTGTTTAATCAGACTTTTTGTCCAGTTGGCCTAGTATTGTTTACTATGACAGGCCAGCAGCTCTCCAGGGTCTCTTTCGCATCAACTGCTATAAGATCCTTCTGACTGCAGATTGGACCTGAGGCCTTTAGCATACAGAGTATGAACTCTACCAATAACCAGGCAGCATTCCACTCCATCCACAGTATGTGGAATGTGTGGTGCTGCTGCATGGCTAAGAGTCAAACCAGGTGTGTTCATCTGGCTTGAAAGTCATGGTGGGGAATTAACAGAATGCAGAAAAACAGGGAGCAAAAACCTCCCTCTCCTTATGTGATTGCATCCTGCTGCTCTGAGCAGTTTTATTCCCGCCAGCTCATTTCTGGTATCAAAACTGAGCTGAGGAGGAGCAGCTTAAAGCAGAAGAATATTGCAAGCAAGGGGGTGGGTGCTTTTCTTATGCACTCCACTTAGTATACAAAGTTAAACCTCCATATCCCTGCTTTATTGACAAAAGAGACAAGACTGGTTTTGGTAAACATGTGCACATTTGCTTTGGCCCCCAGTGGAGAGGCGATCACCCTGTGCCTGCCTTAGTCATCTCTGCTCCTCTCTTCCGAACTGAACTCCATCAGAACTGTCTGCTGATTTAAGGTTACAGCAAGAGCAAGTTGCGAAGCATCTTGGCCCTATCAACTGCCCACATCTTCTTTTTGTATCACTTATTATTAGCAAGAAGTCTAAAACTGCGCAATCTATTCTGACAGCTCCCCTCTTTGCTAGATAAAAACACCACCACCATTGCAACAGGCAACCGTTCTGTGCTCCTGCAAACAGCTCTGCTGTTTGGATCCTTTAGGAATCACTATAGGAAAGCTCTGTTTCTTAGTAGGCATACCCCCTTTCCCTCGAAATATAAATTTTATTTTATTTATTGCATTTATATCCCACCTTCTTCTGCAAGGAGCTCAAGATTCTTTCCCTCCTCACTTTACTCCCCACAACAACCCTGTTCAAAATTATGCAGAATGCCTCACATTTCACAAAATCTAATTATTCAAAATTATTTGAATTTAGGAAAACATTTTTCTAACAGTGGCATTTCTTCATTCCTTCACACACACACATATATATAAACCACACTACTCACCTGGGTAATGTTTCCAAACAGTTTCCATTTTTTGGAAAGCAAAGAGTAATGTGCAAAACCAAACTTGCCAACTACAGCTACATTCTGCCCCATCTTATCAATAGCTGAAAACTGTTCACAGGAAGGAAGGAAAGAAATAAAACTTTGTTAGAGCTTAATAGGAACAATGAGACACTGGTTCACTACTTGCTTTCTCTACCCCCACCTCTGTTATGACAGCTAATGTAATCTTTGCATTTATATATAATAGAAAGTTGCAAAATAAATATTTTAAAACAACTCACCCTTATAGGCCAATTGATCTCTAAGTAAGTATTGTGTATCTTAAAAAGAGAAGGAGGAAAAAGAATTAACAATCATAATAAAAATATTGCTACCATTTAGCATGCTTTTCTTCCAGCTATTTTCAGTTTTCACCTTGTAAAATCCTACATGGCTCAAATGCAAAACTTAATTGCAATTTGCTTTGGAAACAATGGCCACAGGGAGGTACCATTCAAGAGCAAGGAAAGACAATTTATATGTACAAGATTAGCAGTTTATATTTCTTCCAATGCCATAAAATCATTTTTAATTAGGAAGGTACTGTGCAAGTAAGACTTATCATTATCAGGATTCTTTGTTCTTAAAGAACAATAGATACCACTGGACAGGACATTGGAATTTGATATACAAGACTTAGGCTCAAATTCCAACACAGCTAAGCGGCTCATGTTTTCATCTTGGAAAGTCATTAGTTTTCACCTGATCCTCTCCTATTGCATTGCAACAAGCATATAATAAATAAATAAATGACGAGACGAAGAAAACAGTAACAATGCCAACAAGGCACCTTACCTGTACAACATGCCAATGTCTATGCCCTAATAAAGTGCTTAAACCCTGAGAATCTAAGCTCCCATCTGAAAAATGGCCTCTTTCTCTGACAGCTTTATGTTCAGAGTGTGTTGCAGAATTTCTAGGATTCTGAGCTTGTATTGCATCGCCACAGTTCAAGTACAAGCGATCTTCTCCCTGAAGGAGGACCTGCTCCTGGTTGCTCTATGAATATAGGAATAAATGCTTCAAGTCAGCAAACAATGAACAGTAAGAGAAATCAATAAAATTCCAATTAAAATGGATTAAGTTACGAAAGAAAATTGTTTTAAAATGGAATCACTTTCATTTTTGAAAGGCTTTAGTTGGAGAGTGACTCTTGCACAGTAGTGTTACTAGGGGAAACAGGGGAAACTTTTGTTCTGTAATCAAAACAAGAATAAACTTGGCCAAAAATGCACGAAAAGTTGCTTAGAAGTATAATACATTAACAAGAAGATTTATGCATACTTACTATGCAAGGGTTAACTGTGAGTGCACTCTTGATGAACTGAAACTGTAAGATACCAAAATGCTGGGATTCATTTTTGCCCTCTCTCTCCATCCCAGAGCTATTTGCATCAATCACCCATAGATGATAGCCTTCTGCTCCCCAACTCTGAAATAAATAAATAAATAAAAACGATCAATTATTTAAAACTGCTGGGGGGGAAATACTGGAGGGGAAAACATTTTGCAGCAATTTCCATGCAATAATTCAGGGGTCTATTTTAAGGCTGTCCAAAAATACGGGTTTGTTGCCTTCCTCCTTCTCAACAATCCCTTTCTTCTGCTGTTCCTTATGCTTTCCTATTTGTTACTGTCTGGTCTCCTCCCGACCCCTTCCAATGGCCAAGAGGTGACACATACAAGCTTTTGTCATGCCAGCAGAAATGGCAGATGAGACCACTGCACAAAAGTTAGCCCGCCAACCATAGTATATAGCACTTGCCTTGCCCATCATGATCACACACTAGAACAGGCATAGGCAAACTCCGGCCCTCCAGATGTTTGGGACTACAATTCCCATCATCCCTGACCACTGGTCCTATTAGCTAGGGATGATGGGAATTGTAGTCCCAAAAATCTGGAGGGCCGGAGTTTGCCTATGCCTGTACTAGAAACTATATTACCACATTTGCTGCTACTTTTGCTAGAGGAAATGCAAGGTGGTGCCAAGTGGGATAACAGCTGAA
Source organism: Podarcis erhardii (assembly GCF_964252035.2). Taxonomy (NCBI): domain Eukaryota; kingdom Metazoa; phylum Chordata; class Lepidosauria; order Squamata; family Lacertidae; genus Podarcis; species Podarcis erhardii. Next base: position 16,514,039 of record NC_138515.1, on the reverse strand, counting down.
AGATTCACCCAGACAGAAATAATTTGGGGGAAGCATCAATGGACTTGAATGCAATTCCTTGATTAAACTGCGTGGCAAAAATAATCCTGAAAACTGCTAAACTGAAACAGAAAGGAAAAGTGCTAGTCGAATACAATGGGTAGGTAGGTTTATATGGGATGTGCTTAAAATGAAATTTGACCATGCCACATGCATGTGACACAGACAGATGCTGAAACAGTGCTTACCATAGAGCTGATCTTCAGAGGGTCTTTTTTGGTACCATCAGACCGATTACTTAAAATAAAAACAAAACAGATTCAAACGAGGCTTTTTAAAGTGTTTATATGGCATGCATGTTAACAAGAAGGGATTTTTTCTGTACCCAGATATATTAAACTGAAGGAAAGGCCCTGTCTTTGAGAAAGTACATACCTCCTATTCTATTTTCAGAATATCAAAATTTCCCTCTCCCAATTCTAGTGATCCTTAGCAAATGACAAACATTTTCTCTGATCCACCAGATATTTAAACAATATAACTACAACATGCCAAATTCAACTTTCTAGTCATTGCATTGGGCATGCAGACGACCAGGGGGCACTTCTGCAACCCTAGGTACACCCCAGTAAAAACACAGAAAGCAGAAAAAGCACAGAAACCTACAAGACCTACACTTTCCAACTATAGGTGGGAAACACCTGATCATTTTCAGAAGCTCCAATCAGTTAATCAGTTTACTGGTACATCCCAGTAAAAACACAGAAAGCAGAAAAAGCACAGAAACCTACAAGACCTACACTTTCCAACTATAGGTGGGAAACACCTGATCATTTTCAGAAGCTCCAATCAGTTAATCAGTTTACTGGTACATCCCAGTAAAAACACAGAAAGCAGAAAAAGCACAGAAAGCTACAAGACCTACACTTTCCAACTATAGGTGGGAAACACCTGATCATTTTCAGAAGCTCCAATCAGTTAAAAAGAAGGTGCTGATGAGGTTAAAAATGGGCAAATTAAGTGAGAGGAGGGGTGGCAGATACACACATGGGATGTAGGGAAAAAATCTATGGGAAATGTAGTGTGATTCAGAAAGAATAAGCTTTTGTGGCCTGAGACAAAGTCTGATTCCAAAACATTAATAATATTTTTAAGTGTCTGATTGTTCTGATAAAAACAAATGCAGCCCAACATAGTGTAATGAGCATTTTACTGGTCTATTTAAAATCTATTTTAAATGGTTTGTTGAGCCACTAGAAACAACACAACTATGGTCATGGAAGTGTTGCACAAAATACAGAACAATGCACAATAAATAAAATGCTAAACAGGAGATGCGTCGGGCCGTTTTGCTAAGCTTCCTCAGTTAACAACATTGCTTAAAAGATACTTACGCAAAGTCTCCTCCTAGAGTACAGATCAGCTGGGCACCAAATACACTCCATAAGGAGAGGCCTCCACATTCCCAAGTCACCATAACAACACAACTATCGGGAGACCATCTGATTAGTTTAACAGCTCCGGTTTTATTCCAAATGTCTATTGAAAAGCAGAAAAACCCAAAATGTAAGATCATGAAAAGCTATGCACTTGCTCTTTAATCATTTTTTTGAACGCTATTTATGGTAAATTATTGATACTCAAAAGGCACAATCCAGTCGAATCAGGTTCAGCTACACATAGAGCTCCATCTCCCTCCCAATCCCTAACAGTATGAGGACTCAGAAGATGAGTGGCAGGTGCATGCCTTTCATATTCCCGTTCTTACAGGATACACACAGGCTGTTAGCTTTTTGGATACCTGCCACAATTCCTTTCAGGTTAGTAAGTCAATTTTGCAACCAGAAATTTACAGCTGTCGCCCAGGCACATGAGACAGCAAAATGAGACTTCCAGTTTTACATGACACACTTGGTCTAAACACACGAGGTAGCTGCACCGTGCGTATTTTAATCACCAAAACACAAATTCTATGTCCCTGTGCTGTATAAATAGTAGAAGGAAATGAGGTCAGCATGCAGAACTATTAATCTAGAACTGGGAGATTCTATAGAATTCTATGGCAAGATTGTAAGCGTCAATATTTTAAGGCAAAGACCAAGGTTCTACTGGTTTTCAACAGCAATGTATAGACAACTAAAGTAGGTTTTTAACAAGGAGTAATTCAGAAGTGATTGGAATAGAGAAAGCATAGTTGTCTATGGGTTAAAAATTACCGGTAACCCATACTTAAATATAGTGCTGCCTTTAAAGGTAAAGGTACCCCTGACCGTTAGGTCCAGTCGCGGACGACTCTGGGGTTGCAGCGCTCATCTCGTTCTATAGGCCAAGGGAGCCGCCGTTTATCCACAGACAGCTTCCAGGTCATGTGGCCAGCATGACTAAGCCGCTTCTGGCGAACCAGAGCAGCACACGGAAACACCGTTTACCTTCCCGCCGGAGCAGTACCTATTTATCTACTTGCACTTTGACGCGCTTTCGAACTGCTAGGTGGGCTTATTGCCACTTGCCATCATTTGCCAAATGACTGACTTGCTACATTGAATCAGAATGGGCTATATCAGGGATGCCAAACTTGGTCCTCCAGCTGTTTGGGGACTACATTTCCCATCATCCCTGACCCCTGGTCCTGTTAGCTAGGGATGATGGGCGTTGTAGTCCCAAAACAGCTGGAGGGCCAAGTCTGGCCAACAATGGGCTATATTTTTTAAAAAACTTTAACATTCCATATCCATCTTGGCGTGATCAGACTTACCAGGATATTGTTTTGGTGTTAACTCCAGTTTATGAGACAGCTGCATGGCCCCCGTAGAATGATCAATTGTATAAACTTGCACTGACCCACTAGAAAAGAGCAGTTTTTCAGCATTTAGAAATCTGTATTTTCCATAGAAAATACATTTTCCAGGAGAGAAAGTATTTTAAAATAAATCCATTGTGTTAGTTTGTGAACAGCGTTAGACTGTAAACAGAAGTTGGAATCCTTCAACTCTGTGACTAAACTGCAGTAACCAAATACAAAAGAAAGCAGTAGCACCTTAAAACTGATACACCCCAAGAGCCAGAATTAAACCAAACAATTCTATAAAACTGTTAACCTGAAAGCTCAATGGAAAAGAAAAGCCTTGAGAACTTCCACAGCCTCTCAGATGGTGGAAGCTCAATGGAAAAGAAAAGCCTTGAGAACTTCCACAGCCTCTCAGACGGAGTTGGTGAATAGATTAGAAGAAATGAATTGCTATGCAGTTTTGCCCCACTAATCAGGTCTAAAGGCAATGAAAGATATTTTAAGGCTGTGTACTAAGTATATGTATATTTATTTTGGGTTTCTCAATATTTATAAATCAAGTGAAACCGCATGTAACAATAGTCGACCTTCACATTCCAAAATCCTGTTTATTCTTCAGGGAAGTGTTTATATCTGCCTGCTCTTACCAGCTCATCACTAGGCATTTCTCACACTGCTTTGCCATTTCCATCGCCTTCAGTAGTATCTCTATATAATCACCTCCCAAGCTACAAAGGGAAGTGCTAGTGCCACAACTGCTGAGCATCTTGTATCTTTAAAACATGGTTTCAATAGGTTGGTAACCCTAATAAGCAAAAGCACTAGGTCCAACCTGTGTATTGAACAACCTGGTAAACCAGGGGTTGGTAACCTAAGGCCCATGGGCCACAAGCAGCCCATGGGGGTCGTTTAACTGGCCCATGGACACCTGCCACCCGCTCAGTCGGCTCCCGTGTGCCACGCTAAACCGGCGAGGAGCAGAGCAGGGACCGCCTTCTGCGATGGTGGCCAGCTTCCCATTGGCTGCAAGAAGCTCTGCGGAGACAATTCAAACCTGGATCTTGGCAGAGAATAATAAGAGTTTTCTCAAGCCACTTAGCATTGTGGATTCAATGAGAAACTGTATAAAAACGGTTCCCTCGCCAACTCAGAGAAGGTAATACAGGACAGGGTGGAGAAGCCAATAAAGGAGAAGATCCAGCAGAACTGAGAAAACCAGTTCCAATTGGGAAATGGATTACAATTCCAAGATGACTTAAACAGCAGAAATCCAATAAAGGCAACACGTTTGCAGGCCTTACCCTTTTCCTATTTTTTGCCTGTTACAAGATTTGTAGCCCGGATCCTTGGTATGTATGTGTGTGAGTATACTCCTCTGTGTGTATTAACTTAGGGTTAGTATGTTAGGTAGTGTAACACCTTAACGATTTTAAGGAAATCTAGCTTTGAACCTACATTTGAACACACACAGCAACATTGCTGTTTAAAGTTCACTATCCAGTTCCATCCCCAAAACTGAACTGTGACACAAAAAAACCTTATATAACAGGTACATCTAGACTGTAAACATCCTGGAAACACAAATAAAACATCAACAAGCTCAGTTAGGGTTTTAGAGATCCCTTAAAGAATATAACTTTTATATATCCAAACTAAGAGTTAGCACCTCAGCTTTCTAAAGCGGGACTGTTTCACGTATGTATTTCGAAAAACCAACATTCTACCAAAGACACTCAAGTTTTAGGATGTTAAACCATACAGTACTATTAATAATTAGGGCTAAGAATTTCCAGCAACCACCTGTTCCTTAGTTTTCAAAGTTAGTGGAAAGTAGATTATGATATCCCTCTGTTAAATGTTCCAATAATGAAAATTGGGGAAATAAAAAAGTCTGCCTGCCCCAGAAATGTACAGCAGCAATTAATTCTGAAGCAACATTAGGGGTGAGGGAGGATAAAGTGGAGAGAGAATGAATATTGGTGGGAAGAAGACCAGACATATGTCATGAACAGCCACATACTGTATATGTGCAATGCACAGGCATATTCCTGACAAAACAATCATTTACTTGAAAAGTCCTCCAAAAAAAAATCTGGACAAAGCAGGGTACTCTACTAAGTTAACAGGTAAAAACAGGAAGCTATTGCCAGCACTAAAAAGGGAAATATTTTCCAGATCTGATATTTTTACATATTTAGACACTCTGAACTATGCAAAGAATGTTAAGCATTTACTTATGGCGGCAGGATTATCTATAGGAAACAACAGAAAGCTCAGTATTTCTCCAATATGGCATGTAATTTCCTAAGTGCTTCATTTCATGAATGTGTCTCAAGATATAGTTTCCCAAAGATATAACATGTTTTGTACTTTTCTTTAAAGAACAGTACATTTTCTAGGACACCTCCTAACCAGGGATTCAGAAACTGTAAGTGCAGCTTTATTTAAGAGTAGATAGGCTACAGGAGATTCCAAGTTCATTCCTTTCAGATTCCACACAAAGACATGCAACTTACTTTGTGCATCCAAACGCCATCAACCTGTATTTGTTATTTACAGCCACACAGGTTCCATCCAAAACATCTTGCGCCCAAACGCCATGGAGCTGCTGCAAGAAACATTACAAAGGATTTTATCCCATAAACCTGTTCAGTGTTGACCACAGGCCATGTTTGTGCAATCATATCCCTACTGCTTTGCTCCTTTATTTGTGTGAGCAAGCAAACCAGCTAGAAAGGTACACTTAACCACCCTGCTCTGTCTGAACTTGAAACTATGGTTAATATCTTCTACATAAACCATGACCGGGAAGCCAACTTTAAACTACAGCTTTCAGATCATGGCTTGGAGGCCATTAACCTTAGTTTCCTGTTTTAGACTTAATGGGAAACTGTGGCTTCCAGGCTAGTTTCACCAACTGCATGGAGGGACGAGCAAAGGTTGCAAATGAATTGGCTTAACAGGTCAGCCATGTGAATGCACTCACAATGTGCTACATTTTGAAGCCATGCATATTGTACACTTGAAAATTAAGTGACAAAGAGCATTCAAATCACTGGGGGTTCAGCATCTAATGGACATGGGAAATCCATGGCCCTCCAGATGCCACTGGACAGTGTAGCTCTTTCAAAAGATATCTTGACTGAATTATTTAGCATAAAATGTCAGCAGCTAAATAGTTTCCATATTTGCATTTCAAAATGCAGCCAGGCATCACTGATAATAGGAACCCCATAGCCATTCTGCAAGATTTACAAAAAAGGAACATAACAAATAACAAGTTAAAGTAACCAGTAAAAGGGCAGTTTAGTTCAATACAGGACTGAATCTGTATGGTGCTAACAGGAATGCTGCTTTACTTTAAAAGGACAGTATGTACAAAGGATTCACATAATGCAAAATGTGAGAGGAAAACTATAAATCAAATTTAGGAAGATAATGCAGAATTAATTTTAGAAATTAAGTGTAGTAAGATTAAAGTCTTAACTGTACATCCGAAAGAACTTATTTTAATGTCATACATGATTTTTTTTTTCTGCCCAAAGATTCCTCTCAGTTATTTTCATCAATGGCATGTTCGGGGGGATGGGGACGGACGACACCCTCATACAGCATTCCCTAAACCATTTCGACCATATGAAGTTTCATAATTTCTCAGCTGTGGCTGATACAAGTCTAATGCAGGGCAGCAAACATTTAGCTAAATCTGGAAAATGCAGACAAGTAACTAATCAAATGTTAGAAAATTATACCTCTGCTGTGAATCCACTTGACATTGGTGTAATGAAACCAACTCTGCCATCATTAAAGACAACAGCAAACCCATCAAGAGTAGCACAGTATTCCATGTCTTTGATGTGCACATCTTCAAATCCCAAATATGAACCTGGTAGTGAACAAGATCAATTATCAAAAAGGCCATTTTCATACTGCAAACTCTTTCTTTCTTTCATCAGAACAAGAAGTGGTACTATCCACAGCTACAGAATAGGGAAAATGTTCGTGTCAGCTGTAAGGACCGAGAAAAGTAGGTTTCATTTTAGTGAAGCGTTTCCCTCCCATTTATGCCCAGGCAGAGAAGTAATACCTCTAGAAGAATGCAGATCCACCGAGAACGGGACTGTGCAGAGGTTTATGGCTTTCCTTCCATTCATCATGCCATCCCAGTGAATAAGATGCAGGAAACCATCAATAGTAGCAACAAGGAGATCCTCCAGCATGGACTGTAAACTACAAGAAAGACACATCATTCCCCAGACACTGAGGCTGAAAGAAATAGGTCCATTCACTCAACAGAGAGAAGTACTTTTCAAGGCTTATTACATTTTTTTCATTGATTATTCCAGTTTCCTAATGAGAATATATCTACCAATACAGTAACTTCACCCACAGTGACAGATAAATTGTTTGTTTTTTACACAGATAAATCTGAAAATAAAAGCAAGCATTCCTCTAAAATGGGGAAACTTGGGGGAAAGGAGGAAAACCTTCTCCCCTGCACATTTACCCTCAAGAGCACACAGTTATTAAAGTGTTATTTAAAAGACCCCACAACAAAGATCGTTTCGGTACTGATTTAATATTAAATGTATCTAAGAGCAAGTCTTTGAACAATGCTATCAGTCTCCTTCAACTGCCATACAAAACCTGAATATCATTTCTCAATTCATTCTAATTTTCCTTTCTAGAGGAGCAGAGTGTACCCTCAACTTTTCCAAAGCACGGGAATGGGCTTTTTGCATAAATATGAGAAAACAGAGGGCTTGCTAAATCATAGAAAATGTAGAGTAATAATCCAACAGCTAACTTCATCTAATGGCAGAATAAAATATTCCATAGCTGTCCTCATTTGTCATGCAAAACCATGGTTTAGTGTGATGTGCATGAACAAGAATGAGTGGCCGTGAGCCTCTGACTTATATATTCTCCACCCCACCCCACATGGCCAGGAAGAGTATGGCTTTAGGATGGTTTGTTATGCTACTCCGACTGACAAACTGTGGTTAATATTACTTATGCTGAACTTAAAACAAGCCAGCTTCAATTAGAGCTTATTATTCTAAACAGTTAATGCTGACAACAGTTCTTGGATCAGACTGTAGTTAACCAAAATTGAAAGTAGGAGGGGAAGAGAGTGCATGCATGGTTTGGTGCAATTTCATAACGTATCTTATGTATATCACAGCAAGATTCTTCTCAAGGCCTCAAGTGTTGCATAAATGATGATTCGCCATACCTGGTTATAGATGCTTGCAAATCTAACACTTGCTTCTTCTCTAGATTTAATGATGGGGCACATTGTTCTTCCTTATAGTGTGGTGTTCCTTTCATATGGGGGCTTCCTCTTTAAAGCAAAAACAAACCCAGAACATGGAAATCAAAAAATATATGAAAGTGTGGCACATTACAATACTGTAAATTTCATATTTTAGGAGAAAAACATGGTGGTAGGACCTAGGGATTTTGAAAGTCTCCCTCTATTTTAAGTAGAAGTTACTTTAAATAGGGACTATTTGCACTAAAGTGAATCACTGCTCTATGTAGAAACAATCAAATGAAGAAAAACAGCCAAAATGATAGTTGCCACAGTAATCTAAACTAAGTTCTGTTGTGTACAAGAACTGAAGGCTCTGTGATCCTGTGGGTACAATGATCATGAATGTAGAAATATAGATTGAGGAGCAGTACCTCCTAAATAATGGGGGTTGGTGGAAGAGAGGAACTCTCAAACCTCTCCAAAGCAGGCTTCCAGAGTCTCATTATGTAAATAAGGAAGGAATGTCCACAACAAAGTAAACTTGAAATTTGCCAGCCTCCCTCTCTCACCCCCAACTCCCAAAGCAAAGCTCAGTTTGCTTAAAAAACACTCCCATACACACCCCTTCTCTTCTTTCAGCTCTTCTCTTCTGAAATAAGGCCTGATCCACCCCTCTCTGAAAATGTGCCTCTTTAACAGAGGAGCAAAGCACTGCTGGCTTAAACACAAGCTGCTTTGGAGGGGAAGAGTGGGCTGAAAAATCAGCTGCTTGGGGCAGAAGGATCAAGGCTGCTCTGCAACATATGCAAATAGTACCACAATGGAGTCAGATTCACTCTTTAGTAGTACATCAAAAGGTTTCATGGGGAGGGCCAGAGGCTCAATAGATGATAACTGCTTTTCAACTTTTGTGCTCCCTCAAGTCAGGGACCTTGCCCTGCCTCTCCCTAGGAAACCTTGCAACAGGAAATCTCCACTAGGTTGCAAGGGGGTGCTCCTGAGTTGCAAAAAGCGATGTGCGACCAGTTAATTTTGAACACTGGGAATAATAATGGGTGTGGTCCACAACATCTGGAGGCTACCTGGGTCCCAGAGTTCTCTGGAATATAACCAAGCTAAGAAGGATATTTCTGGAATGGAGAACCAGTGCCCCCTGCAACCAATATTGTTGGGACTACGTCTCCCATCAGCCCGAGGCAGCATTTCCAAATGACAAGGACATTTACACTTTTATTGTATGCCTTTTATCTTTTTAATGCTGTAAACTGAAATGATATATTTGTATGATTTAGCAGTAAATAAATGGGATTTTTTTTCTAGCAACATCTGAAAGATCACAGTTTCACCACTCTTCTTGTATCAGTGTAGCCAGAAGTATATAATACTAGACTCAGAGGGGTCAGAACAGTACCATCTTAGCACCTTGCTTCCACCCAGTCCCTCGAATTAGAAAAAGAATCATCATGCATGCTGCAACATGCAAAATGCATTCTAGTCAAAGGCAAAAAAACTAAACAAAATCAGGACCAAAGTCAAGAAAGCCTGTTGTGGCGTGTACACTAAGGTCTCCTCAACAAATTTGCCTGTGTGACCTCATCTCAAAGAAGAACTAGATAAGCTTGGTTTAACAAGTTTGGTGCAGAGCAGAAGAATCATAAAAAATACGCAGTCCTTGTCAGTTAAGGTAGTCATACGCTTTTCAGCTCACAGCATCATCACAAATTCTTGCCCAATATGAACTTATCATAGAGTTTCATTTTAACAGTGACAATGTAAGACAGAACCAAAACTGCAAAATACTTAGATATCTGCAGGTAGGAAAGGAATGATCACTGGAAGATGTTTTTAGGATATCTTGAAGATCTAGATGATGGAAAGGCAGTATATAAAACTGTCAAAGAGCTTCCAAACTGCATAGCTGCTCCTTCAGGGGGAAGTGCAACCCCATCAAGGGCAGGCAATTGACTGATTTTTTCGGACATGGGAACCACTCATCCACAGTGCCTCCACCCTGTCAAGATTCAAGAGCAGCTTATTTTCCCTCATCCATCCCACCACTGAATCCAGGCATTGGTTCCAGGGCCCACACAGCCTCTTCTGATTCACTTATTATGGAGAAATAGAGCTGTGTCAGCAATATACCTATGCATGTTGCCCCAAAGCTCTTAATGTCCATGTAGATATTAAATAGCCCTGGGGACAGAATAGTGCCCTGCAGAACCTCAGAGCACAACCACAAGGGGGATGGAAAGGACTCTCCCAGTACTACTCTTCGGATTTGGTCCCATAGGTACAACCAGAAACACTGTAACACAGTGTCCCCAATTCCTAATCTATGGAACTAGCTCAGGAGATTACCATGGGCAATGGTATCGAAAGCCACAGAGAAACTGAGGAGCACTAGAAAAGCCTCTTGTCCCATTCTCTAAAGGTCAGTCAAGGCAGACTCAATCCCATGGCCATGCCTAAACCCCTCTTAATCTCTGGTGTCCAATCATTACAATCTTACTAGGGGACAAGAGCTCCTAGGAGGACAGGGGGAGTGGAAACCTCAGGTGCTTCTGGAATCACTAGGCTTGAACCAGGAGGAATCAGAATGCAACCAAGGAAAAGCAGAGATCCAAAATTCTTTCCTGCCCTGTTCTTCCCCCACTCCAGCCTCAGAACCCATTCCACTCTGTTCTTCTCCTCCCCACAAATCCAATTCATTAGTCTGCCTTCCCAGATAAAATTCATTCTTCCTCAAAAGAAAACCGCACAACATTACACTTAAAAGTCTTAAATGCCTGAAATTACCAGCCATATTATGGCATTGCTCTCTAGCAGTTGCCTGAAAACTGCTTTATTTCCTGTATAATCTTACTAGGAGGGAAGTGGACCAGAATTCAGCCCCAGGCAGTGGCAGTTCTTGAATATTCAGGCCAGGAAGCAGGACCTCTCAATTTCCATTCTCCCTCCTTTGGCAGCTACAACTGTGAGAGAAGCATGTGGCATATACAAGCAAGGTGCTCACAAACATATGATGCGCTTAAATGTGCCATACAGCCTTGTGAGCCTGTTTCAATATATTGATTGCTTTGACCTTTAATCTATGAATGTATGCTGTGACAGAAAGTGGAAGGAATGTTTCATCTGTGTTGCCACATCAGCAATTGCGGCACTTCTGTCCAAATTAGACATCTAAAAGGGCATCAGGAAGGTCAAGGGGGAAAGGAAGTCATGAGGAAAGTCCTGCTTATAGCGAATAAGAGACCCATACCATGCAACATCTCAGTATGTTCACAGTTTTATTTCATTTATTTAACAGTTAGGTTCTAAGTTATTAACAACAACTTAACTGAAGTATAACCAGTATAAATGTGTCCCTACTGAATTTTCCTGAATAAAATTATGAATTTCCACATTGCATACTCAAAACATTTTTGCCTAACATTAACTTCTAGTGCTATTTTTATTTGGCTTCTTTTACATTTTAATCAGCTTTCCATCACCACATTAAAACTGAACAGTGCTCTTTATGCTCACACTGAACATGGGCTTAAAGCCAACACTGACAATCTTCCAAGTTCCACTCTGAAATGGAAGAAAGACTATGCAGCTGGAGCAGAGCCACTTGGCTTCTTTCAAATATCAACTACTATTCATTTTTCGGTTTTACTCTAATGCAGAATACTCTAGCTGAGGAAGTCAACAACCCAACCCCCTCCACTTAATGTCAATTCTGTAATTGCCAGCAAGAACACTCTAGGAAACCAGTTTCTACATAGGACCTTTCTAAACAACAACCAAAACACTGAATAGGTTACTTTATGTAATTCTTAAACAAGAATGTTACAATGAGAAAGTCTGAAGCGATTCTTAGCAATATACAAGGTAAAGAAGTGAAGCATTTATTGGAAGACTTACTTGGGATAAACTGGCTCATAAAGATACTTGTCTCTTGCCAACAGAAGATGAAAAAACATGATGTATCCATTTTCTGTCTGAAAGAGGTAAGATATAAAAATCAAAAAAGCACACATGTAAAAGTTCTCACAGGAACTTCGAGCTATTTCAATACCCTGTGCGTTCGGTATGTTTTATGGTTTTTCATGTTTTTAACTTCTTTGCTTCTATTTTATTTTTGTTTGCCACCCTGGAAGGAAGGATGGGATAAAAATCTTATAAATAATAATAGTGATTTAAAGAGAAGCCCATGGATGAGACCCGACAGAAGCTCTGATTTCCCATTCCCTTCCTCCCCGCAGGGACGCGGGTGGTGCTGTAGGTTAAACCACAGAGCCTAGGACTTGCCGATCAGAAGGTAGGGTTTGAAGCCCCGTGACGGGGTGAACTCCCGTTGCTCAGTCCCTGCTCCTGCCAACCTAGCAGTTCAAAGCACGTCAGAGTACAAGTAGATAAATAAGTACCGCTCCGACAGGAAGGTAAACGGCATTACCGTGCGCTGCTCTGGTTCGCCAGAAGTGGCTTAGTCATGCTGGCCACATGACCCGGAAGCTGTACGCCAGCTCCTTCGGCCAATAAAGTGAAATGAGCGCCGCAACCCCAGAGTCAGTCACGACTGGACCTAATGGTCAGGGGTCGCTTTACCTTTACCTTTCTTCCCCACAGCAGTCCCAAAAATGCCTCTTCCAGGGATTGGGGACCCTTCTGAATGGAGATGCCTGTCGTGCAGGGGAGCTCTCCAAAGGGACAATGCCCATATAAGCACTTCGATAAATCTCATGAAGTGACATTAATAAGAAATGAAAATATGTTCATTTATGACTGAGACATATTTGCTAAGGATCTGAAATCAGCCCTAGGTCCGGAGAAGCTTCTTAGCTAGCGATCAGGATGCAAGGGGGAAAGTTCATTTTAGCTACTGTTGCAATTTCAGTCATTTAATACTGGCTGAGGATGTTCCTCAAAGCGGCAAGGCTGAAGGAGAAAAACTGAAGGTTTCAAATTTCTTTCCAGGCATGGTTTCCTGTTTTTCAATTAAGGATACAGAAGCAGAAGGAGGCCATACACTTGTTAGCCTATTTCTTTAGCTGTCCCACCTAGTCACATTTCTTTGGTTTTAGAAGCAAAACTAGTAAAAATCCAAGAGAAATATATTTCTTGAAGTGCAAAGTATGTACAAAATGCAAGTTAACACTATCTATTCCTAACTTGCCTTTACTGCTCGGTCATCTTTAAACAATTTGCACACACTAGCGACAGTATCTTATGCCAGGAGAAAGAGCAGAAAAAACACTATGTAGAACTCTTATTCTAACATTAACTTTCTTGAATTCCATCCTCAATCTTAGTTGACAATGTTACAAGGTTCATTTCTGTTCACACGGCCTTCAAAAACAAAACATAGCTATATTTTGCTACGCAATCACAATTCAATAATGCTCCACAACTCAATGATACTGGGTAGTTTTAGAGTTGCCACCGGTCACTGTGGAATTTGAGTTAAACAGCTAACTTTCACAACTGGCAAAATTCACAAAGCTTTCATCTAAACGTGTTCCATCCAAGTGACCTGAATATACTCACTTCATTCATCTGTATGAAACAAGGAGAAGAGCTTAAAACTGAGAGTGGAGGTCATGCTTGCATTCTGTCATAGGTCCTTCAGACAACAGAGTCTGTCACCTCAGGTTTCCCCAATTTCAACCCCTTTTCAGAGCCAGCTTCAAGCAACTTTTAGCAATAGCTTGGAGCTTCAAGGGAAAAAATCCAGCTAGTTCAAACAAGACCCCCCAAAAACTTTTGTTAGTCCAACTGGCAAATAAGCTTCTATTATCAGCTGCCATTTATGCTTTTGTAACCTCAAGATTAGAAAACTGCAATATGCTGTTATGTGGCACAGCACTAAAAATTGTTCAAAAGCTTCCATTCTTGGTAGAGGTAGATCACTGATCACGTATTATTTATTCAGCATGTGACCTGGCTCTGTCTTGTCTTTCAAGCATGATGGAAAAGAGCTAGTTTTAATGTATTTAAGACAAATAGGCTGACCACTGCATAGTTTAACAACCCATTATCATGTTCCACTACACAGCTCATACCTTATGCATAAGATCACAGCTTTGTACTCTCTGAATAGAGCTTGGGTTGCATGCATTAACTAATTTGCCTAGCCATGGTAAATGAACAGCGTAACATCTAAGTGAAGCCAGTCTGTGCTTTTATAAGGACAGTAGACACAGGCCAAATAGCAATAGACAAAAATGTTCACTCAAGTGTTACAGCTCAGTTTTGACAATCAAAAGGTTTAAAACATCTGGCCCAAAGGTACTATAACTGATCATGCTATCAGACAATATTGATACCAACATGTTCAAGTTTGCAGTTTGGTTTGGTGCTGCTAATATCATCCCTTTATGGTACATGCAGAGTAGATGTTTAAAGATATCATTGTTTACTATGTTTCAGTGTCTATTTAATTATCACAAGGATTTCAAATTGTAAGTGGTTTCTGAAGGATATTCATTACCACTTGTTGCCAGCAATTTATTCAAAACCATTATTGAAACAGTACTTTAGAATTTACTAAAGGCCAACTTTGGTTCTAAATAAAGCCTGTGAAGAACCTGACAGTTGCAGGCTTAGATTTTTATTTTTATCCTTTCTAATAAGCATGAGATGTTAGTGCTTAATGTTACTTACAATGCTTAGGAGAACAACTTTCCAAAAGAAATTTACAGTCACAAAGCTAAAAACAGAACTTTGTGAACATGCAGAAGTTCACTGTCTTGTCACCAAAGAAGAGAGGGACAATTACACAAAGTAAAAAAGTGAACACTATAAGCATGTCTACCTTTTTAAGAAATTCACTTTAGATGTCAGTACTGCAAGCACAAGGCCTATGTGAAAATAGTTATTTATAAACTGGTTGGGGCAGGAAGTCCTTGAAGAATTGAACATTCTTGTTTAGGCCAGTACATACTTGAACAAATTGAAAACATCCATGGTATGTATGAAGCTTTTGCATATTTAAAACATCCATCTTCAGTCAAATCTTCCAAATGATAGTACGTGTTGTTTTGTTTAGGCCTGTCATAAAGCTAACTTTGCTGTAAAAATGAATCTGTTAGAAGGGAAACCTAACCTTCTTGGTGTTTCAGAACTGAGCACAGGAACTGAGCAGTTTCTGGTGGCAGCAGCTAGATGCAGTACATTAGCAAACACAAGCTACAAAAGAAAGCTAAGCATTTAGCAATTCAGAACTGGGTAAACATGGATTTCCTAAAACATTGCTCTGCAACTCCCAAGTTCTAGACAGAAACCATGAAAATCTTTAACCAACATTGTTCGGAAGGGGGTGGTAGTGAATTTGAATTTTTCATATAAACAAGTAGGTGTGGTGTAGGGCTGTACGATAAATCTGGCATGTCTACTCACAAGCAAGCCCTACTGAATTCAATGAGGCATACTCCCAGGAAAGTAGAAGTAAGTTTAGTTGAACTCAGTGCGGCTTATGCACACAGATTCCACTTAAGACCTCTGAGTGGGGAAGCAGATGTAACTTGACTAGTAAATCACTTAAACTACTCTTAAATTAATTGAAAATGTATTAAATATATTATAGGGAAGTTTATTTAATATTTTTATTAAATCTACTACTTCCTTACATTTTAAGGCCCTCCACCGCCGCAGGGAGCCTCGTCAAGGCCCTCGGCTGCTGTGGGGAAGCATGGTGCATCTTCTGCTGCCATGGGGAGGCCCAGCAAGGCCCTCTGCTGCTGCGGGAAAGCATGGCACACCCTCCGCTGTCCTGGCGAGGCATGGTGGGACCCTCCACTGTCACGGGGAGGTATGGTAGGACTCTCTGTCACCACGGGGAGGCCCAGCAAGGCCCTCTCCTACTGGGGGAAGTGTGATGCACCCTCTGCTGCTGCAGGGAGGTATGGCAGGACCCTCTCCCACCGCGGGGAGGCCCAGCAAGGCTCTCCACTGCCGCAAAAATATATTGTGATATATTGAGATATCGTGATATTTAGCTAGTGATATATCATGATGTTGAAAACCAGATATCACTCAGCTCCATACTCAGTCCTACTTATGGAAGACCCACTGAAATCAATCAGACTTATCATAAATAATTTAAATCACAATGAAATCAAAGGGGCAAATCTAAGTATAACTATGGCAGTTTATTTTACCAATATCAGGGCACTGAAGGGCAGATTCAATCAGATTTAGCAACACCAGGTTCACCCTAGCTGACAGAAAGCTCAGCTGAAGATAGCATGAACTGTCACACATATTACCAGCATTGTTTCCTGGTAATAGTAAAATGACACATAATTACAGTAGATAATTATAGTAATTTAAAAACTCAAACAACCCTTAAGAACACAATAAAGCCTGCTGAATCAGGCCAATGGCCCATCTCAAAATGCTTAATCTCAGGGGGGGTTTGAGCCCCATGTTGGGCAAAAGACACCATAGGTTGAACTAGATGACCCTTGTGGTCCTTTCCAGCTCTACAATTCTACGATTCTTCTCCAGCATACTATTATCACAGTGGCCAACCATATGTCTGTGGGGAAACTTGCAAGCAGGACATTAGAACAGCAGCACCAAACCCACCTGTGATTCCTAGCAACTGGTAATCAGAAGGATACTGCCTCTGACAATGGAGGTAGAACACAACCATTGTGGCTCGTAGCCATGCACTCCATGAATCTCTCCAATCCTCTTTTAAAGCCAGTCACATTGGCAGCTATCACTGCCTCTTGTGGGAGTGAACTCCATAGTCTAACTAGAAAAACTTCTCTCTAGCCACTTTCTCCATGCTATGTATATAGACTTGTATAATGGCACTGAATTATCAACAGCTTTATTTCCAATTTCTGGAATCTCCCTTTTTCAGAGCTGCTGCATCCTGGGTCAGCAGCTTCACTGAGCTATCCACTACAACCCCCAAGGTCTTGTTCCTGGTCAGCCACTGTCAATTCAGATCCCACGAGTTTAAATAAGAAATTAAGATTTTTTTGCCCAACATATATCACTTCACATGTGTTTACACTGAACTGAATTTGCTATTCTACCACTCATTCAGTCAGTTTGGAGCGTTACTTTTAGAGCACTCCATAATCAGTATCATCAGCAAACTTGGCCACCTCACGGCTCAGTCCTTACTCTATGTTGTTGGCCTTTGACAGTCTCAAAAGACAGTTTTGGGCAGTAAACTCCCTAAATGATGAGATCAAAGCTTCCCACTTCTCACTTACCTTTCAGTTCCACAAATATTTCTACCCTACTGTTTAATAAAGACCACATGTTCTGCTTATGCAGCACTCCACCCCCCCTTACTACAAGATTTAGCTCTCCTGCCCAATTTGCACAGCAATTTGCTAACAGCTCAAGATTAGAATGTGGTGGACTTAAATTCTTATCAAGCAAAACATGCTCATTTTACAACATGCATACCTTCCTCAAAAGATTTCTTGGGCAGAGACCAGTTTTACATTTAAGCCAGCTCTCTGTATCACCATTCCCTTCTCACATTGGTAAGAAGCAGCTACTAATACAAGATATATGCCTTTGTAACACAACAGCTCATTTTACTCTTGTAGGTTTCAACTGCTGTACTTGCTGGTGCAAATAACCAGAAACTGTAGGGCCATGTCCACCTGGTCATACATTAAATATCTTCTCAATCATTCTCTGGGTTTGGCTAATTTCAGACATTCATTTTTAATACATGAATAGGGAAAAGGTAATGTGAATAAATCCCCTTGAGCTGTTTCCACTTAGCAACATTATGTCAGCACATATAAATTGTATGTTACTGTAATGCAAAAGCATATAGTATTTGCTACAAATAAAGGATAATACTAGCATTCATGAAAATATAATTTCTCTTTTTAAAGCATGCTGGACTCCTTTGGACATTAAACCATAATCACCAAATCATAAAAACCTCCACAACAGCTCCTTTACTCACCGAAACAGCTATCATGGTGCTGTCAGGCCTCCACTCTGCTTGGTCATAGGGTCCAAATTGCAATGCTGCTTTTGACGATTCTTTGTAGCTTACGATTAACACACTGGGCTGTGGGGAAAAGGAGATCCAGTTAAATTCTCATACATTTCAAAGCTAACTTTTAAAACAAAACCAAGCTTATTGGATATTTTTACAGATGCAATTCGCTAAAATAGCTATAGGAAGTCTCTGGGAGACAGAAACATTATTTAACTGATTCATATTTTTTAAAAAAATGTTTAGCAAGCCACTTCTCAGCAAAGTATTAAGGATTGAGGCCAGCTGAAAAAGATTTCAACTTTTCAAAAACTTCAAAATTCAGGATTAAATCCAAATGATTAATGCTTCTTTGGAGGGGGGAAGATACCATTTGCCTTGAAGGAGGTGGACCCAGAGCTGTTAAATAACTATTGTCCAGTGGCAAATATCTCCTTTCTGGACAAGGTGGTGGTGGTCCAGCTTCAGGGATGCTTGACAGAAACTGGTTACTTGGACAGATTCAAGTGTGGCTTCAGATCTGGTTATGGCACTGAAATTGCCTTGGTTTCTCTGGTTGATGACATTTATCAGAAGAGGGATAGGGGGAGGGCAACCCTTCTTGTTCTCTTTGATCTCGCAGTGGCTTTTGATACTGTTGACAACAATATGCTTCTGAGGCATCTCAGGGAGGTAGGGGTTGGGGCACTGTTCTACCTCCAGGATCGTTTCCAGAAAGCAGTCATGGGAAGCTACTGTTCAGCACCACAGGATTTTTCCTGTTGTGTCCCACAGGTTTCCATCTTGCTCCCCTTCCTATTTAACATCCATATGAAGCTCCTAGGATCAGTCACCAAGAGATTTGGAGTGAAGCATCGTCAATACGCAGATGACACTCAGCTTTGTCTCTCTGTTGCATCTTAAGTGTTGTGTTTTAATGCTGTTAGCTCCCCTGTGACCTTAGGATGAAGGGCATGCAATAAATAAATCATAATTGTGTATGTGTGCTTGCGAGCAGATTTCCCCTTCCTCTCTTCCCCTCTTAGCCTCCTAGAAGCATCCCAAATCTGCCGGGGTGTGTGTGAGAGAGAGAGTGGGAAGGAGAGAAAGGGAAAGTCTGCCTGCCCAATATTTGAATTTTACTCTTAATGTAGATGGGTAACAGTTTGAGCTCATGCCCACTAAACTCCAACTCTATAAAGTACTCATAAGAATACCCACTATAGGTTTTCAACTGCCCTCCCAAAATAGTTTGAGGGTGTTGTAGGTTATGTACTAGGCTCATATTGTTACTCAGCCTTGTGAATAAATAATACATATTCCAAGGTCATGCTTTTCTTTCGCTATTGATGTTTGAATCAAGATGAAGAGTATCATGACAAGAACTTGATACCAAAGCATTCAAGAAATATATGGATTAGTGTCGTTTTCAAATTGTTAAAGTAATACGCTTTTCAAACCCAACTGAACAAATTTCTACCTTCCCCATTACAGTCCTCTAAACTAAAACCTAGCAAATTTTAATATCCCGCAAGCACAGACATGGCCCCTAAGAGGGGCTGAAATGAAAAGAGAAGCTACTGCTGGCAAACATTAATTCTGCTCTAAAACCTGGTGCTCATTTGCATGTAAGAATGACGAAATCACCACAAGGTAACACTTGCATGATAAAGATTCCTTCAAATACACACTTATGTTGCAATATCTGAGACTCATCCAAGTCTGGAGAATTGTAGCTTTTGATCCTCACATAGCTGTGAATAGCGCAATTCACAACAGAAAAATAACAAGTAAAAGAAAACTCACAGCTATGCTTCAAACATATTTAAAGTAACAGTATGAATCAAGGAGAAGGGAGTCATAATTTACATGCACTTCAAAGCTGAAATTAAGAGCATTTGCATGCCCTGATTATCAGGATAACTATTACTTGCACATGTTATTGAAGTTTCAATCTTGTTTATTATTTTCTACCAGCCTCATAACCAGCCCTCCTCTGGAATTCTGGGAAACCAAAAAATCAGTGCAGTTTTGAAAGCCATTAAAGTAATCCGTGCAGTCTGGCATCATAATTCAATATGGTGTCCAAATGTATCCAAACAGATGAAAGCCTGCTCCTTTATCCCAGAAGCCATCATGCAGAATTTGGTTACAGTATCTTTAAAGCTGTCCAAATGCATAGCAAACATATGAACAACTTTTCAAAATATATAGTGGATTTATTATACTTATATGCTGCCCATAAGCAATTTCTTGAGATAGCATATAATAAATAAAAAATTCATTTTAAAAACTTACATAAAAATAATAAACATATATTGGGCAACTGAGAATAAAACAAATACAGTGGTGCCCCGCAAGACGAATGCCTCGTAAGACGGAAAACTCGCTAGACGAAAGAGGTTTCCGTTTTGGAGGTGCTTCGCAAAACGAATTTCCTATGGGCTTGCTTCGCAAGACAAAAATGTCTTGCAAGTTCCTGCGGGGTTTTTTTCCTTTCCCCCCCTTTTTCTAAGCCGCTAAGCCGCTTATCCGATAAGCCAATAAGCCGCTAAAAGCCGCTAAACCGCTAATAGTGCTAATCCGCTAAGCCGTCAATGGCCTTATTTCGCAAGACGAAAAAACCGCTAGACGAAGAGACTCGCGGAACGGATTCTTTTCGTCTTGTGAGGCACCACTGTACAGCAGAAATATTCAAACAGCAAAGATTTTTAAATGTCAGAATTCCAAATAAGAGACCCTGTGGAACCCTCAATGCTATAAAAAGTCATCTCTAAAAATCATCTCTAAAGAGCTGTTCTAAAAGTCAGAGAAAATAAAAAAGGCCCCACTAGCACACTGTATTACTTTGGAGTTCAGAAGAATAAATTCAGGTATCAAAATATCACATAACAGAAGCTCACCGCAACCTGCTATGATGATAGGAGAGGGAAAGGACAATGAGAAAACAGGGCTGCCACAACCATGAAACGGAGACAGGAAATTTGCAATATTAACTTCCTGATTTGAGACCACTGCAGTCCTGTTTGTCTATTCCAGGGATGTCCAACCCGTCGACCGTGATCGACAGGTTGATCCCCAGGTGATAGCAGTCGATCTTGGTCGATTGCGGGGGGGGGGGGGAAGAGCACCCACGTGCATGCCACTGTGACCTGGCTAGAGTCGGTTGTTGCTCGGCTGCCAGCACCGACGCCCTGATATGCTGGCGTCCTGGAAGCCCCTGCCAGCAGGCTGTGTCAAGTTCACTCCGGCAGGAGGCTTCGCGGATCCCTGGCCGTGCCGGTCTACCCATGTGATCGGGAGGTGGTTGAGCGCTCATTGCACCCATTCTCTGCTTTCCCGCAACAGCCTGACTGGAGGGGAGCACAGAGCAGGAGCGTCGCTGTAGACAAAGACCCACCTAAACACCATTTTGGATGCGAGGCAAGAGCAGCAGAGTGTTTATTGTTTCGTTAGCGATTTATGCCATGCCCCCCGAAAATGCAGAAGAACTAAGGCCCCCCCTAAAAAAGCTCCACAAGTTTGGCTTGCCCCCCCTAAAAAAGCTCCACAAATTTGGGTTCCAACCCCCACTCCCCCAAATGGGTAGATCACTACCAGTTTTTTATTCCTGGAGTAGATTGCAGTCTCTTGAGAGTTGGACGTCCCTGGTCTATTCTTTCCTTCAATTGAAGTGAAAGGAGCAGACCAGTTTGAACTCTTCCACTAGTGAAGTAAAATGATAGGATGCAGGGAAGAATCATACATTTTTATGAGTACAGTGAAATCTCAGGTTAAGTACTTAATTCGTTCCGGAGGTCCGTACTTAACCTGAAACTATTCTTAACCTGAAGCACCACTTTAGCTAATGGGGCCTCCTGCTGCCGCCGCACCGCTGGAACACGATTTCTGTTCTCATCCTGAAGCAAACTTCTTAACCTGAAGCACTATTTCTGGGTTAGCGGAGTCTGTAACCTGAAGCGTATGTAACCTGAGGTACCACTGTATATGCATTTTACTAGGGACTGCATCCCTGCTCGCTCCATTGCCACCCCCTCAGCCATTCCCCCACATTAACCACCCAGACTTTTTCCTACGCCACTAAGATCACTTTTCACTCTCCCAACCCCATTTTTGAAGCCACTTCTCCTTCCCCTCTTTTTGTGCATCCCCCTCCCTTGCACATAAAGCACCTCGTGGTAACTTTCTGCAATTTCCTCCTCTCTCGTGTTGCAACTATTAAGCACCCTTTACCGCTCCATCCCATTATGAAGCCACCATGGCCTCCTATTCTGCAGACTTTTCAATGCCCCTGGTTTCACCTTCAACCCTATTTCCATGCCCCCACTGTCTCCTTTTAGCAACCTCTTTTGCACCTCCATTTTCACATTCACCCCCTTTTTCCTAGCCCCTCCTTACTCTTCTCAACTCTGCACACAGATCACCCACACTTCCATAGCTTCTCTCTAGTCCGTAACCCCCTTTATACATATACCCAGTAATGATGTATGTATGTCACAGTACCTTTAAGGAGAAAAGAGTCTTAAAAACAAGCCCATAATGTAGCTTGTTCAGTTAAAGGAGGTTAATTTCGGTTGATGGATGTTGTACATCTACAGGTGTTTGCCTGCTGATGAAATACCTGTACTAAATTACTACACTGAACCTGGAACTTCATGTTGAAGACAGCACACATGGTACCAGGAGTGAAATACATTGTGTGAAGGTACTTAGGAACATTTGAGGCCTTCACATCCTTTATCTCTCTCACATGAGGAAACAGAAATAGAATAAGTTTGAGTACAGTGAGGAGGGAGACAAGCTGAATGGGGGGAAATTGCTATTTTAAACAATGACAGAAGTTAAAGTGGGAGGGACACTGAGAGGAAAATGGTGTCTTTAAACAACTGCAAACAAACAAGCCAGTTTTAACAGGGAAAAATAGCAGAGATGGGTACAACACAGAAGACAACACCAAAAACTCAGCACAACATAACCTTTCCAAATTCCTTTCTTGCTGCACTCAAACTGTCATTTCTCCCTCTGTGTCACTTTGCCCTACTAAAACATCTGCCATTGTTTAAAGCAGGCGCTCTCCCCTCTCAGTATCCCTCAATCCCTGTGCACATACAGACTCTCACAACAGAGAATCATGATAATTGTCTACAGTGGTACTTGTAGAACTTAATTTGTTCTGGAGGTCTGTTCTTAACCTGAAACTGTTCTTAACCTGAAGCACCACTTTAGCTAATGGGGCCTCCTGCTGCCGCCACGCCGCCGTGCAATTTCTGTTCTCATCCTGAAGCAAAGTTCTTAACCCAAGGTAATATTTCTGGGTTAGCGGGGTCTGTAACCTGAAGCGTATGTAACCTGAAGCATATGTAACCCGAGGTATGACTGTACTGGAAGTTATAAGCCTGTTTGTCCCCCAAAACTTGGGGATTAAATGTATACACTGCATGTGAGTGGAAGTCACATTCAACTGTCATAACTAACAGATATTGACAGACCACTGAAACATTTTGAACATAATAGTAAGCTTGTTTACCCATTAGTAAATCCTTCTGAGTTCAACAGGGCTTATTCTCAGGTTAATTGTGTACAGTACTGTACCCTAACCTACTTAAAGTCATCTAAGCTGCTGGTCATCACTACATGCTGTGGCAGTGAATTCCAATTAATTACAACAGGAATGAAGGAGCACTTCTTTTTGCCCATCCTTAACCTACCATTAACTAACTTCACTGGGTTACCTCAAGTTCTATTATTTGTGCCAGGAAGAGAAGCTCTCCCCCTTGCTGTAATTTTAATAATCTCTCATGGGGCCCCAGAGCTATCTTTAATTAAACTAAAAAGTCACAAAGGTTATCTAATCATCTTCATTTTTATTGCCCCTTTCTGCCTCTTTTCCAGATCTACAATATGCTTTTTTTTAATGGAGCAGTGAGAACAATAAAGCTTTGCAGTTATGTTCCAAGTAAATAATACTATCACAAATTATTGGCATTAGGACTTTGGTCATAAACGTGTTAAAGGTTTTGAAATATGACAACATCACACAGAGAGAAAGACTGAAGCCGACCTACTTGAAGTCATCACAGGTGACAAAGGGACACTGTAAAACATTGCATCATAGGTATTAGGCACCAGCTGAACTAGAAGCTAAGCAATTCACTAGCATCTGAAACTTGTTTTCCTTTATTGCCATTTTAAAAATTGATAAAAGATGCTTTGATCAACTTAAAGCAACAGATTGGAGTTTGATTTTAGTATCCTATCAATGTCTAGACTAGAGGGGGAAAACACATTTCACTGCAGCCTTTGAAATTTCAACTCTAGAGCATTTTGCTAAAGCATGAACACCATATGGCAGAGACAGAAAACCTGTGACCCTCCAAATTGTTCAGTTAAAACTTCCATCATCCATGATCACTGGACCACCTTAAATCTGATCAGAGCTGATCAGAGTTGCAGTTAGTTCCAGTTCCCTGCCATATGGAGAAGCTGGTAGGTAACTACTGTCAGCAGAACTGCCATTGCCAAGCTGTGCTTGAAAGGTACAGACTCACTGTGTAAAATTCAAAGAAAGTATGTTTTTCCAGATCTAATGAATGGTACTTGACTCTTCCTGAATAGAAACCTGTGTAAAAACCGAACATTCAGACTTAAGGTGTATGACCAAAATTGGTCTTTGTGGATTTTCACACTGTATATGTGTAGAAATCATGAAAGAGCAATGATCATTTGGGGTCAGAATGTAGGTATAGGTTGAACTTAATGTTATCCACTGTTTCTTTTAAAAGTTTAGTGGACATATTATTGGAAATATTAATTTATATGTACCTGAATCATTGCTTATAGTACAGCAGAAGATAGAACTGAAAAATAGATCAGATGTGCCAACATTTTAAACTGAAATGAGTATTTGAAAAAATGGGGACTTTAGCTTCAGCAACTAATTAACCTACAAGAGAACCAGACAATCAAAACTGAGGGGCACTGCCCCTATAAATAAGCATCATTCAAACCCAACTTTCTCATATTTTCAGAGCTATTTATGTCAGTAACGAGCCCCTGGAAATCAATCAATCAATCTGAAGGCTGCAGGCAAGAAGGCGAGGAGAACTATTGGGAGGCATCCCTGAATTTAGAGGACCCTGCCCTATCATTCAAAAGACCGCACAACACAATGATACTATGTATTTGCCATAAGTCTTGCTGGCATTCCCTTTACTAAGGCAAGTTAACATGAAACAACTGTGAAGTAGGCCAATCATTTCCAAATTTGCTGTCAAAGAACAGAGGCTCTAACCAAAGTCACACATTGAAAACTCGACTGTGTAGGGATTTTGAAGTCAGGCTTTTAAGCTTAGGGTCAAACCCATTAAAACAACAGCCCTCTGATCTCACTGAGCTCAGTCAAACCAGTGTTCAAAATTTGCCAGGCACATTTTGCACCTAGCTATTGACCACTTGCGACTAAGTGAGAATGACGCCTGACATCACCATCTGGAGGTGCATGCTTGGGGATTCTTGGATCTGGACTGTTTCCACACACTAATACCCCATCCTGTAGAAGTCTATCAGTTATATTTCCACCCTCCCTGTGGAACGCCCTCCCATCCCATGTCAAGGAGATAAAGAACTACACAACTTTTAAAAGACACCTGAAGGCAGCCGTGGATCGGGAAGTTTTCAATGTTAGACGTTTTACAATGGGCTTGGGGTAGACTGGGTGCCACGGGGGAACGCTGGGTGCCACGATGGGGGGACTGCAGGGCATCCAAGTGTCACGGGGGGGGGGGACATTGGAGCTGCATGGGAATTGGTAGGTCAGGCTTCCTCAAACTCAGCCCTCCAGATGTTTTGAGACTACAATTCCCATCATCCCTGACCACTGCTCCTGCTAGCTAGGGATCATGGGAGTTGAAGGGCAAAAACATCTGGAGGGCTGAGTTTGAGGAAGACTGTGGTAGGCGGTCCTAGGCATCTCCTAAAAAGAGCTTGACTACTTTGAAGCATCTCTAATAATAATAATAATAATAATAAATAATTATTTATACTCCACCCATCTGGCTGGGTTTCCCCAGACACTCTGGGCGGCTCCCAACAGAATATTAAAAACACGATAAAACATCAAACATTAAAAACTTCCCTAAACAAGGCTGCCTTCAGATGTCTTCTAAAAGTCAGACAGTTGTTTGTCTTATTTAAACCTCCAACCCCAGGCGCCGGCGGGGGTTGCAACGCCGCTGCGTTTTATTACGTTTTTATATTCTGCTGGAAGCCGCCCAGATAATAATAAATAATAATAATTAATAATAATTAATAATAGAAGCGGGCGGCGGCCCAGCGAGGGTCTCCTCCTACTCACCCTGTTGTACCAGATGCCGAGCTGGGAGCGGGACAAGACGGCGAACAGAGTCCGCTGCGGGTCGGCCTGGATGCGGAGCGGGGGCTCCCTGGCCTCGGCGGGGCACAGCAGCCTCTTCGGCCACCCGCTCAGGAAATACATGGCTGGCGAGCAGGCAGACAGGCCGGCCGCCTGTCCCGGCGAGGCACTAGCAGGCCGGAGCCAGGAGCTTTCCCCTCATGGGCCTCCTCGGGCGAGGGAGACTCTGCCCCGCGCGGCCTGCGGAGGATCCGCCGAGGAGGAGCCGCGCATAATCCCCGCCTGAGGGGCGCTGGGAAGAGACTGAGGGGGCGGCGGCTCGGAAGAAGGGGCTCCCTCCTCTCCGCTGGGCCGGGTCTCGGGGAAAGGGCCGTTACAGCTCAGGACGGAGCCCTCGCGGCGTCGCCTCAGCCTCCCCCCGGGAGCCCTCGCTCGCTCTCCCCGCCAAGGCTCCCTCCGCCGGCGCCGCCATCTCTTCTCCTCAGCCGCGTCAAGGCGTCTGGTCGCCGGAATATGCCGGCGGGCGGGTGGGAGGGAGGGAGGGAGAAGAGGCGAGCGCGCACGCGCACAAGCGTCGGCAGCCCTCCGTCGGAACGACTCGGCAACCCCGCGGGGGATAGGAGAGGGCGGGCGGGCGCGGAGGGGGGAGGGGAAAGCGGAGACACACTAAAGGCGCCGCTATTGGTTCAGGCGCCGGGGAAGGGGAGGAGCCGGAAGTGGCGTCGTCGGAGCAGTCGCGAGGCGGCCATAGAGAGAGAGAGCGAAGGCTGGGGCTGGAACGCGCGCGCCCCCTGGCTTCCTGTTCTGAACGGTGGTGGAAACGCGACGTGTCTCTGCCCGGAGCGGCTGAGCCGGCAGGCGGAGGGTTGCTGGTGATGGGTTCATAAAGGAAGGTCGATAGCTGGATTCGGTTCATATAATTCCTTTTCTTTTTTTAAATAATTTTTTTTATCATGGCCTTCAACATTTCCCCCATAAAAATAGGGACGTCCTATTTAATAATAATAATAATAATAGTAATAATAATAATAATAATAATAATAATAATAATAATTATTATTATTATTATTATTATTATTTATTTATATTCCACCCATTAAACATTAAATTACTTCCCTAATTTAATGAGATGGTTGAGGATGAGATGGTTGGACAGTGTTCTCGAAGCTACAAACATGAGTCTGACCAAACTGTGGGAGGCAGTGGAAGACAGGAGTGCCTGGCGTGCTCTGGTCCATGGGGTCACGAAGAGTCGGGCACGACTAAACAACTAAACAACAACATACAGAGCTGCCTTCAGATGTCTTCTAAACGTTATATAGTTACTTCTTTCCTTGGCTTGGGGGTTGCATAACTCCATACCCTCCAACGTTTCTTTGATGAAAATAGGAAAAGCAAGACATTCCAGGTATCGTATCAGAACCCGGGATGGCTTCTGTAAATCCGGGACTGTCCCTGGAAAATGGGGACACTTGAAGGGTCTGTTTTATTAGGAATACAAAAATTAATATCTTTCCCTTATTTTTTGCCTAAATTAAGACTTTGATCTAAACGCAATAGAAACACAAAGAGAAAGGAATAAATAAAGACAGAAGTAAAGAAAAAGGAATAGGGAAGAGGTTGAAAGAAAGAGAGAAATGAAATTCAGAAAATAAGGGACTTCCGATTCTTTGTCCGTCCGCTATATATTGTCCGCTATATATTCATTTCATCCACTCCAGTATAACACCCAACAAAACCACTTTCTGTAAACAAATAGGTTCTTCCTTTTCTGAGCTCTGATCTCTGTTGTTGCACCGATCTCAGATGGTTAGGTACGCACGGGCTGTGCAGGTTCATGTGAAAAAGCTGAATACATGCAATTTTGAAACTCCTCACTAAGTCTTGATATCACAGAAGTTTCTGTAGCGTTGAATAGGGCACCTGCAGTTTCCTTTTTCCCAATCAGTTTAATGAAAGGTTTTCAGATTTAAAAAACCAAGCCACACAGATCTAAGATGAACAAACAATACAAAGAGAAAACAGAGGCAATAAAAGGAAAAAGAAAGAAGAAGAAAGGAAATTGTGTGCGTGTGTATTATCCCCTTCTATCACCATTCTGTCTTAATCTTCAATTCACATACAGAGAGAGATGTGAGTCCTTGCACCTCCCACCTGGGATAGCTTCCACCTTTCTCAGCCTCTCGCCTTGAGAAATACCACTCTAAGCTATCTCCCACACAGATCCCTTTCCCTTCTGTCCATCTTCTCTCTGTATGTATCTTTTATCCCAAATATAAATCTTCATAATTCAAAACATACATGTAAGTGATAATAATAGTGAACTAGAGACCAGTGGATTCCCAACATGTACACTCAGGACTCTGTAAACACTTCTCCCTCCCAAACAAACCATTGACAGTCATTTTCTTGAGGGAAATCAGTTTCATTCTTGATTGAGAACTAGAAATGAAATTGAAACACTAATACGTGCTTAAGAGCAGCTGTAGCCCTGTTGTTTGCTTTTAGCTTGAGGAACATTTTTTAAAACTCCCTTGCAGTCTGAAGTCCATCTCACACTTGACTTCTGATCTCCTTTAATGGAAATATGATTGCTCATTTATTAACTGGTTCTATAAATAAAATTCTTAACAACTAGTCAAATATAGGTACCCACAGAAGCGTAATAGGTTTGACAATATCTGCATCTAAAGACATTTTTTCATGTTAGAAATTAAACTTTTGTGGGTTCATGTGTTTTGTAGTAAAGGGTAAAGGGACCCCTGACCATTAGGTCCAGTTGCGGATGACTCTGGGGTTGTGGCGCTTATCTCACTTTACTGGCCGAGGGAGCTGGCGTACAGCTTCCGGGTCATGTGGCCAGCATGACTAAGCCGCTTCTGGCGAACCAGAGCAGCGCACAGAAACGCCGTTTACCTTCCCGCTGGAGCGGTACCTATTAATCTACTTGCACTTTGAACTGCTAGGTTGACAGGAGCAGGGACCGAGCAACGGGAGCTCACCCCGTTGTGAGGATTCGAACCGCCAACCTTCTGATCGGCAAGCGCAAGAGGCTCTGTGGTTTAACCCACAGCGCCACCTGCGTCCCTGTGTTTTGTATTATGCTTATGTAAACCTTGTGTTTGATAAACACAATTAATGTGTTCACATCAATTCAAACAGAAATGGAAAGAAAAAGCAATCCATACTTTCTTTAAAATAAGCAACAAAGATGAATAGAGCAAGAGCAAAGTCTGTATATATTAACCAGGTTCAACTGGTGCATTTACATCAAAACATCCCAAGGCATAAATATTTACTAAAGAAACAGCATTATCAAGTTCCTAAAGGTAGTTTCCAATGCTTGTCAATACAAATTTCCCATTTATTGAAGTTATAAAATGTGGCCACTGATCTGCCTCTTGCAAAAAGCTTACGAAGAAGGAAATCTTCCCACTGCTACTTTTGGTAAAACTGAAAGAGCTTGGATTGCCAAACCAGTCACTAAAGCAAGTGTTGGCAAATTAGACATGAACAGGTTGCAAAACACTAAGCCTCCATTGTATTAGCATTCGGAAAGCCTTGTCGTTGTCAAAGCCAAGTTCAGAAAAACACAATTTATGGAAAGAAACATGGCTTTCACATCATACTTTCTATTTTAAACAGGAGATATCACACACTGCAGACTGGAAGCCAATGGTTGTCACTTCTGAACCCTGATGTTGGTTGCGGTTTCTGAAGAAGACTGGCAAATGCTCGCCATGAGCAGAAAACTTGACTGCCTGTTTAGAAACATGCAAAACAGAAATACTTGGGAGTTGAGAAAATGAGATTTTGTCACATTCCACAAATTTGCACGCATGGCTGAAAAATGCACAAAAGCAAATGAGCGCCCAGCCATTGCAGTTAGTGGGACTGTATCCATTTGGCAAATTCATTCAACAAAATCATTTGCATCCTCAGAAACAGAAAACTTGTCTCTTCTGCATCTGCCCTAAGGTTTTGCTACTTAATTTTTTCACAGGCAAATGAATCTTTATTACTAAGAGTAAAAACCATAACATCATGGCAAACCTTTTCTGTTACGCAGTCTATATTTTTCTCCAGGTACTGTGGCATGCAGAATATTAGATTGTTGTATAAATCTATCTAGAGTCATTGTCAGACAGTACGTCCTAGAGAGCCGTGAAGTTGTTGTTTGCTTTTCCTATTTTCATCAAAGAAACGTTGGAGGGTATGGAGTTATGCAACCCCCAAGCCAAGGAAAGAAGTAACTATATAACGTTTAGAAGACATCTGAAGGCAGCTCTGTATGTTGTTGTTTAGTTGTTTAGTCGTGCCCGACTCTTCGTGACCCCATGGACCAGAGCACGCCAGGCACTCCTGTCTTCCACTGCCTCCCGCAGTTTGGTCAAACTCATTTTAGTTGCTTAGAGAACACTGTCCATCCATCTTGTCCTCTGTCGCCCTCTTCTCCTTGTGCCCTCCATCTTTCCCAACATCAGGGTCTTTTCCAGGGAGTCTTCTCTTCTCATGAGGTGGCCAAAGTATTGGCGCCTCAGCTTCAGCCGTGAAGTACAGGTATATAAAATTAGGATCATTACATATTCTGATGTAAATTTTTATATTTCTGGTGCAGAATCCCTTTGCTCAGAGAAACTGCTGCTGTGAAAACAGCAAATTGAGTTCTATCTGAACATGCAAACCACTTCCTTCGGGAGACCTTACTTTGGATACGAACACTTGTAGTGAATCTTTCATTCCATTTTATTTTATTTTATTTGCTCAGTCATTCTTAGTCTGTCTGGATCTATAAAATGAGACTGCATTTGTCAATCAAAAACTGCACATATTCCCCACCCCACCGAACGCTCTTAATTCAAAGTTTCTGCAATAATTTGCAACAAGGGGAAATTATGTGGACTGATTAGGGCATCAGTTGCTATAAATAAATTTATAGGTATACAGTGGTACCTCAGTTTAAGAACAGTCCTGTTTATGAACTATTTGGTTTATGAACTCTGCAAAACCGGAATTAGTGTTCTGGTTTTCGAACTTTACCTCAGTCTACAAACAGAAGCCAAATGGTGGAAGGGCACTGGCGGTGGGAGGCCTCATTGTAATAATTAATAATAATAATTTATTATTTATACCCCGCCCATCTGGCTGAGCCTCCCCAGCCACTCTGGGCGGCTCCCAATCGAGTGTTAAAAACAATACAGCATTAGGGAAAGCGCACCTCGGTTTAAGAATGGATTTGGTTTAAGAACGGACTTCAGGAACGGATTAAGTTCGTAAACCGAGGTACCACTGTATTTTAAAACGTGAGTGTATGGTGCTTCAATGTAATTAAAAAACAAACACAAGGGGGAGCTACAGAGCTTGATGTACTTTTGGAGAATAAAATGTGGTTCAAAGCAGACATTGCCGCTGACTCAAAAAGCAGTTGGATATTTGCTTTTACATCCCAGGACTCCCTGCAGAAGGAGTTCAAGCCCATGCCAGAACATGAGGTTTGCACATTGAAAGTATATTAAAGTGCTTTGTCACCCTAGCACAACAAACCCACTTAAAAAAATTAAAAAAGTGGGTGTTTGCAGTTTGAAAAGTGATGGGGGTTGCATTGGAAAAAAGGCTCTTGCTGTTTCTAAAAATGTAATTTCCATGCCAGATTCTGGCTTTCAGGGAAATGTTCACATGTGAAACGGGGGAAATGAGAGGCTCCCTAAAGCCACATTTTTAAAGTTTAGCCTTGTTTTGACACCCAGGCACCATCCTTTATTTAAAGCATTTTAAAGAGTAAACCCTACTATTATTAGCCAAAATTACTCTCAGAGAAATTTACAGAAGTCAGTAGTAAGGACAATCCTTGCCCTCGGGATTATAGACATGACACATGAGGGTAAAGAGATGGTAGGGAAGAGGGGGAAGGAATATTTATTATTATTGTTATTGTTATTTTATTTTGTATACCACCAATCTTGTGAAGATCACAGGGAGGTTCACAACATAAAACTACAACCAAAACATTGAAAAGGACATAGAATGCTAATAAGCCGAAGGCCTGGGAGAACAGAAACGTTTTTGCCTGTCACCTAAAGATACATAATGAAGCTGCCAAATAAGCCTCCTTGGGGAGAGCATTCCACAAATGGGGAGCCACCACAGAAAAGGCCCCGTTCTCATGCTGTCGCCCTCCGGACCTCTCATGGAGGAGGCACACAAAGAAGGGCCTCAGATGATGATTGCAGAGTCTGGGTCAGTTCATTTGAGCAGAGGCGGTCCTTAAAGTATTGTGATCGTCAGCTATTTAAGGCTTTATAGGTGAAAAACAGCACTCTGAATTGGGCCCGGAATCTAACTGGAAGTCAGTGCAGTTAGGCCAGGATTGATGTCATATGTTCAAGCTGTCTTACCCCAGTAACCAACCTGGCTGCTGAATTCTGCACCAGCTGAGGTTTCCGAACTGTCTTCCGAGGCAGCCCTGCGTGTTGCAGTAATCTAACCTAGAGGTTACCAGATCATAGATGACTGAATTAGGCTATCGCTGTCCAGAGCGGGGCACAGCTGGGCCACCAGCCGAAGCTGATGGAAGGCACTCCATGCCACTAAGGCCACTTGAACCTCAAGTAACAGTGATTGCTCTGGAGGTATACCCAAGCTAGGTAACTGCTCTTTCAGAGGGAGTGTAACCCCATCAAAAGCCGACCACCTCCCAGCCATTCAGACATGGGAACCAGCTGATCCCATACAGTTCTTCCTTTGGACACTATTACATTGTGACGTTGTTTCAGACTACAGTGGTACCTCTGGATGCAAACAGGATCCGTTCCGGAGCCCCGTTGGTATCCTGAGTAGAACGTAACACGCCACTGCACGTCTGTGCATGTGTGGGTCATGTTTCGCTGCTTCCGCGCATGCACGTGACATAATTTTGAGCGTCTGCGCACGCGCGAGCGGCGAAACCTGGAAGTAACACATTCCGTTACTTCCGGGTCACCGTGGAGCATAACCTGAAAACACTCAACCTGAAGCATATTTAACCCGAGGTATGACTGTATCAGCACAGACATGTATGTATCTAATGTATGTATCTAGAATGGGTAGGCAACCTAAGGCCTGGGGGCCAGATCCAGCCCAATCGCCTTCTCAATCCGGCCCATGGACGGTCCAGGAATCAGCGTGTTTTTACATGAGTAGAATGTGTGCTTTTATTTAAAATGCAACTCTGGGTTATTTGTGGGACCTGCCTGGTGTTTTTACATGAGTAGAATATGTGCTTTTATTTAAAATGCATCTCTGGGTTATTTGTGGGGCATAGGAATTTGTTCATTCCCCCCCCCAAAAAAAATATAGTCCGGCCCACCAAATGGTCTGAGGAATGGTGGACCAGCCCACGGCTGAAAAAGGTTGCTGACCCCTGATCAAGAAGCTCTTTACGTGCATCAGACAAATCTGGTTGAATTAAAATTACCTGCTTCTGAGATCTTCTCATCTCAAGTATTTAACTGCATTAGGAAAAATCGATAAAGAGGGACATATTTAATTTATTAAAATTGGGGTGGGGGTGGGGGGAGGGAGTCCTTCAAGGAAAAGGCGTAGTATTAGGTTGCAAGCACTGGCACCTACAAATCTAGCCATCAGATATTGTACAGTTTTAATACCCGGGGCATTCTGATTGATGCTGTTTTTGTTCATTTGGTTTATTCTTGGGAAATGTAAATACCATTCTTGGAATCATTTAGTCTCCGTCGTCTTGTCTTTGATCATTCTCCCATGGGAAAGAATTCATGAGAACTGCAGACTGGCTAACAAGGACGCTTCTTTGTGATCTTGCAGCACTTGGCGCTTGGGGAGGAAGGCAAGAGCGATTGACATGAGAAAAGATGTGCGAGAGAAGGGTGTCTCCCACAATCCACTTGATGGAAATCTATTTGTTGGATTGACGCCATTCTCCTTAAGCAAGAATATAAGAAGAGCCTGCTGGTCAGGTCAATGGCCCATCTAATCCAGCATCCTCCTCACAGGGCCTGTGGGAAACCAAAAAGCAGGATTCAAGCCCTCATATCTACGGGACCACCTCTCCTGGTATGCCCCGCAGAGGACCTTAAGGTCCATGAATAACCATAGTTTAGAGGTCCCGGGCCCTAAGGAAGTCAGACAATCCTCCACCAGGGCCAGGGCCTTCTCAGTGATGGCTCCGACCTGGTGGAATGCTCTGTCCCATGAGACTAGGGCCCTGCAGGATTTAACTTCCTTCCGCAGGGCCTGTAAGACAGAGCTATTCCGCCTGGCCTTTAATTTGAATTCAGCCTAATCTTTTTATTTCCCTTCTCTTCCCTCCCCCTTCCCTTTTATGAAGATCACCTGCTCTGAGACCCCACAGCTAATTCTCCCCTGGCCTCCTCACTGGCCCAAGTAGGACCAATTCAGCCAGCTAGCCCTGGGGATTATCTAATGCTTATTTCCCCTAAATTGATTTTTGATTTTTATTGTTATTCGTTTTTATACTGTATTTTATGCTGCTTTTATAGTTAAGTGTTTTAAATTTGTTGTTAGCCACCCTGAGCCCGGTTTTTGAATTGGGAAGGGCGGGGTATAAATAAAAAAAAAATTATTATTATTAAGAGCACTCCTCTCCTGTGGTCTCCAGCTGCTGGCATTCAGAAACATTACAGCCTCTGAACGTTAATTAATTTGTCCAATTCCCCTTTAAAGCCACCTCAGTTGGTTCTAATGGTGTATTGCATGAAGACCTAATTCCTTTTATCTAGCCTGAATCTTCCAACATTCAGCTTCAGTTACAGTGTTATGAGAGGAGCAGTGGTGTAGTGTGGTTTGCTGGCACCCAGGGCAGGTGCGTGTATGCACTGGGACGGGTATGGAGAGTGAATGAAGCCCACTGCACCAGACCAGCCCTTGCCACCAACACCACCAGGGCACCCCCCTGGAGCCAAGTGGGGCCACGCTGTGCCGCTTGCTGACTGCGCAGGGGGGACCCCGGCCAGCCAAGGCAACCCTTGGTGGGCAAATCCCCCTGACGCCCACGGGCAGGGTGAGGAGGACACAACAGTCATGCAGCCTTCGATCCCAGGCGCACAAAGCAAGGGTGAGGCTGGGATTGAAGGGTGCGTGGCTGTTGCGTCCTTACGCTGCCCTGCTGGCCCTGTGCCACTTTGTGAGGCTGGTGAATCATTCTGGTCAGATCTCAGCCTTGCAAAGCAGCGCAGGGCTGGCAGGATGGCGTGTGGAGCCAAATGCGCAGTGTCCCCTTAAAATATGTGCTCGGGGCCATTGCCCCGGCAGGCCCTCCTGCTGGGAGCGGACGGGACAGGACTTTCTCTATCTGATTATGCCATGCAAAAAGGCAACCTTTATAAACTTATATCATGCCATCACTCACATTTTCTCCTAACTGAAAACTCCCAAATGCTGCAAGCTTCCCTGATGCTAAGGAATTTCCTAGTAAGATGTCTGCTACTTCTTACAAGGAATCTAGGGTTTTGATGAAGTAATGAAGGGTGACGCAAGTCCAGATTGGAGCAATATTTACAGCAGCAATATTTAACTAAAACTTCCTGTGGGAGCAAGGCTTACAAAGGGGCTTCCCAGCTCACCTCCCCTGTTGAGCCACCGCAATCTGGTCTGGGGCTTTGGAACCCCTCGAACAGATTTAGGGGGCAGGCGGAGGGGAGGGGGTGAAGTTCTGTTGCATAAGGAGAAATCCTTCCGCTGGTGGATCTAGTTCCTTAACTCAATATGTTGGTCTAGGGTTTGGGTTTTTCCCCTTCCAAAAAGATTGTTCACTTTCTCCAAGAACTAGGCTTTTGACATAGTTCCCTTTTAAAGCAGAAAGGGACTTTTCGTTAAGAAAAGGGGATAAATGGTTGTAGCAAGGCTACTCCTACTCAGAGTAGATTCAGCAAAATTAATTGGCATGGGGAACTGAGGTCCATTGGTTTCCGTGAGTCTATGAACCTCAGGCTTCCAGAACTCAGGGACAGTGGACCTACAGGAGAGCTGGTCAGGCAGGACATACACACGAGTCTGGTACACTGGAAAACGTATATCTTTTTTTTTTTTAAAAAAGTACAATTTTGTACATACAAGTAAATAAATACATGCACACATGCCTGCAATGGGGTGTGGAAACACCAGAGATTTTTTTTCAGCTGGAACTCACCGGAACTCAATTCTTGTTGTTGTTGTTTAGTTGTTTAGTCATGTCCGACTCTTTGTGATCCATGGACCAGAGCAAGCCAGGCACTCCTGTCTTCCACTGCCTCCCGCAGTTTGGTCAAACTCATGCTGGTAGCTTCAAGAACACTGTCCAACCATCTCGTCCTCTGTCGTCCCCTTCTCCTTGTGCCCTCCATCTTTCCCAACATCAGGGTCTTTTCCAGGGAGTCTTCTCTTCTCTTGAGGTGGCCAAAGTATTGGAGCCTCAGCTTCATGATCTGTCCTTCCAGTGAGCACTCAGGGCTGATTTCCTTCAGAATGGATAGGTTTGATCTTCTTGCAGTCCATGGGACTCTCAAGAGTCTCCTCCAGCACCATAATTCAAAAGCATCAATTCTTCAGTGATCAGCCTTCTTTATGGTCCAGCTCTCACTTCCATACATCACTACTGGGAAAACCATAGCTTTAACTATATGGAACTCAATTCTGGCATCTATCAAGTGGACGCCATTGCCATTCTAAGAGAATGAGGGAGGTGTTCATGGTGAGTTCCAGCACCTCTTTTTCTAGTGAAATTGCACTGGGAAACACAAACTGGGGGGAGGGAGTTGAGAATATTGATGCACAATACCTGTGAAAGAGATACCCACCTGCTTGTATAGATAGCAGTAGGTGTCATGGACTGTGAAGATGCTCAAACTCAGGATGAAAGGGAGAAACTTGCTAAGAGGAAGGCACGTTTGGCAAAGCCTCACCGTGATCAACTCCCACCCAGAAACCTATGTCCCCACTGTGGAAGGACGTCTGGATCCAGAATTGACCTCCACAGTCACTTACGGACTCGCTGTTAAGACCGTGTTCATGGAAGACAATCTTACTCGGCTATGTGTGATTGTCAAAGAAGAAGAAGATAGCAGCAATATAGCTGCCACTTCAACAATCAATATAGTTCGCTGGTTGGGACAACTGCAAAGGGATGTGTTATGGAAGCACTCAGGCATGAGGGAATGGTTCTTACATGTTTCAAATGCTTAGGGTGGTCTTGCCACTTATCTCCACTACATCATTCATAAATATGCTTTTAAAGCTGGCAGAGCCTGAGTTTGGATGAGGGGAAAATGACCATCTTGCTGGCTTCTGCTAGCAAGGAGCATCCCAATTTGCCTGTCCATAAGGAAGGTGGAAGGGACGTGGTGGCACTGTGGGTTAAACCACAGAGCCTAGGACTTGCCGATCAGAAGGTCGGCGGTTCGAATCCCCGTGACGGGGTGAGCTCCTGTTGCTCGGTCCCTGCTCCTGCCAACCTAGCAGTTCGAAAGCACAAAGTGCAAGTAGATAAATAGGTACCGCTCTGGCAGGAAGGTAAATGGCGTTTCCGTGCGCTGCTCTGGTTCGCCAGAAGCGGCTTAGTCATGCTGGCCACATGACCCGGAAGCTGTACGCCGGCTTCCTCAGCCAATAAAGCGAGATGAGTGCCACAACCCCAGAGTCGGTCACGACGGGACCTAGTGGTCAGAGGTCCCTTTACCTCTTTAAGGAAGGTGGAAGCTACTGCCAGTGCCATTCTTACTGGTAGCACCAACAGAACAACCCCAAAATGAGGGGTTTCAGGGGAGAGGATGGGGCTGGGCTGGGCTGGGCTGGACTGGACTGACGCAGCATCTGCTACCTGCCATGCTGTCCT
This sequence comes from Podarcis erhardii, assembly GCF_964252035.2. NCBI lineage: Eukaryota > Metazoa > Chordata > Lepidosauria > Squamata > Lacertidae > Podarcis > Podarcis erhardii. The sequence goes on along the minus strand of NC_138515.1, from coordinate 16,475,856 downwards.
TGCTACCGCCACATGATGGCAAAGGGCCTGATCCAGGCCCTCTCTGCTGCACCAGCCTAGAAGTGGTGGAGCCTAACAAGTCCTCTTGCTGCTGGCCAGGTATTTGGATTGACCCTTGAGTGTATCTTCAAACATATACGTGGATATATAACAATCGAAACACTCTCCTTAGGAGTAATTGCACATCTATGTTAGACACAGCCTGACATTAGGGAAGTGTGACTGCCTGGAACCAATCCCTATAAATAATGTTTACTGTTCCTCATTGCCCTTATAATTGTGTAAGCTAAGCTGTGGTTCCTTTGAAAAAGACCCTTGGTTAATTTTTGTGTTGCGCATTATTGCTAGAGTCACTGTTTGTTGTTCGTGGTGTTCCTTTTGGAAAACCCCTGGGCTTTTGAATAAAGGTACAGAGAACAGACAATAGGGAAGTCATTGCTTGTCAACAATACACTTCTCATAGCTGGAAAAAGTTGCCATCATTGTGCAGCTGCTCATAAAAGCCATCATTGTGCAGCTGCTCATAAAAGCTGACCTTTGAAGTTTCCAAACAGCCTCAGCCAAGTATACCTGAAGGAGCGTCTCCACCCCCATCGTTCAGCCCAGACACTGAGGTCCAGCGCTGAGGGCCTTCTGGTGGTTCCCTCCCTGCGAGAAGCGAGGTTACAGGGAACCAGGCAGAGGGCCTTCTCAGTAGTGGCACCCGCACTGTGGAACGCCCTCCCATCAGATGTCAAGGAAATAAGCAACTATCTGACTTTTAGAAGACATCTGAAGGCAGCCCTGTTTAGGGAACTTTTTAATGTTTGAAGTTTTATTCTGTTTTTAGTGTTCTGTTGGGAGCCACCCAGAGTGGCTGGGGTATTATTATTATTATTAATCGGTAAGGATTATTTATTTATTTATTTATTTATTTATTTATATTAAAGATTTTCTTGATTTACAAAAGTGTGTGCAATGTCTCTCTCTCTCTCTCTCTCTCTCTCTCTCTCTCGTATTTTTTCTTCTTCCATGTAACATTTTTACAAATCCTGTCACCTGAACCCCAACCCTTAAGTTGTGCAGCCCGGTGAAAACTAGGATTCCTTAACCTGGTGTGCTTTCAAAATCCTCTCTTGCTATTGTTGTCTTTCATCTGTGCTGTCCCAAGCCAGAAAATGCTTCCCACAGGTGCTTCGAAGTGTCCGCTTGTGCGAGATTAGGTGAAGCAGAAAGCGCATAAGAAACTTGTGTTGAACAGTTGTATCCACATGCTCAGGCAGAAATGACAGATTCAGAAACGCCTCCGATGAAACAGAAGCCTAGAGAGTTGGCACACAAGTATGAACAGCTGGAACAGAGAGGGAGTTGGTGGAGAAGAACTTCAGCTCTCCTTCCTCACCTCCCTATATGCTGCTGCTGCTGTTCATCATCATTGCTGCAGGCCAGAAACTGACGAGAAGGGGAGGAAGGGAAAACAAGGAATTCTTTTCCTCCCTTGGATATTAATCCGAGGAGGCAAAGAATTTGGCCTCTGACAAAGTGCCAGGGAGGGTCATGAGCCCCCGTGGTTCATTGGGTTCACCAGAACTTGAGACATGTGATTTGGCTCTTAGAATTTGTTCCCACGAGATGTAATGATAGCTACCAACTTGGATGGCTTTAAAAGAGAATTAGACAATTCATGAAGGATAAGGTCTTTGGATGGGCGATATATCATCCAAACTGGTTTGAAGTCCATATTGTGATACCTGTTTCATAATTTTTGTCCTTGCCAATATATGGCGAATCATGATGTGTGTTAGAGTTGGGTGATATATCATCCAAAACTGGTTTGAAGTCATGATACCGGTTTCATAATTTTGGTCGATATATCGCGAATCGTGGTGTGTGTGTATCTACTGTGCAAAAATCACAGTGTGGGGAAAACGGTGAAGCCAGCCAATGCTTCTCTCGATTCCTGCAGCCCCTGTTAACTCTGCTAGCTCAGCTCTCTCCTGAATCATGCAGAGGGGCAGTGAATCACAAGAGCAGGCACCAGCAAAAATCACGATATGGGGGAAAACCTTATTTCAGACACCTGATATGTTGATATATCACAGTGCTGAGCTGGTGATATATAACAATGTTGAAAACCAGATATCGCACAGCCCTAGGCTCCAGTCCTGTACACAATAGGCAATATTCTGCCAACTGTTGACACAATGATTCCCTCCAGTACAATGGGACTTCCTCTCTTCCCCATGCATACTCTGTGTGACCTCCCCAAATCTGCTTGGGGGGATTGGAAACCCGTGAAACCAATTTGAGGAGGTCTAGTGGGGGGGGGTAGTTCTGCATAAGCAGAAATCCTTGTACTATCAGAACCTAGTGCTACGTTGAATACAACCCAGTGGCTCTTACTTCTGAGTAAACATGTACAATGGATGCTCAGATTGCAAACGTGATCCGTGCGGGATGCACGTTCGCAACCCGCAGCCCTCGCAACCTGCGTCTGCACACGCACAGGTTGCGATTCGGCACTTTTGTGCATGTGCAAAGCACGATTTAGTGCTTCTGCGTATGCGCGACCGCCAAAACCCAGAAGTAACCCTTTCCGGTACTTCCGGGTTTGGGCGGTCCATAACCTGAAAAAACGCAATCTGTAACCTGAGGTTTGTGCTGTTAGTCCCCCCCCCCCATCTGTTCAGTCCAGCAAAAAATAATAATTCATCATGTTTTTCAGCTGCAAGTTGCAATCGCTGCATTTGGATGGTCACAATCTCGGTTTGATGAGATGAGACATGGTTGAATCTTAAGTGCCCCCATGCAGCTGCTTTGCTCTTCCCTTCGAGGAAAAGAGAATTTGACTCAGCTATTATAACAACGGACGTTTAATGCATAAATTGATGTACATATCAATGCATGTACACATACATTTCGAGGAAATTAAGGGCAGGGAGATTCAGAGAAATGGCACACAAAGTCACAGAATGTATGTGATGTACTCAGATAACCCCTTGAAGTGCTGACCAGCAACACAATTTTCTGTAGTTTTAGAAAGACGATCAGCAATTCACATGCTGCAGCGCTGACAAAAACCAGAAGTGTCAGCCCTATTTACCTCTGAAGCACCATTGCTTCCTCATACATTTCTAAAAGCGGAATTAAGTGGAAAGTGCAAAATTGCAGGCAGTTCAGAAGAACAGTTTCCCATCTTCATTTTATCTCTTCAGTCTGTAAAAGTCACCTCAGTAAGATCCTTGGTTTGAAGATCCAAATCTCCTTGGAATAGCAGAAAGACAAAGAACTTTAGACAAGTGATAAACAGGAAAAGCCTTTGTCTCCTTTTCTTTAACCCGATGTTTCAGAGTCCCCCAAATTCAAGGTTTCCATCTTTGTGTTTGGTACATATGACACTTCATAATTCAGAAACTGACACAGGGAGAACCCCCAGTTTCTCAGATTGGTGGACCGTGAGTAATTTCTGGTCACATCTGTAGTTTTCAGGTTTGACACAGGAAATAGCGGGGGTGGGGGTGGGAATTGTTCTGAGAGAAGCTTAAATAGTGAAGAGATGAGAATTATGATTCCTTTTCACAAACTTAATCACCGATTTGAACACACACTTTCAGTCCTTGAAGTAAATCTACTATGCCTTTCCTTACTTCCTTGAGAAGGTGAGTGGACTGAACAGATTGATAGTTTGGATGGAAACAATGCCATGGATTTCAGAAGCAATAACATCACCATGGATATATTATGCAACACTTTGCTATACATGGAGGTCCAGCCGAGGGCCTTCTGGCGGTTCCCTCACTGCGAGAAGCAAAGCTACAGGGAACCAGGCAGAGGGCCTTCTCGGTAGTGGCACCCGCCCTGCGGAACACCCTCCAATAAGCTGTCAAGGAAATAAGATGTCAAGGAAATAATCTGACTTTTAGAAGACATCTGAAGGCAGCACTGTTTAGGGAAGCTTTTAATATTTGTTGAATTATTGTATTTTAATACTCTGCTGGAAGCCTCCCAGAGTGGCTGGCCAGATGGGCGGGGTATAAATAATAAATGTTGTTGTTGTTGTTGTTGTTGTTGTTGTTGTTGTTGTTGTTGTTGTATGAACTGGCCAGTATGTAAATACTTTTATAAACAGAGAAGCAGCTAAACAGCATTAGGATGGGCCAGATGGCGATACCAATCTGGCCCATCCTACGGCCAATTTAGGAGGCAAATTCACCTCTGAGTGGGCAGTTGAGATTGTGGGAAGGCATATCTCAGTCAAGCACTTCAGTTCATAAGAATAACTAGGGCCAATTCACACACATACCAGAAAAGACCCCTTCTTTTGTTTATACAACTTTTTTGCCTCTCAAAGTGGTTCGCAATTTTTAAAACAACAACAACAACCACCACAAAGTGGTGAAATAAAAATTAAAACTCGAATGGAAAAGGAGCAGAGTTGAAAACCTTCCATCTTCTTTTAACAACCATTAGAAGCCATGTGGAATAAGAACATTAGCCTGCCTCAACACCATCAGGGATGGAGCTAATCTCACCTCCTTACACAACTTGGGTTCTGCCACAAAAAAGGGTCCTATCTTACATTCCTGCCCTCCGCAACCAAACATCTTTTGGTGGTGGTGGAATATACAACATGAAGGTGTGGAGAGAGCTTGTAACATGAGATGTGGGTTTCATATGATTTGTGTAATCATTCTGCCCCCAAAAGGGAGAAATAGCACACAAATCCACATGTACACAGCTTGAGTTTTATTTTACCTTATGCACATTCATGCTCCATGTGTGAGGAGAAACCGTAGGTAGGATACATATGGGCATCGCCTAATTCGTGGACCCAAATCCAATTTGAAACCCAAACTTGGAGCTCCACAGTTATTTACAAATAAGCATATACAGGTGCACAACACACAAACTAACACAGACCTTTTCCTTCCAGTAAGATTCAGTGTGGTGCAGTGGAAGCATACTGGATTATGACTGGTTTGAGTGAGATTCAAATCTCCGCTTAGCCGTAAAGTTCACCGGAGATTTGCTTAAAGCTGCAGGTGTGGTTTTTAAATTTTATTTTTTTAAAAATGTACCAGAGAATTATATCAAAATTACATACTCTTTAAAAACTGTCCGAATTTTCTTCGTTTTCCTGGGAAGAAATATGAAAAGCGAACAAAATGTTGGTAGGTATTTACCTAGAAACATGCAAGATTATACAAAGAGAGCTTCCGAGCTTGGCATTTTGCAAGCAACGCTAGCTAAGGTTACCAGATTTTTTTCAAAGAATTTGGGGACACTTTTTTTTTTTTTAAGGGCTGGGGGAGTTGTTATTTTTTTAAAAAAAGAAGTAATATCTTCTCTTCTGTGGTCTCCTCTGTTGCATGGCCTTCCTCTGGGCTTCTCTCTTGGAGCACAAGCCGCCATGGAGTAGGCTCGGGTCGGGCCTGGGCTCAGCCACATGTCCTTGCCCTCCCAGTGCTCTCCTACCTTTCCTCCTCAGCGGCAGTGGCGCTGCAAGGTCAGGGCTCCCCTCTTTTTTCTCCTTCCCTTTTCTCTCTCTTCCTTCTCCTTCTCCTCTCCTCCTTCTCCCTTCTCCAGAGTTTTCCTGGCCCTGGAGCATTGCTGGACGCCAGGCGTCCCCCGTTTCCCCTTGGCAGTGGCGGTGGCAGCGGCAGCCTCAGCAGCCCAGAGCCAGCCTGGTAGCGCAGTTGGCTCTGGTTGCCTTCAGGAGCTGCTCACTGCCGTGGCACCCGCCATTTTGCCTCACCGGAAGTCCCCATACGATGTGTCTTGTGCCGTTGAACCAACCACGCAACATTCATTCCCTACTAATAAATCTACAACACTTAAAATATAAATCAGGGGACATTAAGTGAAATCTGGGGACATTCTGGGGACGGATTTTGTCCGGGGACAAATTTATAAATCCGGGGACTGTCCCCGGGAAATGGGGACGTCTGGTAACCATACGCTAGCAAATCTATCATCGTGCTAAAACATCAGTGAAGCTGTAAATCCCCAAAATAGGAAGTAGCTGTTCTTAGATATTTCCTGTTATCTATTCCTAGAGAAATCTGGAAATGCCCCAAAACACTTTTGGTTTTATTAACACTCCAAGTACTGTCGCACAGAAGGAGAAGGCAGGAGAGGAGGGGGAGGAGATCCTAAAACCAGTTGTGGCTAAGAAGTTCCACTGAAAGCCAAGAGTTTGGAAATAGTCATTATTAAGTTGCTTTGTTTATTTCTTCTTGGGCAACCCTTACCAACAGATCCATTGGCTAGCGAGGGTTAGAATGCAGTAGTTGGTGCAGGGCAAGATTAAGGTTTGATGAGGCCCTAAGCTACTGAAGATAATGGGGCCCTTTATATATCCAGCTGTCCTTTGTCAACAACAAATTGTTGCTGTTTTTTGTGTTGAATATATGCTATATGGTAATTTATGGACCTCATAGGTATCTAAAGCCATTTGCACATGTTGTCATGCAACCAGTCCATGCAGAATGTAGGCACCCTGTATACAGAAATGACCAAACCAGTGATATTTTAGGGAGCGGTCTAGCAGGCGGGGCCCATAACTTACATCATAGGAGCCTATACAACAGAAAACACTGTTGCTGTATGTAGGTTTTATTTTATTTGTTTTTTATCTTATATTTTGGAAATGCACATCCAGTTTTTCCCCCCTTTAAATTTTTTTTGGGGCCCCCGAGAGAGTGGGGCCCTAAGCTGTAGCTTGTTTAGCTTATATGTAAATCCGGCACTGAGCTGGCGGCCTGCTGGAAAGAAACACTGACCCAACCTCTAGTCCAGGGGTAGCAACCTAAGGCCCATGGGCCATAAGCGGCCCATGGAGGTTGTCTAACCAGCCCATGGACCCCCACTGTCTGCTTGGGGACCCCCCAACCCACTCAATCGGCTCCCGTGTGCCACACTAAACCATAGCTGTCAACTGTCCCTTATTTGGCGGGAAACTCCCTTATCCCATCGCTGTGTCTTGCTGCTGTCCAGCACAGATGATGTCCCTTAAATTTCCCAGCTTTCATGCTCGCCCGGCTCAGGAGGGAAGCAGCGGCTCTAGGTCCTCCGCCTCGAGAGAGCGCGCGCACGAGCTGCTGCATCTCCGTCTCTCCCTTTTCCCCCTCAGGGGCGCGACGTGAGGAGATGGGTGGCGGTGGGTGGGCAGGCAGCCCCTCTCCTGCGAGACATCTGCCGTGCTGCCAGGGGAAGCCGGAGGCGGCAGCGGCGGCAGCGGCTGAGGAGGCGGCCTGAGGGAGGAGGAAGAGGAGGGGATGGGGAGGGATGCAGAAGGGCGGCGCTTTAGCAACCGCCGCGGCACCGCAACCACCTCATGCCGGGCTCGCGTGCGGCGTGCGCGAGAGTCTCTCTCCCTCCCTCTCGGGGGGGGGGGAGGGCTGATGGAACTCGTAAGCTAAGCAAAATCCCTTATTTTGGCTGCTGCTCCCTTATTTTCGAGGCTGCTGGTCCCTTATTTACGAGGCTGCTGTTCCCTTATTTTCAAATCTGTAAGTTGACAGCTATGTGCTAAACCAGTGCGCAGCAGAGCGGGGACCGCCTTCCGCGATGCTGGCCAGCACACCCCCATGCCAGAAGGAGTGCCGGAAACAGCATTTGCGCATGAGTGCATGCGCACTCCCGGCCCCCCGGCACATCTGCGGGACTGTGAACCGGCCCAAGTCACAAAAACTTTGCCGAGCCCTGCTCTAGTCAATCCCATTGCTGCTGCTTAGGTAGAAAGGGAGAATGGAGGACGACACAATACAAGTGCCCCAGTGGGAACACCTGATGGTCTCTGCTTGTCTCTTTACACTGCCAGCTTTGCCACCCCCTTGCCTCTTGCCCTGATGTTTTTCTGCTGGATATTGTAGGCAGTCCTGGGACTGCACCATGACTCAACAGGAGATCTGACTTCTGAGTCTTTACATGCAAATGTGTCTGCTTGCAACACAGAGAGACACAGATACAGAGAGGTGTCAGCAGGTAGAGAAAGGAGACAGATGCATTTTGATTAAGTTCTCTCTGGGACTATGGAGCTGAGCCGTTGCTGGGTTTTGCAATGTATCTTTTTTTGGGGGGGGGAGTTGTTTTGCAACGTTTAAATATTTAGGACTCTCCCACCCCACCCTCACAGTAAAGCTTTAAAACTCATTTCTTGTGATAAATAAAATTCATTTCTGCACAAGAGTCCAGATCTGGGAGTTTCGTTGTATAACTCTAACAACCAGAAGCAAACAAGGGCTGGCCCACACTTCTGTGTGTCCTACTGCTTCCCGCCAGAGAAACCAGCTCTTTGCTGAATATGGAACCAATGGCAATAGTGTTTTCCACAGAATGCTATTTGTTCCAATTCAGCGGTAAAGAGTGGGTTTTCCCAGGGAAATCTGCGAGGCAAAGGCAAAATCGCTTGGACCTATACTTTCTAGGCAAAGGGACAAGTGGAAGTGTGGACAACCCCCAAATTGGGTGGTGCTCCCCTAATTCATAAACAGACTAGACGCATTTAATTTCAGCGTCTGTATGACCAAAGTTAATTGTTCATTAGCTTTGATGATTTATACTCCACCTTTTGATTGAGATATCTCCAAAGCGGCTTCCAGTAGATTATAAATATATAGCAAACCCCACACATACATAAATAACCGCAAGAGCCCGAGTCTTGCCATAGTCTCTCACCTGTTCGGGTACTCAGCTTTGTGCTTGACTTGCTCCTTTGGACTTTAATGGCAATTGCTATTAGTAAAAATAATGCCAGCAGACAAATTGGTAGGATGAATGAGAGGGGAGATTTCCCCCTGTTATGTGCTGGAGGTGTTTTATCTGTAAACAAGAAAATTAAAATATGTATATTATCCCGAACACAATCTGATACATTGCCCAGTTTGATCAAAGAAGCAGGATATAATTAATTAGGAATTTTTTTAAAAATTCGTTTTCATAATTCTCCCTGCAATTGAAGCTGTTTCTTGTACGGACAGTGAGCTAACGCTACAAATATCACCAGGTGCTGTGATGCTACCAAGAGCATCCATTGGTACATCTTGGTGATAGTGCATATTGGTATTTAACTCACCCTTGGGACCAGCTGACTATAGGCGCGTGCTACAGATTAATGTGAAACCACACAAGTTTTTACCTTGCAAAACCACTGATTTGTGGGCTGATGTCTCCTGATTCAGTTCCTGATTCCAGAATGCACAGCTGTAGTTTCCAGGAGTGCTTGGTCTGACTCTCAGGATGCTGGTTATGTTGAAAAGTCCATCCCTTGTCATTTCAAATGTAGTGTTTGCATGTATGCTGGCATTCAGATCCCTCTCATAGTGCCAAGAAACTTCAGCCAGAGGGTACCCTTCTGAATGGCAAGCTAAGATCAAGTCTTCTTCCTCTCTTCTTTCCTGTAGATTGATTCTTTTGTAGGGTGCTGCAAGAAGTGGAGGACAGTATCACAGAGCGCTTTGCGGTATTTTGGTGGCACTTTTCCCGTTTCTCTTCCTTTTGGTTGATTTACACAACCATCATATAAGAGAAGACCCATGCTTTGAACTAAGCAAGAAGGGACATTGCATACATCTTGCATTTAATGTGCACATCTTTAAAATACATTGGAAGAAACAAACCAGGAGATTTAGTTCAGGCATAGCAAGAAGCCAAGGCTTTCTACTTTGCTTATCCTGCCTGGGCCAGGAGGTTAGCAGGGGGTTAGTTTTCCTGACGGGAAACAGGAATGCAAACTCTGCATACTTCTCTCAAACCTAGAGACACATACAGTACTAACGCTGCAATTCCAATAACACACACATGTTGAAAGTCGCAGCACATGCAGAAGCCAGTCTTTTTTCTTCTCCAAATTCTCACATAAATAACTGCAAATAATTAACTTTTTTAAAAAAAGATAGGAAAGAAGTATAATTAACTTTTTTTAAAAGACAGGAAAGATGTAGATGGTGGAAAAAACCACCATTGCATACAGCTGTATACACATAGGAGCCCTTTTCTGTGAGTTCAAAGCTGTGGAAAGTGTTAATCAGTTCCTTTGTTAAGAAACAAAGAATTAAAATGACAGAGTGTGTTCAGCATTATTGCCTCCAGAGGAAACTAAGGCTGCAAATCATTCTCTTAGATTCTCACTGCTTGGGTGCAATAATACAGTATTACAATATATATATTGTAAGTTCTGCAGCTACCAACCTTCAACTTCCAAAGTAATGTACTTGTAGTCTGCTCCCTCGTATTTAACAACACAGATGTAATCTCCTGCATCTGTGAGCTTTATGTTGGTGATAGACAGCAAAGAAAGTCCTTTGTCTAACTCCTCAAGTGACAATGAAGCTCTCCCATGATAATCAGAATCCTGATGGGTGAGGTCTTCTTGGCCATTGTTGAGCTTGTAGACTTCTTTGTCCCCCAGTGACAGCTTTCTTTGCCACGAGACACTTAGTCCCATCAAATTTAATGGGGAATGGACTGGAAAGCGACATCCCATAATCACATCACTCCCGTACTCCACAGTGTAACGTGGCTGAAGAACTTTGACTGTGAATAAAGCTGAGAGGTTGAAAGAAAGCATGAGTATCTTATCATGCAAGCACCAGGATTTATGTGGAACAGAAGAAGTCCAGTAAGTCTGATATAAACAGTGTGTGGACTTCTGGTTGGCATGTCTTCTTCTTGTTCACAACTTACTGACATGACTGCTTCCTACATGGAGGAATCAAGTAAGGTAGCCCCTTTCCTTGCCAATGTCACCACACTACAGTGAAAAGGAAATGCAGAATTGGGCCCTTTAAATGAGTTTCTGTAAAAACATGCCATGATTTGCTGCCATTTTTAAAGAAAGTATTTGAGTAAATTTTCACACAACCAGGATCAAACTTCAAACTCCCATAAGACCAATTTCATGCATATTCAGTAACTATGCATTTAACACATTCAGGATGCTTATAGAGAGACGGGAGAAGATTGTAGACATCTTCTTTCTTTGTTGGACGCATAGGAGCCAACCTTTCGCCTGCCCTCCCCCCAAAAAGATGGTGGGTATTGTCATTCAACAGATGTGTGACATGCCATGCCATGTGATCGATTTTGCAGGGCAGGGCTCAAGTGGGCCCTCCAAAAATTTAATTCACATTGGCACTCCTAGTTGGACGATTGTGTAGCCCAGGGGTCCTTCTCACACCACCTTCCCTGAACCACTCTGCGAGGCTGGGCTCACGTGCGTGTCCTGGGCCCCATGAGGACACATTCCATTGCTGTTACTACAGACCAAAGGGACAACCCATTTGGGACACCAAACTGACGAAGACCTGAGTAAGAGCATCGCAGGGCTCAGGAATATTTCCTGCGGACTGCAAAAGTGCAAGGAAAGTGCCCAGCAGCCAAGAATTGCAATCCACCATCCACAATGGCTGAATATTCGTTAATGATAGACTTTTTCTGACCCTGGCACTCAGGAACGTGTGACCCACCCAACCCTTCCAGGTAGCTCTGAAGCTCTTAGACTTCAAATCCAAAGGGAAATGTACAACTCTTTGAGGATTTCATTGTAAACCTGCCCAAATGAAAGCTCTCACCTGCAATCATATGAAGCTGGATTTCCAGTAGCACAACTGGCAGCAGTTTGGACATTTGCCTAGACATATCTGAAAAGCAATGTTGACATGATAAACATCCTACATTGTGGCATATAAACAACTGCTCTGCCAAAGAATGCATGTCTTTATGATTCAGTAATATACCCCTAAAAGAAGAGAATTCGACAGCTGAGATACATGTTTTGAACCTGACCTTATTCTCTGTTTTAAACTGTACTTTCAATGATCTATTAAGTATTAGTTTTATCTGATTTTAAATTGCCTCATTGCTTTGCTGTAACCCCTTCCGGGTGGGTAAGAAACACAATACACATGGCTCACAATTTGAAAAAGAACTTTTACAAAATATGGATAAACTTTTGTCTAAAATGTATAACTTTCTACTAGAATGGGAAACAAAAGATGAGCTGGTTAAAGCTTCAATGACACACTGGGCAATAGATATAGGACACAATATAGAGCTCAACCTCTAGGAGAAACTCTGGAAAAGCGACCTGAAATTTACTGCATGTTATTCATTGAAAGAGAATTACCTGAAAATGATTAATAGATGGTACTTAACTCCGAGTAGGTTGGCTAAGATTGATGAAACAGAATCAGATATGTGTTGGAAGTGTAAAGAAACGGAGGAAATGTTTTTTCTCATGTGGTAGACATGTAAAAAGGTAAAAGTGCATTGGGAAATGATTTATAATGAATTGAAAAAAAATGTTTAAAATTACTTTGCTCCCCAAAACAGAGTCCTTTTTGTTGGGGATAACCCAGACTGAAATTCCTAGATGTCAGAGAAAATTATTTATGTATGCAACAACTGTGGCCCATATTTTGTTAGCCCCAAAATGGAAAGTGAGCGAAGTCCCAACTGTTATGTACTGAAGTTCTCACCCTGGGCCACCCTGAAGTTCTCACCCTGTAGATAGTTATGCAAATAAGGGATCGAAAGTGACGTTCAGTGATTGGATAGTTTTAGAAAATTGTTACAGTTACATTGTACTGGAGCTCTATATAAGCAGGCTGACTGGACCCTTCAGTTTAGTTCTGTCCTGGCCTGTGAATAAGCAAGAGCTGTTTGAAGAATCGCTGTGTTGTCTGATATGTTCACCCACAACATAACACCAACTAAAGAGGATTGGCAGCTTAAATTGACAGAATATGCACAACTTGCAGATTTGGCAAATAGAATAAGAGAGCAAGAAGAACATACATACAAAGAAGGGTGGAAAACATTTATTGAATATATGGAAAATAACTGTATACAGCTGAAAGCATTGGCAGCATTGAGATAAATTCAACAGAGCAAATAATTTTTGATGGATGTAAAAGTGGAAAACTGATTTGAAAGGTTATAGTAAAATATGCAGGGATGCATGGCAGGTAAAATGAACCATGGAAAGAGAAAAAGGGAAGTCATTGTTCCATAAAATTTGCAATTTAAGTACAGTAATAAGGTGCCAAAGTTGCTAGACTCGCCCCCCACCCCCACCAAGCTCCATGAACACATACTTGGCTAACTCCAAAATGGCATGTATGCTTCATGCAGCCTTCCAAGAATAAATGTTCTAACCAACAGGAACTGATCTAGCTGCATTACAACTGGAGATGTCAGCTAGTATAGGGCGTGACAACCAGGAATGGATGAATCAGCCTATTTTTCATCCCTATCACTTGCATATGTGTTTAGTCGTAAGTCTGTCTCATCCCATAGCCACATTAATCACCATGTGTGTGTGATCTCTCTCACACAAAAATCACACTTAAATATGTACAGTCGTACCTTGTTTTGCGGCCGGGATCCATTCCGGAGCCCTGGCCGCTAGCGAAAAAGGACGCAGGGCAAAGTGCCGAGTCTGCACATGCACATGGAGCGGTTTAAGCTTCTGCGCATGTGCAAAGCGCGATGTAGCGCTTCTGTGCATGCGTGAGCGGCAAAACCAGAAATAACCCGTTCCAGTACTTCCGAGTTTGCGCGAACATTCACTAGAATGGATGTTTGCTGAGATATTACTGTACTTTAAACTTAACTTTCTATATACCATATTTTTCCATATATAAGACACTCCTCCCATGTATAAGACGACCCCTAATTTTCTGGAACCCCAAATTTTAAAATAGTTAGGGTTGCCGTATTTCAAGAGCCAGAACCCGAACCCTTGTGCATTCACCATCCGTGTATAAGACGACTCACAATTTTTGACTATTTTTTCAGCAAAAAACCCCATCGTTTTATACACGGGGAAATACGATCTTTCTTTCTTTTTTTTTGAAACATTTCTCTCTCAAAATATACATTTTAAAATGCATTTTGATATTGGTTTTGAGCCAAGAACCAACAACAGTGGTGTGGTCTCGGACAGGGGAGATGCAAAGAAACCAATTTGGAGGCTGAACCCTCACCACCACTGCAAGGGGCACCAATATTCAGGGCCAAAGGATGAGATCTATTTTACATTTTCCACCTTAATGCTACACCTGATATTTGCCATCTGAGGTAGGATCTTCAGAGCACATCCTGATCAGGCTACCTTGCCCTGAAAAGCAAGGAAATGCAGGACTGAGCTACGCTCATTTTCAATAGCTAGCATGATAGTCTTAATTACCGTATTTTTCGCTCTATAGGACGCACTTTTCCCCTTCAAAAAATTAAGGGGAAATGTGTGTGCTTCCTATGGAGCGAATGCAGGCTCCTTGGCTTCAGCGATAGCAATGCGAAGCCTCCGAAGCGCAGAGGGAGCGCTCCCTCTGCGTTCCGGAGGCTTCATGTTGCTTTCGCTGAAGCCTGGAGAGTGAGAGGGGTCAGTACGCAACGACCCCTCTCGCTCTCCAGGCTTCAGGGATAGCTGCCTGAAACCTCCGGAGCGCAGCGGGAGCTCCCACTGCGCTCCGGAGGCTTCGGGTTCCTTTTGCTAAAGCTGGGAGAGCAAGACTCCCCTGGCTTCAGCAGAGAGGGAGAGCTGCGCAGCGCCCCTTCAGCCAAGCAGGAGGAGAAATGAAAGGGGCTCCGTTTCTGCTGCCGCTTCGCTGAAGGGGCGCTGAGCAGAGAGGGAGAGAATTTTTTCGTTCTTGTTCTCCCCCTCTAAAACAAGGTGCACCCTATGGTCGGGTGCGTCCTATAGGGTGAAAAATATGGTATAACATGAGCCTGCCCCATATCTTCTCCAGATGCAGCTTCTGCACAGGCTGAGAAGCACACATTCCTTGACTCAAATATGCTGCCATGAATGATAAAGAGAGAGAGAACAGGCCAAGTAAGATTGGAAACTCATTTTTTCACCTCTTCACCTCTGCTTTGAATTGCCCAACCTATGCTTCATGCAAATTCCCCACAGGGAACAGAGGGGGACAACCCAAAAACAGTATAGATCTCACTCAGCATTTTGCCCATTACTCTTACTTGTCACTTTTGAGTTTAAAGGTAAAAAGGAGAAAGGAGGAGGAAAGGAGACCTCCAACCAGGAGTTCTCCTGACTTTGCTGCCACCAACTGCCCTGACCTATCCCCATCAGCATAGGTGCCCCCATGAAGGGCACCCACAAATTTTGGTGCCAAGAATTTTGGGGAAGAATTGCAACAATTAAAATGAATGTGCTACCAAAGATGTTATTTTTATTTCAAACAGTTCCAGCAATCAAAGGGCAGCAATCTTTAAAAATTGGCAAAGAGAAATTTCAAGGTATATCTGGCAGGGTAAGAAGCCGAGGATAAAATTTAAGATATTGACAGATGCGAAAGCAAGAGGAGGCTTCGCCCTGCCAGACTTGAAACTGTATTATGAAGCATCTTGCCTCTGTTGGTTGAAGGAATGGATTAAATTAGAAGACACTGATGTGTTAGATTTGGAAGGTTTTGACAACAGATTTGGGAGACATGTGTATTTATGGTATGACAAGAAACGGGTACATAAAGGTTTTGAAAATCACATCATAAGAAGGTCTCTGATTGAAGTGTGGGAAAGATACAAAAATCTGTTGCAACAAAAAACTCCATATTGATTGTCGCCGTTGGAGGCGATGAGTGTGAAGAAAGTCAATATGACAGGGGGATAAGTGACATATGAGAAGTTAATAAGTAAAAGAGAAGGTAAATGGAAAATGAGACCATTTGAAGAAGTTAAGGACTATGTTAATGACTGGTTGCATTTTTTTCAAATTAATGAGATGTTTAGAAAAGATCTGAATCAAAGGTGTTTTGCTGATAAAGAATCAAAATTTCAGACAGAAATATTGAATAATGATTTTAAGATCCTAGCAAAAATGTATAAGATATTATTAGAATGGAGCACAAAAGATGAAGAGGTAAAATCAGTTATGATTGATTGGACCAAAGATATAGGACACAATATACCGTATTTTTCGCCCTTTGGACGCACTTTCCCCCCTCCAAAAATGAAGGGGAAATGTGTGTGCGTCCTATGGGGCGAATGCAGGCTTTCGCTGAAGCCTGGAGAGCGAGAGGCATCGGTGCGCACTGACCCCTCTCGCTCTCCAGGCTTCAGGAAGCTATCCGCAAGCCTTGCAAGCCCGGTGGGAGTTCCCGCGGGCTCAAAGGCTTGCGGGCAGCAGCCTGCAGCCCCGGCGAGAGTCCGCAAGCCTTGCGCACCCGGCGGGAGGTCCCACCGGGCGCGCGAGGCTTGGGGTGGCAGCCTGCCGCCCGAAGCACGCGGAGCCCTCCGGAGGGTGCTCCGTGCTTCGGGCAGGTGTGCGCAAGGCTTGGGGCAGCAGCCGCGGCTGGGGGGGGAAATTTTTTTTTTATTCATCCCCCCCCCAAAAAAAACCCCGAGGTGCGTCCTATGGGCCGGTGCGCCCTATAGGATGAAAAATACGGTACAAATGGAGGATTGGGAAAGACTATGGAAAGGTTTAAGATTCACTGCATGTATAGCTATAAAAGAAAATGTTATGAAAATGATGTATCGATGGTATGTAACACCGGTGAAACTAGCAAAAATGTATAAGACAAGCAACAAATGTTGGAAATGTAAGGAAAAAGAAGGTACATTTTTTCATATGTTGTGGGAATTTAGCATGAAACCCGAAGCATTTTTACTAGGCATTACAGGTAATGAGTTAAATAAGAAAGAAAAGAAGTTAATTCTATATGCAGTGACAGCAGCAAGAATTTTGATGGCCCAGAAATGGAAACAAGAGGAGCTACCTACGATAGAAGAATGGAGAACTAAAATGATGGATTATGCAGAACTGGATAGAATGACAGGAAGGATCCGGAATCGACGAGATCAAAGATTTACAGAAGACTGGGAAAAGTTTATTCAATATTTGCAAAAACTGAGTGATAACCAGATTACGCTTGTAAGCTTTAATGAAGCTCTGTGATGGGGAAATGTTAAAATAAGTATTAAAAATGAAATGAAATTTACAGTAATAACAGAAACAACGGGTAGAAATGTGTAAAAAGTAAAAATATGAAGGATTTGCAGACAAATTGGGGAATTGGGGGAAGTCAAAAAGAGAAGTAAGATGTAAGTAAGATGTATGCAGTGTATAATTTTGTTTTGCATTTGAAAATTTATATATATATATATATATATATATATGCTTTCGTAGATTTTCACGGGTACAGGAATGCAGGTTTTGGTGTCCTCGGGTGTCTTCCCGTGTAAAAGTTGGGGTGTCTAGGCGACGTTTCGACGAGGTCTCACTCGTCATCTTCAGGCTGGTGCTTTCGGCTTCTTGTTACTGGAACAGAGCAGGATCTCAGTGTTTGAGTTCCTATAAATACTGTAGAGGGGGTGTGGTGTATAGCCTCCAATGTTCTGGGCAGAGAGGAAGTTCCCAGGCTAGTGTGCCTTTTCTTCTTTTGTTCCTTAATTACTTGAGAGATATCTTGAGTGATTTCTTGAGTGATATCCTGAGTACCACTTAGGTGGGTCATTAGGTGTGGATTAGTTGCTAAAGTCTTTGTGTCTTGACCTCTTGAACTTTGTGAAGAGTTTTCATGAGAAGATGGCTGTACTGTACTTAGTTGTGCTCTGGCTTGGCTTCGTGTATAGGGGCGAGCTGTGGTTTTGTGGCTTGTGTCAGCCAGATCTGTGTAGGGATTGCAGGGGGGTGCAGCATCCGGAGGTGCCACCATGGATTGGCTACTGGATGGTGTCTGTAATTCATCTGTGGAGAGGGTCTGGGTTTGGGTCTGGTGTGGTTGATTGGTGTTGGCGTTCTGTGTGCCTCTGGATCTGGTGTCAGTTTTTGTGGGGAGGGCTAATTTCCAGATGTCTGGCAAGCGGGATGTGTCGTCACGCTTGTTCATGTTGTGAGGGTGTTTCTCTATCTCGATGGCTTCCATGATTATTCTCTTGTGGTGATGTTCCGTGTTAAAGAGCAATTTGGAATCTGCAAAATTAATTTCGTGTCCTGTTTCTTTCATGTGTTGGAAAAGAGAGGAAGTTTTTTCTTCTTTTTTGACGGCATTCTTGTGTTCTGCGATACGTGCATTTATTCGTCTGTTTGTTTGTCCAATGTACGTGGCTGGGCAGACTTTGCAGGGTATTTCATAGATCCCTTGGTTTTCCAACTGGATTTTATCCTTGGGGTTTCTGAGGATATTGGCTATTTTTTGGTTGGTGCAAAAGGCTGTTTTGATATTGTGTTTATGGAGGATTTTGCTAATTTTATCTGTAGTGCCCTTGATATAAGGAAGGAGGGCCATGCCATTGTTTTCTTCTGTGTCTTGGTTTTTGGGGGGTGTTTCCTTTTGGATTAGCTTCGTAATCCTGTTTTGCTGGTATCCATTGGCAATTAACACGTTTGAGAGATTCTGTAACTCAGTTGTCAAGTGGTCTTTGTCAGCCAGGCGTTTGGTTCTGGAGATGAGAGTCTTGGCTACGGAGTTTATTTGTGCAGGGTGGTGGTGTGATTGTGCATGTAAGTAGCGGTTGGTGTGTGTTTTTTTCCGGTAGATAGTGTGTCCTAGGGAGCCATCAGGTTTTTTGTAGATTAGGACGTCAAGGAAGGGAAGTTGGTTGTTGGCTTCTATTTCCATAGTGAATTGTATTTTGGGGTGTAAGTTGTTGAGATGTGTGAGGAAGCTATCCAGTTTTTCCTTCCCGTGTGGCCAAATTACAAAGGTGTCGTCAACATATCTGAGCCAAAGTTTGGGTTTGTGTTCTGACTTGTCTAAAGCATTGGTTTCAAAGTGTTCCATGTACAGGTTTGCGATGACCGGTGAGAGGGGTGATCCCATAGGTGCTCCTTCTATCTGTTTGTATCTTTGTCCATTGTGGATGAAGTACGTGTTGGTTAGGCAGTGGTTGGTCAGGTCCAAGATGTATTCGGGGGGATTGTATTTGTTTTGAATAGCTGTCAAGGCTTCATTAATGGGCACTTGTGTGAAGATAAAATCCAGTTGGAAAACCAAGGGATCTATGAAATACCCTGCAAAGTCTGCCCAGCCACGTACATTGGACAAACAAACAGACGAATAAATGCACGTATCGCAGAACACAAGAATGCCGTCAAAAAAGAAGAAAAAACTTCCTCTCTTTTCCAACACATGAAAGAAACAGGACACGAAATTAATTTTGCAGATTCCAAATTGCTCTTTAACACGGAACATCACCACAAGAGAATAATCATGGAAGCCATCGAGATAGAGAAACACCCTCACAACATGAACAAGCGTGACGACACATCCCGCTTGCCAGACATCTGGAAATTAGCCCTCCCCACAAAAACTGACACCAGATCCAGAGGCACACAGAACGCCAACACCAATCAACCACACCAGACCCAAACCCAGACCCTCTCCACAGATGAATTACAGACACCATCCAGTAGCCAATCCATGGTGGCACCTCCGGATGCTGCACCCCCCTGCAATCCCTACACAGATCTGGCTGACACAAGCCACAAAACCACAGCTCGCCCCTATACACGAAGCCAAGCCAGAGCACAACTAAGTACAGTACAGCCATCTTCTCATGAAAACTCTTCACAAAGTTCAAGAGGTCAAGACACAAAGACTTTAGCAACTAATCCACACCTAATGACCCACCTAAGTGGTACTCAGGATATCACTCAAGAAATCACTCAAGATATCTCTCAAGTAATTAAGGAACAAAAGAAGAAAAGGCACACTAGCCTGGGAACTTCCTCTCTGCCCAGAACATTGGAGGCTATACACCACACCCCCTCTACAGTATTTATAGGAACTCAAACACTGAGATCCTGCTCTGTTCCAGTAACAAGAAGCCGAAAGCACCAGCCTGAAGATGACGAGTGAGACCTCGTCGAAACGTCGCCTAGACACCCCAACTTTTACACGGGAAGACACCCGAGGACACCAAAACCTGCATATATATATATATATATATATATATATATATATATATATATATAAAATTTGGTGCCAAGGACATGCACCCTGCACGGCACCCACGGCTCTGGGCACCCACAGTTACGGGGCCAAATTGGCACTCCTGCGCATCAGCACAGGACCACTACTGCTTGGAGAAGACCACTGCTTCCCCTACCCTTTCTGAGCCGCTGCTGTGAGGCAGCAGATTCTCATGCTGCTGCAGATGTGTGCAGCAAGTCTTAACTGGCCAGGTGGAACATTTAACATGGACAGCGGTCTGCAGCTTTACCTGAATGTGTTGTTCTGCACAGCTAGCTTATTAATTTATCACCTTTGTACCTTGCCTTTCCATAAACAATGCTGACAACATGGCCGACAACAATAAAACCCCCAATTAAAAATGTACTCTGTGTATGTGTGAGTACACACACAACAACAACAACAACACCAACAACAACAATAACAACAATAAAGCTGTCATGGGATAAAGAACATTTGCTATGGGACAGTCTAAAAACTGGGAAGGAGGCGCAGACTTTGGACTTCGTTGGGTTTTTTTGGACTTTGTTGGGAGTTTTTTTTACTACCGCCCTGGAGCCTACCAATGGGAAAGAGCAGACATACATCAGGAATTAATGAAGATGCCCTGGGCACAAACTCAGGGCAAAAAGTTGTGATCAGTAGCAGAACCGCAGGTCCTTTCCACCACAGTCTACTCCTGGTCTCCGCCATAGGGTTCTGTTGTGGCTGTGTACACCAACTTCAAGGCACATTCTAAGTAAGTACACACTATTCTAGGGTTGCCATATTTTGAAGAGCAAAGAAGAGGCCTGGGGCGGGGGGTGGAGAGGGATGTGGGAGAGAAGATGCTTGCCTAGATAGCCCTATAATGCCAGTGTACTGGAAGAAGCAAAGATCATCATGAAGTAATGATTCTTCAACATCAGCTTCGTTGCACTGGTCATGTTGTTTGGATGCAATGATTCTTCAACATGATCATGCGTGATTATCGTCTTCCAAAGCAACTACTCTATTCTGAACTTAAAAATGAAAAGTGTAACGCTGGTGGTCAACAAAAGAGGTTTAAAGACTCTCTCAAGGCAAATCTTTAAAAATGTAGTATAAACACTGACAACTGGGAAACACTGGCCTGTGAACACTCCAATTGGAGAACAGCCTTTACCAAGGTGCCTTGGACTTTGAAGAGGCTCAAACTCAGGACAAAAGGGAGAAGCGTGCTAAGAGGAAGGCACATTTGGCAAACCCTCACCGTGATCAACTCCCACCCGGAAACCTATGTCCCCACTGTGGAAGGACGTTGGGTCCAGAATTGACCTCCACAATCACTTACTGACTCACTTTTAAAACCGTGTTTATGGAATGACTATTTTACTCGGCTACGAGTGATCGCCAAAGAAGAAGAAGAAAGATGGCTTGATCTTGCAGGATCCTTGTTATAGACCTATGGGCTCAGCCCAGAAGCTTTAACCAGTGTGTCATGTTGGCTCTCAGCTTAATTATCGAGATAATCCTCTAAGGCCCTGTTTCCCCTCCATCTTAAGCACAGTATGTGAGTCATGGGATAGGGCTTTCTGATGTTGACAAGAAAGGAACTTCAGCCTCATCACAGCACTCCTTTTGATGAACAGGTTCCCCCTTCAGCATATGACTTCGAGTTTATAGTTGTTTTAGCCTAATTGAAGGCATTTGATTGTTTGATATTGTTTTAATTTCCTATCGTGTTGTTTGCTACCTTGATTTATTTTTCTTTTATGGGAAAGAAGGAGACAACTGTTGAAAATAAGTAAAAGAATAACCAAACACACATTTCTGAATCAGCTCTTGTCCAATTTAACACTTCCGGAATGGCAATTCCCAAGCACACACATGCTCCCTTTAGTACCAAAGAAAAAAATGAGGACATTTTGGCAAATTCCAAAAATCCACCAGGACAGAAATGTTACTCCTGAAAAAGAGGACATGTCCTGGAAAAAGAGGACATATGGCAACCCTATATCCCCTGCTCCTGGAATACTGGGCACTGTAGTTTACCCCTCACAAAGTTAAAATTCCAACCATCCCTTAACAAACTACAGTGCCCATAATTCTTTGAGGGAAATAATGTGTTTTAAAGGTATAATGGACACACATCCCTACTTTAGATTGGGGGGAGGCTGTTAGACAACTGGCGGTCTGATCTACTGCAAATCACCTAGAGATCTACCAGTGGATTCTGATCTAGCTTCTGCCCATTGCATAATGTCAATAAACACATAAAAATTTACACACACACACACACACACACACACACACACACACACACATTCCTTTCCTTGTTTAAACATTTGGCCATGATTAATCTTCACCAATTCCCTTCACATCTCATGTTTTCCAAGACAAGCCAGACAAATTATTTGTTCTAGAGCATATTAGAAATACTGATGTTCTGTATCAGAATTATATTCACCTCAAGATTTAAGGCCGATCTCCTTCACAGTGGAATTTGTTGTCCCAGGCAAAAGAGCGCCTCCTTGATGTATATGCCTTGAGACAGCCAGAGAGGAATAAGGTATCATGCTTCATTGCCAGAGTCTTCTCTCATGAATAAAATGCTGAACTCCAATAACTAGCTTTTCTGAAGAAAGTGGTTGGATAGATGCCAGCCTTCTTTCGGGAAATGAAGTGCTTGTGGTTTCTCTTTCATTGTCACTGTTGCGGACTGTACTTTTGTATTTAGTTGTTCTGCATTCTAAAAGCAAAACAAAGCAGCTGCATGCTGTACTTCCTTCTGTAGTAGGTCATGGCAACACATCTGACCTACATCTTTCTGCAGCAGGAGCACTGCTTTGTTTGAAAATAACAGCAAGCTGACAGCTCTTCAGCACCCTGAATATCCAATATGCACTCCTAGGTGATGAATGACAAAGATCATGGCTTAACTTTGTGCTTTCTTCTCTGATTATGCTGTACTTTGGCCACCTCATGAGAAGACAAGACTCCCTGGAAAAGACCCTGATGTTGGGAAAGATGGAGGGCACAAGGAGAAGGGGACAACAGAGGATGAGATGGTTGGACAGTGTTCTCGAAGCTACAAACATGAGTCCGACCAAACTGCGAGAGGCAGTGGAAGACAGGAGTGCTTGGAGTGCTTTGGTTCATGGGGTCACGAAGAGTTGGACATGACTAAACGACTAAACAACAACAAGCCCAGAGAGACTCTTTGCAAAAGCAAGTGCTGAATGTGTTTTTTTTTTGGGGGGGGGTGGTAGGGAAAACAGAAGAAGAAGGAGGAGGAGGAGGAGGAGGAGGAGGAGGAGGAGGAGGAAGAGGGAAAGAAACCCAGAGTGCTATAGTTTGTACGAGTTGGTGAAATAACAACCTCAAATGGACTGGTTTTAGTTGGATAAGAGTATGTAAACCTCTTCTTCTTTTAAATGGAGCCAAGAGCTTCCTTGTTCAAGTGTTTAAATGCAAATGATGATGCAAATATGCAGACCAAATAATAAATATATCACCAGAAAATACATCCTGATTCATGAACATGTTGTAATGAGGACACTGTAACATGTCTCTTATCATCCTACTTTGCTGTCTCTGTCCATCTATGAAGAAAACACCAATAATGTACGTATTTATTATTATCTAACAAAATTTATATACTGCTTGATTGTAATAAAACCTCTATGCGGTTGACAAGAAATCCAGGCAGCTGACAAGAAATAACAAAGATGAATCAAACATTCCTGATATAAATCCAGTTTTTCACATTATACACCCAAATTAGAGAGTGCACTGATACATAAATGACCCATCTTTTCATATACCATAAAATAAGGACTGTGAAGTACAGATTTTCCAAGTCCTGAAAATTTGGACTCTTGCACCTTAAAAAACAACAACAAAGTTTTAGGTCTCATGGTAGCATGCATATATTTGAAAATATAATGGGACACAAAGGATTCTCTGTGGCAAATTTGCAAAAAGCCCAAATCCTTAATGATTCAGCTTTCATAATTTTAGTCCCCAAAGATTTCTCAAGGGCTCAAAAATGTTTTGAGAAGAAATGTTGTCTTTTAACCAAGTATATTTTGGCAACCTAGCAGTTCGAAAGCACGCCAGTGAAAGTAGATAAATAGGTACCGCTGTGGCAGGAAGGTAAACGGCATTTCCATGCTCTCTGGCTTCCGTCATGGTGTTCTGTTGCAACAGAAGTGGTTTAGTCCTGCTGGCAACATGACCCGGAAAGCTGTCTGTGGACAAACGCCAGCTCCCTCAGCCTGAAAGCGAGATGAGCGCCACAACCCCATAGTCACCTTTGACTGGACTTAACCATCCAGGGGTCCTTTACCTTTTTTTACCTTTATTATAGCATCCAGCATGTTAATGAAAACCTTGTTATGTTACATGCATCTTCATGACACAAATGATTTTTCGCAAGCGACAGGGCTCCTGTGCACAGCAGATACACCACAGCATCACATGTTCCTCTCACAATGCCTGAGGATTCAGCATTCACCTTTGT
This sequence comes from Podarcis erhardii, assembly GCF_964252035.2. Classification (NCBI taxonomy): domain Eukaryota; kingdom Metazoa; phylum Chordata; class Lepidosauria; order Squamata; family Lacertidae; genus Podarcis; species Podarcis erhardii. Next base: position 16,451,451 of record NC_138515.1, on the reverse strand, counting down.
AAGGAGAAGTTGTACACCCAAAGACCTCCCCAGATTCTGGAACCATTCTGCGTAAGCCTTGCCATGTACAGTTGTGCAGGCAAAGGCCCAAATCTTTGCAGGTGTTTGCTCTATGTTTGCAGTGCCATGTACAGTTGTGCAGGCAAAGGCCTGAATCTTTGCAGGTGTTTGCTCTATGTTTGCAGTGCCATGTACAGTTGTGCAGGCAAAGGCCCAAATCTTTGCAGGTGTTTGCTCTATGTTTGCAGTGCCATGTACAGTTGTGCAGGCAAAGGCCCGAATCTTTGCAGGTGTTTGCTCTATGTTTGCAGTGCCATGTACAGTTGTGCAGGCAAAGGCCCAAATCTTTGCAGGTGTTTGCTCTATGTTTGCAGTGCCATGTACAGTTGTGCAGGCAAAGGCCCAAATCTTTGCAGGTGTTTGCTCTATGTTTGCAGCAGACACCTGGGGAAGGAGTGTGTGATTTCAGGGCGAGACTATTCAGATTGGCCTAGCTCCTTGTTCTTCCACTGCTCAACACAGGAGCAAACAACAGGTAATGGGGCATGGATTTTCCACTCTGAATAGCCCCATTAAACAAGGTGTCTGTCCACTACTGACCTAGCTGCGTGTCAAGGTCCCCAAGCCACCCCAATAAAACACAATTCACACAGAATTTTTTGTTTAAGGTTTTTGGCATAATTTTGGCCACAACTTTATTAAAATACAAAAAAATGTGAGTGGTTGCTTAGGCATTGGTTGTTACTATCTGACCCCCACGGGGACAGACTGACATTCGCACGCCTGTGAAAGTAAGAAAGCGAAAACAATTTGGGGAGAAAGATGGAGCTGGGTACCATGCCCTCACCTCTCCCCGAATGTTCCCAGGGGCTCTTGTGTGGCCGTAGCCCCTTGCCAGGGGTTCAGACAAAAGCATGGCGAGCCCCTGAATTCCTTTAATGGAATACCCTTGCAGCAGCAGCAGCATTGGAGGGGCAGGCACAGCCAACCATATCCCCTCCACCAACCAATTCATAAAACCAACGCCTAACCGCAACCTTACAAGTTGTGGCGATTTGCTACGCAGTAGGCAAAAACCAAATGGCACCAATCAGCCAAATGGACAAAATTCCCACCGGGCCTGGGCATGGTCGGCCAATTGGTGCTAAAAGAGGATAGAACTTTCTTTATGTACGCCACAACAGCAGCAAGAATACTCATCGCAAAGTATTGGAAAACACAAGATTTACCCACCCGGGAAGAATGGCCGATGAAGGTGATGGATTACATGGAACTGGTTGAGATGACTGGCAGAATCCGAGACCAAGGAGAAGAGTTGGTGGAAGAAGATTGGAAAAAAATTTAAAGTTTATCTTCAGAAATATTGTAAAATTAAGGAATGTTAGGTAGATGTTGGAATAAAATTAGGTGGTTTTAGCAGAAAAGATATAAAGGATTAAGTAAAAATGAATTGGTGAAAAAAGAGAATGCAAAATCATAATATATTAAGATAAATTATTAAGATAAAAACAAAGATGGAAAGGATTTGCTGAAATATCTAATTGAACTAGAATACAAAAATGGGAGGTGTGAGGAGGTCAAGGAAGTAAGTGAATGAAAGCAAGTGATGTAAAGGTTTGATTTGTTTCTCTTTTTTTCTCTTTTCTTTTTTGTTTTTGGATGATGTTTGTTTTATATGTATTGTTCTTTCTTTTTCTTTGTTGATTGTTACTTTTTTTTTCTTGTAACCTTTTAAAAAATCCTAATAAAAATTTATTATTAAAAAAAAAAAATCCCACCAGGCCCCTGCTCCAAAAGCAGATGACCCCATGACAGGCGTAGCAAGGTCAATGCGAACAACCCTAAATATAGGGAGGGTGGGCAGGTGGTCCGATGTGCGCAGCGAAAAGAGGCAGCTCAACGCTGCGCACAGGGAATATAAGAGTCCTGGCTATCAATCACAAAATGGCAACATCAACTTCTCCCCAACGACAAGAGGAGCCCAATCACAGCAGTGGCCAACTACCTTCACCCACCCAGCAACAATGGGATGTCTTGATAGACCCCACTGCAACACATGCCCTCCATGAAGGAGAACACGCTTTCATATCCTCCAACATTTCTCTGATTAAACGTGGGGCACCCTATTCCATAATAAGAATATGAATAATTTTATTATTTTTACCCCATCCATCTGACTGGGTTGCCCCAGCCACTCTGGGAGGCTTCCAACATATATAAAAACATAAAACATAATACTTTTTTAAAATAAACAACAACACTTCCCTATACAAGATGTCTTCTAAAGGTTGCATAGTTACTTATCTCCTTGGCTTGGGAGGTAGCCTAACTCCATACCCTCCAACATATCTCTGATGAAAATAGGGATGGCCTAAGGAAAAGTGGGACATTCCAGGATCAAATCAGAAACCAGGACAGCTTTTGTAAATCTGGGACTGTCCCTGGAAAATAGGGACACTTGGAGGGTCTGCTAGTTTATGCAAAAGTTGCCTCCATGCTTTATTTCTGAATTCTAAGTTGAGTGGCTACACTTTGGCTTAATGATCCAACATCATCATTAAAGTAACTCGTTTTCCTTGAGGTAAGTGGCTGAAGATGCTACTTTATCCATCTCTTGTGATGATGTCACAGAAGCAAGAACTGTTTACTGCCTTCATGCAAACTTGCATGTATAAATATTCCTCTATTCCTGCTTGTTTCCTGACTTGGAATCTGAGCAACTGTTATCTCATTGCACATCTGCTTTTTGTTTTTACTTTGGCTTTTCCTCAGAAGATCATTTAAGAAATAGACATAATCACATGCTATCTCACAATCATGTGCCTGAGGGGAAATCACAGGCGTCATAGCCAGAGATGTTTTGCTTTTTTCCCCAACACACATAATCTCTTTTCACATGAAAAAAAATCACTCAACATGCATACAAACATTTGTAACATTTCTTTTTTCACTGCATTAACTAGGATATTTTGTAGTTGCACAGATGGAGATGGGGCAGGAAAAGGTTTGTGTTCTGGAGAGTCAAAGTTTTAAGATAATTGCATTTAAATTATGAAGTGGCGGGGGAGGTCTATTAAAAATAAATAGTCCAATTACAAAAGTAAAATCATGTCAACACAGAAGAGTCATTTGGCAGTCATTAAACAGATAATACTGTACAAGAAAACAACAGCGGACAAGATTTAGTTATGGGGAGGGGGAATCTATAGGAAAACACTAAGAATAAAAGGAGACTCTGGTCAATAAACACCAACAGGTCGCCAAAGTTGTCTGGCAAATTGTCCTCATGGCCTTGGAAGAATTCCATGGACAAACCTAGACAGCATCTTAAAAAGTAGAAACATCACCTTGCCAACAAAGGTCCGTATAGTTAAAGCCATGGTTTTCCCAGTAGTGATGTATGAAGCTGTTCAATGGGCCAGATAAATATATTTATACATAATGCCGGTTTACCCATCTAGGATCAAATTACAGACATTGAATCCAAAATAATAATAAAAAAGAAAGAAAAACAAAACAAAAAACAAAAAAGCACACATCTACAAATATATTTGGAAAATGGTGTAAAAAGTATAAAGATAGAAGCAATCTACATTAGACACAACAGCAGATTGACTTCCGGGTCGGCGCCATCGCCGAATGGCGGACTCCCTCCGAGCTCCGGAGGGAGCCTGCACGGCAGGGGCTGGGTCCTACCGCACCGGCGATGCGGGGACCCTTAAAAACCACGGCCACGGGGGCCGTGGACATGGAGACTCGGCTGACACCGTTAGCGCCCTCCCGACTCGTGAAGGAGCCTTTTTAAAGGCTACGGATCGGGTGCCGGGGAGAAGCGTGGTGTTTTGAGTCCTCTGCTATCCCTGCCGTGCGAAGCCGCATGCCATTCGGCGGAGAGCGCTGGCTTCTTCCTTTGAAAATTCGGACCTAAAAGAACAACCTGTAAGTAATTGGAACTTGGACTAAAAAGAGGGACAAAAATTTTAAAAATTTCGGAGCGAGCGGGGGAGGCGCAAAAAAGGAAGTCAGCCACCCCCTCCATTGTAGAAGGGTCAAAGCAAAGGATCTGATAACTAAGATCGGAGTAACATCATTTTGGCAAGTTTTTAACCTCACGAGTGAAGAATATGAGATTGAGCTGGAGGAGGAAAGTAGAATTCGGACTTAAAAACAACCCCCCCTGGAACCCCGGGAGCGATCGATGACGGAGCTTGGAGAGGAGAAAGGCAAGTTTTGACAGCTGTCAAAGAGCTGTCAAAGCGGAAAATAAGATAGAGACTATGTTACAAGGACTTTGCTGGTTATATTTGTTATAAATTGGATACAAATTGTTTTAAATAAGGATTACAAAGTTACTAGGGCTAATGGATGCGATCTGGAAGAGAACTCAGTTTTTGCAATCCACCTAGAGGAGCCGAGGGATATTACAAGTTTTAGCTGGAAATTGGAACTGAACTGTTTATCTCCTGGGAAACTGCAGAAATGGAACATTATTATGACTACAGAGGCTACTACACCGAAGAAGACAATGGAATCATCTGTTGTGGAATGAAAGGAACTTGACGTAATGTTTTGTTTCTGAATAACAAGCCTCTGTAAAGGAACTAACTTTTGGAATTAGGACATTTGTGCAGGAAAACAGGGACAGAAAGAAATAGTAAGAGGAGTATGATCAATAAGAACAACAAAATAACAAGAATTGGACCAAGTCAAAAGTGGGGACATTTGGGACATCCAGATTTGACAAGCTTAAGGATTATAATTTGGAGTTTTTCACTCCTGGATATAAAAATCTGGATGGAAAAAATGGGCCTCTCTTTAAGACAGAATCCTTCCATGATTGGACATTCGAAACTAAAGAGGACTGGCAAAGGACTATGATTTAGAGAGACGTGGAAATATCGGACATTGAGGAACATTGGGAACGCAACCGGGAAAAGGGGGGGTGGGAAATGTGGAATCCTTAAAGGCGTAAACTATGTTTTATTTAGGCTATATACATCTACATGGTATTCTAAAGTGGGGAACTCGTGGTGGGAATAAACCGATTTTAGGGGAATGGAAAATAATGTTTTTTTTAAAAAAAAAAAAAATTTTGGGTTAAGGATAACAAGTTTGAATTGAGGAGAAGAACTTGTTGAGATCATTTGAGAGATTTGGAATACAAGGGGGGGAGGGAAGGGGAAGTCCTGAAAGGATGTAATTGGAAAAAGATTTGAAATTGGATGTTTTATTAATTTGTAATTAATTGGAAAATTTTAATAAATATTATTAAAAAAAAAATACATTAGACACAACAATTTAGAAAGAGTAAAATTTTTGAGGTCTTAGAACAAAGGAAGGAAGTCAATATGTGTATATGTATGTAATGACTAGATTAGAATGAAGATATGGTCGGCTGGCCAATCTTTATCAGGAAAAGTGAAGGTAGAGGAAGGTGACTTTGTGTGGCCATTGTGACAGGAACCTTTGAATGCCTATTGCCACCTCTGAGATACATTTATGAATCACTCCCACATAATGGTTTCATAACACAATTAAGCTGACTCATGGGAGCACTCTTATCCTCTAGAGGTTTTGCAATATGGACCTTTGTTAGAAAGTCCCTGCTCACATCTCGACCACTAGCCAGCGGAAATTCTTTAGAGTTAGTATTTTCCTGAGATAACAGCATTCATTGATTTGGGAACCATCTCAATTAGGAGTACTGGACTCTCAAGGGGGCAAAGGTACTGCTGTGTGGATATAAGTCTGAGTTTTGCAAACAGTGCAGTAAAAACAATAATTCAGTATTTAGGAGATTTGAATCCAGTAAGTCATTATCTCTCACCTGCTGTTCTTGCCCTTAATGCTCCCCGTGTGTGTGTGTGTGTGTGTTTGTGTGTGTGTGTGTGTGTGTGTGTGAGAGAGAGAGAGAGAGAGAGAGAGAGAGAGGAGACAAACCCATTGACCCCTTCCCCTTCTTCGTTTTCCAATCACTGACTCCATCCTCTTCCAAATGTTGCAAAGTGAACTTCTATAGCAGGGAGGCAACTAGACTATAGGTAGACTCCTTGTGTAAATTAGTACCCTGATCTTCAGGAGGTCTGAAGCAGGCACTCTCGAAAGTAGCCTGGATCTGCTCTTGCCAGAACATCCAATGGCATTTCCTTGAAGATGGCTACCTGGCTAGCTCGCTGGCGGACTCTGGCTCAGGTGCCTCCCTGGTTGTTGGGGAAACCCGTCATGAGCCAGTAACCAGCTTTGCCTGCTGGACAGCAACCTGAAGGGGGAGAAGCCGAAATGACTCCACCTACAGCTCATCCGCCTTCGCAGAGGAGAAGACACTGATGAGAACCAGTTAGCTCTGGCCTTCCTAAGCAGAACTATCAGCAGCAGTCAGATGCTGGAAACAACGCCTGTGGTTCCTAGCCCTACCTTGCTGCTTCCTCTGGACCCCTGACTCTGTGATCATCAGAATTCCCTAACCTATGGCTTGCCAGACTATGTATGTGGCTTCTGCTCTTAGGCAAGAGTTCCTTGGAGACTCTTGGCCCCTCCTTGATCAGCAGCAGAACTTGGGACAGGGCTGTGACAAAACCTTATGGACAGGAGGCAGTGCAAGGGCTGTTTCAGGCAGGTCTCCCACCTCAGTGGGAATGTCCCTCCCATCAGATGTCAAAGAGATAAACAACTACCTGACATTCAGAAGACATCTTAAGGCAGCCCTGTTCAGGGAAGTTTTTAGTATGTAACGCTGTACTGTTTTTAACACTTGATTGGGAGCCGCCCAGAGTGGCTGGGGAAACTCAGCCAGATGGGCGGGGTATAAATAATAAATTATTATTATTATTTGTTGTTGTTTAGTCGTTTAGTCATGTCCGATTCTTCGTGACCCCATGGACCAGAGCACGCCAGGCATTCCTGTCTTCTTCTTCTTCTTCTTCTTCTTCTTCTTCTTCTTCTTCTTCTTCTTCTTCTTCTTATCTAGCATCAGTGGGGCATGGATTCCTCCAGATGAACTACTCAGCCTGTGTCAGGCTCAGCACTGTTATACTCTCCCTCCCACCAGTCCTGCCAAGGTTTCCATGGGGCTCATGACAACTTTGAGCATGGTACAGGTGTTCTGTTGGATCCTGTTCAATATCATCAGTTGCTCCAGCTCAGCAGTGCTCCTGTGACATGTACACGGCATTGCATTGTTGCAAAATAATAATAATAATAATAATAAGTTTTTATTTATACCCCGCCCTTCCCAGTTCAAAAAACCGGGTTCAAGGCGGCTAACAACAAATTTATAACACTTAATTGATGCAACAAAAAAGAGCATAAAATACAGTTTAAAACGTGAATAACAATAAATTTAGAATTCAAAAATCAATTTAGGGGGGAAATCCATCCAATAAACATTAGAGGATCACCAGGGCTAGCTGGCTAAGTTAGTCCTATTTGGGCCAGCGAGGAGACCAGGGGGGAATTAGCTGTGGGATCCCAGAGTTGGGAATCTTCATAAAAAGGGGAGGGGGAGGGAAGGAAGGGGAATAAAAGATCAGGCTAAGTTCAAATTGAAAGCCAGGCGGAATAGCTCTGTCTTACAGGCCCTGCGGAAGGAAGTTAAATCCTGCAGGGCCCTAGTCTCATGGGACAGAGCATTCCACCAGGTCGGAGCCATCACTGAGAAGGCCCTGGTGGAGGATAAACTATGACCTCTAAACTATGATTATTCATGGACCTTAAGGTCCTCTGCGGGGCATACCAGGAGAGGCGGTCCCGTAAATGCGAGAGCCCTAAGCCACAAAATGTATGCTTCTTGCAATTCTTTCCTCAACGGGGTAGTTGTTGATGGTTATTTTTTCCTTTCTTTTCTTTTCCTATACTTTCCTATTGTTTTCTTTCGGTTACATATATGTGCATGCGTCTATCCGTTTATGGAAAAGTTAATACAAACTGCATTTTTTAAAAGCAAAGTCAGAGTCAATTCACACAAATATTGATGCAAACTGGTACAGTTTTATGCCTTGCCCTTTGCACAAGCTAATACAAGCTAGTCTACCTTGCACACTGCAATTGGAAGCCTCTGAACTCATCTGCTTCAGGTGGTAAGGGAACTTCCTCTTGAACGTTCACTTAGCTTCTTTCCCCACTGAAAGAACACTCCCAATTCTTTATTCTCCACCCACGTTCCCACCCCTCTTGACGAAAAGTTATCCAAAAATAAGCCCTCTCTTGGCTTTATCAGTGAAATGGTTTTGCAAAAATTTCCCAAGAGTCACACAAAAAACAGATTGGTTTGAACTTGCATTAGGAACGGAAGTATTTATTTAATTCACTCATCAGGCTGTGGGACATGTTTGCAAGAAGAGTGGTTGTGCTGACAGGCTAAGTAGAAGCAACAATTGCTGAAACCTTATTTTAAAAGGTCAATTGTCATATAAGCCTATTGTCAGGCATTTCCAACGCCCACTTCTGACGCTAAAGCTCAAAAACAGTGCAAATGTCACTATAATGATGAATAAATGTTCCATAGGTTGGTGTGAGACTCGGAAATAGCTGATAAAAGCTTACGTATCAAGTAACATTTAAAAAGTGCCTTTAATCATCGGTATTTGAAGAATTTATAAATTTTATTTTTAAACATATTAATGCATTTATATTGTTACATGCCACCCCAATCTCTGAGTGGTGAGAGAATCCTAGGGGTTTTCAAGTGCTTACTCAAGTTTGGTTTCCTTGGTCAACAGAGACTGTGATGTCTTTAGGATATATGGTTTTATTTACTCATATGGGCAACCTGGGCTCACAGCATTAACACCCCAACAGATTGTGCTTCTCCATTAGTCACAGCTTTGGATCCAGCACAGAGCAAGCCTGTCTCTGTGTCTCCAGCTTCCAGCCTGTTTCCAGCTCGCTCTCTGGCTCTTGTTCTTCCACCTAGCAGTTAGGTGGGTGAGGAGTAGGCTCACCTATTAGCCTGGAGCCCTATGCAGCCTTGTGTCTAGAGGGAGGTCAACACAAGGTAGAGACTGTCGCCTGGGCGAGATTTCTTCTGTGCTGGTTAAACATCTGCCTTACATCAGATAAAGATCCTCTCCTCAGCGAAGTTTTGTTAGACCCCTTTCTTTCCCCAGGGCTACAACAGTTTAACCAGAAGGTACAGTAACTCGGGCTGTCAGTGGAACTTTTGCGATCGATGTCCCTACCATCTGCCAAGGCTATAATAAAAACTAAGTTGTGGGATATTGAACACCAAGAACTAACAGTAGCAGCAGAGAAAACATGTTCCCCTCTTTATTTTCAACTTTCTTGGGCACATGAAACTCACCATAATTATCTTGAATTTCTGCTTAACCCTCAAGAAAGAAGAAGAAGAAGAAGAAGAAGAAGAAGAAGAAGAAGAAGCAGCAGCAGCGTTTGGATTTGATATCCCGCCTTTCACTCCCTTTAAGGAGTCTCAAAGCGGCTAACAATCTCCTTTCCCTTCCTCCCCCACAACAAACACTCTGTGAGGTGAGTGGGGCTGAGAGACCTCAGAGAAGTGTGACTGGCCCAAGGTCACCCAGCAGTTGCAAGTGGAGGAGCGGGGAAGCGAACCAGGTTCACCAGATTACGAATCTACCGCTCTTAACCACTACACCACACTGGCAGAAGCCAGGACAGCAAGCGGGGCTTTGTTCCTGTCCTGAGCGAGAGCTGTGCAGCGCCCCTTCAGCGAAGTGGAAGGGGCTCCATTCCTCCTCCCGCTTCGCTGAAGGGGCGCTGCACACCTTTCCCTCTCTGCGCAGCGCCATTCGCTCCATAAGATGCGCTCACATTTCCCCTTACTTTTTAGGAGGAAAAAAGTACGCCTTATGGAGCGAGGTGAGTGGGGCTGAGAGACTTCAGAGAAGTGTGACTGGCCCAAGGTCACCCAGCAGCTGCATGTGGAGGAGCGGAGACGCGAACCCGGTTCCCCAGATTACGAGACTACTGCTCTTAACCACTACACCACGCTGGCTCTCAGGGGCATTTTCGCTGGCCAGATTTAATTCAAATCCATCAAACCTCCTTTGGGGAAGGTTCTGAGGCAGGGTGGAAGGAGAAAGAACTTGCCCTTGTGAAGACCACCTGGTGGAAACCCTCACACATATGGTTCTCAATTGTAAACTATATGCTGGTCTCCACCAGCAATTTCTAGATCAACTCTGTATCCCCCAATGGAAACCAGAGGTCATACATTTTCTATTACTGGGGAATGATCAGGAGCTCACCAAGTTAGTGGCTAAATATCTCTATTTGGGTTTTTGTCATCGAAATACACTGCAGATGTCTGATCTCCCTGGAGACCAAGAGATGTGATGATAGACTGCTCTGCCTCCTTTCTTTGAGCAAATGTTTTGTGCCACTGGGGAAGTGGTAATTCTGTATTGATTTGTTTAGGATGTTGTATGTGATGCTAATAAAAGGTTTGATGATGATGATGATGATGATTAGCCTGGAGGGCACCGTCACTTAGTTTCTAGCTCTTGAAACCTAGCTGATTCTTTGGGGATGCTGATGAGGACACTTAACTGGCCAGCTAAGGTCATTGTCTTACAAAGAAACTCATCTGACCAGTTCAGTAGACTTCCCTAGATTCTAAACTTGACTGGACACAGGAAGGGACTCAGGGCATTATCCAGACTGACCCCTCCAAACCCACAACAACATCCCATTTTTCCTGCAAGGAGCTCAAGGTGGTGTAGATGGTTTTGCTCCTCTTTATTTTCTTCTTATAGAACACACTGCTAAGGCCACATTCGGGGAAGACAATCTTACTCGGCTATGAGTGATTGTCAAAGAAAGAAGAAGATAGCAATAATTTGAGGTAGGTTGCACTAAGAGATGATGACTGGACCAAGGTCTTCCTGTGAGCTTTTTGGCTGAGTGGGGAGTTGAACTTTGGTCTCCTAGGTCCTATTATATGTGGTGGCCTTGCAAGGTAATAAAAGCTTTCTGGGAGATGATATACAGTGGTAAAGGTAAAGGGACCCCTGACCATTAGGTCCAGTCATGACCGACTCTGGGGTTGCGGTGCTCATCTTGCTTTATTGGCTGAGGGAGCCGGCGTACAGCTTCCAGGTCATGTGGCCAGCATGACTAAGCTGCTTCTGGAGAACCAGAGCAGCACATGGAAACACTGTTTACCTTCCCACTGGAGCGGTACCTATTTATCTACTTGCACTTTGTCGTGTTTTCAAAGTGCTAGGTGGGCAGAAGCTGGGACTGAGCAACAGGAGCTCACCCCGTTGTGGGGATTCGAACCGCCGACCTTCTGATCGGCAAGCCCTAGGCTCTGTGGTTTAACCCACAGCGCCACCCGCGTCTCTTTATACAGTGGTACCTCAGGTTAAGAACTTAATTCGTTCTGGAGGTCCGTTCTTAACCTGAAAATGTTCTTAACCTGAGGGACCACTTCAGCTAATGGGGCCTCCCACTGCCGCCACTGCGCGATTTCTGTTCTCATCCTGAAGCAAAGTTCTTAACCCGAGGTACTATTTCTGGGTTAGTGGAGTCTATAACCTGAAGAGTCTGTAACTCGAGGTACCACTGTATAATGAAATGGAGAAAATGCTTAAAATAACTTTTGTTAAGAAACCAGAAGTTTTGCTAGGAATTACGGGTACCGATATACTAAAGGAACAGAAGAAACTCTTCATGTATGGAACAATGGCCGCCCGGATGCTACTAGCCCAGAATTGTAAAGAAGATAAAGTCCCTACCAGAGTAGAATGGCAAACCAAGCTGATGGACTATGACAAGGTGGGTGACTGAAAAACTCAGAAACCAAGAGGATAAAAACTTTGTTAAAGAATGGGGGGGGGGGGTTGTAAGTTACTTAGGGGACCACTGTTAGCAGATGGAAACAAGAGCAGGATTTTGATTCACTTGTAGTGTAAAAATTATTATAGACAGTATGGTTTGATGTAATAACTGGAGTGCGGATGAATATGCAGGTGTAGATGTTCAAAAGGAGACTCCATGGGGGGGGGGGAGTCCCGAGATTCAGAGAATCTCTTATAGATTTCTTATTATTAGTTTGTGTTTAGTTATGCTTTGTATTTGTAAAATCAATAAAAATTATTTCACAAAAAAAAAGAGCTTGGGAGAAGGTGATAGCTCACTAGGTTAGGCAAGGGAACAGTTCACAGAGTCATACAGGAATCTTTTGCCCAATGTGGGGCTCGAACCCACAAACCTAAGATTAAGAGCCTCTTGATCTACTGACTAAGCTGTCCCAGCTGTCTTAGTTTGGAGCCAGTTTTTATTTTGGGGAGAATTGAGAGGGAGGAGAGAGCTGCTTGTTGGCTGAAGCATCCTGGAAGTACAGGTGTTCTCCTCAAGAGGAACCTTATGCTGGTTTGGCAACCATGCTTTCTGGTGATGGACCCCGTATGCCTCCACTATGTTCTGCTTTTATATGTGCAAGTAAAGCAGATGTTGTAAAAGCTGAGAAATCCTAATGAGAGGCCAGGAAGGTGTGGAATAACGGATTCACTGCCACATCCGAAGTTCTGCTGGTTCCTGCTCACCAGGGCAAAACGGTATGTTCCCGCCGCTTCATGTTGCACTACCTCCAGACTGACACAGCTAAAGGCTCTAAGGAACTAGAACCTAACTTCCACACCCAAAATTCCCTGTTTAGTATCTGGCTGGCAGCTTGTTCCCACCGACCGGGGATCAGTAGAGAGAGGCAATTCTGGGTAGCTAGGGGACTGTGTCTTAAAAACAACTAATGGAAAACAACATGGAATAAAAAAATTGCCTCTTGCAGATATATGGATTTTGTTAAATAAGATAGTGAGTCATACACCAGTGGCTGATGAACAAGAGAAGGGCGGTTAAGATCAGAATTATGAAAGTGGAAAACAACAAGGAAGAAAAGCAGAAAACAAATGAAGGACATTATCTCTTGATATCCAGAACATGGGAAGCCCCCTTCTGAATATATTTTTTTAATTGGAATGTTCAGTTAGCTGTACTGTTTGTATTATGATTTGGTATGATTAGAATTGATTTGTCATTAATTGGAAGGTTTTTAATGGGAAATGAATTAAAATTATTTTAAGGAGAGAGAGAAAAAGAGGCAATTACCGCATTTTTCACTCTATAAGAAGCACCTTTTCCCTCCTAAAAAGTAAGGGGAAATGTGTGTGCGTCTTATGGAGCGAATGCAGGTTGTGCAGCTATCCCAGAAGTCAGAACAGCAAGAGGGATTGTCGCTTTCGCTGTGCAGCAATCCCTCTTGCTGTTCTGCCTTCTGGGATTCAGAATATTTTTTTCTTGTTTTCCTCCTCCAAAAACTAGGTGCGTCTTATGGTCTGGTGCGTCTTATGGAGCGAAAAATACGGTATATGCTATTCTAAGCACCAGCACTCAAGTCATTATAGACACATAGAATAGCAGAGTTGAAAGGAACCCTGAGAGTCATCTTGTCAAATTTAGCCTATGACAGTCCTATGACTGCTGATTGAGACATCAAACCCATGGTGTCCTGGAGAACTTGCTACTCCTGAGTTAAGTGATGTGCCGAATTACATTTATGCTTATGATGTATCTTACAGGCAAATATTGTGCAATACTTTAAAACTCAGTTACTGCTGTCAGAGACGAAAATTACTAATGATCAGCCTATTCTGTGTTTCCTACTACTCTATGAAATTCCTCTTCTACAAGGACGAAACAGCTACAGGTTAGGTTTGTCCACATTTGAGCTGGAGCTTGGTTGGAATCCATATTTTACCCCTTTGAATTTACCTTCAGTATTTGAAGACTTATGGCCGTTTCCAATGTTACTTAGATGCCTGCTGAGTTTGCTTGTCCCCACCTCTTCATTAGTTAAGTTAAAAAGGCAGCATGACTCCTGTCCTTCTGAAGGGACGGGGAACCATACCTGAGTTCCTTGTAGGAAAGGTGAGATAGAAATGTAATAATAACAAATAAGAAATTATGATTGTGTGCAAATTTAATCTGTTTGAAAAGGGCAAGGGCGTGCAGTAGGGAACAGATTATGGACAGTACTGTAGTTGTTTCTGAGGAACAGTAGTAAGAGCAACACCAAGGTCCGTGGTAAACAAAGACCCTTTTTTACTCCAGCCAAGAGCACAATGGTAACCAAAACCAAAGGCTACATGGTGAGAAAACAGAATACTTCCTTTTCCCTCGCTTTCAGATCAAGTCACGCTCTGGGGCAGTCCTAGGTCATGCCTGGGATTTGCTTGAAGAGCAACAAAGGCAGTTCCTAACTGACACAACAACATTTTGCAAGCTATGAAAAATATTTTTATTTCCCCAACATGCATGCTTACCAGAACCCTTCATCGGGCAGAATGGGAATAAAGTCAGTTTCAAGGACACAGAAGTAGAGAAGGTGGTTACCAAGGGAAACACTTGGAGCCATTTGAGTAGCTAATGGCAAAATCCCAGGAAACGCTTAGCACATCCACACATGGGGACCCTCCAAGTGTCCCTATTTTCCAGGGACAATCCCATAAATACAGAAGCCATGTTGGTTTTTGATTTGTTCCTGCATGTTTCCTTAGGACGTCCCTAGGCGGGTATGGAGTTATGTGACCCCGGAGCCGAGGAAATAAGTAACTATACAACCTTTAGAAGATATCTGAAGGCAGCCCTGCATCGGGAGAAGTTTTTAATGTTTGTTTTATTGTGTTTCTGTATATGCTGGAAGCAGCACAGAGTTGCTTGGACAACCCAGTCAGATGAGCGGGATATAAATAATAAAATATTAGCAGCAAGAATATTATTGTCCCAAAAATGGAAGCAATAAGAATTACCGACAAGTGAAGAATGGAGGATGAAGTTAATGGACTATGCTGAATTAGATAAACTGACAGGAAGAATTCGAAACCGGTGGGACCAGAAATTCACGGAAGACTGGAGTAAATTTACGGATTATTTGAAAAGTATTTGTGAAGATCAGATGACGTTTGTAGGTTTGCAAGAAGCTCTGTGAGGAGTATTATTGGAAGTATTGCAAAAACAGATAGGGGAAGGATAATTTGTTAAGAGACTTAAAGACAATATAAAGTTAAGACATGTATAAGAAGCAGATAAAATGGTGGATTATCAGAGGTGCTGATGGAAGCTAAAAAAAAAAGATTGTATAAGTGATAAGTTTTGTGGTACATTTTATAACTGATACATTAAAATCACTAAAAAATATTTAAATAAATAAATAAATAAATATTTTTATTGAATAGGATGTCCCTGTTTTCATTGGAGAAATGTTGGAGGGTATGCACACATATGAAGATAACAAGAGCCTTGTGGATCACCCCGTGACCCATCTCATGTTCTCATATTGGCCAAGCATACGTCCCATGACTCATGGGGGATCATGAGGGAATACACAGGACTGTAGTGACTCAGGCAATTACATTCTCTGAGGAACTCATTGTCTTCTGCATTCTCAACTCCAGGTTTCAGAAGACCTTGCTTGGGCAGGATGCCAAATTGACTCACCTCTTCACTTCTGCCTATTCATAGTCTGACTGTACACTAGGGATGCACGAGGGTGGCACTTTCAAATTTTCTACGCTTAAGTTCAGTCTTCCACATTTCCACCTCAGTTTGCAGAAAAAGTCTGCAAGGAAATTCACCAGCATCTTTGTGCAAATTCCCCCAACATACACATTTCTGCATGTTCATTTTTGCCTGAGATATATACCTTTGCAAACCATTTCCCCTAATACAGATGCATTTTTGTATCTCGTCTTCACTAACATATACCGTATTTTTCGCTCCATAAGGCGTATTTTTTTCCTCCTAAAAAGTAAGGGGAAATGTGAGTGCATCTTATGGAGCGAATGGCGCTGCGCAGAGAGGGAAAGGTGCACAGCGCCCCTTCAGCGAAGCGGGAGGAGGAATGGAGCCCCTTCCACTTCGCTGAAGGGGCGCTGCACAGCTCTCGCTCAGGACAGGAACAAAGCCCCGCTTGCTGTCCTGGCTTCTGCCAGTGTGGTGTAGTGGTTAAGAGCGGTAGATTCGTAATCTGGTGAACCGGGTTCGCTTCCCCGCTCCTCCACTTGCAACTGCTGGGTGACCTTGGGCCAGTCACACTTCTCTGAGGTCTCTCAGCCCCACTCACCTCACAGAGTGTTTGTTGTGGGGGAGGAAGGGAAAGGAGAATGTTAGCTGCTTTGAGACTCCTTCGGGTAGTGATAAAGCGGGATATCAAATCCAAACTCCTCCTCCTCCTCCTCCTCTTCTTCTTCTTCATCATCATCATCATCATCATCATCATCATCATCCCGCTGCCCGGGAGAGGCTGCACACATCTATCCCATAAGCCAGGACAGCAAGAAAACAAGGAAAAAAATATTCTGAATCCCAGAAGCCAAATCCCTCTTGCTGTTCTGGCTTCTGGGATTCAGATTTTTTTCTTTCTTGTTTTCCTCCTCCAAAAACTAGGTGCATCTTGTGGTCTGGTGCGTCTTATAGAGCGAATAATATGGTGCATTTTTATACACACTTTACCCTGATTTGCGAAATCAGAAGTGCACATTTTAAGGGACGTCTGACTTTCAGTTTGCAAATTGTGTCAGAGGGTGTGAATTAGGGAAATCCACCTTTAAATGCAAACGGAATCTAACCCCCCCCTCGTTGCCAACTCTCAACTCCATCTACAACACATGTGGAAGATGCAGCTCTATTCCCTCTTGTCACTGCTTGAATGGTCAGAGGACAAATGAACAGGAACACTGTGGGGATGTGTGTGTGGAGGTGTGGGTTCATGGCACCCATGTGAGGGTGGGGGTCTTGGCAGGTGCCCAGCAAGTACGACTCCTCGTGCCAGAGCCCTAGCCTTTTGAATACAGCCTTAAACAATTTCCACATAAATCATTAAATCTAAAACTAAAAAATACAACATTAATATCAATAACAATTTAAAATGATATAGATAAAAAATAAAAACAATTTAAGTATTAACAATTTTAAAAAGGATCCATCTCTGTCGAGCAGCAGCAGCAGCAGCGGTCCTTTATGGAGCCCTCCAGGCCCTGTCCCAAGCCAGGTGGAAAGAGGCAGGGCAGGGTCCGAGGCTCCCAGCAGGTCAGATAAAGCTTAGCTTAGAACAGTTGGACTTAGGAGGGATGTGACTTACAAGCAAGGCAAGTTGCACAGCAATCTCAGAGAGCTGTGGCTGATCGCTGCTGGAACCAAGGCTGTGGCTATGGAAGAAGCAATATTATTTTGGGGTGCAATGCTGTGAACCCCTCCATCTTAGGCTGAGGTTGTATATATGTATAAATAAACCATATATCATAAAGACACCACAGTCTCTGCTGGGCCTCATTTTCCAAAGGGAAACACAAATCCTATTTTTACTCACAAGTTGAACTAGAGTTTATAAAGTGATGCTGCCAACTCCTAAATAGTCGTAGGATGGCAGCCTTAGTTGCTGAACCTTCAGTGACTTGTGCTGCTTGCAAATGTTTTTTTGATAAAAAAAATGAAACTGAAATTATTTTATAAATAGGACAACTCCAGGAAGCTACTCTGGGGAAATTTATTCCAAAGAATGTTGGAATGCTTTACTGGAAATTGCAGTTAGAAACCGAAAGTAATACGAAGAAGAAATCATGACTGTGCAATATTGCATGTCTCATGAAGAAACTATTTGTGAAGTAATACTTTACTAGAAGCTTACAACTAAAAAATTTGCTAGTTCATGTAACACTTGCATGTGAAATTCGACACGTACATATACTCCTTCCTGACCATAAAGCATACATCATCATTAATATACTAGGCTTTGGGAAGGAGGCAGGAGGACTCTGGGACCCTGACAGAGCCCTTATGCCAAAAATGGCCGCTGCTGTAAGGAAATTAATTTGCACAACAGAACCTTCAGTTTCTCTTCTTCTCTAGCCAGTGGTGGAGCTTCATGCTCTGACACTGGGGGGTGGAAAGCAGGTGGGGGCGGGGCTGGTGTGCATCCCAGGGGCATGGCGCGCTGCCCACAGGGGCGTAGCAGGTGTCCCTGGGGCGTGGCACTCAGCACGGGCAGGGGGGCAGCCGTGATGGCACCCCACCAGGATCGCTGGGCCCTCGTCTGCTATGGAAGGCCCCACCCCACCCTCTGGAGCAGATGTTAGGAGTGTGCAAGAAGCCAAAGAGGAGGAAGAGTCAATACGTGCAACCCTATGGCCTGAAACCTTACAGAACAAAAGCAGTTTTTTGGAACCATATTGACTGGGGAAACGGCCCATAGGGCAAGGATTAAGCACCCCATTCGCATCCTGCTGATGCTGCTCTGATCAGATCTGGAGCCCATCACTGCTGCCGTAAAATGAAGACAAAAACTATCAGGGCATTATCCTTGTTTGCCCTGCATCAAATCTTTGGCTCTGGTTAGCAAATATATTAGTAAGGAACAGGCCTAACACAAGGAAAGGGAAACAGGTTGTGCTAGAATGAGTACCACAGAAAGACAGTATATTAAGGTATTCGATAAAGGGGGGGGGGGACCAGAAGTATGGAAAGGGTAGCCTAGCAGTTACAAAAGAGAATTAGAACTTTAAAGTCACTTAAAGAATAAATAATACATTAGAATCAAGAATTAGAAGTAGCATGGGGGCTACAGAGTTCTTAGGAGACCCCCATTTCCCTCACAGAGCTAAAATTCACAGAGTTCCCAGCACCCTTAACTTAGGGCTGCTTTACCGGGGTTTCAGAGGTGGAATATCTGGATCTTAGATTGCACTTCGGGGTTTTCCTCCTTAAAAATACAGTACTCCACAACTTTTGAGCCCTGTCCTGGTTTTTCCTTTTTGAATGGCAACCCTACCTTAACAAAGTACAATTCCCTGGGTTCTTTGGAAGAAGCCACAGCTGTTGAAGTGGTATAACAGTGCTTTAAATTATAATACGGATATGGCCCTATATAGATTTTAAAAACCCCGGAAGCCATCACCATGCACATTTCAGTTGTCTAGTAGCCAAACTGCAGCACAATGGAAAAGAAATAGTGCCATCTTGTGTATAATAAGTACAAGGTCTGTGGTCATTTCCTTTCAAGGAAGCAATGGAATACTTTATAGGCCTGTGCATAGGTAAATTCATTAACAACAACAATAGCAACACAAAACTTTAAGGAGACTAGGCATATAAACTAAATTAGCATCTTGAATAGTCTTGCATACATGCAATTTCCAACTATATAATACAATGTTACTGATCCAGGGCTTCCAAAGATCTGACCTACAGAATTAAAGTGTTGTGTATTGAGTCAAAGGATTTTATATCTGTATTATTATTGTCTGTATTTGCATTAGGGTAAAGTAACTGCCTTTTGGTTCCAGAGGGTACAGCTACTATTGGTTCATTTAAGCTGCTGTATTTGGATCCTTTGTCTTATTGGTTTCCTCCAAAAGGCAGGACTGTTATTGCCTGATATTGTTCCCTCCAAAATGTATCCTTTCCAGCTAGTTCCCTGTCCCTATAAATGTAGCTCTCCCCTCCTCAGGTCTTAGTCTTGTTGCTTTAATAAAGAAGTGTTACTAGAGAACTGTCTCCAGCATATTATGTCAAGAGAGCTGAAATCACAAACCCCACGTCACAACATAAAGATTTCATGTTTTATCTAGTTTCTGGTTCCTTTTTCTTGATGAACAGCTTTTGCAGCTGGAAAGCCACTTCCGTACTGATTTGGTGTACGAAATGCATGCATTTAAAATATATTTCTTGCACTTCTGCTGAATCTACACCATGCATTTAAAATGTGTTCAACACACATTTGAAGCACACGATTTCCCCCAGTGTCCTGGGGACTGTCGTTTGTTAAGAAGTGAGCTGTAGGCCTTGGAAGGGGAAACTACAATTTCCAGAATTCTTTGGGGAAACTCATGCGCTTTAAATGAATGCACTTTTGATTTTCAGCCAGTAATGAGGTACACCTGTCCACTGGCCATCCCTTTGCTGAACAGAACACTTCATTTGGCCAGTTATATCCGAAGTAGAATGGGACGCGGGTGGTGCTGTGGGTTAAACCACAGAGCCTAGGGCTGGCCGATCAGAAGGTTGGCGGTTCGAATCCCTGTGACGGGGTGAGCTCCCATTGCTCAGTCCCTGCTCCTGCCCACCTAGCAGTTCAAAAGCAAATCAAAGTGCAAGTAGATAAATAGGTACTGCTCCGGCAGGAGGGTAAACAGTGTTTCCATGCGCAGCTCTGGTTCTCCATAAGCGGCTTAGTCATGCTGGCCACATGACCCAGAAGCTGTACGCCGGCTCCCTCGGCCAGTAAAGCGAGATGAGCGCCGCAACCCCAGAGTCGGCCACAACTGGACCTAACGCTCAGGGGTCCCTTTATCTTTACCTTTACCTGAAGTAGAAGAACTTTGCCTCTTCTTTTACACACATTTCCACACCCCCACCTACAACCCCTGAATTAAATTAAATGGGCCTTGCTTGTGAGTAAGCCTACGGATTGCAGCCTCACAGCCCGAGCTTTACTCAGAAGCAAGCCTGAAAGATAACGGGGCTTACTCCCTATAAATGTGCCCCCTAAACAGTAGCTGGGGAATAACATCGCATCACATCGCATCGCATCGCATCGCATCGCACCGCATCGCATCGCATCGCATCGCATCGCATCGCATCGCAACACAACACAACACAACACAACACAACACAACACAACACAACACACAGGCCTGGCCTGGCCTAGCAACCCTATATGTGTGATCATTATTATTATTATTTTGCAAAGAAAAAAAGAGGGGCTCCCACCCTCTCTTTCCCTCCCGCAGTTTCCACCCACCCGCTGAAATCGTTCCCCGTTTATTTATTTTTATTGAAAGATTCCCACTGCTCCAGTCGGTGGAGCACGAGACTCTTCATCTCAGGGTCCTGGGTTCGAGTCCCACGTAGGAAAGAAGATTCCTGAATCGCGGGCTGGACTGGATGACCCTTGTGGCCCCTTCCCACTCCTGCTAGGATTCCTAGAAGATACACAGCAGTCCGTAGAAACGTCAGAACGAGAGACGGGGCAACTTATGCCAAACTCCGGGCCAAAAGCCGCGCGGCCGCTCAAGAAGCAGCAGCAGAAGAAGAAAAAGAGAGGAGGGAGAGGAGGAAACGTGCCCGGAAATGACGTCCCATCGCTTCCTGGCCCGCGGACAGCTTCCTCCCAGACAAGCGTGTCTTGGCAGGCAGGCGCAAAGTCCGCTCGGGCGGAGAGGAGGGAGAGCCTGGCCGGCCTGACGGAGGGAGGGAGGGGAGGCCGGGAAGGCGGCAGGTAAGGGGGAGGGGGAGGAGGAGGGGGCGAGGGTCTAGGGAGGAGGAGGAGGAGGGGCGGGAGGAAGCTTCCGAGGGGCAGCGCCGGGGGGTGGGGGGCGGGGGGTGGCGTTTCTGCCGCGCCTGCTCTAGGGCTGCCCGCTTTGGCCTTGGCGGAATATGGGGTTGGAGCTGCTGCTGGTGCTGCGAGTGTGGACCGTTCGGACCTGGAGCGCTTCTGCACCCTGTATTGTTATTCTCCCCTCCTTCAACAACAACAACAACCACACACACCACCACCACCACCAACAGCAAGAAGTTTGTTATTGGTTACAGAGAGGTAGCCGTGTTGGTCTGCCATAGTCAAAACAAAACAAATTCCTTCCAGTAGCACCTTAAAGACCAACTAAGTCAGTTCTTGGTATGAGCTTTCGTGTGCATGCACACGAAAGCTCATACCAAGAACTGACTTAGTTGGTCTTTAAGGTGCTACTGGAAGGAATTTGTTTTGTTTTGTTATTGGTATGAGCTTTCGTGTGCATGCACACTTCATGCACACGAAAGCTCATACCAATAACAAACTTAGTTGGTCTCTAAGGTGCTACTGGAAGGAATTTTTAATATATTTTTTTTATTATTTGTTTCGACTACGGCAGATCAACACAGCTACCTACCTGTAACACACAATAACAACAACAACAACACACACAGACACGTATATAACAACACACACACATATATAAAACAACGCACACATACAGTATACAGTGGTACCTCAGTTTACGAACTTAATCCATTCCTGAAGTCCGTTCTTAAACCAAAACCGTTCTTAAACCGAGATGAACTTTCCCTAATGAGGCCTCCTGCTGCCGGTGCCCTTCCACCGTTCGGATTCCGTTCATAGACGGAGGTAAAGTTTGCTAAGCGGGACACTACTTCTGGTTTTGCAGAGTTCGTAAACCGAATCATTTGTAAACAGGGCTGTTCTTAAACCAAGGTACCACTGTAAATATATATAAAACCACACACACACCTATAACAACAAAAACAACAACACCACATATATATAAAACAACGCACGTACACATATATTGTATATAAAATAACACACACACACATATATATACATATATGTTATTTTTGTTGCAGGAGGGGAGAATACACACACCCCACAGATACTCTGCCATTTGGGTAAAGCTCCCTGCCCCCCAGGGACGCGGGTGGCGCTGTGGGTAAAAGCCTCAGTGCCTAGGGCTTGCTGATCGAAAGGTCGGTGGTTCGAATCCCCACGGCGGGGTGCGCTCCCGTTGCTCGGTCTTCTAGGACAGGCTTCTCCAACCTGGTGCCCTCCAGGTGTTTTGAACTCCCATCACCCTTGGCTGTTGGCTGTGCTGGCTGGGATTGAAGGGAATCCGAGTCCAACAAATATCTGGAGGGTGCCATGGCTGGGGATCCACAGCAAGGCTTCCCGCATTTCCTACTACGTAATTTCAGGCTACTGCCTCTCTGGATGGGCTAGTGTCAATAAAATGCCAAATAAAGAGAAGTGTTGGCAATAACGTCCAAAGGTTGAATAAGTAGTTTGTTGGTGCGTTTTATTACTGAGTCATTTCTTTATGGGAGGAAAAATAATACTTGTAGCTCAAATTTCAAGTGTTAATGATCGTTGCAAATATGTATATATTATCTCCATTTAGGTCAAAATGGGTTTCATATTTTCGAAGTCTGTGAATGAAAGCCTAAAGAGTCAACAGGAGTTTATGCTCATGAACTCTCGACTTCAGGTTGGTTATTATATTACAGAGCATGTAGCAACGCGATGATTTTATACTCTGGTACAAAAATATGTGCATACAGCATTGGTTACCCCACAATGACATGCATCTCATACGTGGTACTGGGAACCGAAGTAAAAATATGGATTAGATAATTTGCTCCCAGACAAATGCACCTTGGAACTGCCAAGGTGCCTTCTTGCAGTCCTCTACCCTGGGAGTATGCCTCATTGAACTAAACGGGGCTTACTTCTGAGTAGGCATGTTTAGGATCACACAGTAAATTTGTGTGTGTGATGCACACGTACACCTGAATGAAGAAAGAGGAGTGAGAGCTGGGAGTTGAGAGAGACCTATGGTGTAGAGAAAAGAACAAATAGTTTTCGTTCTTTTCTGTCTTCACCCTCATTGCAGCCCTAAAGTTAAGATCCCAGCGGATGGGAGGGAGGAAAGTTGACAGAGGGGGTGAATGGAAGAGAATTTTACATTACCTGCCCCCCCCCTCCCAGTAGGAGAACAGGAAGCAGATTAAAGAACAGGAAGGTAATAAAGTATCCTGTTTTCCTGCATATCTTATTAATCTGTCATGTAGAATTTAATTTTGTCTTTGTCTTCCTTGGCAAATCTGATTAGGTTATCGGATTGTCTTATCCTGAAGACCTTACTGTTAATATATTACATTGCTGTGCGGCTTCAGAATACTTAAGCAATACAAATATATCTGAGATAATTGCGTGCTGTTGTTTATTTTTAAGAAAGAAAGTTTGCAGTGCTTGTTTACGTATTCTCTACTTCCAGAATCACATTCTAAACTTGCTGGTGCGATTTGTCTTCAAAATAATTTTTTCTTCTCTTAAAGTAGTCCTTGGGGCTCTTTTGGAGGCAGAAGAGTTTAAAGTATGTGGTCCAAAATATAGAATATTTTACACTCTTAGTTTAGCTGAATGATATGCTGCCTAGTTTTAACAGTGGTATTTGTGTAATCCAAGCCTGGCTTTTTCCAGGAGATTGTAGCACTTAAAGTACTCTTAAGTAAGATGTGACATTGCCATGTGGCATGTAAGAGCATATAAAAAATAAATAGCTAGGGAGGGGGCACTTATTTAGCTCCATGTCTGAAAGCTTTTATTAGTCTTCCTTATGACAAGTATTGTCCACTGATAAGAAGAGCATTGCAGGATCAGGCCAAGGTACATCCAGTCCAGCAGTGGCCAACCAGATGTTTATGGGAAGCCCCCGAGCAAACAAAAGTAATGAATTAGAGGGGTGTTGTTTCCAGTGAGAGGCTAGATGGTTTAGAAAATAAGAGTGACTGATGTTGCAGTTCATTGTTGTTTTTTAATTTCTGCAGCAAGATATGTACTAAAGAATCATAGAACTTAGATGGATAAATTTAATTTTTAATGACAATAAATTCTGCTTGGGTGTCTTCCACTAAATTAGATGTGTCACTTTCAGTTGTCACAAAATATCAGCTACTGAAATGTTTTTGCCATGTATCTTATCGCCATATGACTAAAGAGGTTGACTTGTTAAAAATCGCACACAGTGTTTCGTTTGGGTTGTAGCTGAAGAATATAATAGTAAATGTTGGGGCAAGCATGAGAGAAGATACGTGCTTCCTGTTTCCTGACTATAATGGGAATTACACCGGTTTAACACATAGCTGTTAGCTTCATCTAACAGACAGTGACACTGTGAAGTTATAATGAAGGAGAATCGTGCCTTTGGCATAAGGGCGGGTGGGTGTCCTATGAAATTTAAAACTTCTCTGAGGAAATAAGAACATTACATTTTCTGTTAGTAGCACTTGGACCGGCTGTTAAAAATGTAAGCACACCAAAAGAAGCTTGGATAATGATTTTATCTCATTGCTAACCACTATGTTACTCATGCTCTGATTTCTCTCACCACCTGCCTTCCCCCTCACACATCTAAGATTTCCGTGAAAGAGGATGTAAAATGTGAACCTAATAAATGGCCTTGTCCAGTACTATATAATGAGCTGCAAATTTCAGATTTCAGATTAATGGCAACTATATTTGAGTAAGGATACGTGTCAGATATGTACAGAAGATTAACCTACTGCACGTTTGCAACATTGGGCTGGATCTGTGGATTATGCATAGACACACTGAAATCCATAGGGCTTATAATCTTAGAGTTTGAAGGGACCCCAGAGGCCATCTAGTCTAACCCCCTGCAATGTAGGAATCTCGGCTAAAGCATCCATGACAGATAGCCATGCAACCTCTTTTTAAAAACCTCCAGGAAAGGAGAGTCCACAACCTCCCGAGGGAGACCGTTCTACTGTCGAATGGCTCTCATTACCAGAAAGTTTTTCCTGATGTTTAACTTGTTAGTAATGGCTAACTTAAGTCAAATAGGATTCCCTATATTAAGTCCAGAGGGCACAAGGCTGTAAAACATGGTTATTCCAGCAGATTTTGCACTTTTCTCTAGCTAAGGACCACTAATATTTTCCTGAATTATGTAAAGGATGCTTTTGTTTGCAGAATATGATGATAGTATGTATTTATTCTAATGGGATAAGGGGTTGCTTGTGCGTAAATTCCCAAAACGCTCCAAGTTGAGCCGTTAGTTAAAACTCTCCCTAGCCGGACAGCCCTCAGTTTGTGGCTGTCTTAATCACTGGCAGAATCCGTCAGTGGGCGTTTCCTGAACTTCTTCCAACATAAGAGTTCTTTGACAGAAAGTCTCCTCCTTGCTTCCCTGCGCGACAGCTTTCTGCGCAGAGTGGCCGTTCCAAGGGGAGGTCCTGAGCTCTCACCGCTGGTCTCGCTCGAAGCGTCTCTGAGCCTTACCTCCAACGCTGTCTCCTCCTCCCCTCCTTCTTCAGTGGAAGCCCTAACTCTTCCCCTACTGGTTCCCTCCTCAGCATCCGAGGGTTTCCCAGCATCCGAGAGCCTCTCCACCACCCTGAGCTCCGATGGCAGTTCCCTGACATTTATGTTACTACATTTCTAGTGCTTGATTAAGATAATTATGTCAGTGTAGTAGACAAAAGGGTCTTGGTAACTATTTTTTAAAAATTTAGGAGTAGCATGAGAAGGCTGGAGTTTTCATTGTTATAAATCTTAAGAAACTCCTCTAACTTCAACATTTAATAGCTTATATTTTAGTTGAACTGTTGCAAAAAATATATGACCTTTAAGGATGTATTTAGACTATCAGGGTGATTTCCCCACTATTAAGTGTAACATAAAAAAGATACCCTTTCATGATTTGATCAAAATTCTAAGAGAGCCATTCTGGGTGGTAGAAGTTTCTGAGAGAGAGCAGCCACCACATCTAAGGCCCCGCTGCTAGCTGCAGCCATGACAGGAGATGGGTGACTTTTTCTCTCCTGTCCTCCCTTCCCATTTTTACCCCTCCCTTAGACTCAGTTGAACTGGAAATAACTTTATATCATCATCTTAACTGGCATAGTTTGGAGCCCTTTTCAGAAGCGCATTATGGGAAAATCAGCACCAATGTGCCTAAAATAAAAGGAATATATTTTTAAATGGTTGTCCAGCCCTTGTCTTTTTTCAAACCCAGTTCTCTGGATATCGTAAATTACAGTATAATCTTTAAGCATGAGAACAGCAACTACAGTCATACCTTGGAAGCCAAATGCCTTCCGAGTCAAACATTTTGGCTCCTGAATGCCACAAACCCAGAAGTGAGTGTTCCGGTTTGCGAACGTTCTTTGGAAGCTGAACATCTGACACAGTTTCCGATTATGTGCAGGAAGCTCCTGCAGCCAATTGGAAGCTTCACCTTGGTTGTTGAATATTTTTGGAAGTCAAACAGACCTCCGGAACGGATTCAGTTTGACAACCAAGGTACGACTGTATTTAAAAATGGTATGTGGGATTCAAAATTACTTTATGAAGTTTATCCTAGAGTAAACACAGACAGGTGCTAATTTCCAATGCTGGAAACCAAAAAGCATTTATTAGAAAGTCTGCAGGGTGCTCTTTGTTGTTCACCTCTTTTGCCCGTGGAAATGCACTGTTTAAAATTATTTGCAAGTTTTGTACATGGCTTACATAATTTGGCATTTAATAATTTGTCAAGTGTGGGAATATGTGTATATACACATATAGGCCTAATATGAAAAAAGTCATAACTATCTTGCAGTTGTGTTGCTGTAGCTTAATCTATGTGGACAAATGCAATTTTCCATTTAGTTTGGGGATTAAAAATGGTAGTGCTGGCAAAGAGAACTGGTAGTGAAAACTTTTATAACTATGTAATTTTATTTTAGCTTCAGGCAAAACATCCCAGCATTACCTTGTATCTTTTTCTATGTTGTTGTTTTTTTAAACACAAGCTTTTGCTAGAGTCGAGAGAGCAATAAATGAAGTGAATTAGGTGATTTTTCTCAATTTATACGGCAATGTTTGCCTATTGAAAATCCAGGCATCCAAATGTTGCTTTTCTGTAGTTAGAATTTGGACAAGTTGTCTTGAGAGACAATGGAGTGTGTCTCCAGTGGGGGGGGGGGGAGTCAAACCGCTGCATTAGCAGCACCAAAGTTACCTCCCCAGAGCGCAAGCCTGGGCAGTGTGTATGGGGGGGCTGCCCAAATGACAAGACCCACCCCTCCGGCATCACTGACGTCCAAAGGAAAGCAGAGCAATACATTTGGCACCAGCTTGGCTCCAGGTGTTGCCAGAAGGAGGTGTATGAAGCCCAATCCAAGTATCTTAGGAACTCCACTCTGGATTTGTGTAGGGTTTGCTCCTTAGCCTTCTCTTCTCCCAAAGATATCCCGTAAAGCAGTCGTCAGTAATGTGCCCCCAGCACACCAGGAGAGTCAGCCTCGGAAATTGAGCTGAGGGAGGAAGAGGCTGCCTCTGTTGATGAGAGCTGTTTGTCTTATTTTAGAGAGAACAGCCCAGGGCCCCTCCTTTTCAGGGAAGAAGCAGTTAGTTCCCAAGGAGTGGAAGAGTTGGACGTTGGCCAAAACGTTGCCAGGCAACCAGCAGGTAAGAGAGTGTCAGAGGCTGAGTCTTCTGAGGAAGAGGTAGCTCAGCCCTGCAGTCCCAAAACGAGGAGATTAGAGAGGCTCCGAGAGCAACGGAAGGGAAGGAGACGAAAGGTGGGATTCTGGCGTTCTTCCTGTTGGGGGAGGAACGATAAGTCAGACTTGAGCAACTAGATTAATGAGAGCAGGCAGTTTGCCATGCTCTGAAGGTGTTTTTCTTTTAAATGAACTTGTATAAAACTGACGGAGACTCTTTGCTGCTTTATCAGGCTGCTCAATTGCCAGAGACCATTATAGCAGTGGAGCTTTAGGATCAGAGTTTTCCTTCCCCTAGATGGGCTACCTTCTCAGGTTGATGAGCCCCATCTGCCCTTCATTTCCCTCTACAGAACATACAGCAACTGTTGGACCCTCTGTTGGGTGGACCCAACAGTCTGAACAACTATACCAATAAATACAGTCTGTTCACAGATGCATAGTATTTTATCAAAGTAAGAAATAATGTTTGCTTGAACATGATGGTTTTGAATGATCCTACGCCATACCCAGTACAGTGGTACCTCGGGTTAAGAACTTAGTTCGTTCTGGAGGGCTGTCCTTAACCTGAAACTGTTCTTAACCTGAAGCACCACTTTAGCTAATGGGGCCTCCTGCTGCCACTGTACCGCTGCTGCACGATTTCTGTTCTCATCCTGAAGCAAAGTTCTTAACCCTAGGTAATATTTCTGGGTTAGCAGAGTCTGTAACCTGAAGCTCATGTAACCCGAGGTACCACTGTACAGTTGATGCTCTAGCATTGGAATCTTGCGCCAGTCTTGGCGGAACCACTAATACCATTATACTGGCACCAAGGACACAAAATAGCTTTTTGAGCATTCTGACAAGGAAAGGACATGCCCCCCTCTGACTCATGCAATATATTATGCGGGCCTTCAGAGTCTATGGGTGCTGCAGGACAAAAGCTAGTGTAAACCCTATGCCTAAGTGGGAAGGTTACGGAGCAAGAGTCCCTGATAAGAAGGCAGAGCTGGATGACTCTACCCCCTATGCTGTATATTGGATACTGTGCAATCGATAACATTGCAAGCTTAGGCTGCCACAGCAGCCGCTTTTAATAAAGTTTAGCCACTGTTCACATTGCACTGCTTTCAATGGAGGGCAAATGTTTTCTACTAACATAGGGGTTTGGGAATCGGTGTTCCTCCTGAGGTTGTACGCCAGCTCCCATCACGGCAGCCGTACAGGTGAGAGCTGGGAGTCCAACCAACATCTCGAGGATCACGGGTTCCCAGCCTCCCCTGCTAAAGCATAAAACGATACAGAAGTAAGCGAGGATTTCTTTTATTCCATTTATATGCTACCTTTTTCTCCACGGAGCTCAAGGTGGTGGTACATGGTTCTCCCCATCCTCCTTCCATCGCCACAAGAACCCTGTGAGGCAGGTTAGGCTGAGAGAGAGAAAGAGACTGGCCCAAGGTCACCCCGTGAGCTTCGTGGTGGAGCACATGCAAGGACACACAAGGCAACATCTTGCTGTGCTGTTACGGTGACAGTGTACTGGCCAAACTGGTCTGTTCTTGAAGCTTTCAGTGCCATGGAGTGGATAACACTTCTGTGTAGTGCAAACCCAGGAAACCAGCACCGTGTGTGTGTGTGTGTGTGTGTGTGTGTGTGTGTGCGCATTTGTCAGCTACAGTTTAGCTCAACAATCTCTTGACCAAATAGCAAGATGTACTGAATGCGCAGCGATGACGATAACCTTTGCTAGCGGATGGTTTTAGAAAGATCATTGCTCCTGACTCACGCTTCTGCTTGGGTGCGTTTGCCCCCTCTAAAAAGAGCACCTGAATAGGGCACATCATACACTTCAAAAGAACAATAGAAATATCATATTACACTTGCCAGTAATTTCCTTGCTGAAAGAGTTCTAGAACAGCCGCACAGCTTAGACACGGCAACCGAATCATCCACTGTTATATTTCTGCTTAAATAAGAAAACAGCATCCATTGGTTTTGTACTTGGTCATTTTTAAAAAACGAAAAAATCCCTACCATTAGTTTCAATGAGACAGAAGATACCTACACAGCTTGTGGGCTGGTGTAATTTTTCTTCCTTCTTGGGGCATGTTTCTTTTGAGAACAAAGAGTATTATGCACTGCTTTGGTACTAGAGGTCGGAACATATAATGTATATCTCTGCAGGCATACCTTAATCAGAGATCTTGTGCACCTCATTGTGGGCTTACAGGTTAGATAATCATCATCTTTGAGGCTCCATGTGTAAAATCTAATAGAATTACAAGGCTGAATTACACATGATTAGTCCCTTCTGGTAATTTTTAGCCTGCAAGTTCTGAGCCTGGGCCGGGTTATATAGCATAGTTCATACTTGCTGGTTCTTCCACGTTTCTGGTCTTTGTCTCTGGCTGCCCTCATTCCTGTTCTTGTTCTCTTTCAGATGTCTGCTATTACAGGTTCAGGGCAGGTGTGGGCACACTACTATGTAGAGTGTGTTCACATGGCTATATATCTTTGGTGGACAAAAAGAAATATATTTCAAAGATGCCAAGAAGATTAGTGTACTTTGTTGTTCAACCTGCCCAAGCATAAGCCTTTATCAACATACTGAAGCCTTATTTTCCCTTTTTTCCTTAGCAAACTGATTACATAAGCTTCTACATACATTTAATTTTTTTCACAATACTCTGTTACACACATTAGAATGCCTGTGTTCTCATGATGTGATAAATTCTAAGAGTTTAAAGGATTCCAATTTGACACATGGGCATATACAGTCGTACCTCGGAAGTCGAACGGAATCCATTCCAGTAGTCCATTTGAAGTTCCTGCAGTCAATCGGAAGCCGTGGAAGCCCCATCGGACATTTGGGTTCTCAAGAATGTTCACAAACCAGAACAGTCACTTCTGGGTTTGCAGCATTCGGGAGCCAAAACGTTCGACTCACAAGGCGTTCGGGATCCAAGATATGACTGTACAATATATATTCTGAGTAACTGCCTCAATCCAACACTATCACCTCACCCAGTCTGCCTGTCATTTTCATTCACAGGCACAGAATATTGAACTGTCTCCTTGAATATAGACTTTTCTATCCAGTCAGGCACTGACAATATCAATGAGTAAAAGGTAAAGGGACCCCTGACCATTAGGTGAAGTCGTGACCGACTCTGGGGTTGCGGTGCTCATCTCGCTTTATTGGCCGAGGGAGCTGGTGTACAGCTTCCAGATCATGTGGCCAGCATGACTAAGCCACTTCTGGCGAACCAGAGCTGCACACGGAAACGCCGTTTACGTTCCCGCCGGAGCGGTACCTATTTATCTACTTGCACTTTGACGTGCTTTCAAACTGCTAGGTTGGCAGGAGCAGGGACCGAGCAACGGGAGCTCACCCTGTCGCAGGGATTTGAACCGCCGACCTTCTGATCAGCAAGTCCTAGGCTCTGTGGTTTAACCCACAGCGCCACCCGCGTCCCTTTTACAAGATCAATTACTTGGTGTTAATTGATATTTGGTGCTATGTGGTGGGAACTGTTGTTCCACAGCCTTAAGCAGAAGGAAGCACTAAGGTCTTGACTGCATATCCTTTTACTCCCGAAAGAAGCTAATGTATTTATTTTATTTACTGAATTTATATACCGCCCTATACCCAGAGGTTGCATGGGAGAGTCATCTTACGTAAAAGTCATTGAAAGGAAGATTAAAGTAGAGAAGAAGCCTCTTGTTCAGCAATTGGAGCAAGTGCATATTCAAGAATTCAAGCACTACTTTTGAGATATTAGTACAAACTGCTCTTAAGCCACAAATAATATATCCTTACGTAGTTTGTTGTTTTGACCATCATGGTCATATCAACCATAACAACAAGTATATACACTAATACAAAAACCATTTTGTACCAGTTACGTAGGAACTGTCCTGTAGAAAAGTTACTTTAATTTACAAATAAAATTATTGTTGTCTTTTTCTTTTACTTACAGCTTGAAAGGCAACTCCTCATGCAAAATCAAATGCGTGAGAGGCAGATGGCTATGCAGGTTGCTTGGACACGGGAATTTCTCAAGTATTTTGGAGCATTTTTCGGACTTGCTGCTGTTGGTCTAACAGTTGGGTATGCAGCCCTTTTTTCCCTGAATAATGCAAGAGAGACTGTGTGTTCCATCATCTAAGCTTTACTCAGAGTAGACTTGTTGGAATTAATGGACGTGACTAAGTTAGGTTCATTAATACCAGTCCACCTACTCTGGGTATGACTTAGTTGAATTTTGCTCAGTGAATGGCACTCAGCCAAGCTGTTGTGTGCGTGCAGAATGAGGTCCATTTGTGCAATGGGATTTCCCCTTATCCTTGTGCCCCCTAAATCTACTCTGGAGGATTGGGGGGGGGGCTTAGGGAGTGTTCATGAAGGGAGGAGAGGGAAGAAGGTTCTGTTGTGCAAGCAGATGTCATTCGCTGCACACATTTTAAAAAATATTTATATACCGCTGTATCATAGAAATATATCACAGCAGTTTACAACAGTATACAGTATAATAATAAAATGTTAAAAGCAAGGGAATTAAAATAGACTTTTATATATAACGGGATGTGGGTGGCGCTGTGGGTTAAACCACTGAGCCTAGGATTTGCCGATCAGAAGGTTGGCGGTTCGAATCTCCGCGACAGGGTGAGCTCCCATTGTTCGGTCCCTGCTCCTGCCAACCTAGCAGTTCGAAAGCATGTCAAAGTGCAAGTAGATAAATAGGTACCGCTCCGGCAGGAAGGTAAACAGCGTTTCCGTGCGCTGCTCTGGTTCGCCAGAAGCGGCTTACTCATGCTGGCCACATGACCCGGAAGCTTTCGCCGGCTCCCTCGGCCAGTAAAGCAAGATGAGCGCCACAACCCCAGAGTCGGTCATGACTGGACCTAATGGTCAGGGGTCCCTTTACCTTTACCTATTATATATAACAGGAATAGGCAAACTCAGCCCTCCAGTTGTTTTGGGACTACAACTCCCATTATCCCTAGCTAACAGGACCAGTGATCAGGAATGATGGGAGTTGTGGTCCCAAAACATCTGGAGGGCTGAGTTTGCCTATGCCTGGTATATAATATTCTAAACAGTTCTGGTGATCAGGGTCACGGTGTGCGGAAAAGTCAGATCCTACCTCCCCCTGCTCCATAGCCCCAATGCAAACTAAGAGGAGCCAATCACGGGTATAACAAAGTGAAAATCACACTGACATCTCCAAACATAGAGCTCCAATGTAGTGTGGAGGTCTGGCCCTTGAGGAAACATGCAAAGCCATCAATGTTTGACAAGGGATTTGACTTGGGAGAAGGAGAAGCTAATGGACAGATCTAATCTGCTTCGTTTTATTGTTACAAAATGTAATTATGAATGTTGTTAAAAAGGCTGCCCTTCTATCCAGGATGTAAAATATGTTGACAAACGGTTTCCTTGTGAGTAGGTAAGTGTTGATTTCAAGGGCCCTTACAGTGGTGCCTCGCAAGACGAAATTAATCCGTTCTGTGAGGCTCTTCGTATAGTGGTTTTTTCGTCTTGCGAAGCAAGCCCATCGACAGCTTAGCGGATTAGCGCTATTAGCGGTTTAGCGGCTTTTAGCGATCAGCTGATAAGCGGCTTAGTGGCTTAGGAAAGGGGGGGGAGGGGGAAAAACCCGCAGGAACTCGCAAGACATTTTCGTCTTGCGAAGCAAGCCCATAGGGAAGTTCGTTTTGCGAAGCACCTCCAAAACGGAAAACCCTTTCGTCTAGCGGGTTTTCCGTCTTGCGAGGCGTTCGTCTTGCGGGGCACCACTGTACTTCCAAACAATTGTCTGGGATCATACAGCTGATGATTATTTTAAAAACAACAACAACAACCCTTACAATAATAAAACTAAAGTGGCTCCTGCAGACATGCACGTCAAATGTCAAAAGCCAGGCTAAAGGGTAGGAATATCTCCATCTGCTCCAAGGGCGCCTCTTATCATCAGAGAAAGAACGCCAACTATATCCTTTCTGGAAAGCGGAGCAGGAACAGTCCATGATGGCAAACAACACGGTCCATACTTATCTCTATGTTGAATTCTTCCCCTTGTTTTTATTGGATTATATCCAATGCTAGACCCACTCAGAGTAAACACATTGAAATTAATGGGTCCACTCTTGAGTAGAACATAGTTGCATACAACCCATTGTGTTTTCTTTCCCATTTTTCCTAGACAAATTCTACCTTATCTAAGAAATGCACACTTGCCTCTTGTTACTGATCATGTACGCCTATCGTGATTCATAGTGAAATTGATGGTGGTGATGATGACAATAATTCAGCTACTTAGAAGTTTACAAAGCAACATTAGCATTCTGGTGTCTCTGCCATTCAGCATTATTGATAACAGCACTATAATATATCTAATTAACTGGAACGTCTGTATTAGTAGTTCACAATATCTGATAGTGTGACAGCATTTAATGTGATGACTTAAAAGCTGATACTAGACTACAAAATAGCCAAGACTTTTTGAAAAGTAGGTACTGAGGAAATAAAACCTTGGGTGCTTTCAGTTCAGTTTTACTTCGAGTAGATTCATTGAAATTAATGGACCTAACTTAGTCATGTTCATTAATTCCAGTGAGACTACTTTGAGTAAAACATTATTGAATATCACCCCTTGTTTATCCATATCACTTCCATACTTATCCAAAATTGAGCTATAAACTAAAGAAAAAGCTAAAGGGTTTCTTAAATCCAGTGCTTGCTAACAAGGGGAAATCTTAATATTGTCTAATTATTTATCTAATTAAATGTATATGCCGCTTCATTGTAAAAGGAAACAAAACTTGATAAGAGGTTTACAAAAAGATATTAAGATATTCCATTAGGATATCCAAAATGGGAGAGCTCAGTTGGTTGAGCATGAGACTCCTAATCTCCGGGTTGTGGGTTCAAGTCCTGCCTTGGACAAAAGATTCCCATGTTTCAAGGGGCTTAGACTAGATGACCCTCACGGTCCCTTTCCAACTCTGCAATTCTATGGTGCTATGATTCAATGGGTTACCGTATTTTTCGCTCTATAAGACGCACCAGACCACAAGACGCACCTAGTTTTTGGAGGAGGAAAACAAGAAAAAAAAAAATCTGAATCCCAGAAGCCAGAACAGCAAGAGGGATTGCTGCGCAGCGAACCCTCTTGCTGTTCTGGCTTCTGGGATAGCTGCACAGCCTGCATTCACTCTATAAGACGCACACACATTTCCCCTTACTTTTTAGGAGGGAAAAAGTGAGTCTTATAGAGCAAAAAATACGGTATTTTGTTTGAAGCTTTAGGATATTACTTACTTGCTTACTTCTTTTTTTTTTAATAAACAGGGCAATTAAAAGAAAAA
Organism: Podarcis erhardii; assembly: GCF_964252035.2. Lineage (NCBI taxonomy): Eukaryota > Metazoa > Chordata > Lepidosauria > Squamata > Lacertidae > Podarcis > Podarcis erhardii. Next base: position 16,416,063 of record NC_138515.1, on the reverse strand, counting down.
AGCCTGGATTATTCCTTCCAATTGTTCCTTTAAGTTTTGTGCTTGCCTACCAGTATGATATGGGCTATGGATCACTTCTGCAAAGAATGAAAGGTAGGTATTGTATATTCTCTGCAGCGGCTCCCGTTTGTGGAATTCTCTCCCCAGGAAGGTTCATGCCTTCATTATATATTTTTAGGCGCCAGGCGAAAACATTCCTCTTCAACCAGTTCTTGGGCTGATTAATATCCTACAGCCTTTTAAATGTGTCTGTGGGAAGTGGGGTATTGTTTTGATTATTTACTTGTTTTTATCCTGTATTTTATTCTGTGAACCGCCCTGGGATCTTATGATGGTATCTAAATCTAATATAAAAAAAACAACACTTAGTTACATTAACTTAGTTAATGGCAGATTTGTGACAACACTTAGTGACAACACTTAGTTACATTAACTTAGTTAATGGCAGATTTGTGATCATTTTGCTCTCACAATATACAAACGTATATACACATGTCCGTATTTTTCTCCCAAGGTGAAGCAGAGCATATACTTGACGCAGAGAACGCATTGGTGGAAATGCCAAAAGGACCCCTCACTTTCGATGGCATTGAAAAAGCCAGAAGAGCACAGAGCACGTTTTTCATTGAAAAATAGCTTGGTGTGGCGAAGCAGTGCTTCAGAGAACAGAAATATCTATTTGTAATCATGTTACCGACTTGTGAAGCTCTGATCTAACAGTGTGTATGCAGGGAGCCTTTGCTAAAATCTCACCAGTCAAGCTGCTTGACAACAAAGACATTTGGGGGGGGGGTCTAGATTCTAGACCATTGCTCTCCCTCTCAAAAAGCCGATAGGCCAATTATTATTTTTTAATCTGGGCTGAGCACACACAATTTCTCCTGTTGGATCAGAGAAGAGGACTATGTGCACTATACCTAGACGGATCACGGCAAACTTGTTTTGAAAACTATTGTCTGACTGTAATGCGCATTATGAAATAAAACGGATTTAATACAATTCTGGTTGGGTTGTGTGTTTCATCATGTCTTATTTCTAATAGCTGCAGGAGATTCCTTTGCAGCGAGCATGAAAATTTTGTACATGCTCACGTTTTCAGTGCAAGCTGAACTGTCCTTGCGACAGCTCTGAAATAATAGAGGACTCCCTTGAAGGTGGCGAGACACCTGAATGAGGGAAGTTGTAGGGTGTGGGGGAGTTGTAGAGTTGCAAGGGGCCAAATTACCCATTATGGTTTTCGTCATTTAGAGTTGCATGACTCTCTGAGTTTAAACAGCCACCAAAACACCTGTTTACCTTGGCCTTTGGATATCCAAGACGTATAATTTTAGGATCTGCTCTACTTGTGAAATTTATTTCCAACAGTTTTTAATGTTTTATTTTAAACAGTTGTGCATTCCATCTTGGGACCTTAGGGTGCAGGGTGGGCAATAAATTAAATTAGCAACAATACGCGGGTAGCGCTGTTAAACCACAGAGCCTAGGACTTGCCGATCAGAAGGTTGGCGGTTTGAATCCCCATGACGAGCTGAGCTCCCGTTGCTCGGTCCCTGCTCCTGCCAACCTAGCAGTTCGAAAACACGCCAAAGTGCAAGTAGATAAATAGGTACCACTCCAGTGGGAAGGTAAAGGGCGTTTCCGCGCGCTGCTCTGGTCCGCCAGAAGCAGCTTAGTCATGCTGGCCACATGACCCGGAAGCTGTGCACCGGCTCCCTCGGCCAATAAAGCGAGATGAGTGCCGCAACCCCAGAGTCAGCCACGACTGGACCTAATGGTCAGGGGTCCCTTTACCCTTTACCTTTAAATAATATTTGGAGACATGAAAATGTCTCCCCAAGTTGCTTTTTGGCATCGGAGGGAAGTTCTCCCACAGGAGACTGCTCTTTACACTTTTAGAAAGATATGGTGTCATGTGTAGTTCAGCCTTGATTGCCACATGTTCTGTAACTCATGCCAGTTCAACCTTCTGGCATTTTGAGAAATTGGATCAATTTGAATTGCCTATTTGGGCTATTCACAGGAGGCCTCTTGTTGCATGAGACCCAGACGTCTTTCCTCAAGATTGTCCTTCGCCACATTACATTTCGGGGAAATGGACTTTTTGGAAGATCTGTCTAGGACAAAATTGCGTGGTCACCATGACATGCTAGATAGTGCCATTGAAGCAGCACAATTGTTCTCCGTTCCGTAGCTGCGTTATTTTGGTACCATTTTTAAAGTCTTAGCAGAGCAATTCTTAACTCCTAGCTAGGAGCAGCAGGGCAGAGTGGCTGATGGATTGCTGCATCCCAGAACCCCGCTGGCTCATGCCAACCAGAAAAGAAACGGGATGGGGAGAGGATCGTTCTAGGCTGGTGTGACCAAGTAGCCAAATAGGGCCCCAGATATACCGTATTTTTTGCTCTATAAGACTCACTTTTCCCCTCCTAAAAAGTAAGGGGAAATGTGTGTGCGTCTTATAGAGTGAATGCAGGCTGCGCAGCTATCCCAGAAGCCAGAACAGCAAGAGGGTTCGCTGCGCAGCGATCCCTCTTGCTGTTCTGGCTTCTGGGATTCAGAATATTTTTTTTCTTGTTTTCCTCCTCCAAGAACTAGGTGCGTCTTATAGAGCAAAAAATACAGTACTAGCCAGCTCTGGTCTGTCCCCATAACACAATGTTTTAGGTCCCTATATTAGTAGCATTCCATCTGCTGTCCTTTCATACTTGCTAGTGTAGGCCAGTGAATGAGCACATTTGCTATATCCATCACCAACAATCAGTGGTTAAGTGCTGTCTGTGGGCCTCCATCTGTCTCGGGAGACAACGGAAGACCTTTGGGGGGTAAAGTCAAACTGTTGGAGAGTTACAGTGCCTGCCATGACCATAGAGACCAATATGGGAGAGAAATGTTTTGTTGCAGCTGGGGCAGATGAAGGCGTCCGGTTTTGCTGCTGCAGATGCACCAGGGCGTTTCTTCTCTGTGTGCTCCTCCCAGCGGTCATTCCTCCTCTGGTCACTGCTGTGGATACACAACCTGTCTGCCTGTCTGCAGGAACTGCGACTGATGCAAGGGGTTCCCACATGTCAGGGTTGATGTCGCCAGCCTTCGTATCACGTTCACAGACATCTTTGCAGCATGGAGTTGGTCTGCCAACAGGCCTGGCGCTGGAGCCAGCTCTCCATTGAGCACATCCTTTGGGATCCTGCTATGTTCTGTAGTCGTGACCAACCCAGCGTAGACACTGCCGAGACAGGAGTACAAACATGCTGGGAATGAGAGAGCACATCTCTCTTTGATACTCTCCCACCAAAATCTTCCTGATGCAATGCATGTGGATGTTGGGATGCAGCCAAGGAATTAGGGGCAATTGGCAGGCCCCCAGCTGGCCCCAGCCCACCGGCCAGTGTCCCCAGCGATGTCCAGTCCTTGGAACAGCATGAAACTGCGACCCGAGTTTCAGAAGCTGAGCATGCAAGCCAGCAAAGTAAAATGATTAGCAACAGAATGGCAGGGAGAAGCTGTGTGAGCAATATTTACAAGCGGTTTATTCAGCATAAAGGTAAAGGGACCCCTGACCATTAGGTCCAGTCGTGGCCGACTCTGGGGTTGCGGTGCTCCTCTCTCTTTATTGGCCGAGGGAGCCGGTGTACAGCTTCCGGGTCATGTGGCCAGCATGACTAAGCCGCTTCTGGCGAACCAGAGCGGAAACGCCGTTTACCTTCCTGCCGGAGTGGTACCTATTTATCTACTTGCACTTTGACGTGCTTTCGAACTGCTAGGTTGGCAGGAGCAGGGACCGAGCAACGGGAGCACACCCTGTTGCGGGGATTCAAACCGCCAATCTTCTGATCAGCAAGTCCTAGGCTCTGTGGTTTAACCCACAGCACCATCTGCGTCCCTTATTCAGCATACATCAGGACAATAGGAAAACATGTCTGATCTCCTTCATGTCCAAAGCAAGGCAGGAAGCAATAGCTATACACAAACGGAAGTTCCCAGCAAGCTGTGCTGGAGTGTGAACAGGCATGTGACACACAACAGTCATGCCTGTACTTAAGGTGGAACGGAATATTCTAACAGTAGAAGGCATTGAGGCATTGCTCCTGGCGGTTGTAAGTTGCCCATGGCTCGCTTCCATAAAGCAGTGTTGTCAGGGGTTCAGGAGCAGAGACACAGGAGAAGGAGCAAATGGAGAGTGAGGAGGAGGAATACGAGGGGGGTGTAGGCAGTGACAGTGGTCAGAGAGAGTCCACGAGTCTCTCCAGCGAATCGGAAGATTCACAGAGAGGAGCGCCGATGGCCAGGGCAAGGGGGAAACCCCAGAAGGAAGGGGCCAGCGGGGACTCCCTGAGCAGCAGTTGGAAATCAGGACCAGCGTCCCCACGAGAGGGTAGTGGGGGGGAGGAGTCCCAGGCATCGGGACCAGTCTTCCCACCACCAGAGGGAGGAGATGAGTCAGGATTGGCCACGCCTCCATCGGAGAGCGGGGAAACGGTCAGGAGGAAAGTCACCGGCTGGGCGCGCGCACCAAGTTCAAATGTACAGGCGAGCGGCACAGCAGGTAGCCCGGATAGGGAGCCAGGTCCTAAAGCCCGCCGGAAGGAAGGGCAAGACCCAGGGGGGTCAGCGTCAGAAGAGTCCAGGAGGGAGGAAACCCCAGGGGGCAGAAGGACCCAGAGGAGGAAGGAACAGCGCAGGAGGTGGAGCCGGGCTAGGATCTTAAACTGGTGCGGAAGGGGGAGTGACTCAGAGGGGACTTCGCCTATCTAGAGTCTAGACGTAGGGTTGCACGCTCTGGCTTTAAAATGGAAATTATACTTCAATAAAGACTTTTGTACATAATAGCAGCCTGGCGTGGGTCCTCTGTGAGCTGGGACCTAGAGGCAACCCTGACAAGTGTGCTCACTGCAAGCCTGGTAGACCTTCATCTTTGATTTGGGACGGTAGCATCACATTCTCCCACACCCTTTCGGAGAGGTGAGCCATTGCTGTAGCTGTCATGTCAATACTCGTGCCCAGCCAAGGCCGTCTTAAGCATATCTGGCACCGTGGTTCAAAGATTCCTCCCCCCTCCCCATTTCCCAGAGCTGTTGACCTTTCCCCAAGCCTCTGTGGGGATCACTCTCCTCCCACGGAGGCTTGGGAGGCAAGCCGCACGCTCGCCAGCCATATGGTTGATGGGGCACAGCTGGCGGGCGTGCAGGGAAAGGGGAGGCCGCCGGCAAAGTTGCACAGCTCCGCCACTCTCTGGGGCACCCCTGAGAGGCCAGCGCCCTGGCACAAGGTGCCTGTAAGCCCAATATAAAAGATGGCTCTATTCCCAGTTCAGCACTGATGGAAAAGTTTCCGGTTATGGTGGATCCAAGGTAGACAAAATCGTTTGGCATGGTTGTTAGTGTCTCTAACACTAGTGGTGTAGTGTGGTGTAGTGGTTAAGAGCGGTAGTCTCGTAATCTGGGGAACCGGGTTCGATTCCCCGCTCCTCCACATGCAGCTGCTGGGTGACCTTGGGCCAGTCACACTTCTCTGAAGTCTCTCAGCCCCACTCACCTCACAGAGTGTTTGTTGTGGGGGAGGAAGGGAAAGGAGATTGTTAGCCGCTTTGAGACTCCTTAAAAAAGGGAGTGAAAGGCGGGATATCAAATCCAAACTCTTCTTCTTCTTCTCTTCTTACTCGGAGTGGGACTGTGTGTGGGAATGGGGAGGGGTACAAATCCCCACTGAACCACAAAGTTTGGGGCAATCACCATCTCTCAGCCTAACCCCCAGCATAGTGTTGCTGTGAGACGAGGAGAACCTTGTATGCCACATTGAGCACCTTGGAGGAAAGACAGGCTATAAATTTAATAATAAACAGTCACCTTTATGCCTAGGTTCCCCAACATGGCAAGGGAACCTGCCAAAGCCTCACGCTCGTCACATGAGCATGAAATAATATGAAAAACAAACAAACATATAAACAACTTTGATAAACTTTCCTGATGATTGATTGTCCTTTGACCCAGGAACAGCAACATAGGCTGCAATCCCAACACATTTACCGGGCAGTAAGCATCACTGAATTAAACAGGACTTACTTCTGAGTAGATAGACAAAGGGATGAAGTGATAATCAGTCAACAGATAGGAGATGATGACGGAAGAAATCCACTGCACTGGCCTTGCTTGTAGCCTTGGAAAATGTTCTCATCTCAAAGCTGTTTTGTGTTCTCTGTGCTTTTACGAGAAAGATTAGCTTGGGTCAGTGCTATTTTTCTAGAAAAAGAGGTGTCGGAACTCACCACAAACACCTCTCTTCTTCTCTTATAACGGCAATGGTGCCCACCTGAGAGGAGCCAGAACTGAGTTCTGGTGAGTTCAGGCCAGGGCCGTCTTAAGCATATCCGGCGCCGTGGTGCAAAGCTCCCTCCGGTGCCCCTCCCCGTTTCCCAGTGTTTTTTAGGGAGGATGGCACTGCCGGCGGGACTGGAGGAGGCGGGCAGCGGCTGGAGGGTGGCTTTTCCAGAAGGGAAGAGGCGGAGGCTGGATGTGGCGCCTCCTGGCTCAGCTGGCCACTTTGTGCTGCGGTGGCTGCAGCAGACGGAGACTCTGGGCACTGTGCAGCGCTGCTTCGGAGCGGCATGGCGGAGGCGGGCAAGGGCAAGGGCAAGGGCAGCGAGCTGATGCCGGGAGGCGCCATCTCCAGCCTCCACCTCTTCCCTGGCGCCCTCCAGAACTTGGCACCCTGGTGCCCCGCACCACTAGCCTCTATGGGTTCAGGCTGAAAAAAAGCCCTGGTTAGGTTAATATGACCAGTAGTGCCTCTGGAGCATTGGCATACCACTCCATGAGCAGCAGTACTCCACAATTCTTTTCTGCAGTTGTGATGTGATTCTGCTGCTAAAAAGGCTAATGCATTTCAAGGTTGCATCAACAGACGTGTAGCCTCCAGATTGCAACACGTTTTGCTATAGTATTGGTCCATCTATGGACATGATTCAGATGGGTGTCCTGCATAGAATGTGGGCTACCATTTGTCTATCTGTTTGTGCAGTTGCCACGTTCTTACTGTATGGCTCAAATGTTGGTTTTTCTATTAATGTTAATAGAAATATTTGCACAACGTACTCTTTTGCATAGCTGTTTTGCAGTCTGCTTCACCACGATAAATTGCTGGCATGAAAGAAATAAAAAAATTGTCCAGTAGCACCTTAGAGACCAACTAAGTTTGTTCTTGGTATAAGCTTGACTCAATGGGTATGGTAAACCTGTTGAGGACTGTTAACGACTGCAATTAGTCCTACAGGAAAAAGCAAGGGATAGTATGCAGATGATTAGTCATTGAGTCAATCACCCATCTCCTACTACCCTCCTGAGAAAAACCCTACCCCACCTTCCCACTATATATAAGGGTCTGGTGACTTCTGTTTCAGTGTATCTGAAGAACTGTGCATGCACACGAAAGCTTATACCAAGAACAAACTTAGTTGGTCTCTAAGGTGCTACTGGATATATATATATGTATATATATTTCGACTGCATCAGACCAACATGGCTACCTACCTGAATCTGGTATAAAAGAAGACATTGGAAGATTATTAGGAAACCGGCAGTTGTGATTTCTTATGAAAACTGAGTACATAAGGGTCTGGCTATGCATTTCTCCCCTCACATTTTTCAAATTAATTGTACTGAAGTTTTTTGTTGTTTTTTAAATAACATGCTGTGAAGTAAATACAACTGGATCACACCTGTAATATTCAAGCACAGGGTGTAGAGTAATCTCAAACAGTCAGTTCATTCTGCTGTGATTTCATTTGTTTCCCCCTCTTACTAACATTTCGTTTGTCCCGTTCAATAACGTGTAAAACAGCAGCTGGCAGTTTACAGTCACAGGCAAACAAGCCAACAAATCACTCTACAGTGGTACCTCGGGTTACAGACGCTTCAGGCTACAGACACTTCAGGTTACAGACTCCGCTAACCCAGAAATAGTACCTCAGGTTAAGAACTTAGCTTCAGGATGAGAACAGAAATCGCACGGTGGCGGCATGGTGGCAGCAGGAGGCCTCATTAGCTAAAGTGGTACCTCAGGTTAAGAACAGTTTCAGGTTAAGAACAGACCTCCAGAACAAATTAAGTTCTTAACCCAAGGTACCAGTGTACTTAAGAGTGCAATAGGGTTGCAATCCAGTCCAGCCCTAATTGGAAATAAGTCCCATTGAATATAGTGGAATTTGTTGAGTTAAAAGCAAGCAATGGATGAGCCAGCTATCAAAAACCAGCCTTTTGCCTGGTACATGCTGAAGGTCAGCTCCCCTCAGTTCATTCTGTACGATCAAAACCGGAGACGGAATAAAAAAAATGGACCTGACATCTGTACAAACAAGGCGTCAGTGTCTGCCAGAATATGAAAACAAAGATAACTTTATTTTGCTGGTTTAGAGCTTGGTTACTGTTGTTGGCTGAGACTTGAGCTATAAACTTTCATTTTTGTCCTGAACTCTGTTGAATGAGGCAAGGCACTTTCTCAACTTCACTCTCCTATCTACAATATGGAAGTACCGTATTTTTTGCACCATAACACTCACTTTTTTCCTCCTAGAAAGTAAGGGGAAATGTCTGTGCGTGTTATGGAGGGAATGCCTATGGGTGGCATGCCTACGGATTTTCCTCCTCTAAAAACTATGTGCGTGTTATGGTCGGGTACGTGTTATAGAGCGAAAAATATGGTAATACTGACCTATTAAGATGATCTTCATCAAACCTCTCCTCTCACAGCCATCACCTGGCAGCGGCCATTTCACCAGCTCTGCGGAAAGACCAACACCATCAGGTGCCCCCTGCCCAAGCTGTGCCTATGCCATTTAATAATTTGTGCCAGTTTGCCTTTTTCCCTTTCCCCTCCCTGTCCCCTTTTCCTTTTGTGCTGTGTATTTTAGGTTGTAAACCTGCAGGCAGGGTCTTTTTTTATGTTTTCTGCTTTTTTGGGAAGAGCAGGATACAAGGGTGCTGCAATGTGTAGCCCTCAAGACCTTTTCTGGCACCCCTCAGCAACACTTGGTGCATCCTGCCCGGGCGTCAAATTTTGGGCTCGCTCCCCCCACCCCTGTTGTGACAAAGCAGGGGGCGGCCTGTCAAAGTACACTTGCGGCTCACTTGGTATGGAAAGTTGGGCTGCCCAGGTCTATATAAATAACCAATAAACAGCCAATAATAATGTGAAGCACTTTATAAAATGTTCAGAGGACTTTATAAATGTTAGGTATTTCCACGGTGTGCTGCAGAAGCCCCTGTTGTGGCCTCATTTCATTCCATCTGAAGGAATGTAAATCTGTCAATTTTTGACAGTGGTAAAACTGGGAATAAGCCCGTGCTTTAAGGCTGATTCTGTGCTGTCTCTGCAAGAGCACGCCATAGGCATGAAGTCATGCTTCAAGAAAGGAGATTCCGCCCCAAAATCCAACTATTCTGGACAACAGCCATACAAGAAATATGTAAAATAACTAAGCAAGTACAGTGGAACCTCGGGTTACATACGCTTCAGGTTACATGCTCTGCTAACCCAGAAACTTTGCTTCAGGATAAGAAGGCGTGGTGGCAGCAGAAGGCCCCATTAGCTAAAGTGCTGCTTCAGGTTAAGAACAGTTTCAGGTTAAGAACTGACCTCCGGAACGAATTAAGTTCTTAACCCAAGGTACCACTGTATTAGAAATCACCCCAGAACTGGCTCTACTAAACATATTCCAAGACAATAATGCCCACTCATATCACAAAGAACTCATAACCCACCTACTTTCAGCAGCCAGAAACATCATAACCAGACACTGGAGAGACCTGTCAGGAGTAAGCATGGACCAATGGTACCAAATAGTATGGGAAACAGCCCTGCTAGAAAAATTAACCAATAAACTGAAACCGACACGGGGACAAATAGAAGACGATACCTTCACCCCGGTATGGCTCCCTTTTATCACATACACAGCCCAACAAGACAATGACAATAATCTACCAACAGCATACGAATCAATATGGCTAACCTGATTCAAAAGCACCCACCCCACTTAAAGACGAAAACAAAGTTCAACACAGCCAATCACAAACAAGCAACCGCACCCTAGGCCAACCCCAATTTCTCTCATCACCAAAGGAACACAAGCGAATAGCAAAGAGAACCCACACAAACGACGCTGACACAAAAACCCACACATACATTAAGCAAAATAGAAATATCACCTCCCGACCCCCACCCACCTCTTCTCCCCTTTTTTCTTCCTAATGTAACCCTAATGTCCCAACAAATGAAACTGACCTATGGAAAATGTAACTTGAAAAAAGAGACATTGCGCATACCTTTGTAAACCAAGAAAATTTTAATAAAATATTGTTGAAAAGAAAAGAAAAGAAAGGAGATTCTGACTAAACACCAGGAAGAACTTTCTGACCTTGCCATTCGACTGTAGAACGGACGCCCTCAGAAGGTGGTGGAATCACCCTCCTTGGAGAATTTTAAGCCAAGACTGGATGGCCATCTGTCATCAGAGGCGGTTTTTAGGGTAGCGCCACCACAATGCCGAAGAACTGAGTGCGAGAGCCGCCGAATTTTAGTGTTCCACAGGGCATCACTGAAATTCGGGAGCCCAAAATCTGCCACTGCTGTCCAGGATGTTTTAGTTGAAGAGACCCGTGGCGTCCCTCTACGATTCTCGCCAGGGGTGCCAACTTGAATAAAATGGGGCGGGGGGGAGAGAAGGTAAGCTCCGCCCTGCAAAATCGATCACAAGATGTGGAACGCAAACACCGTTTGAATGAACCCATGAACATTTTTTGCAGGGGGGCAGCTCCCTCAAATCTTTTATGGGGGGGCAAAGGGACCTCAGCTCCTAGGAGTCGGCGCCTGATTCTCATTGTAGCTCAAAAAAAAAAAAAAAAAAAAGAGCGATGCTTGACATATACCCTGGGACAGCTCAGCTGGTAGAACATGAGGCCCTTAATCTCTTTTTTAAAATAACGAATTCTATTAAATCTTCCAAATTATTACATAACTCCAGTCATCTATATCGTTTGGGGTTTTTTGTTCCACATTTTCTTGACTTCCATTCCCGCCTTCCCTGATGTTGTTTTTTCCCCCCATTCCCTCTTAAGGGCTGCATTAAAACACACCTACATTTATTTTCTAAGCCCTCCAAATCCATTCTCTACATTTTCAAATCCTGCATGTGATTTTGCATAAGAATGATAATTTGATAGGTAGTACGCCAATGGTTTCTATGAAACTATGACACTCCTAAGGTCAAGGTCGTGGATTCGAGTCCCATTTTGGGCAAAAGATTCCTGCATGGCAGGGGGTTGGACTAGATGACCCTTGTGATCCCTTCCCAACTTTACAAGTCTATGATTCTTGGGGCTCGAGGAGGAGGAGAACTTTGAAGAGTTCCTTGCCAAAGACTGGGCTGGTTTAGATGAAGATGAAGATGCTCATGTGCGGGAAAACAATTGGAATGATGACAACATGGAAGATGATTTCTTCAATCAGCTAAGAGATGAATTAGGGAAAAAAAAAAAACATGGCTACAAGATGGAAACCTTACAGCTCTCAGTGATGCTGTGGACTGAAATGGGACTGTATCATAGGTGCCAAATCCCCAGGGCCCTGGGTGCCTGAGCACCTACAAAATTCCCCATGAAGCGGCAGAGCACCCACCAATTTCGCTGTCAACTCCCCTGGGCCCTGGGTGCCTGAGCACCTACAAAATTTCCCATGAAGGGACAGGGCACCCACAAATTTCAGTGCCAACTCCCTTGGGACCTGCATGCCTGAGCACCGACAAAATTCCCCATGAAGGGGCAGAGCACCCACGAATTTCGAGGCCAACTCCCCTGGGACCTGGGTGCCTGAGCACTAACAAAATTCCCCATGCAGGGGCAGAGCACCCACAAATTTCGGTGCCATGGCCATGCACGCTCTCCTGGCACTCCTGGGATGAACGGACCTCCGGAACGAATTAAGTTCTTAACCAGAGGTACGACTGTATGTTGAACAGAAAAATGTTACAGAATGCTAGCTGGAAGCAGAAATACTAGATTGTCCATTATTTAACCTCCCCCCCCCCAATTGTTTCGTGTCCGGATGTTCACTTTTTGAAATATGGGAACCCTAACAAAGAAAAGAAAAAGAAAAAGAAGACGTTTCCTTCCTAATGCCCAGTGGCCATCTGGCAGGGGCTTCTCTCTAGGAAATTAATAAAGGGAGGTGGGCGAGGAAGCAGAGGACGGAAATGAGAAGTGCTGAAAGTCGTCTGCGTGTGGATGAGTCAGAGGCGGAGGGTCTCCTCTCGCTCTATAAAGCGCGCCTGGCGAAGGTTGCGGCTCAGCGCTCCAGCCGCCAGTCCTCTTCGCGCTCGACGGCGCGTCTCTGCAGGACTCCGAGCCGACAGAAGGGCGGGACGAGGCGGCGGCTAAAGGCAGGCGAGGGCGCGCGTTCGCCATGAGGCTCCGCGGGCTGCTGCCCGTCGTGCTGCTGCTGCTGACGACCGAGCTGACCTTCCGGAGCTCCCCGGCGGCCGGAGCCTCGGCATCCCCCCAAGACGGCGAGTACGCCGTGAGGCTGTGCGGGCGAGAGTTCATCCGCGCCGTCATCTTCACCTGCGGAGGGTCGCGCTGGAGAAGGGTTGCCGAGCGGACCACGGAGCAGGCACCACTCGACGCCGCCAGGGCGCGCGCTGGTAAGACGCTCGCGAGGCGCCGTCGGGGGAAACGGGGGTCGCGGGGAGTCGGGGCGTCGCTCGTCTTCCACAGTGGGCGGTCATTATTGTTAATAATAATAATAATAATAATAATAATAATAATAATAATAATAATAATAATAATAATTTAGACTAAACGCTGTGGCTCTTCCCGCTGAAACTTGGTGCCAAACGAACATCTCCAATATCCAACCGCGTCTTCGAAAGACCAGGAAAAGTACAGATCCCCGGGGAAGGGGGGGAGTTTTCTCTGTTCGCCTCACGCTCAAACTTACAAGATGCTCGCTTCTAAAGCAGGATTTAGGTCGCGACCCTGTAGAGTAGACTCATGTCTGGGGATAGGTCCCCCCTCCATGGAGCTCGAGAGAACCATTTGGAGACTCGTGCGTAAAGACGCACTGCCAAGTCCGTTCTCCCGAGCTGGATGTAGAACAGCACCCACGAGGGTCATCTAGTCCGACCCCCTAACCCTGCACTGAAGGAATCTTTTGCTCAGCAGTGGGACTCGAACCCACGACCCTGAGGCGAGGAGGCTGCTGCTCGACGCGAGCTATCCATAGGGCCGCTTCTCAACACAAAACGCATCGCCAAAGATCGAAACATCAAGAGCGCCCCGCCACTTTGCTTTCCCTACCCTTTAGTATACAGTGGTACCTCGGGTTACATATGCTTCAGGTTACATACGCTTCAGGTTACAGACTCCGCTAACCCAGAAATATTACCTCAGGTTAAGAACTTTGCTTCAGGATGAGAACAGAAATCGTGCTCTGGCGGCGCAGCAGCAGCAGCAGCAGCAGGAGGCCCCATTAGCTAAAGTGGTGCTTCAGGTTAAGAACAGTTTCAGGTTAAGAACGGACCTCCGGAACGAATTAAGTACTTAACCTGAGGTACCGCTGTAAAAGCAATGATGGTAATTTTATTATTTCTGTGCCAACAATCTGACTGGAATGCCCCAGGAAAATATCCGTATAAAAACCACAATGAAACCTCAAACATCAAAAACTTCGCTATACAGGACTGCCTTTTAAAAGTCGTGCAGTTGTTTCTCTGTTTGACATCTGATGAGAGGGCATAGCTGTCAACTTTTCCCTTTTCTTGCGAGGAATCCTATTCGGAATAAGGGAATTTCCCTTAAAAAAAGGGAAACGTTGACAGCTATGTGAGAGGGCATTTCCCAGGCAGGTTCCACAGCACCTCTCAGTATACCGTCTTTACCTCGTTGTTTCTGAGTCGCTAAAGCTTTAGCTCCCCGAAACTGTAAATTGCTTCTGTTGTATTTGTTTGAAAGTGGATCTAGGGAGCATCATTCTCCCCTGAAGCCCCTGCATCATGGCAAAAACTGGAAACACAGAGTGGTAGGCAGCTCAGCTGATCTTGTGAATAAGGCGTGACATGTTAATTTCCCCCTAAACTTCAAGGAGGCAGATGCAAAAAAGTGATATCCAGTTTTAGGCTGCCATTGTGCCTTGCTCTAGTTTAACCTCAGATTAGTCTTCGAAACACTAGCAAGTGTGAATACAACCAGAAGCAACTTCTCATTTAAAATAAATGGGGGGGGGGAGGCAAATGAAATATGTATAATCCAGCCAAAGTTAAGTCTTTCAAATGTCTTGCTGATTTCAGTGGTGCTTGTGCATAAGACTTGTGGGATTTGCATACCACCCCCAACTTGTTTGAATTGCAAATACTCTGTGTGTGTGTGTGCTTGCACCACACATAATCTATTGTTTCCTGTGGTGATATTGGGTAACAAGTATAAGACTGCCTGCTGCTCACAGCTTCTCTGATTGACATGCTCAACTGGTTAACTAATTCATAAAGAAATGTCCTAGGCGAGTGCTTGCAGATTATTTTAATACAATATAAAGTGGTAAATGAAAGTATATAGCAGTTCTACTATAAAGCCCCAGCATATGCTATAAATCTTGATTCAGACACTTGGTTTAGACCAGAAGCAATTTGATCAATAAAAGGAACTTAGCATGGGGGATTTGCCCCAGTTTGAAGATGAGCAACAAGGAAGGTAATAACAGCTGTTTTAATTAGGACTTCCAATATTCATGTGCCTTTAAATTTCAACTATCCTTTTGAGGAAAAGACTGTAAACTCAAACATCTAAATCGAGGACTTATAAAAAACATTCTACCACATATACTGGCACAATCTCATTTTATATAGCTGTTGCATCTGCAAATGTACATTTTTCTGCTGCACATATCGGAAATGCCATATCAAAATTCAGTTGAAGCATGAATGAGTTACAGAAATTGGGGGGGTTAGAGTTCAAAACTCAGCCGCATCCAACAGCTATCTCTTAGATAAATTCCAAGTTTTAAAATGATGTATTGGGAATTTTCAATAGTGATGTTTGGCAAAACAGGTGTTCTTTTTTTTAAAAGCAAAATACGTTGGATATTCTGCATGATTACCTACTAAATAGACCTATTGAATTAAATATGGCAATAATAACTCAACCTGTATTATAGAATCAGTGAGCTTTTCGGAAACGTGGTGTGAAAAATCGTAAGTGGTCTAAAATGGAGAAGGGTCAGTGTTCCATCTCTAAATCACAACCTTACTACATGCTCAGTATTTCAAGCTGAAGACACTTTAGCTATAAGAAAATGATGTGGTTGTGTCTTTTGACTGGGATAATTATACTTTCCTGTTTCCTGTAATATATTTCTATTCTTCAGAGCCCTACCTCTTTTACAGGAATCACATTTTGAGTCCCAGATTCTAGCAGCGAACTTAGAACATTTGCTCAGCAATTTCTTTTTGTACTTGAAATGTTTATAGGTAAAAAACCCCCAATTGTTGAATAATAAATCATTGGTATGTTTTGGACTTGTTAAAATAAGATGTATTGTTTAGCCAGGGTTGCCATACACCCAGAATTTCCCATACATAGCCCACAATCAGCCATCGGAAGCAGTGTCCGGGCTGAAATGTCTGGGAAAAATTGGACATACAGCAACCCATGTCAGCATTGTCTGGTTTTGCTGTTTTTCCTTCAAAATAGGTCAAAAACTTCATATTTTTTTGAGATTTTGCAAAAGGAAAAAATCTCAACAATTTTGGGTAAAACCAAAAAAGCTCAACAACAACATGGCAGCCCTAGTTTAGTTAGCCAAATTTGCATATCACTACTTATTCTTGCAAGATGCTCCTGAAATATTTTGGTGAACCAGTGGGGTAAAATGTGTATAGGTAAATGAATGAATAATACTCACAATATCACTAACAAATTTCTTCCAGAAAACTCAGTAGACATTTTACAAAGGGTTGCCTTTTGATAGTTTCCTTTGTTTTACCTTAACAGAGTTTCTTCAAACTAGCACGGTCAAAGGACTGGATAATATTAATATGCAGTCTGTCTTGGATCCTGAACTGGAGCAACTGCAAAGCATCAGTCAACAAGCTGGAAAGCCGTCGCTGAAAGACTTTTTAAATTTATATGATTCTTTTAATGAATATGTTCCTACTTCCAGTGAATACAATGAATACATCCGTCAACTGGGAGATGCAGCCCACGAGAGGAGAAGCGAAACTGGGTTTGCCAATTCCATCAGTTCATATAACTTTCCTTTGGTCAAACAGCCTAGAATAAAGCGTGCAACCTCTATGGGGATTGCCGGACTGTGCTGTAATTGGGGATGTACCAGAACTGAGATTAGTAGATTGTGTTAAAAACACCTTTATATTTGCACATCCAATTTTTCAGGAACACCCAAAATTCAGTGTTGTTTGCAGTGCTTTTTAATTGAATACTGCCTGTATGGAAAAAAAGATTGCTGATTTGTAATCTATTTTGTCTCCAAATTATTGATGGTGTCCTAGTTTCCTGTAAAAAATACAAACCACATGAATTGCCATTATAATTATGTTTTGCACTAAATGTATTTGTATTTTGTTATGTGTTCATTTTCCTACTCCAATTCGTCTAAAATTATGCTGATTTCTGTGCCACATTTGCCACACTGAAGAGAGAAACCCAACCTTTAATTAAAGTGTTATATAGTCTACATTAAATGTGCATGTGTGAAATTGGAAGCTAATGGATATAACTCAGCCAGGGATATATTTTCCTATGTGTTCCCAATGTGCCGAAGTTCCATAAACACAAAGCTAAATACAAACAATAAAATGTAGTTGTCTTAGATTACCTGGGGCAAGAGCTGTATTGGTTACACATTGCACATAAAAGTGAAGAGGCTCGTTCAAATACGTAGAGAAACCCATGCAGGAATTCATCGGCTCGGGGATGGCCACATCAGAATTCCCCTTTAAAACTTTCAATGTACTAAACCGCGGTTTGCAGTTTTTCTGCTAGAATGCCTAGCTGTGGCCAGAGATAAGGTACCCCGGAGCTCTCCAGGACTCTTCATCACAGGTGCACAAGAACACATAAACTGCCCCTGATTTTTTTAGAGGCCACCATTTTCTTTCCAGAACCCGAGACCTGGTTTTCTACCAACCAGGGAGCACCTCTGTCTTGCTTGGATCAGATCTCAGTTGGTTCGCTCACATTAAGCCTCTAGACACTTGCTGAAGGGTTTTCACTGCCTCTTTCTTAAATGCAACTAATCATAACAACATCAAAACTCTTGAATATATTTCAACATAAGATTAGTTAGACCTGTTGGGTTAAACCAACTGTTAGCTTAGCCTTCTGTTTCCAAATCAATAAATGTTGGGCATGTTAATGTGTTTGGAAACAGGAGTCCCACTTTTATGTGCCTGTGTAGATGGCTGTTTGTTTGTTTGTTTGTTTGTTTGTTTGTTTGTGTTTTGCAAAATACTGCAAGGATTCACCTACAAACAATACAGCTGTATGTCTTTGCAGACTCAGGTGGCAACTTGAGTCTTTTAAATATTACAGGACAAGCAACTATAATATAATGCACATACAAAACTAGTTCTAACGCAGATGCCTGTAGTACAAATTCTATATGCTGTCAAAATACCGTATTTTGCATTTTACGATTCTTGTTTTATTAAGCACTGCTCCATTTTAGCAGAAACTGTATTCAATGCCATTTTTGGAAGTGTCACTCCTAATAATACATAGTATCGCTGCCAAACTAACCCTGGTAGGAGTAGTTAAGGAAGGATAGTTCTAATGTTAATACTAGTAAATTGCTGAGAAGACGACTCTGGAAACCAGACCATAAGGCAGGGTCTTGGAGGTTTAAAAAAAACCAGTGACTCTGCTATTAATTTGTGGACTAAATTATCCCTGATAACCAATTTATTTGGTAAAGCAGGAAAAAGTGTTTGACAATAAATGCTGCAAGTCTACTAAAGAAAGCCTTTTTTTTTTTTTACTAGCAGAGAGTGTGTGTGGTGTCTTTGACCACATAGCAGGCACCGTCATTTGCACGATAGTCTTCCATTTCTGCCCCGCACCTTTCGAGATGAATTGATGGAGGCCCATTTTCAGATGTGGCTAGAACAAACAAAGGAGAGGAGGGATGTTCATATGGTTAATATGGTTGCACATTTTATAGAACAGCGTCAAACTAGAATGACAGGATTTGCATTTTCAGGTGTGAAATATTACAACGATAAACATTCAGCTTCTTAATTACAAAGGAAGAAACAATGCACTTGTGAAGAATATTTTTGGATATCCACATGATCTCTACCTCCTCACTCACATGCATGGTACACACTGAAATAATGTCACCCAGCCATCGTGCAGTTGAAGGAGCAGTGAAGGGGGTACATTGGCACGCAAAGTCAGCCTCCAGGTGTGACTGGGGTGGAATCTGTAAAGGTAAAGGGATCCCTGACCATTAGGTCCAGTTGTGACCAACTCTGGGGTTGCGGTGCGCATCTCGCTTTATTGGCCGAGGAAGCCAGCGTACAGCTTCCGGGTCATGTGGCCAGCATGACTAAGCCACTTCTGGCAAACCAGAGCAGTGCCGGAGTGGTACCTATTTATCTACTTGCACTTTGATGTGCTTTCGAACTGCTAGGTTGGCAGGAGCAGGGACTGAGCAACGGGAGCTCACCCCATCGCGGGGATTCGAACCGCCGACCTTCTGATCGGCAAGTCCTAGGCTCTGTGGTTTAACCCATAGCACCACCTGCATCCCTGTGTATATATATAGCTCACAATAAATATACTGCACTAAAGAACCTGGAACTCTGAGCATTTCTGCTAAAGCACCGTGAAGAATTCGCAACACTAGCGCCTCTGACGGGTGCTGGAGATGCACAGGCACCCAGTCCCCGCTATGCCTCGCTTACCTCCCCACACTCCCCTCCCCAGACTCTCCTTGGACTCTCTGCCAGGTGCCCTTGGGAGTGTAGCGCCCTGGCGCCATGCACCACTGGGTAGAGACGGCCCTGTTTTAAAGTAACTGAATGGCCAAGCCCAAAACTCTTTTTCTCAGAACAGCTCTGATCCCAGATCCACGTGGATATGTAGCCATAGTATCATTGTCTTCCAGGCCAATAACAATGCAGGTTGTCAAGCCATTCACATGCTGTTCACCTTTACCTGGTTGTGTATCAAGGAATGATCCAGGATCAGCTTTGGCCACTAAGCGAACAGGCAGTTGCAGGGCAGCTACCAGAGCTGGTAAATGTGCAGCTGGGCAAAAATGACCTGGAAAATAGTGAAGGCCTCAACCTCAACCTCACAGACAGGTGGCACGATGACCAGCTGCTGTCCCACTCAAGCTCAGTCACTCTGCTCATCAACAGTGTCCCTTTGAGCTCCTGCTTTCCTAGCCAACAAATGCACACCTTTGCCTCTACCTGCCCAAACTTCACATGATGTCCATGTACTCTGGCTTCTACCTACTTTGTGCCTTCTGATCCTCTCCCTCACTGCTTTCTCATTATCATAACATGGGAGATCTTAATGTACAGGAACGGGTGCCTTTGATTTTCAGAATATTTCAGCCCCCACATGCACAAGTACAGGACATCTTTGCTTTCCCTTGAAGGCATTGTCTTCTTTTTCCAGATCACAAAGTGTTGCACCTTATTTAAAGGCCAGGCAGGTGGAGGCTGAGCTCAGTGTTTGCTGGCTAGGAGAGAGACACCTGGGAGCTCAAAGGCAAACTGAGGGAGAGCAGAGTCAGTGACTGAGTGGAAATGGGCAAGATGAGCTTGGACCACCTCTTGCTATTGCTGTTAGTTACACTGCCAATCGAAGTGCTGCCCCAACACATAAGAAGACATTGTGCCCACCATTACTTCAAGGCAGTTGAGTATATCTGTGAAACGTACGATCACGCAAGCTCCCTGCTGGACGGTCTACGCTATTCCGGTCCCCCACGTGTTCGTAAGTGATTCAGCCAAAGTTGAGCTACCAGCCAGTCCTTCACCATGTAGCTTGCTGCTCCTTTGTATTCCTGTTCAAGAGAAGTAAGGTGGCTTCTATAAGGGAGTGCATGGGATTTTCCATATTTCGGGCCAAAGCTCCAGTTTTTAGTTATAATCTGTATAAGTGGGTACAGGAAGAAAAGAAATGGATTAGAAAGCAGTTCGGTTTAATGCACAGTCTGCAGATGGATGTTTTGTTTTGTTTTTAACCCAAGTGAAATGATCCATGGTCGGCTTTTGGAGAGAAAATGTTTCTTTTTTCTGCTGCAGTTGACATTGGATTTTGGCTTTTTACGACTCAAAAGACAAGATTTGATTCCATTCAGAATTCATCAAGGATATCTAGCCTGACATAGCAGTAGTAGCCTGTGATTTAAATAAATAAAAGATAGTGGTCTTTTGTCAACCATCCTTTTTTCTTGCAAAAGAAATGTGCATTTGTTTCTTGTTTGTTAATTGTTGTTGTTGTTTAGTCATTTAGTCGTGTCCGACTCTTCGTGACCCCATGGACCAGAGCACGCCAGGCACTCCTGTCTTCCACTGCCTCCCGCAGTTTAGTCAAACTCATGCTGGTAGCTTCAAGAACACTGTCCAACCATCTCATCCTCTGTCGTCCCCTTCTCCTTGTGCCCTCCATCTTTCCCAACATCAGGGTCTTTTCCAGGGAGTCTTCTCTTCTCATGAGGTGGCCAAAGTATTGGAGCCTCAGCTTCAGGATCTGTCCTTCCAGTGAGCCCTCAGGGCTGATTTCCTTAAGAATGGATAGGTTTGATCTTCTTGCAGTCCGTGGGACTCTCAAGAGTCTCCTCCAGCACCATAATTCAAAAGCATCAGTTCTTTGGCAATCAGCCTTCTTTATGGTCCAGCTCTCACTTCCATACATCACTACTGGGAAAACCATAGCTTTAACTATACGGACCTTGGTTGGCATCACCTTGCCAACAAAAGTCCATTTGTTAATACTAAGAGTAATCTTTCAGTATTGTAGTTCTGTTGAAATGAAAGCATGGAAATCTTTCTAGACTCTTTCGTAATGGTCAGACCATTTTCTGGTAGGACTTAGGCTTACAACTGCTTCTGCTCTTCACAGGTATTTAAAGTGGGTTCTCCCTGAAGGTTGATGGAATCTGATAGATTCTTAAGGGTCTTTGGGGAGTTTACAGCTAGCATGGCTGGCATTCTCTCAAAGAACTAGTTACTCCATAGAATAGAGAACTGATTAATTATTTCAACATTACTTGCAAATGCTCTGTCTCACAGGGCACAGAGTCTTGCTGTTAATTTATTAGAGAGCTGGGGTCAATGAAGCAGATAGGGAAATAGTTGAAACCAAGTGGCAGAGAATATCATGCGGACAGAAACACAAGAGCACATTGGCTTTGCAGAGAATGTATTACGATAAATCATTAAAGTTATTTAGTTCTGAAAATTGTTAGGTGCTCTGTTAAAAGCAGAGATAAAGAAATATTCTGAAGAATCAATGAATGTTCTCTGAGATGAGAGCCCAAACTTTGTAACATGCAATGCATTGTTTTCAAATTATTTTAATTCCACTGTTAATCTTTATTTCTAAAAAATGCAATTTGTTGGTACAAACCAGAAAATGGAATGAAGAGGACCAAGCAACGAATGATATTGTGCAGTGTTATCAATACTTGTTTCTCATCAATAGTAGTAGTACATTTTTAAAAATAAAATAAAATTGATTACTTAAACAAACCACCCCAAAATCTATTCCCAGCACCCAATAAAACTAGCATTCCAATATGTCAACAATACTTTTCTTAGTTAAGATGCACGGAGGATTCAGAATTGATAAGGACTTTTGCAAACCAAAGTCAGATAAATTTTATTTGAAGTAACTGAGGCTGCAATCCTGGGCACACTTAGCATGTGAGTAGCACACATTTAATAGGACGTACTTCTGTCTAAAGGATGACGGCAATGGAAACCAAATCTTCTGTTTAACTGCATTTCCTATATGCAATAGCTTCAGAAGATGAGCTGAGAAACATAATGGTTTTGTCTTTCCTTTTCAGAGTTAGCTGAAGACCACCACAGACCCAATGCAGAGCCATCGCCGGGACATTTCTTTAATTCAAATAACCCTTGCAAGAATTCTATGGATGCAGCTGAGGAGAATGCTTGGCAGAAGAGAAAATCTCCAATAGGCATTGCCAGCCGTGTTAGATCAGGTGGAGATTTAGATTTCTGCTGTAGTTGACGTTGGATTTTGACTTTTTACGACTCAAAAGACAAGATTTGATTCCATTCAGAATTCATCAAGGATATCTAGTCTGACATAGCAGTAGTAGCCTGTGATTTAAATAAATAAAAGATAGTGGTCTTTTGTCAACCATCCTTTTTTTCTTGCAAAAGAAATGTGCATTGTTTCTCATTTGTTAATACTAAGAGTCATCTTTCAGTATTGTAGTTCTGTTGAAATGGAAGTATGGAAATCTTTCTAGACTCTTTCGTAATGGTCAGACCATTTTCTTAGTAGGACTTAGGCTTACAACTGCTTCTGCTGTTCACAGGTATTTAAAGTGGGTTCTCCCTGAAGGTTGATGGAATCTGATAGATTCTTAAGAGTCTTTGGGGAGTTTACAGCTAGCATGGCTAGCATTCTCTCAAAGAACTAGTTACTCCATAGAATAGAGAACTGATTAATTATTTCACCATTACTTGCAAATGCCCTTTCTCACAGGGCACAGAGTCTAGCTGCTAATTTATTAGAGAGCTGGGGTCAATGAAGCAGATAGGGAAATAGCTTGAATCCAAATGGCAGAGAATATCATGCGGACAGAAATACCCCTCCCCACCTTCTCACTATATAGAAGGGTCTGGTGACTTCTGTTTCAGTGTATCTGAAGAAGTGTGCATGCACACGAAAGCTCATACCAAGAACTAACTTAGTTGGTCTTTAAGGTGCTACTGGAAGGAATTTTTTTATTTTGTTTTGACTATGGCAGACCAACACGGCTACCTATCTGTAACAAGAGAACATTGGCTTTGCAGAGAATGTATTACGATAAATCATTAAAGTTATTTAGTTCTGAAAATTGATGGGCGCTCTGTTAAAAGCAGAGATACAGAAATGTTGTGAAGTATCAATGAATGTTCTCTGAGATGAGAGCCCAAACTTTGTAACGTGCAATGCATTGTTTTCAAATTATTTTAATTCCACTGTTAATCTTTGTTTCTAAAAAATACAATTTGTTGGTACAAACCAGAAAATCAAATGAAGAGAACCAAGCAATGAATGATATTGTGCAGTGTTATCAATACTTGTTTCTCATCAGTAGTAGTAGTAGTAGTACAATTTTTAAAAAAAATAAAAAATTGATTACTTAAACAAACCACCCCAAAATCTATTCCCAGCACCCAATAAAACTAGCATTCCAATATGTCAACAATACTTTTCTTAGTTAAGATGCATGGAGGATTCAGAATTGATAAGGACTTTTGCAAACCAAAGTCAGATAAATTTTATTTAAAGTAACTGAGGCTGCAATCCTGGGCACATTTAGCATGTGAGTAGCACACATTTAGCAGGATGTACTTCTGTCTGAGAAGGCCCTATAGGATGACGGCAATGGAAACAAAATCTTCTGTTTAACTGCATTTCCTGTATGCAATAGTTTCAGAAGATGAGCTGAGAAGCATAATGGTTTTGTCTTTCCTTTTCAGAGTTAGCTGAAGACCACCACAGACCCAATGCAGAGCCATCGCTGGGACATTTCTTTGATTCAAATAACCCTCGCAAGAATTCTATGGATGCAGCTGAGGAGAATGCTCAGCAGAAGATAAAATATCTAATAGGCATTGCTGGCCGTGTTAGATCAGTTTTCCCACAAGGCAAACACTTCAAAAGACAAGAGATGTACCTGGCAAGGAAGTGTTGCACAGTGGGATGCAGCGTGGAGGAAATTATTGATGCCCACTGTTAGAAATGCTGCTTCAGTTGCAGTGCTGCTTGACCATTGTGTACACAAAGGAGAAGCACAGATGATTTTTAACCCCGTCTTGTATGCAATTAATTGTAGGCTTCTTAGCGCCTTGGAAAAATCTGGGATGGTGTCTTTGCATTGTGACAGCAAACCATTGCAAAATTCTGCGGTGGTTTTGCTGAGATGCATCCACACCCCTTCTCTTCTAGAACTTGTCTTGGATCTCATGCTGAACTTTCCATGGAAATTGTAATGCTTAAGGGAGACTATCCACTGTTAAATAAAGTAGTACGAGAGCAAAGGATTGTGGTTCTTTGACCTCCAGCACCACGGAAATAAAATATTTGGTTGCAGATGGGATTCATAACACACTTGCCATCATGAATGCAATGGGAATTATTCAGATTGCTTTAGCAAACATAGAATTGCTTCTCTCTCGAAATCTCATATTGTTACTGAAATATACTCAGAGTCGAGAGTGGATTTCATGCTCTTTATTCAGTTCATAGTGGTGAGGAGGGAATGAAAGTTTCCCCAAAGTATCTGCTTTATATACATTATTTACACAATGGGCTGCACATGATTGGTTAATTCCAGAATTCTCCTGTAGGCCAATCAGGTTGTGGATTCACTTCCATCTGGAGCTGGATTGGGTGGTTCCTGCAGACCAATCAGACTGCTGCATTGTTCTAGAACCAATCAGACTGCTGCATTCTGAATCCTATTGTTCTAGGACCAATCAGGCTGCTGCCTTTTGGATCCTCTTGTTCTAGGACCAATCAGACTGCTGCATTTTGGATCCTATTCAACTCAGTACATCTAACAGTTACCAAAGTTGCACACCCAAGAGGTAGCAAGATTTTGGGGTGGGGTGCAGTTTCTAGGCACTCGCCCAGGGTCTGTATTCCTTTGAGAATCAATACATGGTGGTGTCATAAATTTAAGACACCTGAGTTTAGATGGAAGGAGTCCAGATCTTCAAGTTACAAGAAAGAGGATTCCGATTAAACATCAGGAAGAACTTTCTGACAGTAAGAGCTCTTCAATAGATGAGCAGTCTCCCTCGGGAGGTTGTGAACACCTTTATTTTGTAAGCAGAGGTTGGATGGCTAGCTGTCACAGATGCTTTAGCTGAGATTCCTGCATTGCAGGGGGTTGGACTGAATGACCTTTGGGTTCCCTTCCAGCTCTACAATTCTATGATTCCACAGCATTGTGACAATCCTGCCCCTGCTGCTGGCCTTCACAGAAGCTTCACCCTTCTTCCCCCTTCCTCCAGCCTCCCGAATTCCAAGGCTAGATTTTCCTGTAACTTCACACTCAGGTGTGCTAAACCTACAGAGAAGGCCCTCTGCCTGGTACCTTGTAACCTCACTTCTTGCAATGAGGGAACTGTAGGAAGACCCTCAGAGCTGGACCTCAGTGTCTGGACAGAATGATGGTGGTGGAGACGATCCTTATGGTATGCAGTGCCAAGGTCATTTAGGGCTTTAAAGGTCTCACCAACACTTTGAATTGTGTTCAGAAACAGACTGGTAGCCAATGTAGATCCTTCAGGACAAGGCTTATGTGGTCCTGGTAACTGCTCTGTCACCAGTCTAGCAGCCACATTCTGGATTAGTTGTAGTTTCCGAGTCACCTTCAAAGGTGGCCCAAGTAGAGCGCATTGCAGTAGTCCAAGCAGGAGATAACCAGGGCATGCACCACTCTGGGGAGACAGTTTGCAGGCAGGTAGGGTCTCAGCCAGCGTACCAGATGGAGCTAGTTGACAGCCACCCTGGAAACAGAACTGACTTGTGCCTCCATGGACAGCTGTGAGTCCAAAATGACTCCCAGGCTGTGCACCTGGTCCTTCAGGGGTACTATTACTCCATTCAGAACCAGGGTGTCTCCCCACACCTGCCCGTCTCCTGTCCCCTGGAAACAATACTTCTGTCTTGTTGGGATTCAATTTCAATGCATTAGCCACCACCCATCTTCCAACCACCTCTAGACATTCACACAGGATGTTCACTGCCTTCACTGGTTCCAATTTAAAGGAGAGGTAGACCTGGGAATCATCCACATACTGGTGAGCGCCCAGCCCAAACTCTGTGATGATTTCTCCCAGTGGCTTCATATGGATGTTGAAAAGCATGGGGGAGAGGATGGATCTCTGAGGGACCCCACAAGTGAGCTCCTAGGGGTCCAAACACTCATCCCCCTACACCACTTTCTGGACACAGCCCAGGATGGATTGGAGCCACTGCATGACATTGCCCCCAGCTCCCAACATCCCCTAGATGGTTTAGAAATATACCATGGTCAATGGTATGAAGAGCTGCTGAGAGATACAGCAGAACCAGGAAACAGCTTTCGCTGCTGTCCCTGGTTCACCAGAGATCATCTACCAGTGCAACCAAGGCAGTTTCAGTCCCATGATGGGGCCTGAATCCCAGCTGGAAGGGATCCAAATGGTCTGCATCCTCCAGGCGTGCTTGGAGTTGTTCAGTGACTCCCACCCCCACCCTTGCCCAAGAATGGAAGATTTGGGGCCGGGCAATAATTGGCCATAATGGCCAAATATGGTTTTTTAGGAAGTGGTTTAATAATCGCTTCTTTAAGTGGGTCTGGGAATACTCCCTTGCAGAGGGAAGCATTCACCACCCTACATAGCCCATTGTCCAGCACTTCCTGGCTCGCTTTTATGAGGTGCAACCCCTTTTATATGAAGTTCAACACTTTGTGATCTGGAAAAAAGACAAGGCCTTCGAGGGAAAGAGAAGACGTCCTGTACTTGTGCATTCTTGCATGTGGGGACTGAAACAGTCTGAAAATCAAAGGCACCTGTTCCTGTACATTAAGATCTCCCATGTTATGATAATGAGAAAGCAGTGAGGGAGAGGATCAGAAGGCACAAAGTAGGTAGAAGCCAGAGTACATGGACATCATGTGAAGTTTGGGCAGGTGGAGGCGAAGGTGTGCATTTGTTGGCTAGGAAAGCAGGAGCTCAAAGGGACACTGTTGGTGAGCAGAGTGACTGAGCTTGAGTGGACAAGCCTGGTAGATGAAGGGAACGCAGTGGATGTAGCCTACCTTGATTTCAGCAAGGCATTTGACAAGGTGCCCCATGATATTCTTGTAAAGAAGCTGGTAAAATGCGGTCTTGACTATGCTACCACTCAGTGGATTTGTAACTGGCTGACTGACCGAACCCAAAGGGTGCTCATCAATGGTTCCTCTACATCCTAGAGAAGAGTGACTAGTGGGGTGCCACAGGGTTCTGTCTTGGGCCCCGTCTTATTCAACATCTTTATCAACGACTTGGATGATGGACTCAAGGGCATCCTGATCAAATTTGCAGATGACACCAAACTGGGAGGGGTGGCTAACACCCCAGAGGACAGGATCACACTTCAAAACGACCTTGACAGATTAGAGAACTGGGCCAAAACAAACAAGATGAATTTTAATAGGGAGAAATGTAAAGTATTGCACTTGGGCAAAAAAAATGAGAGGCACAAATACAAGATGGGTGACACCTGGCTTGAGAGCAGTACATGTGAAAAGGATCTAGGAGTCTTGGTTGACCACAAACTTGACATGAGCCAACAGTGTGACGCGGCAGCTAAAAAAGCCAATGCAATTCTGGGCTGCACCAATAGGAGTATTGCATCTAGATCAAGGGAAGTAATAGTGCCACTGTATTCTGCTCTGGTCAGACCTCACCTGGAGTACTGTGTCCAGTTCTGGGCACCACAGTTCAAGAAGGACACTGACAAACTGGAACGTGTCCAGAGGAGGGCAACCAAAATGGTCAAAGGCCTGGAAACAATGCCTTATGAGGAACAGCTAAGGGAGCTGGGCATGTTTAGCCTGGAGAAGAGGAGGTTAAGGGGTGATATGATAGCCATGTTCAAATATATAAAAGGATGTCACATAGAGGAGGGAGAAAGGTTGTTTTCTGCTGCTCCAGAGAAGCGGACACGGAGCAATGGTTCCAAACTACAAGAAAAAAGATTCCATCTAAACATTAGGAAGAACTTCCCGACAGTAAGAGCTGTTCAACAGTGGAATTTGCTGCCAAGGAGTGTGGTGGAGTCTCCTTCTTTGGAGGTATTTAAGCAGAGGCTTGACAACCATATGTCAGGAGTGCTCTGATGGTGTTTCCTGCTTGGCAGGGGGTTGGACTCGATGGCCCTTGTGGTCTCTTCCAACTCTATAATTCTATGATTCTATGAGTGGGACAGCAGCTGGTCATCGTGCAACCTGGCTGTGAGGCTGAGGTTGAGGCCTTCTCTATTTTCCAGGTCATTTTTGCCCAGCTGCACATTTACCAGCTCTGGTAGCTGCCCTGCATCTGCCTGTTTGCTTAGTGGCCAAAGCCGATCCTGGATCATTCCTTGATACGCAACCAGGTAAAGGTGAACGGCATGTGAATGGCTTGACAACCTGCATTGTTATTGGCCTGGAAGACAATGATACTATGGCTACATATCCACACGGATCTGGGATCAGAGCTGTTCCGAGAAGGAGAGGTTTGCACTTGGCCATTCAGATACTTTAAAATACTTACATTTTTTTTTTTATTAAAGATTTTCTTGTTTTACAGAAGTATGTGTAATGTCTCTCGTATTTTTTTCCGTGTAACATTTTTACAAATGAGTTTCATTTGTTGAGACATTGGGGGGGGGGTTGGAGTGGGGAAGATGGGGGGGGTCGGGTGGCAATGTTTCTATTATGCTTAATGTATGTAGGGTTTGGTGTCAGTGTTGCTCGTGCAGGTTCTCTGCTGTTCATTTGCGTTTCTTTGGTGGTGTGAGAGGTTGGGGTTGGCCTAGGGTATGGTTGTTTGTTTGTGATTGGCTGAGGTGATCTTTGTTTTCGTGTGTGAGTGGGGTGGGTGGGTGTTTTGGATCAGGATAGCCATATTGATTTGTATGCTGTTGGTGGATTATTGTCATTGTCTTGTTGGGCTGTGTATGTGATAAAAGGGAGCCATACCGAGGTAAAGGCGTCTTCTTCTGTTTGTCCCTGTGTCAGTTTCAGTTTATTGGTTAATTAAAATACTTACATTCTGATCTTTTTTGTTTTTTAAGGCATACACACACACACACACACACACACACACACACACACACAGACATTTTACACAGCTGCCTGAATGCTCATTAAGTTGTGTGGGAAGAACAAGGGACCAATGAGGAGATTGGTAGGGAAAATGAACTCTTTTTATTCCAGACATACTCTGCCACGATGTGTCCAGTGGCATAGACAGAAAACAGTGCAACAAAGAAAAACAGATCCCATACAACATGGCTAGTCAGAGTTCCGGTGCTTCCTGGTAGAGATTTCCCAGTTCGCCAAGAATTTGCAAAGGTCATAGACAAAGGTTCTGAGATTACATCCACAAACTCCTTTAGTACCATTTTACTAATCTTGGGTTAAGCACATCTCATTGCCATCACAATCCTGCTAATCTCATAGAGAATATATGGTTTATCAGAGGTATGTGAGCTACAGAAAGTAATTGGTCTCTCTGCTAAAGGGATTTGATAATTATATTGCTTTGGATAAATATGTATCCAGTTGTGAATGTCAGGTTGCTAAAAAAAAAAAAAAAGGACTTTATTATTATATAAATTTTCTGGGTAGTCCCTTCCAACTATGGGATTCTGTAATTCTATGGTCTTTCGGTTCCTTATGTGAGTTTTATTACACTTAAGTCCACAGTTTTCTCATTATATATTGGGTGCAGAACTGCACCAGTCCATTCACACCACTGTCCTATCCCCCTTCTTCTGTTCGTTTTTCTTTGTTGCACTGTTTTCTGTCTATGCCACGGGACAGTTCATGGCAGAGTATGTCTGGAATGAAAAGGGTTCATCTTCCCCACCAATCTCCTCATGGGTCCCTTGTTCTTTAATACTTACCCAATTAAGGAGGCAGCCCAGTATCTTTGGGAGGGTTTCTCCTCTGGTTTTAGAATTCCTGTATCATTCCCCCCAAATTCAAGAAACCCACTGTGGCATTTGCCTCCTAGGTGGGTCATATGGAAAGGGTTAAATGCGTGTGATGTGATTGGCCAGAGAGAAACTGAAAGGAGGAGTTAGAGTGAGAGTCGGAGTGTGTGGGTCAGTTGAGAGTTGGGAGTTGGTGAAGGAAGAGGGAGGATATAAGTCTGTGGGTTGGTCGTGTTGTGTGGTGAGAGAGTGAGAGGAATTGTTAGGTGGAGTCAGATAGATAGTTGGAATCATCAGTCTGAAGTTGTTAGGACCGCATAGGACAGTTAAGGAACTAAGATTAAGAAACTGCCAAGAAAAAATAACTGAAACCATAAGCTTGTTCATGCCTATAAATAAACTTGATTATTTGTTAATGTTAACAACTGTCTGGACTCCGTGTGTACCCGAGGGAAACGGGTTGGTGGCAGCGAAAAGGCAATCACAGTGGTGGCACAGGGTCAATAGACAGTCAAACGTTCGGGGACCCTGTGTGATCGCCCCACCCACCTAACCAAAGTCAGTTAGGGAGATGCCTGAGGTGGCAAGAAAAAAGATAATAAAGGAAATTTCTGCAGGGCGGATGGCTGGCCCCTTTGAAAGTCCCCCTATTCCTAATCTGCACCTCTTACCATTAGGGATCGTATCCTAAAAAGGGGAATTTCGCCTTATTCACAACTTATCTTATCCCAAAGGAGGCTCTGTAAATGACGCTATCCTGGCTGAACTGCGTTCTGTGAGATATGCCTCCTTTGACCAGGCCGTTAAGCTCATTAGGAAATTTGGTAGGGGGGCCCTGCTGGCAAAATGTGATGTAGAATCTGCTTTTCGCCTTCTTCTTGTACAACCTCAGGATTTCCAATGGTTGGGTTTTAAATTTGAACGGGCCTTCTATGTCGACAAGGCAAAGCCTATGGGATGCTCAGTGGCTTGCGCCGCCTTTGAAACATTTAGCACCTTTATAGATTGGGCTCTTCACTTCTTCACTGTTCAGTCCGAAGGCCTTGGGTTTTTTTGAGGAAGCTTCAAGGGTCACGTGCCAGTGGTGGGAGGGTTAAAAGCAAAAGTGAATGGAGCAATGGTTGCTATGCGCAGCCCTCTCTATCCAGGCAAGCAAGCGTTATTATCCAAGCTCAAGACACATTCCAATCAGAGCAAAAACACGTGAATCAGAGACTGTGAGAGGTGTGGCCTGGGGACAGAGGTTTTGGCCAGATAAGAGGGCCTGGAGAGTTGCATTTGGCCTCCTGGCCTGAGACCCCCCCCCCCCACTTAGGTTAAACGATTGCAATCACAGAAGTGTTCAAAAGATTACCGCCATCATCATGAGAATGTAAGTCAATCATACTATACTAGATCAAACAAATACATTTTTATTTACTTAAAAACCACTATGGAAGAACTCTTTGTTGCATTACACAAAATTCCCTGAGGTTTCTTCCTTTTTTCTTTTTTTAAAAAAATATGGAATATGAAATCCTTGATCACATAGAAGATGTATTTCTGTCATGGTCAGACGGCTGCATCTGTTTATCCTGGTACCTGCTGTCGCTTTAAACCTTATGCTACTATGATTTCGGTTAATACGGAACCTAAACAAAAACAATACACGTAAATAGTCTACAAAAAAGAAAATATATTTCATGTACAACCTGTTTTAAAATCAACTTCAAAGCAATGTACAAATGTGCAATGTATTCGACCAAAAGCAATTAAAAAATATACATTGTGAAACTGTCTCTTAAAATGCAAACATTTCCAGCCATTTAAACATAACGTGCTGTTACAAAACATGGCTACCCACAATTTCAATCCCACGTTCTCCTCCTTCCGCCAATCCCCCGGCAGTTGCTTGCATAACTCTCTACTCTTACAAATAAAATAAATGTCTTTACCAGAGGAAAAGACGCCGGCGTTTCCCATCTCTACTTACAAACAAGAATTGCTGTTCCGTATGCCCATCGCACGTGTGAAACACCCCTGCTTGTAAAACAGAGCGACAATCTCCTGCACGTGTGAAAGGAGAGCTTCACACATACCCAAGAGCCATTAGATCAGCACTTGCCAGAGCACACAGGGGCACAAAATATTGGTAGACTGGAGCTCACCTGCTAAGTAATTGCAACTTTTGGAGGTACTTCTTAGCCTCATGCAAAACTCACATCGCTGCACCCTCCTCCATTTTTGAGGTAGGTACATAAGTTCATAGCACATCTAAGCACGCTCTGCCATACGCCGAAGTACATTTCAAGTTTTCATTCCATCTCCATAGTGGAAAGCAACAACCTCTTTCAATTGACGTCCCCCCTTTTTGATTTTAGAAAGCAAACATCTTCTCAGCACCTTCTCCCAAGGAGGATACTTCTATTGCAAGTCACCAAAACAAGGCTTGGTGGGCAACCAGTGAGAGAAGAGGAAATACCCAGTGCCCTTCTGTTAAAGTATTCTGGCCAGCTCCGAAGCCGACAGCCAAATCATTAGGGGCAAGAAAGAGAGTCTGATGCTACCTGCTTCTTACTCTCCATGTTCCTAAGCTGGCAAATGCAAATTTGCGCCACTGAGCCTGGTGCGCAAGGAGTTACAGTGGTTTTATATATATTTCACAACTTAGGCTGTTGTGAAAAGAGGTAAGGAAAAATCACATGGCTATCCTTACACAGAGCCAAATTGTTCAGTAACCTGAAGAAGACTAGGACGGGCCAGATGGGTGACATTTGTTCTTCGTAACATTGGAAGCCTGCTTTTCTATTTCAATCTGACTGGGTCACCCAGTAAAAAGTTGAAGAGGGTAGAAAGGAAAAATGCAGCATCTGGGAAAGTTGGCAAGGCTAACAAAGTTTAGCATGGGGAACATATTAAGCTGCTGCCGATGACATGACTTCAAAAAACTGTGCCTTAAGGAAACGCGGTCAGCGCTTGACATATCCACAACATACATAAGAAAATAGACTGCTATATATACTTGTTCATTTAAAAATGCAATTTTCAGCAGGTGTTTGTTTTTTAAAAAATCTCTTCTTATTTGTTCCCTTTCCTTTGAAGTATTTACAGTACATCACACTGCCTGAACAGACATCTCTTCTCTGGCTGGCTTAGACACACACACAGAAGTTGCTTAAACGGCTATTTTTCCTCTTTTTTAAAGCCTTTCTTCTACACATTAAAGCCGTGACGCCTTGACAAAGTAAAAAAAGTTTTAAAACTAATAAACAGCAACAAACCCTTTCATAAAACAGCGGCTCTTGTGCAATGCATGGAACAGGAGGCTAAATCGCTCATAGTTCACTGCAGGAAAAAGTCAAAAAGGTATTCCAGCGGCTTCTTTCTGCTGCTTTCTGCAACTCAGACTTACTCAGCAACGGCTTGCAGGGCACGAAACGCGTCTGCAACTGAGCCTCAACTCTGTACTGCTGCCATGTTTTGAGCGGTTCTTGTGCTGGCACAGCATTGGGCAGTTGTATGACATAAAAGCTATCGCCAGGACCCATCAGCAATCTTCTCTCATCCTGACTGGTGCTTTGTGTTTCTCTGCTACACTTATATTATCCTTTTTATATAAAAAATATATTTAAGTCTCTCACAGAATTGCATAACTGCACACACCTAAAGAAATGTTCATCTACGCAAAGGAACACACCGTTCCAAGCTACATGAAAGGTAGCCTCGCTTGGTATACCATCTCCTCTTACGGCAGGCAAAAGTGGACGAAGGTAGCAGGAGGACGGGACAAAATAAGGGGTAGCGAAAAGAGGAACCCATGCACTGGTAATTCCATTAAGTGCAAACATTTGCTCTTTTTCAAAGTGGTGCAGCTGGAAGCGCAAAGTCTTCTGGTAGCTGTGCTACCAGAAACCCGGCAAGTCAACTGCTGCTGAAGAACATAGTCCTATATATAGCTCCTTAGAAGCAAGTCTCATTGGTCAATAGCAATCCACAGGTAAGCAGGCACACAATTGCAACCTAAATCACCCAGTCTTCTTATCTTTCCATAACTCCCCTGTCTGACATCATCATTTTTTTCTGCAGTTGTCCTATTAGGCAAACCATGGCGATGCTTACTGATCACGCTGCGCTATTCTGCTTCAAAATAAAGGGAAGGGGGGAAGCAATTCCTTTGCTATCAAAGTGCTTTTCATCAATGCATCGTGCTAGTATTCCCGATGAAGAAACTAAGCCGCATCCTTCGTCATCACGGGCGAGGTTGGATGGGATGATTTTGTTGCCGTCTCTGAATGGGTGTGGGATAAGCAACGATCTGCAACGTCCCGAAGAACAGGACACACTTGCTGTGCATGTCGGCAGGTCACTTTGGGTGAATTCCAGCATGTTCACCCACCCATGCTCTCCCTTATGAGATCCACTCTCAGAGCAAGATCCCTGAAGGAGGGTCTCAGGCTGGCGCTGTTGTTCCAGCACTCCGTCATGATGGCATAGACCTTGGCAAGAGAGAAAACACCAGTATGAGATGAGCAGAAATAGAAGAAGAAGAAGAAGAAGAAGAGTAGTTTGGATTTGATATCCCGCTTTATCACTACCCTAGGGAGTCTCAAAGCGGCCAACATTCTCCTTTCCCTTCCTCCCCCACAACAAACACTCTGTGAGGTGAGTGGGGCTGAGAGACTTCAGAGAAGTGTGACTAGCCCAAGGTCACCCAGCAGCTGCATGTGGAGGAGCGGAGACGTGAACCCGGTTCACCAGATTACGAGACTACTGCTCTTAACCACTACACCACACTGGCTCTCAGTGCGGTGCGAATAGTCGTGCAAAACCTGTCAGCAATCCCAGACCAGCACATTTCTTCCATACCTTATGCAAATCCCCTCTCTTCATGGTTTCCACCATATACTATATTATAATCATTAGAAGAAGAAGAAGAAGAAGAAGAAGAATAATAATAATAATAATAATAATAATAATTTATTTATATCCCACCCATCTGGCTGAGTTCCCCAGCCACTCTGGGCAGCTCCTAATCGAGTGTTAAAAACAATACAGCATTAAATATTTAAAATCTTCCCTAAACAGGGCTGCCTTCAGATGTCTTTTAAAAATGGGATAGCTGCTTATTTCCTTGACATCTGATGGGAGGGCGTTCTAGAGGGTGGGTGCCACTACTGAGAAGGCCCTCTGCCTAGTTCCCTGTAACCTCACTTCTCACAATGAGGGAACTGCCAGAAGGCCCTTGGCGCTGGATCTCATAGAATTTATATACCACCCTATACCCGGAGGTCTCAGGGCAGTTCACAGAAAAGATAACAATATATAAAATCAAAATAAGAACAATAACCCAATAACACCACCCCACCCCCGTAAAAAAGAGCCACATTTTAAAAGGGTATAGGATGTCAATCAGGCCAACCTAAGGCCTGGTTAAAAAGGAACGTTTTTGCCTGGCACCTAAAGGTGTATAATGAAGGCGCCAGGCAAACTTCCCTGAGGAGAGCATTCCAGGGATGGGGAGCCACTGCAGAGAAGGCCCCGTTCTTGTGTTGCTGCCCTACGGACCTCTCGAGGAGGCACACGAAGAAGGGCCTCAGAAGATGATCTCAGGGCCTGGGCAGGTTCATATGGAAAGGGGCGGTCCTTGAGGTAATGCAGTTCTGAGCCATACATCTCTTCCATAGGCAGGGAGAAGTAACAACGAGGAAGAGGGGCTGCTAAAGCTATCACCCTCCCAAAGAGTGGTCTGTCTGGAACAACTAGCTCCACTATTGACTTTAGCCAGGCACAGGCAAACTCGGCCCTCCAGATGTTTTGGGACAATTCCCATCATCCCTGACCACTGGTCCTGTTAGCTAGGGATGATGGGAGTTGTAGTCCCAAAACATCTGGAGGGCTGAGTTTGTCTATGCCTGACTTTAGCTATGTCTTTCTGATGAAGTTCCTCGTAAGCAGTGTGATGGCTTGGTGGAGCCAGTTTTGCTATTTTTATTAACATGACGACTCATGCAACAGGTGTGTGCCAGGTAATCACTTGAACCTATAATTCAGATCAGTGGCAGGGCAGCAACCTGCAGCTCTCTGTATGTTGCGAGGCTCCCAACTACCATCAACCACAGCCAGCATTGCCAAATGGTCAGGGATGATGGGAACTGGAGTCTAGCAATACAGTGGTACCTCGGGCTACATACGCTTCAGGTTCATTACGCTTCAGGTTACAGACTCCGCTAACCCAGAAATAGTGCTTCAGGTTAAGAACTTTGCTTCAGGATAAGAACAGAAATCGTGCTCCGGCGGTGCGGCGGCAGCAGGAGTCCCCATTAGCTAAAGTGGTGCTTCAGGTTAAGAACAGTTTCAGGTTAAGAACGGACCTCCGGAACGAATTAAGTACTTAACCCAAGGTACCACTGTATCTAGAGAGCCACACAGTTTCCTTCCGAAACGAGATGGTTTTGCAAACAGAGAGCAAGAGTTGGCAGAGAGTTATTACAGTACTGGGGAGGGCCAAGTAGCAGTGAGTTCCACCAGCTCCTTGCTTTTCCCCACCTCTCTTGTAAGCTTTCTCCCTCCACCATAAAATACATATTGGAAATATCAACCATCTTTAAGCAATCATGATGAGGAAGCATTTATCAAGGCATTCCATCAGGCGGTTGTTTTACTTCAGCCACTTCTGAAAGTGAATTGGGGACAGGTCTGTAGTTAAGTACTTAAGGCCATTCCCCTGTTCTCAAATGGGATCTATTTATGTTGTTGTTGTTTCTTACATTTGTATACCCACAGGTCTCAGGGCGGTTACAACACAAAATCACCATACAAAATCACAAAATACATAATAAAAACAAAAACAACCCAATAACGGCCTCCACTTCCCCAACACATTTTTTAAAAGGCATTGGATGTGAATCAGCCAAAGACCTGGTAGAGGAATGCTTTCGCCTGCTGCCTCAAGGTGTATCAATGAAGGCGCCAGGTGGACCTCCCTGGGGAGAGCATCCCACAAATGGGGAGCCATTGCAGAAAAGGCCCCGTTCTCATGATGCCACCCTCCAGACCTCTTGTGGAGGCAAGCAATGTTTCATTACAGCTCTTTCAAAACTGCTTTTATGGCATTTTACACAGTTTTCTTGAAAGGATTCTTGCCGTTTCCTTGATTTTGTTCCTAGATTCTAGTGTAGGCAGGCCGAACCAAAAGGACAATGACAGGCAGGGAAACATCCACTGTATAGCCAAGACTTATGTGGAACATCTACTTCACCAAGGATATGGCTCCTCATGATTGGGAGTTTGGTTTTTCTGGGCAATAAGCCAAGAGGAATTTGTTCATTTACAAGTAAGGTAAAGGGACCCCTGACCATTAGGTCCAGTTGTGACCAACTCTGGGGTTGCGGCGCTCATCTCGCTTTATTAGCCGAGGGAGCTGGCGTACAGCTTCCGGGTCATGTGGCCAGCAGGACTAAGCTACTTCTGGCGAACCAGAGCTGCACACAGAAACACTTTCCCGCTGGAGCGGTCCCTATTTTTCTACCTTCACTTTGACGTGCTTTCGGACAGCTAGGTTGGCAGGAGCAGGGACTGAGCAACGGGAGCTCACCCCGTGGGGATTCGAACCGCCGACCTTCTGATCGGCAAGTCCTAGGCTCTGTGGTTTAACCCACAGCGCCACCCGCGTCCTCCACATTTACAAGTAGCTGTTTGCAAAAGCAAGCTTTGTAAACTGGAAATAACGAATGGATTCTAGATGCCATTGCACTTCTACACTGCATTTCTTGTTTCTAAAAAACAAAGTTGCTCATGAATGAGAAAGCCCAAGTTTTTGGTCTAAAAGAAAACTTTTGAAGGATGTGGAAACTGCCCATGCTACTAGGCTTCCAGGTAAACAACGGAGCAAGTGTTCTGCTATGGTTGTCTCTGCCACAGGAACAATTCAGAGGCACACCATGACTGACAGTTACACCAAGCGAGAGAACAGCATGATAAAGTGATACATTCAGGTACCTCATCCGGGCATCCGTCAGGTCTGAGCAGCCTTCCGTTATTCTTCAACAGCTCTATCAAATGGAACACAATCATCTGGTTCTGCTTATCATTCCCAATCATGCGCATGAACTCCTAAAATAAAAATTCCAAGCTGAATTTCCGTTAAGGTTAATGACATCAAAGCATAAAAGAATTACCTAGTTTCATAGGAGGAGCTATGCAGAAGGCGCACTAGTCTTTGTTGGATAGAATGCAATATGTCACAGAGGAAATCCTTTAAGGCCTATAGAACATCCCTCTTTCAAAAAAGTAAAAAAAAAAAAAAGTCTATACCAATCTGAAGGTTTTGCAGACAGAAACTAGCTTTTATTTATTTGGAAAATTTATAGCCTGTTTTCAACATTTGTTCTTGCAGTAGGTTAAAACTGATTTTTTTAAAAAGCAAAACAGAACTAGAGCAACAATAAAATACTATCAGAGTTAGATTTTTAAAAAGAGAGAGCTGGTGTTAATATATTTAGTTACAAAAGGCTTACTTGTTTAAAAGGGCCAGTCTCCCAGATTTACATACACAAAACCCTGGCAACTAATTCCAAATCTTGGAGCCAGCTACTGAAGAAGAGCTACTTAACAGGGGGTTGGGAAGACAAGGGAGAAGTTATTTCCTTCTGTTATTCTGGGTTCAGACTGTAAAGAGCTTTGCAATCTGTTGGCCTGAAGTCTGCATGTAGCGCTCAACCTCCTTCGGAATGGTTGCTCCAGCCAGAAGAGTACAAAAATGAATGGATGGATAGATGAAGATGGGGAAAAGAGATGAATAAAAGGTGTGTTTGTGTGTGGAGAGAGGAGAGGTCAGAGAGGATGGGGAAAGAGAAAGCCTGTCCCACCCATGTTGCTTTCACCCTGCTCCCCCACTGGTGGCATATTGCCCCTTACCACTTTCTGCCCCAGAAGTAAATCTCAGCACCTTGAATTTAGGCTGGAAACACATCAGCAACCACAGTGCTAGGAATCTTTGCTACAAACTCTGCGGCCATACTCTGGCCCTGCTGACATTTCCAAATGGCCCTTAAGGGCAGTCCCATGCACAGCACATTGTGCTTAGAGAATGCCCCCCCTCTGATATTCCGAGGCATTAAGATCTGCCAGGGGTGGGAGTGCCATCACCGGTGGCTTTTGCGAAGCAGCAGGGCAGGGAGGGTCTTCTGCGTGGTGGCCTCCCTCGGTTGTGGAATGCCCTCCCTGCTACAAGACACATCTCCTTGGAGGGTGAGATCAGAGTATTACTCCCTCTGCAGTGTTGCTGCCGGTTTTGCTAACTTGTTTTTTTGGCTAACTTGTTTTAGGCTGCTGGTAATGTTGCTATCAAAGGGTTAAAAGGTAGCAGAAACGCTCTAATCACTGAGCAGCTGGAGGTCATTAGGCTTCCAGGAACATGAGTCTGTATAAATAGTCAGTCTCCCATGTGTTTGTTCCCTTTTCCCCTTCTCCCTTTTTGGGCGTGTTTGCTGATATGTGTGGTTCGTCGCCGGGGGTTTTTTTGTTTTTGTAAATAAACCTTTCTTTGAGTTCCAAACCACTTGCTCCAAGACTCCTCTTTGAAAAGATACTGCCTCTCCTGCCCTTCTTAAACTGCTGCGCGAAATGCTCTGCTGTAGTGGGACTTGTGACGATGGAAGCGCACTGGGCATTTACATTAAACTAATTAAAGTTTAATAGGACAGGTTATGGATGTTTGTACGTCAAGAAGGAGATAAGGAGTGCAGTTCAGAGTGATTTATGCAAGGACTGGAGCGAAGTCAGAAGCGGTTGCCGACAACGAAAGCCTTCAAAGCAGCTTGAGTCCTGCAACGTGCCTAGAAAAGTTTTAAACAGGCACTGAGCAGTTTGTACTCGCTGGAAGACGTCTTATTCCACAAGGAGCCACCTCAGCAGCTGGGAGACGGTCTACAGGTGTGTGAATATCGTTCCTAAGCCCCAGGGAGGATGGCAGAGTCCCAGGAAAGTTTTTCTGTCCCGTTTACGCGACTCAATGGGAAAAATTGGCAAGATTGGAAGGCTAGAGTAAGGGTTTGGTTGCAAGCAAAAGAATTGTGGAGTTGCACTGAAGCACCGCCTTTACAGGCAGCTGCAGACGCGTCTGCAGAAGACAAAGCAGCAGCAGCAGCTTCACAGAAACGCGACAGGAAAGCCCAAGGTCTACTAGTTTTGGCAGTAGGACCAGAGCAAATGCCTTATGTTTCTGAGTTAAAGAACACGCATGAGGTCTGGACGGTTCTGCAGCGGTTAAATTCCAGAAACACTGCGGGGGCCAAGATCCATGCTACAAGATGTTTGTTTGATTTACGTCTCCAACCGGGAGCGTGTGTGAAAGAACATATTGCCAAAATGGTGTCTGCCTTTAATCAACTAAGACAGCTGGGCATTCCTTTCTCTATGGAGCAGCAGTCATACATATTGTTGTCTTCTCTTGATAAAAGCTATGAGACTCTAGCTCTAACTTTGGAAGCTATGCCTTCAACTGAATTAACCCTTGAATACATTTCATCTCGGCTTGCAGATGAACAGGATAAAAGGCAAAGAGAAAGAGGTTTGTCTTCAAAGGGGAGTTATGCTGTGCCTAAGAGTGTTGATGCTGAGTTTGAGCACACAGTAAATGCTTTTGCAGCTAGACACTGTTTTTGCTGTGGTTCCCCTTCCCATCTAATCAGGAATTGCACACGTGAACCTGGTAAAGACAGCACCAAGGCCGTCACCCCTAGTTACCAGACAAGGAGTTCCAGGGGACGTCGAAGAAGAGGAGGAGGTCGTGGCTACTCCCACAGCACACAGCACATGGCTTCAGCAATGGCGTTGATGCAAGGGCGTGGCCAAGGCAGCAATCTACGCTGGTTGATCGACAGTGGTGCATCACACCACCTGGTGGCGCCATCTAGTGTCCGTTTGCAGAATTGCAGACATTTGCAAATCCCTAAAGTTGTGACAATGGCAGATTCAACTAAACGTTCCTTAGAGACTGTAGGCACAGTGTTCTTGAATTGTTTGCAAACAGAAATTGATGCCTACGTGCTAAAGGGATTGAAGGGGTGTATTTTGTCTGTGTCAGAACTTGATAGAAATGGGTTTAAAACTGTGTTTGAAAATGGGGTTTGCACTATTTCAAAGAATAACGTATCTCTTTTGCAGGTGGAATGCAGAAATGGGTTATATTATTTTGAGACAAGTCCAGATGAAGTTGAACAGGTTCATGCTGGTTGTGTGAACTTGCCTACCCATAATTCTTGTGTTCATTTATGGCACCGGCGTCTGGGACATATTAATTTTCAGTATGTTAAAAGGCAACCTGAATTATCAGAAGGGTGCAAAATGAACAAATGTGCTAAGTATTTGGATTGTACTGCATGCAAAAGGGCGAAGGTTCATAGATGCAGCTATCCCAGTTCAGATAGGAAATCTGTCAAAGTATTCCAACTTGTGCATATGGACCTATGTGGCCCAATGCCTGTTGCTAGCATGGGAGGTTCGAGGTATGCACTGTGTCTCTCGGATGACAAAACAAAAGTCACATGGTTTTTTCCTCTCAAAACCAAAGCAGATACTGCAGAAACAGTTAAAAATTGGGTTCATGCAGTAGAACTTGAATTCGGTACTAAAGTACTTGCTTTTCAGACAGACAGAGGGTCAGAATTTACCGGGTCTGTGTTGCAGAATTTCTTTAAGAAAAAGGGAATTAAGCATCGTCTGTCTACACCTTATTCCCCCCAAGAAGGAGGCGTGGCCGAACGTAAAAACAGGGTTCTGCAAGAGTTGGCAAACTCTATGTTGTTTGATGCTAAACTCCCTCAAAGTTACTGGGCGGAAGCCTGGCAGGCAGCTACTCATATTCTGAACCGAGTATATAATTCTGTAATTGGCACTACCCCTTATTTTGCTTTATATGGGAAGAAGCCCAAAATTAATTACTTTCGGGTGTTTGGATGTCAAGCCTATGTACTTATCCCAAAAGCGTTAAGGAAAAAGGGAGGTCCAAGGGCTAGGAAACTCATCTTTTGTGGGTACGAACCACACGCTAAATCTTGGAGATTCGTGAACCCAAATGGGGATACTACAAGAGTGGTCCTCAGTAGGAGCGCTGAATTTTGTGAGCAGTCCGGATGGACTCACTTACATGGTAACCCTGACATTTTGAGAGATGATTTAGGCATTCATGCTGAGAATGAAAGTCCAGAGAGTAATGAGCCAGAAGGGGATGGTGCACATGGTTCAGATGCAGATTCTGACCAGGCACAAGGTTCTTCTCCTAAGGTAGAAAAGCCAGAATCTAGGAGTGTTCCAACATCGCCAGTCAGTAGGCCTAGCAGACAGCAAAAGCGAAGCAGGTCGCCTGCAACACCAAGCCCAAGGGAGGTATCTAAACGGAGGTCTTTATCCCTAGGGGCGCATCCAGATATAAAGTCTGAGACAGATTCTGACAGCCAACGGTCAGAGGGGGCACAAGAGGAACAATTGCGCAGATCAAACCGTGCCACAAAGGGCAAGCCGCCAGAGCGGTTTAAGGTGACAAGTGTATACGTAAATATGGCACAGTGTGAGCCAGATAGCTATATGGAAGTACAACAGCTTCCAAGCTCAGAAGCCGCAAAGTGGCAGGAAGCAATGGAAAAAGAGATGGCTTCAATGAAGTCTCTCGGTGTGTTTACAAGTACAGAGCTTCCGAAAGGGCAACAAGCTGTAGGTTGTCGATGGGTATATCGTTTAAAGCCCACAACTACTGAAGAGTTGCAGTATAAAGCCCGACTAGTTGCAAAAGGGTTTTCGCAGCGCAAAGGTGTTCACTATTCTCAAATCTATGCCCCTACTTCAAGATCGGAGTCACTAAGAATGCTTTTAGCCTCTTCAGCTAAGAAGGGAAATAAGCTGTTTCATTTTGATGTCAATGTGGCTTATTTAAATGCAGACTTACAGGAGGAAGTCTATATGACACCACCACCGGGTTTTGAAGGAGACAAGCCAAACCAGGTCTGGCGCCTACACAAATCCATTTATGGGTTGAAACAGTCCGCCCGTAATTGGAATTCCTGCTTAAATGATGCTCTAGAGAGCATGGGGTTCAGAAAGAGCGCAGCAGATGCGTGTCTTTATCTAAAAGGCTCGGGATGTGAACAAGAAGCAGTCTTGATATTTGTTGACGATTTATTATACAGTGGAAAAGATGATAAACTTGCACAACAATTTGCCACAAAGCTTGGAGAAAGGTTTCAGATAAAATCACTAGGCAATGTATCTGTTTATCTAGGAGTTAAAATTCAGCAAGATGAAAATGGGAACTATTGGCTCAGCCAAGAAGCTAAGATCCAGCAGTTGCTGGAAAGGTTTAAAATGGACAACTGTGCTGGTGTTAAAACCCCAATGGAGTTAAGTTACATAAAGGATGCTCAAGCCGAGCAACAGGCAGAGTTCTCTAATCCCGGGGTTTACCAGTCAGCGATAGGCAGTCTACTCCACATTGCACAGTGGACTCGGCCCGATATAACATATGCTGTCAACATGCTGTGTAGACAAGCTGAAAAACCATCAATGCATGCTTGGCAAGGAGTAAAAAGAGTTTTAAGGTATCTCCAAACTACCAAAAGGTTTCGCTTAAAACTATCAGCAGAGGGCAGCACACAACTTGAATGTTGGGCCGACAGTAGTTGGGCAGATGCTGGACCAGATAGAAAATCAGTGTCAGGAATGGCGATAAAATTTGGAAATGCACTAATTGGTTGGAGATCAAGAAAGCAGTCACTTATAGCTTTAAGTTCAACTGAATCTGAGTTTAATGCATTATCAGATTTATGTAGAGAACTAGAATTTTATAAGCAACTGGTACAAGAATTGTTTGGAGAATGTTCCCTACCTATCAGAGTGTGGGAAGACAATCAACCTTGTATTAAACTAGCTAAATCAGGTCAATTCAAGGCACACACAAAACACTTGTATATCCGTTATCAAAATGTATGCCAAAGTGTAAAACAAGGTTTAATTGAACTAAAGTATTGTCCAAGCCAAGAAAATCTCGCGGACGGTTTTACGAAAGCTTTGAGTCCGCAATTTCATAAATGTTTCTGTTCAGGTTTAAATTTGAATTAAGGTTGGTACAGCTCAGTGTTACGAGCGAGAGGGGGTGTTGCTATCAAAGGGTTAAAAGGTAGCAGAAACGCTCTAATCACTGAGCAGCTGGAGGTCAT
Organism: Podarcis erhardii; assembly: GCF_964252035.2. NCBI lineage: Eukaryota > Metazoa > Chordata > Lepidosauria > Squamata > Lacertidae > Podarcis > Podarcis erhardii. The sequence continues at coordinate 16,371,935 of NC_138515.1, read as the reverse complement.
TAGGCTTCCAGGAACATGAGTTTGTATAAATAGTCAGTCTCCCATGTGTTTGTTCCCTTTTCCCCTTCTCCCTTTTTGGGCGTGTTTGCTGATATGTGTGGTTCGTCGCCGGGGGTTTTTTTGTTTTTGTAAATAAACCTTTCTTTGAGTTCCAAACCACTTGCTCCAAGACTCCTCTTTGAAAAGATACTGCCTCTCCTGCCCTTCTTAAACTGCTGCGCGAAATGCTCTGCTGTAGTGGGACTTGTGACGATGGAAGCGCACTGGGCATTTACATTAAACTAATTAAAGTTTAATGGGACAGGTAATCTGAGAACACATGAAGTGTGGGCTACAAAAACATATATAGTGGTACCTCGGGTTAGGTACTTAATTCGTTCCAGAGGTCCGTTCTTAACCTGAAGCACCACTTTAGCTAATGAGGCCTCCTGCTGCCGTCCTGCCGCCAGAGCCCGATTTCTGTTCTTATCCTGATGCACTATTTCTGGGTTAGTGGAGTGTGTAACCTGAAGCGTATGTAACCTGAAGCATATGTAACCCAAGGTACCACTGTAAATAACTGCAACTTCAGACGGCCCTAAAAGGCAGAAACAAACATTTTCAGGGAAAACGAGACCCTGCAGTATTTTGTGCTGATCAGCAGCTTGGAGGGAGGAGATTGTGCTCCTCAGCTGACCGCAGCTCAGCAGGAGAGAAGAAGGAAAGTGACAGATTCCTGTTGTTGACCTGTCCATAGAGAAAAAGACAAGTTTGTTTCTCCAAGGGTAGCTTGCTGTGTTTCTGTGCTGCACAGAGAGAAACAAGAGTCCCTTTCTCAACGTGCAGCAGAGAAGCAGAGAAGGGACTTTGACTCAACAAAATATGGCCTAAAGGTCCCCCACCCTCTCCTAAAGGGGATAGTCATAGCCCTAGACCAAGTATACACATGTAGGTTATCTACAAACCGCTGGGGGGCTTTTGTTCTTGTCTATATATGTGAAGAGTTCATAGAGGACCACACCAAAACTCCACATATCAGAAGCCACAGAAAACTTGTTGTCCGTCAGTGATTCTGGAGCATACCTATAGCATAAGAAGCCGGGGAGGGGAGGAGAGAAGAGAAAGGGGACAGGAAGGGGAAAAAAGAGATCTATAAAACAAAAACAATTTGACACAACACATTATACCCTTAACAGATCACTTCTGTGTCCAGGGGGGCTGTCTACCAGCTCCATCTGGTACGCCGGCTGAGACCCTACCTGCCTGCGCATTGTCTTGCTAGAGTGGTACATGCTTTGGTTATCTCCTGCTTGGACTACTGCAATGCACTCAACGTGGGGCTACCTTTGAAAGTGACTTGGAAGCTACAACTAATCCAGAATGTGGCTGCCAGACTGGTGACTAGGAATGGCCGCCGAGACCACGTAACTCAGGTCCTGAAAGGTCTACATTGGCTCCCAGTACGTTTCCAAGCACAATTCAAAGTGTTGGTGCTAAGCTTTAAAGTCCTAAACGGCCTTGGCTCTGTATACCCGAAGGAGCATCTCCACCTCTCTTGTTCAGCTCCAAGGGCCTTCTGGCAGTTCCCTCAATGGGAAGTTACAGGGAACTTACAGGGAAGTGAAGTTACAGGGAACGAGGCAGAGGGCTTTCTCGGTAGTGGCACCCGCCCTGTGGAATGCCCTCCCATTGGATGCCAAGGAGATAAACAACTATTTTACTTTTAGAAGACACATAAAGGTAGCCCTGCTAAGGAAAGTTTTTAATGTTTGGTATTTTACTATGTTTTTATATGTGCTAGAAGCTGCCCAGAGTGGCTGGGATGATAATAATAATAATAATAATAATAATAATAATAATAATAATAATAATAATAATGGGTAGGTAGCCGTGTTAGTCTGCCGTAGTTGAAACAAATATATATTTCTTTCTTCCAGTAGCACCTTAGAGACCAACTAAGTTTGTTCTTGGTATGAGCTTTCGTGTGCATGCACACTTCTTTAGATACACTGAAACAGAAGTCACCAGATCCTTATATACAGTGAGAGGGTGGGGAGGGGTATTACTCAGAAGGGTGGTGGGAATGGGTGATTGGCTGATAGGTGTGGTAAACCTGTTGATGACTGTTAACGACTGCAATTGGTTTTACAGGAAAAAGCAAGAGGTGAGATGGCTAAAAATGGCTTTATCATGTATAATGAGATAAGAATCCAATGTCTCTATTCAGACCAGGTCTCTCCATGGTTTTAAGTTTAGTAACAAGTTGCAATTCAGCAACTTCTCTTTCCAGTCTATTTCTGAAATTCTTTTGTAATAAGACAGCTACTTTGAGATCTTGTATAGAATGTCCTGGGAGATTGAAGTGCTCTCCTACTGGTTTCTCTGTCTTGTGATTCCTGATGTCAGGTTTATGTCCATTTATCCTTAGGCGTAGGGTTTGGCCACACCTATCAGCCAATCACCCATTCCCACCCCCCTTCTGAGTAATACCCCTCCCCACCCTCTCACTATATATACTTCTGTTTCAGCGTATCTGAAGAAGTGTGCATGCACACGAAAGCTCATACCAAGAATAATACTCTAGATTGAGTAAGTTTTAGATGCATCGCTTTATTATATTCCAAGGGCCAAATAATTTATGCAGTATTGCATTTCCCCCAAATCATTTGCCTTGTAATCAAGCAGAAGAGAGAAACATACCAAAATATGGGACTCTCTCCTGGTTCCTTGACTTTGTAGTATTCTTTGTCCTGAGGCAAAACTTTTGTCAAGCCAAAGTCTCCAATTTTAACTCTGTTTTCATTCTCCACCAAGATATTCCGTGTTGCTAGATCTCTGTGAACGTATCTTTTTGATCCCAGATACTCCATACCCTGTGCGTACACAAACGGTGTTATGAAATCAGTGTTGATGGGTTTAACAAATACTGACGGCAGAAGAGATGATGAGACATGTAATTCATGCCTGGCTGTCAGAATTCGCCCCCCGCAAATGCTTATGAACATCCCACTTATCAACATAATCCTATGCTATTAGGAAACGACAGACAGGGAGGAATTGGCAGCAGCTGTTCCTAAAGTTCACCATACATCTACCAAACTGTGACCCAAGTACCACTAGATGTCACCATTGTGTCTGCTGCAAAGCAACTGTGCAGAACGCTGAACTGCCCAGCAGCATTCTTAACCTTGCTGCATACAGCACTGACATTATAGACACACAGCTATCATTTTGACCCTGAGAATAGCCTCATCCATTCCACTGATGCTTAGTCCTAGAAATTCTAACTCTTCTCTCTCAGAACCAAACATTTCTTTTACGTGTGTGTTTTTACATGATTCTCCTGTTTTCCACCAACGGGGGTGGTTCCCTGTTCCATTTCTTTACTCCTCCCACATTCATTTCTGCAAATTTCTCCTCATGCATTGGGCGAAACTTGGCCAAGAAATGCCCTGTGTGCCAGAAAAGGCTTGTTTATGTGACGGCTAAGCAGGCAAAATGGGAACTCTGGAGCACAACATGACAACATCTGCAGCATAAATCTGCTGACACCTCTATGCTGTTTGCTGCCTGGCATGAGCGAGTGGAAGAGAAGAGGCAACAGTTGTGTTTTCGATTATCTCCAAGTTTCCTCCAACTTTATGGTTCTATGACCCTGCACTGTACTGGGAAGGAGAACTGCACACAATCTGCCTGAGCGTTTATAGAGTCTGCGGCAAACAGATCTGGTTCTCACACCATTTGCTCCCAGAACAGACTTCGGTAGAGTTCGAGATACCAGTAAAACGTATTACCTTACATATCTGAGAGGCATAATGCAGGAGTTTCTTATGATCCAACCTGTCTTTGTGCTTCTGGAGATAGTCTCGCAAACTTCCGTGGGGCAAGTACTCCATTATCAATTTCAGATTTCTCCGGCCTTCCCAAACACATGACAAAAGGGGGAAAAAAGATTCAAAATTATGCTTTACAGAGCTTCCTTCATATAGCACGTTATAAGCAAAAGGCACAGACCATCTGCAGCATATATGCAGTGGAAGATTCCATTATGGTATTCTTTTGCCCAAAATCAAAATTAGTTAAGCTTGCTGTTTTCCAAATGCGTATAAAGAAACTCTGAACAATGCAAAACACCTAGTTACACGAGGAAGATGTGTTTGATGAGTAGCAAGCAGAGTTACATGCTGCTACTTTAACACAGGCAACACTAAAAGATAAAGTTCAAAACAATGACAGCCCAAAATGGGCTACCCTGGCAAATGCATTTCTGGGATGAAATGCAGTGGTGTGGCAAGGGTTGACAGTGCCCGGGGCTGCATGGAGTGAGAGGGAGTGAAATGGAAGGAATACGCATGCGCATTCAACTGCCTAAATGTGTCCGTGTCACCCAGGAGATTGTAGTCACAGAGACTAAAAAAGAAGAAGAGTTGTTCCATTGTTTGGAGAGGTCACTTCCTGGTTCGCTCTGAGAACATGTTTTCAACGGAGCCCAGCCAACAGGAGCTGTATTGAACCAGCACCCGGTGTTACAATTTTGTGTCCCTAACAATTTTGTGCCCGGAGCAAATACCACTATTGTGTCAGTACAGTGTGTCTGGCCACATTCACATCAGATATTTAAAACCCTATGATATGACTTTAAACCATCATGGCTTCTCCCAAAGGATTCTGGGAGCTGTATCTCGTTAAGGATGCTGCAAGTTCTTAGGAGGCCCTATTCCCCTTCACAGAGCTACGATTCCCAGAATTCCCTGTGAAGAGAGATTTTGACTGTTAAAACCATACAGGGAAATACAGCTCAGGAAGGGAGCTGTTGCTGTAGTGCACAGCAGGCTAGTTTTGGAAATCGTTCCAAGTATATGCTAATAATTGCAGAGACTCTGACAGTGCGATTGTGGTCGCTCTTTAAAATGTGAACAGGAAAGGCCTCGCTCTAATTTAAAAAGTGACTGTTCGGACATCTGTACGCACTGATTCATGCTAATGGGGAACATCTGATAAGTTATCAAGGGACTGCTAGCTTTCGCTTAACATTAGAAAGCGTATGTACCAGCACTGTAGCACACGCCTTTGTACTTCACAATGTTGTCATGTTGCAGAGATTTAAGAATTTCGATTTCTCTTTCGAAGTCTCGCAGGTGTTCTTCCGTGCTGTGCTGAAGCTTTTTAACAGCCACCACTTCCCCTGTGTTGTCCTGTAGTGGGTCATACCGGCACATCTCCACACTGCCAAAATTCCCCTGCAAAGAATATGAATAGAAACATTTATAAATATCAAGCCCGGGGGGGGGGGGGGAGGGCGGGGCAGGGGAGGAACCCTGTACTATTGTTTTGACAGCTGATATATTTATTTTTAGGAGCCACCCAACTCATCCTATAGTTCTAACCTGCCCTGATGGGACTTGATGGGCAACAAAATCCTAGAAATAATTGAAAGAAAATACGACAGGTTGTTTCCCCAGTGCCACACAGCACAATTCATGTCTGCATAATCTAGCTGGTGACACAGCCAGGAATAGGATCCCACTAATGACTCAATAATTGGTCTGTTTTCGCCACCAACTTGGGACTTTGGTAACACTCCAAGTCTAAGATTATTAAGAGTGCACAAAAACATAGTTCTTAAATATTTAAGAACGATGTAAAACTTTATTGTACAAATAATTCCATATTAGCAGAAATTGAGTGACATTTGTAAAGAAAATGATTAGAGGAATATATACAGAGCAGAAAAGAAATGATATTATACAGTACAAATCTGCGTTAAAAAAGAATGTTTATATTACAGTATAATGAGAAGGATGAGGAGGATTGTGTCGATGAACATGTTTATTGTGTAAATAATGTTGTCTTGTCTTTTGATTTTTTTGTTTCGCATCTTTGTTGGTGTTTCCCCCCTTTCTTTTCCTCTTTTTTATTCCTTTATAAATTTTCTATTTTCTGCCTAATTTTCTTTTTCTTCATATGTAAAGAGATAGCATATAATGTTTGTATAGATATGTAAATTTTTAATCAATAAAGAATAATATTTAAAAAAAAGACTGCACAAAAACAGTTCAACAACAACAACATCTCCTGAAGATGAAGGGGGACAAGTTAACTTCACCCATTTGACTTCAGGGGCAGCCTGCATATATACTGTATTTTTCACTCTATAAGACGCACCAGACCACAAGATGCACCTAGTTTTTGGAGGAGGAAAACAAGAAAAAAAATATTCTGAATCTCAGAAGCCAGAACAGCAAGAGGGATCGCTGCGCAGTGAAAGCAGCAATCCCTCTTGCTGTTCTGGCTTCTGGGATAGCTGCGCAGCCTGCATTCACTCCATAAGACGCACACACATTTCCCCTTACTTTTTAGGAGGGGAAAAGTGAGTCTTATAGAGTAAAAAATACGGTATTTAAATAAAGGGAAGCAGAATTGCACATTTAAGAAGAGGGACAGGAAAGGAACAGGCACTGTCAAGACCTAAAGCATCCGAAAGCTGCATGAGCCAAAGGAAAAATATTCCTGCACTTGGTTATGTTTTGACTGCTCAGGGCTGTGATGTAAAGAGATCTGAAGATGTGATGTACAAGCAACAACCCCCCCCCAAAGGCTCAGGGATAAAGGAGGCAGGCTGAACACAAAGGAAGCCCCTAAATTCCCTGCTCTCTTCACATCCAGTGATTTACTGCAAAGGCAGAAAGGTGACAAAGAGGGAAGCATCAAAAGGAGGGGGAAATAGGAAGGGGTTCAAGGGAGAAAACCTGAAGGTAAACCAAAAAAAGAGCTGGTTTAAAGTTAAGAGGAAAGATTAAAATTTAGGGACAAAGGAGGTATGGTGTGCACAACAGAGGCTGCAACCATATCTTGTCATTCTTCGTCTTAAAGAAGAATGCAAGCCTTCTGATAAAAGGGAGGCAAATATCTTGGGATGGAGGTAGCAGTTCCATACTGCTGTTAGGACTCAGCTACATTAGTCAAAAAACAGTGTTTTGAATGCGTTATAAACATGCAACACCAGATGGCGCCAGAGAGAAGGAAATTTTTATATGCGATTTTCTGTAGGGTTCTTTTTTGTTATAACAATCTAATTTCTGACTTATTTAGAGCGCCCCCAATGTGTAGATCCAGCCTTAGAAGTAGAATAGAGTAGGATATTTCTGAACTATCGCCCTCCCCCAAAAAGCTGCACAGATAGGGAGCAGAACAAAAAAACAGTTGCTCTTTCAAAAAGCTGAAACCACTCCGAAAAAAATACATATTAAAGGGCAGTCTCTGTTTCTGTTAAAATAGGTAAAGGGTAAAGGGAGCCCTGACCATTAGGTCCAGTCATGACCGACTCTGGGGTTGCGGCGCTCATCTCGCTTTATTGGCCGAGGGAACCGGCGTACAGCTTCTGGGTCATGTGGCCAGCATGACTAAGCCGTATCTGGCGGACCAGAGCAGCACACGGAAATGCCGTTTACCTTCCCGCCAGAGTATTTATCTACTTGCACTTCATGCTTTTGAACTTCTAGGTTGGCAGGAGCAGGGACCGAGCAACGGGAGCTCATTTTGGGGTTGTTCTGTTGGTGCTACCAGTAAGAATGGCACTGGCAGTAGCTTCCACCTTCCTTAAAGAGGTAAAGGGACCTCTCACCATTAGGTCCAGTCGTGACCAACTCTGGGGTTGTGGCACTCATCTCGCTTTATTGGCTGAGGAAGCCGGCGTACAGCTTCCGGGTCATGTGGCCAGCATGACTAAGCCGCTTCTGGCGAACCAGAGCAGCACATGGAAATGCCGTTTACCTTCCTGCCAGAGCGGTACCTATTTATCTACTTGCACTTTGTGCTTTCGAAATGCTAGGTTGGCAGGAGCAGGGACCGAGCAACGGGAACTCAACCCGTCACGGGGATTCGAACCGCCGACCTTCTGATCGGCAAGTCCTAGGCTCTGTGGTTTAACCCACAGCGCCACCCACGTCCCTCTGTTAAAATAAGCACTTCCAAAAACACTAAGCAAAGTATGCGAATTATTTCAAATTAGCCATGGTTTTCTACTCTATATCTTATTTGTTTCTAACGGTATCGCATATCCTTGCAATAAGACACCCCATCTTCTTACCTTGCCAAGTTGTTGCAAAAATTTCAGGTGCCGCTCTTCAAAATAAGTCGGGTCCCTGGCTTCGAAAGCGCCGGAAAACCCAAGAGCTCCAATTCTCATATTTGGTAACATATCACTTTCTTTCAATAGTTCGTAATCTTGAAGAAAATACGCACACACACACAAAAGAAAATATTATGTTCAGCTAGGCTCCCCTACAGCATCTGAACAGAAACAGATCATCATCAGCAGACAAATGAACTTGTGCAGCCCTAGAAAATATAAACATGCTATCTTAATTTTCAATCATAAAATACTGTCCTGCGTGGGAAGATAATAGTAAAGGTACCCCTGACCAGACAACTCTGGGGTTGCACACTCATTTTGCTCTATAGGCCGAGGGAGCTGGCGTTTGTCCGCAGACAGCTTCTGGGTCATATGGCCAGCATGACTAAGCCACTTCTGGTAAAACCAGAGCAGTGCATGGAAACACCGTTTACCTTCCCGCCAGAGTGGTACCTATTTATCTACTTGCACTTTGATGTGCTTTCGAACTGCTAGGTGGGCAGGAGCTGGGACCAAGCAGCGGGAGCTCACCCCGTTACGGGGATACAAACCGCTGACCTTCTGATCAGCAAGCCCAAGAGACTCAGTGGTTTAGACCACAGCGCCTCCCGCATCCCATGGGAAGATAATAGAAGCAGCCTAATCCCTAGTGCATTTCAAAACTTCCCACACATGGTTCATTTGCTCATTAACTCTACAAGCGCAAACGAATTTTGATACAAGAAGAAAAGTTATGTGTGCAACTCAAATATATCTGCAGACAGACATGTTCTATAGCAGTGGTGTGGGATCTCCTGCCTACAGGTCTAATTAACCCCACTATGCCAGAAATTGGCCCATCCAATCATTGGTCAACCATGCTCACCTTTCCCAAGCCTCTGATGTCATACAACATCAGAGGTGGGGATGCTCAAGCTGAAAAAAATCAAATTTGTGTAATGTGCAAAATGGCCCTGCTTGGTTTAACACAACTTTTAATTATTATTTTTTTAAGTACTATGGGTCTACAGCCTTGCATTTTCCCTTCCCCAACACACACAATTTTAAAATATTGGGTTAAATTGGATAATATTTATTAATAGGCTTCACTTGCTATACGGCAAGATTAAGAGAGATTTATCCATGAAGTAAAGTGTTTCAGATAAATAATACATTACAACTCTATAAAGTGAGCCCAGTGGTGATATTCCCATATTGCAGATGGGCGCTGAAGCTACAAAAGCAGTGACTTGCTTGACAGGGCTCGTGACAGATTAAGGAGCTGAAGTAGGGATTTCTCGATCCATTTTTCTGCCCGGACACTGAGGTCCAGCTCCGAGGTCCTTCTGGTGGATCCCTCACTGCAAGAAGTGAAGTTACAGGGAACCAGGCAGAGGGCCTTCTTGGTGGTGGTGCCTGCCCTGTGGAACGCGCTCCCACCAGATGCCAAGGAAATAAACAACTATCTGACTTTTAGAAGACATTTGAAGGCAACCCTGTTTAGGGAAGTTTTTAATGTTTGATGTTTTATCGTGTTTTTAATATTCTGTTGGGAACCGCCCAGAGTGGACGGGGTATGTATGTATGTATGTATAAATAAATAAATATTATTACTGTATCATCATCATCATCATCATCATCATCATCATCATCATCATCATCATTTCTCGATCCATAGCTCAGGCTCTTAGCCACTAGGCCACACCAGGTCTTATGAACACATTCAGAACAACATCCTTCTCCCCTGCAACAGTTTGCCTATGACAGTGATGGCCAAACTTGGCCCTCCAGCTGTTTTGGGACTACAACTCCCATCATCCCTAGCTAACCAGTGGTCAGGGATGATGGGAACTGTAGTCCCAAAACAGCTGGAGGGCCAAGTTTGGCCATCACTGGCCTATGCAGTAGATTCTACTCTAACTGCAGATCACAAAACATATTGCGTCTCCCACCAAAATTTAGTTACCTCTTCTCCATTAACATACCTGGAGCAAACAAACTGTTAAGGTCACGTATAACCGCTCTAAAAGAGGGTCTGAAGTCTGGCTCATAATCCATGCAGTTGTTTATAAGGTTTGCTAGTTCTGTCCAATTCGGAGCAGGAAGTTGATGCCTATCCTCATAAAACTGTAATTTCTAGAATTCAAGAAATGACGGTGATTTAGGACAATTCTGAGTAGCTTTTTTTGTGGGGAAGAAAAGAGATACATTCAACAGCAAAGGAGATTCTTTTACATGTCCAAGCAAACATCAAATACAACACTTCTTTGTCTCCAACACAAACAACTTCGGTTTAAGAGATGGAGAGGTTCCCTCGTACACACAAATCGTGTCCACATGCTGGTTTTCAAACCATACCATAAAATACAGGGTTTCACTATCAGGGGACATGTTGCACCTGCCACATGGTGCGTATCCTTTGTGCCACGTGACTTTAAATCACAGCGTGTCTGAATCGCCACCAAGGAAATGTCAGGAAAGTGGGAGCATGACAGATTTCACCATAGAGGCCCCAATCTATTTGGAATGAACTCCACACTTATTCTCTGTTTCCCAGAAGAGAAAGAGGAGCAGAAGGAGATTGCCCAAAACTAATTACAGGCTTTATCCAATCGTTGCTTCTGGAAAAAGACTATTGCTTACAAGTTCCCCTGTTTATAGCCAGTGTGGTGTAGTGGTTAAGAGCAATAGACTCGCCATCTGGGGAACCGGGTTTGTGTCTCCACTCCTCCACATGCAGCTGCTGGGTGACCTTGGGCTAGTCACACTTCTCTGAAGTTTCTCAGCCCCACTCACCTCACAGAGTGTTTGTTGTGGGGGAGGAAGGGAAAGGAGAATGTTAGCCGCTTTGAGACTCCTTCGGGTAGTGATAAAGCGGGATATCAAATCCAAACTCAATCTCCCTCTCCCTCTCTCTCTCTCTCTCTCTCTCTAGTTTAAATAAACCTGCCTAGCAGGCTAAGGAATCTTTCCTAAACATTAAACCCGATGAGGGGCAGAATCACATGTGGAAGCTGCGTCCAAATACTTTAACCGTGGCTTATGCCCATCGCTGCACAGTATGTTCACCAAGACAAAGATGTTCAACTTCACATGGTACTTACTCTTTGAGAGTCCAGCAAACTCAGAGGCTTGTCTCCTCCGCTGCAGATTTCCCACAGAGTGGTTCCAAAACTCCACTTGTCCGTTGCCAAACTCAGCTGCTTTGGATTTTCGATACATTCAGGTGGAACCCATGGTATTCTCTCAAGGAGAACTAGGCAATCATGAAAAAAAACAAGGCAATTTGTTACTAGGATGAATCAGAAAGCATTTGATTTATTTACTTTTTTTGGTAGGATGATTTAATTGCTGCTCAACTGTATTAGGTAATCTCTGAGGACCTCTGGTGCAAATGTGGTCTATAAATATCTTTAGGGCTCGTAAATGACAACAAACAAGCAAACAAATTTGAAGCTCCATGTCTGCGGCCTTTAAGAAATATTTTAGAAATTCTCACATGTAGACTTAAGCATAAGAGGCATGAGCTAAAGCGTGTAAACACAGAGAGAGGTTTTGATTCTCTTGGTTCCTTCAGATAAAAATCCTAATCCCAAGGAATTCAATTTGTAAGGAAATAGAGAAAGGGTATCTCACGTTACTCTTCAGGCGAGGCAAAAATGCTTTAAATCCAACAAATGGATCAGGGGCAGTTTGTTTGGTGTCTTCCAGGTGGACTCATCCTGCTGGCTGGGTCTACTGGGAGCTGGAGCTCAGCATCATATAAAATACATTGCACTGGCTACTCCTGAACCAGATTTACCTTTTTCAGAGTGTTGAAGGGGGATTCTCAGTGGGTGAAAGACTAACATTGGCTACAACTCTTTAAGAACTGAAACTGATGGGTCTATTCTGTTGGGTTTTCCATTTCCAGCAGTATTTTCATACCGGTTTCAATAGAATATGCATTGCTCATTTTGCGCAATAGGTGTGCCCGCTGGCATGGAAATAGTTTTAAGTAGCAAAATGATGCCGGCAACAGAAAAAAACAAAAGCACGCCCCACGCTTGTGGGAGGTTCATGGCTTCCCAAACAAGAACAGCTGTACTCAACGAAATGAATTTTAAGTGCAATGAGAGGAGGAGATAATCACTCAAGGACATTTTCAAGGTAGCAGGTGAGCTGCTGAAAGGGATGAGTCAGAGACTTACTGTCTTTTGGCAAAACTGTAATGCTGATACCAGGATCGCTGAGCTTGATAAAAGGAAGGTTCCCGGATTTCCTATCTTCTTCTCTGATAAGCAAGATGTTTTTTGCACATACGTTCCCATGAACAAGGTTTTTATCTTCCTGATAAAGGCAAACAAGCATTGCTTATTTTTCCTCCTGAGCACAGATCAACCGCCAACTTCCTAACTGCATTTCAAGCTGACACATTTTTACATAAGCAAACACTTCAAGAAATGGACAGAAGAAGGAACTGAGACGCAGTTTTAAATGGCTAATTTACACAGTGCAGTGCCTGGCTTGAATTTAGTGGCAGCAGTCCAGCACCTCATTAAATGCAGTGAAGGGGAGCATGGCAAACTTCACCACAGAGGCCCTAATCTATTTGGGACAAACTCCACACTTACTCTCTGTTTCCCAGAAGAGAAAGAAGAGCAGGAGGAGATTACCAAAAACTAATTACAGGCTTTATCCAGTCGTTGCTTCTGGGGAAAGGCTATTGCTTACACAAGTCTGCTTTACTCCTACTTTCCCCTGTGATAGGAATTTTATGGTCTTAGATATATGATAATGTTCATAAGTGTACCAACCAAGCACATACATAGATCAGCACAGGAAGGCCAACCTGGAACCATTTTTATTCCTAAACTGAGCAAATGTTTTCTCTGCAAGGTCAAACTGGAAAAGCCTCCCCATTGTCTTTTCCTTCACAAATCCTATCTTAAGGGTATGTCTGTGTTTAAATAGGGTGTGAGCCTGTGACCTGGCCCAGGAACTAAGTATTTATCACTACAAAAGAATGGCCAGGCTCCCCAGGCAATCCAATCAAGTAACCTGCCAGACAGGGGATAAACAAGGGCAGGAGAAAGACAATATTCAAATTTCTGTTTTAGACCGCCTTTTCTGTGATGTAGGTGTGATGTATTTGAGGGGTGGTCTTAGGTTACACCCCTTCTGTGATGTATGTATGATGTTTCTGGGGGTGGTCTTCATCTACAGGGTGGCAATTTCAAAAGTCTTTATAAGGACTTGCACACCATTTTTTCTGGGTCCCTCCTCTCTCCTGCAGGTGAGGGGAGCACCCTGTTGCAACAGACCAATAAAGGCCAAGCCTACAGGCTGCTGTTTTGCTCCAAGTTATCCTGGTTGGTGTCTTTGTTTTTTGTCCAAGGGAGCCCTCAGATTTTTCCGTTAACACCCCCCACAGATAAAGCAGAAGTTTCCTGCATTTGTTTAACAGCACAACTCAGATCATAGTCTTATCACACGTAAGACACCAGATTTTTAAAGGAGTGAGCATGAAAACAAGACGTGTGTGTAAGCTGTCTGGATCCTACAAAGAGAAACACCAATGAATATGTCTAAAAAATCTTCACCAATATCCACTAGGGGTAGGGGGAGCGAATCCCTGACCTTCGGCATTTTGCTAGGGGGAAATATAAAATACTTACAAAAAAATGCATTGCCAATGCCAGCTGCTTTGCAACTTCCAGCTTCCACAAGATGTTTATAGAATTTTTATTCTTCTTCAAATAAGTATCCAATGACCCAAATTTCACATATTCCTGTACCAGAATATCTAATTTGAAACATAGGTGCAGACCATGATTAATAATAATAATAATAATAATAATAATAATAATAATAATAATAATAAATGGAATTTTAAGCCAGCCTTGCTTTCAAGCCACAATTCCTTCCAGCCACATTTGAAAACATCTGTTTCATCCCTGTAGACTGGTTCATGCTGCAAAATATGGAACTGAGATTCTTTGTTTCCTCAGCAAAATTAACGATGAGCCATTCTTGGGACTCAAGAGATTGTAGAAATGTTTTCTAGTTTTCACCCCATCACAAATCACTTAAACGTCAACACAACTTTGTTCAGATATACAGAGAATGCAACCACGAAAAAGCTACACCATGAAGTGAAAGGTAAGATTCTGATGTAAAACTTTTAATTACATACTGTCAGTGTATTAGTGCATACTAGCTATAGTTTCTATTATTTCTTTTCAACAACTGTTTGGTTTATTAAGTTTTGGGTTGTTGTTTTTTTAATGGAAAGATCTATACAGTGGTACCTTGTTTTGAGCCTGTGATCCATTCCGGAGCCCTGGACGCTCAACGAAAGGGATGTTCGACAAAGCGCCGTTTGAGCTTCTGCGCATGCATGAGCGGCAAAACCAGAAGTAACCCGTTCTGGTACTTCCAGGTTTGCCGCGGACGTTTGCCGAAATGGATGCTAGACAAGGCAGACGTTCACGAAGGTATTACTGTACCAGACATGTTCAACCAGTCGACCGCAATGTACAGTTAGACCAATGGGGTGTTCCAGATAGATCGCCAGAGTGGTCCTGATCGATTGTGGGATTTAATAAAGTGATCGCTGGGGTACTCCTGATCGATTGTAGGAAAAAATTAACTGGGCAATGAATGTCGCCGCTCCCTGCCCCTGGTGCAAGGTGCCATCGCTGTGAAAGCTTGTCTTCCCTGTGGCACAGCAGATTAAGTGGCGTGACAGATTAAGTTTGAGAATTGGGAAACAATTTTGGGAAACAATATATAACAAGATGAAAAAAATGTTCAGATATTCATTTAGGAAAACACCAGAAGGTTTTCTATTGGGAATAGTACCAGGAAGTCTAAAGGAAGAAGACAATACATTATATTTATATGCAACAGTAGCCTCAAAGCTATTGATTGCGAAAAAGTGGAAAAGTGGTATTATACCAACAAAAACAGAGTGGCTTGCCAAATTATGGGAGTATTACAATATATCCAAAACAATTAGAGAAATTGGAAGGATCTCAAAAGAGAAGATAGACAGGGACTGGAAGGTGTTTAAAGGATACCTGCAAAACCATATTGAAAAATCAGAACTCCTATTAGAATAAACAAGTTCCGTTTTAAATACTGAAATACTAAATAAGATGGATAACAATGTGTAATAGAAAAAGAAGCATGCAATTAGGTTAAAGGTGTGTGAAAGAAAGCAATAGAAGTGGAAAGAAATTGCAATTGAGTAGATTGGAAGTCTAACACAAAGGTGGGGTGAGGGGTGGTGGATGGTGATGGGAAAATTATCTGTGGGATTGAGTGTACGTATGTTTGAACATTTTTAAGGATTGTATGAAATGTATGTTTGTGTGCTTGTATATTCGCAATATGTGTGCATTAATGCTGAATTATTTTAATAATAAAAACTTTTTTAAAAAAAGATTAAGTTCGAGAACCAAGGTACCACTGTACAGCCGGGAACAAACTGATTACACCAACCTAGGGCATTTGTATCTCTCACTGTTTCGCACCGACACTTGTAGTTCCTTGCCAGACAACATGTACCTGATAAGAAGGCAAATGTGTTCGGAAATAGTAATTTGCATAGGTAAAGGTAAAGGGACCCCTGACCATTAGGTCCAGTCGTGACCGACTCTGGGGTTGCGGCACTCATCTCACTTTATTGGCTGAGGGAGCCGGCGTACAGCTTCCAGGTCATGTGGCCAGCATGACTAAGCCGCTTCTGGCGAACCAGAGCAGCGCATGGAAACACCGTTTACCTTCCTGCCGAAGTGGTACCTATTTATCTACTTGCACTGGTGTGCTTTCGAACTGCTAGGTTGGCAGGAGCAGGGAACGAGCAACGGGCGCTCACCCCATCGCGGGGATTCAAACCGCCGACCTTCTGATCGGCAAGTCCTAGGCTCTGTGGTTTAGCCCACAGCACCACCCATGTCCGTTAGCTATTTGCATACAGGGAGGTAATAACAGAACCCCAATTAGGGCACACAAACCAGTTAATTGGCTTTACTCACTTTCTTCTCCGTAGACACAAACTCCATAATTTAATACCAAGTGCTTATAGGATAGTTGGCTCATCATGCTTGCTGCTTCGAAAAAAGACTGCAAGAGATAGGGAACAATAATTAGCAGAGCAAACCCTATTGGGAACTCTTTGGAATAAAACTTAATTAAAAACCACCTGCACTTTCACATAACTTCAGCTCCCCACCTTCCGCAACGATATGGTGTAATTAAATATGGTGCCGTTGTTCTCTGCAGGCCTGTTTTTAATCATTGTTTCTCACAAGGCCTAACTGCTTTAATAGTGAATCATGTCAATTTACTGGCAGTAGGAAAATCCCCCATGAGGATACAAGGACTCTTACATCTGCCCACAGCAGGGGGTGATGATGGTGCCAGTTTTCAATGCATGTAACAATGCATGACAGCTCCAACCGATGAGTAACTGGCAAGCATTTAATTTTCAAAAGACTAAACTCAGGGGGAACTTCTGTCAGCTACCACATTCAATCAGATTGATCAGGCTTGACCTCACGTTACACAGAGACACTGTGAAAATGTCCATGTTTATCTCATGAACACCTGATTGTGTGAAACAGCAATCATCCCAGACAGGGCCAGATTGAGGTTTGATGAGGCCCTAAGCTACTGAAGGTAATGGGGCCCTTTATATGTCCAGCTGTCCTTTGTCAACAACAAATTGTCACTGTTTTTTGTGTTGAATACAATGGTACCTCGGGTTACATACACTTCAGGTTACAGACTCCGCTAACCCAGAAATAGTACCTCAGGTTAAGAACTTTGCTTCAGGATGAGAACAGAAATTGTGTGGTGGTGGCGTGGCAGCAGTGGCAGGCCCCATTAGCTAAAGTGGTGCTTCAGGTTAAGAACAGTTTCAGGTTAAGAATGGACCTCCGGAACAAATTAAGTACGTAACCAGAGGTACCACTGTATATACTATATGGTAACTTATGGACCTTATAGGTTGAGAAAGGCTGCTCTAGGGGACATGGATGTTCTGAAAGGTGGTTTTGATGCCCTGGGATCTTCTGGTAAAGGGCTGTATATAAATTGAATTCATCATCATCATCATCATCTTAAAAATTAAAGCTGAGATCCCATATTTGCTGAACTCTGCATTCCTGCTCTGCTGAACTAGCCCTGCATATGAACTATTAAGCATATTACCCAAGGAGTGCAAATACAAACCTCAGAATAATTCCTGTGCACTTTATCCAGGACTTTGAGCAGCACTTCAGTCTGATACAACTTGCCATAGTCGCCTACTTCTTTCCTCACACCTTTGAAAATTTTAGTGAAGGTGCCCTGGCCAAGGCTTTCGTTCTAAAAAAACCACAAATAAATAAAGGGGGGGGGAGTCAATCGTCTGCAAAATCCCTTCACGCCGATTTTAAACAAAAGCATACCTAGTTTCAAGACTAATACAGGCGCTGTCTCAGCTGAAAGGAAACAAATCATAATGTAAAAACAGTTTAGCTTAATAACTGAACAGATCAAATGCTTCATTTAATGGCATATTCCGCGAGAGAGGCTTTGAGACCAATCCTTGTGGGTTCACCCAAATGGAAGCACAACTGAGTTCAGAGAAATTACTTCCATTTGACTGCACAAACTTGCTTTGAAGCTATTCACCATTTGCCCTGCAAGGAGCCACCTTGAACGGTGTTGCTGGAATGCAAAAAATGACTTCTCTGAGGGTGAGTGGATAGACTAGGGTAAGCTAAGGGCTTCTCATTTTCCCTCCTGGGGAGAGAGCCCCAAGTGATCCTACATGAAGTCATTGGGAGGGAGGGAGGAAGTTACACCAAGGGAGGCCCTTTTGCTGTTAGACAAGGAAAATTATGTTATTTGCGAGTTTCTGTAATTGCGTTGGCAGCCAGGAAATCAACAGCCAGATGTGTGGCTGAATTCCAAATGTCCCTTTAAATCTTTGCTATGGTTTACAACATGGGACGCGGGTGGCGCTGTGGGTTAAACCACAGAGCCTAGGGCTTGCCGATCTGAAGGTCAGCGGTTCAAATCCCCGCGACGGGGTGAGTTTCCGTTGCTCGGTCCCTGCTCCTGCCAACCTAGCAGTTTGAAAGCACGTCAAAGTGCAAGTAGATAAATAGGTACCGCTCCGGCGGGAAGATAAATAGCGTTTCCGTGCGCTGCTCTGGTTCGCCAGAAGCGGCTTAGTCAGGCTGGCCACATAACCCGGAAGCTGTACGTTGGCTCCCTCGGCCAATAAAGCGATATGAGCGCCGCAACCCCAGAGTCAGCCACGACTGGACCTCACGGTCAGGGGTCCCTTTACCTTTACCTTTACCTTTATGGTTTACAACAGGGCTGGGAGATATCTTGTTTTCAACATCGTGACATACCACCAGCCCAAAAATGTGATATACAAATAGATCACAATGTCTGAAATTAAGGATGGAGCTATGTAGAAACATTGGCTGGCTTCATGGCTTTTCCCACATTGTGATTTTTGCCAGCGCCTGCTCTTGTGATTCGCTGCTGCCCTACATGAAGCAGGAGAGAGCTGAGCTGGCAGAATTAACAGGGGTGAAGGAATTGAGAGAAGCCTTGGTTGGCTTTGCAGTTTTCCCCACATTGCTATTTTTGCACAGCACACACCATGATTCGTGTGATATATTGCCAAGTCAAAAATTATGAAACCGGTATCACAATATGGACCTCAGACTGGTTTTGGACAGTATATCAAATATCGATATATAACACCCAGCCTCAGTTTACGGCTAAAGAAATAAAATTGTTGCTGCTGCTACTACTACATGGGGTAGTAACTTCCATTTAATTCAAGGGGACTTGAATTTCAGAGGAAAGTGGCCTAGGGTGAAGTTGCCACACAAACATCTCTCTGATATATGCTGGTTGTCTCTCTGTCTCTCCCCTTCCTGGCTGATGCATGCACTATTATTGGTGGAGAGGCTTCAGGAGTGTAATACTCTATTAAGTTAAAAGCCACAAAACTAAATTGGTTAATTTGCTTGAGAACGGACGGTAGGTAGGCTGGAAGGGCTACTGAAAAGAAAATATGATGATTAGGACATCACTCAGTTTAAACTTCCACATTTATCTTAATAAAAAAAGTATGAACCCACATTAAAAAGAAAAACCACACATGCTGATTTTCAATTAATTTAGTCACACAGCAAATGAATTTAACGGAGTGAACACTTCCACTTCCAGGTGCACTTATCACAATAAATACCTAGTTTTCTGTAAATACAATTTCCCACCGATATGCACATTATTTCCAGTAACACACACCACTGAAAAAACAACTCTGGTGCCTTTAAATTAATGGGACTTAATTCAAAGGACTGCGCTGAGGATCAGAGTATTACACAAACAAGAAGATACGTCTCGTGAACTTACAAAGATCAGGTCCTCATTCCGGATTTTGTGAAAGACCATCTGGTTGACGTTATTATGCCTCTGCAAGGTGGGCGATGAGGGCAAGTCAGAAATTCCATTGCTCCTGAAGACAAGGAGGTTGGACTTATCTGTAACGAGAAGGTTAACAGAGTCCTGGTTCACAAACAGACAGACTTAATTTCACTTTATTTATTATATTTATATTCCACCTCCTCCTCCTGGGAGCTCATGGTTTTCTCCTCCCCATTTTTGACCTCACAACAACCTGGTGATGCAGGTTAGGCTGAGAGACAGTGATTGGTCAAATGTCACCTGGTGAGCGTCATGGCTGAGTGAGGATTTGAACCCTGGTCTCTCAGACTGAAGTCTTGCTGACTTGCAGCTGAACATGTACATTGTTGCCACTGTAAAATTATATCTTTAGTTTTGAGCTGAAAATATGTAAGAATTCCATCTGCAATGGATCATTAACATTACACACACACACACACGTTGGTGTTGACCTTTAAAGCCCTAAACGGCCTCGGTCCAGTATACCTGAAGGAGCATCTCCACCACCATCGTTCTGCCTGGACACTGAGGTCCAGCACCAAGGGCCTTCTGGCGGTTCCCTCACTGCGAGAAGCCAAGTTACAGGGAACCAGGCAGAGGGCCTTCTCGGTAGTGGCACCCACCCTGTGGAACGCCCTCCCATCAGATGTCAAAGAGAACAACAACTACCAGACTTTTAGAAGACATCTGAAGGCAGCCCTGTTTAGGGAAGCTTTTAATGTTTAGTAGACTATTGTATTTTAATATTTTAATATTCTGTTGGAAGTCGCCCAGAGTGGCTGGGGAAACCCAACCAGATGGGTGGGGTATAAATAATTTTTATTATTATTATTATTATTATTATTATTATTATTATTATTATTATATTATGCGATCAATAAGACCAGGAGGCAAGTGCTAGCTAGTTTACTTGCATCTGCCAAACTATTGGCAAAGTATTATTTCGTTTCACATTTTTCAACAATGAAAACTTGCCATTTGAAGGGGGAAGAGAAGAATCAGAATTCCCCATTCAGCCATGAAGCTTCCTAAGTTGCCTTGAGTCTTTCAATCTAACCTACTTCACGGGGTCGTTGTAAGAATAAAATGGGGAAGGAGAGAAGCCTATCACCCGGAACAGTAGGATAAATACGTAAGAAGAGCTCCACTTTCTCTCTAACAAGATCATTAGCAGTTTTAGAATCTCTCTGTGCAAAACTGGGAATAGCGTAGCACTGAAATAACCTTTGCCTACACATGCAAACTACATCCATTCTATATCACATTTTACATCCTTGATTTAAAAAGCGGCTTGTCGTGTAGCATTGGGTTCGTGATGGTGGGGAAATGTTGTTGCAGAAACACAAGTCCAAAGCTAACCTCGTAGAATTGCAGAGTTAGAAGGGACCCTGACGATCTAGTCCAACCCCCTGGCAATGCACAAATCGCAACACAGGGTCTCCCATCCAATCTGAAACCCATAGGGGACTCTGCTTAGCTTGGCCAATGTGCCAGCAGTTTTACTGCTGCACAACCAGGGGGATATAGTACAGGAGACTGCAACCCTATTTCCTCATACCGTTCAAGCAGTATTGCTGTTCCACTTCTGGCCACAAAACAACTTTTTTTAATCGTTCCCTCCACAGACCAAATCCAAATATTATTAAACAATCCTGCCTCATCTGCATTAGCCATGGTTGCACAGGGCATGGCTAGGTCTCGCCCTGACCTAACCAGTGATCCACGCGACGGTCACCTCCAGACTTGATTATTATAACTCACTCTACATGGGGCTGCCCTTGAGACTGACCCAGAAACTCCAGTGGGTGCAGAATGCCGCAGCGAGACTCCTTACGGGGTCCTCGCCGCAGGATCACATTCACCCGGTGCTATACCAGCTGCACTGGCTCCCGGTGGAGTACAGGATCAGGTTTAAGGTGCTGGTTTTAACCTTTAAAGCCCAAAACGGCCTAGGACCCTCGTACCTATGGGACCTCCTCTCCTGGTATAGCCCATGGAGGACCTTAAATAAAAATATCTTGGAGATACTGGGCCACAGGGAAGTTAGGCTGGCCTCAACCAGAGCCAGGGTTTTTCCGGCCATGGCCCCAATCTGGTGGAATGCTCTGTCACAAGAGACCAGGGCCCTGCGGGTCTTGACATCTTTCCGCAGGTCCTGCAAGACAGAGCTGTTCCACCAGGCCTTTGGCCAAGGCACAGTCTGACCTCCTTCTGTAATCCTCATAGAACTCTAGCCCAATGGTTGCCATTAATTTGACTCTGAATTGATTTTAGAATGAATTGATTTTAGAATATATTTCAATTAATTGATTGTGATTTTATGTAAACTGTGTTATTTTTACTGTTGTTAACCACTCTGAGCCCGGCTTTGGCTGGGGAGGGCAGGATATAAATAAAATTTTATTATTCTTATTATTACACCAGAGATGGGGAACATTTGCCCCTCCAGATGTCTGATTTCCATCAGGCCTAACCAGAAAGGGATGCAGAGTTCTAGTACCAACAACATCTGCATAGCACAGGTTCCCTACCCCTAAAACCACTCCACCTACAAGCAGAATTCTATACTTGGAAAGAGGGCAGCTTCCCACATCTGTAGTTTGTTTTGCAGCCTGCTTTCTTTCCCCTTTCCTCAAACCCACGTCAGTCACCGCAGTTCCTTCGTGGCAGAAAAGGCCCTCTGCAGAATGCTACAAAAGGGGATCGAAGGAAGACTGTGGCTGTGCTGAACCACAGCAGAGAGGGATCTTGGTCTATCAAGATGAAGGCCCTGCTGCAGAATCAGAGACTGTTTGGGGTGATTGAGAACCCCATCCCTGCAGCACCAACGTGTGCTTGGGAGTCACAGAATGTGAAGGCCAAGACGGCTATAATTCTGTGTGTTTCAGATTCCCAACTTGTGCATATTCAAGATTTAGAGTACGCACGAGAGGTTTGGGACATGTTGCGAAGGAGAAGCCAATATTTCTTTTACGGGATTTCCAGAAGTTCCTGCAGAAGAAAGGGATAAGACACAAGATTGCTGCTTCCGCAGAAGCGTGGAACAGAGGTGTCTGTGTTAGGGTGAACAAAGAATTGCAAAAGGGAATGCAGGCGCAATTGCTTAGTTCACATCTGCCAAATGAATACTGGGCGGAGTCGCTATTGTCGTATACTTATACGTGGTTGAGAAAGTTTTCAAAAGAGTTGGGAAGTTCTCCTTTTGAGAAACTGTTCCATAGAAAACCTTCTGTTGCCCATTTCAAGGTTTTTGGGTCTCATGTGAGGACAGAAGCTCCAGGTGGAGTAAAGAATGCCAGAGGCATTTTTGTGGGTTATGAAAAGGGTCTCTACAGAGTAATTTTGTCTGAGTCTGGTCAGGTGATTCTCACAAAATTTCTAGAGAGTGCTCCTGAACAGTAGAGAGTGATTGTTCACACATTTCACACAGGAGATGATGATTCAGATGATGATGATGATTTTACTGATTACAGTGGTACTGATGATGACAGTAGTAGCTCAAAGAGCTCAGTTGACACAGTCATTGAGAGGAAATCTCACATAATGGCTAGACCCTCAGAGGTAGAGGACGAACCACTGATTACCCTTAGTACTGGTTCTCCAGAGAGTTCAGAGGCTGAGCCAGAAAGCAGAAAAGATCAGCACCTCATACGTAGGTCTGAGAGAGCAACAAAGGGTGTACCACCCAAGAGATATTCAAAGGAGTTTGCCAACTTAGCTATTGCATGTGTTGCTGTTGTAAACAACCGAGGACAGGTTGAAGCTGTGTCTAAGTCAGAGACAAAGGCACAACAGAGAGTTGCTAACCAAGGTAATGCAGATGCACTCATTCCTTGGAAGTCACACAACCAGAGAGGTACATTGGCGAAACCAATGGCGGGTAGTTCCAAGGGTGGAACTGAAACAACAGGGGAATGTTATATGTATAACAACTGTTTGTTTTCTTCTCTGGATCACGCTTTGCTCGCAGCACGCATTGATTCTTTGGGGGGAGGATGTTACCAAAAAGGAGCAATGCAGCAGCGAGCAGCAGCTTCTTCAGCTGCAGGTGGCTGGAAAGCCAGACAGGATGTTGATGTTTGTGACTGTTGCCATGGCAAGAAAGGGGCAGTCCATTCACCATACTGAGCACCGGATGTTAGCTCAGTGTGTGTCATCTGACCTGTACTGGAAGTACATGGGTGAAATATATGCTCTCTGCTGTGGATGTGAAAAGAGTGCAGACATGTTTTCTCTGTACTGCTGCTAAAGACAGAAATAAAAAGCATGTAGATACATTTCTGTCTGTATCCTTCCCCTCCCTGGGGATGCAGGAGGAGAGTGAAGGAGTGGTGTGTTCTTCTCACATCTGGGAAGGATCGCCGATCACAGACCTCGCCTGTTTTCCTGCCGGGAGTCGCAGGGGGAGGTCAACAAGGAATTCAGCCGGTGCCTGGAGCGTGGCACATTCCTCTGACCGAGGCAGGATTCCAACACTCAGTGCTGGTTGTGACTTCTGCACGGTTACAAGAGCCTGAGCTGCACCTGAATTTGGCCCCAGAGCCAGGAGTGGCTCTGAAACACCTAGCCCTCAGCTCTATGAGTATCTGTACTTCTACAGTACCTTAGCTATCAGGCCATTTATTAAAACCAACCAGATTACAGAATGAATGAATGAAATTAATAAACGGCCTAAAAGAAAAGGAAGTGTCTAAGTCACCACCACCATGGGCCACAAATCCCTGTTGCTTTTATTACTCATGCCACGTTTTGGAGCTTGAGTGTGTATTAGTTATTACGTCAAGTAGATTCTATATTGTATATGACACCGCCCATCATAGAAATGTATAATATACTGAATGCTATCTATAGTCCACATAGATAAAATAGATTAATCAAGCCACTCTATTAAACTGAGACCCTGCTTTTGAAAAGTCTGACTCCAGTTCTATGACTTTATTGTTTTCATTGCAGAGTTTTGTGTTTTTCTCATTTCAAACCCCCTCCCCCTCGGTGCAATGTATTCATGTTTTTACATGTCACTCCAGGCATATTACAGAAAAGCAAGGTCTAAAACCAAAAACATTAACACCACCGCTTAAGGGAGTTGTGAATCATTTACCTTTTGGCTTTGGAGGGCAACATCTGGTAAACTGAAAAATTATACTGTCTGACCGGACAGTTTCTGTCCGATAACAGTTCAAGAGATCCATGAGGTTTGTAAAACTTCTTCTAGTTCCAGTGAGATTATATTCGCCATTCTCATTTTTTGTGATCAAGCAATGCTTATAGTCCGTGGTACTGTCCCGCTGAAGATTAAGAAACGGTAAGAAAGATGTTGTTTTAAAACCGCTCTTTTGTTTATAATATTTAATTTAAATTAGGAATCATACATTTGTAGACAAAATGGCGTCATCCATGCATGAGAGGGAGGTACCAGCATAACAGGCTCAGAGAAACCCCCAAAACTTAAAGAACAATAATAAAAACTTTAGTGACACATCCAGCGGATTCATGTGGGAGTTTATTCTGCATTCCTGATGTTCACCTAACTATTAATTTCTGCATTATATTTGAGCCTTTACCTGACAAAAAAGCCACTTCCAGAAATATAGCAGATTATAGCACAAGTTTAGCGCTAATTTCTGTGTTATTTACGAATGGTTTTTTTTCCCTGGAAGCAAACATAACAGAAACAAGTACTAAATTTGAGCTATGTTTCCAGAAGGGGCCTTTACATTGTGTGGAAACTCAAATATAACACGGAATTTAACAGAATCAGAAATCAACAGAATCTGATTATCCTGGAAGATGACATGGTTTGCTGGCACTGTGAACAGAAGCATGTTTTGTTGCAGGTTCCACCTGTATCTGTCAATATTTTAACATCACACACTGCATGTCATTTGATGAACAGCAGAAAACCTGTCCTTTGATGGTTAAAGCAAGGATATAAAACCCCAACCTTATCAGATGCTTTTATCAGACACTTGAGACCTTGAAGAGTCTGCTAAGGTTCCCTAATATAGTCTGGCAAATTTGCTCTTTTTTTTTTTAAACTAATTTTTAACTAAAGAAGCTGATCATTTTCCAAGGAATAATTAGGAATTGCATTTTGAATATAGCACTTTCATTTGTAGTTAAAACTAACTATGTTATATTAAGCAACTGCACAGATATAAGCAAATAAATCTTTTTTTTAAGAGTAGCTAGTGAAAGTACGTAGAAAGCCCATACTCATATGAAAATAGCATCAATCTCTTGTTACTTGTAGCACAAATGATGCCTCGTTACCTACTGATTGTGCCGATATGCTAATATTAATACAGGTTTATTTTTAAGTCACAAATAGAAGATATGACTAAATTCTAACAGTTAAATTACCATTACTCAGTGCCTGAATGAACATGTCAGAAGAAAAGGAAAGTTTTATTTCTTCACTTTTTCCTGATCTTTGCAGACTGACATGGGTATGTGCACTGTTCACAAAGCACAGAGATTACTGAGAACTAGAGGTGGCTGAGCTTTTTAAAAATTATTCAAAAGCACAGTGGTTTAACAGGTAACACTTATAATCAAAGTTACTCTGAATCCTCTCTCTCTTGTTCACAGCCAAAGTTAACAGCGTATTCTGCTCCTCTTTACTAACCTGCACTGCAAAGGTAAGAAAGTATTTCCTGAACTCCTTTGGACTGCAACGAAGAACGTAATAGCCCGTCTGATTGCCAGCTTTCTTCAGTTTATTGATTGCGAAGTCCATGCTATTTTGGAAAAACGAGAGGGAGGGAGCACAAGTGTTAAAAGCAAGCTTTTAAAAGCTAGCAACCTTTGAGCTATGCAGAACATCTAGAGATTATCATATTTCTATCCCCGGTAAAAGTCTGTGACCATCCACTTACAACTGTCTACATGTTACAACATCTGGGCACTTCTGGCAAACTCCTTTGGCAGAGTGAAAGGGAAATGGACTTACTATGAATTTCTAAAGTGATGCTAGAGAACAGTCTCCCCTCTGAGTACCCCGTTGCTCAGTCCTTGCTCCTGCCAACCTAGCAGTTTGAAAGCACGTCAAAATGCAAGTAGATAAATAGGTACTACTCTGGCGGCAAGGTAAACGGTGTTTCCGTGCACTGCTCTGGTTCGCCAGAAGCGGCTTAGTCATGCTGGCCACACGACCCAGAAGCTGTACGCTGGCTCCCTTGGCCAATAAAGCAAGATGAGCACCGCAACCCCAGAGTCGGCCACGACTGGACCTAATGGTCAGGGGTCCCTTTACCTTTACCCAAGAGCAATCTTCAGATGCTTCCTATAGCTGTATTTCTTCCCAAACCGGGGTGGAGAATAATAATAAAAATAAAAAAAGAATGGAAAGGACAGAAAGTAGAGCTCAAAAGAGCTCAAAAAAGACAGTCTGCAACTCTTGCCCAACCTGGAGGTGGGGACAATCCTTTGCCTTCCACTAGCAAGGAGGTGTTTTCTACCCCTCTGGTTAACAGGCTGAGAAATCCCTATGACGGACTTTTAACTGAAGCGCACAGAGACACTTAGCTCTTCAGAACCAGGCAATACTACACAACAGCACAAAAACAACCCTCACAGCCGGAAATATTTCTTTTTCCTCAAGCCTATGGAAAAGTTCACAAGAAGAGAACACTTAGCCCAAAAGCAATTTCCTTTGCTAGCAATGTTCTGTGCTCAATTCCAGATATTGATATCTGAATTGCCTTTTCTTCCTCCACAATTTCAAATTCTATTTCTGCCAGATCCTGCAGTGAACCTATTAAGAAGTTCTCTGTCTATGACCGCATATACCATCACCATGGTTATGGCTGGGAGACCTTAAAACTCACTGTTCTCTATTCCCTGCATGACACATTCGGAACTGAACTGAGAATGAAAGAAAAAACATCTTAAAACTTTGCATTAAGTGTTGTGGCTGAATAAACATGAATTCATTACAAAAGGAAACACTGAGAGACCTTCCCACATGTTTTTATCAAGGTTTCACAGCATTTCCAGGGGGAGAGAGATAGATAGGGAAAATATATTATTGTGTATTTTAAAAAACCCAATGGCAGGTACATTTTTTAAAGTGTTCCTGGATGAAGGTGTGTACATCCAGCCACTTCCTGCTGTGCCAAAATGAGAATCACGAGCCAAATAATGCACATATCCAGCTGCACATCTGCACATACCTAAAAGATTTGGCATTAATTATCCTTGATGAACCAGGCAATTGCCTCCCAAGCAAAGTGGAGCATCTCTTTTCTTTCAGGGTTAAAGGAAAAAAAACCCTTTTCAACGTCTTATAAAACATGCCACTTACGAAATTGGCCCATGACAGTTGCTCTGAATATTCTCAATGATGGAAGGGGGTGCTACTTCTTTACAAAGGAAATGATGGGCATCTGCGGTTAATCTGTAATATCCATCAATCAATGCCACGAAAGAAAGAGCCTCTCTTAGTGAATGAAATTCAGCTTCCTGCAAAGGCAAGGGAGAAAGATAGTAAGATATTTATTATTTTTCTGGTAACACTAATTGCATGCATATGCTTCCGATGGTTGATCATTTTTGTCAGGGGTTCAGGAGCAGAGACACAGGAGAAGGAGCAAATGGAGAGTGAGGAGGAGGAATACGAGGGGGGTGTAGGCAGTGACAGTGGTCAGAGAGACTCCACGAGTCTCTCCAGCGAATCGGAAGATTCACAGAGAGGAGCGCCGATGGTCAGGGCAAGGGGGGTGCCAAGGGGGAAACCCCAGAAGGAAGGGGCCAGCGGGGACTCCCTGAGCAGCAGTTGGAAATCAGGACCAGCGTCCCCACCAGAGCGTAGTGGGGGGGAGGAGTCCCAGGCATCGGGACCAGTCTTCCCACAACCAGAGGGAGGAGATGAGTCAGGATTGGCCACGCCTCCATCGGAGAGCGGGGAAACGGTCAAGAGGAAAGTCACCGGCTGGGCGCGCGTGCCAAGTTCAAATGTACAGGCGAGCGGCACAGCAGGTAGCCCGGATAGGGAGCCAGGTCCTAAAGCCCGCCGGAAGGAAGGGCAAGACTCAGGGGGGTCAGCGTCAGAAGAGTCCAGGAGGGAGGAAACCCCAGGGGGCAGAAGGACCCAGAGGAGGAAGGAACAGCGCAGGAGGTGGAGCCGGGCTAGGATCTTAAACTGGTGCGGAAGGGGCAGTGACTCAGAGGGGACTTCGCCTATCTAGAGTCTAGACATAGGGTTGCACACTCTGGCTTTAAAATGGAAATTATACTTCAATAAAGACTTTTGTACATAATATCAGCCTGGCGTTGGTCCTCTGTGAGCTGGGACCTAGAGGCAGCCCTGACAATTTTGTTGCGTTACTCATGAACGCTGAAATGAATAATCCATTCATTTCCATGACGAGGATTATGAATGGTTTGGTGAATGCATTAAGCCATGGGTAGGCAACCTAAGGCCAGGGGGCCGGATCGGGCCAAATCGCCTTCTAAATCCAGCCCGCAGACGGTCCGGGAATCAGTATGTTTTTACATGAGTAGAATGTGTGCTTTTATTTAAAATGCATCTCTGGGTTATTTGTGGGGCATAGGAATTCGTTCATATTTTTCCCCCAAAATATAGTTTGCAAGCTCTATTGCGCCACGTGTGTGTGCAGAAGCGGCACTCTAGTTACGGACTTTTCAGGGTGCGAACGGCACCCCAGAACGGATCAAGTCCGTAACTAGAGGTACCACTGTATATTATTAGACTATTGTATTTTAATATTCTGTTGGAAGCCACCCACAGTGGCTGGGGAAATCCAGCCAGATGGACGGGGTATAATTAAGTTGTTGTTGTTGTTGTTGTTGTTGTTGTTGTTGTTGTTGTTGTTGTTGTTGTTGTTGTTGTTGTTGTTGTTACAGTATTATATTGCCCAAGTATTGCCCAGCCCTACAACCTAAGGGGGATTAAAAAAACAAACAAACCACACACATTAGATTTTTAGTAAGGTTTGTCTAACAAATAATGAAGGGGGGGGGGGAATGTCTTCCACCCATGTTTCAAAATTGTGTAAATGTGCCATCGTGTGAGGAAAGACAGACAGCCATGGGTCTCAGGCTACATAGAACTGAATAGGACTCCACTACCTCCTTATGTGCAGATATTTCAGGAGAATGTTTCTAAGCCGCATGCTCTGCCACAGCCTTTTACCATGGGCAGAAAACAGGGACTGTCCTAAGCAGAGATACCGTGTTCAAATATATGTACGATCTCCATGTGGAATCATTGCCTTCTCTGTGCCGGGAAGGAGACTGGATTGAGCACGTGAGTTTGAGACGCACTCCCAATCTCAGCGGATGGAGAAGGAGCATCCAAGCTATTATTTGTTGCACATGTGTGTATTTACATCGTTCTTCTGTGGTTAATGACTACAGCTAGGAATCTCAAATGAATGGGAGATAAACTCATTGAAGTTTAATTGTTCCCTGTGCAAAATGCATGAGGAAAGGAAAGGCTTACGGTGTGGCCGCCTCAAAACTGTGTGTTTTTAAGAACACACAGATTGCTTTTGCTACGTTCTACGAAAGTCACAGTCTAACTTACTTGCCTAATTGCAGATATGCAGATATGCAAACAAGGCAGGGCATCAAAAGCCAATTTGTTTAGACAAGTAATGCACAGAAATGTAAGGTAATCAAAAGAGAAAGCCACTCTTACCAAATTCTTGCTGTCTTGCTTGTGAATGGTTACAATTCTATTCTCGCCAGAACCTTCCTGGCTTGCTTGCTTAA
The DNA here is from genome assembly GCF_964252035.2 of Podarcis erhardii. Classification (NCBI taxonomy): domain Eukaryota; kingdom Metazoa; phylum Chordata; class Lepidosauria; order Squamata; family Lacertidae; genus Podarcis; species Podarcis erhardii. The sequence goes on along the minus strand of NC_138515.1, from coordinate 16,341,640 downwards.
TACTGACATCGATAATGTCGGGAAAATCGCAATAGGTCTGTATTTCCTGCGAAAAGATGTTGCTTTATTAGGAAACGGGTTATTTGTAAGTGTTTTAGACAGGCTTCCAGCCATCAACTGAAACAGAGCAATTGTAACATTATTCTCAATAGCCTGATTCTGAAGTAATAAGAAACATCCTTTCCTGCCAGAAAAACAAGTTTCAGCCTGGTGTTTGCCCATTACTTCTCTACTCCCCTTTCACAATATTTATCAATGGCAGCTGAATTCTTGGTTTTTACATCTTTACCACAAGCTGCAAGCCTCTGAATCAGCCAGACATTCAAGGGAAGAGTTTCCCAAGGGAAAAATCCCTCTCTATGGACTGACGTTCAGAATAAACTGATGAAAGGCTAACCTTGACAACTGCACAGACTGAAGAAACAGAACAGGATTGGGGTCTTATTTCTAAGAAGGCTACCATCTGTGTGCACAGACAGCATTACTCAAGTTGCTTATCTCTGTTTAGATAAGAATCACCATACGCTTTAAGTGATGCTGCCACCACTAACAGATGAAATTTAAATTACAGAGAAATTAAAATAGCAATGCTCAAGCAGCAAAATCCAAAACACTCAAGAGAAAATCCCCCCTTTGCTTAACCCAACTTACGGTCTATAAAGTATCTAGAAAGGAAATATTTTACCAATTGAGTGAATTGTGTACCACCATGCATTAAAAATAATAATGATCTGTTAATGTATTATCCTCCTATAACACCACTGGGGAACAGAAAGTGACAATCTTCACTTCTCAGACACATCTACTGCTAATTCAAATTATTTCCATGACAGTAAGGCTAGCAATCTTAAAAGACCTGGGTGAAATCCCATTCAATGCTAGGAACAAATAAAAACCAATAGGAACTAGAGTCTGCATTGATACTAAGGATTGGGACCCTGCATTGCTCAAGCCACAGAACAGAACTGGGTGTGCACTAAAAACCCACAGAACCTTAAACCAGCCTCCCACTCCTCCCTCACTATTTATATTCTGCGTACCTTTTCCTGCAAAGTACTTGCCACAATACTTTCAACTGACTGCACAATGCTAATTTCTACTTGGCCAGTAAGCATTCTATTGATGGAACCAAATCATTCTGCTTCCAGTGGTATTCTCAAAGCTTTCATAGTAAACAAAATACAGAAGTACAGTCGTACCTTGGAAGTCAAACGGAATCCCTTCTGGAAGTCCGTTTGCCTTCCAAAACGTTCGGAAACCAAAGCGCAGCTTCTGATTGGCTGCAGGAAACTCCTGCAGCCAATCGGAAGCCCCACTGGACATTCGGCTTCCAAAAATAGTTCACAAACCGCAACAGTCACTTCCAGGTTTGTGGCATTTGGGAGCCAAAGCGTTCGGGAACTAAGCTGTTCGCAAACCAAGGTATGACTGCATGTTATAAGAGATTACCTGTTCTGCCAGTGTGTCACTATCCTTATGTTTCCCTCTTGAGCATTGAATTCCACCATTTCCAGATATAACAATGGTTGCAAAACTTTCTTCACCCGAAGGCTCTCTGCCGGGTTCCTTCACTTCAAACACTTCTGAATAAAAGGCAGACTGGAGGGTCTCCAAATTTATGAGATATTTCAGTTTCAAGTTTCTGGCGGTTGCTTTGCACTGGCCAAACTGCTGGATGAATCTGCGGAATCTGTATCTTATCCTCTTTCGTGTCAGAATGTGATAATCCTGGATTTTTTCCCTGATGCATTTTGGCAAAAACATCTTGTAGCTGTGAACACAAAGACAACCAAGTGTGCGGCAAAATATTGATGAGTAGCTCAAAGGGGGCTGGTGGTATTCTTCTACAGAAGGTGCAAGAGCAACTATCAGGTAAGTCCTAAATCCTAAAATCTTTTAACTTATGAGCAAGTGGGACAGAAAACCGGGAGGCGAATTCCACTGGCGATGTCAGGGTTTGCATCCTCAAACTTTCTCTCTGCAACGACCAGAACGAGGAACCACCAGGCTGTATAAAAGAGGAGTGTCACATCTGGTGAAATGGAACAGGCCGCAACTTGCTCAGATCTGCAAATGCCTTATCCAAGTTCAAACTCTTGCTTTGCTGTGAAGTTGACTGGATCACCTTGGGCCAGGCGCTTATCTCTCAGGCTAATCTTAAAATGGGGAGAGTCATGAACTGGAAACAAGTTCTTTGGGAAAAGGGGTAAGGCAACAGGCAATAAAAATAATAATGGTTTGGATCCTTATTTCCATTTCGTGCTTTCCTGCCTCCACCTCCCCTTTTACTCCTCCCTTCCCCATTTGCACAGCTGCAGAAGACGACGTCGCAAAGAGAGTTACCTCATAGAATTGTAGATGCCTAGTGGAGTTTGGTCCTTTTCTTTGGCCATCCTCATCATATCAAGAACAGCCATGCCAAGACATTCTTCTTGTGTTTCATGAGTGACAGGCATCTTCACCCACCCATGGACAAAGTCTTCCCGCCACTGGAGGCAAAAAACAAAGGCACAGAAATTCTGATGAATTTGGCCTATTGCTCTTTTCATTTATTTTCATCACAGCTTGAGTTGTCTTCTGTTGAATCAACTCGGAACTTAATTTGAACAAAGAAATCAGCTCAGATCTCAAAGGGGAATCAACACCTTGGTGCTGCTCTCAAGGCTGTTGTATTTTTATTTCACAGGATAATTGCATATAATTAATATTATTCCTGTGAAATTATCCATATGTGGATGAAGACATTCATTTCCAGCAGTAAAAACATGGAGAAGAGCCAAATACATCCATACCTAAATAATACGTTGTCAAAATTTTACCTGAGCAAACAAATAAGACATGACAATGTCATCAAGGACAGGACTCTCTGCACCTCGGGAGACACCGTACCGAAATGCCCGTACATTGCTGTTACAATACCAGTGTGGGAAATAAAACCTGTTAAGAAGCAAAGACATATTATCAGTGCTTTTGCAGCCAAGACGACACATGTTAGAAACATGTTTTTAATGAAATTCAGGCTGCTTAAAGGGCAAGGGCTTTGAATACTTTCACACAAGTTCATATTGCCACTAAATTATTCCAGCTTGAAATGAGCCATCTCCACTGGAGTTGGCATTTAGTCAGCAAATAACCAAACATCAAAACTCATTGCCAATTTACTGGTCAAATACCACCACTCATTTCCCCCCGCCGCACCACCTCTTATGTTTCTATCTCAACTTTCTTCCATCATGAAACCCAGAGTGATGTACAACTGCCCACTGAGACACTGACCAGACCCAGAACTACTTAGCTTTAGTAAAGCAGTGGCCTTTAGATAGTAGTGAATGGGGCAGTAGGGTGGCACTGCTTCCCTGGCTTCCTTCCAGCCAAGTTGCTCCTGAATACCAGGATGGAGAGTGGGAGAGGCAAGGCAGCAGTGGTGCAAACGCATTGGCAGAGGCAATCTGGTCCTCCTCCTGGCATGTTTGCACCGCACTGAGTTCTCTGCCTCCTCCCTCCCCCTCTTTATTCTGGAATGCCTCAGATATACTATTGTGGTCTGACTCTGAAGGAGGGAGGTCACAAAAGGAGCACAACTCCCTGGCATTGTCTGCAACTGCCTCTGGGACTTACATGTGTGTGACACATTCATGCCTTACAACTGCTACTAAATAATTTTGCTAATTTTTAAAGCCTTGTCTTCTAGAATTTGCAAAGTACTATGTCAGATCACAGAGAGGCAAATACAGCTGGTTCTATGAAAGTCTGGATCCCTGGGCACTTGTGGCCTGTGCTACTGTGATGAGTAAAATTTGGACCTGCTCCTATGTCATAAGCCATGGCTTCCTGTTTGGGGATACTTGTAGTTCCAACACATTGTCAGAGCAGGGGAGCACAGAAAGTAGGGCCGGTTTTCAACATTGTGATATATCAGCAGCTAAATATCTCAATCTATGGATATATCGTGATGCCTGAAATGTATCTCGGCTGCTTCTTCCTCCCCACCTTAAGCAGCTGAGATACCTCACCCAGCCCAACAGTTGAGTGAGCCCCCATACTACTCTCGCTTGTGTGAGCCGGGGGGGGGGGAGCAGCTTCTTCAAAGGCACACGCAGGGGGAAGACAGAGCCCGAGAAGGTGCTCACTTGCCTGCCTCCACCTTCGCCCAATTGGCTGGGCTGCCACTTTCCTCCCTGTCAGTCGCTCCAGGAGTGACCAACCACGAGGAAGTGGCAGCCCACCTGCCCGGGTGAAACTGGAAGCAGTCAGGAGGATGGAAACTGTGTAGGTTGTAGGCGAGCATCTTCTCAGGCTCCTGTCTACCTGCCTGCCTATGCCTTTGCTGCATCAGGGCAATTTGAGCTGGCAATACATTGCGGATGTATCGAGTCTGAAACCGGTATCATGGTTTGAACGTCATACACTGGTTTCAGACAATTTATCAAAATACAGTGGTACCTCAGGTTACATATGCTTCAGGTTACAGACTCTGCTAACCCAGAAATAGTGCTTCAGGTTAAGAACTTTGCTTCAGGATGAGAACAGAAATCGTGCTCCGGCGGCGTGGCAGCAGAAGGAGGCCCCATTAGCTAAAGTGGTGCTTCAGGTTAAGAACAGTTTCAGGTTAAATACGGACTTCCAGAACGAATTAAGTACTTAACCCAAGGTACCACTGTATATCTCAGCGATATTGCTTTAGCATACTCAGGAATCAAAAAGTTTTGTGTCTCTTTTGTAGTAAATGTATACTTTCTTGTGAATTATGCAATCTCCATTTTAGGAAGCGTGGCTTAGTTAGGAGAGGAGAAGGGAGACGCAGCTCTTTCGAGACAACTGTCCGGCATGGTACATACACTTCTGAACAAAGCCTGTATCTATGTATTTTATGGACTCTGGCAAGCTTCCCAAAACTCCTACCCTTGACACGTTGACATAAAGGAACAGGCGGTTTGGCCTCCCCAGAAACATTATGGCAAAACGGTTTAAAAATCTCCTTTATGTTTGTGATGCAAGTCACACTGTGGTACATTGAACCTTAAGATGGGGGCTACTCAGTGGGAATTTTTCTAGACTACAGAAGTACACACACTGATCCGCAGATGTTTTACATTCTGGAAATATATGCAAAATGGTTATATGACTAGAGCAATGGGAATGCCTTGGTTGCTAGGACACAGTGGATATGCAGCCATTGTTCAGACAGAACTGCTTATTTAAACAAAATGCTGCAACCTCATACATGCATACCTGGAAGTAAACACCCACATCTACATGCTTAGAATTGTACAGTAATTGCAATACAATCAATTTATAAGAAGAAGAAGAGAACATTCCACTGAAATTATTTTTTATAAATGGGCCCATCAAATAAATTAAATAGCTCTGGGTTTAAATAAAATAGATAATCAAGTTTACTCCTCCTTGAGTAAAAGTGGTCATCAAGCGATTCCGTCAGCTTTCAGGGGTCTGCCCCTGCCTCCATGTGCATTTGCTATAACCTCCATAAAACACACATGGAATAAAACTGACTGTAAAATGTATGGACAAAGAGCGTTATTCTTATTACGAACCCCTCTGATAATTAAATGGAAATGAAAAAGTCGTAGGAAATTAATCAATTATTTCAACCTACATTATAGTCCTTTAGTTTAAAAGAAATCTGATTAAACAAAAACCATTTTGATTTAAACAAAAACAAGCTAAGATATTAACCTTATCCGGTAGAGAACAGTGAGACTGCTTGATCCCTCTACTTGGAAGGTGTGGTTTGGGGGATACCAACATCTGTCTGTCTGATTCATTAGTGCAAACATGTTATGGTACACCGGCAAGATACCTAAGGAAAAGAAAAGACAACGATGTTTTATTTGCAAGATCTTTTTCCTGCGTTGAAAAGGTGCTGCTAAGCAGTGTTGTACTTGTCACGCCCGCAAGGTTTTAATACTTTCTTTGGGATTTTAGGTATGAAGAGGTTGCCATGGGAAAGCTTATGAAAAGAAAACATTCAGATCACACTGAATTTGGTTCAGCTAAAGCAAAAGGTAAGCAAAAGGCCAATACAATTAATAGTTATAACATTGCAGAAAGAGGGCTGAGATGGGCCTCTTCATCCCTTAATGTGGTACCCATTCCAAGACGTGCTTCAGTAAACAGAACATCTGCTTCTGGAATACTTTTAACAGCTCCAACACCCAACAAGAACAATTCTTTGTTTGCTTGTTTGTTTAAGGTATTTTATACCACTATTCGGATGGATCTCACAGAGAGGTTTATAAAATGTTATTTATATCCTGTTTTTCTTTTTCCTTTTTTGATATTTTATTTATTTATACTTTTCAAGTTTATGCATTTCACTAGTTTTATACAACTCACTAATTTTACATTCATTTTGACATTTCAAAACTTGACTTCCATCCCCCTCTTTCTGTGGTTCCTTAAATTTGTTTTTAGTATCTTCTGCACATCCAAATTAACTTAATTTGCACATTTATTCATCTTCTTTAAATATATATATCCTGTTTTTTCAGTATACAATCCTACCAAGGCAGGATCTTTACGAGAGGCATTAAAATAAGTTCTAAAAAACCACAGCAAACAATAGCAAGCGTTTCCCAAACTTGGGTCTCCAGCTGGTTTTGTTTTTTTACTACCATGCCCATCATCCCTGACCACTGGTCCTGATAGCTAGTGACGATGGGTGTTGTAGTCCCAAAAAAGCTGGAGATCCAAGTTTGGAGAAACCCTGCATACAGCTCTATCAACATACATCCCAGCTCACATTTTTCCTCACCTGGTTACAGTCATGTGCATTTTGGAAAGGAGGTTGTGAGTGCACATGGGAAGAGCAAAGTGTGAACTAGCCCCACGACAAAGCAAGACCAGCAAAATCAGGCAATCGTGCTCAGTGAAGAGAAAGGTTGCTTTTAAGTACCAGTGCTCTGCGGACTGGCTCAGGCAACATGATGAGAGACAACAGCACTTTTGTGTAACTTCTGTCTCCTTGTGTTTTGAAAACTTTTTTTAAAAACTTTATTCCAAAACCGAAAAAGAATTACAAACATCAAATTCAAAATCCATATTCATTTTGTAACATAAGCCTATTACATAGTTGACTAGATTAAAATATACCTAATTGCTATAGACTTCCCTTTGCTATATCTAAATGCAACACAATTAGAAGTATTATAATTTTTTATAAATTCCCCTATACCCCCCACTCCCCTTCACCCATGTGTGATCTCATTATATTTTTTTACTTCTTCTATCTTGTTGTGTTGCTGTAGTTTAATAATTATTCAATTGATTCTTTTATTATTTCTTTGCTTATCTCCTGCACGTTTTACACATTATCTATTAATATTCCAGTTCCGGAACCATATTTTTTCATGTATTCCTTCATTCCATCCCACTCTTTAATTGTTCTTTGATTTGAATGGCCTCTAATGATTGCCGTCACCTGGTTACAGTCATGTGCATTTTGGAAAGGAGGTTGTGAGTGCACAAGGGAAGAGCAAAGTGTGAACTACAGTGGTGCCCCGCAAGACGAACGCCTCGGAAGACGAAAAACTCGCTAGACGAAGGAGTTTTTCGTTTTCTTAGCCACTTCGCAAGACGCATCTCCCTATGGGCTTGCTTCGCAAAACGAAGCTTGCCCCGCAAGCTCCGGGGATAGTGGGGAAGTGCAGCGCGTCTTCCCCGCTGTCCCCGGACCTCTTTTGAAGCAAGGGGCGGCGGGGAGAAGATCGCTTCTCCCCGTTGCCAGCCCCGCAATCTCCGGGGACAGAGGGGAAGGCGCGTGCGCCTTCCCCTCTGTCCCCGGACCCCTTTTGAACCAAGGGGCGGCAACGGGGAGAAGCGATCTTCTCCCCGTTGCCCCTTCCCTTGCTTTAAAACAGGTCCGGGGACAGAGGGGAAGGCGTGCGGGGCAGGCAACGGGGAGAAGCAATCTTCTCCCCGCCGCCCCTTGCTTTAAACAGGTCCGGGGACAGAGGGGAAAGCGCACGGCGCTTCCCCTCTGTCCCTGGACGGTCTCCACAGGAATGCATTGATTGATTTTCAATGCATTCCTATGGGAAACCATGCTTCGCAAGACGAAAAACTCGCAAGAAGAAAAAACTTGCGGAACGAATTAATTTCGTCTTGCGAGGCACCACTGTAGCCCCATGACTTAGCAAGACCAGCCAAATCAGGCAATGGTGCTCAGTGAGGAGAAAGGTTGCTTTTAAGCACCAGTGCTCTGCGGACTGGCTCAGGCAACATGATGAGAGACAACAGCACTTTTGTGTAACTTCTGTCTCCTTGTGTTTTGAAAACTATGGCTCTAGATGGATTAATATATACAAGGTTTAAGACATGGCTAAGGAAAGATACACAACAGAAGATGGGAGAATGTTACCGTGAGAACTCTGCTTGACCTTGTCTGGGGCAAGAGCAGCTCTTCTTAGGCTAGAAAGCCCCAGATTTCCACCAAAGCAAAGCAAAACATTCAACAGCTTCCGTTTGTAGAGAACCAGTCTTCACATATTGCAGCAATCACTTGCTAAGCAAAAGGTGACTCATTTGTGAGTCACTTTGGACATCAATTTGGCAGAACAGCATTCAACCATAACTAGAGGGAGATGAAGCTTTAATGAAGCACCTCTCTCGGTGCCAACGGAATGGCAGAATGAGCCAACATTTGTTTGGACTGGTTTGGCAGCTGGTGGTTTCAAATATATGGAAAGTCCCAGCTTTAAAGCAACATGAGATTGGTTAGCTTAACAGCTTTCCATTTGTAACAAAAAGCTTATTTGCCTTCTATAAAAACACCCAAGAACAATGGCCAAGGAACAATTCAGCCTAAACCAGCAATTCATATTTATTATTTGCAGGAATATGTTGAAATTTCATGTTGTAATAAGCAAGCTGGACTCTTTACAAACCTGATGAAGAAATAATGATTCAGGATGAACGTTTGATGTAATTTCCCGTCATTTCTACAAAGCAGCCTAAAGCTATTTGTATAGAAGAGTGTAAAATACAGATATTTGGGGCTATGGATTGCGTGAGAAAGGCTGGTGTCACACCGGGGATTTTCCATAACCAACACAAAAAGGTGCATTTATCCTTTCCTTATACACCTTTGTTGCACTCCCATGAACTCCAGCCGTTCCGCAGTCATTTCAAAACGTAAGTAGATAATGACTAATCATAAAAACTAATGCACTTCGGAAAGACTAAAAGCACCAGAATGGAAGGGAACTAATGCAAATACTCTGATCTTCACTGTTTATCCCAGTCCCTACACTTCTGCCATGACATACGGGTGGCGCTGTGATCTAAACCATTGAGCCTCTTGGGCTTGCCGATCAGAAGGTTGGTGGTTCGATTCCCCGTGATGGAGTGAGCTCCTGTTGCTCTGTCCCAGCTTCTGCCAACCTAGCAGTTTGAAAGCACGCCAGTGCAAGTAGATAAGTAGGTACCACTGTGGTGGGAAGGTAAACGGTGTTTCCGTGCGCTCTGGTTCCCGTCACGGTGTTCCGTTGTGCCAGAACTGATTTAGTCATGTTGGCCACATGACCCGGAAAGCTGTCTGTGGACAAATGCCGGCTCTCTCGGCCTGAAAGCGAGATGAGCGCCACAACCCCACAGTTACCTTTGACTGGACTTCACTGTCCAGGGGTCCTTTACCTTTTTTTAACCTAACTTTTTGGATGCTGGATGACAATCTAGTTTTCAACACTGTGATATATTAGCAACTAAATGCTGCCATGTACTGATATATGGACCATATATATGGACCATAAAGAAGGCTGAAGGCTGATCGCTGAAGAATTGATGCTTTTGAATTATGGTGCTGGAGGAGACTCTTGAGAGTCCCATGGACTGCAAGAAGATCAAACCTATCCATTCTTAAGGAAATCAGCCCTGAGTGCTCACTAGAAGGACGGATCGTAAAGCTTAGGCTCCAATACTTTGGCCACCTCATGAGAAGAGAAGACTCCCTGGAAAAGACCCTGATGTTGGGAAAGATTGAGGGCACAAGGAGAAGGGGACAACAGAGGATGAGATGGTTGGACAGTGTTATAGAAGCGACCAGCATGAGTTTGACCAAACTGTGGGAGGCAGTGGAAGACAGGAGTGCCTGGCGTGCTCTGGTCCATGGGGTCACGAAGAGTCGGACATGACTAAACGACTAAACAACAACAGCTGATATATCACAATGTCTGAAATTGCCCAGCCGTACCCCATACAGCTCCTGCATGCACAAGCCAGACAGGTCTGGACACTTGCCCAGGTCACGAAGTTGAACGAGCCCCCATACCATTCGGGCTCCCATGAGCAGCAGCTATGTGGGGACAAGGGTGGGCAGCCTCCTGCTGGCCCCTCAGAGAAGCAGTTTAAACAAGCTGACCCCCACTGCAGTTTGCAGGAGGCGAAGGGGGTTTGATCAGCTGAGAAACGGGCTTTTGTAAACTGTTATGTACTGAAGTTCTCACCCTGGGCCAGCAGGGGGATACCGTAGATAGTTATGCAAATGAAGGATCGAAAGTGACGTTCAGTGATTGGATAGTTTGTATGCAAATGACGGATCAAAAGTGACGTTCAGTGATTGGCTAGTTACAGAAAATGGTTACTGTTGCATTCTAGTGGAGCTCTATATAAGCAGGCTGACTGAGCTCCTCAGTTCAGTTCTGTTCCAGCTTATAAATAAAGAGCTGCTTTGGAAGAATCGCTGTGTCGTCTGATATGTCCGCCCACAACTTAACATAAACTGTCCACCTCACAGCTGATCAAGGCAACCTGAGCTGGCCCTACATCTTGGCTTCCCGGCCACCAGCTGTGGGCCAGCTCAAAAAGTTTGAAACCGGTATCTCCGTTTGAACATCATACTGGTTTCAGACAATTAATCGTAATATCGCCCAGCTCTACTCTGCAGTGCCTCCTCAAATAACCCGGCTTTTTTTTTTTTAAGGGCTACCGTTATGCATGCTGGAAGGGCATCGTTTATTAAACTGCAGCAGCATCTGCTAAATACTCTACCTAATCTCGATTAAAACTAGATTTCTTTGCATAAGAAGGTGAGCGATAGGGAACATGGCAATCTTACTTTGCAGAGATTTCAAGAGGAACCAAATGTGTCTGTAACTTGAGGTTTCTGTGAACAAGAACAAAAACCACTTAAAAAAAAAAAAAGAGCACGGGGTCAGGTGATTTACCATTTTGGCAGCAGGTGTTAACCCAGAAAGAAAGGTTAGCGATAGAAAAGCAAGAATTTCCAGCTCTGGCAATTACTGTGGAAAACTGTAAGTGAAACTTTCTGGCTGTGGGAAAAGATGGAAAGAATGCTAGAGGTCACAGACACATCTTAATCCCCTGTCTGACTCGGCTGTCATCCCAGATGGATAATCTTAGCACCAGAATGCATTTCTCCTCTGCGGACTGATAGTCAAATCTAAACCCTTCTGCAAAAGTGCAGTACAGATTTTGAGCTGGTTGTTTACATACACACACATTGCATACTGTTGAAAACTGGGTGTTGTTAGTATTGCAAGCATTTTTTTAAATAATCATTTTTATTAAATCTTCCAAATTATTACGTAACTCCAATCATGTGTATCATTTTTTTGGTTGCACATTTTCTTCTTGACTTCCTGTCCCTCCTTTCCCTGATGTTTTCCCTCTTAGTAGCTGCATTAAAACACATCTACAGTTGTACCTTGGTTCTTGACTGGAATCCGTTCCAGAAGTCTGTTCGACTCCCAGAATCATTCGAAAAAACAAGGCACAGCTTCCAGTTGGCTGCAGGGGCTTCCTGCACTCAATCAGAAGCTGTGGAAGCCTCGTCAGATGTTCGGCTTCCAAAAAATGTTCGCAAACCGGAACACTCACTTCCAGGTTTGCGGCGTTCGGGAGCCAAAACGTTTGAATCGCAAGGCATTTGAGAACCAAGGTACAACTGTATATATTTATTTCCTAAGCTTCCAAAGTCCATTCTTTACATTCTTCTGTTGCTCCTATCTTAAATCCTGCACATGATTTCACATAAGAATGACAGTTCGATAGGATATAAGAATGATAGTTCGATAGGCATTTCAACTGTTTTGTAGCAAGGCTTCTGTGCCACTGCATGACAAGCAGAAAGGAATTGAGTGTGGCTTTCCTCACTAGGAAGGAAAATACTGAATTTACAGTTCCATCCATAAATACTTCTTTCCAATATTGCTGTCATTTCACAGGCTGGGTTGTTACTTACAGTAGCTTAACAAGTTCTAAATAAATTTCAGTACAGTGGTGATGCTGCTCTTGTCACAGAGCCAAAACATAGGGGAAGATAGATTGATCATATTTATTATTACACTGATGAAGGCTTTCCAGGCTTTCCAGAGAGACTACTAGGGCTGGGCAATATACCAATATATTATCCCAAACCACTTTGAATAATAATAATAATTTTATTATTTATACCCCGCCCATCTGGCTGGGTTTCCCCAGCCACGCTTGAAGTCCATATTGCAATATCGGCTTCAAAATTTCTGACCTGCCAATATATCGTGAATCATGGTGTGTGTGTGTGTGTGTGTGTGTGTGTGTGTCCTATGCAAAAATCACAATGTGAGAAAAAACTGTGAAGCCAGCCAAGGCTTCTCTTAATTCCTGCAGCCCCTGTTAATTCTCCCAGCTCAGCTCTCCCCTGCCTCTTGCAGAGCCTCTTGCAGAGCCAGTGTGCTGTAGTGGTTAAGAGCGGTAGTCTCATAATCTGGGGAACCGGGTTCGTGTCTCTGCTCCTCCACATGCAACTGCTGGGTGACCTTGGGCCAGTCACACTTCTTTGAAGTCTCTCAGCCCCACTCACCTCACAGAGTGTTTGTTGTGGGGGAGGAAGGGAAAGGAGAATGTTAGCCGCTTTGAGACTCCTGAAGGGGAGTGATAAAGCGGGATATCAAATCCAAACTCTTCTTCTTCTTCTTCTTCTTGCAAGGGGAGGTGAATCACCAGAGCAGGCACTGGCAAAAATCACAATGGAGGGAAAACCGTGAAACCAGCTAACGCTTCCACATAAAGGTAAAGGGACCCCTGACCATTAGGTCCAGTCGTGGCTGACTCTGGGGTTGTGGCGCTCATCTCGCTTTATTGGCCAAGGGAGCCGGTGTACAGCTTCCAGGTCATGTGGCCAGCATGACTAAGCCGTTTCTGGCAAACCAGAGCAGCGCACGGAAACGGCGTTTACCTTCCCACCGGAGCGGTACCTATTTATCTACTTGCACTTTGACATACTTTCGAACTGCTAGGTTGGCAGGAGCTGGGACTGAGCAACGGGAGCTCACCCCGTCACAGGGATTTGAACCGCCGACCTTCTAATTGGCAAGTCCTAGGATCTGTGGTTTAACCCACAGCGCCACCCGTGTCCCAGATAATGCTTCCACATAGCTCCATCCTTATTTCAGACATTGTGATCTATTGGTATATTGCAATGTTTAGCTGGTGGTATATCATGATGTTGAAAACCAAATATCGTCAAGCCCCACGTGTTCACCTCTTCCATCCTTATTTCAGACATCATGAGATATCAATATATAGTGCAATGTTTAGCTGGCGATATATAGTGACGTTGAAAACCAAATATTGCCCAGCCCTAGAGACTGCTGCTTATTGGGCCTCAGTCACTCCCCTGCACCCAATAGTATTGTTTTTCTTGTTGTTATTAGGATTCCTACTGCATTTATATCTCACCTTTCCCCAAAGGAGCTCAAGGTGACAACGTGGTTCTCCTCCAATTCAATTTTATCCTCACAACAACCCTGTGAGCCAGGTTAAGCTGAGAGACTGTGACTGGTCCAAGATCACTCAAGATGCTTCATGGTTGAGTAGGGATTTGAACCCTGGTCATCCCGGTCCATCACTCTTAACCACTAAACAACACTGGCATATTCTTTTTATGCTATCCATTCAGTTCAGCTAGGGAGAACACTTGCTGCTTAGGTATTTGAATAATTTAAGTTGCTTTCAGTTGTACATTTATGTAACTGAACTAATTTATTTCCAGTGCTGCATATTCCAGAATAGGAGACTCACGCATGTATGAGAGTGTAATAAATAGCTTTAGACCAGGACTGAAAAAAGCTTCTACTTTGGTTGAGAGGTCCTGGGGATATTTAACTTGCAAGTGGTTCTTTTTCACAGTTGGAATGCTCTAGCTGAGCTCAACGGAGGGGACAGCAGTGCAGAACCCGTACTTTATGTACAGAGACAGACAAAAGCCTCCTTGTATTTCAAGCCAACATGTCGGTATGCTGAAGAGCGTTTCAGATCCTTGCTCGTGCTTGTGCGAAATTTCACGGCTAGCGAGGGCAGTAAACTGAGATCGGGTTTGTCCCTGTTTGCAAAATAATGAGGGCTTTAGAATTTATCTCCTAAGTAACCATGTAATGGACTTGTGCCTCCTTCTGTTCTTAGTAGTTCAACATGAATCATGGTAGTTCTGCTATCCTCGTGTGTTGGCATCTAAGCCGCTGGAGAACAGTTCCTGTAACACCCATTAAAGGTCAATCAATCAATCATTCTCAAACCTTTATTGGCATATAGACAACATTCCCAAAGGTTCAGTACAAGAAAACCACTCATCTAACAATTACAATACTGTTGTATAACATTCATGGATCCTCACTGCTTGTTGCAGAAACCTGGCTACTATCTCGATCCTATGCCCGTCCTGGGTCAACATTAGGAAGGCTACTTTACATTCATCTAAATGCTACTCCCTGCTAATAACCAACTGATTAATGAACTTAAGATGGAATTCTCTGATATGAGAGGCAGTGCAAAAGAACATGCACAATGGATTCTATACAACTCTGTCCATAGGGACATGGTGTCTCTCTGCAAGCGGTATTTTCTGGAATCTCCCCTGTAGTATTGTCGATGGCAGCACATTCAGTCTCGCTAGTGTGTATACCCTGCATTGATTCAGTTTGGCCAGGTGGTAGAAGTAAGTCGTCATTGGCAGTCCACACTGCAGCATCCCCAAACCTGCGCAGACACTATCCTGATTTGGCTACTAATTTCTTGAAATTTGTTGTCTAACCATCTGCGTTTAATTGTCTCAAAAGTGTTTGATAATCTTATTTATATATGATGCAGGGTACACGAAAAGTACCTACCAACGTGCCAATCTACCACGTTTGGATTTTGCAGCCAACCCCGGTTTCCTTCAACCTATGGATTGCTCAAACCCATCCTGTACTGCCACTCACTTCTTAGTGGTAAAAGTAGAAGGCCCTCTATTAGCACATTGCCTTTGATGGTAAGGAACCACATTTGCAGATCGCGGGGTGGGGGTGGGGAGGAACGGACTGTGGTTTTCTGCCATGATTGTATGTTGTGTGATATAATAAATTAGGCAGAGGATTTGGGGAGGAGCAGAATACTGGCCTATTTCAATCATCATCATCCCAAGAAATCCCTGTTACAGGGATAAGGGCCAGAGAAAGTAACCAATAGCTGAAGGGCCATGACTCTGTAGCACAGCAAGCTTTGCCTGCAGAAGGTCCCAGGTTCAATCCTGTGCATCTCCAGATAGACCAGGGAATGTCACCTGGTGTGAAACATTGGAGAGCAGCTGCCAGTTGGTAGAGAGAATGTGAGCTAGATGGTCCAACAGACTCATGTCTGTTGGCCCATCTAGCATCCTAAAGCATCATGTCTGTTGGCCCATCTAGCATCCAAACAGCATCCTACGTTCTATGAAATCTGTTTAAACAAAGTCCCCGGATCTTGAATGGTGAGGAACTTTGCTTGAGACCACAGAGATCTGGATTCCATGGAATGGACTGAGTTAGGAAAACTACTGATTATTAGCCAAACCTCTGGTACCCAGGCACAGTTCTGTCTCTTACATTCGGTCTCTTGCATTTTACTTCCTAGATCAGCGGTTCTCAACCTGTGGGTCCCCAGATGTTGTTAGACTACAACTCCCATCATCCCTGAGCTCTGGCCTTGCTAGCTAGGGGTGATGGGAGTTGTAGTCCAACAACATCTGGGGACCCACAGGTTGAGAAAGGCTGTCCTAGATTTATATGCTGAAGGCCACCCTGAGAGAAGGGAGAGGGAATTGGAATTCTGAATGCAGAATTATTCAGCAGAAGCAGAACCTCTGGACCAAGGAAGGGAGAAAATGAAAAGCCACTTGTTCATATGCTAGCCTACTGTCTAAACAACACACTCCTGAAGAGCCACCTCCTCCCAAACACAGGATAAAGGCTAGGACTGCAAGGAAGAACAAACACTTAAATAAATAAGTATTCCATGACTCTAATGCATGGAAACGCAGAAAGGGACCGAGCCACATAAGATGCAAAGCAAAGCTTAATCCAACAGTTCCAGACAAACAGCTCACATGGAGAGCTATAGTCTGATGGATGGTTCTATACCACAGCCCAGAAAGGTGCAACACTTAGCACAGAAAGAGAAGTGGACAAATAACATCCTTCACAGAAGCACTGACAGAACAACAGAGTCCTAAGTTCATACTTGGAGGTACTAAGAAAATAAAGTCAGTAATAGCAAGGAATAGATAAGGAAACTCTTTGCAAGCATGAATATTCATAGACCAGCGGCATGACCAAAGGCCAAACAAAGCTTCCTTAACCATGGTTTGGCATGTGCCCCATAACCTGCTTAAGACCACTTATTGATCTAAAGGAAAAAAGATCATCAATGATCTACTGGATGCTAAGAATTCAGATTACAAACAGAACTGCACAACTTTTTTTTTGCAGTGCTCACATTCCTTGTCTTCCAAAAGTAAAAAAGGAGAGCATTGTTTTGAATCAGTGTAACTTGGTGGGTTAAATCAAACCTTCGTGAACAAGTATAGATTGGAGATGGTGAAAAAGAAGGAATAAAGTGTTCCATAGTACGTTCTCCTGACGCATCTTTTGACTCCAAGATGGAACTTTGATTTCCCCTAGGTATCTGGGGTGGGCAGAACAGACATGTTGTTCATTATGTACATTTTAAAGACACAATCTGATCTTGGCAACCTTAAATCATTTCCTGTGGCACCTTTCCCATTCTCCAGGATGACAGAACTTCTGAGACTACACCAGAAAGCTCCCCTACTACCCCAGGATACAACGCATATGGCTTTGCAATTACCTTCCTAGTAATTTTTAAAATTGAGCACTCCGGCTTAAGCACTAACTACAGTATTTACTTTAATAATAGAAATACTTGGTAAAGATAAAAAAAGGAACAGCCCATGCAGGAGTTGTCACCAGAAAGTATACACCAGCAGATAATGTTATGCTATTAATCGAATTCCAACAGTTAGCAATAGACGATCTTAGATGACACTAGCAGCTTAAAAATATGGAACCAAACTGTTCTCTAATTCCACAAAACAGACTGATTTCTTTTAATTACATTAATGACACTAAGATTTCTGTTACACTGAACAGTTTTCCTTCCCAAGAAAAATGTGCAGCCTTTGGGCTCTGGTCACATTTTCTCTTAAATGCATGGATGCAAATTCTTAATCGGATGTTTGAAATCCTAAAATTGCCAGAGGAGCGAGAAGGACCGGTGACTATCACCTACACCATCAAGATATCATCCAAGCTTTGGGTCTCTTTTGAAAGCACCTTTTTACCATTTGGTTCAGCAAGAGCTTCTTTCGTCTAGTCAGAGAATATCAGGGGCAGCTTGAGTGAAGAGGAACCTACGGTTTCAAAAGACAACCGCAGCTTCTGAGACGAACAGGAAGGTGTGAGCACCAGCCGCAGGTTCCATTCTTTTTCTCACACCAACCAAAGCCTTGTTTAGGTGAAATGTTAAGCTATGGTTGAGCATTATGTGAACGCACCAGCATTATGTGAAGTATGCTCCCCCTCTAGTCAGAAGGAGACCATAGTAACTAACTCCAGGTTTGAGTTACGTCCAAATGTGGACAACCCAGTTAGTCTTAACTATGCTTTTTTCAAGTTATGTTTCATGAAGCTGGCTTGTTTCAATAGTAGTTAAGAGTGAGTACAGTTTAGTGTTCTGACAATTCTAAACAGCATTTAATGGGGGGAAGCAGAGAGGGGACCCCAAGACTCATTCGCATGACACTAAACCATGGGTGAACCTCCAGGCTGTGGGTCAAACTTGGGGATGTCAGATGTGGGTAAGGGTGGAGCTGCAAAGGAACAATCTGGAACTTAAACGACCATTCCTGTGCTGGAGCAAGCACACTCCCATCAAACCACTTCTCCCTCCCAGAACTGCTCTCTGAAGCCTCAGCTGTCAAGGCTTCGAGGTGCAGTACACAGCTGTTCCAACAGCCCCTGGGACACTCCTTCAAACATTTGATTGCAAAGCACAGAAGGAACATTGCTGGGGCTGTCTGAGCCACAAAGTGCCATTCTGATCTGTGTTTTCTTGCCAAATCCCAGAAAAGTGAGGCCGAAACAGTTCCGTCAGTCAGAAAACAGGGTGTGTGATCTTACCACAGGCTTTACAAGCAGCAACACAGATCTCTTCCGCAACGTACTCTCCTGCTGGAAACTGTAGATAATCGCCGTCCATCTTTCCTTGGGAATGATACAAGTAAACTCGAAGCAGAGGCTCTGTGTGCGTGGAAACAGCCGCATTCCCAAGGACGCCACCATTCTGGTGAAGAGTAGATGAGGCCGGGCCTTCCATTTCTGTCACCGTAAGGCAAGCCATCATGACATTTTAAGGTTCACAGCTTTGGCCTGAAAGAAATCCACAAAGAAAAAAATGTCAGTTACATTTTTAAAGAAGATATAGAGTACGCTGCATTGATTTGGAATGACAGTGAAGATTTGGGGGTTCTTCCCCCCCCCCCAGCCTTTCTCTACAACAAGCTCCAAAACTCCTTCTCCCCCCCCCCCGGAAGTTTCATCCTCACAACAACCCTGTGAGGTAGGTTAGGAGGAGAAATGGGGACTAGCACAAGGCTTTCTGCCCCCCGGTTGAGCAGCACGCTGGGGCCAGCTATATTGTTTTAATTAGTGTTTTTATAGTTGTTCTGATTTTGAGTGGAGTGCCCTACCTGGGTGGATGGAGCAGCCAAGTAATTTCGTTGTCCCCGAGAGGGGGAAATGACAATAAATATATTATTATATTATTATTATTGGCCACAGCCTGCAAGGCGCTGGGATGAAAGCACCTCAGCTCTCACAATGAGAGCTGCGGCAGTTTCACCCGGAATATCGCCATGATGTTTGGCTGGCGATACACTGCAATGTTGAAAACCTGACATCACTCACTTGTTTTCAAAAATTCAAGAATTCTGCAAGCAAACCGAGAGCACCGTTGAAGGCGTTGCTTAATACCATCCATTCAAATCCTGAAGTGGCTTTCTGAAACCACTTAGTGGAAACAGTGCCTTCTTTTAGAAACTGTTCTAGAACTCTCATCCCACAATGCTGTAGAAGCAACTTCTGAAAGTCATGGTAAAACAAACCAAGACAGACCACTGCTGTTTGCTGAAAAGGTGCAGGCTCTGGCTATGCCAACTTGCGGAAAGTTAAGGGAATTCTTATTCTCCACTTCCTGAACAAGTTCGTTCTACTTAACAAAATTTCCAGATTCAGAAGTTTCATTTCTGCATTAAAAAGGTAGCCTAGACAAAAATAGCACCCAGGTTTAGATCCTCTTTGGCTTAACTTCCTCAAATTGGACAACTCTATTGCAAAAAACAAACACACACATACCCCGAAAAACCCCCAAAGAACTTTTACAAAACCATTGAAATGTGTTTCTGTATTCTTTATTACTACATACCATACTAAGCTATGCTATCTGTTGTTTTCAAAGCTGGCAAAATCCTGATTATTTAGTTGTCCACATTATTATATCACTATTATTATGATCATCATCATCACTGTTATTTAATCCTGGGACCAAGGAAACATTTCCCCTTTGATATCAGCTTTTCTTATTTCCCTCAGAAAGCACAGAGAAATGATTTGTAGTTTCCTCCCCAGAAAACTTCCAAATTCATCTTTCAACAAGAATCTTAATCCTCAAGACGTTAGTTGCGCAAACGTAAAAAAAAAGAAAAAGAAAAACCCACAAAAAACGGTTAAAAGCAGATCCTCAGAAAAAGGACATTCAATTAAAGTATTATAACTTGATAAGTGGGTTAAACTAAGATTGCAATGGTGCTCTAGCATTATCTTACATTTTTGTAATTCTTTTGGAGAGTCTATATACCATCCCAAAGGTCAACACATTTCCCTGACTGCTCTTTCTTGAAATCTGGAGATATTTTGTATGTCTAATGGGATAAATCTATAGGATTCAAAATAAGTGAAACTATCAAAGGGAAATTTAATCCAAACAATTCGAGTAGGGATTTTTGGCAGGCTCACTTTGTCATTTGAACAAAGACCTCCTTCCTTATAAACTACAGAAGCAAGTAGGAAAGGATTAGGCTCCTGCTTTTGAGTTCTTTAAAAAAGTAAATAAGCTGCGTTAAAAACCAGTGTACATCCTTCATTAACTGATATGATACATATATATTGTACTCAAATCTTCCCTTCAATCAGTATTGAGTTCTCAAAAGAATGGTTAAGCAACTAAACTACATCTGAATAGTCAAGATACTGAGCAATCTGCCAAAGTTTGAGGCATTTGCAACATAAACTTCAGGAGTTCTATGAAGCTGTGAAATGGAGTAGCATTTTGGTGCTTATAACAGCACGATGATTTAGTGAGCTCACTACAATATTGCCTAAACTATATTTAACGGGGGGGGGGGGTGGTGTTAGTTCAGTATTTGAGCGGCAGAAACACTGCAAGCACTGAGGTGGGGGCAGAACAACATTCACCAATGTTCCCAAGCATCTCATACTGCCTCAGAATATGGTTCCACTCAGCTATCAGAACTGATGGCAGGGCTTACATAGAGCAGGGACTGAGTTGTGTGTGCGTGGAAGAAGAAGAAGAAGAAGACTGCCACAAGAAACTAAATAAAAACCAGAGTCATCCTATTGTAGGACAAGACCTGCCAATAAAAGTAAAGAACTTATTTATGCATGCTACAACAGCGGCAAGAGTTTTGTTAGCACAACGATGGAAGAACGAGGAAATCCCAACGAAAGAACTATGGCAAGCAAAATTGATGAGCTGTGCGGAATTGGCCAAACTGACATATAAGCTGCGTGAAAAGGACAACGGTGACTTCAAGGAAGAATGGGAGCTTTTTACAAACTAGCTAAAAAGACAACAAAATGAAGTGGACTCTGTGGCAGGTTTTGAATAAACATTCACAAATTTATTAGCTGAACTAAAGTAAGGATACGTACAATTTTACAACATGCAGAAAACAATATATGTAAAGAAATCAGGGAGGGGAGCTGAGGGAAGTCCTTGGTGAGGTGGAGAGGGAAGGTTGAGGGGGGAAAGGGGGAAAGAATAATGTAATTGATTAAGAGGATTGACAAATTGTTATGTGAAAATTGGTTAATATTTTAAAACGAAACAAAACCAGAGTTATCCTTAAAAAGAACTACTACTTCAGACATAGTCAAAATATCCCTTCCCCTACCTTTCCTTTAAATAGTGGTGAAAATAAATTGCCCAAAGATTTTTTAACTTCACTGGTCAGTAAATTATTGCATATTTTGTTAGTGGCATATTTTCAAATCATAATGAGAAAATATCGTTTCACCACCATGAAGAACCTATGTTCTTGAACACTAAGTTGAAAAACACAAGACTTTTTCATGTTAGTTTATTTTGCTCTGAGTGGCCCTAAGTGTTTTCCGCAGCTACGTATCTGAAAAAGGCAGATAGTCCGTAAAACAGATATAAGACAGCTTGCAGAACGAAGATCGCCTTTATCTCTACCAATGCAGCTTGACAGAAAATGGAAAACCGCAAACACAAGCCAGGGCTCTGAAAGTAAACAGCATGTGAAAAAGGAAGAAGAAGAAAAGGAGGAGGAGGCAGCAGCGAAAAGGGAGCATTCATTGCTAGTGTAAACACTTGGTTTCTTATAAGGATAAGAACACAGTCTACATTTCACTGAATCGACAGAATGTTAGCAAGCAAGATTTTACTCTTCCTCCTATTACAACTGAACTGAAAAGAAACTGTTAATGCAAAACTATTCCATTCTCCAAGACCAATTTCAAGTTTATAATATTGTATTTAAACTTAACATTTTGTTTTGAAAGAAGAGTATTCATTCCAAAATGTATACCGTATTTTGAAATTTTGCCGGCAGAATCGTCTTTTCAAATCTCCACACAGAAAGGGTGAATTTAAAACTGATGCAAATTAAATATTGGAGTGCAATCTTATCCTTGAGTTTGCATCAGCCAAAGAGTTCTAGGTTCTCGGCAGAAGCTCTGCTATGGTGGCGGAACGCAATATATTCTACCAGCAGATCAGAAGTCTCCAACGTGCTGTAGGGATCAACACAGCTGCTCTGCCAGAGAAAATACAGAGGCAGAGCAGCCAAAATAGGGACGGAGACACAGTCAGAGCACAAATTCTATGCCACGTCAATTCACAACACAACCATGATCTGCCAGGACACTGGCAAGGTTATGCTGACTGTACACAGCCATGACCTTTCGTTGTCCAGACTGTACGATTTGTATATACAAAAACTTGTACACTGTGATCTGAGCACACGATCTCAAGGGTAGGGTTGTGGCCTTCTGGTCTTCAAAAGGCAGCAAGTATTACTGCTGCAGTCATCCCAGAAGTCATAAAAGACCTTTCACGGGGAGTTTTGATATATTAGCTCACAAAGACTTTGGCCAGCTATGCAAAAGTAGTCCAGCCATCTTTGCATCCAAACCAAACAAGCTGTTATTTGCTCATTTATCTTCAGATTATGAATTCGCTTGGAGTTTATTTTGGTAAAGTAAATACACAATGTCAGAATGCAGTCACTGTTTGTTCTTGGTTTTTCTAGTAAACAAACAAAGCTGAGAACAGGTCACTGAGCAGAAAAGTTAATGATTTGGGGTGTCTTTTTCGGGAAGGTTTAAAGTACATTTATAAACTTGCTAAAGTGCTTCATTTAAGCTGTAAACCTAACAATGTCTTGCAGGCCAGGTGAAGCCTATGGAGAAAAAGATAAGATTGCACACAATCTGTTATAATGGAGCAAAAAACAAAAACAAATAAAGCTCTGCCCATAATCATAAAAAAGCAATTTTAACAAAATGCATCGTAAGACAGCTCATTCTGCTTAGTGTTTCTACAATTCCCTTCTTTTCTCTCTTCTCAAACATACATTGCAATTGTGATCAAATTGCACCATTTAAAGGCATGGATGTTGCAAGTCAATATCACCAGTAATAGCCTTATCCTAGGAAGCAGGTTAACATATCACCTTGAGCTTATTAGGCTCTACAGTACAGGTGGGAAAACTTTGGCTTGCAAGTCAAACTGGCAGGGATTTAAACATTGTCTGCAAGGCTGCATTCCCCAAACCATGCTTACCTGCCCCACACCTTTCAGCATATGAGATGCATCTGGTACTGGGCAGGTACAGATGCAGTTGTCATTGCACAACTGGAAGCCTTAAAGTAGATTCCTAACTGTGCATTGGCAAAGGACAACAGGCATTGGCCCTAGCAGATGGATTGGTGGTGCGTAAATGTTCCCCATGGGAACTCTTGGCAACCTCTTAAGTCCTGACTTCTGGTCCAGATCTACTTGTAAAATCTGCCCCCACTGACTAGGGTCTGATAAGGATCCAGCCCACGTAGGCAAAATGTTCCCCTGCACTAAGCAGTGTTCGAAATTAGCCAGGCACCAAGCGTGTTTTGCATCTATCAGCCACTTGAGACCAAGTGAAGATGCCTGGGCTTATATTTTATCTGCACAATCCGAATGAATTTCAGGAACCAAAATGCTTTTTCTAAGCAGGAGCAGCGAATGACATTATAATTCATTGCTGTTGCTTGACTTCATTTACACCACCCCACTGCCCTGCTCACAGTTGTGAAAAATATTCCCATGTAATGAGGTCGGAATAGGCCAGTATATATGTGGACTGTCTCTGCTTCAAGTGACTTTTCTTCTTGAAGTTCTCAAAGCTCTTAAACTAGCTCAAGGTTGTCCTCTGAACTAACCAGATGTTTAGAGAATCAATCCCAGTCATTCATTTGAAAAATAAGACACTGGAGCCATCTTGCCCCAAAATGGCAACTAGACATTCCGTTTGGGTGACTGAAACCTTGGGTTTAAGGAGCTATTTTCCACCTAGCTTAAATATGTGAGTTTCTAACGCTGGCTCTAAGGCTTTGAAGAAGAGAAGCATAAAACCAACCAAAGAGCAAGAGTTACGGTGTTACATGCAAATGTATACAAGTCTTGCCAACCATTTCCCCCCCAGTTAAAAAGCAGTGTCACGAGATTAAAGGTGCAACACAAACTTGGAGCTGGGACCTGGGTCTCTGCATTTGCTGATTCAAGCTGGAATAGAATTGGGAGAAGATAAATGGACCATGGAGAACAGATCAAGTGGCCAGTCTGCCAACAGCAATCCTGTGCTCAAATCTGCACCCTTCTTGAAGCTGCTTTTATTGAGAAAAAACAAGTCAGGACTTCCTCTCACACTTTAGCATGCAACCAGGAACAGGCCTCCTTAGTGCACAGGTGAGGAACCTGTGGCCCTCCTAATGTCGCTGGATTACATCTCATCTCATCTCATTCCAGACCAATAGTCATGCTGGCTGAGCCTGATGGGACTTGTAGCCTAAGAACATTTGAATGGCCATAGGTTCCCCACTCTATCCTTAGCCCTTGCTTTGGAAGACCACATTCAGAAAGAGATTTGTAATACTTGGGTTCGGTAGGGCTGCTGCCTCTTGCAGTAGCAGTGCATGGAGTCTATTCCTTCAGGAACAGAGCAAAAGAGGGCCATTCAGGAGGGGGAAATGCTTTAATCTCCGTGATCATAGATCTCCGAGTTATTTCATAGAAAGCCATGTGCTAAAATGGACGCGATTGCTCTGCCTCCACCGGAATAGCTTTGTTGTGCAAGCTGAACCCTTCCTTCTTCAGCCCTGCAACAAATTTACAACAGCAAATCAAAACCACAAGGTCCAGTTTCTGCAGTCCCCTGAACAGTAACTTTGGTCACTCTTAGATGTTCAGTCACAAGAGACTCTTTATTTTGCAGCTTCAGATCAACTCCTACTTTAAAACACTACGGCCGAAAAGCAGCAAACAGACTTGAAAGCCGTAAAATAGTCCCCAGCAAAACTTGCCTCATTATCACACCAGATGCATGAGATGCTTCCAGCACAATGTCAATCACACCATCCATTTCGGAAGAGCTCCTGTACATTCCTATTATCAGGGGTCTGCCGGGACTTGTGGCTATAAGAAGCCTCAATTCAATGTCTTTCTAAGGTGCTGAACCAAAGCTAAAGATGAGGTGGAGGGAGAACTGAGGGAAGACTGGGAAAATGAGAAACTAAAATTGAAACCAAAAATGGCTGAGCACTGCTCTCTGAGCCTTGGGATGGTGGATTTCCTCCCCTGCCCTGCTTTCTCTCTCATACACCCCCAAAACCTCTCATTACCCTTTCTCCTAACTTCCTCTTTCCACCTGCATCTGTGCAAAAAAACTCATTTTGCATTGTTCCTATACTTAGCATCATGCTTCACTCTTAGGGCCCAGTTCCCACCAACATTAACCTGTGTCTTGGGCCAAACCACTTCAGGGTGCAGAGCATGAATCACATCCAAATTAAGTAAAAATCCATTCTGCTCACACACAGGAAGCATTGGAAACAATCCTAAATCGCCTCAAATAAATATTTTGGAAGTTGAGAACACATCTTAAATTACACCGGTATTCCATGAACATTGTCCAATTCTGTCTAAATATATTAAACCCCTGTCTTCCTTCTTTCGCCCTGAAATAAGTCTGTAAGCTTTGCCATGGTTGTGTGTTCAGACATTTCTGTTTCCCATTCTGTTATGAATGGGTTGAAGACTTATCAAGGTTTTGCCTAACACCTCACAGCAACAATTATATAGGACTGGCACGTCCAACTTCTAACAGACTGCGATCTACTCCCACTATAAAAAAACTGGCAGTGATCTACCCAGTGAACTGGCAGTAATCTAGATCGCGATTGACCGGTTGGACATCCCTGATATAGGATATTAGTTCTGTTTGTTGCTAAGGTGCTTTTTGACACTGGCTAATCAGAATAAAACAGGACCTGGAGCAAATTGTTTTTCTCTCTATTCTGTTCCTTGTTTGAGACCAAAATTCATTTGCTTTGTTACATGGCCAGTATATTTGGACAGAGTTTCCAGGACTCAAACCACATCGACAATAGTTAACACCTTAAGTTTACATTTACTCTATGAAGTATTTCCAGAGCCATACACCATTTGGCTATCATACTTTATCCGTGAGAGGAAACAAGATTCCAAGTCCATTTGCCTCTCACTGAAGTCTCAGTGGCACAAACCACTTTCTTGATACCTTGCAGTGTAGCTTCAAGCTCACCAATGCCTCAAACCATTTCTGAACAGTGCAGGCAGCTAAGCGCCTCTATTACCACCAACACGGAGATAGCATAAGGGCTGGTAGAAGCCCAAAGTTCTCGTTTGTTTCAGGATAGAGCAGAGCTGGGTCATGCTGTTGGGTTCAATGTCTTTATAAACTATTTGGATGAAGGGATGCTCATCAAATTTGCAGATGACACCAAACTAGGAGGGGTAGCTAATGCCACAAAAGGCAAAAATCAGGATTCAAAATCACCTTAACAGATTGGAGAACTGGGCCCAAGCTAACAAAATGAATTTCAATAGGGAATAGGGTTCTGCGCTTAGTCAGGAAGAACCAGATGCACAAATATAGGATGGGGGACATTTGGCTTGCTAGCAGTACACGTGAAAAGGATCTTGGGGTCTTGGTGAACCATGACCTTAACGTGAGTCAACAGTGTGATGCAGCAGTAGCAAAAAAAGTTGTTGCTATTCTAGGCTGCCTCAGCTGGTTTTTATGTTGGACCAACCAAGTGGGAAAACATCCCTTCTCTTTTGCCTTTCTGTGTGCACCTGCTGCCAAAGAGCTATGGTTGGCACCCATCTCTAGAGATGCCAGCTGCCATAGCACTATACTTGCAGCTTTCTCCTTCTCTCAGCAGCCCTTTAGTGGGCAGAAAAGGATGAGGCCATACAGGCAGCCATTTTGATTGTAACAGTGTAGGTCCATGGCAGCTGCCCACACCAGCTCTCACTTTAAAAGTTAAGAAGCAAGACGTACGTTAATGATCTGTCTTCCAACGTCCAAGGGCAAAAAGGCAGCTGTACTGACACACACAGAGGGCACGGTGCCCACCCATTCTGAATTTGGGAGGAAAAGAGAGGGGTGGGAGGAAGCAACAACCAACTCAAAAGGCCGCAGTTATCTACCGTGTCACCATGTCCTTCCAGAGGTAAGGAGACTTGGCTTAGACAAAAGTCCGACAAGAGTAAACATCAGCACAGACAACGCCAATCAAAATATGGTTGCTCCAGCTTAAAACGAAAGGGCATTGAACTCATTTTGGCTATCTGTCTTTACAAAAGAGATTACCTTCTTTGTGTTGTGAAATAAAACGGCTGTGGCAAGCAGAATGTTTTCCAGTTCAGAATTGGCTCATCGACTATACCCAAAAGGGCAGAGCAGAGTTACCTCATAATCTGGTGGCCCACTCTTCATCAACTAATTCGACATGCAGTTGTACAATACCGCAATAAAACCATGCAAACTATATTTATTGTGGCTTCCATTTGGGCAATATTGCCACAATATTGTATACAATACAGTGGTACCTCGGGTTAAGTACTTAATTCGTTCTGGAGGTCTGTACTTAACCTGAAACTGTTCTTAACCTGAAGCACCACTTTAGCTAATGGGGCCTCCTGCTGCTGCCGCGCCACCGCACAGCTGTTTGTTGCAGGAGCCCTTGCTACAAGCTCCACAGGCAAATGGTGGCTCTGGCACTGGCCAAGGGGTGCTTCCCAGGCCCCTGTGGGCAATGGGAGAAGGCACTTTTCTTTGGGGCAGGGGGAGGCAGTTCAGAGACCAGGAGTGGCCCCTGTGGCTGCCCAGAGGACTCCCAAGGGGAGAGGAGGCTGAGGGGACACTCCACAAGGGGTGGGTGTTTGAAAAAGGTTGAGAGACTGCCAGTTCTGCAGGCAAAGGGTGACACAACTGGGCTCCTGAGCCCCACAGGGGTGCGGCAGAAAGAATATGGTTGGTCAAGGGAGCCATGGACCCAAAAAGGTTGAAAACCTCTGGTATAGGGAAAAGCCACTCATTCCTTGTCCAGCACTGATTTGAGCACAGGATTGCTGTTGGCAGACTGGCCACTTAATGTGTTCTCCATGGTCCAGTTTTCTTCTCCCAATTCTATTCCAGCTTGAATCAGCAAATGCAGAGACACAAGTCTCAGCTCCAAGTTTGTGTTGCACCTTTAATCTCCTGACACCGCTTTTTAACTGGGGGGGAAATGGTTGGCAAGACTTGTATACATTTGCATGTAACACCGTAACTCTTGCTCTTTGGTTGGTTTTATGCTTCCCTTCCTCAAAGTCGTAGAGCCAGCGTTATAAACTCAAGATATATAAGCTGGACGCCAAATGGGTCATTAAACCAATCGGTGAAACGGAATGTCTACTTGCTATTTTGGGGCTCTAAAGTCTTATCTTCCAGATGATGGACTGGCTGTGACTGATTATGAGTTAAACATCCTGCTAGTTCAGAGGACAACCTTAAGCTAGGTTAAGAGCTTTGAGAACTTCAAGAAGAAAAGTCACTTGAAGCAGGGACAGTCCACATATACACTGGCCTATTCCGACCTCATCTTCTTAATGGTGACACGGACCATTCATAACATGAATCCCGCCCCCCAACTGTGAGCAGGGCAGTAGGGTGGGGTAAGTGAAGACAAGCTACAGCAACTAATTATAATGTCATTCACTGCTCCTGCTCAGAAAAAGCCTTTTGGTTCCTGAAATTCATTCGGATTGTGCAGATAAAATCTAACTGACAGAATTCTACAGGATGTGGTATTAGTGTGTGGAAACAGTCCAGGTCCAATGATTCCCCAGGCATGAAACTCCAGATCATGGACATATTAAGTGCATAGCTGTCAACTTTTCCCTTTTCTTGCAAGGAATCCTATTCAGAATAAGGGAATTTCCCCTTTAAAAAGGGAAAAGTTGACAGCTATGCTTAGGTGCCCTCCTGGAACCTAGACATCTTCACTTGGTTGCAAGCAGCTGATAGCCAGGTGCAAGATGTGCCTGACGACTGGCTAATTTCGAAAACTGCTGTCTAGGCAAGCTGATCTGTACTTGAATTTGTGACTTTAGATTGCACAGTGCAATTAGAAAAAAGAAACCACACCTACCGAACAAGGTGAAGCAACTTAAGTAAGAGTATTTTCCCAGTTAAAAAGGGAGAGGAAAGAGTATTTGTGCAAGGCAAGTGTTAATGAAGAACATGAACTCTTAACCTAATCTGCCAACCTTATAACCACTGAGTTGAAAGGAAGGGAGAGGTCGCATATGTATCCTTCAACTCTTAACTGCCTTGCATGCATGAAAAGGCCACTGCAGATAGATTCCAGCAAACCCAGTCAAAAGACGTGTATTCCAGTGAAAACAGCAGAAAGTTCTATTTCAAACTAAGCCTACAACTGTATCTTTAGCTACGGTACTGTACCAGAATGATATAGCCTGCAACAGAATGCATCTGGTGGAAGAGAACGACATGACGAAGGTTAGCTATGCAAAGCACGGGGTGTGCACCCACCAAGAGATGCAAAGAGCAGTACAAAAAAATTAATAATACCCATGTGCCCAAGTTGTTAACCAGATTTTTTTAAAAAAGAAATCAGTAGGTTTAAGATTAAAAACATGTGGACCTAAGGCAAACAGAATGTATTGTACCCCAAGTAAAAGGTAAAGGACCCCTGGACGGTTAAGTCCAGTCAAAGGCGACTATGGGGTTGCGGCACACGTCTCGCTTTTAGGCCAAGGGAGTTGGTGTTTGTCCACAGACAGCTTTCCGGGTCATGTGGCCAGCAGGACTAAACCGCTTCTGACACAATGGAACATCATGATGGAAACCAGAGCGCACGGAAACGCTGCTTACCTTCCCGCCACAGTGGTACCTATTTATCTACTTGCACTGGCGTGCCTTAGAACTGCTAAGCCAGCAGGAGCTGGGACAGAGCAACGGGAGCTCACCTGGTTGCCGGGATTTGAACCGCTTGTTGGCATACAACCAAGGAAGCAGGGGCAATTGGCAGGCCCCCAGCTGGCTCCATCCCACCGGCTGGTGTACCGGACAAACTCCAGTCCTTGAATCAGTGACCTGAACTTCAAAAGCTAGGGCACGCTCTACTCAGCAGAGATAACGTGCAAACAGAAGTGGCAGGACAGGCTGTGTGAGCATATTTACCAGCAGTTTATTCAGCATACATCAAGACAGAGGAAACATGTCCAATCTCCTTTGTGTCCAAAGCAAGTCAGCCTAAGCAAAAGCTATACACAAATGGAAGTTCCCAGCAAGCTGTGCTGGAGTGCAAACAGGCATGTGACACACAACAATCATGCCTTAAGGTGGAACGGAACATCCCAACATCTTCCCCCTTTCCGTGTAACCTGTGTCAACATATTTCAACCCAACTGCAACCGCTGTACATAAACCTTAAATTGTTCTGTGTTAACAACCTTAGACAACAGATCTGCAGGAATTTCATTTCCTGGCATGTAGGACACCTGAATGAGTCCTTTCTGGATACATTCCCTTGCACAATATAACTTTATCTGCAAGTATTTGGTTCTTTGTTTGCAACTCTCTGAGGTTAGCAAAGCCAAACAGGATCTGTTATCTTGAAACACCTGTATAGGACATGTCAACTTGACTCTGACATCCTGAAACAGTTTCATCAATCATTCACAATCCAGGAGTGAAAATGACAGAGCATTGAATTCTGCTTCACAGGAACTTAGGCTTACTGTCATCTGCTTCTTGCACAGCCAGTCAAACAGACAGTGATTGTACATGTAGCACACTCCAGAAGTGCTGGTACCATCAGTGGTGTCACTTCCAAAACTAGCATCTGCAAAAATCTCAAGACCTCCAGTCTTCTGACTCATGAACCTCAGTCTGTAGTGCAAAGTGCCCTTCAGATAGCGTGCTATGCGCTTGAGAGCTTTCCAATCCTGAACAGTAGGATTGTTAGCATGTCTGCTAAGCATATTAGTGCTTACAGCTATATCAGGTCTTGAACATCTAGCAATGAAATTCAGTTTGCCTAGAACGCATCTGTACAGTGTAGTGTCAGAAAATGCTTCGGCAGTACCATCTACCTGGTAACCTGTTACCAGTGGTGTGTCCACAGGATTTGCATCAACCAAATTCAGTCTGGTTAGTACATTAGCAATTTTCTGCATTTGGTGTACCAGAAAATTTCCTGCCTGGTCTTTCTCTACCTGCAGAGAAAGATAGTTGGATACCTCACCAAGATCCTTCATGTCAAAGTGCTCCTTTAGCTGAGCTACAGTGCTGTGGTACAAAGCCTGATTCATCCAGAGCTGACCTTCTGAATGGGAAGCCCAAGAGGCTCAGTGGTTTAGACCACAGCATCACCCGCGTCCCTCATGTACCCTAAGTAGGCTTCTGCTGACAAGAGCATCCCCTGAGCAGAATTCCACTCATAAGAAGAGAAGAAAAAGAAGAGCTTGGACTTGATACCCCGCCTTTCACTCCCCTTAAGGAGTCTCAAAGCGGCTAACAATCGCCTTTCCCTTCCTCCCCCACAACAAACACTCTGTGAGGTGAGTGGGGCTGAGAGACTTCAGAGAAGCATGGCTAGCCCAAGGTCACCCAGCAGCTGCATGTGGAGGAGCAGGGAAGCGAACCCGGTTCACCGGATTACGAGTCTACCGCTCTTAACCACTACACCACACTGGCTCTGAGGAGGCTGGGATGACAATCTTCACTGATTCTCCCTTCCCTCTGAAGCCCTTTTTGCCCCACCATCTTGAGAGGGATGGGGGGCCCTCTGAGCAGCAAGAGGGACTGCAGGGGAGAAAGAAGAAATTGGAGAAATCTGCCTCTCCTCTTCTACTGTGGATCGAAGTAGCTCTTCCATTTGTGGACAATTAGTCAGGCTCCTGGCCACTGAAACCATATAGTACATGTGTCAATTTATAACCACACTACAACTCTCTCTTTCTCCCCCTCTAGTCATCATGTTAATTATGATTATACAGGATTAATATTCTGATATAAATTGCTTCATGCACACACATAGGGGATTATGCCTCTTGATATGTCACAGTAACTTAAACATCCTTCAGGTTAGGACTAGGGAAAGAAATACCTTACCCATGTCATGAAATAACTGTGTTTAATTTAAAACATAGAACTATATCTATTTTCTTTTAAAATGATTAATAGCTCAAAGTTGTCACGCAGAATCAAGTTTCTAGCAAGCAAAGGTGCATTATTCAGCAGCAAGCATTTGATAAGATCCATGGATTTGTTCAATGCACGAGTCTCTGAATGACAGCAGGAATACCACAGCACATGTTAGGAAGAAAGAAGCCGTCAAGCTCTTAACAGGAACAAAAGGAAAGATCATAGAGGCTTCACAAAAATGGAAAGGGCAGGTGTTCCCACATATAGAAGCGATGTGGAGCTAGAACACTCTATAGTAACAACTAAATAAAAAGTGACTCTATTTTAGTCATTCTTTAAATTTTACATGGAATGAAAACCTCGAGTTTTAAATCTTAAGGAAAATGTGCTTTTATTTTTTTGCAAACAATAAAGTTGCAAAACAGCTAAAAGTTGCAGAGCATTAAATCTTGCCCTGTTCTGAATGGCTGAGTTGTTTAACTTTAAAACATACAAATAAGTTATTTTCAACAAATCAGTTTTCCCCTACCCCACAGGATTCAACTGGCATGTGGATCAACTTATATTTGTAACAAATAAATTTATGAAAGAGGCATATATTAATGCCAAACAACTCCACAAAATTGCATACCTTAAAGGGATTAGTGCCCCGGTTTGTCGAATGGCTCATCAAATGCAATTTCTGGCGGTACTGAGCTACCTAACACACACACACAAAACCTTATCCCTGCCACGAGGGTTAGCCTGTTACATATGAAATAGAAACTCCAATGGCAAAGAGTGTGGCTTAACTATTAATAGTTCATAGTGGGATTTCCCTCACTATATACTATTTACAATGTGGTTAATTGTTTTAAGTTGCATGTCATTGTAGATATCAATATAGCTTCAGCATTTCTTAAAAACCACCTCTGAATCTATTTCACCGCAAAACCAATCAGATCACAAAAGAATTATGCTCCAGTTTACAGCTCTGGTTCCTGGGTTATGCTGTAGCCTACGACAACCACAGACCTTTTCAGATTTCCACTTGTCAGAACTGCAAACGAATACAAAGCCAGTTTTTGAATTGCTTTTTTATATAGCCAACATTGTCTGAAAGAACGGTCTTCTGTAGTTTCTTCCTCCAAGGAATATTTTTTAACACTAACTTTGTCTCCTTGATGATGCGCCAATAAGCCTGTGCGATGTATCAGTGTTGCCTGGAACACTTTCAACACTTCTCCTCTCGACAATCCAATTTCAACTCTAAACAGCCAGCTTCAACTCTGAACTGAATTAGACAGCCTTTTATAGAGGCAGCCTATTTCCTTTGCCCACAGCAAGAGTGCGATTCTCTGAGGCACTAATAATATATGTTTTATCCGAGTACATAAACGATGCTGACAGACAGCCTTGTTATCAAGTTTCCCAACCCGATTACCAGCAGCCTTGGTGCAATAGAACAGAAGTTCTTGTTGCTTCCCACTGGCAGTAAAATGTACGTTTTTCAAGTTTATCACAACCACGTCAGCCGACCTAGCCAGGCAAACACGCACTAAAATAATCTGCCTTGACCCAATATAATCAGTTACAGCTCACTATGCAACTATCCTAAGTACACTGGCTAAGTCTCTGCAAACAATTAAGAAATGGAATTAGGATTCTCTCCTCTCACTCCCCCCCCTTGGCAAAGTGGCTATGCCTTAAAACAACCTCCAGGCGAGCAGAAAGCCAAGACCTTAAAAAATAAAATAAAATAAATCTCCAGTATGCAGAAGCAGGGAAATAAACTAAATCGCTGGAATGATAAAATGGCAGCACTTCCACAGTTCCTTTTTCCCTTTGCATTTCAGTCCGTAAAACAAAAACAGTCACTTTCAGTTCCTTATCTCAGCCTCCTTCTGCTATTTTATGATAAAAACTACACGCCATTAAAGGCGCTGTAATGGTAATTGTGGAAGTCAATTCTGGAGTGTCTTATAAGAGAGTTTCCTGCTTGTGCAATGGAAAGGCTGCGGTGTATTTATTAGGGTAGATTTGAAGCTGCTCTTGCCCTGAGCTGAAGGTGCCTTTGGTTAGTTGCAAGGCACCCCTTCCCTGCTTTTCAACAACCTTATTTCCCTGCTGTAGCCGCCTATACTGCTTTCCACAGCTTTTTAGTGGGCTCAGACAGCAGTAATGGAAAGACGGGTGCAGAAAAGCCCCATTCAGTAAGTGGAAGAATCCAATCCACTATACAGTGGTACCTCGGGTTACATACGCTTCAGGTTACAGACTCCGCTAACCCAGAAATAGTACTTCGGGTTAAGAACTTTGCTTCAGGATGAGAACAGAAATCGTGCTCTGGCGGCGCGGCGGCAGTGGGAGGCCCCATTAGCTAAAGTGGCGCTTCAGGTTAAGAACAGTTTCAGGTTAAGAACGGACCTCCAGAACGAATTAAGTTCTTAACCTGAGGTACCACTGTACAGGCTTGGTCTAATGAGAATACGTAATAACTAGGCCTGATAAGACATTGTGAGTTAAGTACAGTATCAAAGAGCTAGATTCATTTCTAACTCTTTCTAACGTTTATCAAATACTAGTGTAACATTCTCCAAAATATTTGAGATGACGTAATGCAACACCCAATTATGAATGTGATATATTTCCAGGATTTTTCTCTTTCGTTTCATTAGTTTCCTTTTAAAATATTTTTGTTTTATAAAACTTGGGGGGGGGGGGATTGTAAACACTTGAAAAATTGCACAAAAATATTTGCACGAAATAAATATATATATATTCCATTCCCATTGTAAGCATACAAATTTCTTATTCTCGACAAGAGAAATATCTGAGAAATTTAAACATTGCTGTAACCTTATGAAGAAATACAGAGAACTGTGTGGTCAGAATGCCATTCCCAGGCCAGCTAAGAATAGGCAATATTGCAAACTTTCTATGACCATATCAATATAATTATATAAATGCATACACTCTTCACCTCCCCACCAAGATAAGCGTTGCTCTTATCTTATAAATACAGAGTACAGTACCAAGGAAAATGAGTTCTGTATAGAAAGCAGCACCACTGAAAGGTATTTGACAAAGCAAAAATCCTACATTTGAAGGCTCGCCATCCTCAAGAACAATAAATCACAACACAACACAAGGTCTCAGAGCAAGATACTGCTATGGTAAATTTATAACTGTAGGATTCTGTAAAATCTCATATCCTAAGAAATGGCACGTTCCAAGACTGCCAGAAAGATCATTTATTGCAAGGAGGAAGAAATGCAGCATTTATATATATTTTTCAGATTAATTTTAATTGAGTGTCCCCAAAGAGAGGCATGAATGGAGCTAACACTACTAATCTGTGCTCCCAGTCGCAAGTTTCCGTAATTAAAAACAACCTTTTAGGTAGGTACCTTCAAGGAACTATGAGGTGCACACACAAAGACATTACTTATACTAGCTTTAACTGTATATATAATTTTTTATTAAATTTTCTGTTTTACAATTTAGAACATTCATTTAAACAACCTTAAAATGCCAATGCCTTCTTCACTTTCCATGGTTGATTTTACATATCATAAATCCCTGCATATTTTACATAAACTAAACCATTCAGAATTCCATTATTACATCCATCAAAACTTGTTTACACAGTTGGGTTTATCTGAACACTGCCAACGTTTTCAAGTGTACACGATTTCCCCCCATATATTCGAACAAATATTTTCCAATCTTCTTTAAACTTATGTTCTTCTTGTTCTCTTATTCTATACTAGCTTTAACTGTAAGCCACTTTTAAGTACCTGCACTACAAAAAGAGGTGGACATAAAATTACAAAAAAAAATTAGGCATTGCAATCCGAAATAGTTCTGCTTGCATACACTTTTTGTATAGCATTTCCTAATTTCTAAGACATGGGTAGGCAACCTAAGGCCCAGGGGCCGGATGCGGCCCAATCACCTTCTCAATCCAGCCCATGGACGATCCAGGAATCAGCATGTTTTTACATGAGTAGAATGTGTGCTTTTATTTAAAATTATCTCTGGGTTATTTGTGAGGCATAGGAATTCGTTTATTTCTTATACATTTATTAAAAAAACCACAGGCCTTTCTCCTTGGAATAATAGGTTCTGAATTGCCCAAAAAAGATGTAAATATTTTTGTATGCCACAACTGCTGCACGAATTTTAATAGCCAAAAAATAGAAAACACAAGAATTACCAATGGTAGAAGAATGGCAGATGAAGGTGATGGACTTTATGGAGCTGGCTGGTCTCACCGGGAGAATCCGCGACCAGAAAGAAGAGGAATATCAAGAAGACTGGAAGAAATTTAAAGACTATTTGAATAAATATTGTAATATTAAAGATTTGTAATTACTTGAAAGAACTAATTAGGCCTAGGATTAAATTAGGAATAAATAAATAAATAAGAAACAGAAGGCTAAGAAAAGTTAGGAAAATTGATTATAACCGGAATATTGTTATATGGAATAATGACATTGGAAACTGCTACATTAAATTACAAGGAAATTCAGTTGGAAGAGATTGAAAGAAGTCAAGTAATATGTTTATGAAGATGGAATTTAACCAGTTAATTAAGTCTTATTGTATTTATGTATGTGGTGGTATATGTGAGGTCTGTAATACTTTATCTTCTCTATTTTCTTTTTTCTTTTCTTTTCTTTTTTTCTTTTTTGTTATGTTAAAGTTATGTCTTTGTATGAAATTTAATAAATATCATTGGGGGAGGAAGGAATTCGTTTATTTCTCCAAAATATATATAGAGAGAGAGAGTCCAGCCCCCCATAAGGTCTGAGGGACAGTGGACCGGCCCCCTGCTGAAAACGTTTGCTGACCCCTGGTCTAAGAAATAAGCTGCTTCTCAAATTGACCAGGAGTTTGTCTTTTGCAGCAGTGAACTGTCGCAGCAAAACTAAAGCAAGCTCAAGTAGGGTACATTATTTCCTCAGTGTTTGTCTGCCTGCATTGCATCCAAGAGGCCGTAGTGGGGCTGAGGGAGGTCCATTTCATTGTGAACAAGGAGATATACAAATAGCACAAAACTGTTAATCGCTGAAGACTTTAAAAAGAACAGGATAACTTGAGTTGTCTGAAGGAATATGCAACGTAGTAAAAGCACAGGGGACACTCCTTGAGAAGGCAAAAGCCCTGGCTGAGGAAGTGACTAATTATG
Organism: Podarcis erhardii; assembly: GCF_964252035.2. Taxonomy (NCBI): domain Eukaryota; kingdom Metazoa; phylum Chordata; class Lepidosauria; order Squamata; family Lacertidae; genus Podarcis; species Podarcis erhardii. Next base: position 16,304,078 of record NC_138515.1, on the reverse strand, counting down.
CCAAAAGGTAATAAAATCCCCTGCTAATTTAAGTTACAAAGTATTGTACCAGGCTATTGCAGTCCTCAGCCACTGCTTCTCTGTTGATTTTGATACAGGAAATGAGCCAAGTAAAAATCCAATAATAGTTCAGGGGCCAGCAAACGTTTTCAGCCATGGGCCAGTCCACTGTCCCTCCGACCCTGCAGGGGGGCAGACAATATTTTGAAAAGGAACAAATATGAACAAATTCCTATGCCCCACAAATAACCCAGAGATGCATTTTAAATAAAAGGACACATTCTACTCATATAAAAACACGCTGATTCCCAGACCGTCCGCGGGCCGGATTGAGAAGGTGATTGGGCTGGATCCAGCCCCCGGGTCTGAGTTTGCCTACCCATGGTCCACCCGCACAACAACCAGTCTTTATAAATGCTCATGGTTGGCCACTATTACTGAGCCTGAGCCTCATTTATGTTTGCGGTGATCAATTGAGAACTATTAAAAACATGATTTTAAAAATGTGCCACTGATGTGAATTGCATATTCATTCATGCATTTTTTGGGGGGGGAATAAATAAATAGCACTGACACATTGGGAGGAGGGATATGGCGACTAACCGTTCTGTTTTGGCGCCTGTACCCCAGTTCCAGGAACCATGTGGCAAATAACTATTCTATCTTGCTACAACCAGTTGGACTTCCCCCTGCCCCCACTTAAAGAGAGTTTTCTGCCCTTGCTTCATGGCATTGGCTACCACTGAGTGTGGCAAGGAAACTCAGGGTGGTCATAGTGCGTCACATGGCAAATTCTCTTAGAACAGGGGTTCTCGAACTATGGTCTAGGTCTAGGAGCTGCACAAGGTGGTCTACGGGGCACCTGTGGATGAATATGGGAAGTGGCATGTGGGACGTGGGTGGTGCTGTGGGTTAAACCACAGAGCCTAGGACTTGCCGATCAGAAGGTTGGCAGTTCAAATCCCCGCAACGGGGTTTTGCTCCCATTGCTCGGTCCCTGCTCCTGTCCACCTAGCAGTTCGAAAGCATGTCAAAATGCAAGTAGATAAATAGGTAGCGCTTCGGTGGGAAGGTAAACGGTGTTTCCGTGTGCTGCTCTGGTTCGCCAGAGGTGGCTTAGTCATGCTGGCCACATGACCCAGAAGCTGTACGCCGGCTCCCTCGGCCAATAAAGCGAGATGAGCGCCGCAACCCCAGAGTCAGCCACGACTGGACCTAATGGTCAGGGGTCCTTTTACCTTTATGGGAGGTGGCATATCGGTGGCATTAAATATCCGTATTGATTTTAATTGCATTTTATTATTTCTTCTGTTTCTTATCTTGCATTTTTTGGCATTACAATTTGAATTCCATGAATTTCAGGCTTAATATGATAGCATGCAATATATAAGAAATAAAAAAGCAATTTTAAAAGCGTACAGCATTTAACCCAATGCATTGCCATAGTTACAACAGGCAGAAACATCATGAGTGGTCAGCCAAGTACTCTCAACAATTTTCAAGTGGCCCAGGTGTGTGTGAGAGAGTTTTGGAACCATTGTCCTAGAGATAATATGATAGGGAGCAGTGTAAGTATGGCTATTTTATTTCCAACAGCATCCCCTTTGGTGGGAACAAAGTCTAGCTTGGCTCTAAGTCAGTACTAGGAAAACTCAGTGGAACAGAAATGTATTCAGAATGAAGTACTTTGCAATGTTAATACAGGGTCGTTTGAAATATTAGGGACATCCCCAAGTTTGACATTTGAGAGGTACTTTTCCAAGCTACAACTCATACAATTTCCATACCAGCAAGACTATTCCTTTCAAGTTGTATTCTGCTGCATTGTATGACTATACAAGGTTGCTTTCATAAGCGGCGAGAAGAAAATATTGGCTCATGTTCTTGAAAGACACTTGGACTACATGAGAAATCTGTCATTAAGGCAGTGGCATTGTTCAAAAGAATTCTGTTGGGTGGCATCTGGCTAGGTCTCTCTAGTGATGAATCATGCAATTGAACATGCATATTCCCCTGTTTCCTCTGAATAATGCTATACTAAAATATACACAGGCTGACTCAAAATTAGTTCTGGCAGTTTCAGAAGGCAGAAGACCAATCCTTATATGCAAAAGGAAGCAAGCCAAAGGAATTGAAAACAACTGAGAGGCAGGATAGAACATACATATGCCAATTTTTAAAAAGCTGGGTTTTTCAAAAATAAAAGAAACCAAATCTGTTTCAATAATTTTGACAATGTTTTGGGGACTTTAACTTTACTGTAGACTTTGGGTCTATGGTTAGAATGAGGAAGGAATTTATAATTCAAAACCCATTTCCAGGTCATTAGGTTCATATCATTAGTCACCCATGACTTTCTCTGAAGCTAGTTTCCATTATTATTTCTCCTTTCTCACGGTCCTTTTTTATACCCATCCCATCCACAACAGTCTTCCATTTAATCCATCATATAAGCTTTCATGAGTCCAAGGGCTTATTTCAGATGAAATGCAGTCAAAGAATGCCTCACTTGCATTTATGTTTCTGCCTGATTGTTCCCAAGTCAAAGGCAATAGGATACACATCACAATTCATACATAGTGGATAATGAAGGAATCTTGCAGCTAAGAGGATGGAGAGTGATCACATTGGCTGAGTCTATGCTGGTGCATTAGTCACACGGCACCAAGCCACCAAAAATAGTGGAGGACCTTGGGGTCACAAATTTCATTGGTATGTAGTTTAGTCGTGTCCGACTCTTCGTGACTCCATGGACCAGAGCACACCAGGCACTCCTGTCTTCCACTGCCTCCCGCAGTTCGGTCAAACTCATGTTGGTAGCTTCGAGAACCCTGTCCAACCATCTCATCCTCTGTCATCCTCTTCTCCTTGTGCCCTCCATCTTTCCCAACATCAGGGTCTTTCCCAGGGAGTCTTCTCTTCTCATGAGGTGCCCAAAGTCTTGGAGCCTCACCTTCAGGATCTGTCCTTCCAGGGAGCACTCAGGGCTGATTTCCTTCAGAATGGATAGGTTTGATCTTCTTGCAGTCCATGGGACTCTCAAGAGTCTCCTCCAGCACCATAATTCAAAAGCATCCATTCTTCGGCGATCAGCCTTCTTTATGGTCTAGCTCTCATTTCCGTACATCACTACTGGGAAAACCATAGCTTTAACTATACAGACCTTTGTTGGCAAGGTGATGTCTCTGCTTTTTAAGATGCTGTCTAGGTTTATAATTGCTTTTCTCCCAAGAAGCAGGCGTCTTTTAATTTTGTAACTGCTGTCACCATCTGCAGTGATCATGGAGCCCAAGAAAGTAAAATCTTTCACTGCCTCCATTTCATTGGTGTGCAACACCCAAATTTGCCCCCCCCTTGTGCTCCATTCTAATCATATTTACAGCCCCCCATGGCACCCCCAAGGCTTCATGCCCGGTGTGACCAAACCAGTCACTCTCCCCTAAATCTGTCAAAAGCTAGTGTTTGGACACGCTAAAAGTTTATCACCATGTCAATTGCAATTTTCCAGAGGAGCTCTTTGAGACAAGTCTCTTGCAAAGAAGGTGGGGCGTTATTTGACGCTTGACACTATTTTGAATTGAGATAGTGGACAGAGAAGTAACTTTGGTGTGTATCCACTCGATTTTTGGTGTGGCAGGTCCAAACTGCCAAATTACACTACAGTGGTACCTCTGATTACGTACTTAATTCTTTCTGGAGGTCCGTTCTTAACCTGAAATTGTTCTTAACCTGAAGCACCACTTTAGCTAATGGGGCCTCCCGCTGCTGCCGCGCCGCCACCGCACGATTTCTGTTCTCATCCTGAAGCAAAGTTCTTAACCCGAGGTACTATTTCTGGGTTAGCGGAGCCTGTAACCCAAGGTACCACTGTATTTAAAAATCACAATATCTTTGGGTTTCTACGAATTCCCAGGCAGCCCTGGGCATATAACCAGTGCTGATATATAAGCAGTGGCATTATATATCAGCAATATGCAAAAGCCACAGCAATATGCAAAGCCACAAACACAGTTTATTGCCAGGTGTTCCTACAAGAACCATGTCTTTTCTCTGTTGCTTCCTGTCACAATAATGAGCATTTTGTCTGTGTTGTTGTAATTGCTAGTCAATTGCATAAACGCTTTTACAGTGAAGCAGTGCTGCACAGCCTCTCCTACTACAACAAATATATGAAGCAAGTGGATATTTTCCCCATTTTACAAATGCAGAACTAAGGCTGGAAAACTGTGACTTGATCAAGACTGTCTAGTAAGAACAATGATTCATAGAATCATAGATGGGTGGATTTGTAATTTATATCTCATAGTAGTCCTGAGTTCGTCCACTGAGTACACGTAGATTTTGAACAGAGAAGCGCAGATGCTTTGGGATAAAAGCACTGGTAGAAAAGCAACAAAAATTAGAATTGGTCCCCCTAGTTGAGAGAACAAAGGTTCAATAAATATGCCACGGTTTGATTGAGAAGACATCACCTGCAATGCAAAGTCATAAAACTCTACGTTCTATCAATGCAGTGTCAGAATTCTAGCGTTTATATAACTGGTAAAGCTTTCCAAAGAATACAGCAAGGGACATTTAAGCAATTAGTTAGAAGTTCATGATTTGCACTATTCCTCTTGGGTAGGAAGAAAAGGGTGGAGATAGGTAGAACTTTACCAAGATTAGGGATAGGATTTTGAATTCAGGTGCCACAAAGTGACACCCCCCCCCACTCCTGTGCATTGTTGGCAGAGATGCAGACATTGTTTCCCTGGAGGTTGAATTATTTTCAGCACCAACCAATATACAATTATAGCTATCTTTTAGGATAAAGACTGAAGATAAAATGTAACCATGAATAACTGTTTTGAGAAGGAAAGAATGTCAACGTATGTTATTTTAGTTCTTTAGATACGTGACATTTCCCATGCAAATATACAATGAGAAAACACACAGTTCTGTGATTGCATCCATAGACTAAACAATATTAGTTATATTTGTCTTATTATGTAAATATGGCTTGCCACAAAAAGATAGCAGACTAATGATTAGCTTGTATATTTTCAGTTTTGCATGTTCTGTTTCTGCAAAATATATCTAACATATTCCAGCTAACCTGAGATGCCTGGTTATAAACTCATGCAGCTGTTTAGTGTGAACGAATCTGACAAAGTGTAAACGAAAATTAATCAATACTTATTTTTATAACCAAGAAAGGAACTGCCTTAACAACGGTCTTAGGAAATAACTGTTCCAACGTGCAGCTGCTTAACTGCACAAAAGAGAACCATCACAAGCAAGTTAATAATATGTGTGAATACACTACACCCATCAAAGGTAGCTGGTATTGGCGGCCATGAAATTAGGTATTCACTTATCAAAAAGTCGGGGTACAATGCAATTTGTGTGGCACAGGCATGAAGCCCAGAAGCTATTTAATTTACATCAGCTGCTCTCTCTCACTCAATAAGCCCATCATCCCTAAATCTATTAAAAATGTACAGAATCAAATTATTTCTGATGTCAACTGATGACTGAGCACTAAAGATGCCCAACTAAGATAGGAAGTTTTTGAAACTGCCATTCTAAGGCTATAGCAGGTGCCATTCTACTTACTGTAAATCTAATTATAGCAGATAGTTAGAGGATAGGAACATCAACTGAGTCAAGGATACATTCACAAATCAGAATAAGATTCTGATCCTATTCCCGAACCAGAAAACCACTGATCTATGTGATTCCTTTGTTTTCTAAAATTTGGACCAGATTCAGGAGTGGTTCGGTTGCATTAGTTGAATATCCACATCTGTTATGAGATAGGCATAAAATTATATTTCCACTTTTTAATTAAAAGAAGTGTTCTCCCCCATCCTTTCGCCTATTACTGTATTGGCCCGAATACACGCCGCACCCCCCTCCAAATGCCAACCGTGAAAAGTGTGGCTTAAATTCGCGACCTTACAAAAATTGGATTTTACTATGTTGCTGCTAAAACACAGACATACGGTAAAACGGAAAGGGTGTGAGTGCCTGCAGAATTTTAAGGGAGTGGCTTATATTCGGGTATTGTCTCCCCTCCCCCCGAATTTTAAAGGTGCAGCTTATACTCGGGCCAATACGGTACTCAGTGACAAGGGGATATATGCAAACCTATGAACCGGATAATGGGACGCAGGTGGCGCTGTGGGTTAAACCACTGAGCCTAGGGCTTGCCGATCAGAAGGTCGGCGGTTCGAATCCCCGCCACAGGGTGAGCTCCTATTGCTCGGTCCCTACTCCTGCCAATCTAGCAGTTTGAAAGCACATCAAAGTGCAAGTAGATAAATAGGTACCGCTCCGGCGGAAAGGTAAACGGCATTTCCGTGCGCTGCTCTGGTTCGCCAAAAGCGGCTTAGTCATGCTGGCCACATGACCCGGAAGCTGTACGCCGGCTCCCTCGGCCAATAAAGCGAAATGAGCAACGCAACCCCATAGTCGGTTACGACTGGACCTAATGGTCAGGGGCCCCTTTACCTTTACCTATGAACCAGATATTCACCACTAACGTTAAACAGAGTTGCAGTATATGTATATGTGTTCAAAGACACAGAAAAGCTTGACACAGGTCACAGGACCTGCCCTTTCACATGCAGAATCATCACAACACCTATCTAGGCCAACATACCAAAGCCCAAAGAACCTCATCAGAAGGCAATTGTTTGACATATGCTTGGAGCATGCCCATTTCCTAATTGCTCCCTGGTGTAGCAACTGCTGTTGATACATGACACTCAGAAAGAAGAATGGTGGCATCCATTGTTTTCTATCAAAAGAAGAAACCCTAAATGTTTGATGCCAGCAAAACAAATGGCAGATATTGCTGTCTGTGAGAACTTCCAATGCCAGTATTTTCATTTTATTTATAAGAATGTTTACATGCTGCTAACTTGTGCCGAAAACATCTAAGCAGGATACAGCAAATATAAATATGCTTGTCAAGAGTCTGAACCGTGTTTTGGAATAATGTGCTCCCTGCCATGGAAACAGTTACCAAAAGATATTGCAGCAGAAGCTCTGAACTGTGGCAATGATACAAATGGTCCAGATCTTCATGACTCACAACAGACTACACGGCTGTTCCTTGCTGCATTCGTATTCGCTTCCAAGTCTTGTGGCAGGTTTTCTGAATGTTTGCAACACAAGCGTGCAAAGAAGGCAAGGTGGGAGCACCAGGATGGATTTCCAAACCAGAGACACTGGTGACAGCATTTGTAAAAGTGTTTTCTGTTCCACACAGAGAGACAGTAAATAAGAAAGAACTGTAGCATCTTAAATGGGTGCGATGAGATGGGGCAGGAAGGAGGGTTTGGATCAGCACTGGATAAAACGTTTTCTGATCAGTGAAATCAGAGTTTTGTGATCAGAGTGAGCATTCATTAGAGCTGAACTCTGCAGAATAACTGATTGTGTGCAAGGAGGATTAACAAAAGAATATGGTATTAGAAGATGCTATTATTACTGGGAGTAAAATGCATAGCAAATTGGATCTGTGAAACGGCAGATAACATTCAGCAAATATAAAGCAATGCACACTGTGTTGTTTGTTCTGTATATATTGATATAGACGCCAAATTGGCTCTAACTACATAGTTTAAAGACCTTGCGAGTCACAGTGGAAATCTGCTTTTTGCTGATGCACTGAAGGCAGAAAATGCAGTAATCTGGAATGGGGTTGAAAGGGAGGGAGTAGAAGGCATAATCTGTTTGATGTTGGCTTTCCCTTTTTGCAAATATATGGAATCAACACTCAGTTCAACTAAAAACAATACCTAATTCATCCTCCAACAAGACTCACTGAAATCAATGGGTTAACTATGAGTTAGACTACCAACATTTGATATCACCTCTTACATCTTTTCAACTCCCAAACTTAAACAAAATCCACATTTTTTTTCAAAATATCGAAACAATTTTTTGCCACCATGGTTAACTAGAACATTCTTATCTAAGTCAGAAGCATCAATTTACAAGAATTTACAGTGGAAGCTTCAGACTATGATAATGATACCAATGAGTGCATGTTATAGTACATACTGATACACTATTCAGTACTTTGGGATCTGTTGAGTATATTGAGAGAGTGGAAAATTCTAGTTTGGCATTAGTTAAGACACTGGACACTAGGAATGACGGATTACTCTTAGAGGGGTTTGTTTAACATTGAGGATGTGTTTGCTGCCCTAGGCTCGTTTGGGAGGAAGAGCAGTATACGAATTCAATACATAAAACAAATATTTCAAAGAACAGGATATTCTGAAAATAAGTGCACTACATCAAATATGCAACCAAGTAAGTCAGACACACACATTTCAAAAATACAGAATTAAACTTATATTCTTAATGCTCTGGTATATTAAAAAGTTGTAGCTGTAACTCTCAAAGCACCACAGAAGTTGATTTTGGACACTGCCTTTGATATAAAAAAGGACCATGCAAAAAGAACTCAGTGACCAGGTTTTAAAAGCAGAATAAATGCAGAGCAATTTCCTAAGTTGCCTCTTTCAAGAATATTTAACTCCCAATTGTGAAATACTTTGCCCTTCCCAAAGCTGAATTAACACCCCACTGCACACACTCACACACACACACACACACTCACTCACTCACTCCCAATTAATGAAGCTGTTATTAAAAGTAAAATGCCACCTGTCAAAATATACCAAGGCTGATATATAACCTTACAACCAGAATAAGGTAATAATTATGTAATTAACTGGCACTGAACACAAGTAAGCATAGCGTACAGTTATACAGTTACACAAGAGACACTCAGTGTCCTTTAGTAATATTCTGTAGCCGAGGACATTTTGCTTCCACTGGGTTAACTTTAAAGAGTTTGCTTCCAAAGCTGTACTTTAACTCCTGCATGACTGGCACTGCCAATGCAATACCAAGTGTTAAGCACCTTGCTTGCCTTTCATTTTCCAGTTGAACAAAGCCTCTGCAGCAGACATAGGCAAACTCAGCCCTCCATATGTTTTTTTGGGACTACAATTCCCATCATCCCTGACCACTGGTCCTGTTAGCTAGGGATGATGGGAGTTGTAGTCCCAAAACATCTAGTGGGCCGAGTTTGCCTATGCCTGCTCTGCAGCTTCCAAGGCCCTTTGGAAGCTTCCCTTGCTTTTAAACTTCCTCTTTCTGAAAGGCTTCACTTTTTACAAGACAATCTTGTTTACCATAGGAATGCAACTGTTACAGTAGTGTTTGCCCTCACAGTAAAGCTAAAAAGGGTAAAGGACCCCTGGATGGTTAAGTCCAGTCAAAGGCGACTATGGGGTTGCAGCACTCCTCTCACCTTCAGGCCGAGGGAGCCGGTGTTTGTCCGCAGACAGCTTTCTGGGTCATGTGGCCAGCAGGACTAAACCGCTTCTGGCACAACACAACACCGTGACGAAAGCCAGACTGCACGGAAACGGCGTTTACCTTCCCACCGCAGTGGTACCTATTTATCTACTTGCACTGGCGTGCTTTCAAACTGCTAGGTTGGCAGAAGCTGGGACCGAGCAACGGCAGCTCACCCCGTAATGTGGATTTGAATTGCCGACCTTCTGAGTGGTAAGCCCAAGAGGCTCAGTGGTTTAGACCACAGCGCCACCTGCATCCCTCACAGTAAAGCATTCCTGACAGGTCTCTAAACATGTGAGTATTTGTGACTGAGAGCCAGTGTCATGGAGGAGATGGCCGGATCCTGAGGAGGAAAGGGAAGAGCTCAGGGAGTTGGAGCTGGGCAACTCTAGGCTGCAGGTATTTGATTCACTGGACCAATTATGGCTAATAGAGCCATTCTGGGAAGACACAGGTGACTTGCATGCCCCCAGTTAACTGCTAAATTCCATTAATGCTATCCGGGCAAATCCAAACCTCATGACTGGGGTGGGGGCACTTCAGAAACGGGGCGATGCCATGAAGCTATTGCAGGTTTCATGCAGGGGGTGGTCAGATGCTAAGGAGGAACAGGAGGTGCTCAGGGAGTTGGAGATGTCTGAACTTGGCGAGGAGGAATGGAGAAATGGATCCAAGGCAGGGGCAAAGTGAGTTGCCAGAGGACTGTTCCAGCCCTGTGACATTGGCCAACCCTAGGCAGACGTCTCCTTCTCCTGTCATTGAGGATGTCCCTCTTTCAGGAAGGCAACTAATTGAGAGTTAATTGGGTGCTGACCACTTGCCACGCTAAGAGTTGTGCTTACCCCACTCTTCAAAAGGAAGGCCCAGGGAGCATGTGGCTTATTGGATCAACATTATCTGCTTGCACTTAGCCATGTCTCTATAAAGGGTAAAGGTAAAGGGACCCCTGACCATTAGGTCCAGTTGTGGCTGACTCTGGGGTTGCGGCGCTCATCTCGCTTTATTGGCCGAGGGAGCCGATGTACAGCTTCCAGGTCATGTGGCAGCATGACCAAGCCGCTTCTGGTGAACCAGAGCAGCACATGGAAACGCCGTTTACCTTCCTGCCGGAGTGGTACCTATTTATCTACTTGCACTTTGACGTGCTTTCGAACTGCTAGGTTGGCAGGAGCAGCGACCAAGCAATGGGAGCTCACCTCGTGGCGGGGATTCGAACCGCCGACCTTCTGATCGGCAAGTCCTAGGCTCTGTGGTTTAACCCACATCGCCACCCGCGTCCCTGGAAGGCAATTAATTCAGAGTTAATTGGGTGCTGACCACTTGCCATGCTAAGAGCTGTGCTTACCCCACTCTTCAAAAGGATGTGGCTTATTGGATCAACATTATCTGCTTGCACTTAGCCATATCTCTATACCTAGCCCTTTATACAAGATACCTGCTACATCTTGTAACCTGCGCTTTGCCTATGTACCAATCTGATTTATGCATCAAAACCTTTAGCAGAAACTGTGCAGGGAGTTCCAAGTTCTTCATTCAACATTGAGGGCCACGACAGACAGCCAAGACTCTCATGGAATGTGTACACACATGTGAGGATGTGTTGTTTGTTCACACACATCTGTGCTGTGGGGGGGGGGACGAGAGCAGTGCAACAGTGGCAGAAAACTATGAAGCTCCTCGCTGCTTTGCATTTAAGAGGGGGCTTTTCGCTCCAACTCGTAATCAAGGTTTTACACTCCTTTGCAACAGCCAACTTGGAACAGAGGTCCTGTGCTCCTCTTCCAATGTCAGTAAAACACTACCAGCTGCAGGGTGGAAAAATCAACTATTTGATTTGATGAAAAGGGCAATATTCTTATCTGTTGGCCATAGCATCAGCCCACAAGGAAATGACACCAAGGAAGGCAGCAGTTGGCCAGGCGACAAAGCAACAAACATTTTACAGATGTCAGGAAGAGCTCGAAACCTTAACTTTTGACAGCAATATTAATGCTCTTCTTCTTCTTCTTAATGTATGAATTGCATATACAACACATGCACATTTGACGGGAAAAAAATTGCAAGTACAGTGGTGCCTCGCAAGACGAAATTAATTCGTTCTGCGAGTCTCTTCGTCTTGCGGTATTTTCGTCTTGCGAAGCACGGCTATTAGCGGCTTAGCGCAGTAGCGCTATTAGCGGCTTAGAAAAAGGGGGGGAAAGGGAAAAAAAACTTGCAAGAACTTGCAAGACGTTTTCATCTTGCGAAGCAAGCCCATAGGGAAATTCATCTTGCGAAGCACCTCAAAAATGGAAAACTCTGTCGTCTAGCGGGTTTTTCGTCTTGCGAGGCATTCGTCTTGCGGGGCACCACTGTATTCTTATCTGTTGCCTGTAGCATCAGCCCACAAGGAAATGACACCAAGGAAAGCAGCAGTTGGCCAGGCGACAAAGCAACAAATATTTTACAGATGTCAGGAAGAGCTCGAAACCTTAACTTTTGACAGCAATATTAATGCTCTTCTTCTTTTTCTTAATGTATGAATTGCATATACAACACATGCACATTTGACGAAAAAATAAATTGCAAGTATATAAGGAATGGGTTTGCACAACACAATGAATAACCGGACTAGATGGATCCCAAGCTTCCTCCCACACCCTTCAAACAACTTCAAATTTCTACAGGTACCTATTTTCCCCCCTTCGTAGCTATTGGCCAAGACCACATCACAGCTGTTTTTAATCAAAGAAAAGGATGTTGGAAGATACAATCATGTATCTCCCATATAATTCACACCGATTTTGCTGTCTGAAAACCAACAGCTCATATACAGACTCTGTGTTTTGTTTTGGTTTTGGTTTGTTAAATAGCAACAGCTTTAAAAAAATCTACGAAATTACCTGACATGTTTCCTACTGGTATTTTTCATTTCCTTCGCACTCCATAATTTTCCAAAGTTACAACTCAGCAATGTCAAAGGGAATCTGTTTCCTATATAGACCAGGAAAGTTGGAGTGATCAAGTAAGAGGATGGAGAGCTAAACAGCCTCCCTGCCCTCTGTTACTGAAACTGCACATTTCATTACTCCTTCCCACCCCAGATAAAAAGTTTGCTGCCCCAGATCTCCCCTTCCCCAACAACCCACACAATCTTTCCTTCTTAAGAAGCAGATTAGCAGCTGGAAAACAAGTTCCATGCTGCAAAAGAGAAAGTGCAAAAACAAATCATAATTATATGCACTAGGACTACAATAATTACCCCTTAGCTGAAACACAATAGGCACGTGAGGGAAATCTCCTCAACCCTTTAACTATATTTTGAAGGTGCATTACTTAAACACCGATTCCCACCCCCCAAAAAAAAGTTTTTTAAAAAATAAAAATACACACCATCGGCAAGGTGGAAGAAAGGCCTCTTCTTGTCCACGAGGAAAGAGTTCACATCTTTCTACCTCAGACTGCAACTACAGCCTAAATAGACAGTTATTATAATATTTCATTAATATTATTTTAATAGAAGGGGGGAAATAATGGGGAGGGGGGTGGATTACACCCCTGGCCTTCATAACTCTTAATATCCCAAGCGATCCAGCCCGTTTTGATAGGGTTGCACTTTGGTTTCATTCGTGTCTGGTAAGGGAATTTCTCTGGGTGGGTGAAAGGAAGCCCAGCCCGCCCGAAGTTTCCTGCGCAAAATTAGTTTTGCTTTTGTGGTTTTAAAAGGAGGGAATGAGAGAAAGAAAGAAAGAAAGAAAGAGAAAGAAAGAGGCCGGAGTAACAACCCCACCAACGCCTCCTTTAACCCCCAACCCCGCTATCCTTTCCTCCCCACTCCCGCCAGGCAGCAAACCCTCTGCTGCGCCCCCAAACTCGCCCCACCGGGGAAGCGAAAGCGCACCAAGACTGCGCCCGGGCGCAACGCCGCCCCTGGAGAAGGACCGGGAGCTAATACCTCGGGAAAGGGGCGCGTGGGGGGCTGGCCACCGACTCTCCCCCCCCGCGACGGCGGCGCTGCAGAGGAAGCCGAGGTTTCCCTCCGGCTCCCCCCGCTACATACAGGCAAGGAGGAAGCAGCCGGAGATGAAGCGACGCCCGTCGGGGCGGGCCAGCTGCTTGGCGCGCGCCCGGGCGGGTCCGCCTCTCTCTCTCCGCCGCTCGGCTCTTCCCGGTCGCTTCGCCCGGCGGCGCTGGGGAGCCAGGAGAAGAGAGGCGCCTCCTCCGCTCGGGACCGAGACGGCGCGGGAGGCGGCGAAGGGCCTGCGCTCGGGACGCGCTCGCCAGCTGCGTCACGACGCACGGGCTCGCCAGGAGAGGCCGGGGCGCACGGCAGCGGCCGCCCCGGGGAGGAGCCGCCGAGCGCCGGGGAGGAGCCGCGCCGCCCACGGCCGACGTCGGAGCCGGGAGAGCGATCCTCTCGGAGAGGCGGCGCCTCGGGTGAAAGGGAACGCGAGGACCGAGCTGGGCAGAGCGACCCGGTGGTCACCTTGCGAGATGCGCCCCCGCGACTCCGATGCCTCCAAGATTTCTCGGGACGTCCTCTTCTTCTTTTTAAAATATAATTTTTTTAATTAAATTTTCTTTTCTACAATTTAAAGTACTCATTTTTTACATCCTTAAGATATCAGTGACTTCCGTTCTTCTCTTTCCATGGTTCATTTTGCATATCATAAACCCTTGCATGTTTCACAAAAACTATACTATTCAGTATTCTATTATTGATGGTTGGGCAGTGTTCTCGAAGCTACGGTGGTACCTCTGGTTGCAAATGGGAACTGTTCCGGAGGCCCATTCGCAACATGAAAAGAGCGCAACCCGCAGCGGCGTGTCTGCACACGCACGGATCGTGATTCACCGCTTCTGCGCATGCATGTGATGTCATTTTGCGCTTTGCGCATGCACGAGCGGCGAAACCAGGAAGTAACCGTTTCTGGTACTTCTGGGTCGCTGCGGGGTGTAACCTGAAAGAACGTAACACGAAGCGGACGTAACACGAAGTGGACGTTAGTATGACTGTACAGTGGTGCCTCGCAAGACGAAATTAATCCGTTCCGCGAGTCTCTTCGTCTAGCGGTTTTTTCGTCTTGCGAAGCAAGCCCATTGACGGCTTAGCGGATTAGCGCTATTAGCGGCTTTTAGCGGCTTACCGGATAAGCAGATAAGCGGCTTAGCGGCTTAGAAAAAGGGGGGGAAAGGGAAAAAAACCCCGCAGGAACTCGCAAGACATTTTCGTCTTGCGAAGCAAGCCCATAGGAAATTCGTTTTGCGAAGCACCTCCAAAATGGAAAACCCTTTCGTCTAGCGGGTTTTCCGTCTTGCGAGGCATTCGTCTTGCGGGGCACCACTGTACTATCATGAGTTTGACCAAGCTGCGGGAGGCAGTGGAAGACACGAGTGCCTGGCGTGCTCTGGTCCATGGGGCCACAAAGAGTCAGACACGACTAAATGACTAAACAACAACAACAAATTCCATTATTACATCCAGTGCTGGATTTACATATGAACTAAACAAGCTATAGCTTTGGGCCCCACTCTCTTGGGGGCCCTCAAAAAATTTAAAGGGAAAAAACTGGATGTACATTTCCAAAATAAGGATAAAAAACAAACAAAATAAAAGCTACATACAGGCAAGTGTGTTTTGTGTTGTGTAGGCTCCTATTTGTTACGTGCAAATGGCTTTAGATACTTATTAGGTCCGTAAGTTACCATATAGCATATATTCAACACAAAAAAACAGCAACAATTTGTTGTTGACAAAGGACATATAAAGGGCCTCATTACCTTCAGTAGCTTAGGGCCTCATCAAACCTAAATCTGGCCCTGATTACATCCCTCAAAACTTGTTTACACTGTTGAATTCATCTGAAGGCTGCCAGATATTAATGCTACACTTATTTCCTATATATTCAATAAACGTTTTCCAATCTTCTCTAAACTGCATGTTCTTCTTGTTCTCTTATTCTATATCTTCTTCTTCTTCATCATAGAATTGTAGAGTTGGAAGGGGGCCACCATGGTCATCTAGTCTAACCCCACCACAATGCACCTGAGCATTGGCATAGCTGGGGGGGGGGGGCGCACCGGGCATCCACTTACCATGGAGACAGTGCTCCTGAGCCACGCATCTCTCCTGGGAGGCGGCAGGCTCCGGTTCCACACAGCATGCCCTGCCCCGGCTTGCCCCATCCTGTGGATGGCTCGCCCCGGGGGCCCGAGTGGCTGGCTACACCACTGCACCGGAGCTTTAAATACTAAGTTATCGTGCGGTATAATTTATGTGCATCAGTTTACCTATAAACTGATATAAATTCAGCACTGAATGAGAAACACCAAACACACATTATCATCAAAAGTCAATTCTTTTAAAATTCTAAGGCAGAAATATATCTTTTTCTTCAAAAATAGAAGCATTGTACAAAAATATCATGCAAAACCCGTAGATTAATAATACAGTGGTACCTCTGGATGCGAACGTGATCCATTCCAGAGCCCCGTTCATATCCTGAGTAGAATGTAACACGCGACCATGATGCGTGGGTCACGTTTCACCGTGTCTGCGCATGCGCGAGCGGTGAAACTCGGAAGTAATGCACTCCATTACGTCCGGGTCGCCACGAAGCGTAACCTGAAGACACTCAATCTGAAGCATAATAAAAAAATTCCTTCCAGTAGCACCTTAAAGACCAACTGAGTTAGTTCTAGGTATGAGCTTTCGTGTGCATGCACACTTCTTCAGATACACTGAAACAGAAGTCACCGGACCTTTCTATATAGTGAGAAGGTGGGGAGGGGTATTACTCAGAAGGGTGGTGGGAATGGGTGATTGGCAGATAGCTGCGATGAGCCTGTTGAGTCGTCAACAGGCTCATCGCAGCTATCTGCCAATCACCCATTCCCACCACCCTTCTGAGTAATACCCCTCCCCACCTTCTCACTATATAGAAAGGTCCGGTGACTTCTGTTTCAGTGTATCTGAAGAAGTGTGCATGCACACGAAAGCTCATACCTAGAACTAACTCAGTTGGTCTTTAAGGTGCTACTGGAAGGAATTTTTTTATTTTGTTTTGACCATGGCAGACCAACACGGCTACCTATCTGTAATCTGAAGCATATTTAACCCGAGGTATGACTGTAGTAATTCTAAGGGTTGTATAGCTCCTTATCTCTTTAGTGTGGGGGTTGGATAACTCCATACCCTATAACATTGGTCCAATGAAAATAGGGACGTCCTAAGAAAAAGCGGGGCATTCCGGGATCAAATCAGAAACCGGGATGGCTTCTGTAAATCCGGGACTGTCCCTGGAAAACAGGGACACTTGGAGGGTCTGCTACCTCAGCAGAATCTGGTGTATCCAATGTGTGCTATTTCATACGCAAGGCAGGCTTGAAGGTGAAGTGAGGCTTTACGACTTTGTGTCGTCCCCCCCCCCCCGGAAAAAAAAGAACCCTCAACAACTTTTGTGCCTGAATTTTCACTTTTTGAAATATGGCAACCCTATGATAATGTGTGAGAAGTTTAACCCAAGATCTGGCAGTCAAAAAGTTAAATAACCTTGTGAAAAATATCTGCCCCTCCCCTTCCTCTCTTCCTGTTCTCTTGTGAGGAATATCTATTGCTGTTATCTGGGGATGAGTTTATGTATTTAGTTTCACTTTCCTCTGTTTCTTACTTAGTGGGTAAATGCAAAACCTTTTGTATGGTTTTGTATGTACTGTGGTATTTTATGCATTGTGACTTGTACTTTTATTGATCATAGTTGAGTGATTATTTACTGTAATTGTTAGGAGTGAATTCCTGTTCAATTATTATTTGCTGATGTTCTGAGTGTTAATTTTATTGTGTACGATTATATTCTAATAGATTATTGCTTCATTTGATATAAGTCGTTCCATTTTAAAGTTATGCTTTATCATATAACTTTTTGTATTGGATCAGATTATTATAGCATGTGTGTGTTCTTTGTTGAGTATCTTGGGCTTGCCGATCAGAAGGCCAGCAGTTCGAATCCCCCCCAATGGAGTGAGCTCCTGTTGCTCGGTCCCAGCTCCTGCCAACCTAGCCGTTCAAAAGCACGCCAGTGCAAGTAGATAAATAGGTACCGCTCCAGCAGGAAGGTAAACGGTGTTTCCATGCACTCTGGTTTCTGTCACGGAGTTCCACTGTGCCAGAAGCAGTATAGTCGTGCCGGCCACATGACCTGGAAAGCTGTCTGTGGACAAATGTTGGCTCCCTCGGCCTGAAAGCGAGATGAGCGCCGCAACCCCACAGTCGCCTTTGACTGGACTTAACCGTCCAGCGGTCCTTTACCTTTTCTTCTTCTTCTTCTTCTTCTTCTTCTTCTTCTTCTTCTTCTTCTTCTTCCTCTTCCTCTTCCTCTTCCTCTTCCTCTTCCTCTTCTTCTTTGCATTGGCTCTAATAAAATTCTCAACTGAAATGTTATTAGAACCCACCGGAAGCTCATGTAGAGTAAGTAATTTAGAAATGCAATTTTTTGACAGAGGCGTAGATCTAAGTCCTTCTATTTAAACTTCTGAGCATCGGTATGTTTGTGCAGTTAGGTTCCATGGGGCCTAGTGCAATTTTCAGCACACTGGTATAGGGGCAACTGTACAAAATGTACAATGATACCTCTGGTTACGTACTTAATTCGTTCCGGAGATCCGTTCTTAACCTGAAACTGTTCTTAACCTGAAGCACCACTTTAGCTAATGGGGCCTTCCGCTACTGTTCTCATCCTGAAGCAAAGTTCTTAACCTGAGGTATTATTTCTGGGTTAGGGGAGTCTGTAACCTGAACTGTATGTAACCCGAGGTACCACTGTACCACTGTACTCCTACATGTCTTACTTTACCATAAGAACATGTTATGGGGGCTATAGCGCACAGTTGCTTTGAAACCTCTGTGAATTAGCCCTTAGCCTGAGCATTACATTGCCACCGTCATTTGTCTCCAAGCCATCGTTGATGGTATCCCTAATTCACAAACGCCTGCTTTACTTTGCTTGGAAAAGATTTTACAAGCATTTGGATGCATTCTGCTCCTGCTTCATGGAGTACAAAACTCCCAGGCCCAGCTTCTCTAGACTCAGAACAAGACATTCTGCGCAGATTGAAAGCTCAGAGGAAATGAGAAGTTGAGCTTCCAATCAAATGCGACTGATCATTCGAACAGAACATCACTGTCGTGTTTCTTTCCTGGCAGGGAAGCTGATGGAACCACCCTAATAGGTCTAGTTCAAAAATAATTCCTCAAGTCAGGACAGGATTTTTGGGAAGCTGTTTCAATACAGAGTCGCTGTAAGGAAAGCACTCCCACAGGGAACAGAAATGAGCATTTAAAAGGGCTTAGCTATTCTATAGCAGAAACCATCCAGCAAGAAACAGAATCATTCATCCTAAATTTTAATGAATGCTGTTGTATATACAAGTACCAGACCTTTTTTCACTTGGTCTCACCTTCTTTCCTCCTGGCAACCAGATAGCTCAGTCGGTAGAGCATGAGACTCTTAATCTCAGGGTCATGGGTTTGAGCCCCACTGAATAATTTTGGGAGGGGGTAGATGTGTGTCCCCCCCCCAAAAAAAACCCCAACTTTTGACCAAAATAATAATAATCAACTTTGTCTGGATTTTCACTTTGGGGAATGTGGCAGCCCTAGACTAGATGACTCTCGTGGTCCCTTCCAACTCTACAGTTCTAAGATTCTTCGTCTTCTTCTCTGGAATGTGTCTTGAGTGATATCCAGTGGTGCTCATCTGGGAGTGGAAGATTCCTGCTCACACCGCAGAGCTTCTTCTTATTCTCCTCCCTCCTCCTTTAAAGCCCTATGCGGCCTAGGACCCTCGTACCTACGGGACCGCCTCTCCTTGTATGCCCCGCAGAGGACCTTAAGGTCCATAAATAACAACTCTTTGGGGACCCCGAGCCTCAAGGTTAGATTGGTCTCAACTAGGGCCAGGGCCTTTTAAGCACTGGCCCCAACGTATTGGAACACTTTGTCACAAGAGACTAGGGCCCTGCGGGATTTGACGCCTGCAAGTTGGAGCTGTTCCACCTGGCCTTCGGCTTAGAATCACTATGACCCCTTATATGGGATTTGGTATATAAATCTTCCCATGGATAGCTGGCTCGGGTGAATATCTGATATTTCCTCCCTTTATGGTCTTGATCTATGGGCTACTACTAAAATGAGGCTGCATTTTAAGCTGTATTTTAAGCAGCATTTTAACTGTTTTTTCCCTGAGCCCAGCCCTGGCAAGGGAGGAAGGGGTGTAAATAAATTATTTATTACTATTACTATTACTATTAGGTACCCCTGCCTGTACGTGCCAGTTGTGTCCGACTCTAGGGTTGTGTGCCCATCTCACTTAAGAGGCTGGGGGCCAGCGCTGTCCGGAGACACTTCCGGGTCACGTGGCCAGCATGACAAAGCTGCTCTGGCGAGCCAGCACCAGCGTAGCACACAGAAACGCCGTTTACCTTCCCGCTAGAAAGCGGTACCTATTTATCTACTTGCACTTTAGGGGTGCTTTCGAACTGCTAGGTGGGCAGGAGCTGGGCCAGCAGACGGGAGCTCACCCCACCGCAGGGATTCGAACCGCCGACCATGCGATCGGCAAGCCCTAGGCGCTGAGGATTTACCCACAGCACCACCCGCGTCCCATTACTATTACTATTACTATTACTATTACTATTCTTGTGTGATCCCCAAATCTGCTATGGAGAGCTGGGGTCCCTTCAGAGTACCTACTTTTGGGAGGCTACAATGGGGAGGAAAGGAAGGGGAATTCTGTTTGTGCCCGCATTGGATATAAACACTTGTGTCTAGCTTTAAACTGAAAGTCTGTGAGTAGGGGTGACCAGCATACAACACTCAGGTGCACGACCTAGTGATTTGAGGTACTAAATATATCATGCAATAATCTAAAATTTACAGCTTTTACCCTCCATTTAGGAACAAAAAAGACTCCAAGGGCAAGGGCAAAGGCTGGGTTAACAAACAGTTAGAAATCCAGTAAAGGTCTGAAATATTTCTACCACTTGCCCTGGTAGAATGTGGCTCTATTTCTAAGCGTTCATCTTTAATAAGGTAAGTTTCTAGCCCTCATGACTGTGAGGGAAAATCTGAAAAACATATACAGTGGTGCCTCGCAAGATGAAATTAATACATTCCGTGAGGCTCTTCGTATAGCGGTTTTTTCGTCTTGCGAAGCAAGCCCATTGACAGCTTAGCGGATTAGCGCTATTAGCTGTTTAGCGGCTTTTAGCGGATCAGCTGATAAGCGGCTTATCAGCAGATCAGCTGATAAGCGGCTTAGGGCTTAGGAAAAGGGGAGAAAAAGGGAAAAAAACCCCGCAGGAACTCGCAAGACATTTTCGTCTTGCAAAGCAAGCCCATAGGGAAATTCGTTTTGAGAAGCGCCTCCAAAACGGAAAACCCTTTCCTCTAGCGGGTTTTCCATCTTGTGAGGCGTTCGTCCTGCGGGGCACCACTGTACATTACCTGGATCTCAGCAGAAATGATCACAGATCAGACTTTTGTTCTGACCAATTGGAAAAAAGCTTGATATGTGTGCCAAGGAAGGGGAATGATACAGAATCTTTCTATCTCCTGCACTGACTGATAAAGAAAGAAAGAACTCTTCTAATTCATTTGCTTATCAATTTCTGTCATGCATAAATGTGTGTGTGTAGAGCCCTTTTATACCGATGCCACATTTGTGTTTGCTGGTGCACATGTTGGTATGTATGGGTATAACTGGTGGGTATATAAAGCCAATCCTTCCCTCAGCATGTGAGGTAGTCAACTGAATGTTGTCTCAAGAAAAAATACTTTTTTTTGGAGAGCCACGTTGCCTGGAAAGGCTCCTAGAAACTGCAAGGATGAGAAAAAAGAAAGCAAGCAGAGCTACATTCATATCAGGCAATGAAACCAGTATACGAGCTTCTTTTATCATGACTTTGAATAACATCCAAGAGCCCTGAAGAGTTTGCATCTTCTGAAATGAAATGTGACCATACTGGGCTTTCGTGGCAGTTTTCCATTTACATATATGCTAATATTTGGGCTTTGACATTATGCAGACATTATTCCGCATCCTTTCCCACAAATATTCTGAGTGCCACAAAGCAAAGGCCACCGTTCTGACTTGGGCAAAAATTGCACTTAAGTCTCTGAATTTAAGGGGGGGACAGGGACCCTGCAGTTTCAGAGCTCTAAATGCCAAAGCACTTCTATAGCTAATTCCACACTAAATGAATCCGGAATAAGCGCCCTTGAACATGGTGGGGCTTGCTCCTGAGTAAACATGCACACAATTGCCCTGTTTATTTTTCGTTTGAAAGCCCCACATGATCTCAAAACCCATGGTAAAACACTATAGCCTTAGAAGGTTTCCTTAACAAAAAATATATCCCTTTCAGTTTTTTAACAAATTTAAACAGATAAGTTCAAGTGCAAATACAAAACATACATTTATCATCACTTCCCTTCCCTACCCCCCTCCATCCATGGTTATTGTTATTGTTGTTATGCTGTACAGTGGTACCTCGGGTTACGTACTTAATTCGTTCCAGAGGTCCGTTCTTAACCTGAAACTGTTCTTAACCTGAAGCACCACTTTAGCTAATGGGGCCTGCCACTGCTGCCACGCCACCACCACAATTTCTGTTCTCATCCTCAAGCAAAGTTCTTAACCCGAGGTAGTATTTCTGGGTTAGCCGAGTCTGTAACCTGAAGTGTATGCAACCTGAAGCGTATGTAACCAGAGGTACCACTTTATCGTGTTTTTAATATTCGGTTGGGAGCCGCCCAGAGTGGCTGGGGAAACTCAGCCAGATGGGCGAGGTATAAATAATAAATTATTATTATTATTATTATTATTATTATTATTATTATTACAGTATTATTATTTCCTTTCTGCGACACAGTCGATTCCCCCCCCATTCTCGTTTCCTATCAAAATATTTCTTGCTGAATTTATTCTAACACTGTCAACATTTTAATGTGTTTACAATGATTCTTCAGATATTCTACGTATCCTTTCCAGTCATCCGTATACACTCTTTTCATCCTGCTTTCTTGGTCTACTCGCCACGAGCCCTGTGAGTGTGCGATTCCCAGTGAAGTGCGTGGCCAGCCTGTGGGGAATGTGACTAGTAAGAACAATCTTTCTGCCCTGTCGCATGTTCATAAGGGGGGGAGGGGTCGTATGAAACCCTTTACCAGAGCGATTCACATATCAGTCCGAATACCCCTTCTAGAGTTCTTAAAATGGCGATGCCCGCTCGGAAAACACGGTGGTGCTCTCTCTCATTACACCAAGTTGAGCAAGACTGATGAGCCAATACTTAGCCAAAGCCAACTTTTTTGTTAACAATGCCTAATGGCGTAGAGGGCAGCGGGTGGGGCTCACGTCAGATAGTTTTGATAGTGGCGATTGGGAAATCCTCCGATGGCTCGCAAAACTCCTCCATAAAAACACAGGGAACGCCTTGCCAGAGCGGAAAATTGCAAGAGGCAGAACACGAGCGGCAGGTTGTTTGGAGAAACGTTTGAAGCGCGGCAAAGGTGAGCTTACGAGCATGAACGCATCTCGGTCGCCCCCTCCCAAATAGCAAGTGGGGGTGGTGTGTACTGGGAAAATAAGTGGTAGGAAAAAAGATTGAATTCATCCCCCATAAATGCTCTTTGGGAGGAAAACAGAGAGGCGGAAATGTGTTATGATATAATGCAGTGGTTTCCAACCAGAGTGCCATGGCACCCTAGGGTGCCTTGAATGATAGTCAGGGGTGCTGTGGGAAACACTGGGCTCTGTCCCTCTTTCCTCCCCTCCCTCCTCTGATGCCCTCTCACATCTCTGCCTCCGAAAGCACTGTGTGGTTGTTTGTTGCAGCAGCCCTGGCTACAAGCACCTCTGGCAAATAGTGCTTCTGGGGCTGGCCAGGGGGTCCTGGTTGCCAGGAGCTGAGGTGGCCTCGGAGTAAGCAAGAAAGGGGGTGAAGGAGCCCAGCCAGCCAGCCCCTGCTGTTGGGAATGGACAGACAGACAAGTGGGATGCCAGGCAGGTGCCACATTGGCCTTCCTTGTGCTTGCTGTGTGCAGTGCCTTGGAGAAGAGTGCCTGGTGCCCAAGCGAAGCCCTTCCGCCATGCAGGCCTGGTGGCGCCCGCTACTACTACTACTACTGTCTCCTGAGGAGAGTAACGTGCTGGCCTCACGTTCACCTTAGCAAAGTCTCTGTTGGGCCACTAAAGCTGGGTGCATACTTGTCCCAGGTCCCTGTGGGGCGCTACAAGGAGGCACCTCTCTCTGGGGCAGGGGAGAGGACAGCTCAGAGATCAGGGGTGGTTGTAGTGGCTGCCTGGAGGACTCCCAAGGAGAGGGGAGAGGAGAGGAAGCTGAGCAAACACTCCACAACGGAGGGGCGAGGGGCTGCTGGATTTGCAGGCAAGGAGTGACGTAACTAGGCTCCTGAGGCTCAAAGTGCATTTCCCCACAGGCAAGCCCCAAGAAGAATGTAGTTGGCCAAGGGAGCCATGGACTCAAATAGGTTGGAAACCTCCAATATAATAAAATCTTAAGAGTGTCGTCACCCTGCAGTTCACCTGGCCACAGACAGGTGGCACTTTGAAGTACAGCAGGACAACAGCCGTCAGAGAACTGCCAGCCCATCATAGAAGCATCGGAGGGTGGTGGCAGTCAGCCCAGGCAAACTACAGAGGAAATGCCACAAAAGGCTGGGGCAGCTCCTCAGCTCTCCTGCCCGCTTCCTGTTGCTGCCACCTCAGCAAAGATGCCATTCTCCTGCAAGCAGGGCAGGCGCTGAGAAGCTGCCCAGGCCTGTCATGACCTCTGCCTCCACAGCTCTCCAGGAGGGGGTCTAAAGGTAATGGCTTGCCTGGGTTGAGTCAACAGGCGATCGAAGTCCCGGCTGGGGACGTCGGGACCGGGGGCAAGATGGCAGGGTGGGAGCAGGAATGGGAGTCCAGAAGCCAGGAGTCAGAAAGCCAAGAGTCCGAGGGTCAGAGAGCCAGGAGTCAAGAAGCCAAGGGTCCGAAAGCAAGGAGTCACGAAGTCAAGGGTCCAAAGATCAAGAAGCAGGGAGTCAAGAAGCCGAGGTTCAAGGATCAAGAAGCAAGAAACCAAACGCAGCAAGGCAGAGAACGTGTTGCTGTGGCAAAGAGCCGAAGGGAAATGCTGACCTTATAACCCTTCCCGGCTCTTGCCACCAGATGCTGTGAGTAACCAATCGGCCTCACCTGTGAGGCCACGCCTTGCCTCTTCAGAACAAACTTAGGAAGGCCCCAGTCCTGCAAAGTCCTACTGGTCACAGGGCGTGGCTCCTGCACGCACTCCTTACAGCTGCCATCTCCTCAGGAGAGATGGTCTAAGGGGGCACAGGGGACATCTCTCCCTCCATGCATTTCCAGACTTTCCTTCCCTCCAAGTAATGCCCAGATGCACCTGATTTGGAGGCAGAAGCCTTGGGATCTATAGCAGCATGACGTTAAAAAAGAATGGGTTAACTGGTAGGTGATTGAAGGGATGGGGGGGGGGTTGGTGAGGGGGTTTTGCGGGGGTGGCAGGTGACATGAGCAGGAGACCAGCCCCTAGTATTCCCTAATCCCCATTGTTCTTGACAGTTTTTCCTTCAGTAAAAAGATTTGGATCCCTGTATTATTATTTTTGGGACGCAGGTTGCGCTGTGGGTTAAACCACAGAGCCTAGGACTTGCCGATCAGAAGGTTGGCAGTTTGAATCCCCACGATGGGGTGAGCTCCCATTGTTCAGTCCCAGCTCCTGCCAACCTAGCAGTTCAAAAGCACGTCAAAGTGCAAGTAGATAAATAGGTACTGCTCCGGTGGGAAGGTAAACAACATTTCCGTGAGCTGCTCTGGTTCGCCAGAAGTGGCTTAGTCATGCTGGCCACATGACCCAGAAGCTGTACGCCGGCTCCCTCGGCCAATAAAGCGAGATGAGCGCCGCAACCCCAGAGTTGGTCACGACTGGACCTAATGGTCAGGGGTCCCTTTACCTTTATTATTATTATTACCTCAAGGGGAAACTACTGAGAAAGAGCTGGAATAATAATAATAATAACCCACCCATCTGGTTGTGTTGCCCCAGCCACTCTGGGCAGCTTCCAACACATACAAAAACATAACAAAATGTCAAACATTAAAAACTTCCTGATCCAGGGCAGCCTTCAGATGTCTTCTAAAAGTTGTGTAGCTCTTCATCTCCTTGGCATTGAAAGGACATCTCTCCCAATTTACAAATCCACTCTTCCTTTGCTGGTGTGTCCTGAGATTTCCATTTAATGGATTTGTAAATTAAGTGAGTATATAGAATTGGCAAAATTAACTTCAATTATAAGATATCAATCCAATCAAAAGTTAAGAATGGAGTTTCAAAGATTATATGTCAAAAGATATTTCAAAGATTATATGTCAAAATGTTGTTCTAAAAATGACATGCAAATAGGCGTAGATTTAAAAAATGTAAGCAATAACAAAACCAATAAAGAAAGAAAGAAAAATCAGAATTTAACAAAAATAATGTATTATAGAATGCAAGTGGGGGAAAGGTAGAAAGAAATATAAAGAAGTCAAATTGCTGTGGAGGGAAGTAGAAGGTGGGTGGTGGGTTTTATAATTGGTGTATAATTATGCAGCTGTTGTAATTTAGCTATTATATTTTATGTGAGGGAATCATTAAGTGAGTTTCAATAAAGATCTTTGGAAAAATAAAATAATAAAATAAAATAAACTCCTCCTCTTGGGAAAAAAAACAAAAAACGGAAAAAACAAAAGGGTATATCTCCCTTGTCCACCGCTCAAGCTGAAACCACCAGTAACTTCTGCACGTGGAAAAAATGAGCATTCCTTTGAGGAAAAACAACACCCATGGGATAAACAATTGCACAGCTTACAGCCAAGGGTAGACAGTTCTACCCTAAGGGCAGGCTGCAGAATCCGCTGGGCTTGCCTTTCCCAGAAGCAGTGCAAAGAAGTATTTACTGATGTATTTACCTGCAAAGGAAAATGCAGTCAGTACTTTGACCTAGCTAATCCTTTCAATTGCTTTAGGCTTCCAGAGTTTTGCAATAAAGGTTTCGAGTTATAGCCAGCCAGTTTTGTCTATAGCTAGAATGACCGAAAACAAGCACATATTGTTGTCCAGGCGTTAAAATTTTGTATTCTTGTCCTGCAGCTAAGTGGTAGTTTTATTTTCATGACACGGTAACCGCCTTGGAATGAAGACAAGACATGATGGGGGTACAGTGGTGCCCCGCAAGACAAACGCCTCGCAAGATGGAAAACCCGCTAGACGAAAGGGTTTTCCGTTTTGGAGGCACTTCGCAAAACGAATTTCCCTATGGGCTTGCTTCGCAAGACGAAAATGTCTTGCGAGTTCCTGCGGGGTTTTTTCCCTTTCCCCCCCCTTTTCCTAAGCCCTAAGCCGCTTATCAGCTGATCCGCTAAAAGCCGCTAAACCGCTAATAGCGCTAATCCGCTAAGCTGTCAATGGGCTTGCTTCGCAAGACGAAAAAACCGCTATATGAAGAGCCTCACGGAACAGATTAATTTCGTCTTGCAAGGCACCACTGTACATATAACCGCACATGCCTATGAACTTTTAACACTCTCAGACCGGCAGATTGCTACAATATCCCTGTGGGCAATGCATCACAATGTAGTTACAGTGAGCTGGGGTATGATCCAACCATTTCCTCATGTTTTTCAGCTTACCACTGTAACAACCGTAGCCTTTTTTGTATTAAATAGGGGCCTGGCAATTTAACTAGGCGAAAGGTACCTCCTTTTCAGTTATCTGATCTGGCCTGCACCGAACTTCTCATCTTAGAGTGGAACAAAGTTAATGAACTGAGCAGAGAGGATTGTATCCAACTAAGTTCTGCTCAGAGTAGAGCCGTTTAAATTAATAGTTTTCAGCAACAACAAAAAAAGTGCTTGTATTAGTGCAACTACAACTGAACAAGTTGCACGTAGAACACAGGTGCATGAACAGTTTTCTGCAGCAGCGATGTAAATGCCTTGTAACCTGTATGCTTCAGGAAGCGAACAAAATGCTACTCATCTACAGAGAGAAAAGTTAGCAGCAACTTGTGGTGTTAAATACCAGTGTACTGAAAGAAGCAAAGATCATCAGTGTCAAAGCAATGATTCTTCAACATCAGCTTCGTTGGACTTGTCATGTTGTGTGGATGCCTGATTATTGTCTTCCAAAGCAACTACTCTATTCCGAACTTAAAAATGGAAAGCGTAATGCCAGTGGTCAACAAAGGAGGTTTAAAGACTCACTCAAGGCAAATCTTGAAAAATGTAGTATAAACACAGACAACTGGGAAACACTGGCCTGCAAGCGCTCCAATTGAAGAACAGCCTTTACCAAAGGTGTCATGAGCTTTCAAGACGCTCGAACTCAGGTCAAAAGAGAGAAACGTGCAAATAGGAAGGCACGAATGGCAAACCCTCACCGTGATCCACTCCTGTTCGGAAACCTACTGTGGAAGGACGTGTGGATCCAGAACCCCCACTGTGGAAGGACGTGTGGATCCAGAACTGGCCTCCACTGTCACTTATGGACTCACTGTTAAAACCGTGTTTGTGGAAGACAATCTTACTCAGCTATGAGTGATTGAAGAAGAAGAAGATGAAGACAACGACTCATCTACAGTGAGAAAAGCCAGCAGCAACTTGTGGTGTTAAATACCAGGGAAGACTCATCATCCTCATTTGGTGTCATGCAGGGATACAAGCCACATACAGCAATATAGAGGACATTGTGCATCCTTTCTGTTTTTTAGAAGGCAAGTTAGCATCTGCATTCCGCCCCAGGATGCATGTGCTAATTTATTTCCTACCGCTCGCCCCTTGTAAAACCAGTCTCGCAAGTTTCGAAAACTCTAAAAGCCAGACTTTTTTTTTGGTGATGCAAAATGAAGCAATTGCCTCAGGTGATGGGAGCCAGGAGTACTGGGACTGGAAGCAAGAGGCATATCTAGGGCGCCTTGTGCCCTTGCCAAGGAGCTGTATCAATGCCCCCCCTGAGAAAAAAAATCATTTTACCACATGCCTTTGTGCCGCAGTGGGAGAAGGAAAGGAAGCTTCTCCTGTGCTGGATCTGACTGTGACGGCAGCACTGCAGCGCCACACATATACCGTATTTTTTGCTCTATAAGACTCACTTTTTCCCTCCTAAAAAATAAGGGGAAATGTGTGTGCGTCTTATAGAGTGAATGCAGCTTTCCCAGAAGCCAGAACAGCAAGAGGGATTGCTGCTTTCACTGCGCAGCGATCCCTCTTGCTGTTCTGGCTTCTGAGATTCAGAATATTTTTTTTCTTGTTTTCCTCCTCCAAAAACTAGGTGCGTCTTGTGGTCTGGTGCGTCTTATAGAGCGAAAAGTAGGGTACATCGTACAATCCATAGTCTGATATGTGATTTTTGCATGCCTGACCCTCCAGACCGGCGTCCCCAGTAGAGGCTGGTTTCATCAACCTTTAGGTACTCCTCTGACTGGAAGCCTACATCAGACGACGGCTTCCCGTTCTGACTTTTGTGGAAGCCATGAATGTTTCCTGGTTCAAAAGCAACAGGAAGTGTTGCTAACTGGTTCCTTGTTGTTTCCCCACTCCTACAAAAGGAGAATGTAACGTGGGAAATTGCATCGCATGCAGTCACATCATCGGCCCATTTAGCTAAATACTGTCTACACTGGCCGGCAGCAGCTCTCCGGGAATTCTGACGGGGTTTCTTCCAGACTCGCCTGAAGATCCCAGGGATTGAACCTTGCACCTTCTGCACCCAAAGCTGCTCTCTACCACTGAGCCATGGCCCTTTCCCAGATTTAATTTGATTCTACAAACATAGCCAATAACTTCTGTGTTACAAAAAGGGAATTAGTTTAATAATACAAAATTCTACAAGCACATCATTTTACCGTCTTGCTAAGATTGGAAAACCCGATGCCCACACATGTCATTAAGACCTTGTCTCCGCCTTTGCGTTCTTCGCCCAACGGTTTGCTTTCGATTTTAAACATAACCTGGAAGTAACTTCTCAGATGCCGCAGAAACTCAATTCTAAGAAAGGAAGAAAAGGCAAACGTGAACGTCTTAACCTACGCAAAAGTTAACATGGGCAACATCTGGATGCCAACAGATACACCTGAAATTTATAACGGGGGGGAATACACACGATTTATTAAAAAAAAATTCTTTTCCAAGATTCTATATAGTGAGCAAACTGGAAGTCTAGTACACACAGAAAAGTACACATCGCAATTAGCATTTGATTTAGTTATGGAAACAGATGGCTGGAGCTGACAAACTTATATCATAAGTTCTCCTAATATAACCAGCTAACTTATTAAAACCTCACGATAATTTCACAATTATCGTCTATGTATTTCTAATAGCATAACCAAATCAGTAATTTTTTATATAACTGTAAAAACTACTCTGAAAATTTATTATTCCAAAAATGAAACCTTCATCTGGTTGTAAATATTAACATTATACCAGCAAGTCTTTCTGTAAAAAAAAAAAAAATGATTTAAATAAAGTCTTACTAACTAGTGATTTAAATCGGGATTTAAATCGATTTCATTTAAATCAAACCCACCCTGCTGACACTGGTGGGTTTCTTTTTATTGCTGACCGACACCGGATCCTGACAATTTGCAACTTGGTTTCTCCCAATGGGCGATCCCTGCTCTACCTCTGCTCCTTATATAGGCTCATTGTCAATACAGGAAAGATCACTTGGTCATCTTTGCTACCAAAGGTACCCAGCTGATTGCGTACCGCTCCCGAGTGTTATGTCTGAGAGATTCTGGATTACCACCCATCAGTTAGTAACACAGGCTCTCTCTGGTTTCCCTCCATCCCAACCACAAGATCTCCCCTTTGGCTTCCAAGGTCAGAGGCCAAGGTCCAGAGGCCAAGGTTTCCCAGCACAGCACCCATGTCATTGCGATGGCACCATCATTCTTCAGTTATCACAGTACTGTACCTTTCACACATACAGCACCGGTACCATGATAACCGAAAAAGGACAGTTCACAGTCTACTTGTTCTAACTGTCGGAACCGGGGGATGAAAAGCCAGCTGGCTCAGACACAGCTGGAGCGTCTCCCCTCTCAGCCTTGCCGCTGCGGAAATCCATCAGTCACCCTCCCCAACATGCGTCTGTGACTCAAGCAGAGCAGGCTTGAACACACATTACTCAGCAGTGTAAACTGCACAACGGATGAGGCTTGAGGCGTGAACACGATACTTAACTACTCATTTATTATACAGTGGTACCTCGGGTTAAGTACTTAATTCTTTCCGGAGGTCCATTCTTAACCTGACACTGTTCTTAACCTGAAGCACCACTTTAGCTAATGGGGCCTCCTGCTGCCGTCGCACTGCCAGAGCCCAATTTCTGTTCTTATCCTGAAGCAAAGTTCTTAACCTGAAGCACTATTTCTGGGTTAGCGGGGTGTGTAACCTGAAGTGTATGTAACCTGAAGCCAAGGTACCACTGTAGTCTAAACTTCAAAAGCTGCTCTCATAAAACTGGTGCTGTTGCTCAAGAAAAGCCAAATTTAATTGTATTTAGCTATAGGCCATTACAATAAAACCCTGGCCCCACCTACATAGAGCAAGGAGATTGCTGAATGCAAGAAACAGTACCAAATTAAAACGTGGAATCACCTGAACAATAAACAGTCACAAAAACCTTTGTCTGATTCCCCCCCCCCCCCGGTCTCTGTAGCTTAAGGGTC
Source organism: Podarcis erhardii (assembly GCF_964252035.2). Taxonomy (NCBI): domain Eukaryota; kingdom Metazoa; phylum Chordata; class Lepidosauria; order Squamata; family Lacertidae; genus Podarcis; species Podarcis erhardii. Next base: position 16,272,937 of record NC_138515.1, on the reverse strand, counting down.
ACCCTGTGTGTGATGTTTGTATACACATCTTGCCCCTTCTTGTGTGTGGCAGTTAAGGGTTAAAGGAGGGACTGGGTTTTAATCCAGTATCATTGCACAAATACCTCTGGAATGACCTGTTTTGTTTTGCTTTGCTTTTTTAGAAAATTTAAAAGCCATCGATCACCCGAGGTACCACTGTACATAAATCAGGACAAAGAAAACATGGCTTCTCTCCTTGCCGTCTTCTCGGAGAGACTGAAAACAAAAGCAATACAAAGCGGAAGTTCCACTCACGCCAGCAATCTGTGCTGGAATGTAAACAGACATGTGACATGTAACAACCCACATATCTGCAGCAAAGGGTGGAATGGAATTCCCAACACTAACAGCATTCCCAAATGGATGCAGAAGCCGGCATGCAAGCTGAAGAAACCACAGCCAAGCTCTCCACTGGAAATGGTCAACTGCAAAGAAGGCAGGAGCTGCATCTCCCAATATTGACATCTCCTTCCACCAATATGAAAACGGGCCTTTTCCTTTGCACAGACAGCTTTACGTCAAATGCTGAAACACATTCCTCCTCCCAAACACAAAAGGGGATGCCTGGCAGTTTCTTTTCAATCATCGCAAATCGAGTCAGAGAAGATGATTAAATGGTCCAAAATATTAGCCCTTCTATGCCACAGCTATTGGTATAAAGGGTCTTAGCCCTGTATACCTGAAGGAGCATCTCCTCCTGCATTGTCCAGCCTGGACACTGAAATCCAGCTCCGATGGCTTTCTGGAGGTTCCCTCATTGCAAGAAGTGAGGTTACAGGGAACCAGGCAGAGGGCCTTCTCAGCAGTGGCGCCCACCCTGTGGAACACCCTCCCATCAGATGTCAAGGAAATAAACAACTATCCAACTTTTGGGAGACATCTGAGGGCAGCCCTGTATAGGGAAGTTTTTAATGTTTGGCGTTTTATTGTGGTTTTTATAAATTGTGGGAAGCCACCCAGAGTGGCTGGGGTAACCCAGTCAGATGGGCGGCATATAAAATCATCACCATCATGGCCCAGAGGTTACCCCAGAAAACAAGCACCCAGCTTGTGTGCCCATTACTTGCCACAGCATGTTTCAGAGCTCTGGAAATGAGGAGGACTGATGAGCAAGTCATCTGTTGGCTTTCCTAAAATCAGACAACAGGTAATATACTGCAAAGGTAAAAGCAGAGGACCCCTAGTAAAGGGACACGGGTGGCGCTGTGGTCTGAGCCTCTTGGGCTTGCTGATCGGAAGGTTGGCGGTTCGAATCCCTGCGACAGGGTGAGCTCCCGTTGTTCTATTCCAGCTCCTGCCAACCTAGCAGTTCGAAAGCACACCATTGCAAGTAGATAAATAGGTAACTGCTGCGACAGGAAGGCAAACGGCGTTTCCGTGTGCTCTGGCTTCCGTCACAGTGTTCCGTTGTGCCAGAAGCAGTTTAGTCCTGCTGGCCACATGACCCAGAGAGCTGCCTGTGGACAAACACCAGCTCCCTCGGCCTGAAAGCGAGATGAGTGCCACAACCCCATGGCCACCTTTGACTGGAATCAACTGTTCAGGGGTCCTTTACTTTTTATCTTTTTACCTAATATACTGCACTGAGGGCTTTGAAGAAGAAGTTCCTTTCACAGCTACAAATTAAGCATTCACAGTAGTAACAAAACCTGTTATTCTATGCAATTAGCAAATTGAACAGAGATGGGTGATTCATTCTCAGGGGGTGGGGGAAAGAGAAAGGACTTACGTGTATGGGGACAGAGGTCCTAGCAGGACTTTGGAGACGTCCTGCTGCCCAAGGGTCATGAGGAGCAGAATGAGGCTTTGGTTTGTTGAATCCACACAGCCGCCCTGCAAACGCAAAGCATTTAATAATTAAGCTTTGCACCTAACCGGAAAATATGGGCGAAAAGGGGAAGAGGGAGGGAAAACCACAGAACAGCTACAAACTGCATTTCAAGGGTCAAAAAGATAACATGCGTTCAACGAACCCAACGGCAAAAAAGGTGCTTGAAATCAGTATTGGGACCAATTTGTGTGCAAAAGCAGAGGAATTTGTAGGGCCAAAGGAGTCAACTGCCCAATCCCATGTATGCCTACTCAGAAGTATGCCCCACCACAGTCTAACAGATTTACCCTCTGGGAAGTGGGCACAGGCACGCGCAGCCCGAGTTAACCAAGACAGGTGAGTTCAAGTGGAAATAGCTCCATCATAAGCTGAGATAGAGAGATTCCTTTCTGCAAGACCAGCCCGTCAGCCCAATCTGTGGCATGTGTTTTCTTTTTAAAAAAATTTATTTTTTTTTAATTTTCAGTGCAAAATTACAACGAATGAATCCAAAATAAAACAGTACAAACAAGGGGGGGGGGACCACAAGAGCAAAAAGAACAAGAACAAAACAAAACAAAAAACCCACATCTACAAATAAAACCATATCATCATTCTAATCGTTACGTACATATACACATATTGACTTCCTTCCTTTGTTCTAAGACCTCGAAATTTTTACTCTTTCTAAATTGTTGTGTCTAATGTAGATTACCTCTATCTTTATACTTTTTGCACCATTTTTCTCTTTCTTTAACCATGCAAAGCTTCATCCGTTACATACCAATATGCTTACTTCACAACAATGTTTTCTCATATACTCTTTAGCACATCCCCATTCTTTTAATAATTTTTGGTCCGATTGTCCCCTAATGAATGCTGTGAGTCTTGCCAGATGTATATATTCACAAAATTTAATTTGCCATTCTTTTATTGATGGAATTTTTCTCCCTTTCCAATTTTTTTGCTATGAGCATACTGTCAGCTGTTGTCACGTAGAGGAATATTTTCCTTTGATTCTCAGGAATATCATTTGTGATTACAGTGGTACCTCTGGTTACGTACTTAATTCGTTCCGGAGGTCCGTTCTTAACCTGAAACTGTTCTTAACCTGAAGCACCACTTTAGCTAATGGGGCCTCCCGCTGCTGCCACACCACCGCCACGCAATTTCTGTTCTCATCCTGAAGCAAAGTTCTTAACCAGAGGTACTATATCTGGGTTAGCGGAGTCTGTAACCTGAAGCGTATGTAACCCGAGGTACCACTGTATACCTAAAAGGAATGCCTCCGGTTTTTTACTAAGAAATATTTTAAACATCTTTTTGATTTCTTCATATATTTCACTCCAAAATTGTTTCATAGGTCGGCATTTCCACCTCTGTGGAATGCGTTTTCTTGACCTCAGATGCACTCAGGAAGAGCATAGAAAGAAACATGACCCTGGCTTTCCAACTCCATCCTGAGCCTTACAGCCCAATAGGCAACCATGAATAAGGCCCATCTTTTTCTCCGGCTCTCATTAGGAAGTAAAATAGTCATTGGCATATCCAATGACTTGAGCTGACCACTAACGGATCAGGAACCCATTTAACGCAGGGTGCATCAGCAGCAAGAACAAAATAATTCTGCGGCCTACCACCTTCCTAATCAAAGGGGCGAAGTCTTTCGAAACCAGAGAAGGGCTCTAATTGCCTCTTAAAGACGAGTCCTATTTCTGACCAAGATCATTTGCTGCATTAAGGAGAAACAGATTGCACACAGCGCAGGTTTTGTTTCGTCATCTAGAGAAGGACTACAACCTGGGCAGCGTGGAGAGAAAGAGAGTCTCCCTAATGCAAAGATGTAAAATGAAGTTATGAGGCACCACCACAATTCTTCAGGGGGCAAAAACGAAACAGCTACTTACTCTGTGAATCTCTTCAAGTAGCAGCTTTGCACAGTTTATGGCCAGGTCTTCCGGGAGCACAGCCGGACCCTGTCCCTGGGGGCTGGAGGCCAACTCAGCACTGAGGAAAGTACCATTTGTCGTCTCTGCAACCAGAGTGAGGCCGAAACCTGGGGACCTGAAAGAAGAAAGCACACAGGACACAGGGGTGGAATGAAAGGAATTGTTTCATTTTAAAATCCCGTGATGAAGGTGCCTGCTTATTGCTTTAAAAAAAAGCAAAGCCTAAACTTACATGTAAAAAAGTAACGTTCTGGCATTTACGCCCATCAGCACCCAATTGTGCCTGGTCGTTCTCCTTGACCCCTTGACTGTTTTGCACCAGGCCTGTCTAACTGAGCCCAGAAATGGCCATGCCAAGGTTTTCCGAAGAGCTCTTCCCTAATGCTGGCCACCGGATCCTTTCAACTAGAAACCCCGGGATCTTCAGCATTCAAATCACTTACTAAGCCACTGAGTTACTATGCCCATGACTGGGTACATGAGAAAATGCATTGCACAGAGTTTAGACTGTTTATTCCATCAGGTTCAATACAGTCTGCACAGAGGAGCCAGAGTGGGACCGAGTTTGGTCCTAGATCGTAGCTCCAGCTTCAGGAGAAGAAAGCCCACTTGGAGGATGCTGTGAGACAGCAAAGGTCTTTGATACCTGGTTTGATATCAGGGCAATACAGGACCTGAAGGGCAAGTAATTGCAGTCCTATAAAATAAGAGGCAGTGAGAGATTTTACTTTCTTGGGCTCCATGATCACTGCAGATGGTGACAGCAGCCGCGAAATTAAAAGACGCCTGCTTCTTGGGAGAAAAGAAATGACAAACCTAGACAGCATCTTAAAAAGCAGAGACATTACCTTGCCAACAAAGGTCTGTATAGTTAAAGCTATGGTTTTCTGAGTAGTGATGTAGGGAAGTGAGAGCTGGACCATAAAGAAGGCTGATCGTCGAAGAATTGATGTTTTTCATTATGGTGCTGGAGGAAACTCTTGAGAGTCCCATGGACCGCAAGAAGATGAAACCTATCCATTCTTAAGGAAATCAGCCCTGAGCACTCACTGGAAGGACAGATCCTGAAGCTGAGGCTCCAAGACTTTGGGCACCTCTTGAGAAGAGAAGACTCCCTGGAAAAGACCCTGATGTTGAGAAAGATGGAGGGCACAAGGAGAAGGGGACGACAGAAGACGAGATGGTTGGATAGTGTTCTCGAAGCTACAAACATGAGTCTGACCAAACTGCAGGAGGCAGTGGAAGACAGAAGTGCCTGGCGTGCTCTGGTCCATGGGGTCACGAAGAGTCGGACACAACTAAATGACTAAACAACAACAACAAAAATAAGAAGCGCACTTGGGATGGAGGTGTAAAAAGGAGACAGACAGCTTATGCCAATAAAGGTCAATAACAACAGGAGACAAGGCAGAGCTGAACGAGATGTGCCTTAAGAAATTTCCAAGTCCATTGGATGGCAAACTCTCTCTTGAACAACCTGCTACAAAAGTATGGGTGGAAATGTAAGTATCCTCTTCCCGAAAGTTGTAGAGTTTGGGAGCAGGGTGGGCAGAGTTCAGGAGGGGTTTCCTTCCTTACGAAAGCTGGTTGTGATCATAAAGCACAGGTCAGGTGGATCAGGTGAAGCTCAATGAAAAACTCATGCATTGTCAGAGTGGAAGCCAGGAGGGTCCATGGCTCCAATCCCATTTCAGCCACAAATTCAGCAGTTCAGCCTATGACAAGCCTCTGTTCCCCGAACTTCACTAATTCCTCACCTACCGTACAGATAGAATGATATCTCGCAGAACTGCTGCAAAGATTACCGAGACGCTTTGAAAACTGCAAATTGAGCTGTATCAATGCTACAGAATTGTTATTACCAGATTGCCTTCTGCCCCCACCTCCACCCCTTCTCCTTCAAGCAAGCATTATATTAGTAAACCACAAATAAATAGCCTATTAAAGAATAATGGGTGGGGGGTATACCGTATTTTTCGCCCCATAGGACGCACCGCCCCATAGGACGCACCTAATTTTTATTGGGGGGGGGGAATAAAGAAAAAAAAATATTCCCCCCCCCCAGGCACGGGGCAGGCGTGGGGGAAGCCCGAGCTTCTCCCAACCCCAGCCCCCAGAACAGCCTGCTATCTGCAAGCCTAGGGAGCCACGCCGGTCTCCCCAGGCTTGCGGAGAGGTGCGCGAAGCCCGGGTGCGCTCTTCAGCGTGCTCCAGGCTTCGAAATGCAGGCAGCTCTGCGCCACCCTCCGGAGCCCCGCTCGGCTTCGCACCGGGTTCCGGAGGGTGGCGCAGAGCTGCAGGAAGCCCAGGAAAGCCTGCATTCGCCCCATAGGACGCACACACATTTCCCCTTCATTTTTATAGGGCGAAAAATATGGTATATAAAATATTATTATTATTAGGAAAACTTACTTCCCAGAGCTTGTCCCTTTCATATGGTCTGTGTGAATGTAAATATCCGGTAGGAATTTATTCAGGATGCTCCTTGCAGAATCCACAATTCGGTTTGCAATCTGCGGGGACACTCTGACCGAATAGCTGGTTTATGAAATTAAGGAATTTCTTATAGAAAAAGGCGTTAACACAAAAGTGGGCCAGTATACAGAAGAGGACTTCCTTTTTAATTTTATTTATATTTATTTACATTTTATACATCCTTTTTATTTTTGACAAATAATCATAAATAAATAAGAATAAAAATGTGTGCCCCACCACCAAGACCATTCCATTATAACTATCCAACCTCCCAAAATTTCAACACCTCTTGCGATGGTCTGACTCCTTTCTGTTTTAACAGCACAAATTCTACAAGCATATCTCCTCCGAAATCATTTCTCCTGTGTATTCCCCATCTAACCTTAATGGCACATGTTAATTTATCATTAACAGCAATATCCCACACCTCTTTATACCATTCTTCCATTCTATATTCTGCTTGCCCCTTCCACTTCCTAGCTATAATAATTCATGCAGCTGTCAATAAATTTGTGACCAAGTCCTTCATAGCCAGAAGAGGACTTCCAACACTTTCCTGCTTGTGCATTTTGCTTTTTTGTTTTTTAAATAATTTTTATAAATTTTCCATTTAAACAATATATTCACATCATTATTATCCACTTTACTTCTTTGGCTCTTTAGAGCCTATCAACTTCCTTCCATCCCACCTATTGGCTTTCAAAAGCAACCTTTATAACACAACATTTTATATATTTTCCAATTCCAATATAACCCACTACAAAATACCTCAAAATTTAAATAAATGTAGAAAGGTAAAAATATTCTCATTACAAGCCTTCAGATAACCCTACTAGTATTGTTAATTGCTTACAATGGTCTTTCAAATATTGTATATACTCCAGTCCTTTTGGAATACTTGATCGTGCTGGTTTTGGATTTTTCCTGTCAGCTTCGCCAGTTCTGAAAAGTCCATCATTTTCATCTGCCACTCTGCTTGTGCGTTTGGATGGTTTGCAAGTGTTACTTAACTGTCCATGGTCAAAAGGAGGGGTCAGCAAACTTTTCCAGCAGGGGGCTGGTCCACTGTCCCTCAGACCTTGGGGGGGGGGCCTATATTTTGAAAAAATATATATGAACAAATCCCTATGTCCCACAAATAACCCAGAGATGTATTTTAAATAAAAGGACACATTCTGCTCATATAAAAACACCAGACAGGCCCCACAAATAACCCAAGAGGTGCATTTTAAATAAAAGGACACAGTCTACACATGAGAAAACACGCTGATTCCCAGACCGTCCGCAGGCCAGATTCAGAAGGCGATTGGGCTGGATCCGGTCCCCGGGCCTTAGTTTGTCTACCCATGGTCAAAAGAGTCTGCCGAATGTATCTTGGGCAGCATCATGTGCTTGCAGGAAGATACAGCGCCCTCTCCAACCCACCCACCCAGCTGCTTGAAAGGGCTAACCACACCACAGGGCTACTCAACAGCGCCAACAACCAATTCAACATGGAAAAAGGAGTGACAACTTCCTACAGCAAAGAAGAATGGTATAATTTTTATCTTTCTGAGCATGTACCTCAAACAGAGTTGGGGGTGGGGGAGCTTGCGTATGTAGCCATCCCAACCCCGAATTCAGAGTTTTAAAAGATCCTACACATGAAAGGATTAGGAAAGTGTCAAGAGTAAAAGATGAGACGAACCACTGTGTGGTTTCTTCTGCACTTCCTGGTTTTACTGCTTGACCGGTACGGCAGACAGTTTAACCCGCATGTCAATTGAGCAGAAACACCAGCAAAGAGTGACAGGTTCCCATGCACTTTTAGCTTTCACTTTAAATAGAGAACGGAGCAAGGAAGGAAAGCTGCTAGGAAACAGTTTTGTTTTGCAACAAAAGCGGAGGCTGAGAAAGAGCTGGGGGGTGTGTGTGTGTTCCCCTTTATGCACAGAACTCAAGAGGATTTACTAAGCAGACGTGGTTAGGATGGCAAAGCTCTACCAAAGTGGATTCTTATTTTCCCTTTTAGATCACAAAATGTTTAAAACAGAACAGGTGGGGCCACTAAATGCAGCGTTTGGGCTAGTAATTTTTACGTCTTTATTTCCACACCGTGCATGCATCTGAACAGCTTATACCTATGCACTAATTTGCAGTGGCTCCCCATTTGTGGAATGCTCTCCCCAGGGAGATTTGCCCGGTGCCTTCATTATACACCTTTAGGCGCCAGGCAAAACGTTCCTTTTTAACTAGGCTTTGGTTAATCTAGCTGACATCCTATACCCTTTTAAAATATGTGGGGTGTTGGATTACTGGGTTGTTTTTGTTTTTATTTCGATTATGTATTTTGTGGTTTTATATTCTGATTTTATTCTGTGAACTGCCCTGAGACCTCTGGGTATAGGGCAGTGTATAAATTCAATAAATGAAATAAAGCAAAACTCTGTGCCCCATGGCTAAGGAGTTCAGACGGCTCTAGATAAAGGTAAAAGGTAAAGGACCCCTGGACAGTTAAGTCCAATCAAAGGGGACTATGGAGTTGCGCTGCTCATCTCGCTTTCAGGCCGAGGGAGCCAGTGTTTGTCCACAGACAGCTTTCCAGGTCATGTGGCCGGCACGACTATACTGCTTCTGGCACAGTGGAACTCCGTGACAGAAACCAGAGTGCATGGAAACACCGTTTACCTTCCTGCCACAGCGGTACCTATTCATCTACTTGCACTGGTGTGCTTTCGAACTGCTACGTTGCCAGAAGCTGGGAGAGAGCAACGGGAGCTCACCACGTCGCACAGATTCGAACCGCTGACCTTCTGGTCGGCAAGCACAAAAGGCTCTGGGGTTTGGACTACAGCGTCACCCACATCTACCTTGGCTCCCCCATCCGCATCCTGGCACTGCACATCAGTTGTGCATACAACACTATGCCTTACTAAGCACACAATCTAATACACAGCTATTTGCAAGGGAGACACACTGAGTCAATGGGGCTTACTCAGGTCTGTAGATATTCGGACTGCAGCCTATCTCTCTCCCTTACAGTATAAGGCAAGCAAAGAAATCAGTTTGGAAACCTTTCAAGAAGGATACGCCACACCTCTGATGCGCTTAATTTTGCCAGGATCAACGTACTGAATGGGCATCAATGCTTTCTTAACAGGACAACTGAATATCACTTCCCCACCTCCTTTGGGGGGCATGCCCCTCCTCACGATCTGAAAACAATAAACGAGAATTTTAAACAGTAAGATTTTTAAGAGCTCTGGCTTTTTCATCCAACAACATTTGAAGACAAATTCTAGCGAGGCAGCTGCCACAATGTATAGGAAAGCTCATTGAAATCATGGAGAAAGGTTAGCACACTCAATATGAATAAGAATTCATAGAAATAGTGATTTGAGGTCTTACCTTCAATTCCAATTCTTCGCCATCGATTCCAAATCTTTTCAATAAAGGCAGAGCTGTCGCCTTAAGACAATCAACCTGAAAGATATTCAGTGAGAAAGCCTCTTGACTAGAAGACAACACAAACAATCTTTGCGCCCCAACCAATTAAAAGTTTGTTCTGAGAAGGAGTTTTTAATTCACAATGGGTTGGGGGGGTGTGTGGATGTGTGATTAGATTTGCCAAAAGCAACATAGCACCAGAAACTGGTTCAATTACATGTACTTTGGATTCATAATCAACAATTCCTTTTTCAGTTTCTCCATTAAGCAGTTTCAGTTAGAACAGCCTTGAGCTGTGGCTACGGGGCAGCCACAGAACATGGTCTCTTATCCCTGCAGCACTCCCAGTGACAGACTCTCCCTTTCTCTGTGTTAAATGACATGGACACAGTAAAAGGATTTGCCATTATAGACCCAACAAGAGCGGAAGTGTGGGTGTGGGGGCACAACCCCCCCCAATCCTCAGGGACCAAATTAAGGGGCCTATGTGGCCACAAATCAATGACTTACCAAGCTCTCTTCCCCCAGACTCCTCCTTGCTCTTGTCGCAGCCACCCTCCACTCTTCCCACCATCTCGCTCCTAATAATTTTATTATTTATTCCCCAGCCATCTTGCTGGGTTTCCCCAGCCACTCCCAGCAGAATAGTAAAAACACAGTAAAACACCAGACATTTAAAACTTCCCTAAAAAGGGCTGCCTTCAGATGTTTTCTGAAAGTCAGATTGTTGTTTATTTCCTTGACATCTGAAGGGAGGGTGTTCCACTGGGAGGGTGCCACTACCGAGAAGGCCCTCTGCCTGGTTCCCTGTAACTTGGCTTCTCGCAGTGAGGGAACCACCAGAAGGCCCTTGGAGCTGGACCTCAGTGTCCGGGTAGAATGATGGGGGTGGAGACACTCCTTCAGGTATACTGGGCCAAGGCCGTTTAGGGCTTTCAAGGGCAGCACCAACACTTTGAACTGTGCTTGGAAACATAAAAACACCATTGACACTTGGGACGATTCACGACTTACCGTAGGATCCACTTGATCATTGGTGGCACCACGGAGAACAATCCTTAGAGGGTGCTTCATGAATGGCGCTAAGCACAGCAGGCTTTCCAAATAATACCCAATGCTGCGATTGGGGCTGCAGTCGTGTTCCAGTGAACCCCCGTAGAGCAGGCCTGGCTGATAGTATAAAGTGGTACCTTTCAAAGAGCACGGAAAACGTTCTCTGCATTAGTTGTCCATGACTATAACAAGGTTGACATAAGCCAGAAGTTGGGCTTGCCCAACCCTGGAGGTCCATGATATAGAAGTGATTATTACATACACCTGCTAAAGGAGATGCCTGGTGACCCTTTTAAACCCACTGCAGCCATTGAAATGGGATGCGGGTGGCGCTGTGGGTTAAACCACAGAGCCTAGGACTTGCCGATCAGAAGGTTGGCGGTTCGAATCCCCACGACGGAGTGAGCTCCCGTTGCCCAGTCCCTGCTCCTGCCAACCTAGCAGTTTGAAAGCACGTCAAAGTGCAAATAGATAAATAGGTACCACTCCGGCGGGAAGGTAAACAGCGTTTCCGTGCGCTGCTCTGGTTTGCCAGAAGTGGCTTAGTCATGCTGGCCACATGACCCGGAAGCTGTACGCCGGCTCCCTCGGCCAATAAAGCGAGATAAGCACCACAACCCCAGAGTCGGCCACGACTGGACCTAATGGTCAGGGGTCCCTTTACCTTTACCAGCCATTGAAACAATTGCAGGAACTTTCCCGGCTTCCTGCCTTCCCTCCCCTTTGAGTATCCTGTTTCAAATTTAAGACAGTTAACTTCCGGGAGAAGGGCTATGCTCTCTTGCACTCCGTAAAGTGCTATACATTACACTGTGATGGTGCCAAGTAGGTAATAGATACATAAATACCTGTTTGGTTTATTTCAATCCTAGAGCCATTGGTTATTTTGTCAATCAGCCGGATAAAGTTTGCTTCAAAATCTGTCAGAGAAACATAGATGCTTAGCGTTCAGTCACTATTCCGAGAACCTTAATGAAATCCCAACAACAATGTGCTACAATCAAAACATTTCCCCCATTTAAACTCTTTAAACAGTTTGCCAACCGTGCCATTAAAAGTAAATGGGAGAGAGCAAAATGCGTCCCCATTTGGTAGCTGAGGGAACCGTAAGAATATTGTCCGACTGAACGCAAGGCTGTGATCCTGCACAAACTCTTGAATGCCAGCCCCATTTACACAGAGTGAGGCTCTCTTCCAGGTAAACATGCGCTGGCCTGATCTGCAAGCCCCCTTTTCGGTGTTATGGGAGCAGGCCAGAGTTAGAAACTCAGATATATAAGCTGAGAGACTCCCACAGAGCAAGGTAAAGTCATGCTGGAATCAGTAGCAGATCATTAGCTCCTTCTAAACCCTGCAATGTTCTCAACAATAAGCTCTAGGGGGAAAACCAACTTGATGCAACTTGTATGGGCATTCAGAATTCCAACCCATCCACTCATCCTGTCCCCCACTGCTTCCCTACATATTGGCTACTGCGATTGGACATGGTCCATATTTGAGGAAAATCTTTTATATTATGAGAGGGAGGGTGTGTAAACAATGGCAATAGAGTGGTACCTCAGGTTACATACGCTTCAGGTTATAGACTCCGCTAACCCAGAAATATTACCTCGGATTAAGTACTTTGCTTCAGGATGAGAACAGAAATCATGCTCCGACGGCGTGGCAGCAGAAGGAGGCCCCATTAGCTAAAGTGGTGCTTCAGGTTAAGAACAGTTTCAGGTTCAGTACGGACCTCCGGAACAAATTAAGTACTTAACCTGAGGTACCACTGTACTATAACCCTTAAGCGAACCTAAAAAGCAAGCTATACAGAGGGACTCTAATGGATCCAGTTCTGGTAATCTAAAAACACAGCCCCCTGGGCGCAGCCTCAAATCTGATAGTACAAAAATGGTGTTCCCCACACCCTTAACCAGGCATAGGCAAACTCGGCACTCCAGATGTTTTCAGACTACAGCTCCTATCATACCTGACCACTGGTCCTGTTAGCTATGGATGATGGGAGTTGTAGTCCCAAAACATCTGGAGGGCCGAGTTTGCCTATGCCTGCCCTTAACCATTCACAGAATTGGAAAGGACTGTGGGGCTCAGCTGGTCTTGTGTCCCAGTTCTATGCCTATTACCAAAACTAGCACTCATTTCCAGCAACACTAATATAAATTTATCACTGATTGACAGAAGACATTTCAGGACAGATAAATGGAAGTGTTTCTTCCCTGAGTGTGGAACTCACCGCTACAAGATGTGGGTAGTAATGGCCACAAACTGAAGATGGCTTTAAAGGGGGATTTGACCTGGGATAGCTCCGTCACTAGAGCATGAGACTCTTAACCTCAGGGTAATGGGTTCAAGCCCCATGTTGGGAAAAAGACTCCTGCCCTGCAGGGGGTTGGGCTAAATGGCCTTTGTGGTCCCTTCCAACTCTACAATTCTATGATACTATGACACATTCATAAGGCTATCAGCGGATACTAGTTGTGCTCCCTGCGTGTAATTTCTGGGTTTAGAAGCCAGTATACCACTGAATATCATCAACTGCTGGAGGGCAATAGCAAGAGAAGGCTTTTGCTGTTTGATTGTTTTGAAGTTTTATTACAATCAAATAGTATAAAAACCTTGGGGAAATAAATAAAACTGCCTTCATGACCTGCTTGTGGACCAGAAGCTGGGCTAAATGAGCTTTGGTCAAATCTAGTGGGGCTTCCACAATCTTACACTTATATCCCTACGCCATTCCTCCCAAACATTCAGACTGGTATAGATGAGATCAGCCCATCTTACCTTCAAACCAAAAAAGTTTACAGGTAATTCCAACTAGCCAAAGGCCAACCAGCGAGTCTGATGGGTGAGGAAGAATCTGAAGCCGTGCTTACCCAATGTAGTCTGCCCTCGATGCTCCACACAAGCTCCAAAAAAGAGGAAACCAGGGCTGCATTCCTAACCCCACTGAATTCAACAGAACTTACTTCTGATTAGAAATTTTTAGGCTTGTGATTAGGTCCTCTCTGAATAACGGGGAGATACGTAGCATGCATAGCTTCTTCCTATTCTAGAGCTAAAATGCTTGGAGTTGTACTTTCATACATCTCTGCTCTGAGAAACTCCAGAGGCTAACCTGTGTTTCCCAGATCATGACAAAGCATTCTGTGTCGGTAAACAGAATTTCACTTCAGGCAGCGACAAACTGGACTTGCCTCCATGCAGGCTGGCACATCCGCCTCCTACAACCCCAAGACCAGCTACCCTTCTTGCCTAAGTGAAAGCGGGCAACAGCACAGCTGCTCCCTTGCAGCGCCCAGCCTAACGCTAACAAGAAGAACCTGTGGCCTCACAGAAGAGGTTGGATGGCTATCTGCCAGGGATGCTTTAGCTGAGACTCCCGCATTTCAGGGGGTTGGACTAGATGACCCTCAGGGTCCCTTCCAACTCTACAATTCCATGATGCTAAGAAACTGTCCCCTTTGGCTGGGGCACGGTGCTGACAACGCCAAGGTTGCGCAGGTCGGATCCCCGCAGGGCCGGATTTAGGTTTGATGAAGCCCTAAGCTACTGAAGGTAATGGGGCCCTTTCTATGTCCAGCTGTCCTTTGTCAACAACAAACTGTCACTGTTTTTTGTGTTGAATATATGCTATATGGTAATTTATGGACCTCATAGGTATCTAAAGCCATTTGCACATTACAAAATATGTACTTTATCAAAGTGATTGTTGAACTGAAATACAGTTAAGAAGAAGTATATTAATAGTGAAAGACAAAATATATAAATGAGCAAACCAGTGATATTTTAGGGAGCAGGCTAGCAGGCAGGGCCCATGACTTACACCATAGGAGCCTACACAACACAGAACACTGTTGCTGGGTGTAGGTTTTATTTTATTTGCTTTTTATCTTATATTTCGGAAATGCACATCCAGGTTTGTTTTTTTCCTTTACATTTTTTTTTGGGGGGGGGGCAAGAGAGTGGGGCCCCAAGCTATAGCTTGCTTAGCTTATACAGCAGTACCTCGGGTTAAGAACTTAATTCATTCTGGAGGTCCGTTCCTTACCTGAAACTGTTCTTAACCTGAGGTACCACTTTAGCTAATGGGGCCTCATTCTGAAGCAAAGTTCTTAAGCCGAGGTACTATTTCTGGGTTAGCGGAGTCTGTAACCTGAAGCGTCTGTAACCCGATGTAACACTGAAAATAAATCCGGCACTGGATCCCCGTCAGGGGCAGCTGCAAATTCCTGCATTGCACGGGGGTGGGCTGGATGACCCTCAGGGTCCCTTCCAACTCTAGGTTTTGCTGCTGCTGCTGCTTTCTCCTCCACCCAACCCGCCTGCCCTCCTCCTCTTCCTCCTCTCCAGGCAGCCCCTCTCCTCGCCCGCCTCCCTCCGCGGACGCCCAGGGCAGACGCACCTCGGAGTCCCGGGTTCTCCTCCTTGGCCCGGATCTTGCGGATCTTGACCGGGCGGCCGCTGAGCGTGGAGAGCACCAGCCTCTGCCGCAAGAAGTTGCACCCGACGTAGCTGAGAGAGGCCGAGGCACTCGCCATGGCGCCGGTTCCTCCGCGCTGCCTCCGGGCGGCGGCGGCAGGGGACGCGTCCGGCGGAGGAGCTCGCAGGCAGGCAGGCAGGCAGGCAGCGAGCGCCGGGTTGTTATGGTCGCAGGGAGCTCCGCATCGCCCACGTGGTTTGGAGCAGGAAGAGAGAGCGCCGAGACGTCGAGGGGTCAAAGGGGAAGGGGCGGGGCTCCGGGGCCTTGGCGGCCAGTGGGAGGAGAGGCTGCTGGGGAAGCAGGAGGCGGGGCGAGGGAAGGAGGCGCGCCGTGCCAGGAAAAGGGCGGAAGTGCTAGCGAAAGCATGGCTAGGCGGGGAACCCCAGCAAGAGGTGCCATAGGCAGCGCCGGGGGCAAGGATCTCAGGGTTCTCGGTGGAGCCCGAGCTGGACGGGAGTCCGCAGCAGAAAAGGCCAATGCATTAACATCTGTAGTGATGAAATGCTTCGAAAGGCTGGTCCTTCAACACCTTAGACAGCGGTTCTCAACCTGTGGGTCCCCAGCCGTTGTTGGACTACAACTCCCATCATCCCTGAGCTCTGGCCTTGCTGGCTAGGGGTGATGGGAGTTGTAGTTCAACAACATCTGGGGACCCACGGGTTGAGAAAGGCTGCCTTAGAACATGCTTTCCACCAGACTTTGATAATCATCAGTTTGCCTATAGAAGAAATAGATCCACAGAAGATGCAATAGCTACCGCTGCTGAATGCAAAGATAACAACAGGGCAACTGGCTTTTGGGTTTAGTGGGTGTGCGTCAGTAAACGAGGGGAATTAAGACTAAGAGAGCTGAGTGGGGGGTGCTCGTGTAATCTCACTGTATACAAGTTGTACAAGTGACAATAAAGTATTTCAATTTCAATTATTCCCCCATTGCCAGGAAGTTGGATTAGATGACCCTTAGGCTCCCTTCTTCCAACTCCACAATCCTATCATCGAAACAAACAAAAAATTCCTTCCAGTAGCACCTTAGAGACCAACTAAGTTTGTTATTGGTATGAGCTTTTGTGTGCATGCACACTTCAGATACACGTGCATGCACACGAAAGCTCATACCAATAACAAACTTAGTTGGTCTCTAAGATGCCACTGGAAGGATTTATTATTATTATTTTGTTTCAACTATGGCAGACCAATACGGCTACCTACCGGTAACAATCCTAGCATTTTAGAAATCTAGTGTCTAAATCAAGGGAAGCAATAGTTGCACTCTGTCCTGCCTTGGTCAGACCACACCTGGAATACTGTGTTCAGTTCTGGGCACATGGGCATAGCCAAGGGAGTGCAGGGAGTTAATTGCCCCCCAAAAAATTCCTTTAAAAATATTGAAAAGCATTAAAAATACTCAGTACAGTGGTACCTCGGGTTAAGAACTTAATTCGTTCTGGAGGTCCGTTCTTAACCTGAAATTGTTCTTAACCTGAGGTACCACTTTATTTTTATTTTATTTTTTTCTTCTTCTTTTAAATTTTATTTCCATGCTCATTACATACAAAAAAGGGAACAATACTGAAAAGGGGATACAACTTAAGAGAGGAGGGGAAAACAAAGAAATGAAATTTACACAATCTGTTATTAAGATAGAAATTATGACAAAAAATTATGATTACAATTTCATGATACAATAAAAGTAAAAAATCTCATTATCTTTTATACCCGACTTCCCATTTATTCCTTAATCCTTTTACATAAATTTACTGCCATATCAAAATACTATTTCCTGAGGTACCACGTTAGCTAATGGGGGCCTCCCGCTGCCGCCGCGCCACTGCCGCGCGATTTCTGTTCTCATCCTGAAGCAAAGTTCTTAACCTGAGGTACTATTTCTGGGTTAGCGGAGCCTGTAACCTGAAGTGTCTGTAACCCGAGGTGCCACTGTAAACTTTTCTGGGGAATCTACCCGTGATCTCCCCAAAATAGCTCATTAACTTTTGGGGGCTAAAAAATTCCCACTCCCCTAACAAAAATCCTGGCTACGCCAATGTCTGGGTGCTACAATTTGAGATGGATATGGACAAGCTGGAATGTGTGCAGAGGAGGGCAACCAAGATGATCAAGAGTCTGGAAACCAAGCCTTATAAGGAATGGTTGAAGGAGCTGGCTATGTTTAGCCTGGAAAAGAGGAGACTGAGAGGGGATATGATAGCCATCTTCAGATATCTCAAGGGCTGTCACATGGAGAAGGGAGCAAGCTTGTTTTCTCCTGCTCTGGAGGGAGGATTCGAACCCATGGCTTCGAGTTACAAGAAAGACGATTCCAACGAAACAGGAAGAACTTTCTGACAAGAAGAGCTGTTTGACAGTGGAATGGTTTCCCTTGGGATGTTGTGGACTCTCCTTCCTTGGAGGTTTATAAGCAGAGGTTGGATGGCCATCTGTCATGGATGCTTAAGCTGAGATTCCCACATTGCAGGGGGTTGATGACCCTCAGGGGTTCGTTCCATCTCTATGATTCTGTAACATAACAACAAAACTGCTTAGTTTTGCTGCAGGACCCCCCCCCCCCAATCATTCAGTTTGTACAAACTTCACACACACACACACACACTCACACACTACATATGCTATGCTTCTGTTATAAATTCATAGAAAAGCAACCATACATCGGATTTGCACTGTTCCACTTATATTTTACTCCATGAAGGAAGGACTACAAAATGGGGAAAGTTTGATACAGGCCACAATAATCCCTTGAGCATACCAGCACATCCACAGGAGCCCTGCCCAGTTGCTATGCCAACCCTGATGGTCCTAGACAGAAGACCACCAAGATCACAAAGAACTTGTATATGGGGGTGGATTCAGCACGGACTGGAACAAAGGACAATAATCAGCTCTTCCCTCTGGGGGCAGGAAACTGCAAACTCCCCTCTGTCACCTGGAAAGTACTCATGGGGAGGGGGAAAGGGGAAACCAGCCAGGTGACAGGACACTCAGGTTACCACCACAACTCCTCCCTCAACCCCTCCTTTCTGTGATGTATGCATGATGTTTCTGGGGGTGGGCTTGATCTACAGGATGGGAATTTCAAAAGCCTTTATAAGACCTTGCACACCATTTTTTCCTGTGTCTTTCCTCTCTCCCGCAAGTGAGGGGAGCACCCTGTTGCAACAGTTCAATAAAGGCCAAGCCTACAGGCTGCTGTTTTGCTCCAAGTTATCCTGGTTGGTGTCTTTGTTTTTTGTCCAAGGGAGCCCTCGGATTTTCCCGTTAACAGTTTCCAAGGTGCTGCCAGGCTTTCGTTAGAGATTTTTAGCTGTACAGAAAAACACATCTTTGGGTTGCAGACACGATTATCCTTTCTCCAGCGTGTGTGGAGGAGCCATCACCAATCTAACTCCATGGATGGAGATCTCATCCCCCCCTCAAGTGCAACACTGTTCAAAGGACCCCCCAGCCACCCGCTTCACTGGGGATCAGGCAGGCAATTAACATGAAGCACAGAGTAGTCAAGTTATGTGTCTGCAAGAGTGAGTCATCTGTATTGGCATTCCCCCAGGGTTTTGGAGATGCACCTGTTTACACATGTGTCCCCTTGCCCTCTCAACTTAGGTCTTCTGTTTTAACTGCTGTGCTGCTTTAATTGGGTTATTTTACTGCATATTTCAATTATGTGTGTCTCTTTTTAAAACGTTTGTGCAGGTGGTTTTTACAGGTCTCAGCTGCTCCCAAATCCTATTTTGGCAGAAAGCAGAAGATTAATAACAACCAGCAGCCCCATCCTCTGCTACCCAAAACTGTTTGTAACATCTGCAGTATTATAATGCAAAATATCATGAGTACAAACAGCAACAGCAGCTCTTAGAACATTTGCAGTAACAGGAACAATCACAATGAGAGCTCTGGCAAGCTAACAAGCGCAACAGCTACATGAAAGCACAACAAGGACAACAGAACTGTTATTGTAACTCCTCATGTGTTTTCAGCTCCCTCATTTGGGACAAAAAGTACAGCTCTCTCATGTCTGTCATCCAATTTAAAAATTGCAGCTTTTGCTGTGCAATTCATGCTTGAACGGCAAAGGCATTTATGTGTCTGTCTGTTGTTGTGGTTCCAGCTAGTAGGTTGTGTGGGGTTGGAGCTTGTGTATATGTGTGTGTGTGTGTGTGTGTGTTGTGATGGTTCACTATTGTAAAACACTTTAAGGATCTTGCAGTCCAAAGGTGAGGTATAAACCTTCTAAAACAAATAAAGATTTCCTCAATCTATAATGTAAAGCCCACATTTATTTTATAAGTATTTTAAAACTAGCCAAGTCATTAAAAATATACATATTGTCGCCATAAGATCATTAAGACTTAGGCCAGGCATGTCCAAAGTCCGTCTCGGGGTGCCTAATCTGGCCCGCCGGTTGGTTTAATGTGGTTCCTGTGGCAGTTTATTTCCGGGGGTAAAATCCTCAACAACTTCAACCCTTAAAAAAAAGGATCAACAACTTTGTTTGGCCTTTTGGTCGGCCCTCACGGCCCTTCACTTCATCAAATCTGGCCCTCTTTGAAAAATGTTTGGACAACACTGACATAGGCAAAGAAATGGGAAGGAACAAAAACGTATCCCACACAAAGTGACATGGTATTAAAAGTTATATGCAACTGAACGTTACCATGCTTGTGCAGAGAATTAGTGACCTCCATTGACCCAAAATGGTATTAGCAACCACACAATATATTTCTGGGTTTGTTTGTTTTTAAAGAAAATAACAGTATTCTTTTTATGAGCTGTGTTGCCTTCCTGGTGTTGTTCGACTCCTACTGCCATCATCCCCAGACATCACATCCGATGACGTGGGATGATCTGGCGATATTTGGAGGGCCAAGTTCCTCACCGCTGTCCTGCGTCAGGTGTGGAGAGTCCTCTCCCCCACCGTTAGCATCAAAGGCAAGAATAACAAGCAGTTCGTATTTTATAGTCCTTTTTATTCAGTCATCTGGTTGCAAGACAAGAATCCATGTCTCCACACAAAGAGAGACATCGGCTACTCTGAGCCCCTCCTCTTCTGTTCCCAACAACATCTTGAGCACCAAGGGGAAATATAATATTAACATGAAAAGCTTCCCTAAACAGGGTTGCCTTCAGATGTAGTCTAAAAGTCTGGTAGTTGTTGTTCTCTTTGACATCTGGTAGGAGGGTGTTCCACAGGGCGGGTGCCGCTACTGAGAAAGCCTTCTGCCTGGTTCCCTGTAACTTGGCTTCTCGGAGTAAGGTAACTGCCAGAAGGCCCTCGGCGCTGAACCTCAGTGTCCAGGTAGAACGATGGGGGTGGAGACGCTCCTTCAGATATACTGGACTGAGGCTGTTTAGGGCTTTAAAGGTCAGCACCAGCACTGTGAATTGTGCTCGGAAATGTACTGTGAGCTAATGTAGGTCTTTCAAGACCGGTGTTATGTGGTCTCGGCGGCCGCTCCCAGTCACCAGTCTAGCTGCCGCATTCTGGATTAGTTGTAGTTTCTGGGTCACCTTCTGGGTAACCCCACATAGAGCACATTGCAGTAGTCCAGGTGAGAGATAACCAGAGCATGCACCACTCTGGCGAGACAGTCCGCAGGCAGGTAGGGTCTCAGCCTGCGTACCAGATGGAGCTGGTAAACAGCTGCCCTGGACACAGAATTGACCTGCGCCTCCATGGACAGCTGTGAGTCCAAAATGACTCCCAGGCTGCGCACCTGGTCCTTCAGGGGCACAGTTACCCCATTCAGGACCAGGGCGTCCTCCACACCTGCCTGCCTCCTGTCTCCCAAAAACAGTACTTCTGTCTTGTCAGGATTCAACCTCAATCTGTTAGCTGCCAGGAAGTCCCAGGAGTCCCACCCCTTTGCCTTCTCTGTTCTAGGATGAGGAGGGACCGACGAGCCCATGGACATGGAGGATCCCCATACTCTCCAGGGACGTCTCTGCCAGCTGTGCTCTCACCTCCCCTTCTTCTTCCACTATATCGTAATTAGGCAATTCCTCCTCGAACGGTATAGCATCTCTCTCTCTCCCTCTCCTCCTGAAACTGCTGGAGACAAGTGAGGCGAAACTTCCCCCTCCTTGTCCTCTTCAGAGATAAGCTGATCAGATTGAGTGCACACTTCCCTGTCTTCCTGTTCCAACCATTCCCTGACATCCTAGATGTTTCAAGTCATGTAGGCTGCTATCATACACCCACCCCTAGGAGTTTAAAGTGATGGACCTTAGTTCTACTAAGCCAGGCATGCTCAAACGTGGCCCTCCAGCTGTTTTGGGACTACAACTCCCATCACCCCTAGCTAACAGGACCAGTGGTCGGGGATGATGGGAATTGTAGTCCCAAAACAGCTGGAGGGCCAAGTTTGGCCATGCCTGTTCTAAGCAGATGTATATAGGACTTGCCACTTCATCATTTGAATCTTCTTATAGTTTCTACCTGATTCTTTGACTTGTCTCTTTGCCATCAGATACGACCCACAGAACTATAGCAGCTGAGTAAGACTTTGCTGGCTGAAATTGTTTTGGGTTGAATCCAGCGTTGTCTGCATGTGAGTGGAACGGACTTCTGCTTACTTAACGGAATCTCCCCTTTGCCAAACTTCTGGAGCAGATGTTTGAGGGTGGGGGGGAGGAGAGGAAGTGGCACAGTTGTGCAAGTGGAAGTTGGCTCACACAGCGTTGGGATCTAATCTTCATCAATTACAAGCTTCAACTCCAAACCACTGAAATCCATGAGAAATCGGCCATGGATTTTCAGACAACTAAAGTGCATTAAGAGAGTGCTATATTCAATAATACGTCACTTATACAATCTATTTGAAAGTCAGATAATTGTGAATTCTTTGGACACTACACTCAGGTGCTCTTGGTCTTTGTGTCCCTGAGGAAAACCTAGCTATAGTTTTAAAACCACATTTTGTGTTGTTTTTGATGGTTGTTTAACTTTGCGTTCTGTGTGCTGCTTTGTCACTTGTTTTCTCTTAAAAAGCAGATTATAACCTTCTTCAGATCACTACCATCTGCAGGTATTCTTCATAAAATAAGTTACCGCAGTTTGTGGGTCACCTCTTCCTTTACACTCACTCTCTCTCTCTCTCTCTCTCTCTCTCTCTCTCTCTTTCAATGCTGCTCTCTGTTCTCTCCTGGCAAAAAGCAGACCTGGCTAGTCCAAAAATGCCCAGCCTTAGATGGACATGGCATTTCAGCAATGTTCCTCAAACATACTTTGAAGGGCATGTGGATGTGTGTAAAACAAAAATAACATGACTTTAGGCTCAGCTCATAGGTCTGCTTATTCTCACTGCCGCACATTTTACACGACTGAAGGAAATTAGCAGACAAGGCATGCGAAGTGCAAGGGGTCTATTTCCAGCATAATTGAATTTAGTTAAGGAATACCTAGGGCGTTTGGATAAGGAGAATCAAATCTCAAGGCCTAATTGGATAACATCAAGGAAAATCAACCTTGTGCATCGTTGGCAAGCTCCTTCTCTCTCCAAGGCAGAATTCCCCACCAGATTACCAGTTGAGTTCAACATCAATGACTGGTTGAGCATTTAGCAATGCACTCTCCCACGTTTCTTCAAAAGAAATGCAACTTTCCTAGGACGTCAAGCATTGCTTTCCAGCAGGGCTTCAATACTTTTGAGAGCCAGCTGTACTGCCTGGATGAAGAGGAGTGGTGGGAGGCACCAACTGGGGAACGCCCAAGGGAACCTCCCAGGGGAGAAGGCTCAGAGCCACGGGATTGATGGTGGGATGCTGATGGGTGTTCAGAGGAAGAAGAGGGAGCAGACTAGGAGGAGGAGGTTTCTGAAGTGAAGGACATGAGGAAGGAGTTGGTAATGCAGGTGAGCTGCACACAGGTGAGCTGCAAGCAAGCTGCCAGCTAGCTCTGTGGAGGCTCCTTTTATTGACACAATATGCAAACCCAGGTAGATACATTTTGGGCTGTGACCTTTACACATCTTCCAGTCCCGAGATTGTGGGGTGGGACAAAGTTATTTTGGCACCTGTTTCCACCGTGTCATTTTCCCCTTGCACAATGTATGACGAAGGAGACAAAGGTCTCAGAGACAAAGGACACAGCAGACTACTGAGACCGCAAAAGGTTAGACAGAGGGCAAGATGTTCAGACAGCTGTGGCTTTATCTGTGAGGGGGAGTGTGCTCTGCCCCCCAAGGTCATGCATGCAGAGAGCTGAGGCTGCCCACGGGCGGGAGTGTGCTCCACAACCCAGCGATCATTCCTACAGTTTCAGAAGCTGAAGAGGTAACAGGCTTTCATGAGCAGGAAGAGACTCTGGCAGAGAGCAGTCCAGAATCAGAGAGACAAGTGGAAGTTGGAGAAGAGGGGTAGAGGGGTAGAGATGAGGCTGGCAGTTAAAGAAGCCAGGGAGTCCCCCTCCTGCTGTGACCATTACCTCCCAACCCTGGTCTCCTAGAACCTGCAGAGGTATGAAGAGGGCAGAGCAAAGAGAGACAAGGCAGAGAAGCTTCAGGTGGCTTGGGAAGGACCTGGGGGAGCAGGAGACTTAGAGAGCTATGGGAAGGCAGGGACCTCCAGTCCTCGCAACTGCCTCATTGGAGCAAGATCTGCTGGGAAGAGTGCTGTGATCAAATTCCACCCCCAAATTGCAACAGTCTGGAAGAAGCAATTGTTTGTGTTTTTAAAATAACACACACACAATGCACAAATTTAAAAACACACACAATTGGCTTTTTTTTAAAAAAAAAAAAAAACAACCTGCCTTTTACATGAGTCTTGAGGTAATTTACAATTATACCATAAAAACAGAGTGGGGTGAGAGGATATTGGAGAGTTTGAGAAGGCGAGTGAAGGCCGGGAGATAATTGTTTTGATGAAAGGGAGAATGGATGAGCTAATGGTTACAATGGATGAGAGAGACACAAAGTTGCATGACTTTATTACATCGCTGGTCAGAAACGTTGTCAAAAATAGAAACCTGAAATGGATACCGACAATTTCCGAATCTAATCAGCAGCTAACATTGCATTAACAGTCATATGCTGTCCGCCTACCCCAAGGTGAGATGGCAGAACTTGCGTCCCACAAATCATTTCCTCCACTAAGCTAAAGTAAGTAAGTGGAAAGAAAACTAGCAGCAATCAAACAAAAACAAAAATGATAGCAAATTGTATCGTATCGTAGAACCTTTATTGGCATCACATAAAAAAGGTAAAGGTACCCCTGCCCATACGGGCCAGTCGTGTCCGACTCTGGGGTTGTGTGCCCATCTTATTTAAGAGGCCGGGGGCCAGCGCTGTCCGGAGACACTTCCGGGTCACGTGGCCAGCGTGACGAAGCTGCTCTGGCGAGCCAGCACCAGCGCAGCACACGGAAACCATACGATCGGCAAGTCCTAGGCACTGAGGTTTTACCCACAGCGCCACCCGTGTCCCACTTGGCATCACATACAACATCCAAAACAAATCAATACAGAATTACCTCTTCCTCAGTGGCACAAAACATTTGCTAAAAGAAAGGAGGCAGAGCAGTCTATCGTCAACAGTCTATCGAGTGTTGTGCTGCAATACCACGGTATGTATTGGCAAGTTATCATTTGGGAATCTTTGCCTCAATCCCCCCTCCCCCCCCCCATCTTGCAGTTGGTGGGGAGAGAAGAGAAACTTTATCCGTTGTGATGCTAAAAACACACATTTCCAAAAGATTAAGAGAGAGATATAAGACTCCACTGGCTGAAGCCAAAGGCCTAGCTAGTGGAACAATTTGTCACAGTGGCCAAGCCGATGTCTAGGACATGAGCAGGACATGAACGCAATAGCAGAGGCTGGATGGCCACCTGCCTTGCACGATCTCGTGGAGATCCCCGCATTGCGGGGGTTGGACTAGATGACCCCGGGGGTGCCCACGATTCTTCGGTTCCTCTTTTCGATCTCTGGTAAGCCCTTTCTCTGAGCGAGAGGGAGACTGGCACACACACAGAGAGAGAGAGGGGGGGGAGGGTTGGTGCGGTTGTGATTTATTTATTTTTGCTCTTTCCAGGCAAGCGGAAAGCCAACTCCAGCCGAGAGGCACGACGTGGAGGGCAGAGAGCGCCGCCGTCTCCGCGGCCCTACTCTTCCGACGGGCGAGGCCAGCCTCCGGGGCGGGAGCAGCGGGAGGAGCCGCCCCCCCCGGCGGAGGGAGGAAGGCGTTGCTGGCTGGGTAGCCGAAGGAGCCTCGGGGAGGGAGCGCAGAGCGCTTGGCTGGGCGATGGCGGCGCGGCGGGCGCTGCTGCTGCGCGCCTTGATCATGGGCCCGCCGGGCTCCGGCAAAGGCACCGTGTCGGCGCGCATCGTCCAGCACTTCGCGCTCAAGCATCTCTCCAGCGGGGACATCCTGCGGGACAACATGAACCGCAAGAGCGGTAGGCAAGGAGCAAATCCTAGGTGCCAACTGCCCCGGGCCCTGGGTACCCGAGCACCCACGAATGGCAAGGGCGCATCTGCGCATTTCGGGGCCGGGGCCATGCACGCTGCAGGGCACCCACGGCCTCAGGCTCCCACGGTGGCGGGTACCCACGGTCGCGGGGCCAAGCGGGCACTCTTGGTGCAAATCATGCCCGGGTGAGCCTCACCCCCCCTCCCCCGCGCGCCTTTTCCCAGGGACTCCAGACTTCGGGCATCCAAGGGGCCGTTGCAAAATTAGGAGCAAGGAGGGCTCCTCCAATGTCAAATGTGTCGCTTGCAAACAGACTCCTCCCCCCTCCCGCTGCCTTTTTGCCCCTCTGGCATATTGCTGGGATGCGCCTTTGCAAACTCCGCGAGGAAGAGAAGCAGAACTTGTCGCTCTCTCCCCCCTCCCCTCCCCCTCTT
Organism: Podarcis erhardii; assembly: GCF_964252035.2. Lineage (NCBI taxonomy): Eukaryota > Metazoa > Chordata > Lepidosauria > Squamata > Lacertidae > Podarcis > Podarcis erhardii. The sequence continues at coordinate 16,246,874 of NC_138515.1, read as the reverse complement.
TCTTTTTTGGCTGCGTTTATCATCCTTCTGGCAGGTGGGGAGGATTTCCTTTCAATGTTCTTGTTGGGATGTTTGCCCTTACTGAGAGCTTCCGCTTGTACGTTTCCGAGCACAATTCAAAGTGTTGGTGCCGACCTTGAAAGCCCTAAACAGCCTCGGTCCAGGATACCTGAAGGAGCGTCTCCACCTCCATGTTCAGCCCGGACACTGAGGTCCAGCTCCGAGGGCCTTCTGGCGGTTCCCTCATTGCGAGAAGTGAGGTTGCAGGGAACCGGGCAGAGGGCCTTCTCCGTGGTGGCACCCGCCCTGTGGAACGCCCTCCCATCAGATGTCAAGGAAATAAGCAACTATCTGACTTTTAGAAGACATCTGAAGGCAGCCCCATTTAGGGAAGCTTTTAATATTTGATGGATTACTGTATTTTAATCTTTTGTTGGAAGCCGGCCAGAGTGGCTGAGGAAACCCAGCCAGATGGGTGGGGTATAAATTATTATTATTACTATTATTATTATGGATTGCTTTGAAGCCATTTCTACACCAGGTAACGGTCATTTTAGCCCAACAATTCCCCTCCACCCCACCTGTTTGTTTGTTGCATTGTGGATGCATACAAGCCCCAGATTTTACTGCCTTATCCCTTACATACCCTTGAGTGTCTGCTGGATACAAAAATGGCAATCATGGATTTATTGGCGCTTTGTAATTTGCGCTTAAAGGTACTTGTTGGCTTGCTTTGCATGTAGCACTGAGCCAAAGAAGCATGCTGGTGTCTACAGTTACAAAAGTCTGGTGCCTGCCAAGTGGTGGCAAAGAGTCCATGGGGTCTCAGCCACCCACACAGGGTCTGTGTCCCTTTGGAGAATAGAAGACACGGTGGAGATTGTGGTGCTTTGAGAAATACGATTTATTCACCTATTTACACCTTCCGTCTCCTCATGCTGCCAGGAGCTAAGCTATGGTTTGGCTTTGTGTTGCACCCCAAAGCAAGCTTGTGGTTTGTCTTGCTGCTGTAATAAATGAAAATCTGTCCTTACTCCCTTATGGGGGACACAAGAGCCCTTATAGAGTCCTTTGTAGGTTCTCCATCGGACGGAGAAAATAACAGAGGCCAACCAGAGAATATTGAGAAGCAAAGCAGCTGGTAAGCCTGATCTTTACTGAACTGTTGCAACAGGGTGCACCCTTCACACGCAGGAGAAGGAGGAGGACCACCAACCTCATTCGCAGCAAGCCTTGGTTTGGCATTGTTGTAAACAAAAATTGCCCTTTTCCCTTATGGGGTATCCAAGAGCCCATATAGAGTCCTTACATGGGTTCCCTATTGGTAGGAGAGAATAACAGATGCCAACCAGAGAATATTGAGAAGCAAAGCAGCTAGTAAGCTTGATCTTTATTGATCTGTTGCAACAGGGTGCTCCCCTCACCCGCAGGAGAGAGGAGGGACCCAGAAAAATGGCATGCAAGGCCTTATAAAGACTTTTGAAATTGCCACCCTGTAGATCAAGACCACCCCCAGAAACATCAAACATACATCACAGAAGGGGTGTAATCTAAGACCACCCCTGAAATACATCACACCTACATCACAGAAAAGGCGGTCTAAAATAGAAATTTGAATATTGTTTTTCTCCTGTTGTTGTTTATCTCCTGTCTGGCAGGTTACTTGAGTGGATTGCCTCGGTAGCCTGGCCAGTCTTTTGTAATGATACATACTTAGGTCCTGGGCCAGGTCACAGGCTCACACCCTATTCAAACACAGACATACCCTTAAGACAGGATTTATGAAGGAAAAGACAATGGGGAGGCTTTTCCACTTGGACCTTGCAGAGAAAATATTTGCTCAGTTTAGGAATCAAAATGGCTTCAGGTTGGTCTTCCTGTGCTGATCTATGTATGTGCGGTTATGAACATTACCATATATCTAAGACCTCAAAATTCCTATCACAGCATAATGCTGCATGTGAACTTTCACCCTTTCCCCCTGCTCTGGCTAGTTAAAATCTCATGTGGTGCTGAATAGCAGGCACCTAGCCCTGTTCAAATAAACGTTGCTACCCTTCGCAAGTTCATGCAAGTTAAACATAAACTTGTATTGACCCTCAGAAGGCCAACATGCCTGACTATGCAGATATCCCTTCCCGGTGCGCCCAGTGACTTTATAGGCAATTCCCCTAAGAGTTTACAACTGACGTGGGATAAAGTTAAACCCACACCATGGATGGAGGGGGAAGGCAAGGCAGATATGACACGCAATTTGCCGAAGAAGTGGACTTTTTAAATGTAGTGCTTAAGGCCTTGTGCCAAATATCCGGGGGGAGAGCTGCTTGGTTGGTACCATAGATGTAAGGGTAGAGATTGATGGTGGCTGGTCTGGAATGGTGTAAAACAAGATAATATTCAGGCCCCAATCCCATATGCATGCATCTAGGAATACAGCTGTGCTCAAACTATGGCACTCTTTTCTCTCAAGGAATTTTGGACAGTGCAGTTTAGCCCTCGCAGAGTTATAAATCCCAGCAGCCCTTAACAAACTACACTGCCCAGAATTCTTTGAGGGAAAGAATGTGCTTTAAATGTGTTTTAAAGGTATAGGGAGTACACAGTCCTGGTCCCACTGGGAACATTGAGATTTTTCTTCTGACACATGTAGAATTGCACTGTAACTGCAGTCAAAATGCAAAGGTTTTAGTTATGGGAAATGAGAGAAAAGGAAGGCAAAAGAGATGTTTATACTCTTACACAGCGTTCAGAATTTTCTGCCATGGGGCCACTTGTGACAAGTGAAAATGCCTGGGCAGCCTGACGACTCCACCATCTGAAGGTGCATGTCTGGGGACCCTTGGATCTTGGCTGTTTTTACACACTAATGTGCAAGTAGATAAATAGATACCGCTCTGGCGGGAAGGTAAATGGCGTTTCCATGCACTGCTCTGGTTAGCCAGAAGCGGCTTAGTCATGCTGGCCACATGACCCAGAAGCTGTACGCCGGCTCCCTCGGCCAATAAAGCGAGATGAGCACCGCAACCCCAGAGTTGGTCAAAACTGGACCTAATGGTCAGGGGTCCCTTTACCTTTACCTTAACACATCCTGTAGAATTCTATCCATTGTATTTTATCTGCACAATCAGAATGAATTTCAGGAACCCAAAAGTTGTATTGAAAAATACGTCTTTCAAACTGTCTGCCCCAAAAACAGCAACTAGGCATTCTGTTTTGGTGACTGGAACCTTGGCTTAACGGGGCTTTTGCCGCCTAGCTTATATATCTGAGTTTCTAACACTGCTCTTACACTTAAGTTGTCAGAGGAGGAACTGATGAAAAGATATTGCAGGTGATAGAGACAATCAGCTGAAGGCAGCTCCTGAAAAAGGGGGACAAGAGGTTTTTGGTTTTTAAAAAAATGGATCATTGGCGGGGTGACGCAGGGAGTAAAATATTGAACACAGCTGCGTTCCTAAGGCTGCAGTCTTAAGCCTGCATGCTGGGAAGTCTGTCTCATTGAACTCGGTGGGACTTGCTAAGTTAATGTTTTTAGAATAAAGGTAAGAACACACACACACACACACACACACACACACACACACACACAATGGCAATGGAAAAGAAGAGCTAGCGGACCCCACTGAGGGAGAAACCAGTTAGAGGGAGTACCCTTGTTGAGCAAATACAGGGAAAACACTGGTTGCAGAAACTAGGTTGAAAATGTTGAGACTGTTGTGCTCAATGGTGGGCTTGAAGAGTTTGGGAGATGGGAGATTTTGTTGAGAAAACCTGAGCAGATATTCCTCAAAATTTATCCCATGTCACCTTTTCCTTTAATTTGGTTTTAAAAATATCAGCCATGCTACTTTAACTCAACAAGGCCTGGTATGGAAGAGACTGGAAAGATGAAGAATTAATTAGGACTAATTATTTTGAAAACAGTGTGTATAATGTTTGGAAGAGGTTTGTTGAGCTTGTGCTTTCTTGCTCTCCTCCTGAACGGATCATGCATGGCTCTCTGGCAGAGGCCTGACTCTCTAGAAGCGACTTCTCGCCCCTGATGTTTCTCTACAAGTGCTTCAAATGAAAAGCAGAAAATTCAGAAACAACTTTGGGCAAGTTGTGTTGTCCCACGTAGTGTTCTGATGACTTTTTTGTTGTTTTTGTTTTGTTTACTTCCACAGAAGTTGGTATCCTTGCGAAGTCCTATATTGATCAAGGCCGACTGATTCCTGATGACATTATCACGCAGCTGATGCTCAGTGAACTGAAAAACCTGGAGCGAAACAGTGTGTTGTTGGATGGTGAGAACTGGACAGGGCTGTGGAAAGTGCTCTCCCCCCCATCCTTGTGTGGACGTAAACTATGAAGTGGAGATGAATTCTGGAACGTTTGGGGCAGACATAAGGGCTGTGGCTCAGTGGTAAAACCTCTGGTTTGCAGTCAGAATGTCTCTGGATCTCCTGGTAGGGCTGGGTGATATATCAATATATCATCCCAAACCAATGCCGGTAGACAGCAGTGTCCTATGTTCCTGATTCTTGTGGGATGTGATACATAAGTAGCAGTCAAGTACAACATTCCTTGTTTTCCTAGAGTGGACATGTGGGAGAATGTTTGGTCCAGCCAGTCAAAAAATTCCTGTTTCCTCCTGGCTGGGACATACCGTATTTTTCGCTCTATAACACGCACCCGACCATAACACGCACGTAGTTTTTAGAGGAGGAAAATCCATAGGCATGCCACCCGTAGGCATTCCCTCCATAACATGCACAGACATTTCTCCTTACTTTCTAGGAGGAAAAAAGTGAGTGTTATGGTGCAAAATATACGGTACTTCCTTTTGCATGTGACTAGAGGTGGGTGTGACCTTACCTGTCCAGGTAACTAAAGGGCAAGTCACGCAGCACACTCTCTTTTTTTGACTTCCTCCGTCGTTGGAGCAGCTTTTTTCTAGAAATGCTCTGTTGTCTCTCAGCCAATAGAGGACACTGGGATTATCCCCATATGGGATAGACTCACATGTATATACTTTGTAACTAAATCTGCCTTCAGCGATCCAACTGTGAACTGATGATGTGAGTAAACTTCTTTTATATACTTTATACAAGAATGTGGTGTGTTTATTCTTTTAAGAGGGATATAAGGAAACATACCAGGAACCTTATAGTGTGAGGCTTATACAAGCCTGCAACCAGCTATCTGCTGTGCGTTTAAAAGGGGAATGTAAAACTCTGCTAAGTAAAGGAACTTGATAGCGCAAGTTAGGAAGGATATTAATATGCAATATATCCTCTCCTGCCTCCCTGAACATCCCCACAATTCTCAGACTTGGGTGGGAGTGATTGCATAGCTATTTCACAAAGGCACCTGAGATTTCTACAAGGACGTTTCTTTTCTTTGTCACAGGCTTCCCTAGGACTGTTCCACAGGCCGAAGCTCTGGATAAAGTGTGTCCAATAGATACGGTGATTGACTTGGATGTGCCTTTTGAGACGATCCAGCAACGCCTGACTGCCCGCTGGATCCATCCTGCCAGTGGCAGGGTCTACAACCTTGAATTCAACCCTCCCAAAGTCCCTGTGAGTGATGTTCGTTTCTAGTCCAGCAGTGCAGGAACAAATATTCTCCCCCCACAAAACCTCTTTTTTCTGTGTGCCATTCAAGCAGTGGACTAAATGCTTGGGTCACCCTGTATCTTATTGCAAATGCACTAATAATCTCTACTGTTCCTTATGGTTATGATTGTGCCACGAGTAGCAGTGGATCTAAAACAATTCTTACTAGCTGGGAATGCTTGAAACTGATAGCGCTCCTGCTTGTTGTTGTTTAGTCATGTCCGACTCTTCATGACCCCATGGACCAGAGCATGCCAGGCACTCCTGTCTTCCACTGCCTCCCGCAGTTTGGTCAAACTCATGCTGGTAGCTTCAAGAACACTATCCAAACATCCTGTCCTCTGTCGTCCCCTTCTCCTTGTGCCCTTCATCTTTCCCAACATCAGGGTCTTTTCCAGGGAGTCTTCTCTTCTCATGAGGTGGCCAAAGTATTGGAGCCTCAGCTTCGCGATCTGTCCTTCCAGTGAGCACTCAGGGCTGATTTCCTTAAGAATGGATAGGTGTGATCTTCTTGCAGTCCATGGGACTCTCAAGAGTCTCCTCCAGCACCATAATTCAAAAGCACCAATTCTTCGGCAATCAGCCTTCTTTATGGTCCAGCTCTCACTTCCATACATCACTACTGGGAAAACCATAGCTTTAACTATACGGACCTTTGTTGGCAAGGTGATGTCTCTGCTTTTTAATTAGAAGCATAGCTGTCAACTTTTCCCTTTTCTTGCGAGGAATACTATTTGGAATAAGGGAATTTCTCTTTAAAAAAGGGAAATGTTGACAGCTATGATTAGAAGCTATGATCACCACTGGGAAAACCATAGCTTTAACTATATGGACCTTTGTGGGCAAGGTGATGTCTCTGCTTGCTAGGGGTTATTAACTGCAGGTATGAGAATCGCTCAGCAAATTTGTGATCGGTACTATTTGGGAAAACAGAGTGATAATTAGCTGATTACTAAATACCGTTGATGCTGCAAGGAAGTGCCTTTGTCAGTCTGCTATAAAACAGATGAGCTGGTACAGCCCTGCATGGGTTCTACTGGTTAATACAAACCTGCTATATGTATGCTTGTTCCCTGAAGCTCAGTGCTAATTGGGATATTGCTTAATGGTAAAATAACATGTCCTGATTGAGGAAAGGTGATTGATGCTCAATCAATGGAAGGTGGAAGGTGGAGAACAAAATCCAGACTGTCTATCCTGCCCCTCCCATCTCAAAAAATACCTGTCAAAGCTGACAGTGGCAAACATTTGACCAATGTGCAGGTATGAATGGACTGATACTGTAAGTATTTTTAATAGGTAATTGGTGGCTTTTAAATTTTCTAAAAAAGCAAAGCAAAACAAAACAGGTCATTCCAGAGGTATCTGTGCAATGATACTGGATTAAGACCCAGTCCCTCCTTTAACCCTTAACTTTGCCACACACAAGAAGGGGCAAGATGTGTATACAAACATCACACACAGGGTGACCCTTAAGCTACAGAGCCAGGGGAAAAAAAATCAGACAAAGACCGGGGGGGGGGGCGGGAATCAGACAAAGGTTTTTGTGACTGTTTATTGTTCAGGTGATTCCATGTTTTAATCTGGTACTGTTTCTGGCATTCAGCAATCTCCTTGCTCTATGTAGGTGGGGCCAGGGTTTTATTGTAATGGCCTATAGCTAAATACAATAAAATTTGGCTTTACTTGAGCAACAGCACCAGTTTTATGAGAGCAGCTTTTGTAGTTTAGACTACCTGGTTTGGAAATAGAATTTAATATGTTCCTGTTATAATTTCTTTAGAGCCATCGAAACAAAATTCACCGGGTGAGCAGAATTAATCCCTGTCACAGTAGATAAAGACAGAGACCACATCCACAACATGCCCCTTTAATAGTCATGCCTTCTCCAAAGAACCCTGGGAACTGGAGTTTGTTATGGGTACTGAGAGTTTTTAGAGATCCCCTGTTCCCCTCACAGAGATACAGTTCCCAGAGTGGCTTAATAATCCATCTCTCTTCCCATGAACTCTTGAAATTGTAGCCTTGTGAGGGAAACAGAGGTCTCCTAAGAGCTTTCAGTTCCCTTAGGCAAACTACAGTTCCCAGGATTCTTTCCCTAAATGGCCTCGGCCCAGTATACCTTAAGGAGCGTCTCCACCCCCATTGTTCAGCCCGGATACTGAGGTCCAGCGCCGAGGTCCTTCTGGCGGTTCCCTCCCTGCAATAAGTGAGGTTACCGGGAACCAGGCAGAGGGCCTTCTCTGTAGTGGCCCCCTCCCTGTGGAATGCCCTCCCATCAGATGTCAAGGAAATAAACAACTATCTGACTTTTAGAAGACATCTGAAGGCAGGCCTGTTTAGGGAAATTTTTAATGACTGATGTTTCAATGTAATTTTAATATTTTGTTGGAAGCTGCCTAGAGTGGCTGGGGAAACACAGCCAGATGGGTGGGGTATAAATAATACATTATTATTATTAACTTTGGGGGAAGCCATTACTGCGTAACATGGCGTAATTGTGTGCAGGTGTGTCTAGAGTGAAACGGCATTGTGCCTGAGGCTTCTCCTTTCCCATAACCAGGGTTGTGATGATATTACTGGAGAGCCTCTTGTCCAACGGGATGACGACAAACCGGAAACAGTTATGAAGAGGCTGAAATCTTACGAAACTGAAACCAAGCCTGTCCTGGAATATTATCGGTAAGCTCCTTACAGTCATACCTCAGGTTACAAATGCTGCGGGTTGGCCGTTTTCGGGTTGTGGACTGCACCGCACCTGGAAGTACCAGAACAGGTTACTTCTGGGTTTCGATGCTCACGCATGCGCAGAAGCGCTGAATCACGTTACACGCGTACGCCGATGCAGTGGGTTGCGAACGTGCCTCCCGCACAGATCACGTTTGCAACCGGAGGTATGACTGTATTTTATTAAGCATCTTCTCTCTCTCTCTCTCTCTCTCTCTCTCTCTCTCTCTCTCTCTCTCTGTTTCCCACACGGTTTGGTACCTGTGGTCCATGTTCACTCCTGATAGGCCCCTCCAGTGTCAGGTAATGATGCTCCTAGCCGCTGAGTCAGTGGCTTCCTGAGCAAGATTTCTAAAGAAACGCATGCTGATTTCTACAAGTCACAGAATCCTGATCGCCTTAGTTTATTTCTTCCTCTTCAGATCCTAGATTGGATAGGGGAGGGAGTCCTTCTGCAAGGGAGTCCTCGAAGAGGTCCTTCAAAGTGTTGCTGGTGATGTAAAAATGGGGGTTTGGCTTTTGCAGCCCAGCTCCCCACGGGACTCTGAGTCCCCTAAGTCCATGATCGGTCAGAGAAAAATGGATGGAGGCTGGCAAGCAAGGCAGATATTTATTTTTCTGTTGCAACAGAGTTCCCTTCGTCCAAGGAGGGACAGACCCTGAACAAAAGTGTGCAGGAATCTTTAAAGACTTTTGACATTGCCCAACCCCCTTAGCCAAAGACCAACCCAAAATGATCATTCATACATACATCATAGGAGGCGGTCTACAGCAGAAATCCTGTCTGTCAGGATACCTGATAATGGTCGCAGATTGCATTACCTGGGCAGCCTGGCCATTCTTTTGTGATGGTTAATACTTTAGCTCCTGAATCCAGGTCACAGGGACATCCTATCCCTACACAAAGACGCCCTTAAGACAGGATTTGTAAGCGAAAAGGACAATGGGAAGGCTTTCCCCATTTGCCTCCCATACTGCAGAGGAATATTTGAGGTCATTGGGAGAGTCAAAATGGCTTCAGGATTGCTCTCCTGTACTATACATGGTTTGTATATTTAGAAATGTGTGCATTTATGAATATTTATACTATATTTGAAACCTTAGGATACTTATAACACCGGACAAACATGACTAACGTATCTCTTGTCTCTTCTGTAGCCGGAAAGGCGTGTTGGAATCTTTCTCGGGAACAGAGACTAACAAGATATGGCCCCACATTCATCGTTTCCTTCAAACCAAGCTGCCTGATATGAGCCAGAAGGAAGCATCCACCAACAGATGAAGGAAGATCCATTACTGTACTGACGGGATAGAAGCTGGTGGCTAAGCTTCCAGAAATATATTCTCTAATCAACAGTAGAATCATGGAGACCTGGTTGTTGTTGTTGTTGTTACAAATTGAATGTGCCCACAATGACAAATAGCCGACTTGAAATCTCAAGAAATGTCCACATTTGTAACTCTAGTATTTTATTTTTTTTTGTCCTCTGGTATATTGATTTTAAAAGCGCTAATTTTGTATTTAGATGGACCTGCATTTTATAAAAGTAATTTAATATTAAATTGATTTTTTTAACAAAATACAGCTGAAGAATCTCACGGTTTGTCAAGAGGAGGGTCCTGATCTGAAATGAAACATGGAGGATGCCGTTTTACCCAATGTGAACACGCATGTGATTTCAGTAAAAACATTAAGGCTGTCTGTTTTGGACTCTAACAGTGATGGGGCATGTGGCTTTTGGGAAAGAGTAATCCTCTCAATGTCCTTTGGAAATTTCAGTACAAGCCTCCTATATTCTTATTTGTTTTAAGTTTTGTATGGCCACACAGCAGTAACTATTCCCTGGGCTGCTTACGAAGAAGATAGTAAAAATACCATAGGCCCTAATTAAAGTCAATAAGCAATAAAAACGGCAAAAAAACCCCTTCCTCCTAACGGATACAGCACAAAGAGTGGACACCTTGTACTGAAACCACCCTGTGCCAAAGATTAGTTTTAATAACCCATTTTTTTAAATGAATCGAGAGCCAGTGCGACCACAGAAGAGCCAGCACAGTCAAACAATGCTCAGCTCCAGTTAATATTCTTGTGTTCCTGTCTTGAAGTTGCTGCAGTTTCCATGTACAGTGGTACCTCTGGTTACGAACCTAATTCGTTTCAGAGGTCCGTTCTTATCCTGAAATACCATTTTAGCTAATGGGGCCTCCCGCTGCCGCCAGCACGCAATTTCTGTTCTCTTCCTGAGGTAAAGTTGTTAACCCGAGGTACTACTTCCGGGTTAACAGAGTCTGTAACCCAAAATGTTTGTAACCCGAGGTGTTTGTAACCTGAGGTACCACTGTACAAGGTGTTGCTGTCTAAAGACGTTGCCGGAGGGTGGGTCATTATGGCCAAGCTACCTGCAGCCAGGTGTGGTTGCAACTTGGCCTTATCAGTCCAAGGTGTTCAATGGTCCAGGGGGAAAAGTAATTTTTACAACTTCTTACTCAGAAGTCGGGACTGGAATTGGCTTCTCCGATTCTAAATACTTTTATCCTTATAAAAACCTTCTATAGTAAGGACTTAGTGGTATTGCTGCATCACCTTGTAATGTGACCATCAGGTGGGCAGAGTATAAATAGTAAAACCATTATTATTATATCTCTGACACATTGTCTTGTAGTGCCCGGGTTCAGCATTTGTACGCTCCTTTAACTTGAGAATTAGTCCAGATGAGTGTCTTCCGTTTTGTTTGCACAGCAAATCCTGCCACAACACCAGGACAGTTTGCTTGTGTTGCTGTTGTCTTGTGTGTGTTGCATGCACACATGCAGCTTGCTTCACCAGCCCACGTTGCTGCAATCCTCCTACTTGCACCACACCATCAGACTCGCTGTTTCGTTGTCCTGTACTCTGAACTTTCCACCCCCCAAAAATATGTATGCAGAGGGATGAGTAAGGAAGGGCAAAGGAGCCCTAACTTTCCAAATAGGGAGCCAGACTCCTCTGCCTTTCAGAATGGCCCTTTGTTGAACTGAATGCACACCCCACATACCAGGGGAATGCTGTCAGCTGTGGAGGGCAGGCCCCCAGGGCCAGCACTAGACAAAGAAGCAGCTGCAGAGAGTCAGCAGCCCCCCCCAAACCAAAACTGATGGACCCTTGCTGGTTTGAAGACATTTAGATTTTCCTAGGTCAGGTAAATTGCTTCCAGCCAGCCAGAAAAGGGGTAAGGGACTTCAGGCACAGAGACCAAATGCACCCTCCAGCAGTGGCATAGCAGCATTTGCTGGTGCCCGGGGCATGCACCTGGGAGGGACAGGACACAGAGGGTGACTGGAGCCTGCCGTGCCAGCCCAGCCCTCCCCTCCCAACCAAAGCCAAGCGTGATTGTGCAGCACTGCTTGCCCACCACACAGGGGGAGCCCAGCCAGCTGACACAGCCCTTGGCAGGCAAATCCCCCTGATGCCTGCGGAGAGAAGCGACAGGCCGGGCCACGCTGGGGCTGCACCTTGTCCACTTCCTTCTGTTCGTGCCCGCTCAGCATCTGAGCAAGCACTGGCCGGGCAGCCATTCAGCGAGGGAGCCAGGGACACGGCGGTGAGGCAAGGCTGGGAACCAGGGCTTCGAGACCACCGGCAGAAGGCGGGGCAGGGGGATATGAGGATATCTGCGTGGGTGCACCCGGTTCACGCCCCCCTCAAAATTGTGCACCTGGGGCCACAGCTCCCCTCGTCCCCCCATGCTATGCCCTTTCCCTCCAGAGCTCTCAACTCCTCCTTGGCTGGCTCCACACCCTCTTTTGCCTGGCTTGACTGCATCCTTGAACTATGTTCTCATTTGCCTGGATAGAGGATTGTACTGGTTTATTGGGGGGGGGATGCAGCCCATGCACTGCACAAAGGGAAGTTACATGCATCGTTCCACCTTCCTTTGCCCCATCCATCACAGGCACACAGAACTTGATAGAGCTTAAAAGTTATAGTTACAGATAGGTAGCCGTGTTGGTCTGCCATAGTCAAAACAAAACAAATTCCTTCCAGTAGCACCTTAAAGACCAACTAAGTCAGTTCTTGGTATGAGCTTTCGTGTGCATGCACACGAAAGCTCATACCAAGAACTGACTTAGTTGGTCTTTAAGGTGCTACTGGAAGGAATTTGTTTTGTTTTGACTTAAAAGTTATAAATTTGGAAATGATTTATAATGAGATGAAAAAAATGTTGAGATACACTTTTGTAAAGAAACCAGAAGCATTTTTACTTGGTATGGTAGGGAATGATGTTGGAAAGAAAGATGTGAAGTTATTTAGATATGCAGTAACAGCAGCCAGAATTTTGTTGGCCCAAAGGTGGAGACAGGAAGAAATGCCAACGAGGGAAGAATGGAGAATGAAATTGATGGAGTACGCAGAAATGGACAAATTAACTGGGGAAATTCGAAACCAATGCGATCAGAGATTCACCGAGGACTGGAACAAATTTACAGAGTATATGAAAACTGTGTGTGATCAGGAAATAACGCTTGTAGGATTTCAAGAAGCTTTGTGAAAAAATAAATTGGAATGTCGCTTGAAAGAGAAGATAAAATAGGGAATGTTAAAGTGCAACATAAATGTATGAAATGTGAGAAGTTGTGAGAAATATGAAAATTGTCAGATAGGCTGATGGAAGTCAAAAAGAATGTATAAGTTAAATTGGATGCTAAATTATAAATGGATTGGTTATTGGAAATTTGAATAAAAATTAATTAAAAAAAAAAGATAGAGCTTAAAAGTTTGCTATCAAATGAAACATGCATCACAACAAAAGTACACTTTATTAACAGCAAGTTGTATTTTATTTTCAAAACTCGGACAAGACAGTCTTACTGTGAAGCAATATTTTGTTGCATTATTCTCCTATTAAGGCTTTCGAGTTAGCTGCTTCTTTAAAGACGTTACAAAGCCAAACTGTATTGCCTAGAGAAGGGCTCGTCAAACTTCCACAGACCACTGGAAAAATGTTCAAGAGGTTTTGCTGTACCACTTAATAAAACTTGCTTTGGATGAATGAAAGCAGAACTGCAGCTTACTTTAACAACGAGTGTCTTATTTCTGTTTTTCAAATGAAGAAGGCTGGGTAAAATATGTCTGGTTTCGCCCTTGTGATGCTTTTGCCCTTCTAGCATCAAAGTATTTACAACCCTTGTCTCAACAGTATTGTGAGAAAACTAGAAATGTGGCCAAATACGCATTTGAATCCCGCTTACATAGAATAGTGGTGGCGGGGTCAGATCAAAGACCACCACCTATTTTTGCTGCCCTGTTTCTTTTAACTTGGCCCAATCTTTTCTACTGATTCCTGAATGTTGAGAGAAGGCCAGAATACTGTTGCTTGAGGGCTGTTTCACACATTGTGTTTGAAGCTATGGTCCTGTTTTCAGCCGATTGCAACAGAAACGCATTAGCCTGCCCATATACCGTGCCCCAACATTTGTCAAGAAGTAATGATATCTGGAGCTTTTTGAGTGCGTTCAACGACAAATCCAAGTTGGCTTGTGTGTGAAACAGCCCTAAGACAGGAATGCTAAGCATGCTTCTGTGGAAGCTGCCTTGGTTTCAATGAACACCTAAGTTTTGAATTGGCGATGTTAATACAAACGAACGTATTTCTCCCATATTTCCCACCCCATTTGACACTTGGAACTACAATACCACTAGAAATCCCAGGAAAGTGAAATGTGAAAGCCTTGAAACACTGGTAAACTTCTGATCGTTTTCAAGTCAAGCGCAATTTACAGAAAAATTCGTACCGGAAGAGTAAAGGAAGAGACATGGGGTGGCGAGTTTCATGCTACCCAGACTCTGTACGGAATGCAGATTCTCTCACTTCTGCTGGGTATTCTTTGTTGAAAAGACTGTGTGACAATTATTGTTCAATGAATTCACCGAGAGACCAAGGCAGAGCACAGAAAGCCGCAGTGATCATGCTAGCAGTATAATCAGTATCCTGTCCAAGAACTCAACATATTTGTGCCATGGGAACATTAAAAATTATGCACTAGTAATGGATCGCTCTAATCCCTGCTTAGCTAAAGACAACTTAAGAAAGATTCCACAGGGATCTGTTATTCCCCCCTGTGCCTTTTACTAAACAAGTGAGTTTTGCAAAATCCACATTGTTCTTCATTTCTGAACAAATCTCAGTTTCATCAAGAATTCTACAGACGTCTTGCATTTGGTCACATATTATTTCCACCTCGTTTGTAATCTTATGTATTTTGTTTGTTTGTTTATCTTCTATGCAATTTCATTTCGGAAGCTAACATAAAGCCAGACTTGTCCTTGTGCAGTTGGTAGCAGTCTTCATCAGGACTTGATTCCAGAATGCACTGCACCTAGGATTAAAAGTACTGTAATGCTGAGAAAAATGGCACCCATGAAGCTTCCAAAGGAGAAATGCAACCCCAACCCCCTGAAAGTGAGCAAAGATTGCAAAGCAGATGTGCTTGGCTCACGATAAAGTTCTATACTTAGGCAGGAAAAAAACAGCTGCACACATATCAGTTAAGGAACAGCTGGTTTGCCAATAGTACATGCGAAAAGGATCTAGGGCAGCCCTTCTCAACCTGTGAGTCTCCAGATGTTGTTGAACTACAACTCCCATCACCCCTAGCTAGCAAGGCCAGAGCTCAGGGATGATGGGAGTTGTAGTCCAACAACATCTGGGGACCCACAGGTTGAGAACTGCTGATCTAGGGGTTTTGGTGGACCACAGGCTTAATCTGAGCCAACCGTATGAAGCAGCAGCAGCAAAAAAGCTAAGGCTATTCCAGGCTGCATCAACAGAAGTTGAATGTCCAGATCAAGGGAAGTAACAGTACCATTCTATTCTGCCTTGGTCAAACCACACCTGGAATACTGCATCTAGTTCTGGGCAACACAATTTAAGAAGGATGTTGACAAGCTGGAAGGTGTGCCGAGGAGGGCAACCAAGATGATCAAGGGTCTGGAAACTGAGCCTTATGAGGAACGGTTGGGAGAGTATGTTTAGCCTGGAAATGAAGAGACTGAGAGGAGATAAGATATTTGAAGATGGCTCTCATAAGGGCTGCCACATGGAAGATAGAGCGAGCTTGTTTTCTCCTGCCCTGGAAGCAAGGACCTGAACCAATGGATTCAAGCTACAAAAAAGGAGATTCCGACTAAACATCAGGAAGAGCTTTCTGACAGTCAGAGTTGTTTGACAGTGGAACAGACTCCCACAAGAGGTGACGGACTCTCCTTCCTTGGAGGTTGCATGGCCATCTGTCATGTATGATTTAACTGAGATTCCTGCATCACATGGGGTTGGACTAGATGACCCTCGGGGACCCTTCCAACTCAACAATTCTATGATTCGAAGGTAAAATTACATAACTTTACATCACAGTTAATGTCTGTCCCTTTAGCTTTTATACCCAATGCCAAATATTCTCCCCATCACAATAGTTTGGGAACTCTCCAGAGCAGATTGGGAGGCAAATAGGAGGGAGGAGAGAAATCAGAAGTCTAGTTTCACAAGTGGATTTCTACTGCTCAAGCAGGCGGTTAACACTGCGTAGCGTAGAACCTAATATTACCAAGGCCCATCTGCTTTTGTCTTTTACACTGGTTCCACAGGCAGCAGAATAATAAATTCTAGCATCTTTGATCCCTTGCTGAAAGTTTTCTGCTTCTGCCCAAAATATTCCCTGGTCTCTGGGATTCATAATTTTTCCAATATACAATTGAATAATTTTTTATTTCATATATACAAGAAGATTATTCAAGGGAATTACTATTCAAAACACCATCTTTTACATGGAAGAAGCTTTTACATGCAAGCACTGAGTTTTACTATGCAGTCCCTAGAAACTCATGTATTCTTGACCACCATCCCTTTTGTTCGAGGCATCCAGGAGTCTAACATTGTTTGCACCCACCCACACCAAAAGTAAAATAGCTGTATTCATGATTCTCTCTCATCACATCTCACAATCTCAATTAGCCTCTCAGACTTCTCCAGTTGTATATTGGGCTTGACAATAATTATGTCCAAGGAAACAAGCGACCTTCGTTTCCTTTTAACTACAAAGTCCAGCCGCAGTGGAAGGGAGTGATTTATATTTAAGCAGGAAATGTTAGAGGAGGGAATTATGTTCCACATGTAGGCCAATATCCAAATAAATTACGGGAATGCCAGGAGAACCGCTGTTTTGCGGAAAAAGCAGTTTGTCCCCCTGACAGTGGACAGACGACAGACACAATCCCCATTGTGCACATGGAAGGCTGCCCCCTGCATGTATCTCGTTTCTTAGGAACTTAGCTATAGCCTTGTATGCTTTTCCTCTACTTATTGGGCAGAGCAAGGGAGCAGAGTCAAACGAAAGAACTTATCGTATCAGATTCTACAGTACCTTCCTGATTCTGGGGCTGACGTAACCCGAGGTGCTTCGCTGATTAAGACACACTTAGTAAACATGGCTGTGCACTGGTAGAAAAAGCTAGCAGCACGTTCATGTTTTCAACACACAGACCTACATCCCTGGTTTGGCTAAGTGGAAGCAGTGCGTGATAACTGGATGAGAAATGGTGGTTTTTAGGGTTGGGCGATACCTGGTATTCAACATCGTGATATACTCCGATGTCGTGATATACCCCAATGTCCTGATAGATCACAATGTCTGAAATAACACTGAAGAAGGCTGAAAAAGCAGCTGGGCTGTGAAGGGATGGAGGAGCGACCAGGAGGAATGGAAGGAGGCTGCCCACTTGCTCGGGCAAAGGGACTCCTGCCCACTCCCTCCCTCCCTCTACAGCCCAGCCCCGGCCTCAGGACAGGGAGCCAAGAAGGTGCTCTGCTTGCCTGCGCGTTTTGCCTTTGCCCGAGCAAGTGGGGCAGGTGCCTCTTTCCTCCCAGATTGTCGCAGGAGGAGCGACTATCCAGGAGGAAAGACGCAGCCTGCCCCGCTTGCTTGGGCGAGGGCAAATGCGCAGGCGGGCGAGCACGCAATTTGAGCTGGCAATACATCATGGCTCCCCGGCCACAACCAACACAGTGCAGGCAGATGGGAGCGATGTCTTGCCAGCTCTGAAAGTCCAGAACCAGTATCGCAACCTGAACTTCATACTGGTTTCAGATGCTTAACTGAAATATCGCCCACCTCTAGTGGTCTTATATACTTTGGGTATCACATAAACAAAACACAGGGGAAAGAAAACAGAGCTCAGCCTACACTGACAACATCATTGGAGATGTTTTGGTTTTAAAACTGCCAACTGACGACATGTCCCAACGCACAGCTACCCTTCCAAAATAGATTTTAAGTGTCACACTCACAACACTTAACTGAAAACAAGGTCAAATCAGTTTGGCACCTGAATGCCCTTAAATGCTCATTTTAAAGACATTATCACAGAATAATATACTTTTTTTTTAGGTACAAAGGTAGCCAATTAGTATTGATTTGTCTTCTCCTCTCTCACTAATGGCTGATAGTTTTAGCCAGTTCTGTCAAGGAAAGAAGTTTTTTTTCATGAGTGTGTCTCTAGAAAATACTGTTTTATAATTTCATTATAAGAAATTGTGGCCACTTACACATCAAGACATAAAAGTGGCAAAACAAAATATTAAAAGGTATTTTTTTCCAAAAACAATCCCTGTAACAGAGTTAAAAGGCCAGTGCTTTTATCTGAGCCATCCAGATCTGCAAAGTTGATAGCAACCACTGATATATTGCTATTCATGATAAAATCAGATCTGAGCATCAACCATGCAAGCAACAGAATGCTTTACAGTGATTTTTAGTATCCCAAGGGAGACAAGGGTATTTCTAATAAGATTAAAGCAGATTCCTTCTAGAATCAATCAATTGTAAACATTGCAACTGTGCAGATTCTTTTTCAAACTTGGGTTCCTAAAATTAAAAAGGCAAGGTTTAGTAGTAGCAGAAAAACATCCAGTTTCACATTCAGTAACACACAATAATCCCCCTCTCCTAAAAAACCCCCCAAAACATAGCAGCACATTTTCCAACAAAAAGACAAGTGTGTTTCTGGAATACCCTCTCTCCCAAAAACAAACACTCAAAATAAAGTGCAGTACCCATAAAAATAAGTCTAGGAAATTTGCCACATTCTTCTTTTTGTTAATAAGAGAACTTGGACTCAGTCTTAGGAATACTATACTGTATCCATCATTTTAGGTTCTTCTTCGTCTCTGTGTACCACTGAGTTCAAACTGCAGCCCTGAAGTGAATCTGCATTCTGTAACGAAGAAGAGAACAAGAAACAAGTCACTTGAAGACAGGAACTAGACACAAAACTCCGGTTTGAGTCACAGAAAACTTCCTGCCTCCTAATCACCTGTAGGGTTGTGAACAGTTTGTTTTGCAACATTCACTCCTAGTATAGTCGCCATCCATTCTCATAGTATACTAGCAGTCTCCCTGTTTTCATCTTCTGAGCAATTACTAGCCACTGCCCAGAGCTAAGCCAGGAGCTTTGTGCAAGGCTACAAACCAGTTCTTTTGATGCAGAAATCAGAGCTGGCCTTGCACAGATTCAGAAACACGGACAGGGTAAGAAGCAACAGCAATGTCCAGGGAAGGCTGAGACTTACTGCATACATCTTCAAGGCAAGTAATCTGAGGAACTCCTCAAGAATCTGATGAGAGCCACTTCATCCAATAATTTCATATTGGCTACCGGAAAGTTCATGCGTGGGGCGATGGCTAACATGAACCGGGGGCTGAGTGGGGAGAGACAGATGGTGGCTGGAAAGTTAAAACTGAACTGAATCACTCCATGGACTGGAAAAAATAGAAACAGGGGCATATGTGCTATAGGTCTTAGATCAGGATGACCCAAGTTCAAATCTCTGTTCAGACACAAAGTTCACCGGATGAGTAACTATCTCTCAGCTAAACTTACCTGATGGGGAAGTTATGAGAATAAACGGGGGACGGGATGACCTTATGTACCATTCTGAGTGCAGAAAGTGCATACATATAATGAACCAGTAAGCTATGTAGTAAGGATTCATAACCTAGAAATGTCAGTCTGCTGAAGCCAGGAAAAACACCGCCCCCAACTTGATTCCAAAGCATCTGTATTATGGTAAAGGACCCCTGGATAGTTAAGTCCAGTCATAGGTGACTATGGAGTTGCGGCGCTCATCTCGCTTTCAGGCCGAGGGAGCTGGCATTTGTCCACAGACAGCTTTCTGTGTCATGTGGCCAGCAGGACCTAACCACTTCTGGCACAATGGGACACTGTGAAGGAAAGCAGAGTGCACAGAAATGCTGTTTACCTTCCCGCCGCAGCAGTACCCATTTATCTACTTGCACTGGTGTGCTTTTGAATTGCCAGGTTGGCAGGAGCTGGGACAGAGCAGCAGGAGCTCACTCCATCGCAGGGATTTGAACCGCCGACCTTCTGATTGGCAAGCCCAAGAGGCTTAGTGGTTTAGACCACAGCACCACCCGTGCCCGTATTAACCACAGACCAAAGCAGGAAAACTGAGTAGACGGGTTTGAAACAGCTGCACGGGGATTGACGGGTCTGGTTTCACGTGGCTCATCCTACGCTCACAATTCCCAGAACAGACAGGTGGAAAACGAACCTTATTCTACATTCCCATGCAATGAATGTGCAACACTGCTCACCTGTGATTTGGGGACTAAACTTAATTCAGTACACCTCTGGGATGGTGTTATTTGAGTGCGGATGGCTGGAAGCAGTACTGTATAGTCCAGTTATACACACTGGATACAAAAGTCTCTTCACTTGAATAAGTGCTAGTTTTGCCATTTTCAGCCCACAGAAATTCTAATATTTTAGCTACATTACCCCCTCTTCTCTCCCCCAAACCATTTTAAGGTAGGAAGAGGAAACGAACATTTTTCTAGCAAGGCGCTCAAAGGAAAGGATGACATAAATACCTTAAGCCAACTATCCATTCACTATAAAAAAGTTAAGACTTACCTGTGGAAAGGATGAAAGCCCTCCTATACAATTGACATCAGGATAAAATGAAGGATTCTGAGCAGGATTAGCTTGAAAGTTCTGAGACTGTGAACAAAACCTCACTCTTGATTTGAATGCTTCAAGTTCATTTTTAAAAGCCTCCAAATAGCCTTCTTCTCCCGTCTGTCAAACAAACCAACAAGTAATTAAATAGATTTTTTTTCACCCTGTGCTGGAAAAAAATGCAACCTACAGTGACATCTGCCTGCTTGCTCAAAGGGACTTCCAGTTTGTTCTTCTCCCCCACAGCCCCCTGCATGCTTCCCAAATCTGCCCCCAACCCTTAAAAGCAGATTTTGAGGGTGTGGGAGAATGCATAGAAGAGGAGAGGAAGGGGAAATCCCTTTGTAGGAGCAGGTGCTTGCTTATCCCCTAGGCTGGATCTCATCCAAAGTTTCTGTGGCCAGGAAAGTTATAAATAAAGCTTAATTATCAGACCGGAATAGATGTGCAAACAACACACAATTTCTCACAATGTGCATGCTTTGTTCTCCATTTTTTCTGTTACCATTTTTCATATTTCCCTCCCTACTTTTGCTTGTCACAGTGGGGAGCAAGTGGCTATGCATGCCAGTGAAGCCCCAGCCCAAATCTTACTCAGCTCCCCAGGGGCTTTCGTGATTTGCACAGCTGTTGCCAATCTCCCGATAAAACAGCTTTCAAAAATTAAAGTCCGAAACATGAACCTTGAGACTGCCAGGAAACTGAATTCTGCATCCCCCCCAAAGAATGTCTGCAAACCCACAACATCCTTGATTTATGTACGGTCTATTTACATGAGTACAGGGCAAAATGAGAAGCCCATTTTTGTTTTCTTTGTAATGTTGAATTCATTCTTTTTGTTGAATTGTTTGTTTCATCCTATTATATATTTTTGTAAAAGAGTTGTAAGCCGCTTTAGGCACAGCTAACTGCAGAAAAGTGGTATATAACTAACCTAAAACCAAAAGTAAATAGTTGTTGTTAAGATAGAGCCTGCAGCGGAAAAAACAAACATAGCATTGACTTGTAGGACAACTCCTTAAGATTTGGAAAAATCATACAAGGGCCCCCAATTGGGATTTTAGCCTTTGTCATTAATTTATCATTTGTGCACTGAAAGAAGAATTGATGTCCCCATACACTGCATGGATATCTGCAGATTCTCACTTTAAAGCCTGGAAAATTTCTACAAGCTCATTTGACAGCAGAGACCCACTACTTAAAGCAAATCAGATGATTTCACAACACTCCATGGGGCCAGCAACAGGTGAATATATTTAGACGTCGGTTTCCTTCACTGCACTCAGTCTAAAAGCAGTCCAAAAGGCAGAAGTATATTTAGAGCAGTGCAACGAAGAGCACTTAAAAAAAAGTAGTACATGTCTACAGCCCCATTCCAAATCTGTTAAACATCTAACTCAGGCATAAGCAAACTCGGCCCTCCAGATGTTTTGGACCAGTGGTCAGGGATGATGGGAATTGTAGTCCCAAAACATCTGGAGGTCTTTTTAGGTCTTTGTTAATTTGTCGCCACAGGGGCTTGTAGTTGTGACCTAAAAAGATGGAACAACATGAATTTCACTCTCTCAGACAAAATAGCCATGATCAAAATGATCACCCTCCCAAAACGAACCTACCTATTCCAAACCCTCCCAGTCTGGATCCCCCCAACCTAACTCCGCAGTTGGCAGAGAAAACTACACTCTTTTATCTTCTCACATAAAAAACCAAGAATAAGCCCCAAATACCTGCACATCCCCACCTCAGAAGGAGGATGGGGAATCCCCAACATAGAAGCTTATTACATTGCCAACCAAATAAGTCATATAATCCCATTTATACTAGAAGAGACAAAACAATGGGTGCACCTAGAGAGGGAAACAATTGAAAATACCTGCACCACAACATACCCACTCCTCACAAACAAACTAAAGAAAATTCCCACAACACTTAACAGGTACACACAGACCATGCTCAAAGCATGGAAAACAGAAATAGGCAAACTATCCCCAACCCCATCCCCACTAATCGCCCTGGCGTACCACCCATTATTCCACCATGCAGCACAATACCTCCAGATAAAACCCTGGCAAACCAAAGGCTTATATTGCCTAATAGACTTTTATAAAAATAACAACTCTTTGTCAACACAAGAAATACAAAACAAACTAGAAGACACCCAAATGCCCTGGTTAACACAGCACCAACTACATGCCTTCTTAAACAACCCAACAGTAAAATCAGCAGCAACTTGGCCCCTAACAACCTTCGAAAACCTCCTAACAAAAAAGGGAAATGGTAAAGGGATGGTATCCGCAATATACAAAATACTACTCCAAAATCCCACAAACCCCCTAGACGCAATCAAAAAACAATGGGAGAATGACATAGGCTATGAGATTAACCCCACTCAATGGATCAGAATGTGGTCTAAACCCCCCTTTAATCCATATCAAAGAAAAGAGCAGAGCTCACTCTGAAACTCACCTACAGGTGGTACCTAACACCAAGAAAACTAGTGCTAATACGCCCAGGAACCTCACCAAAATGCTGGACAGGGTGCACTTCCACAGGCACATACCTCCACATGTGGTGGGAGTGCACCAAAATCCAACTATTCTGGACAACAGCCATACGAGAAATATGTAAAATAACTAAGTATTAGACATCACCTCAGAATTGGCCCTACTAAACACCTTCCAAGACAACAATGCCCATTTACACCACAAAGCACTCATAACCCACCTACTTTCAGTAGCCAGAAACACCATAACCAGACACTGGAGAGATCTGTCAGGAGTAAGCATGGACCAATGGTACCAAATAGTATGGGAAACAGCTCTACTAGAAAAATTAACCAATAAACTGAAACTGACACAGGGACAAACAGAAGAAGACGCCTTTACCCCTGTATGGCTCCCCTTTATCACATACACAGCCCAACAAGACAATAATCCACCAACAGCATACAAATCAATATGGCTAACCTGATCCAAAACACCCACCAACCCCACTCACACACGAAAACAAAGATCACCACAGCCAATCACAAACAAACAACCATACCCTAGGCCAACCCCAACCTCTCACACCACTAAAGAAACACAAATGAACAGCAGAGAACCTGAATGAGCTGACACCAAACCCTACATACATTAAGCAAAATAGAAACATCGCCACCCGACCCCCCATCTTCCCCCCTCCACCCCCCCAATGTCTCAACAAATGAAACTGATTTGTAAAAATGTTACACAGAAAAAAATACGAGAGACAGTACACAAACTTCTGTAAAACAAGAAAATCTTTAATAATAATAAAAAGAAGTATAAGAAGGAATAAAGTATCTAAACTAGCCTATAAGTGAATAAACTACAGTATATTTTTAACTTACTCTCCTAATAATGTGTATATAAATTATAAAAGTGGTATATAAATTTTGTTAAATAAAAAAGAGAGGAAATGTTCAGACTTTCAAACAGTATGTTATGCCTGAGCCTTTATTGCTGAAACTCCCAACAGCATTTTCATGCTCACAAACTCCTGATGAAGGCTTAAGGAACCATTGTGACATAACCCATTCAAGCAGAGTGAAGGGGCAACAGGCTGTCAACAGTGGCAGTAGTTGGGAGCTCCCAGGTATTAAAAAGCCACATAGAGTCTTTTCATACTGCCTGAGGAATTAATCCCTTATTTAACGTTCATAATTGCTGGATCGATTTAACAGGACTGGAGCTAACATTTGCTTGGATTTGGCACCATTGATAGGGAACTGCCTGCTGTGTCCTGCGCTTTGAAGTCACCCTGGTCTTTGGGCCTCCAGCACCTTCTTCAGCATGTCCAACCCATCTAAGAGGCATATGATACTGGTGTTCTACTGGGTTAGGAAGAAGCCCCTGACAGAGAAGCCGTGCTCTACCATCTCAGCCAAACCTTCTGCCTCTGCACCGGCTTGCAACACTCCTCACATTTCACCCTACTTCACGAGGAGCAAGACACAACCCGCTCCGCTCAGGTCCAGCAGGCGCAAGGTGCTGCGATTGCCAAATCTCACCGACCCCATGTTTTTAAGATCTGTCATTGGCAGCGTTGGCCGGAAGAGAGCCCGCAGGCGTGGCAAGCAAAAGAAGACTCCAGTGGAAACAGGAAAAGGGAGGCTGTGCTGAAGTTTTCCATCACGTGGAACACAAACTCGCGGAACTACCTCGAGGCTCAGGCAGTGGTGGAAACCCTCCTCAAGCATGAGACGCTAGAGAGCCTCTTGCAATACGAAGGGATCAAAGCAGCTGTGGAGTCTCTCCTACCATACCCATCTTCCAGAGCCTGGGCCGGTTACTGCAGCCTCCATGTTCCTCGATTTCATGTGGCAAAACATGAACCTGCCTGACGCCGCCAAGTGGGACGAGGAGATGGACACGTGATGATCTTTGGGTGCCAGTGGCATGCGGGGCAGAAGAGCTAGACACTCCTGCCAAGTTGGCGCTGCTGCACTTCTCTCACCAGTGGAATATGTTGAATTGGTTTGTAAAATACCCCCACAAATGTACGCTTTTCATTTTGTAAAGGCATAAATCTCCCGAGAATATCTTCCTACATACATCCCTTCCCCACCCCCTTTAAAGATGAAATACGGTAAATTTCTTTAGCATACTGAATGAATGAATAAATAAATCAATCAATCAATAAAATAACAACAGACATAGCAATGGTCCATTGTGATAAATGCTGCCTCTTTGCAGTTTTCAGCAGCTTCCCACCTGTTCGCCTTGTACTTCTATTTCTAACCAGTTTCCAAACTTTCTTTCCCTTGTTTTTTAGCACTTGGGCATTATTACGGAATTAGGGATTTTAGCACAGAATCACATTCTCTGTCCTCTATGTTGTGATAATCAGATGTGAGATACCAGATGTTGACAACCCAGCCAGATGGAAGGAGTATAGACATCATCATCATCATCAATAATAATAAAAAATATCAGGGTTCTTATTTGTATACAAACACTCTTTAAAAGTAAGAACCAGGCAGCTGTCTTAAGATTTCTACCACTTTAAAGCATGGCTGGGGAGTGAAGCAAAAATCCACGGGCGACAGTATCCATTGGCTTTGGTTACAAAGCTCATGAGGTGCTGGAAGAAAAAGGACAACAAAGTCCACTTTCCACCACAGCATGGAGTCATCCCTTTGGCAAGGCATTTGAGCATCTAAAACGAACCTTCCGCTAGGGATTGAATGGATTCCTCAAAACTATTCAGCATGCTCCACCCTAAATAGGAAGCCCAACTTACCCAAAGACAACCAACCACACCCAACCTCTCTTACCACCAAGGAAATACAAGAAGTGAATAGTAAGAGAACCCATACAACCCCCCTAAGTAGAATAATAGAAGTATAACCACTTGACCCCACCCCACCTGCCACTCTCCTCTCCCCCCTTCTTCTTCTTCCTAATTGTTTAAACCAATTCATAAACCAAGAACTCAGACATTGACCACTAATATTTTGCAGATATTTTCCCACATTTATTATGCTATTTTTGTGATATACGTATGACATGAGAAAACTTGATATATTTATTTGTATGACATTATTCTAGTTTATAAAACACAATTAAAAAAACACACACACACAAAGAAAGCCCAACTTACTTTAGCTCTTTGGAAAAATAGACGAAAACATCCTCGTGGATCCACGTTACAGCTTTTGGCCATTTCTATAATAAACTGCATTACCACTGCTTGGTGAGCTACTTGTTCCATCAGAGCCCCTTTCTGAAAATAAGGTGAAATTAATACGTAAGGGACCAACAACATATCCCTTTCATGGCTAGCTGTAATTAAGCTTATGTTATAGCTAGGGCTGGGCGAGATCTGGTTTTCAACAGCGTTAATATATCACCAGCTGAACATCGCAATATACCGATACAGTACGTTGTCTGAAATAAGGTTGGAGCCATGTAAAGGCATTGGCTGGCTTCACGGGTTTTTCTGCATCGTGATTTTTGTCAGCGCCTGCTCTTGTGATTTGCTGCCTCTTGTCGGAGGCAGGGAAGAACTGAGCCGGCAAAATCAACAGGGGCTGCAGGAATTGAGAGAAGCCGTGGCTGGCTTTGCAATTTCCCCCACATTGTGATTTTTGCAAAGCGCGCGCGCACACACACACACACACACACACACATGCATCATGATTTGCAATATATTCCCAGGTCAAAAATTATGAAACCAAATCATGATATGGACATCAAACCAGTTTGGGACAATATATAGCTATATCTCCCAGCCCTAGTTATGGCTTATTGTTGCAAAGCTGAGTCTCACGCATGGCACAACAAGCCTTTTGAGAGTCAGTTCTCAGAGATAGGGAGATTTCCAAGGGTTCGTGGGGAGGAATGCAATGTACCTACACATTTTAATCTCTTTGCAATTCCTACTTTTACATATAGATAAAAATAAACCGTATCTGAAGCCATTGGCTCATAGCAGGGGTACAGGACGATCTGCTATTAGAAAAACACAAGGCAGGGATGGGGAACTTGTAGCTCTTCAGTCTAATTTCCATTAGCCCCAGGCCAGCATGGCCAATGATAAGAGATGGCCATGAACTTCTAGAAAGCTGGTTTCCCCACCCTTGACGTGGTGTAAAGCAAAAACTTAATAGGCCCATTGGTAGATCAAACTCTTATCAAGTTGCAAAGTCTTAGGTTTCTAGACAGAAATGATTTGCTGTCCCATAATAGTTTGATTGGTATTGTCTGAAGCCAAGCAAGTTTGGCATCTTAAACTGCTGGAGTAGATTACTGAAGAACCATATGGAAGCCATTCAAATCACACTCTTCCAAAGAGCTCAGGGTGTGACAAACAAAGCAAATGAGACAAAAAGAACCAAATCTGCAAGTTAACAAAGACATTTTAAAATAAAGGTGTGTCTATGGCACTGAGCTGAGTGAGAAAGATAAACAAGCAGCTGCCTATTTGGGCTTTGTAGCACCAGAAGCACTCTTCTCTCCCAGTGCCCCCATGGCTGGCATTAATTTTAAAAGTACGATCTAACACAACTGAATGGGAGGTGAATCATCACCTTTTAAGAGCAGCAGCAAAGCAAAAGGTGGGTCAATGCAGTGAGGAGCTGCAGCTATCATGGTGCAATTTCAAAATGAAAAACTTCCTTGGCAGATAGATGCTTGCTTGAGAAAGCCAGTTCACAGCTTGCAGGAGGACAATAATAAACCTAGCTGTGAGTTCAGGGCAAAGGACCCCCTTAAAAAAATGTACTTATTGTTTGTGAAATCTCAGCATGTAGTTTATTTGAGACTATATCTTTCCCTCCACAGATTAATGAAAGAGAAGATATGTTTATTAGTGCAGGGATAGCGAGGTTATATTACACCTTCATTTTACCCTCTGCTGATTTCTTGATGGTTCAGTCTAGCAGATAAGATGACATTATCATGCAGTGATAGGCTACGTGTCCTCACCAGAGCATTCTAGGTTTCAGAACAGTCTTGATGTCTAGAACCAGATGGAAGGATAAAACCGGAAACCGATCTATTTGTACACCTTTCTCCATTTCAAAGTAGAATGGCATGTAAATTATACCTGTTCAGCTTCTAGATGGAAGCACCATAAAAGGAGATATTGAGCTGTTTCTTCGCAGACAAGGTATGGGTGCTCAGAGAGAAATCTCTGACTGTCAAGCCATCTGCTCAACATGCCTGGAAAAACAATGAGATGCAACCAAAATAGTTCTTTTTCAAATTAAAAAATGGTCTTACGCGACTTGAGTTCAAAGTTGTCTATAAAATCACCATAAAAGTTAGCCATGCTGTGGTCCCCCGCCCCGCCCCCCCGCAACCCAACTATGAATTTAACAGTGGTCTGATTCTCATAGGGTTCAGCTCAGTCACCTAAGGATGGCCCTACTACCATATAAAATGCAAGTCCAAGAATCCTAAGGACGTAAAGCAAATTGCTTCACTTTCTAAAATGTGAATATACAGTGCTGGTGTGATGTTACAGCTCATGATAAACAGAGGCTAAGAAAAATAACCAAATATAAGCTTACCAAAATGCCTAATCTTCTGCTCATGTTTTTGCATGAATGATTTTGATGCGTCATCTTCCGTTTCTTTCCTTTGCATTTGATTAATGAAACTCTGGCAAACAGAATTTCAGTGTTGATTAATTATCTACCCCATCATAATACATAGCAAGAAATTATTACAAAGCTGCTATTGTTCAGGAGTCACTTATCAGTGGAAGATGTCAAGAGTATCTGTTGCAGAAGACAGATCATTCCGGATCACAAACAGGTATGGTTTGCATGGCATGTTAAGGCAACCATCGGCTCCTCCACAATCCTCCTTGCTGCTGCACCACATGAAGCTAAGTCAAGATTTGGCTTAGCGTGTTATATGAACAAGGACTTGTGGTTAAGCGCTTTCCTCGCTAACCATGAGCTATAGCCAAGAATAAATCTGGGTTACAGCTCCTGATTCAGACAACACATTTAGCTTTGCTCAGCCGCAAGAAGACGGATTTACGTGTTGTGTGAATGCAGCCTTTAGCAGCTGATCAGTAGTTTCCCAAATAACTCAGTTCAAAGAAGAAACTATTTTGGAGGGCAGGTTATGAGAAAAATCAGACCCTTTGCAAATTACTCCTAGTTCAGGTTGTGCATGTCTTTACAGCTTTTATTTCATAAGAGATTGAATTTTAAAGACCTGGCACATGTGCTATTTAAAATTCCAGAGAGGCTTTCCCATTAATTCTTTAGTCTGAATTTGAATCATTTATTCGCCCCACCAGTTCAACCGTGCAAACAGACTATGCCTGCTCAGGAGTCCAATTGAATTCAATGGGGCTTACTTTCAGGTGGGTAGAGTCTGTAGTCTACCTACGAAAAGTCGTGTCTACCTACGAAAAGTCAATGGGAACAAGTCAAGTTAACTCAAAGCAGTCTAAGCTTAGTTGACTTGTGAAACATACCCCGCTTCTCTGATACGAAATACATTGTTTGAAATCTGAATACCCACAGCAGCACTCTTCGAGATGATTTCTGGGATGCAGCAGAACAAGAACTTTTAGCAGCTCACTCCTATACTGAGTTAGATGTGGATAAACCAACTGAAATTAATACAGTCATACCTCAGGTTACGAATGCTGCAGGTTGTGTGTTTTCGGGTTGTGGACCGCGCCAAACCTGGAAGTACCGGAACAGGTTACTTCTGGGTTTTGGCACTCGCACATGTGCAGAAACACAAAATGACGTCACGTGCATGTGCAGAATCGCGTCACGCACTGGTGCAGACGCGGTGCTGTTGGTTGTGAACGTGCCTCCCATACGGATCACGTTCGCAACCTATGTATGACTGCACTGGCAGAACTGTGGGCGTTGGACAGCGTTCAAATACAGTACAGTAGTAACATGTGTTACCTAACTGCTTTAAAAGTGCTCTGCAGCTTCTATGCATCTTTTGTGGCTGTGTCTTGGTTTTAGGCAATCTGAATTGTTCCATACCTTATTAAATACCTCTTTACTAACAAAATCTGTATTCCACAGCTCCTGTCTTTCCTTTTGCCTTAACACCTCCTCCTTCCGCCGCCATTCTTCCTCCCTCCATTTCAACTCTGCAGCTTCAGTCTGTGCTTTGGCATTTTCCTGGTCCATGGACTCAGAGTTGTGCAACGCTAAACTGCCAAGTTTCTGCTGGGCTTCTGCTAAATTCCATTTGCACTCCACAGAACTCTTTACAAATTCCTTTTGCTGCTGACAAGCCAATTCAATCCCGTCATAAATCTGCGTTAAGAAAAAAAACCTTTTGATTATTCAGGAGCGAAACAGACAGAATTTACACAGTCTGTAGAGTGTAGATGAATGAAGAGTATTTTTCAAATGCATGCTTGCCCAAGGGACTGTATACAAAACAGATACATAAGAGGAGTGCATTGTATCTAAGCAAAATGTGCAACCTTGTGCCCTCATTCCCCACATATAAATACACAGCGTGGAAAGTAACACTGGGCAAGTGGACTTCTGTTCAGTCAAGGATATTTCTCCTCCCAGACGCAACCCTCAAAATCTGCTATGGAGAGCTATAGGGCGGGAAGCAAACAACACAAATTGTGAGGGCATGCAGAAGATTGCAGGGGGGAGGAGAAAATAATAATAATATTGAACACACCAAAGTCTTTTCTGCTTGTACAGGGACAACATTGGATACAACCCTCACAACTCACACCAAGTCTCCACTGCAACTGTGCTTCTCAGGGGCTTAAAGCTACAACAAATGTATTTAATTACAAGGCTTTATGTTGTCTTTTCTTGCCTCTACGATTTTATATTTTGATACGTTTATCTTTAATTGTGAGGCACTCCAAGAGCCCTCAGAGCTGGTCAGTTCAGGAAATATGCCAGAAATAAAAATAAGAGGCAGCATGAGGCCGATACAGTGGTACCTCGGGGTACAGATGCTTCAGGTTACAGACGCTTCAGGCTACAGACTCCGCTAACCCAGAAATAGTACCTCGGGTTAAGAACTTTGCTTCAGGATGATAACAGAAATCATGCTGCGGTGGCAGCGGGAGGCCCCATTGGCTAAAGTGGTGCTTCAGGTTAAGAACAGTTTCAGGTTAAGAATGGACCTCCGGAATGAATTAAGTACTTAACCCGAGGTACCACAGTATTTGCTTTGAGCCATTTAAAAGTTTTGGCAAATCAAAGCTGATCAGGTTAACCTGCTCCACAAACGCAGGTCTATCCTCATTCCAGGGGTGAGATGACATTTACATTATTCCAAAATAAATATCACTCATTGGGTCTGGGGTCACTATCATTAATAGCATTGAAATCTTAACATAATATGCACTAACAATAGCAAGAAGGCAGTTAAAGGATGCTATTAACAACTTTGTGAACAAACCCTCAAAAGTTACTAAGCTTTTAAAAAGATAGAAGACTATCCTTCTCTGCTGACTACAGAGAAGAAGAAACCCACCCCCTCCATAGCTAGCAGATGCAGATGATATCCAGCTCTACCTCTCTTTCAAATCAGAACTAGTGAAGGCGGTGAAGGTCCTGTGTGAGTGTCTGGAGGCGGTTGGAGGATGGATGGTGGCTAATGGATTGAGGCTGAATCCTGACAAGACAGAAGTACTGTTCTTGGGAGACAGGGGGGTGGGCTGATGTGGAGGACTCCCTGATCCTGAATGGGATAACTGTGCCCCTGCAGGACCAGGTGCGCAGCCTGGGAGTCATTTTTGACTCACAGCTGTCCATGGAGGTGCAGGTCAATTCTGTAGCCTGGGCAGCTATCTACTACCTACATCTGGTATGCAGGCTGAGACCCTAAATGCCCGCAGACTGTCTCGCCAGAGTGGTGCGTGCTCTAGTTATCTCCCACTTGGACTACTGCAATGCGCTCTACGTGGGGCTACCGGAAACTACAACTAATCCAGAATGCGGCAGCTAGACTGGTGACTGGGGGCGGCCGCTGAGACCACATAACACCGATCTTGAAAGTCCTACATTGGCTCCCAGTACGTTTCTGAGCACAATTCAAAGTATTGGTGTTGACCTTTAATGCCCTAAATGGCATCGTCCCAGTATACCTGAAGGAGCATCTCCACCCCCATCATTCTGCCCGGATGCTGAGGTCCAGCTCTGAGGGCCTTCTGGCGGTTCCCTCATTGCGGAGAAGCAAAGCTACAGGGAACCAGGCAGAGGGCTTTCTTGGTAGTGGCGCCCACCCTGTGGAACACCCTCCCATCAGATGCCAAAGAGACAACTACCTGACATTCAGAAGACATCTGAAGGCAGCCCTGTTCAGGGAAGTTTTTAATGTGTGACATTTTAGTGTATTTTTGGTCTTTGTTGGAAGCCGCCCAGAGTGGCTGGGGAAACCCAGCCAGATGGGCGGGGTATAAATAATAAATTATTATTACTACTACTACCTCTTAACACACTAGTAAACAAATGCTTTCTGCAAAGCAGACAGGTGGGTAGAGGCTTGGAGTGATCGATCTCTCCACTCTGACAACTTGTTGCATTTCCATGCCAGTACTAGGTTCCCTGACAGGCTTAGGAGACAAGGGATTGCATAAAGGTGAGTGGAATAGGATGAGAATAAAGTGGTGTAGGAGTAACAGGTCATTCCACCCTACTGTTTCTTTTGGTTTCCCTGCCAGAAGAAAGGAAGGTTTCATCCTTCACAACTGGCTATACTAAAAAGTAACTAATCCATATTAAGTACTCCCAATTGCCCTATGAAACAAACCGTACCATCCAGCAGAGTCCACGGAGTTCAATGGAGTTCCTCCCAGGTAAGTGTGAAATCCTAGGGATGCTTACTTAGGAATGCATTCAAAAGAACACACGGGGGTTTATTTCTAAGCAAACATGTGTACGAAGCAGCTGCATGGCTTCAGCCCTTAGTGGTTACTTGATGTAGGTCTCAGTGAATACAGCAGGTGGGCCAATTGGCCCAGAAATGGAAAAAAGATAAAGTTCCTACCAGAGAAGAATGGCAGATGAAGTTGATGTACTATGCTGAAATGGCTAAAATGACCAGAAGAATCAGAAATCAGGAAGACTGAAATTTTAATAAGGAATGGGGAAAATTTATAACTTATCTTAAAGACTACTGTAAACAGTTAAAATCAGGGGTCGGCAAACTTTTTCAGCAGGGGGCCGGTACACAATCCCTCAGACCTTGTGGAGGGCCAGATTACATTGGGGGGGGGGGAATGAACTTCCTATGCCCCACAAATAACCCAGAGATGCATTTTAAATAAAAGCACACATTCTATTCATGTAAAAACACCAGGCAGGCCCCACAAATAACCCAGAGATGCATTTTAAATAAAAGCACACATCCTACTCATGTAAAAACACGCTGATTCCCGGACTGACTGCGGGCTGGATTTAGAAGGCCATGGGGCCAGATCCAGCCCCCGGGCCTTAGTTTGCCTACTCATGGTTAAAATCGTTAGTAGGATTGGAATATCACTTGTAGTTTAAGGGTAAATTCTGAACACAATGGAGATGTTAAAAGATTTAGATCATCATAAAAGATGCAAGAGGAAATGATTAATAACAGGACCCACAAAGGGAAGGATGGATGTCCAGGAGATTCCTTGGAATCTTGTTTTTATGATTTATGTTTGATATATTACTGTAAAATTTTAATTTGAAACCCCCCAATAAAAAATACAGCAGGTGGTCCAGTGGATGCAATACATCTGAGATATAATTGGTTTAATGGCATAAGTTTTCATGGCAACACCCTATTTTAGCCAAGGCAGCACATGGACTAGAAAGATGACAAATCATAGAATTGTACGGGACCACAAGAGTCATGTAGCCCAACCCCCTGCAATGCAGGAATCTTTTGCTCAATGTGGGGCTCAAACACGCGACCCTGAGATGAAGAGTCTCACTGACTGAGTGTGTCTTACTGGATATTTGACATTAGAAACTTTATTCCACGCCCACATGAAGCAGTATAAATAAAATAAAACGTAAGAGCTTTCTATGAAAGGGCAGCCCCACAAAATGAATGAATGAAATGAACGGTCACCTGGAGAAATTCTCCCATCAACCCAAGAAGTAACAGTAAACTCTAGTGGCAGAGCCTTCCCTGGGACCAAACCTCACTGAACCAGATTCCATTTTGCCACCTCTGTTCTGGCAAAATAAAGGGGGGCATTTTTTCGCCCATCTGGCGCTGAAGCGACTTCAAAGCAACCCATTACAATCTATTACAGCCTAACAGGATGCAATTTCTCTCTCCCTCTCTCTTACACACGCAACCATGGATTTGTAACTCTGCCTGTGCTTGGCTGCCCAGAGCTTAAAATACACAACCTTTCACACACATGCATTGGGATAGGATCCCAAACTTAGCACGGAAAGAGAGAGGAGACCTGAAACACAGGACGAAACTCTCCAGGACGTGGCACTTTCACATTGAAATGCGGGACAATAATAATAATAATAATAATAATAATAATAATCTTGTAGATAATTTTTTTATTATGGTCGGAGACCAGCTTATAAAACACACTTAGGGGTACAATCCCAGAAGAAAAGCAAACATTTAAAACAATGTACAACAATAAATTTAAAATTTATAAATGTGATAAGCGCATAGACACTTAAAACTTTAAGATAAGCTACCACAGAGAGATGACCCAGAGTCATCCATGGAACTGAGTTTGGGGATTTTCTTAACGAACTAGTTTGGGTTGGGGGATGGTCTGCGCCTACAGTTCTGTACACAGAATCTGGCGATCAAATGGGTCATCTTATGATCTTTGCCTAACAGGAAAAGGTCAAATTATTGCTTTTCCGGGAGGTCAGCGAGCCTTAACAGCGTGCCTCTTCACAAAAGGGACATCTAATGAACAAGTGCTCTGAGCTTCCTATATCCCCAATGAACAGGAACAAAGTCTCTGAGCATATGGGATTTTTAAAAGGATCCTTCCAGGACTGGCGTGGGCAGAGCCGAGCTTCTAATCATAGCTGTCAACATTTCCCTTTTTTAAAGAGAAATTCCCTTATTCCAAATAGTATTCCTCGCAAGAAAAGGGAAAAGTTGACAGCTATGCTTCTAATTAAAAAGCAGAGACATCACCTTGCCAACAAAGGTCCGTATAGTTAAAGCTATGGTTTTCCCAGTAGTGATGTATGGAAGTGAGAGCTGGACCATAAAGAAGGCTGATTGCCGAAGAATTGGTGCTTTTGAATTCTGGTGCTGGAGGAGACTCTTGAGAGTCCCATGGACTGCAAGAAGATCAAACCTATCCATTCTTAAGGAAATCAGCCCGGAGTGCTCACTGGAAGGACAGATCCTGAAACTGAGGCTCCAATACTTTGGCCACCTCATGAGAAGAGAAGACTCCCTGGAAAAGACCCTGATGTTGGGAAAGATGGAGGGCACAAGGAGAAGGGGACGACAGAGGGCGAGATGGTTGGACAGTGTTCTCAAAGCTACTAGCATGAGTTTGACCAAACTGCGGGAGGCAGTGGAAGACAGGAGTGCCTGGAGTGCTCTGGTCCGTGGGGTCAGGAAGTAAACGACTAAACAACAGCATGCTCCTAAGAATCCTGTATTATCCAGGACAGGGGGCAACCCGCAGTCTCCGGGGGGGGGGCAGGGAGACGGCCAAAGTGACGAAGTCGGGGGGGGGGATAAGGAGAGATCAGCAGCCAGGCCAAGCCCGCCAAGGCGCCTCGAGCGACGCCACCGACCAAGGAAGGGGACGGAACCGGACCCCCCGCTGCCCCGTTCCTGCGAGCGCCCCTCTGGGAGAAGGGGAGCGAGTCCTCCCAGGAGCCTCTCGGCGTCTCTGCCTGAGGAGCGGCTGTACCTGAGCGCCTGGCCGGGGGAGGAGGTCTTCCTGCTGCCCCGCGCGCAGCTCCCGGGAGCGCGGCAGCCACAGAGCCATCCCTGCCCCGTCTCAGCCTGGACTTCCGGCTTCTACTACAAGGTCCCGCCGGAAGTTCCTGCGGGAGGCACTTCCGGCAACAACGCCGTGTCGCTGGCTTATGAGCTCACCGCGCCGCTGCCTCGCCCCGCCCCCTCTCCACTGCCGCGTCACGTGAAGGGGACAAAGCTGTCCGGGCGGTTGCTAGGAGACAGGGAGGGAAGCCTCGCGCTTGCGCGGTGGGCTGAGCCGGAGGCGCCAGCTCCTCTGGGCAGCTCAGTCAGCGTCTGCCGTTGCTATTACGTATTACTATTATTATTATTACAATTACATAGCTTCATAGAGTGAGAAGGGTTCACGAGGGTTATCTAGTCCAACCCCCCGCAATGCAGGAATTTTTCACCCAACGTGGGACTCGAACCCACAACCCTGAGATGAAGTGTCTCAGGCTTCCACTGACAGAGCTATTCAGCAGCCCATTAACATTATTATTACCAGTGCTTTTTTCTGGGGGGACACAGGGGTACGCATACCCCTAAACATTTTGTGAAGCTTTGCACTTTTGTCCATTTACTGTATTTATTTTCCCCATTTGAACTATAAAATTGTGATTTTCTTGATTCCAAATGAGAGCACCCCTAAACTTTTTTTTTTAAAAAGCATTGATTATTACTATTACTACATAGGGGCCACGGGGGTCATCTTGCCCAACCCCCTATAATGCAGGAATCTTTCACCCCTCGTGGGACTCGAACCCACAAACCCGAGATGATGAAGCGTCTCATGCTCTACAGAAGGAGCTATTCAGCAGCCCATTAACACCATCATCGTCATCATTTGCGAGGGCAAAAGCTTTCCAGCTTGCAGGGCTCGGGGAGAAGGCAGAAAGGGCCACCTGCCGGCGGGCCCCGTTGTTCCATTGCGCCAGTTTCCCGGCTAGGACGTTTTTGCCGCCCCGACACCAAACACCAAACGGCGGCCCGCCTTTCATTTCGGCGCGTGGCAGAAATTCAACAGGTGATGCTCCTCCTCCTCCACCACCTGCTGAAATCCTGCATCTGTGCGAAAGGCGCATGGTGAACCCCGCCGAGGAAAAAGAAGCAGCAGCTTGCAAAGCTTGCAAGGAGGAAATCTCTGGCTGCCTAGGCTCTTCTCGCCTAAGCAGCTTTGCTCGCGAGTAAACCCAGCCCCCGCCGTCAGAGAGAGAGGCGCCTGGGGGAAAGGACCCGAGGCCCCTCCTCCCCTCCCCTCCCCTCCCGGTGGCGAGCGAGGGACGCTGGAACGTTGGCGTCGCCATGGCAACACGACGCTTTCTCTCCCCCCCCCCCCGCCCGCACGGCGACGGTGTGGCTGCCCTGGCGGAAGGAAGAGCCCCTCTCGCGCCCCGGAGGATGCCGCTCAAGGTGGTGGTGGAGCTGCAGATCCACGCGGTGAGGCCGGCAGGAGAAGGGGGCTGTGCAAGGCCAGATGCGGAGAACCAGAAATGTAGCTGCGAGATCATATCAACACGTGTTTGCGTGCATACACGTATATGCCTTGTCTACACGAATGTATATATACGTTTGTGTTTGTGGTGAGGATGCCACTGGAGGTGGAGCTGCAGATCCACCCGCCAAGGCAGGCAGGAGAGAGGAGGACCCCAGAAATATACCCCCCTATATATAATATGTGTGTGCACATGTATGTATGCATGTATATACATTGTGTGTGTGTACACATACACAGTGCTTCTTTTTAAAAAGTGCCGTACTCACTCTGAAGTAGTTACAATCAGTGCCACACTTTTAACATTTGAAAAAAGGTGCCAGCACTGCATACTCCTGAGTAACCCCAGGAAAAAAGCACTTGTTTGTGTATATATGTGTGTGCATCTATGTATATGTGTATGTGTATCTATCATCTATCATCTGCTCTTCCCTTTTTCTTTTTTCTTTTTTGCCCCTAGTTGGGAGAGGGAAAGTTGCAGTGGATAGGAGGGCGGGAAGCCAAAGCCCTGTTTCTTTCTGCAAAAAACGCTAACTTATTTCCAAGGCAGAGAAGCCAGAGTTCAACCTTGATAGCGATGCCGTTACGATTTGCTGTTCCCCAGTCCAGTTGGGGATGGGTGATTGCCTGTGCTCTACACATGCCCAGAGGTTTTCTCATCTGTATGTGTGCTGTTTGAACTGTGTAAAGTTTCATCATCCAAGAATATTTGAAATATAGAGGAGAAGGCCCGGGGCGGGGAGGAATCAACAGAAAAACGGGGAGCGCCCTCATTTTTCCACATTCCACCCCACCCAGGCCTTCACGTCTCTAATTCACAATCAGTCTTTTGTTACAATTGTGGGGTTCTCTGCACTGTGGTTTAGAGTAGGGCTGGATCTCAGGTTATAGTTTAAAGAGAAGCCAGCAGCATGGAATGTAAACTTACTTTCCAAGCCAGAATATGTTATTGTTCTTACTTGTCCAAGATTCACTGATGGAGAAAAGATCACTGGAGATCGTGATCACTGTTTGAGCTCCCCCATCATGGCGTCACCATTCATATTAATGGTGAGAAGGGTTCCTGCAAAGTTTTGTGGGTTAAACCACAGAGCCTAGGACTTGCTGATCAGAAGGTCGGCGGTTTGAATCCCCACGACGGGGTGAGCTCCTGTTGCTCGGTCCCAGCTCCTGCGCACCTAGCAGTTCGAAAGCATGTCAAAGTGCAAGTAGATAAATAGGTACCATTCCGGCGGGAAGGTAAACGGCATTTCCGTGCTTCTCTGGTTCGCCAGAAGCGGCTTAGTCATGCTGGCCACATGACCCAGAAGCTGTACGCCGGCTCCCTCAGCCAATAAAGCGAGATGAGCACTGCAACCCCAGAGTTGGCCATGACTAGACCTAATGATCAGGGGTCCCTTTACCTTTTATACCAAGTAAATGTTTGAGTGAATTCTGGGTCTATAATGGTGGTGCTTGGAGCTGGCTCAACACATTTTGCTGGCTGAGGCGGAAAAGCAAACGCTGCCTGCCCCGTCAAGTTATATATTTTGGCAACTGAGTTAGAGAATCCCATGAGCAATTCTTCTGCTTACCCAATGGCAGTAAAAATGCATGGAGTAACTAGCCATTTGCTTCCCTTCACAATCCTCAGAATTAGATGGCTGAGGCAGCTGCTATGTGTCATGCTACGTCTGTTCATCATTTTGCAGTTGGTGGCAAACAATCACGATGCACCTTCTGCTTCTGTCTCCTTTCAACTGTTCTGATCTTCTCTCCCATCACAGGTCTCTTGTCCCGGTGTGTACCTGACGGAGAAGAATGATGTTTATCTGCATGTTTGCATCCTGGGCCAGTGCAAGGAAACTGAGAGCCTTCGACCCATCTTCCCTCTCTTGTTCCACGAGAAAATGTGGTTTGAAAAGGTAACCTAGGATTGCGTCTTGCAAAATACTTGCCTAAGATGAATTGATTCTCCCCCCCCTTTTTTTTTGAACCTAAGCACTCTTCTATATCAGATCGAGAGTCTGGCTGAAGGCCAACAGCTCTACATAGTCTTGGACACAACAAATGTAAATGGGTGAGGGGATTGTGTATGTTTTATCTCCATTTTGCATTTGCCATAGTCAAAAATGCCATGCTTGTTAGGAGGCAAGTATTGTTAACTTTGAGATGCAAGGCTCAGAGGCATCCTGAGAGAATTAACATGCTGCTGCCCAGTGCTACTCATTTCATCCCATAATAAGCCTTCTGGTAGGGGTTCAAGGCAGCACAGGGCGACACCTTACACATGACACCTTACACAATCAGTGGGATTGAAGATGACATCCATACTCTTCTAGCAGGGCTTGATCTTGATCAGTGGCACTATCAATTTAGTTCACAAAATCTATATGTTGCTTGCCCATATATTGGAGTATTTTGGGGCTCTTTTCTTGGAATATAGTTGATGAGTGACTGCAGGTTTGTTTGTTTGTTTTATCAACGAATCTGAAAGTCATAAGCACACTTTTTAATTCTTGAGACTACTGTTCTTCAGCTTAGTGCAGTAGAAACAAAATAGGAAAGAATGCATTTGCCTCCAACAGTGGTTCTTTAATATATTGTATTGTGGGATATATTGAACTTCAGTAGGACAAAAGCATAAATCTTTGGAAGTGCGGTAATATGTACATTTCTTTAAACTGAATCAGCTGATTGATCAATATGTTAAAACTGTGTGTGGTATTCAACTAGGTTTTACTCAGTGAAGACCGATTGAAATTAAAGGCCTTATCTTAGTCATATTCATTAATTTCAGTGGGTTTACACTGAGCACAACTTCGCGGTTTTAATCACATGGAAAATTATTTAATTGGTTAATAGCTCTAATAACTCTAACCTTGCCTTTGCCTCCGTTCTGTAGGTATTTGAAAAAGCTACAGATCCTGTTGCTGTTGTAGAATTGCTAGAAAGTAAGTTTTCCTTTCTGTTATCTGTCGCTGAAGGTACTGTAATTACTGCAGGTCCATGATGATATTTCCAATGGCTTGGTTCAGATGCAATGGAAAACCATGGTTTCCTTCTATGTGAACGGGCTACACAGTCCTCAGCCTTGCACCGGCAACCCCCTCCCAACTTCCTCTTTCATGTAGCAGAGGATAAAAGTGAAAGCATCTCCTTTAAACTAAGCATAGTTCCCTGTGGCATTTAAACTCGGGTAGCCATGGTTGGAGAACTGTGGTTGCTCTAAAACTGGAAACAGAAGCTTTTGATCCCAGGCACAAAGGAGAAGAGGGGAGAAGGAGGTGCATGCAAACCTTGGTGTGGCTTGTTCTCCTAGCAGGAAACAATGGTTTCACATTGTGTCGGGTCCAACCAGTGTGTCATGCTTCATATTTATTTCCCAGAAAAGCTTGTGGGTGATGTATAGTTTTTGACCATTCATGAGGGGCTTCTTCTTTTCACCATAACAACCGGGGAATATAGTGTTATGAGTTTCGGGGGAGGGTAGTCTGTGTGCCTTTTTCTGTGGTGTTTCAAATATACATGATTTCCACAATGCCCCAGGTAAATGGGGTGTTGCCTGTATATTCAAAACCCATTGGGTTCAATGGGGGTAGAATTGCCAGAGTCTACCCCCCCCCGAAGCCTGCCTCCTTTCCACCCCCTTTTATATTTTACATTTTAACTTTTCCCATAAAGTTGAACATGCACAAGTTGCAGGCTTAATGCATAGTTTAAATATTCCATGTCTCTGTCATGAATAACATAGTTTGTTCCTCTCCTTTTAGGAAATGTAACAAAGTTCCGATTAGTCGAAGTGGTACCTTCAGGTAAACAGGAGAAACCTATTCTTCACAACTTGCCTAAACTCAGCAATGAAAGAATGAATCTTGGATGATGTTGGGGTTAGAAATGCTGATTTCTTTTTCCCTGTAGTGTTTCTGTATCTGTTGTTGTTATTACTTACTTAGGAGGAGGTGATACAAGACAAAATGCATATGCCATTTTAATACTGGACAAAATATGTCCGTCTGTGCAACATTCATGGAAATTAGCTGGCTGGTGGCATTTTGTTGTACAGGAGAATTGAACACATGGTGGCAGAATAAGCCTTCTATAAGATTCAGTCCTAAATGGCTTAGAAAGCTTGTGGTGTCACCTTGTTTAGCTGTTTGTGTGATCAGTTTGCTCTCAGAAGGGCTTTCAGGTGATGAGTAAAGACCTTTTTAATTCTTAAAACTGTACTCATGTCACTGCATGCAATTTATTTATTTTTTAACGGAATTTGGCCAAACTCAAATATATTTTAAACCTAATTCTTCCCCGTTCCCCACTGCTCCATAGTATATATTTTCATATAACTGCTAGTATGATCAACTACACCTTGTGAGATCGTTTAAAAATTCACAACGATTAACTGATCCAGCGGTAGGAAAAACTCAGTAACCTATGCAGTTCATAGCTGTTGTAGTTTTCATCTATGAAGATGAGGGTGAAAATGTCAAGATCTTTGTTGTCAGGGCTCTTTTCCAGCCGGAACCCACGAAAACTCCTTAACTACAGGAGCTAGTTCCAAGTTATGAAAATCTAATAAAAAAATTAATAATAATAATGGGGGAAAAAACCCTATAGAAGAAGAAGAAGAGTTTGGATTTGATATCCCGCCTTTCACTCCACTTCAGGAGTCTCAAAGCGGCTAAAATTCTCCTTTCCCTTCCCCCCCCCACAACAAACACTCTGTGAGGTGAGTGGGGCTGAGAGACTTCAGAGAAGTGTGACTGGCCCAAGGTCACCCAGCAGCTGCATGTGGAGGAGCGGGGAAGCGAACCCAGTTCACCAGATTACGAGTCCACTGCTCTTAACCACTACACCACACTGGCTATAGGAATTAGTTCCCACAGCACAACACAAATTCTAGTGGCTGAATTTCCTCTTACACCTCCTCCTCCTCCTCCTAATCCGGCTCACGGAATTTCTGCAGATGTGTTGTACACTTTGCAACAGAATGTTTCTTGGAGAACCGTGAGCAATGAAAATGGCCTTTTTTGACTTGCGCTGTGAAGAGGGCTTGTGATCCTTTGTGGGGGACAGGTTACAGTGTTGGCTTGCATTATCCTAGCACTCTTTCTCCTTTGGTTTCACATTTCAG
This sequence comes from Podarcis erhardii, assembly GCF_964252035.2. Lineage (NCBI taxonomy): Eukaryota > Metazoa > Chordata > Lepidosauria > Squamata > Lacertidae > Podarcis > Podarcis erhardii. Next base: position 16,204,543 of record NC_138515.1, on the reverse strand, counting down.
GGAAAGGCGAGCTTGCATTTTATGAAGCGAATACTCGAGGTTTTCTGTTTCCAGAGCCTAAACTGACTCCTGCGTATCCCGGTGTGGACAGAGAGTTACTAATGAAGACACGGCCTTCTTTCCCAGTAAGTGGTTATGGAATGTGTATCCCAAAAAACAGAAAAACATCTTCTCAGTAGCCGGTTCCCACTTATGTCACAGTGATTCCTAACATGCAGTAAACATTTATCTTCTTTATTTACCTTGGTTTATTTAACGCTGGAACCATTAAGCTATGGGAACCATTAGGAAAACAGCTGCAGGACAAAACAGAACAAAACAGAACACAGCCCCTCACAGTCAAAATAGGCAGAAGAGAAAATAATTAAGTAGCATGGCATGTCTCCATTTGAAAATTACGAATCCCTTGCTGGCCTAGTCCTCACACGATAAGGCAGTGCATGGCTACAAAGTTAAATATGGTTCCTTGTTTGTTGTACAGTGGTACCTTGGTTCTCAAATACCTTGGAACTCAAACACCTTGGCTCTCAAACACCGAAAACCCGGAATTAAGTGTTCTAATTTTCGAACATTTTTTGGAAGCTGAATGTCCAATGCGGTTGTCTGCTATTGTTTCTGGGGCACCTGAACCAATCAGAAGCTGCGATATGGCAGTGCTCAGAGGGACAAATAAGTACAGCAGCAACAGCTGGGAGGAAGGGGCAGGTAAGTGCGTTTAGGAAACAGGGTGCACTAAGAGCATGTTTCTCCCCAAAACCTGGATCCAGCCTTCTCTGTGGTGGTTCCTCAGTGTGGAACATGCTCCCATGCAAGACCTGCCGGGCCCCTTCTCTTCTCGCACTTAAGATACATTTGGCGGCTTTCAACAAAATATTAAAATACAGTAATGCATCAAACATTAAAAGCTTCCCTAAACAGGGCTGCCTTCAGATGTCTTCTAAAAGTCTGGTAGTTGTTGTTCTCTTTGACATCTGGTGGGAAGGCATTCCACAGGGCGGGTGCCACTACCGAGAAGGCCCTCTGCCTGGTTCCCTGGTTCAGCAGCCTTTGGATTATTAATGGCTACAATGTTCAACTCATCCAGTGCTATTCATGAGTCTTTCTATAGAGGTTTGTTGGATGTGCTTTAATTGTGAAATGTTGTTGATTTTGATATTTAATGGTGAGTTTTTAACCAGGTTGCTAGCATCTTCGAAATGCCATGAAGTTAAATAGGTAGGAAGTTTGATAGCACAAAAAATGGAGTCATGTGTGCTAAATTCTTTGATGCTACTGGAGAGCTTTGATTAAAAAGCAGTACAAAACTTTGGGAAGTAAATAAATATCTCCAGCACCTGACAACAGCCAGGCTGCCGAATTCTGCATCCGTTGTTGCTTCCTTTTACTCCCGGGGATTTTAGCTGTGGTTAGAACTGGCTGACTTGTCCTATTTGTTAATGTAAGGATGCTTGTTCATGTACAGGTACAGCAACGCAGCAAAGCAGAGTGGGTTGCATCACCATAGGTACGGCAGTGGCAATCTCATTATAAAATGTTTCTGCCACATATTAGCCAAATTTATTTCTTTTGAACTGTGCTATGTAGCCGCTGTGTCGTGAACGCTGGCCAAAATGTTACCACGCCAACCTATTGCCCTACAAGCCTCGGCCACTTCTGGCGATGGCAGCTGTTTCACAATGCCACAGTTGTGATTTTTTTTTTTTTTTGTGATGGAACAATCATGTCTTTTCCCAAACAGCATTTGATAGGATCTGGACTTTAATAGGTGAGTTTTAAACCAATTCTGTGCTGAAAGGTGCTTAATTATTTACAGGAATTTGCACCCTTTTCCAAGCAAAAGACATCGGCTCCAAATGTTGGGATGCTTCTGTAGGATTGTGAGGCAATATCTTAGCTGGTTTTGCTCTCCTAAGCTTTCTCTTCTAATAGTTACATACCATATTTGTTACTTTCATGAATAAATGCCTTGAAAATGCCCAAGTATTTGATCATTTATCTTTGCTAAAGCCTGGCAAAGATGTGGATATAGCAGAGACCTTTGGTAGGCCTTTCTGTTTGTTCCATATTGAACACATGCAGCCATCCTAATTTCTATTAAGTACAGTGGTACCTCAGGTTAAGTACTTAATTCGTTCCGGAGGTCTGTTCTTAACCTGAAACTGTTCTTAACCTGAAGCACCACTTTAGCTAATGGGTCCTCCTGCTGCTGCCGTGCTGCCGGAGAATGATTTCTGTTCTCATCCTGAAGCAAGGTTCTTAACCCGAGATACTATTTCTGGGTTAGCGGAGTTTGTAACCTGAAGCGTATGTAACCTGAAGCGTATGTAACCTGAAGCGTATGTAACCCGAGGTACCACTGTACTCAAATGGTCCTTTAATTCTGTTTTTCTTTTTCTTTTTTATCTTGGTTGGGAAATTGTTGACATACTTACATGGGGATTTTGCCGCTTACTGTTTTCAGTTTTACTTATAGCATACTGGCCGCCTATTCCTATGCGTGGTTTACTCAGGAGTAAGTGTCAATGAATTGAGTGGGAAGTACTCTCAGGTGTGCATTGAACTATAATCTTGGCCCATTTCATACTTTTAATGAAGGCTTAAAAAAAAACCTCTCACATGTAAGGCTGCCTAACAGGCCAAACCTATTCATGTATACCTGAAGGAGCGTCTCCACCCCCATCGTTCAGCCCGGACACTGAGGTCCAGCTCTAAGGGCCTTCTAACGGTTCCCTCACTGCGAGAAGCAAAGTTACAGGGAACCAGGCAGAGGGGCTTCTTGGTAGTGGCGCCCGCCCTGTGGAACGCCCTGCCATGAGATGTTAAGGAAATAAACAACTACCTGACTTTTAGAAGATATCTGAAGGCATCCCTGTTTAGGGAAGTTTTTAATGTTTGATGTTTTATCACTTTTATCACTATGAATATGATGTTGGGAGCCGCCAGAGTGGCTGGGGAAACCCTGCCAGATGGGCAGGGTATCAATAATAAATTATTATTATTAAGAACCAAGCTCCACCAAACCTAAGGGAACTTTCACCCATATGAATGAGTTTAGGCTGCAGTTCTAAATGCACTTGCAAGAGAGCACATCCCATTAAATCAAGTGGGGCAGGACTTATTTCCAAGTAACCATGCTTAGGATTGCCTTGCAAAAGATTAAAATAGCAAAATCTATTTTAAAATAATAATATCTAACTGCATTTCTTTTACACAAATTTCTCATTCTTTTTTCAAATCTTTAAGGGCATTGCACCAAAATTAGAGTTTTCCACAAGGACAACTATTACAGAACTTCCACTTCTGTCCAGAAGATGGTATCGTGTAAGTAATTTTAGCTAATTAACTCAGAGATGAACGGCAACATTTTCAGTCGCATCCAATCTCTCTTAATACCTCATTGCGTCTAGTATGACATAGCAGTCGTAGCAATTCTGTATCTAGATAGTTCTCTTCAACTTCTGCTCAGATTATTAGCTACCTGGAATTAGCCCTAAGGAGCAGAAGGCTGTAACCATTTAAATTTTTTATCATCCCTAAAAGTGGTACTCTTGTTCAAAGATGATTCAGGGCTAGGCGTTGTCTTCCTCCAGTGGATGCCTGGGTCTCAGTTCAAGGAGGAGACAAAGAAAGCACGGTTCAAGGTCTATGCAGTGCTTTCTTACTGGGGTTACGCAGGGGTACGCATACCCCTAAACATTTTGTGAATCTAAGTTTGGCCTCGTTGAGGAGCAGTATTTCAATATGAGTAGGAAAATGAGAGTACCCCTAAACATTTTTTTAGAAAAAAACCATACCACTGCATGTATGAGACTGTCTTTCCAGATTGGGGCAAAACAAAGTTAAACCGATTGAACAATTTCTGTCTGATCTCATTTTTCAGCTGTCCAGTGAGATTGTAGCCTTATTGGACTTTACCAATTGGTAGGGTGAGCGTTCCTCCCAGACGGGAGGAAGGAAGTCAAATGACACCGAGGGTTGGTTCAGAGAAAGAGTTTATTCTGCTCTCTGGATAGCAGAAGGCACTTGCATGGTCAGCTCACAGCAAGTTCAAAGAAATGAGAAATTTAATGCAGTATATATATCCTCCAGGCACCCTCTCCACCCTTCCCCAGGAATCCAGCCACGTCAGCTTATACACACAGGTTGACATCACAGATGTTCCTGCTCCAGTACTTTTAACCATAAAAGGGTGTTCCTCTTCCTGTACTCTTGACCATATAAGGGTATTCCTGTTCTGGCACTCTTATCTTGGGGTAAGAAGGTCACCAACTCTCCTGGCGCTGTTCCCGGACTAGGTCTGTGCATCAGAGTGTGGTCTTTGTGGTCAGGATGTAAGATAAGACCCAGACGCATCATCACTGCTCCACTGGAACAGTCAAGGCCATACATTGCCGTCACGGACTGAAAAAGGAGAGAGCTTTGAGCGCTTGTTTATACAGCTTAAGTTAAAGCATTTTAGAAATGATCCCTTGGAGAAGGAAAAAACGAGGATTTTGGGTCCCGTTTCAGACTGACTGCACAGAAACCCATTCCTCCCCCCTTCAAGATAGCCAGGGGGCACAACTTCTTGCTGTGTGGATATTTCCTCTGCCATACCTATTCCTTTCTGTAGCCAGGTCTCCAGGCAGCGGGTGTAGATATTAATGTATTTTGCAGGGCAGAAATAAGAGCCGGTTGAGAAGGGCTGTCTCAGCATCGCCCCGGCGGAGGAGCATTTCACCGGCACGATGTAAGACAACAAAGAATAAGGGCTGTAGGCGATTCTCAAGATCATTCCCATCGCGTTCTCCGTCTCCAACAAGACGTCTCCGGGAGTTTTGCAGGGAAAGCCAGGAGCAGACGCCTTCTCTGAGCTTGAGGTCTGTTAAGTTCAAGTCAGAATCAGACCCCAGGCCGCCTTTTGTAGTTCGACATGTAAGTCCTGAGAATGTAACTTTTTAAAAATTGCCTGGCCAGGCAAACTGGGCGTTCATCACTGTTCCTCCCGGTAGATTATAAAAGGGAAATTATAAGGGTCCGCAAACGGAATGCCGTACAAAAATACTTCTGTACAACGTACACTAAGGGTGTAAATACGCACTGTAGAAACGAGCAGAACCTGCCAATTCCGATCAATAGAAAAGTAAGATTTTGGAATGAATAAGGTAAAGGTAAAGGGACCCCTAGGTGCTGTGGGTAAAACCTCAGTGCCTAGGACTTGCCGATCGTATGGTCGGTGGTTCGAATCCCTGCAGCGGGGTGAGCTCCTGTCGTTCGGTCCCAGCTCCTGCCCACCTAGCAGTTCGAAAGCACATCAAAGTGCAAGTAGATAAATAGGGACCGCTTTATAGCGGGAAGGTAAACGGCGTTTCCGTGTGCTGTGCTGGTGCTGGCTTGCCAGAGCAGCTTCGTCACGCTGCCCACGTGACCCGGAAGTGTCTCCGGACAGCGCTGGCCCCCGGCCTCTTAAGTGAGATGGGCGCACAACCCTAGAGTCGGACACGACTGGCCCGTACGGGTAGGGGTACCTTTACCTTTAAAGGGACGCCTGACCATTAGGTCCAGTCGTGGCCGACTCTGGGGTTGTGGCGCTCATCTTGCTTTATTGGCTGAGGGAGCCGGCGTACAGCTTCCGGGTCATGTGGCCAGCATGACTAAGCCGCTTCTGGCGAACCAGAGCAGTGCACGGAAACGCCATTTACCTTCCTGCCGGAGTGGTACATATTTATCTACTTGCACTTTGACATGCTTTTGAACTGCTAGGTGGGCAGGAGCTGGGACCGAGCAACGGGAGCTCGCCCCGTCACGGGGATTTGAACTGCTGACCTTCTGATCGGCAAGTCCTAGGCTCTGTGGTTTAACCCACAGCGCCACCCGTGTCCTTTTTGGAATGAATAATAGGGCCCAATTGCCCTATTGGATCGCTGCAGAGCCCAAATTGTTTACAACAATATCAATGGGATGTGCGAGGGCTCCAAGGCCTCCTAGTAGATTATCCTATGCATGGTGACGATCTGGAGGGGACAATACCATATCCAGGCCTGGGTGCAGTCTTAAGCATCTTGGCATAATGTGAAATGTAATTCTGTGTTCCAATAAGCCTCCTTTCTCAGAGCACAGCGTAGTCCGCAGCCTGCCCAGAGACTTCTGGGCCCTGATATCCAGCAAGACCCGCACTTGAGTCTTTGCCACCACGGACACGTCTAGGCATTACGTGACACTGGCTATCAATTTAGTAGACTAGCAGGCTGGGAAGGACAAAAACATGAGTGCTGGAACTGACCTCCCACATATTGTCATAGTCCAGAGCACATCAAGCAAGGTGCATCAAGCAAGCGTTCAATTCAGCAGCGTATTCCATCGCAACAGTTAATCCAGAGAGGTCGTTTGGGGAACAGAGCTGCTGTGCATTTATTTCCAGGGTATCAGGCAACATGCAACTATTTGAAATCAGAAAGAAACTTCTCTCGTGGACAGTGTATTCTATATTAGTCCGTAACACACTTTCTTTTAACATTTAGGTTGAATATCAGATAGCTTTAATAGATAATCTCTGGTACTCTGACCAGTCACTGATTCCAAGTGCTACTCCTGTACAGTGCTACCTCAGGTTAAGTACTTAATTTGTTCCGGAGGTCCGTTCTTAACCTGAAACTGTTCTTAACTTGAAGCACCACTTTAGCTAATGGGGCCTCCTGCTGCCGCTGCGCCGCCGGAGCACGATTTCTGTTCTCATCCTGAAGCAAAGTTCTTAACCTGAGGTACTGTTTTTCGGTTAGCGGAGTCAGTAACCTGAAGCATATGTAACCTGAAGGGTATGTAACCTGAGGTACCACTGTACAGGCAAACCTTGGAGTTACTTCAGGTTCGGTTCCAAGCCGCCTCAATAAAGCAACAATAATAATTTTATTACTTGTACCCCACCCGTCTGACTGGGTTGCCCCAACCGCCATAAAAACACAGCAAACATGGCAAAAAAAGCAATTCTCTTGGTTTCCCAGTGAGTATAAAAGTTGTGTTTGCACTATACTGTAGTCTGTTAAGCCAGGCACCCCTGGTTACAGGGGCGAGAGGAGAAAAACCCTGGGCAACGGAGCAAACTGTGGTTAGCCAGAGTGGAAGTGAAAGCTTCTGAACTCTTCCTCGCAGCTATCGAGAGAAGGAGAGGGATGGCTGGCAGGGGGACACATCTCAGCAGAAATCTAGGCTTGTTCATTTCTCTCCAAACCACAGTTTAGTGTGACACAGGAGTGGTTCACCCAATGGGGCAGGAGGGAGCGGAATGTGGCGACGACGGCAAAGTCAGGACTTTGCAGGTGCATCGACAAGAGCGGCGGACAAGGTCCAGTGTTGTGCCCCTCCAGCAAGCAACAATAACACCATTACTGGAAGGCTCTTGTGGTTTCAGGTGTGGCTGAATAATACAAAATCAGCCAGTGGGGCAGAATGACTCATCCCAAGCAGGGTTAATTTAGAACAGCTGTTCTCAATTTGTGGGTCCCCAGATGTTGTTGGACTACAACTCCCATCATCCTAGAGCTCTGGCCTTGCTAGCTAGGGGTGATGGGAGTTGTAGTTCAACAACATCTGGGGACCCACAGGTTGAGAAAGGCTATTTTAGAAGGAGGTGAGGCCGGAGCAAGCGAATCAAGGCAGCCTTCCTTGTAGAGTGGAATTTTGGAATCGTATACATCTTTCCTTGTTTAATGAACCACTTGCAGGCCATGAGCAGCTATCCTGTGGGTCACTAGTTTGGGAATGACAGTCGTTTTAACTTTTTCTGAATATCTGAAATTTGGTTGGATTCAGAGTGCTCCTTCCATGAGCAGAAGGACCTGAGATCCATTGGATCCCCCTACAGGAGGAAGAGAGAGGATAGGGGGATTTTTGTTGATTTCCCCCAGGGCTACCTCCCACACTTCCCAGGGGCACTTCCAGAGCAAATTTTCAGGTGCCTGTAGGGGGAAGAAGGAATCGCTAAAAATGGGAGCATCCCAGGAGCAGAATTCCACTCTTGGGAGCTCTGGATCCAATGTTTTCAGTTAATTAGAGGGTTTAAAGCCAACCAGTCAGTTTTAATTTAAATTGAGAGATACACGTTATGGAATGTCAAAGGGACCAGGGAGGGAACCTTTTAAAAAATTGTAATGTTAATGGCAAGAATCGCAAGTATAGGTTCTTTTCCAAGCCTAATTCTGTTGTTTTCAGATATTCTGTTGTTTTAAGATTATTGTCTTGTTATTATTTCTTTGGTTTTTTTTTAAAAAAATTAGGTAGATTCTTCTAAAATGTTTTCTGAGCCATATTGGATTCCAAGTCAAAATACGAGCTCATCAAGGAGTTCCCACAAATTTCAGTTGAAACGAGGTACTTAACAATTCCTTAATCTTAATTAAAAATGTGAGCTGTGCTGATAACAAGACCACCATGCATGCCATAGGGTTCTAATACGCTGTGGGTTGTATTCTGTCACCATTACTCCGTTGAATTGATGTTTTATTCACATTGCTCCATTGATTTCTCAGGAAAGTGGGCTACTCTTTGGGATAGCATCCCAATATGTTTTGCATTCAAATCCTAAATCATTATTTCAGTTCCATGGGAATTCATGAGATTTCTCTCTCAAGTAATGGATTTCAGATCATGTTATAAGTTGCAGTTTTCACCCTTTCATTTGCCGTTGGGGTAAAGGAATTCTCCAGCACAACACTGCTGAGTAGTTTAGTACATAAGATACTAATACATTTTGTATTATTATTATTATTATTATTATTATTATTATTATTACAGTCATACCTTGGAAGTCGAATGGAATCCGTTCTGGAAGTCTGTTTGACTTCCAAAACATTCGGAAACCAAGGTGCGGCTTCTGATTGGCTTCAGGAAGCTCCTGCAGCCAATCGGAAGCCCTGTCGGACGTTTGGCTTCCAAAAATAGTTCGCAAACTGGAACAGTCACTTCCGGGTTTGCGGCGTTTGGGAGCCAAAACGTTCGAGAACTAAGCTGTTCGAAAACCAAGGTACGACTGTATTAAATTTTTTATACCGCCCTATACCCACAGGTCTCAGGGTGGTTCACAGGATAAAATCATGATACAAAACACACAGAAGACATAATCAAAATAAAAACAAGAACAACCCAATGTATTCAGCTGTATTCAGAGGCAGTTCCAGATTTAGTGGGCCCGGTTAGTTCTTTCTGCTTTTATATGTTTGTGAGGTTGGGGGATGAAGGCAGTACCTTTGAGAATGTGCAGAGTGCTTTCCCTTTCTCCAGCATAACCACAGCTCGTTTCAAACATCCTGTGATTAGAATAAGGAACTTTTAGGGCAAAGGCTGCTCCTTCCAGATATCACCACCCATTTCTTACATTTGTGTAATCTGCACCTGTTAAACACACCTGCAAAGATTAGTGCTGTTGATGTGCTTGGGAATTGACAATTCCTGTGAGCGGACTAGCTGGGCGAGCTACATATATGGATGGATGGCAGGGCCCGTGAAACAGTTGGAGGCAAAGCAGCGAATCTATTTTGCTTGCTTCTTTCTGTTCTATATTAGAAATTGTGTTGACAAACCAACCAACCAACCATATGAAACCATCATTGCATCTTTCCTCAGCCCTCTTTCCATATGTGATACATTGCAACTATAGGCATTGTTTTAATTCTTCAGAATTGATTCTTTTATTTTTTATTTCTTGCAGCGTTATCGTACGATAGCTGGAAGTCTGCTTGCCCGGCAGCAAAGGTAATTTAAGAAGTGGAGTCTGTAGCATCATTTGCTGGTTAGGTTATTGGGTGTATGGCTTTAATAAGACTAGATGCTTGCCATGGTAGTGCTTGAGGTTAGGGAATGAGAAATACTTGAGGGGAAAAGGCTATTTATCAGTGTCTGGCAAGGTCACACAGTTCATGTAACTTTCCACAAGGCACGCTTTACTCTGCACTAAAAGGTGTGTAAAGCTGGTTCGGATATAAGCCAGCAATCATACTTCTGAACTGTCATTCCCTGTGAAGAATTGTCAGGTCTGTAGGTGGTTGCTCGCGAGTAAACAGCCAGAACTCCGACCTGCCTTTTACAGGTTTTATTTAGTGCAAACTATGTACCGTTCAAGAGACGTGGGTGGCGCTGTGGGTTAAACCACAGAGCCTAGGGCCTGCCAATCAGAAGGTTGGCGGTTCGAATCCCCGCAACAGGGTGAGTTCTCGTTGCTCGGTCCCTGCTCCTGCCAACCTAGCAGTTTGAAAGCACGTCAAAGTGCAAGTAGATAAATGGGTACCGCTCCAGCAAGAAGGTAAACGGCATTTCTGTGCGCTGCTCTGGTTCGCCAGAAGCGGCTTAGTCATGCTGGCCACATGACCTGGAAGCTGTGCACCGGCTCCCTCGGCCAATAAAGCGAGATGAGTGACGCAACCCCAGAGTCGGCCATGACTGGACCTAATGGTCAGGGGTCCCTTTACCTTATGTACAGTTCAGAGATCTGGCGGGAAGGTAAATGGCGTTTCTGTGCACTGCTCTTGTTTCCCAGAAGCGGCTTAGTCATGCTGGCTACATGACCCGGAAGCTGTACGTTCCCTCGGCCAATAAAGCGAGATGAACGCCGCAACCCCAGAGTCGTCCGCGACTGGACCTAACGGTCATGGGGTCCCTTTACCTTTAAAATACAATCTGTAAAATACAACCTGGGTCTAGATGGAGAAAGTTCAGAGCATTTTCATCCCAAGAGGGTCTCTTGCTTCTCCAATAAGCAGAAGAAGCTTGAGTCTCAGAACAGAGAAATCAGCCAAGCTCTCTGCCTGTTCCAGCTAGCCCACATGGTTCTCCAAACGATTTTCCTTGCTTCCATCATCCAAACTGAAACCCTACATCCCTTAAACTCTTTTTGCCTCTGCCCACTAACACAGCTGGAGGAGGGGTCCCACCTCTCTTCCTCCGGCCTATTCCTCTGAATTATTACTTTGTCATTTGGCTGTCTGTCTTTATCTTTACAATCAAGTGGTATATGAATGTTGTGAAATAATAATAAATAAAACTCTTCCTTTCTCCACAGGTAACCAGAGAGCTGGATATGCAATACAGCTTGGATCCTGGTTCATCATCACTTGAAACAAGGGAGCCTATTGATTTTGATTACTCTCTTTCTCTTTGCCACAAACCTTCATCTGACTCCTCAAAGCGCTACCGATCACCAAGCCCATGTGCGCGGTGGGCGTCTCCTCAACACAGGTGACCATTCCTAGATACTTAGGTGACAGGCGGTCAGCATGTCTAGGCACCCCTGCCTCAAAAATTCCTGGAAGTCAGTCGCGGTGGCCGATGTTGCGGTTCTTATTTGCCATCCTATTTCCCAGGATCAGCTGCCAACCCTACGGGGCTGTCAAATTTATAATGCCACCATATAAATCTAGAGAGATAAGTGTATGGGACCAATGGCCATCAGGGACAGGCTTGAGTTAAAAACAGCCACAGCTTTGATTACAAGTTATTGGGGTTTGGTGCAGCATAGGTCAACGTTCTGACCTTTGGGCTGCCCCATTGTTGGCCGGTATCTCCACCCCAGCCTGTCTGCTGGGTGACATGGAGGAGTTGGCAACAGGAAATTTCAACCACAGCATGGGCTGCTTGGATGGGGCCCATGGAAACCTGGGAGTGTGGTCTCTAGGCCCCTCAGTGAAGCCAAGGCCTTAGTTCATGGAGGATACAGTCATCAATGGCCGCTAGCCATAGAGACTGGCATCTGAAGTGGTAGGTCTCTGAATACCAAATTTTTGGTGACACCACCTGGATTGCAGAGCATCCATCTCACTTTAATTTGGCAGGCATCCACCTTGCTGACGTTGTGTTGATAAAAAGACAATTTTTGCATTTCCTAAGGCCTTTGGCAGTATTTGTTTTTTAAAATTTGCTGGCTTTGCAAATTTGTATAGTGGCGTGTTTGCTTTTGGGTGATTGTGGAATTCTGTTCTTTTCACTGCGAATTTTAAAAAATTGCAAGCCATCCTAGAGACTTTCGTTAGGCAGGTGGAATAATTTATTTGAATAATAGTAAATAGGAGTGGTGGCGATTGAATGCAGAAGGCGCTAAAGTGCCTTTCACACAACACTTTATTCGAGGCTTGATGGGGGATCTCTGGAGAATTATTAACATCCAGAGTTTCTTCCTCGTGACAGGTTTAAGTGACAGTTCTCTGTTTCTTTTTCATGCTGACTGGAGAACGCAATGCAATGATGCTGATCAGGAGAGATTAAGAAGAATAGGAGCTATGTTCCAGGCAGGCCCCATAAACAATCCTGACCTTGTGGTATAAAAATAGCCAAGAAGATCTGAGAGAATTCCATATATTTGGATTCCTTTGCCATTGCTTTGTCAAAGAGATACTTTGGGTTCATAGTCAGCACTTTGGCAAAAGTTGGCCTCCTCTGCGGAACCGTTCCATTTGTTGTTCGTAGTAGCAAGGAGAGTCATTCTACGGGTGTCTCTTGGTCCTAACTTGCAGAACATAGAGGTCAGAGGTTGAAACAATTCTCTGGCTGCCTAATTTCACAGCCGTAAAAGAGGTTCAGAGGGCTTCTGTGATGGTGGGGAGTGGAATTAGGAACTGGTCGCTACCTGACATTACTTGCGTTATGTGATGGGACTATATGGAGAGAAATCACAAACGCTTAGTATCAAGTGACTTGAGTCCCCTGACATTTTTTTCAGGATATATTCCAGCCCAAATTCAAGCTGGGAAGAGATTAACGAGAGAGTGAAAAACCTTCTAACTTCAGACGAGGCCATACAAAGACTATCCTTTGTAAGTATGATGTGCTTTAAGCAGAACTGTTATTGATTCCTCTCACTCCAGTTGCAAGAGTGAAGTCCTATAAAGCCTCATAAGGCTTTACATATAAAACAGGAGTAGATATACTGTGGTCTTCCATATGGATTGGTCTCCAGCTTCCAGCAGGCAGGGCCAAAGGTCAGGGATGATGGGACTTGTCATTCGTGTAACACTTCTGTCGACTTATTTATCTCTATTAAATCAAAACATTTCAGTCAACAATGGGGCTGCCATACGTCTGGGAATCGGACTGTCAAAATGGCGTCGGGGCGGATTTTGGGGGGAGATGTCAACAAAGGTCAACGACTTGGTCCGGATTTTCGCTTTTGGGAATATGGCAACTCTAGTCAACACTCGTTAACTGAGCGGAGTTGCGGTTTAAAGTTTTAGCCAAAGTTGCTCTGGGCCAATCTGTTCAATGGGCGCCATCAAAAATGGCAGCAGCATGCCTAGTTCCCTTCTGTCTTCCTATGTGCTGCAACTTAGCTCTGCAACATGACATCCCACCCCTCCCCACCCCCTCGATTTCATTGGTTGCTAATACTGGGAGACAAAGACTCATCGCTTTGCCTAGATCCTGTGTCCTTTTAGATGTTCCCATAGTTACGTGGCAGCCGTTTTTCTATGAATGGCTCCTATGTGGGTTTTGTGGTGTTTAAATGACCCAACCAGATGGATGAGGATTGTTCATGTGGATTACGAGCGTGGGACCATCTTGAGAGTGCGTGGTGGCAACAGTTCCATGTGGAAAACGACAAGGTCTGCTCTTGCCCGCATTTGAATGTTGAAGGGACATTAAGTAAATGACAACAGACGTTGCGTGGGCAGGTGGGGAAGTCAATATGTGCATGCTGTTTTCAGCAGCTGCACATCTGGAGTAACATCTGCTTTGGGCTTTAAACTTCTGTGTTCCTTTTCCAAGCTGCCTAATGCAAGACCCAAAGCCTGGCTCAAGATACGCCAGTCCTCTATTACCTCAGCAGCTAAAGCCTACAGTAGCTAAAGAGGTCGTGATACTTTTGCCTATTCGAGAAGCCTTGGATATTGCCAAGATCAGTCAGTTGGGTGATTCACATAGCTTGTGGGTTATCAATAATTATTAAAACAAACAAGCTCACTTGGTAGAGCATGAGACACTTAATCTCAGGGTTGCGGGCCCTACATTGGGCAAAAGTTTCCTGCATTGCCAGGGGTTGGACTACATGACCCTTGTGGTCTCTTCCAGCTCTACAATTCTATGGTTTTAAACAAGCAGAAAGCCCCTCAAAGAGCCTTCATTTTTCCCAACTATGCAAAATAATCACAGCAGAAGAATGCAAATAAGTTCAGTGCAATTTTTTTTTCTTTGCAGATATACAATGCCTCAAACTTCAAAATGCAAGTGTATCCTGAAAATTGCATGCACACAATTGCAAAACCCATAGGCACTTTTTGCACATTGCAAGGAACATAAATGTGCTTCTCGGCTGAGCCTTTCCCCCCGCTTTGGTCATCTTGCAGAGGAAGAAGCTGCAGTTGTGCACTCTGTGGGACATCAGAGCCCTATATCTTCACAGGTCCTCTCTGCCAAACATCTGATGGCTGGAAGGGGACCCGCAAGGGCCTGATGAAATCAAGTTGTGGTCCACATCCAGCTTGTGGACGGGGAATTCCCCACCCCTGATTTAACTCTACCAAAAAGCCTTTTTTTCTGCTCATAATTTTTTGTGGCCATTCATCTCCCCCTCCAGGATCTCAATGTTATGCCTTGTTTAAATCAGAAACTGCTTTCACTCACTAATTTCAAAGCTCCCATGATGGAGACACAGATCCATGTGAGTTAACCCAAAGTGACATTACTTGCTGTTGTCTCTCCAAGATGATACATTCTTCTAATGAACCTTAATAGAAAGGTACTTTGACCGACAGAGCTAGAGGACAGTGTCATACATCAGTTGTTCCCAAACGTGCAGTGATAAGCTTCTTTTAATTCTCCTAGAACAGGTGATATATTTGTTTTCAGCGAGGCACATTTAGCAGCGCTGATGACGATGAACAACCCAGGTTTAACGGGGAAACTATTTTGCAGGGAGCCACTGATTCCGAAATTGATGATGTCCTTGAAAGAAGGTCCATCTCTTTGAGGAGTTCCCCACTGTGTGACTCAACGGAACAAAGATACTGCTGGTAACTGCTGTCATTGGCAAGGTATGTTGCATAAAACCACCTCCTCCCCCCCCCCTCTCTCTCTCGATTTATTGGACTGGTCTATTTCAGAAGATTAAAAAAATAACTGGGAAGGTTATATGAAGCCTGCTACAAATCGGTAAGATAAACTATTACAACAGCATTCCAGGCCCCGTAAGGTGCAATTCTCACACCGACGTGGGTCAGGCAGGATGAGAGTGATTGCAGTGGTATCTTGCTTATTAATAGGACCATAGCTGTCAACTTACAGATTTGAAAATAAGGGACCAGCAGCCTCGAAAATAAGGGCTCAGCAGCCAAAATAAGGGATTTTAGTCAACCAGCAGCCAAACGAAGCTTCAAGCAGTGGTTCCCACAGCGCAGCAACCCGGCAAAGGGGATGCAGCAAGGAAAACCACCGTCACCTCTCCACTGGGAAGCGCTGAGCAAAGGAGAGTCCCCAGGCAACGCGGCCGATTTGATCAGCACGAAGCATGCAAGCTCCACCCCCCAGTCATTCTTAGACTCCTTATAGGGTGAGCAACACAGCCAAGCAACACAGTTGGAGCCTCCCTCCTCCCTGGCCAGCAGGGAGGGAGGGAGGGAGAGGAGCTGCTTCCTTTGAAACCCGGGAAATTTAAGGGACATCATCAATAAGGGACAGCAGCGGGACACGGCACTGGGATTAAGGGACTTTCCTGCCAAATAAGGGACGGTTGACAGCTATGCCTGGGACCTGTCTTGTGCTCTGCTATGAAGATGCCATTGTCCCTCGTGTTCTGCCATTCATTTAAAGAGCGTGCAAGAAACCCAGACTGGCAATGTGGAAGCCCTGCAGCTTCCACCACTTTCCACACTGTCTCACGGTCCGAAGGTTCTTCCTGGTGTTTAGTTGGAATCTCCTTTCTTGTAACTTGAATCTGTTAAGTCAGAGGTTTTCAGCCTTTTTGAGTCCACGGCTCCTTTAACCAACTACATTATTTCTGTGGCACCCCTGTGGAGCTCAAGAGTCCAGTTTTGTCACCCCTTGCCTGCAGAACTGGCAGCCTCTCACCCTTTTTCAAACACCCTCCCTTGTGGAGTGTCCCCTCAGCCTCCTCTCCCTTCTCGTTTTTATATATATATATAAATTTTTATTAGTTTTTTAGCATATCATTTTCAACGGTAATTAAACATACTTTTACATTTTATTCAATTTTTTTTACTTTCATCCGCCCTGACTGAAAATTTTCCAGTCTAATCTCTTAGTATGTATTTCTTAATTTTCCCTATTACATTTCAATCTCATAACCAATATCTCTATCTTTTTCTACTTCGTACCACTTCGTCTATTTCTCCTTACAAAACTACTAGCGTAATTTGTTGATTACAGCAGTGTTTCCCAACCGGTGTTCCGCGGCACACTAGTGTGCCGCGAGACCTTGCCTGGTGTGCCGCGAGTCGGGCGGCGAGAGGCGGGGCGGCGGCGGCGAGGATCTGCGTCGAGCCGGGGACGGCTCCGCGGTGGTGGTGCCGAGGTTTCTCTCTCCATTCTCCCCTCACACACACACACACAGGAAATAACACAGGATCAGCTGACAGGACCCGGCCAATGGGGCGGCGGCGGGGCAGCGCGCGCAAAAGGGAGGAGCGCGAGACAGCGGACGAGGAGGAGGCCGGCATGTCCGGGCAGCAGCAGCAACAACAGCAGCAGCAACTCCCGCCGACGGCTCCTCAAGCCCCGGGCAACCCTACTCCCTCACCGGCCTCGGCCGCCCTCCTGCTCCACCCGCCGCCGCCTCCCCCGCCGCCGCCGGCCACCTCGGCCCCGCCGCCGCCCCCTCCTCCGCCCGCTATCGCCGCCACCACCACAACAGCCGCCGCCGCCTCAGCTGGGCCCATGCCTGCTGGGAGCGGCGGCGGCAGCAGCAGCAGCAGCGCCCCGGCGCCCTTCCTTCACGGCGGCGACCCGGCCCTCCTGGTTCGGGAGGCGGGCGCGAGAGCCCCACCCCTCGGCGCTCGCCAGCTCCGCGCGCGTCCTTGCCTGGGCGAAGGTGCTTCTTGGACGGGAGGCTGCGGCGACCAAAGACCCCGGCGGCTGTCAGGAGGAAGCGGAGGAGGAGCGGGAGGCTGACCCCGAACTCGTGGGAGGAGGAGAGAGAGAGAAGGCGCTTGGGCAGCCACCCCAAGCCGGCGCACGCGGGCGCCCCTTTGGAGCTGCCCACCTGAGCGCACGGGACAGGAGCGGCGATTTGATTCGCGCCAGGCCACGCTTGCTGCGGAGGGAGGAGGAGAGCGGCGCCTTCCAGCCTCGTCTCGCTTCGTGACAGCGCCGACCGAGCCTGAGAGGGAGCAGATCCGAGGGGGATCTCCCCCACCCAGCCACCCCCTCGCCGCCCGCCCTGCTCCTGTCGTGGCAGCTGACGAGCCGACTCGCCCTGACCTGCGGGGTCCCCCACGCCGCCTCCGCTCACGGCGGCGACCCGGCCCTGAACGAGCAGGAGAAGGAGCTCAAGCGGCGCCTCAAGCGGCTCTACCCGGCCGTGGACGAGCAGGAGGAGGAGTTGGAGGAGTCCCTCAGTCCCTCGCTTTGCTGCCTCCTCCCCCCCCCACCCCCAAAGCTTGGAGGTTCCCCGGCAAGGGGGAGGGAAAAAAATTGAAACTTACACTTTCGTGCGTCCCTCCCGGCGTGACGCTGTGCGCTGACGTCACGGGGCTGTAATGGTGGTGTGCCTCGAGATTTTTTTCATCAATCAAGTGTGCCTTTGCCCAAAAAAGGTTGGGAAACACTGGATTACAGTTGCTCTTCAAGTAATTCATATACTTCTTCCAATCTTCTGCAAATCTCTGGTCCCGCAGGTTTCGAATCTTTCCTGTCATTTTGTCCAATTCTGCATAGTCCATTAATTTTGTCTGCCATTCTTCTTTTGTCGGAATTTCTTCTTGCTTCCTTTCTCCTCTCCTTTCGTGTGTCCAAAAAAGCAGCATATAAAATTTATTATAAATGAATGAATGACTGAAATAAACAGGACTGGCTAGCACCTTGCGCAAACTATAAATGGATGCATGCTCCAGAATCCATTGTAAAAGATGGAAATTCTTAAGTAGATGCGCAGAAGGTTTTCTACAATAGATTGTTAATAAGGGTCCCTAGAAATAGTTTAATTTGGTTGTGTGCTTTTTGATGTTTTATTTATTGTTTATGGCTACTTCTGTTATGTTTGTACTTAACGTAATTTCTTATATATTGTAAGCCACCTTGAGCATGGTTTTAACTTCAGAAAGGCTGCTTACAAATAAAACAATTGATTGCTGCTTAGTTTGCAGTCATCATTGGAGAACTGCATTCAGAGCAATGATGTTACAGTTCCTTGCAAAACAAAAACAAAAATAGAAGAGGATCTACGGGTTTGTCCAAGCATGAGGTTTCTCTGTAATATTTTATCAGTTTCCCCCACCCTGTAGTAATAGACAATTTAACACCTTTTTTCCAGAAAGAATGCAGCAGCCTTGGGATATCGACCTGAAGACCCATTGCTGGCAAGATTTTTGTTCTAGAGCTAACTGATGAATGGTTTATTTTCTGTGTGATGTTATGTCTAAATTGGTTTGAAAACAACACTCTGTATTGTAGTGCTGATTAAAGGTTTGATTTATACATTTTCAAACAAGTGCAAGGCTATCAGCTTATTGTGGGTTGATGTCATGATCCTATTGATGGTGCTATATACTTCTTTAAGATTTTGGCTGCTGAAAGTATTTTCCATGAAAAACCTACTTGGAATTATGTTACCACTCAGGACTGTGTCCTCAGTGTAAAGCTTAGTTTTAGAAATTTGGAAGCGAATACCATTTTGAATTGAATAAAGGCGAGGGGAAAGAGTTTGGTTTTGTGCTGGTAAGATACACAGCAAACTTTGGGACCAATTCGGATGGTCCGCCCCCGCCACTTAATGGATCCAAATGGTTTCCAGAGAGTGGTAGGGGATGCCTTATCCCATGTTGATGGCCTTTCAGCTGATTCCCTGGTGGCCCGCTGGAATGCGGAGTTAACCAGGGCTATCGACTGTCTGGCTCCGAAGCGCCCTCTCCGATTGCATGGAGCTCGGACAGCTCCGTGGTTTTCTTCGGAGCTGAGGGCGATGAAACAATCGCTGAGACGGCTAGAGCGTCGGTGGCAAAAAACTCACTCCGAATCTGACCGGACACAGGTTAGAGCTCAACGTCAAGCCTACCAAGTGGCGATAGCGACGGCGAAGAAGACTTTCTTCACCGCCTCTATTGCATCTGCAGAAAATAGTAGCAGGAGACTTTTTCAGGTGGTTCGTAATTTAACGGAACCACCTTTACCACCGGGGCTTTGTAAAGACCCCAAGATCTCCTGCAACGATTTTGCAAAGTTTTTTGCAGATAAAATCACTCATATTCGGAAGGAGCTAGACACCACCGTGGGAGCAGGGCTGGGGCGGGAGAGTGCTAGAGCTCTGTCTGGTCAAGTTGCATGGAATCGATTTCAATCCATTACCCCCGAGGATGTGGACAGGCTGCTTGGACGCGTGAAACCAACCACCTGTCTCCTGGATCCTTGCCCATCCTGGCTAATAAAAGCAAGCCGGGAAGGGCTGGGCGATGGGCTCTGCGGGGTGGTGAATGCTTCCTTCTGTGAGGGAGCATTCCCAGATCCGCTGAAAGAGGCGGTCATCAAACCGCTTCTTAAAAAACCATCTTTAGACCCGGCCAGTATGGCCAACTATCGCCCAGTCTCAAATCTTCCATTCTTGGGCAAGGTGATTGAGCGCGTGGTTGCTGAACAACTCCAGGCACGCCTGGAGGATGCGGACCATTTGGATCCCTTCCAATCGGGATTCAGGCCTCATCATGGGACTGAAACTGCCTTGGTCGCACTGGTTGATGATCTCCGGCGAGCTAGGGAC
Source organism: Podarcis erhardii (assembly GCF_964252035.2). Lineage (NCBI taxonomy): Eukaryota > Metazoa > Chordata > Lepidosauria > Squamata > Lacertidae > Podarcis > Podarcis erhardii. Next base: position 16,184,661 of record NC_138515.1, on the reverse strand, counting down.
AAAGGTGAGAGCTGTTTCCTAGTTCTGCTGGATCTCTCAGCGGCCTTTGATACAATCGACCATAACATCCTTCTGGACCGTCTAGAGGGGCTGGGAGCTGGGGGCACTGTTATACAGTGGTTTCGCTCCTTCCTCCTGGGCCGTGTTCAGAAAGTGGTGGTGGGGGATGAGTGTTCAGACCCCTGGGCCCTCACTTGTGGGGTGCCTCAGGGTTCCGTCCTCTCCCCCATGCTTTTTAACATCTATATGAAGCCGCTGGGAGAGATCATCAGGGGGTTTGGACTGGGTGTCCATCAATATGCAGATGATACCCAGCTCTACCTCTCTTTCAAATCAGAACCAGTGAAGGCGGTGAAGGTCCTGTGTGAGTGCCTGGAGGCGGTTGGAGGATGGATGGCGGCTAATGGATTGAGGTTGAATCCTGACAAGACAGAAGTACTGTTTTTGGGGGACAGGGGGCGGGCTGGTGTGGAGGACTCCCTGGTCCTGAATGGGGTAACTGTGCCCCTGAAGGACCAGGTGCGCAGCCTGGGAGTCATTTTGGACTCACAGCTGTCCATGGAGGCGCAGGTCAATTCTGTATCCTGGGCAGCTGTCTACCAACTCCACCTGGTACGCAGGCTGAGACCCTACCTGCCCGCGGACTGTCTCGCCAGAGTGGTGCATGCTCTCGTTATCTCCCGCTTGGACTACTGCAATGCGCTCTACGTGGGGCTACCTTTGAAGGTGACTCGGAAACTACAACTAATCCAGAATGCGGCAGCTAGACTGGTGACTGGGGGCAGCCGCCGAGACCACATAACACCGGTCTTGAAAGACCTACATTGGCTCCCAGTACGTTTCCGAGCACAATTCAAAGTGCTGGTGTTGACCTTTAAAGCCCTAAACGGCCTCGGCCCAGTATACCTGAAGGAGCGTCTCCACCCCCATCGTTCTGCCCGGACGCTGAGGTCCAGCGCCGAGGGCCTTCTGGCGGTTCCCTCATTACGAGAAGCAAAGCTACAGGGAACCAGGCAGAGGGCCTTCTCGGTAGTGGCACCCGCCTTGTGGAACGCCCTCCCATCAGATGTCAAAGCGATAAATAACTACCTGACATTCAGAAGACATCTTAAGGCAGCCCTGTTCAGGGAAGTTTTTAATCTGTGATATTTTAGTGTATTTCTGGTTTTTATGGAAGCCGCCCAGAGTGGCTGGGGAAACCCAGCCAGATGGGCGGGGTACAAATAATAAATTATTATTATTATTATTATTATTGAAGAACCACTCTAGGATAAATTCAAGGTCCACTGAGCAGCCCTCTCCTGGCTCCGCCCAGTTCTGCAGACTCCGCCCACCCAAATTACAGGTAAGAGGATGCTACTGTCAGGGGTATTTCTGCTGGTGGTAGGCAGCATAAATCCTTCGCCATTTATATTCGTGCAGCTGGCTCTTCCTGCCTAAGTGTAGAATGTTACATTTGCCCCTACTGAAATTCAGGGCCTCAAGGAGGTTAGACTGGCCTTCACCAGCCTGATGGAACGCCCTGCCACAAGAGACCAGGGCCCTGCAGGACTTGACATCTCTCCACAGGGCCTGCAAGACAGAGCTGTTCCGCCAGGCCTTTGGTCGGGGCCTAGTCTGACCCCTCTCTTCCTATGAGATCCTATATATAAGAGGCCTCTCTAACTCCTCTCACCTGCTCATATAAATAGCTGAGCCTGCTGAGTACTTAAGGTTCCTAACCCCTATAGTCATAATTTGTGGGTTGCCTTCTGATCTTGTTTGATATTAAGCTGTATTTCAGTCGATTGCTGAATTTTATGTTTTAATATATTTATATTTTGATGTTAGCCACCTTGAGCCCGGTTATGGCTGGGGAGGGTGGTATATAAATAATTTTTTAAAAAAAAAATTATTATTGTTATTATTGTTCTGTTATTTTGGACCCAGGTCTCCAATCTGTTAAGGTCATTTTGAATCTTGATTCTGTCTTCAGTGGCATTAGCTGCCCCCCCTAGTTTGGTGTCATCTGCAAAACCCTCCTCGTGTCCTGCTGTGATCCTGATGATTATCGGCACCCGCTTCAGGATGCTATTTACATTTTTCTTTTTAAAAATGTTTATATTAAATACAAAGATGTATGTCTTGTTTGTCCCATTTTGGAAAGGAACAGAACTGCCTCTTTTTCCTGTACAGAGGCTCAGTGCCTTTCACTATTGTATAAAATGTAGAAATTTATGACTGCATCTCCATGCTGTTGAAGATGCACCTGTTTAATTTATGACTGATGCTCAGCTGGAAAATGTAGTCTCTTTCAGTAGAAATGGAGTGAATCCTAACTCCAGCTTGCTAGCTCTGTCGTTGGAGGATTTTAAATCTGCATTTTTCATCTACGTTATTCCTGATCCTCTAAAGCAGACATTTCTGATTTGACTTTGTTTTAGCAGAGTACCATGAGATATTTCCCAGGATTTGCAAACTTAAATGCATGAATTAATCAAGAGCTAGCCAGAAGTTAAACTAATCTCTTTTCCATAGCAATGATGAGCTCATTACTATTTCACAGCCACCGACTGTGTGGCGAACATCCTTCTCTCCCCTCAGAAGCACTGAGCAATTTGAAATATTAATGTTTTATCTTTTAAGTTCTGCAGATACAGCCAATTAAATGTAACTTGCTACATGTGGTTGCTGTTCAAAACCCCTGCCATGTTTAAATGCCTTTACTGCATCAGTGCCACTACATGTGTGTGTTCACATCTTGAATGCATTGATGAGTGCATTCAAAACACTGAAATATAAATTCCTGCCATGTAAACCATCCACATGGGAATGGCCTTTTGGTATAATATATAACTTATTCTAAGGGATGCGGGTGGTGCTATGGTCTATACCACTGAGCCTCTTGGGCTTGCTCATCAGAAGGTTGGCGGTTCAAATCCCCGCGACAGGGTGAGCTCCCATTGCTCTGTCCCATCTGCTTCCTGTGGCGGGAAAATAAATGGTGTTTCTGTGCGCTCTGGCTTCTGTCATGGTGTTCCGTTGCACCAGAAGTGGTTTAGTCATACTGGCCACATGACCCAGAAAGCTGCCTGTGGACAAATGCTGGATCCCTCAGCCCAAAAGCGAGATGAGCACCGCACCCCATCGTCACCTTTAACCGTCCGGGGTCCTTTACCTTTATAACTTACTGTCAGGGGCTCAGGAGCTGAGGCACAGGGAAGATGGGAGATGGAGAGCGAGGGGGAGGAATCCGAAGGGAGCGTAGGAGGGGACAGTGGTCCGAGGGATTCCATGAGCCTCTCCAGCGAATCGGAAGATTCACAGAAGGGAGCGCCAGTGGCCAGGGGCAGGGGGGTCCCAAGGGGAACGCCCCAGGAGCAAGGGGGCAGCAGGGACTCCCAGAGCAGTAGTTGGAAATCAGGACCAGCTTCCCCACCAGAGCAGAGTGGGGGGGGGGGAAGAGTCCCAGGCATTGGGGCCAGTGCTTTCCCCACCAGGGAGAGGAGACGAGGCAGAGCCTACCACGCCTCCCTCGGAGAGTCGGACAACGGAAGGGAGGTCAGATCCGGCCAGTGTCACGGAAGAGGGAAGCAGTGATAGAAGTAGTGTAACGGTTAGGAGAAAGGTCACTGGGTTGGCGCGAGAAGCAAGTTCAAATGTACAGGAGCGCGGGACAACAGAGAGTGAGGATTGGGAACCGGGTCCTAAAGCACGCCGGAGGCAGGGGGAGGAGCTAAGCGACTCAGCGTCGGAAGAGTCCAGAAAGGGCAATGCCCCAGAGGGCAGGAGGACCCAGAGGAGAAGACAGCAGCGCAGGAGGTGGAGCAGGGCTAGGATCTTAAACTGGTGTGGAAGGGGCGGAGACTCAGACGGGACTTCGCTGATCTAGAGTCTAGACGTAGGGCTGCACGCTCTGGCTTTGAAATGGAAATTAAACTTCAATAAAGACTTTGGTACATAACATCAGCCTGGCGTTGGTCCTCTGTGAGCTGGGACCTAGAGACAGCTCTGACACTTACCCTGCTGCTTGCTTTAGAGTAAATTAAATGGTTCACTCTTAAACCAGATTCAGGCTGCAATCTTACACATACTTGCCTGCAAGTAAGCCTGTTCCATCAACCAGGTCTGCCATACATTCCTGGACATTACTGGGATTTCAAAGGCGGAATTGGTGGCCAGGGGGGAATTTCTGAAAGGCAGCGCTTTGTTGTGGATCTTAGGCAAGTCATCAAAAATTCTTGTTTTTGGGTTTTCCTTTAAAAAGCTCAACAATTTGGGTGGTTTCCTTTAAAAAAGAGCTCAACAATTTTGGGGTGTCCTGGTTTTTACTTTTGGAAATATGGCAACCCTACGTGGCCCAGCTGTGGCCCTATCTGGACAAGGTTAGCCTAACTACTGTTGTCTATGCTCTGGTAACCTCTAGGTCGGATTACTGCAACATGTTATACATAGGGCTGCCTCTGAAGACAGTTCAGAAACTTCAGCTAGTGCAGAATTCAGCGGCCAGGTTGCTCACCAGAGCAAGACAGTTTGAGCATATTATACTGATCCTGGTCTGACTACATTGGCTGCCAGTGTAGTTTTGGGGCCCAATTCAAAGTGCTGGTTCTGACCTATAAAGCCTTAAATGGCTCAGGACCACAATACCTCAAGGACCCATATGAGCTGTCCTGGACTCTGTGTTCATCCTCTGAGGCCCTTCTTCGTGTGCCTCCTCCACATGAGGTCCAGAGAGTGGCAACACGAGAACAGGGCCTTCTCTTTAGTGGCTCCCTGTTTGAGGAATGCTCTCCTCAGGGAAGTTTAGTTGGCACCTTCATTATATATTTTTAGGCGCCAGGCGAAAACGTTCCTCTTCAACCAGGCCTTTGCCTGATTAATATTCTATAGCCTTTTAATATGTACCTTCTATAGGGTGTGTGTGTATGTTATTGTTTCACTGTTTTCTTTCAATTATTTACTTACATTTTTATCTTGGCTTGCATTCTGTGAACCACCCTGGGATCTTGTGATGAAGAGTGGGATATAAATTTAATAGATAAATGAGGTAAAAATCGAACTCAAATGGTCACGGTCTGCATACATAGAATTGTGCTGTTAGTCCTAGATGAGCAAAGCTGAAATAGCTGCATTGAAATTTCTTGTATTTCTTTTTGATGCATTTGCTCCTCAAAAACATAAGGAATGACTGCCCTGATCCACAGGTCCAGGGGAGGGCAAGTGTGAGTGGTTTGATGCAGGCATGCCAAAGAAGGATGCCAAAAACGACAAAGTGGTCAGTTCCAGTGCTTTATTAGAAGAAAGTATAAACTTTCAAAGCATCCTGCGGAGCCTTGCTGCTGTAACAGATTTGGGACACACACAAAAACATTTTTGTATATTATTTTCAACATTATATGGATTTTTTTTATGCACTTTCTCCTAATAGATACAAACTGCCCCAGAAGATCCAAGAACCGCAGATTTCAAAGGACAATGGTGTTTCAGTTTGCATATTGCTTTGAATTAAGATAATTAAAATGCAAACAGAATTAATCTTATGCCCCCATTCCTGTTTATATGGGATAAAAATTTCAGAAATATAGGGCAAAACGTTGGCAATTCTGGGATTTAGGCTAGAACTATGATCTTATGACTACTGCAGGAGTGCGTTCAAGGATTTAAATTGGGCAAGACTTAGTCCTGAAACCTGTTGCCAGCATATGTGAAATAACAGTAAAACAGTAAAAACAGCAGTGCCTCAAAGACATGTAGAGAATGCATTTTTTCTTATTGCTAAATAGCCACAGCCTATCCCACACCTGGGATTAAGTAGAAAGGTTTTTAAGATTCAGAAGGTTCAGCTTCCCAGCAGGCTTATGGCTTGGCACACCCTATGTTGGAAAAAGAAAATAATGACCTTGGACCACACTAATGCCTTATTTACAGCAAATTGCTAAGACAAAAGTTATGTCTCAACAGTTGGAAGAGGATCAAAGCAATTTTCTCTTCAAATTGCTGCTTTAAATGATTGCCCACCCTTAGCACCTTGTAGGGGAAGATTTATAGAAATAGAAAGCTTAATGTGATGGCCGGCCTCTTTATTTCCGCTCTGATACTCCACACTGAACAGACATCGGACTGTAGTCTCCAATTCATTTCAATCAGTCGAGTTACTTAACCTTGGAAGGAGTAAAATTCCACATCGCAAAGCGGGGCTCTCGATTCACACCCAGATTTCTAGAATATGCTAAGGGAGGAAGCAGAAATATCTTCCTGCATGCCTTCCCTGCCTGTGTCAGAATTTTGCCCTGATAATGGGTGAACAATAGCTCAAGCAAAAAATAACAGAGAACCCAAAGACCATGTGCAGTTTGTAGGCTGAAGTGGGTCGCTACTACCGCTAAAAAGTGCCTTCTTTTTGGTGTCAGTCTGATTTATCAGCAGGGTCACTTTTAATTGGAGATGCAAATTAAGACCCATCTCTCTTATTTTGATGTGTCACTGAGCAGAGAATGCAAAGGGAAATAGCAAAGATGGCTTTTTCCTCTTTAAATTTCTCAACGTTTGAATATTGCAAGAAAAATGAAGGTGACCTGTGTTGAGCCATTTGGACACAGATCAAGCCAGAGTAGACCATAGCAATGAACTGCTTTGCTTTGAAGAAGAGCAGCGCCACCCAATCTCCTCCACTGGATTAATGGGATGTGGTTCACGAAGTTGGCTGAACAGCATGCTTTCTTCAGCCCATGGCTTCCAGCCCTGGGTTACAGCTTCATAACTGGCTCACTTCGCCATTTTACCAGGCCGTCGGGGAAAGGGGTGGGGTGGGGTGGGGAAGGGAGCTTGGCTGCTGTGGTCAAAATGTGGTCCCTCACCACCAGACCTTGGAACTGGAAGGAGAGCACAAACTGAGGGCGGAATTGGCTTTGCATCTGATGGGCACTTGGAACCATGACACAAAGTTATCCTACACTCCCTACGTTGAATAAGATGAGAAATCATGTCCTTCCTAAAAGAGGGCACGTGTTGTGGTGAGACCTGGAGACCGACCTCCTGTGTTGTGGGTGGGTTGGATTGGTTAGCCACAACACCCGATTGGTAGGTCCCTTGATGTTGGGTTCAATCTGGCCAATGGGGTGCAGTGTAAACCGATCGAGGGACCTATATATACCCATGCACGTGACCCAGAGCTTCCTCTTTCGGCTCGTGCATTCGGAACACCCACCCACCTCTCCCTACTTTTAGGGCATTTCCAATTGATCTTGCTATGCCGTAGTGTGTCGTCGGTCGTTGGGACAGGGGCACGGCAGGAATTTCCCCCACTTGGCTGATTGGCTGTTTCCATTTGGGTTTCGCCTGCCGCGTAGCAAATTGTCACAACTTGTAGGGTTGTGGATAGGCTCTGGTTCAGGTGATAGGGATGGGAGAACGCTCTCGCCATACCTATGTGATGGGTATTCTGTTAAAGGAATCCATGGGTCCTATTGTCAACCTTTTCAACTGCGTATTATTTCATAATCCATATTTTATATTTTATATCTCTCCATAGCACTATTAAATTTGACAAGCAAAGCTATTTCCTCTACCAGGTTAGAGGAAGATTAGGCACATAATTATTATCCTGACAAGACAGAAGTACTGTTTTTGGGGGACAGGGGGCGGGCTGGTGTGGAGGACTCCCTGGTCCTGAATGGGGTAACTGTGCCCCTGAAGGACCAGGTGCGCAGCCTGGGAGTCATTTTGGACTCACAGCTGTCCATGGAGGCGCAGGTCAATTCTGTATCCAGGGCAGCTGTCTACCAACTCCACCTGGTACGCAGGCTGAGACCCTACCTGCCCGCGGACTGTCTCGCCAGAGTGGTGCATGCTCTAGTTATCTCCCGCTTGGACTACTGCAATGCGCTCTACGTGGGGCTACCTTTGAAGGTGACTCGGAAACTACAACTAATCCAGAATGCGGCAGCTAGACTGGTGACTGGGGGCAGCCGCCGAGACCACATAACACCGGTCTTGAAAGACCTACATTGGCTCCCAGTACGTTTCCGAGCACAATTCAAAGTGCTGGTGTTGACCTTTAAAGCCCTAAACGGCCTCGGCCCAGTATACCTGAAGGAGCGTCTCCACCCCCATCGTTCTGCCCGGACGCTGAGGTCCAGCGCCGAGGGCCTTCTGGTGGTTCCCTCATTACGAGAAGCAAAGCTACAGGGAACCAGGCAGAGGGCCTTCTCGGTAGTGGCACCCGCCTTGTGGAACGCCCTCCCATCAGATGTCAAAGCGATAAATAACTACCTGACATTCAGAAGACATCTTAAGGCAGCCCTGTTCAGGGAAGTTTTTAATCTGTGATATTTTAGTGTATTTCTGGTTTTTATGGAAGCCGCGCAGAGTGGCTGGGGAAACCCAGCCAGATGGGCGGGGTACAAATAATAAATTATTATTATTATTATTATTATTATTATTATTATTATTATTGAATGTGACCAGGCAACAGCAAGCCCATAATGTTTTTGTATCTTGCCTCTTCAGTATATATGCCAGTGTAAGCAATCTCTTGGTTCTATAGAAATGTAACAAAACCAAAACAAAATTATGGACATAAAACCATGCCATCAGGGACTTAGTTAATCATTTTGAATTGCTGCAGAGTTTTCAGACCTCCAGTGAAGATGTTTCGAAAGCTCTCTGGCATAATTTCACACTTCCTAACCTTTCCCGGAAAATACTTGGCTTATCTTTGACTGGCATAATGAGGCTTTTCCACTACGATAGCCAGATGAGTGAATTGCTGTAGATCTTGTTGGATCTAGTCAGTGCTCAAATGCTTGGGGTGGTATGGAAGCTCTTAGTGCAACTCACAAGCCTCATCCTGATTAACCCTAATTTTAGCTATATTCCATCCCCTCCAACATTTCTCAGGTCAAAATAGGGACATCCTATTCCAGGGGTCAGCAAACTTTTTCAGCAGGGGGCCGGTCCACTGTCCCTCAGACTTTGTGGGGGTCTGGACTATATTTTGAAGAAGAAAAAAAGAACGAATTCCTATGCCCCACAAATAACCCAGAGATGCATTTTAAATAAAAGGGCACATTCTACTCATGTAAAAACACACTGATTCCCAGACCATCTGCGGGCCGGATTTAGGAGGAGATCCAGTCCCTGGGCCTTAGTTTGCCTACCCATGTCTATTCCATCTCCTCCAACAATTATCCAGTGAAAACAAGAACATTGTGGCCATTCATATCCTTAAAACACAGTAGCTGAGAGGGGTCAGTATGAAAAGTAAAAGGGTTCGGGTCCCCCCATTAATTGAATCCTGGTGGAAATACCTCAGCTCCACATCAGATCCTAAATCCAGCACTCTTATGATTTAGGTCCAAACTGCATGTGGCAAAATTCATGTCATTTTGTCTTGTGTGGCTGGCGTTTGCTTACTTGTTTCTTTTTAAAAATAACAACAAGCAAAAATGATTTGAACAGAGAATCCCAGTCTCGATCAGGAGTATAATACTGGGGGAGCGGCTTCTTCAGTACTGGGCCTCCTCACACCCTCTATTTGCTATGTGAGCAAAATTCCTATGGGCACAAATAGCAGGTATCCGGAGGACTGATTTGGGTCAGCCGAGGTGTAGGGCAAAAGCCCCCTTCCCACCCAGCTCTGGTCCCAGTTCAGCTAATCCCCATAACAAACTCTGGTTTCCTTGTTGCTTCTGTGGTAAGCGGGGTTTTTAGCACATGAGTGCTCAGAATCAAGAACAAGATGCGTTGCAGATTTATTTATTTTTGAATCCCCTTTGAATCAAATATAGAGGAAAAGTTCTTTTTTTTTTTTACTTAAAACCATCCTGAAAGGTACAGGTTTTCAAGGAAGCTTGTGTCTTTGCTTTAGAAAACATCATTTGTGAAAACAGGTGTGGTGTGGAGTGAAAGTTGTTTCTGATCAGGCTGCTGTCTTCACTCCCCATGATTCTGAACATTGTGGCATGGGACCTGTTATGCGCTGAAGTTCTCACCCTGGGCCAGCAGGGCGATACTGTAGATAGTTATGCAAATGAAGGATCGAAAGTGACGTTCAGTGATTGGATAGTTTGTATGCAAATGAAGGATTGAAAGTGACGTGCAGTGATTGGCTAGTTACAGAAAATGGTTACTGTTGCATTCTAGTGGAGCTCTACATAAGCAGGCTGACTGAGCTCCTCAGTTCAGTTCTGTTCCAGCTTAAAAATAAAGAGCTGCTTTGGAAGAATCGCTGTGTCGTCTGATATGTTCGCCCACAACTTAACAGGACCAGTGCTTTTTTTCTTAAAAATGTTTATGGGTACTCTCATTTTCCTACTCATATTGAAATACTGCACCTCAATGAGGCCAAACTTAGATTCACAAAATCTTTAGGGGTATGCGTACCCTCCAAGAAAAAAAAGCACTTCATGGAACATTATGGTTTTATAGCTTATCGATTGCAAACAGCAATGTCAAGGAATATATAGAAGCCATCAATCACACATCTACTTTTATTATTGAAGCCAGTTTGTAATAGGAAATAAACATCTATCTATAACTTTTAGAAGACATCTTAAGGCAGCCCTGTACGTGGAGGTTTTTAATGTTTGAGTTTTTTTGTGTTTTAACACTTCGTTGGCAACCGCCCAGAGTGATATCAGTCAAATGTCACAGTCCTGAGTTTGGACAGAACAGTGGCTTAATAAGATAAGATGGTATGTTACAACAGCATCAACATTCACTGAAATAATTAAGAAAGAAAAAGTAACAATTTGAGTTCCTTTTTATCAAGCATATGAAATGAGAGTGCAAAAATAGAGTTATTTAAGGTTTTTCCACTGCTATAATGTAAAATCTATATTTCAATAAATCCATACGTTTAAAAAATGAATTATTGTATTTTTAAAATTCAATGAAGTTTAAATATACAATCAATTACATTATAAATTTATCAAAATATAATATGTTTTATGTGTATCTGTGGCTGTGTGTTATATAATAAATAATTTAAAAATTAGTAGGCCATTCCTTTTAAGCAATTAACATACAACTGAAACTAACTGGCAACAGATTCAAGACAAACTTAAGTACTTCTTCACATAATGGGTACGGTTAGTGGATGAATCTCAATTAATTTAGCTGAAGTTCGTTCCCACTGCAATCAATAGGACATTGGTTAAATCATTACTAACCTGTTCCATTTATTTTAATCGGACTGAAATTCAACTGACTGGGGTGGGGGGCATTCGTAACTTTGGCCATTGCCCAATGAGACTAATTGGAGTGGTGGGGGCACCACTGCAATCATAGACCTGTCATGCACAGTGGCTGGGGTGGGAGGTGCAGCGTTTGGGCCTGGACTGATCCAGATCCCATCACCTGATGGCTGTAGGATCAACTCTGCCCCTCCCTTTCCCTGCCCTTTGAATGCCGCACTGTGGGTCTACTACTGGTGGGAATCCTGCCAGCAGCACTTTTGCCTGCCTACAAATTCAGCAGCCAGCCGACTTAGTTGGCAAAGCTCTGTGTATGTTGCGGGGGGGGGGGGACACCTCTGCCCATCACAACCTTTGACCTGCCCCCCCCCCGGCCTGGTGCAAAGATGTGTGTGGAGTGCTCCAACAGTCTGGCTCCAACCAGGTGTTTGTGATTCACTACAATGTGATCATAGCCACTAAGTGAGCTTTAAAAAGGGGATTAGACCAGGGGTCAGCAAACTTTTTCAGCAGGGGGCCAGTCCGCTGTCCCTCAGACCTTGGGATGGGCAGACTATATTTTTTTTGAGGGGGGGGGAATTAATGAATTCCTATGCCCCACAAATAACCCAGAGATGCATTTTAAATAAAAGCACACATTCTACTCATGTAAAAACACGCTTATTCCTGGATCGTCCGCGGGCCAGATTTAGAAGGCAATTGGGCCAGATCCGGCCACCGGGCCTTAGTTTGCCTACTCATGGATTAGACAAATTAATGGAGGATAGTTTTATCACTGGCTTATGATGTCTATAGCAGAGCTCCTGGTGAAACATTCTGGACTGTGATTTTGAAGAGATAATGTGACGTATTATATGAGATGATAACTCTTTCTAAATAGATCCCTTGTTTTCTGTCTGGTCCCTTCCATAGATTCTTCTTTGAAAAGTGTATGTGGATTTTAAATCCTATGGAACATTTCCCCTCACATGATACATTTAAAATGGTAATCCATGAGCACAAAATGTTATTTCAAAAGTGACTTTAGACAGACCTTTGTAGCAGCGTACTGGCTATGTTTGGAGATCACACCAGATCATAGTTTGCTGCTGTGTGGATGAACTTTGGCCTCATGTACTTTCTCTTACCCCAACCCCTCTCCCAGAATGGCCACTATGAAACTGGAAGCATTGTTAGTTTTAATGGCAGTTCCTGGTTTCAGTGAAAGTACAAAATGCCAATACGTAGTTGAAAATGCAAGATGTGTCCAAACTCTTGTAGAGGAGAGTGTCACAGTGTTGAGTGTCAGACTATGAACTTCACAACCACACGTCAGAAAGTCATGGTTGCTGGGTTTAATTCATTGGGTGACATCTCTGAAAACTTTAATGTTGTTTTATCGAATTTGTCAAGTTAGAAAAAAATTGTCAATATAGCACTAAAACAAATGCATACTCAACTATTCCAAGCAGTTTTGGAATCTGCCCTAGTAGTTTGTGCCAAACACTGTTTAAATTAAATTGGCTTACGTTGGGAATAAATCAGGCCCTGTGTACACAAAGGAGACAAGCTTTTTAATATTTTAAATGTACTCTTGACGCATTTTGGTTATAAAGGGGATAACTAAACCAAAACTCTGATCTTCCACCTGTGGAAAAATTGCTGGCTGCCCTCAACACACTTTTTCGCATGAATGGTTAATACCATATGGCTGCTTGATAGAAACTTAAAATACTCAGTTATCATGTGGTAATGTCCAGCGGCTTCAATGAAAATTAATTATAGTTGCGCACCTAAGCAGGCACACATTCCTCTCAAGACTCATGATACGAGGCCATGTATTGATTCCTGGCCAAGTCATTAATAATCAACAAACTGAAAGAGTTTTTCCAGTGATGCTAGGGAGTTAGTGGTCCTGCTCCAGCAAGACATGTTGCACTTGTACATGAACTTGTTTTTGTGCATCAGCTTTATACAGTCATACCTCATGTTACGTTTGCTTCATGTTACGTTCTTTCAGGTTACGCCCCGCAGTGACCCGGAAGTACCGGAAAGGGTTTACTTCCGGGTTTCGCCGCTCGTGAATGCGCACAAGCGCTAAATTGTGCTTCGCGCATGTACACAAGTGCCAAATCGCACCGCACACCTGCACAGATACGGCGCTTCAGGTTGCGCTCTTTTCATGTTGTGAACAGGCCTCCGGAACGGATCCCGTTCGCAACCAGAGGTACCACTGTACACAACTTGAACTTTTCTGCTTCACAAGATAAGCCACGCCTGTTACACACACAGGAAACTGTTGAGGAAAATACTGCAAATGGCTCTGTTGTGCACATGGACCTTGCTGCACACGTCTTTTAGAAAAGCCCCAGTATACTTAGGTGTAACCCATTAGATGTGCTTTTGTGGTACCTCAACAAGTAGGAAGAATGAAAGTACACAGTGATCATAGTTCATGGTGCTGTACACGATTTATTCCACATGGGCATAACCATGAGAAATCTAGAAGATTAACAGATATAGCAGTATTATTTAATTTCCGTCTCATCCTTCGATCCCCAAAGGAAACCCCCCCCAAAGCAGTTCACAGAAATGTAAGTACAATCAAAACAGTCAACCTGATTTAAATATGCATATTATGTGACTAACGCTATTGTTTATTGTCAGATTGCTTGGGTTTGCTACAGCTATAGCACATTTTGGATACTAGTCCTGAGCTTCCAGTTTCCAAAGCTCTTATCTTTAGGTATCGGTCGTGAGCCTGAGGACTGATACATCACTGTTTCTTTTGATTTATAAGCACCTGCTATAATATAGGTGACTTAATAATAAATCACATTTACTGGTTGCAAGGAAACACGGTTCCAGCCACAACTCACTCTGGAATAGCCTTGTGATATATATCAGGGCTACTCTGGCAAAACAAGCTTCAGAAAAACCAGGCCTTGTTTTTCTTCCATTCTAGTTTAATAGCTAGAACAGATGAGCAGAAGCCCACGTGATGTATTTTTTCCCAGGGAGAAGTCTGCATACAGATGTGGAGCAGGGATAGTTTGAGGGCAGGATGACTGTTTATTCAGATGAAAGAAAGGCAACATGTACAGTGGTGAAAGGACGAGTTACAAAAAGAAAGCTGCAAAGAAAAGAATAAGCTCTACTGGCTCTGGATGTTTTTCTGTCTCTAGCAGTAGCAAAGCTGTACAAATATCTTTTAAAAAATAATTGTGCACAAGATAAATAACTAATTTACACTGTACACGCCTTCATTTTGTATAAACATATCAACACTTTCACTTTGTATGCACACTGCATTTTTAGCTTATAATATTTAAATACATACAGTATTATGCCTCTCAGTTAAGGTGCAATTTATCAAAATGTATGCTAGATGTGATTTTGTTGGTTTGTTTCAGTTGTCTTTGGCACATATCCTGGCTTATTTACTGAATACAAAAGTGTAAGACCGAGTTTGTCTAATGCTACAGAATTTTTTATTTTTCTTGATAGCAATTAAGTGCATATTTTTTGGTTTAACACAAGCTTATTTACAAAAAAAGAAAAGAAAAGGTATTCTCTCTTAATTTTAGTCTGTGTTTCAAGTCAGGTGGCCAACAAGTCATGTGCAATCGAAACAGTTTATACTTTGCAATAATTTTCATTGCAGGAAAAAGTGCACCATTAAAATACCTGGTGTAAGTATTAGATAAAATGTTTAACATTATGGAATGGTTTGATAAAAAAGCCACACCCATGTAGCCGATATGAAAATATGTCTCCGTTATGCTACGAACACTTGTAAAATGCTAATATTTGTTCTTCACCATTCGAGGGCTTCTTTAAAGTTTGGGCTTTTATTGTCGTGAGGCCTATCATATTGGCCACTGCAAGCTTTCAGATTAAATTATAAAATGAAAGTAAGAAGCAGGAAATTGACACTAAGCTAACCACTAGCAATTATTCAGTGGGTATATTCTTGAAAGCATAAAATGTCGACAAGCTATGTCATGAACAGCTATGCGGTTTATTTTTATCTGTTTTCCCTGGAGCTGATAAATACTGGTAGCTCTGAAGTTACTTCTTTCCACTTCCAAAAGAGGACTAATAAATGATGAAAGCTAAATTATGAGAGTTTCAAATTACAGCAAAGCTGTTATGATTGACTTAGCATTTGAAGTCCAGATATGCTCTTGCTATAAATTATGGTGTAAAAGAAAACATGAAAATGAAAGCTCTTTTGTCGTAATTTCCAATTTCCATACTATATAGTTTATTAAAAAAAAAATATACACATACTTTTTAAAAGTTCACACGTACTGAAGGACCAGTCCCATCTCCTTTCTCTAACAGTTAATTAGCTACCAGAATGAACATTTGGCACAGTGCTGATTTGCAGAGAAATGTCAGAAATGGAATTTCAAATAAGAATTCCTTTTACAGTTATTTTTAAAAGAAGAGGCTTCCTTTTTGAAAAACAAAAAGGAATTTCATGTGCAGAGTAGAGGAATGGGAACGCCGCACTATGCTTCAGATATAAACCATATCCTTTGGTTTATTATCCCAACTTATCAGCATGACCGTTGCAAGCAGATACCTAGAATTCTCAAGAGATGGCTCTTTAAAAGAAAATACGTATTTGTGCAACTGGGACCAATCTGCCCACAATGATCAGATGTTTCAAAAACAAAGAGCTGAGGAAAATCTGGAGCCTCTGTTTCAAAGCAACACACTTATCCTTTCGGTTTGCTAAATGATTTCATGCATGGTGATGTTCTTCAGAGTGCCGACACAGGTAAGACCGTGGCCTGTTTCAGTGTAGGGCCTCAGCTGTGTAGGGTTCCCTGATGTTGTGTATTTGTCAGGGAACATATCTATGCTGAGAATATACCTATCACTGAGGCTCCTGAAGAAATCAACACAACATGTTGGCCATCCCGTTGTCAAATGGCCACATTCTCAGCTGTGGGCCAAATTTAAATCTCTTTATAGCCTGCACAAGAAAAGGAGCAGAACAACTGTGCTCTCTCTGTTGTGGCAGATCTGAGAAGGGGAGTTTTGTGAGACAGGATGTGTGTCTTCCTGTTTGCCTGTATGAATATAGGCAAAGAAGAAAAAATACAGCATGTGGGGTCTGAAGTGAGAGGGGCCCAGAATATGGCTCAACATAGGGCCTTCCCATGTCCTTTAATCCCGTGTGGCTCCCTTGTCAGTCAATTTCATTCAGAACTGTGATGTCTGGGTGAATGATATGGTGTCTGATTTATCAATAGCAAAAGCTCCATTCACATAAGATTTCTTGGCCTCTGTTTCCTCACTGTCATCCTTCGTTGCTTTGTCCAGGGCAAAAGGGTTCACTATGTTGACTTCAGCACCAACGTCCATAAGTTCCAGCTCCTTTTGCGAGAGCTTCTCCACAATTCCAGCGCCAAAGGCATCACCGAGGACATTCACCATTGTTCTGAATCTATCCCTATGGAATAAACATTTTGGGTCAGTCTGGGCAAGTTGACTGGGTCCAATCTACTTTTACAAAGGCAAAAGCTATACTGCTTCTGCAAAGTGTTTCAGTCCACAAGGCTGATATTGTCATGAATGGCACAGAACCAGAACTCAAACAAAATGTGGGAAAGATCACTTTCGAAAGCTCAGTTAAAAAAAAAAAGAACTTTAAGCTCTATGGAATGAATTTTAACATTTGTGTTTCAAAAATTCAACGTGAACTTTAAATTCAGAGTGAACTGAGTTTTCAAGTGGACCCCAGCAATTGGAAATTTTTGCTTGTATTTATGCTTTCATGTAAATATGCAAACTGGATCCTGAAACCAAGTTTCTTTTCCCCCTTTTAAAAATTAAATTAATAGGGCACTTGTTCTGCTAGCACAAGGATTTCTGTTTGTGCAATGGAACTTCCCAACTTCCTCTGTCTGCACACATCACACACACCCCAAAATCTGCTCTGAAGGGTTTGGGGAAACCCCTCTATGCTCAGGGAATGCATAGGGAAAGGAGAGGGGGGGGGCAAGTTTCGTTGCACAGCTGAAAGTCCTAGTGTTGAATACTGCCCAGAGTTCTATACAAATTTGATCTCTGCTCTAAGCATATTCTGTAACCACACTAGCCTTTTGGGGGACTGCAGACTGGCATTGCTTAATGAGTGTCTTGATTCCATATACCCTCTACCAACTAGATAATGCCGCTGTTGCCAACCTGCATCAAAAATGAGATACATGGCAGAGGCAGTGGGAGACTGTGTGCAGTGGCATAGCGGGGTGGGTGGGCACCAGGGCAGGGGTGCAAAATTGCTAGGGGGTGCAAAATTTCAACACCCAGTGCTGCCTCCATACAGCTGCGAACTTCTGTCACTGGGCTTCATGTGAACCAGGAAGTGACCTCTCCAGACAAGGGAATGGCTTTTCCTTTCTTATCTCTGTGGCTGCAATCTCCTGGGTGACATGGACACCATTACACAGTTGAATGCGCATGTGTACTCTGCCGTTTCCCTCCCTCCCACCCACTCCACGCAGCTCCAGGTGCTAGCAACCCATGCTATGTAACTGATTGTGTGCCACACTTAGACAGAAACACACTTAGACAGAAACAGGGGGCCAATGGGCTTGGCTATGGCTTAGAATCAAGTCTATGCTCTGACTGCTTCTTCAGCATAGCCTGGTTCTGAAGACAACAGACAAAATCGCCTTGAGGCACTTGAGACAGGGGTTACATTGGAACGGCAGTGCACAATTTACTTACTTACAAACACCACATTCTACAACTGGTTAAACAGCCCATTGAACTCTGTAGAACCAATCTCTGAGTAGGCAAAAATGCACTGTTAGTGTTAATTTCCTTCTCCAAGGATTCAGGCCTGGAACATTATTGGGAGTTCCTTTTTTTAAAAAAAATGTGCTTTTTTTGGTCCAAAATCATATTAGGCAGTTAGGAGCAAAATTCCCTCTGGCAACCATGGACACACAACCTTGCATATAATCTAAATGACTGCTAATGAGTTACTTCCTGGAAGGACAAAGATGATACATCTGAGGTAATAAGTAAAAGACTGATAATCAACGTGGCACCCCGGGGGCAACCAATCTGCAGAAGTGCTAAGTGGCCTGGCACATAGTCTGGTGCAATGTGCTTCCTGCAAAAAGAATTCGGTGTTCTAAAAATAAATGCAACAGATAAGATTGCAAGTGTATGCCAGAAGGCAATTGTCATGGCAATGGATTCATTTACTAGCACACGGTATGTGTCTGTCGTTGCAAAGAAAAGGTATACAATTGGCTGCCTTGGGGCTTTGAAACCAAATGATTAGCTGGGTTCTTGTTAATATTGTTAACTGAGTGTCAAGGAAAACTTGACTGTGAAATATCCAAACTTGTGCCAACAAAAAGACCAATCATTTAGAAATAAACTGATTAACACAATGAAACAAAACGGGAACATGATTCAACTATAAAGTAATACTTGAAAATATATATTTTACCCGAAACTGACCCATTTGCTATCTCATTTTCTAGTTCGTACTCTAAAGCTCTCACAAATCAAACAGTAGCACAGACGTACTCCAAATAAATTCCCGATGTTCCTGAACTGTGTATTTTCATAATGATCAGAAATGAACTGTAAGTTGGCTCAGTAAAGATTTTAATGTGACATATAAATGAAGAGTCGGACACGACTAAACAACAACAACAACAATAAATGAATGCTACAGGAATTCAGTAGCAAACCATCCAACTAAGAAAATAATATTGATTTGGGTGGAGAATACCTGTGGGTAGATGCTGTTCTGATTTTAGGATAGTTTGCAGAGGGGTTAACATGCTAGTCTGTTGTCTGGACCTTAAGGACTAACAAAGCTTTCAGGGGCCACTACAGTCCACTTCAACAGATGTGTTAAATGTATGGATGTATGACATATATGGACATGGACCCCACCCTTTTAGCAGACCCAGATGCCAACTCTGTGCCCATGTCTACTCCAGCAACCCTACTGCAGAACCTAATTAACTTTTTGTGACCCATCAGGGGGTTATTTGTCTTCTCATCTTTCAATGTGATATATGCCAGCACCTTCCAGCAATGGCCTTTTACATGCTACATAGAACAAAACAGGCCATTCTCCATGCCAAATACTAAATGAATGCATATGTGATGTCAGAAACAGCAATATATATAAACCCACTGGGGAAACTTTTTATCCTCTTGGGGCACTTTGTTACTGACCTTATGGTACCCAAACTTGAATAAAAGAACTTCAAACAGAGACTGCAATGGGAAGCTACTGTATTCGCCAAGAGGTTCAAAGCTATTACTTGTGGACCGAATTGGGGCAGTGGGTTTTCAGTCATTAGGAAGCAGCATATATATGATACAAAAATCACAAGAGTGGCTGAATTCTCTTCCTACTGTCAAGTATGTGTTCAATTTCACATTTATTAGTGATATACCTAGACCAGGAATGGGCAACCTGAAACCAGAGACTGCTGAACTCCAGAGACTGCTGAACTCCGATTCCCATCATCAGCCCCTGTCAAGATAGCCCAGTGATGGCCAAAGTTGGCCCCTCCAGCTGTTTTTGGACAACAAGTCCCATCATCCCTAGCTAACAGGACCAGTGGTCAGGGATGATGGGAATTGTAGTCCCAAAGCAGCTGGAGGGCCAAGTTTGGCCACCATTGACCTAGCCCAAGATCAGGGATGGTGGAAGTTGTGGCTCCACCACAGGTTCCTCACCCTTTCTCTACGTTTTCAAATTTGTTCAACTTTGAACCTTCTAAACCACACACTGGGTGGACGGATGAGTAATCCCCCCCAGCAGGGCTGCGATCTGTATGTCACATGTTTTGATACAAATAATAAGATGTACAGCAGATCTGCTCTCAAGTTAATGGTCTAGCACATACTACGCTGTCAGGTTACCCTATGTTTTATTATGGATACAGTGGTACCTCAGGTTACAGACGCTTCAGGTTATAGACTCCGCTAACCCAGAAATAGTACCTCGGATTAAGAACTTTGCTTCAGGACGAGAACAGAAATCGCGCGGTGACAGCGTGGCGGCAGTAGGAGGCCCCATTAGCTAAAGTGGTGCTTCCGGTTAAGAACAGTTTCAGGTTAAGAACGGACCTCCAGAACGAATTAAGTTCTAAACCCGAGGTACCACTGTACCTGCATTACTGAGGACACAGGATCGAGAGACATTCATGGTTAGACACTTACAGAAGCCAATCCACTGCTATTATGAGGGTAACATCTTCAGCAGGCAGTCCGACGGCACTCAGGACAATCACCATGGTAACTAGTCCAGCCTGGGGCACACCTGCAGCTCCGATGCTGGCTGCTGTTGCTGTGACACTACATCCCAAACCAAGAAAAGGCCATCAGATATGTTTCTGCTTCATTCAGTCTTGTGCAGTTATGGAAACACTTCTTGAAGTTTTTAAACCAGAGTTGTTATTTAAAAAAATATTCCCTACCTTTCTAAAAAAAGTTGACTTTATGGGAAACTCCAACTGCTGGATGATTGTAAATTGAAGAAATAATCTAAAGGGATTTCTAAGGGATATACCAGTTGAGGTTTTTTTTTTTAAAATTGATCTGTGTCTTTTCTTGCATCATAGAACACTGCAGCCATTTTAGGTTTTAGTAGCAGTGGTGTCAAGAGGGAGGATATTTTAGCTGTCTTGGAGAAGGTGGGACAACATTCACAACAAATTCTGCTGTTTGATATATTAAGATTAAATGGTTTTAAAACAGTGCATTTTATACTGCTATGAGGTTGGTTTTTTTTTTTGGGGGGGGTGCTCTAAATCTCCTCTAAATTCTTGGTTCTAAAAGTTAGAATTAATCCATGCTTGGAGGGCTAAACTGAAAATCACAACAAAGTCAGCAGTTACATTGCTTGGAAAAGAAGAACTGAAAAGCATGCAAGAGCTTTTTCTTACCTAATGGTCACTATTTGGCCAATATCTAGTTCTAAGTCATTAAGTTGTGAAATAAAAACAGCAGCCACTGCTTCATAAAGGGCGGTACCATCCATGTTGATTGTAGCGCCTACCGGTAAAACAAATCGGGTAATTCTCTTGTCAACATGGTTTTTTTCTTCTGCACAGCGAAAGGTGACAGGTAAAGTGGCTGAACTGCATCACACACATTTGGGGAGGGAAATAAAGAAAATAAAGAAAAGACTTTAAGAAGCATAGTAGTAAAATGCCAATGTGCATGGCTATTAACCTGGCATGAGAACAACTTATGGGGCTACTGGAAATTAAGATGTAGACGTGGCAAAACAGAGGGCAGCTTTAATCATTTCTAAATTCATTTCTATTAATTCCAAGAGGATTCGATATGAAGAGAAGATTTTTTTTCTTCTTCAAAATTATCCTTACCTTGAGGAAATCATGAGTGCTGTCAAAAGTGCTTGAGCCATCCCCATGGCAAATTTATACGGGTTTTTCCGGACTATTATTAAGTACATAAGCGGCAGAATCACAATACTATGAATTGCAAGCCTGGGGGGAAAAAGAGGGAGGGGAAATCATAGAATCACAGAACTGTAAAGTTGGAAGGATCCCACCTAGTCCAGCCCACTTGCAATGCAGAAATCACAGCTCAATTTTTGAAATTTAGTCCTGTTTTTAAAACTGTTCAAATTAATATGAAAGCCACTTCCGCCTTAAGGAGGAGGTGGGGTTGCAGGCTCTCATGGCCCCTCCACTTGCACAGCGGGAGGTGAGTCCCACTGAGTTATTGTCCTTCATTGTGGCCCATCAAGCTTTTCTGTTCATATTGGCAATAGATCCCTAGACGTTCAGGCAACAGGTGACTCTCCCTTTCCCCACACACCCAGAGATACATGCAAAACAGCGCCCATTATGGCCCTGATCCCAAGGTGCTGCTTCCTAACATGCATGCATACTTCCTCCTGGTACCCCCCCCTTTTTTACCTTTCCGATATTACCTGACAATAAAGCATTAGGGAAGTGCTGTCAACGGATTCCAAAACCTACCAGAAGCATAGCAAGCCAGCCAAGCTATGGCAGGTTTTGACTTGGAAAATTGCCCCCACAATATCTCATATATGTGACATACGTGTATATTTTGTTTGATATTGTTATATATTTGATGTATGATCTACTCATATGCATCAAGGTGCGACATATTGGGAAATTGTGTACACTTGAAAACGCTGGCAGCATTAAGGTAAATTCAACAGTGTAAATAAGTTTTGATGGGTGTAATAATGGAATACTGAATGGTTTATTTCAGGGGTCAGCAAACTTTTTCAGCAGGGGGCCAGTTTGCTGTCCCTCATACCTTGTGGGGGGCCAGACTATATTTTTTTGGGGAGAAATGACGAATTCCTATGCCCCACAAATAACCCAGAGATGCATTTTAAATAAAAGCACACATTCTACTCATGTAAAAACACCAGGCAGGCCTCACAAAAACCCCAGAGATGCATTTTAAATAAAAGGACACATTCTACTCATGTAAAAACATGCTGACTCTGGGACCATCCACGGGCCAGATTTAGAGGGCAATTGGGCCGGATCCGGCCCCCGGGCCTTAGTTTGCCTATCCATGGTTTAGTTTATGTAAAATATGCGGGGATTTATGTTATGCAAAATGAACCCAAGGAAAGAGAAAATGGAAGTCACTGATACTTTAAGGTTGTTTAAATGAATATTCTAAAATGTAAAACAGAAAATTTTATAAAAATTATGGGGGGAGGGGAGAATTCAACTCTCACATTGGCCACCATACTCCTTAGGTGACCACATAAACGAGTTCCATTTATATGCACATAACTCAGCTTGGAACCCTGTGCCTCCCCTCCCCCGCCTCATGTGCCCCCCCCCCCCATTATATTGCCTGGGAGCTGACAATTGAAATAAAAATAGTGTGTTTCTAATTCAATGTCGTTCTGAAGCACAGTGAAATTAGAATGTCTATAAAACGAATGTCCTCTCATACCCAGTTACATAAGAAACCGATCTATTGTATATAAATTAAAAATGAAAAGTAAATCAATACATTTTTATCAGGGTTCAAGGAATAACATACCCACTTAGAACAGTAGCCATGTAAAGACCCAGTTTGCGAAAAATCTCCCAGTCTTCAACTTCTATTATCTTTCCAGCAATCAAAAAAATAATACCCAACGGCATATACCTGGAATGCACAAAACGTCATAAAAAGTATTCTATGATCACTGTTATTTCATTGAGCTCGCTATAAAAACACGCTAAACAACAAATTTGTTCAACTTTTTTTTTCATGCATTTGACAATGAACAGAAAGCAAGTGGCTGAAATTACCGTATTTGCTTCTCAAGTTGTATTTATGAACCATTACATAGTTTTCGGTGTTGTAAAAAAAGACATTAGCATGACTGGTACATTTTATGAACACCTTCATAATTTGAGCTATTATGCAAAACATGAAGTCATAGAAACATAGTGTTGGAAGGGACCCAAAGGTCATCTAGTCCAACCCTCTGCATTGCAGGAATCTCAGCTAAATTATCCACGAGTCAATCAACATTGGACAGCTAAGAAAGGCAGTACTGCATTGTGTAGCTGGAATGCCTTTGCAAAACAAAATAAAAGCCCCTTTATAGAAGTGATCTTTCTTTCTTTCTTTCTTTCTTTCTTTCTTTCTTTCTTTCTTTCTTTCTTTCTTTCTTTCTAAAAGAAATTTAATTCTAGACTGCTTCTAGATGCACTCCTAAGGGAGTGCATTTTCTCAACTGTACTCCATTGCTTTTTTGAAAAATAATAATTTTTAATTTTGCAAATTGCAATAGAATGCAGAACAAAAATAACAGAAGAAACAGTTACAGGTTTCACATGTGTCGTTGTTACAGTATAGGGTTGGGAGGAAGTGGTAAACACTGAAATCAGGTAAGCAATAATTAAAGCAGCTATTCACTATTATAGCCCATCCAAAAACCATCATTGGTAAGGTTACCATGATAAGGTTACCAGATTTTTTTCAATAAATCCAGGGACACGTGTCAATTTCAATGGATTTTGTATGGGGACTGATTTGTAAATCTGGGGACTGTCCCCGGGAAATGGGGGCGTCTGGTAACCTTAGAAGCTCTGAAGAGATGTATTTTTGAAAGTTAGGAGCAGAAACCATGCTTTGTCAGAGTTTTGGCAACAAGGGTTCAATTATACGAATACCAAAAATGCCGTCCCCAACAGTCAGCCATACCGTAACTTTAATAGCTGAATAAATAGTCTCTTTTTGGGGAGGGGGAAGAGGAAAAGCAAGAGAGGTGGGGAGGGAGAAAGAGCTTTCACAGCCAAATGCATAATATTTTAAAACTCAAGGAATAAACCTGTTAATCACGTCGACTTTCTGAAAGAAGTTTTACGTAAATTACTTTTTTATTATCATCCTGAATTCAGTAACAAAACTTACGGGCAAGATATCATTCTACTTACCACATTATTATCTGAACTATATACATTGTGGCATCGTTCAGTGCATTGAAGAAGTCCATCAGCACTTTCCCCTTTTCTCCCATTTTCCCAATAACAATTCCGAAGACAAGGCAAAAGACAATCAGGCCAAGAACGTTAATACCATCAGAATACAAACCCACTATTTTGTATTCCTTGGTTATATTCTGCAGATTGAGAGTGAAGGAGAAAAGTTACCAATCAGCAACAATGCCAAGAGGCTGGTATTGATGAACTGGGAGAATAAAGATACAATTCCCTTTAATAAATGGATCAACAATATGATAACACTTGCAATTTATGGACACTTGCAATTTATGGTTGGATGAATATGACAATACAGTCGTACCTTGGAAGTCGAACAGCCTAGTTCTTGAACGTTTTGGCTCCGAACATCGCAAACCCGGAAGTGACTGTTCTGATTTATGAACTATTTTTGGAAGCCGAACGTCCGACGGGGCTTCCAATTGGCTGCAGGAGCTTCCTGCAACCAATCAGAAGCTGCACTTTGGTTTTCGAACGTTTTGGAAGTCGAACGGACTTCCGGAATGGATTCCATTCGACTTCCAAGGCACGGCTGTATTTGGAATGAGTCTAGACAAAATGTAGTGAGCTATTAATATTCCCATATGTATTAGGATAATAATATCAGATTTATAAAAGAATGTATGGGTTCGGGTATTTTTCATATATATTCGTATATTGTGGGTTTCCCCCCTACATATTTTTGTGCCTTTTTAGTTCTCTTTTTCTTTGCATCACTTAATTTCTTTAAACTGAAATCTTTTCAATAAAATATTAATACCAACAACGCATTTTGTTGATGCAAAACTTAAGCAGCTTTCTCATTCAGGAAACTCTAGAAACTTAAGCCTGTTTGGTGTTTATTGGTTAGTAAAGGTAAGAGACCCCTGACCATTAGGTCCAGTCATGGCCGACTCTGGGGTTGTGACGCTCATCTCACTTTATTGGCTGAGAGAGCTGGCGTACAGCTTCCGGGTCATGTGGCCAGCATGACTAAGCTGCTTCTGGCGAACCAGAGCAGTGCACGGAAATTCCATTTACCTTCCCGCCAGAGCGGTACCTATTTATCTACTTGCACTTTGATGTGCTAGGTTGGCAGGAGCAGGGACCGAACAGCGGGAGCTCACCCCGTCATGGGGATTTGAACTGCCGACCTTCTGATCTGCAAGTCCTAGGCTCTGGGGTTTAACCCACAGCGCCACCTGCGTCCCATTTATTGATTAGTTTGCTACTTTCTTCATTGGGTTATAGCAGGCATAGGCAACCTTCGGCCCTCCAGATGTTTTGGACTACAATTCCCATCATCCCTGACCACTGGTCCTGTTAGCTAGGGATCATGTCTATGCCTGGGTTATAGTTTTGAAAGTATTGGTTTGTGTAGTGCTACTAAATGGCTGCATGTGGAGCCTCTGGAGAACAAATTATCTTAAAGGATTTGACCACAAGCTTGGGTCTTTTAACAGTGTGGTCCAGTAGATCCTTTTGAATTCTTGTTATTAATTATCACATTTACAAGCAGAATTTCACTACCCTAACCCTTTCTTCATAATTTCAATAGTTGCGGTGCAATACACCAAGCAGAAGTAATCATACCTTTGAAATCTCTGTTGGCAGTACAGTCGAGAGTGGGTCTGGTGTAGGAATAGTAGCATTTTTGTCTACTTCCGTTGTGATCATTATTTCTACACGCTTGGTCTTGTACTGAAAGTTAAGAAAACATACATTACATTCTTAGGATATAATGGATTGACAAGGAAACTATTTTTTAAACTTCTTTTCAGGGTGGAAGGTGTTTAGTAAGGCCTAGAATGCTGATACATAAGATTTATGGTTTCAACATGTCAACAACGGCTGACATGCAGATGCATTATAATGTGTACATAGATAGAAATACCTAATATGATATTAGAAAATCATCATGAAGGGTTATGTTAGAACAAGAGCCAACATTGTATGGAATAAATGGTTTGGTTTTCTTTATATATACTGTACGGAAGTTAGCAAAAGGACAACGAAAATGGATTTTACGCTCTCTAATGGTAGCCAAGAGGCTGATATTGATGAACTGGAAGAGTTAAAGATATGATCTCCTTTAATCAGTGGATGGATAATATGATAGCACTTGCAACCGGCGAACGGACTGCTTACAGACATAGACTCTGCTTGGATAAATACGACAATATTTGGAACGAATTTATACAAAATGCAGCAGACTATTAATATTTCTATCAGTATTAAGATAACAATATCAAATTTATAAAAGCATGTATGTGTTAGGGTACTTTTTGTATATCTGCATATAGTTTTTCCGCCTTTACGCAGTTCTGTGTTTTGTTCTTTTTCCTTTCTCATTCTTTTTGTATCTTCTGCATTATATCTGAATTTTTTTCAATAAAATATCTATATAATAATAATAATAATAAGTTTGTTTGATGAAGTATTTGTTTAATGCAGGCTTTCCGAACTTGGGTCTCCACCTCTTTTTTTTGGACTACAGTTCCCATCATCCCTGACCACTGGTCCTGCTAGCTAGGGATGATGGGAGTTGTAGTCCTAAAACAGCTGGAGACCAAAGTTTGGGAAACTCTGGTTTCATGTTTCCCTTTTTGGGTTCATTGTATTTCACAAGGCTAGTTGCCTGTGTGAAACAGAGCACAGGCAACTCCCCATTTACACAGGGGTTGTGTTCTGAGGCACCGTACGCATTGGCGGGACACCCACAAGCCTGTGTGCCAAAAAAACCAGCAGTGGTTGTGAGGATGATGATTGCGAGCAAATGGGGAGTTGCCTGTGTAAATAACGACGACAAAGCACTGGTTGGCAGGGTGGTGCTGCTCACCTGGCTCCCTGACCCTGAGTATCCCTGCTGCTTAGAGACAGAGGCAGAAGGGCAAGGTGCAGGAAGCTCAGCAAAGCCAATCTGATGCTCCTGTGCTGAGCTCCTCGCTCGATGCTCCTCCCCGTCCACCTCTTGGTAATCAGCAGCAACGCTTGCTGTTGGGAAGCCCTGCCTGTCCTGCCAACTGCTGTTGTGTAAGACGATAAATGTGAGACTGTTCCAGAAAACTTTGCCAAGAGTGTTGGGAGAGGGGCAGTTAAAAGAACACAACATCCTCTCCGAACAGCCACACCTGAGCCAGGGTCATGTCCTCGTGTTGGTTTATTTCTACATTCCTTATTCCTTCTACCTAACGCTTCTTCTCCTTCACTGTAAGTGCATTAATCCAGAATTGCAAGCAATCAGAGAACCATAAAATTCCCTCTCATTCCTCACTTTCTTTTTGTGAGCTGTAAAGACGACGCCTTGCGGGCCAATCCCAGTGCTGAGGAAGTTGCAGCCACGAAATATTTCTGCACCACTAGAAAAAGGGAACCACTTGATCTATGAAGGCCTTTGGTTTTGTATCTTAATGTTGCCCTGGAATGCATGCTTTATATGTTGCTTTGGTTCTGAAAATTGTTGTCTAAAGCACTAGTAATTCGAAAGGAAAGTGAATTTTTGGAGACCCTAATTTTTCCTTGATGTTTTCATTAGGGTTGTTGTTTTTTGCACCCAAAATATCACAGTATCCTACAGTATTAGCACCACAATGTTGTTTTATGGAGGTGGAGAAATAAATGCAGAGTAAGGTAAAGGTAAAGAGACCCCTGACCATTAGGTCTAGTTGTGGCCAACTCTGGGGTTGCGGCGCTCATCTCGCTTTACTGGCTGAGGGAGCCGATGTACAGCTTCCGGGTCGTGTGGCCAGCATGACTAAGCCACTTCCGGCGAACCAGAGCAGTGCACGGAAACGCCGTTTACCTTCCCGCCAGAGCGGTACCTATTTATCTACGCGCACTTTGATGTGCTTTCGAACTGCTAGGCTCACTCCGTCGCAGGGATTCGAACTGCCAACCTTCTCATCGGCAAGTCCTAGGCTCTGTGGTTTAACCCACTGTGCCACCCAGAGAAAGGGTTAGTAAATACCAGAATAGGGGTTAGTAAATACCAAGATTGAACTTACCTGTTGGAAACAGGCCTGCACAAGGTTTTCTGGGAACATATTCCTGCAGAAGGATTTTAAGATCCTTTAATGATATCGCAATGTAACAATACAAAGTATATTCAAGAAGCAATAGGGAATGCTGGTGATAATGTTTCTCTCCCTCTCTCCACATATCCCAGGATATATTATATCAAGGCTCAAAGTTCTAGGAAGATCTGTTCAAGGTGAAACACTTCTGTAAGCCTTAAAGAGTCAACGTTTTAACAAATGGGTCCACAGGTGACTGGGATCTTTCTTTCATGCTATATTTGTCATTCAGTCGGGATGCAGTGCATGGGATACAGATACAGTGGTGCCTCGCAAGACGAAAAGAATCCGTTCCGCGATTCTCTTCGTCTAGCGGTTTTTTCGTCTTGCGAAGCAAGCCCATTGACAGCTTAGCGGATTAGCGCTATTAGCGGCTTAGCGGCTTTTAGCGGCTTTTAGCGGCTTAGCGGCTTAGCGGATAAGCGGATAAGCGGCTTAGCGGCTTAGAAAAAGGGGGGGAAGGGAAAAAAAGTCGGAAAAACTCGCAAGACATTTCGTCTTGCGAAGCAAGCCCATAGGGAAATTCGTTTTGTGAAGCGCCTCCAAAATGGAAAACCCTTTCGTCTAGCAGGTTTTTCGTCTTGCGAGGCATTCGTCTTGCGGGGCACCACTGTATACAATCTTACTGGATTGACAGAGTAGGATAAAAATGTCCCACCCAGACTTTGTAACACTTTCTCCTCATTATGTTTCGTGATTATATCATTTTGTTTTGGCAGACAAATGGTTCCAAATACTGCATTGGGCAGGGGACACCTACCAGCTGAGTAAAGGGGGAAAAAAAGCTAGTATGAATTGCATACGCTACCCTCTGCTTTATCAAGAAAAGGAACTGCATCATTATGAACAAGTCTTTTATATTGGTCAGAATCCAGCATTGCATGAGCAGATTTCCACTTGGGCATCTGGACTTCAACATCTCTGCTTCTCCCCACAAAATATACTCCAGAGAAACCACAACACCTGGGGCAGGTGAATGAAACCACTCAGAGGGCTCCGCGGGAAGAAGAGGAATGTGAAGTCTCATTGTAAAAACAAAAGTTCATTCTGCTCGCTCATGGTCTACAGACAGCACTGAATACAATCTATTGCTTAAAAGTTCTACACTACAGTGGAAGCACGGGTTACGAATGTGATCCATGCAGGAGGCACGTTCGCAACCTGCAGCGCCGTGTCTGCGCAAACGCGGGTCGCGATTTGGCGCTTCCGCACATGCGCAAAGTGCAATTTAGTGCTTCTGCACATGAGCGAGCGGCAAAACCCGGAAGTAACCCATTCTGGTACTTCCGGGTTCGGCGTGGTGCGCAACCCGAAAACATGCAACTTGAAGCGTCTGTAACCCGAGGTATAACTGTACAAGCTTTTCCATCTCTCAGATACGTATTATTTGATAGCTTAAAATTCGAGACAGTGGCATTTATGGTGCAATCAATTTAGCAAGAGAACAGAATTTGAAAGCTCACCTAACCAAGTCTAACATAGCATCCACTGTGGAGACCTCAGGTGTACTGCCCATTCTGTCAATCTCCGCAGCATTCTGGGACACTCCTGGTTTGATAGCCACAACCAACACAACCCCTGTAATGGAGAAAAATAACATTCTGAACAGATGGAAATCTTGCACACAGCATTTCTTTAAACAATGTGTACAATGGCTGCTTCCAGAGCACAGCAAATGACAGGCCAGGATTATGTCAGCTGTAGAATGAGTGATTTTTCCTTTCAAGTTTGATGGAAAACTGAGTTCACTGTTACAGGATACAAAGTTGCCACAAGATCGTGTTAAGGAATGCAGTTTAATGGTTTAATTCCTTTAGTGAGGAAACAGCTGACTCATTTCTGAGCTTCTGTGGCACACACAACAGAGAGTAAGCTTTATAGGAGGTGAAAGGGTAAACACACAACCCACCAAGTCATTCAGCCTATTGATGAACCAAGGCAGCTCATGGACACAGGGGCCAAAGTTGCACATTCACAATAAGCGAAATGATGGTTTATGTGAATGTGCTGGATCCTAAGGAGGAGATTGAAGCTGCTTTGCTCCTGCCTGGTCCTTGTTTGCTCAGTAATAATAATAATAATAATAAAAGTAATAATAATTTATTATTTATATCCCGCCCATCTGGCTGGGTTTCCCTAGCCACTCTGGACAGCTTCCAGCAAAATATTAAAATACAAGAATTCATCAAATATTAAAAGCTTCCCTAAACAGTACAGGTAACAGTACAGGTACAGGTAATCCCATGGTTAAGCATTATAATTGTTGTTAAGACATTCCTGTATGCCTATGAAATCACATATCTGGAATGTAGCATGGAGGGGGGAAAACATCCTACTCCATGAGAATGACTCTAGATGTAACAGTTTATCCAAACATGCTCTTTCTAAAAAATCTGGGTGAGGTGAAAAATGACTGTTTACTTCTGATGTGCATTTAAAACAAAAACAAAACGTCACTGTACAATGCAAATAAATTTAAGGATTATAAAGATTCTAGGATTACCTAGGATTACAGCTAAAGCTGTAGTGAAGAAGTAGTAAACAACTGCCCGCAAGCCAATCTTTCCAGAAATGCCGGAGTCCAAAGCAGCAACACCTGGGGATATTTGGAAAATAATGAGATTCTGGTTCATAAACATTTCTAAATAAATGTAGTTCATGTCTAGATCAGATCAGATCAGAAGAAACTTTATTTGCATCAGTCACTAGCCATAGCAACAAAATAAAATAAAATGTACTGAAGACAGAGGTGGAAACTTAACTATACAAAATACATTTTGGAGGTTTACATCAATAATGGATCTTATTCTAATTGCCCCTGCTAGAAACCTTGTAGTTTTCTGCTGCCACCTTGATCTGCTAGAAGAAAGGGCACAGTAGCAAGGGTGGAGTGACCTGGCATGGACAACCTCACTCCTCAAATCTTTTTATAAGGAGTGCAAGCCAGAAGAACATGGGCCACCAACTCAATACTGCCATCTCCACATGGCCGGTTCATGTCTACATTTCTGATATTTGCTTTACCTATTCTCCTTGAACTGTGGGTGACTTCCAATTAAGCTTTTCCACTTGCAGAAAAAGCTTTTGATACACACGAAGGGCCGTACGTAGTTCAGTGGCAAAACAGTCATTTCACATGCGGAGGGTCCCAATCCCGGGCATCTCAAGGTACGACTGGGAATGTGCCCTACCTGAAACCCTGGGGAGATGCTGACCGCCCATGGAGACAATAGTGAGCTAAATGCACTAATCATGGTTTGATTTGGTATAAGATGACTTCTTGTGTTGTTCATATGAAATGCCTACTGACATAGCAGGGTTAAGGGAACCTCCAAGACAGTGTGGAAGGGGCGCAGGGGGTTGCAGAAGGAAGGGGAAATTGGTTGAAACCACTTGTTAGTAGACACTTCTGTTCGATCAACCAGAATGGCAGCATTACCCTCTGTTTACAAAAGCTGTCAAGCAGATCCCTGGAATCTCACAGGCATGGCATCAAGGTGTTGGTTCTCATCTGTTGCCCCACCTTCAGATTGGTTAATCAAAGATATACCGCATTTACTCGAGTCTAATGTGCCATTTGGGACGCGGGTGGCGCTGTGGGTTAAACCACAGAGTCTAGGACTTGCTGATTGGAGCTATAGCTTTCAAATTACTGGGCAAGCATGCTTAAGCAGAACCAAGTGAAGGACAGAGAAAATACCACAAAAGGAGAGAGTGCAACAGTCGCAAAAGAAATGAAATTAAAAGAAAGAGACAGTAGGAGCAACATAAGAACCGTTGTAAAGGTTCAGCATTCTCATAAAATCCTCCATCATTTCCATGAAGAAGGATTTGTGAATCACAGACTTATATTATGGTCAAGGAGACACTTATTGTTCTAAAAAAACCCAAAACCTCCCTCTTCCACTTAATAATTCTGTTAAGAAATGTTCCTGGAACAGAAGTGAAGAAGGAAGTACTTCTGTCTATTTGTCAATGCTAAGAAATTTCATTGCTCAGCAACACAGATAAAACTTCTTAAAAAACAAAACACAATCAAGCAAACCTTGGGACAGTGTTCAAATTTCACAAGGTTTTCCAGTTAGGGAAAAACTGCAACAAGCTCAATTTAATAAGCAAGGTCTGCATTACATACCAATCACATAGTTAAGATCTTTTGCTAAAAAATTTCCCAGCATTTCAGTGGTTTTCAGAGAGATAAGATTCTGAAGACCTATTCCTATGGACAAATAACTGAAGGACAGAGGATCGATCTCTTTCCTAGCTCCATTGCAAGGAGATCTTATCACTTGATCATGTTGGCACTAGGCACTCTGGCAGAGAAGCTGTGTTTGAATTGCTGGGCCAGTGCTTTCCTCACAGCCCTTCTTCTATGCAAAAGGACAAATATGCAGTTACGGTAGGAGCTCCTCTACCTCCATTCTTCAGTGTCCTGGCTGGTTTGGTCCTACATCCCCTTAACTATAACCAGTACAAATTTGTATCACTCTCTTTTTAAAAAAATAATATATATATTTTTAATTTTAAAGAAGTTTTTATTATTAAAATAATTCAGCATTAATACACACTCATATTGCGAATATACAAGCATACAAACATACATTTCATACAATCCTTAAAAATGTTCAAACATACCTACACTCAATCCCACAGATAATTCCTTTTCCCATCACCATCCACCACCCCTCACCCCACCTTTGTGTTAGACTTCCAGTCTACTCCATTGCAATTTCTTTCCATTTCACCCCAGGTGTCACCACTGGGGTGTGTGTGACAAAATGCTGGGTGGCACTCACCATGGGGCCTGCAGTGCCCGAGCCACGTGTCTCTCCTGGGAGTGACACGGTGGCTTGAGCGCCCACAGGCTCCACTCTACCCTAAACGGTCCACCCACTACCTCCCCCTCAGCTGTAGGGCAGCTGAGTGGGAGGAGGCAGGCAGACTCCAGAGGCCCCATGGAGTGTCCTGCCCCGGCTGGCCCCACCTCGTGGGTGGGTGGCCCTGCCCCTGGTCGCAGGGCATAAGCGCAGCCCCAGGTGCCCGATTGGCTTGCTCCGCCGCTGTGGAGAGAATCCTGTCATTTCCTTGCACCCCAAGATCAACATAATTGCCCTGGTGCATCCGCCAGTATAGTGTGTTAATGGCTTATCCTGCACTGTTGCCAGAATTGTGACCGTGTCCCAGTACAAGGCTGTAGAGCTCTGTTCTATGTTCTTTATGGGGCGTTGCCTTGGCACACTGACTTCTACTGCCATGTGTCAGCATTTCAGTGTTTTAAAGGTAAAGGGACCCCTCACCATAAGGTCCATTCGTGGCCAACTCTGGGGTTGCGACGCTCATCTCGCTTTATTGGCCGAGGGAGCTGACATACAGCTTCCGGGTCATGTGGCCAGCATGACTAAGCCGCTTCTGGCGAACAAGAGCAGCGCAAGGAAAAGCCGGACTTAACACTTTGACGTGCTTTTGAACTGCTAGGTTGGCAGGAGCAGGGACCGAGCAACGGGAGCTGTTGCGGGGATTCGAACCGCCGACCTTCTGATTGGCAAGCCCTAGGCTCTGTGGTTTAACCCAAACTGCCACCCACGTCCCTTCAGTGTTTTAAAGGTCCCACTAAATTACTAAGATGTAGACCCAGAACCAGATTTCAATTGAGCAAGGCTTCCATTCTGAATGGTGTTGCGAGATAATAAGATATGTGTGCCTCTGCACATGTGCAAAGTTCCTTCTCTGCACAGAGTGACCAGCATTAGTCCCTCAAAACACCTGATATTAGGGAGAAGGTCAAAGGGTGTGCCTTTCAGGCAGGCTTGAACTCAAAGCAACTCTCTTTCAGAAATTAGCCACTGATGAAATCTGAAAGTCATCACTGAGTGTGAATCAGCAGTACTCCTCCTCCCTTTCTCAGAGCTTCTAGCAAGGCCCGAACAAGTCACCTAGCTATTAGAGGGAAACTGACAGAATCTATTTCTTCCTCCATTCCATTTAGCCCACACAATAAATTGGTCATTAAAGAGGATCAGCAAAAAAGCCTGGCCTGTTTTAACTGCCTGTGCCAACACTGCTCTATTTGATGATCAAACCATAAATCCTCTCTCTACAGTGATTGATTTCATACTGCATACTTGGCCAGTTCCCGAGGCAGACAATAGGTGCTTGTTGTGCTTGCATGAGATGTAGACTGCGGAGACAAAATACATGACCTCAAGCACACATGCCACGCTATTGAAGAGTGTGGTTACTACTTAACCAAGCGCCATCAAACATTAAAATGAGCTCTGCTCGAAGAGCACGTGCATTAAGAACTGATTCACACAACCACTTCGGTGTACAGTTCGGCAAAGCAGGTTGCTACGTATAATGTGGTTGTGCTTTGTGAACGTGTCAGCAGAATGATGTGGATGATCTGGAATTCAAAAGCAACCTGCACACAAACTAGGTTGCATGTGATGTGTAACTGATCAACTCACATAACCTAATATGAGGGGGGAATTCTAGTTTGCCTACATTACAGAACAATCACATTACCATCTCTTTGAAAACTGCATCACAACCACCTTGCAAATTTCAGACTAAGACAATCATTGTCTTCCCAGAAGATTGTGAGGATTTACACATGTCTTCTATGAATCACGACCCATTTCCTCCTTTAACTCTCATCTGATGACTATCAGGACAGGACGGAAACTTGACTTACTGAAGGATTTGTGAGGGCACCTGGCTTGATAGTAGTGCATATGAAAGGATCTAGAGGTCTTAGTGGACCACAAGCTTAACATGAGTAAACAGTGTGATGCAGCAACAAAAAAGAAAAGAAAAGAAAAGCTAATGCAATTCTAGACTGCATCAAGAGAAGTCTAGTGTCCAGATCAAGGGCCACCAAAACTAAAAAACTGAAGGAATGACCGCTGGATGTGGAGCACACTTCCATCCACAGACAAGCCACAGCTGTCTGAACATCATGCCCTCTATCTAACCTTTGGCTTTCTCAGTGGTCTGCCGTGCTCTGTCTGTGACCTTTGTCTCCTTCATTATACATTGTTCAAGGGGAAAATGAAGTGGTAGAAACAGGTGCCAAAATAACTTTGTACCTGCATTACCAACTCCTTCCTCATGCCCTTCACTTCACCCAACTCTACAGTTTTGTGATTCTATGATTGTTAAGTTCTGAATTAGAGGGACGCAGGTGGTGCTGTGGTCTAAACCACCGAGCCTCTTGGGCTTGCTGATCAGAAGGTTGGTGGTTCGAATCTGCGTGACGGGATGAGCTCCCGTTGCTCTGTCCCAGATCCTGCCAACCTAGCAGTTCGAAAGCATGCCAGTGCAAGTAGATAAATAGGTACAGCTGTGGCAGGAAGGTAAATGGTGTTTCCGTACACTCTGGCACTCGTCACAGTCCTCTGTGCGCCAGTAGCGGTTTAGTCATGCTGGCCACATGACCCAGAATGCTGTCTGCGGACAAATGCCGGCTCCCTCAGCCTGATGAAAGCAAGATGAGCGCCGCAACCTCATAGTCACCTTTGATTGGACTTAACCGTCCAGGGGTCCTTTTACCTTTCAGCTGTCCTAATTAGCTTGAAAAGATGAGTACTCCATTTAGCACCAGTCTTTGTCCTGCTTAGCAAACAATGCCCTTCATCACAGTCATCTCCTTCCACTTCACGCCAATGATCAGAACACTTTTCTTCCTTTCCTTGTGACATTTTTAATAATTCAGAATATGCAAACTTCTGCCTATTTACACATCCCCACAAAGACGTCTCAAATATCTCACACCGCAAAGCCACAGCTACTTTCTTGTAGAGGTATCTAGCAGGGTGCCCTGCAGATGTTGATGGACTGGACAACTGGAAATGGATACAATACAAGTCGGTTCCAACATCAAATTTGTAAGTAACATTATCTGTAAGAAGCACACTTATTCATGTATACAACTCTTCAGGTAAGCAAAAATTAACATGTCAGCAATTTCCAGCTTCTTAATTTCCCCACCTGAAGCCTAAGTAGTAAACCAGAAGTGTACATTACTGAGTTGTCATATTTTAAAATATTTACAAGTATCAATTAAAAGAAAAAAATCAAGCAAAACTTGGGATTTCTGTGAATAAAACATTTAAATCATGTTAAGTGCACCTTTATTAGGTACCTCCTCCATAAAAAAAAGTTTAAACACTTTTGGATGTTCACTTCATGTATAATTAATATGGCATACATTTTTGTTTTTGCTTTCTGAGCATGTAATCTGATGGTCCCTGGGAAGGAGTGTTGGGCCCATAGGATATATTGGATATCCCCTTCCAGCTTCAGAGAGTGAGATCCAGTACATTCATACCTTGGAAATCGAATGGAATCCGTTCCGGAAGTCCATTCAACTTCCAAAACGTTCGGAAACCAAAGCGCGGCTTCTGATTGGCTGCAGGAAGGTCCAAATCGGAAGCTGTGGAAGCCCCGTTGGACGTTCAGTTTCCAAAAATAGTTTGCAAACCGGGTTTTGTCACTTCCGGGTTCACAGTGTTTGGGAGCCAAAATGTTTGAGAACTAAGCTGTTCAAAAACCAAGGTATGACTGTACTCGATTTTCTCTTCCCACAGTTCTAATGCAGAACTTTAGCGTCATTAGGGACAAAAAGGGGACATGCCAGGGTACAGTTTGGGGTGTGTGCTGGTCATCACAAGGCGCTAGCATTTAGGATATGCTGTCGTGCCTTAACAGGATGGTTCTTTAAGCTTCCTGGGCGATTTACTTTCAGTTTATGCCTTCTGACTAAAGGTAAAGGGATCCCTGACCGTTAGGTCCAGTCGGGGCCGACTCTGGGGTTGTGGCGCTCATCTCACTTTATTGGCCAAGGGAGCTGGCGTACAGCTTCCGGGTCATGTGGCCAGCATGACTAAGCTGCTTTTGGCGAACCAAAGCAGTGCACGGAAACGCTGTTTACCTTCCTGCCGGAACGGTACCTATTTATCTACTTGCACTTTGACGTGCTTTCGTACTGCTAGGTTGGCAGGAGCAGGGACCGAGCAACAGGAGCCAACCCCGTCATGGGGATTTGAGCCGCCGACCTTCCGACTGGCAAGTCCTAGGCTCTGTGGTTTAACCCACAGCGCCACCTGCATCCCGGAGCTCTAAAATGTATTCACTTCTCAAAGGTTTGTTGTTATTCTGAAACAGCACAAGACATCTGCTTTCCACTTGGAAGGAAAACACTCCGAGTTCTTCCTTCCAGAAGCAAAACCAGAGTTTTGCTTGGTACATACAAGATAATAGCACTGGTGGCCAGGTGTGTCTCCTTTGAAGGGTATTTTATAACTGGGGACCCATGTCTGACAAGGTCCTCTCTCTGACCACCCCACCTCTGGCAGGGAGTTTACGTGAAGGAGGATCTCATAAGATGATTTTAGAGGATGGGCAAATTGATAGGGGATTAGGGACTCCTCCCCTCAACCCTGGCAATTCAATTTGGGAGGTTATTAGAGCATGGTTAGGCTATCCCTGTTGAGAACTCGTTGCAGTTGGTGAAGCAGCTGCATGTAACTGGCAAAAGACAAG
Source organism: Podarcis erhardii (assembly GCF_964252035.2). Lineage (NCBI taxonomy): Eukaryota > Metazoa > Chordata > Lepidosauria > Squamata > Lacertidae > Podarcis > Podarcis erhardii. The sequence goes on along the minus strand of NC_138515.1, from coordinate 16,146,390 downwards.
AGCCCTCAGGAGAAACCCTGAGCTGAGAACCTGCTCTACAGTTGTGTAAATTTCAAAGTTTGAGCTTCCTAAAACCTGTTAAGGCACAATAATCTAGAAATAGAAGGTGAAGGAAATGCTTTGATATTACAGCGAACCAGGCAGAGGGCCTTCTCAGTAGTGGCACCCGCCCTGTGGAATGCCCTCCCATCAGATGTCAAGGAGATAAACAACTATCTGACTTTTAGAAGACATCTGAAGGCAACCCTGTTTAGGGAAGTTTTTAATGTTTGATGTTTTATTGTGTTTTTAATATTCTGTTGGGAGCCGCCCAGGGTGGTTGGGGAAACCCAGCCAGATGGGCGAGGGATAAATAATAAATAATAAATAATTATTACATTATATTCTTAAAATAGCATCAGTGTAAGACTTGAGAAATGTTACATTTGAAAGTCGTGGAAGTAAAGTTTTAAATGCTTAATGCTATTTTTTAACCAAACAGATTTTATTTACAGAAATAAGAATATATATATATATATATATGGTCTTACCTGTTATCATACTTGATATAATTAATGGCAATATGATTAGCTTGAGCATCCTCATCAGAACTTCTCCCGGAAAGGCGAAGTAAAATTTATCCAGATTGGAGAGATTTCCATATTCCCTCACGGCCACACCCAATCCAATGCCTAAGAAGTAACAGTGAAATACAAAACCAGATTTAGTATTGGGGGGGGAGGAATGAAATCATGTTTTGAATATAATTTTAATCAACATAAAGCAAATTATGACAGTGCTGGAAATGTTTGTTCTTCAAAAGTACAGTGGTACCTCAGGTTATAAACGCTTTGGGTTACAAATGCTTTGGGATACCAACTCCGCTAACCCAGAAATAATACCTCGGGTTAAGAACTTTGCCCCAGGATGAGACCGGAAATCGTGTGGTGGTGGCGCAGCGGCAGCAGGAGGCCCCACTAACTAAAGTGGTACCTCAGGTTAAGAACGGTTTCGGGTTAAGAACGGACCTCCGGAACGAATTAAGTACTTAACCCGAGGTACCACTGTATGTTATTCAAAGATGGCAGAAGGTTCCTTCAGGTGTACGGACCTGTGAGGCAACTCAACGATGGAAGCATTCTTCCTGTTGTTGTTCTCACTGGCTCATGCCTCACCTTGGAGCGTGCTCAAAAGTTACACCTAGCCACCAATCACATGGTTTGAAACAACCAGCGTCTCCTGAAACTGCCCCATTGTTCCAACCCATCAAATACGTTTTCTGCATGTGTCTATGCAACATAAAGTTTTGAAACGGAGCGGTCTGCTTATATACACAAAAATATAAAGAAAAGGAAATGAGTTGGGCTTCAGTTCTCTATGCTTTTGTTCTGGAGAGACATTTTCTCAAGAATGTTTCAGCCCAAACGTGAAGCTTTCAGATGAAGCCATCTGTCATCTGCCTTGGATAAAGAAAGACACATTCTTTCTTTCAGCGCTATTTCCTCATTGACATGCTAAATTTATTTTGTTTTAATGAAGTACGTTGTGCTACATGATGAAAAGGAAGCAACACAAAGCATCTCAGTGGTTTAAGGAAGCAGTCTAGCATGCGGTGACATTCTGTGTGATTTATCTTGCTCAGTATCACAGCAGGAATAAACTGAATCCTCTCCTTACATTCCCAGAAAATCATACTTTACTCAGAATGTCTGGTCTGCACATAGTAAATTTCAAATTATTATTATTGTATTTGAATATATAGCTAAAGGAAACAAATGTATATGAATACATGTTGTATGGTAGTTTCATAATAAACATTTTGGAATAGCTGGCCATATGTTAACCAGGTTTTCTACGTACAAATTCATTCCTAAAGTTGAGTCACCCTATTTTATAAGCACTTGCAGTCAGTCCAGGGAAAGGAAAGCAATGTCAAAAATATAACTGAAAACACTTAATGATATGTTGAGTGAAAATAACTTTCACACAAGGAGTTTCTCTTATTATTCTAGAGTGGATTTTGTTTTCTGATTGCTGCTCTTAGCATAGTTATAGGCACATTATCTCACACATGGCATAGCATGGTAGTTTTCAAACATGCTACCTTGTTGAAAACACTTTTAACCAAATTATTTACATTGCTCAGTTTCATTTGTAGTACAGTTTGTTCTAGTCTTTAGGATTTTTAAAAACTGAAAATCATTGTTTTTTAATGGTTTTTATGTAAACTTCTTAGAACTTTTTATTATATTTGGTTTTGTGGAGTATAGACCTAATCTCTTGGCTTATAAACTTTGTTTAAATGGAGAATGTGATGTGCAGCAAATGCAAAGCTCTCCTGTAGCAAGAAGAAGAAGAAGAAGAAGAAGAAGAAGAAGAAGAAGAAGAAGAAGAAGAAGAAGAAGAGTAGTAGTAGTAGTAGTAGTTTGGATTTGATATCCCGCCTTTCACTCCCTTTAAGGAGTCTCAAAGCGGCTAACATTCTCCTTTCCCTTCCTCCCCCACAACAAACACTCCGTGTGGTGAGTGAGGCTGAGAGACTTCAGAGAAGTGTGACTAGCCCAAGGTCACCCAGCAGCTGCATGTGGAGGAGCAGGGAAGCGAACCCGGTTCCCCAGATTACAAGTCTACCGTTCTTAACCAGTACACCACACTGGAGAGGGGCTATTTAAGCTCCTTTAAATCTGTAGTGAAAACACCCCAGGCAGGGGTGGAGGAAGGGGTGGGTGGTGGGTGCAGGCCGCCCTGGGTGTCGCCACTGAGGGGGGTGACAAAATGCCGGGCGGCACTCACTGCGGGGCCTGCAACGTGCCCGAGCCACACATCTCTTCTGGGAGTGACGTGGTAACTTGGGCGGCGCAGGCTCCATGCTGCCCAAATGGTCCGCCCGCTGCCTCTCTCCCAGCTGTAGGGTGGCTGAGTGGGAGGAGGCAGGCAGATTCCGGAGGCCCTGCGGTGTACCCTGTCCCTATGGGAGGCTCGCTCAGCCCCTGGGTGCGCCGCCCCAGAAGCCCAAGCGGCTTCCTCCACTGCTGACCCCAGGGAATACAGCTGCCAGTAAACAACTAACCTGTTAGCCCAGAAGTCGCAATAACTGTCAGCATTTTCATTCTCTCCCGTTGCTGGACGTGTGATTATTACATCACATGTCTGTGTTTACATTCCGTGCTTGGAAAGTGAGGGGAATGGAAGCCAGTTCTATCTCTTCCGTTGGATTGTACTTTTGTACTTTTTCTCTCTCTCTTGGAGAAGATGTGAGAGGAGACCATGGTTGCTTTGTCTTGTAAAGGTAAAGGGACCCCTGACCATTAGGTCCAGTTGTGACCGACTCTGGGGCTGCGGCGCTCATCTTGCTTCATTGGCCGAGGGAGCCGGCGTACAGCTTCTGGGTCATGGGGCGAGCATGACTAAGCCACTTTTGGCGAACCAGAGCAGCGCAGAGAAATGCCGTTTACCTTCCCACCAGAGCGGTACCTATTTATCTACTTGCACTTTGACGTGCTTTTGAACTGCTAGGTTGGCAGGAGCAAGGACCGAGCAATGGGAGCTCACCCAGTCACGGGGATTCGAACCGCCGACCTTCTGATCGGCAAGTCCTAGGCTCTGTGGTTTAACCCACACTGCCACCCGCATCCCTGCTTTGTCCTGTATATATTGCTTAATAAAATACTTAGACGTCACACCTCATAGCCTGAGCTTCCAGCTTTACTCTGCTGTTTGAGTGTGCATATATCTTCGGATATGTGTTGCTGCTGCACACCGGGACTGCAGAGTTATGAGCGTCCCGGGTTGCGCTCCAGAGGAAGATGTCCGGAGAAGTCTGTCTCAGTGAGGGCGCTGTGCGATGCCCCCCCATGTGTTCCAACAATGGTTATGGGCCCAGAGATGTAGAGATGGCCGTGTGCTTATCGGAGGACTGTCTCATTGATTGATGAGGTACATAGCTCTGAGTTCAGCGAGTGCTAATTGCTGGGAGTTGCGGCAAGATTTATTGCTGCTTTGGAATTTCCTGGCTACTTGTGGTAGGTTGGAAGGCTGGTGAATTAAACTTACATTGGAGGGATTTCCCCCCTTCGTTTTATTATTTTATTTTAAAATTATTATTATTATTATTATTATTATTATTATTATTATTATTATTATTATTACCTGCAGCATACTATGGTCAAAAGTGACTCTCTTTTGATGGTTGATGGTAATGGTTGATGATATTACGCACTATTAATATCACCAACCATTTAAAATGTTCTGGGCATTGCACAGCATATGAAATTATTAGGACTTTACTATGGAATCCCATGATTTCTGTCCCTGCATCTGTAAATTTGTCTCTAAAGCAAAGCAGACCTTCTGTGCTTTACACCCCAGTCATCTCTGTTTTTCAGCACACTGACACCATGTGCCTGTGATTCTTGAGCTGGAGGCGGCTTCCCTGTGCTGTGTTTTCTCTGTCATAATGGATCTTATGGCGACCATCAGATTTATAAATGTATGGAGGGAGCTCATCAGGGAATTCTGGCATTAAGGGCTTCCTGCTCTGGAAAATTACTGCCCTTGGCGAGTAATGAATATATATTACCGACAGAAGTACAAATAAAATTAGAGCTCAGTTTGTTTGTGAATTAAATCCTCACAATTCCGGATGGGAATTTGTTTTGTTAAATCTAAAACCTTTCTATACCAGATTCTTTTCAAAAAAATAAATAAATCCTGCACTTGCACCACTATTGACTGATCTGTTTTCAAATGCCATTACAGCCACTGGGGAGGCTTTTTCTATATTAGAAGTTTATAGCAAAACTAATGCACAGCTGTCAAGACATCTTGCAAAGAAGCACTGGAGTTTCAGGGATGTTGCATCTTCCAAGTACCACTGTAGGGTTGTTGCTATTCAGAATACTCTGTGGATCTTTTTATCCACAGAGTATTCTGAATAGCAACAACCCTACAGTGGTACTTGGAAGATGCAACATCCCTAAAAAGACCCAATATGGAGGCCAAATGGCCAAAATATTGGGAAATATTAGAAAAAGATGGAGACAATTGGAAACTGCAGAGTTTAGAGAAAATGAAGGATAAGGTGCGAGACTGGTTACATTATGCTCAGATCAAAGAAGTTTTTAAAAATGATAAAAAGTTAGGGTTCCAGGTGGAGAAATCGAAGTTAGAAACTGAATTGTTAGAACCAAAGACTAAGGTACTATCTAGAATGTATAACTTGCTGTTAAAATGGAATACACAAGACGAAATGGTTAAATCGGCTATGATAAAATGGGCACAGGACATTGGGCATAACATTATGTTTGAGGACTGGGAAAGGTTGTGGACCACTGGGCTGAACTTCACCGCATGTAATGCTCTGAAGGAAAATGTAATGAAAATGATATATAGATGGTACATGACCCCAGTTAAACTTGCCAAAATATACCATTCGTCTGATAATAAATGTTGGAAATGTAAAGAAAATGAAGGAACATTCTTTCACCTCTGGTGGACATGCCCTAAGGTGAAGGTCTTCTGGGAAATGATATATAATGAGCTGAAAAAGGTATTTAAGTATACCTTCACTAAGAAACCAGAGGCCTTCCTTCTGGGTATTGTCGGCCAGAAGGTGTTAAAGAAGGACCGAACATTCTTTATGTATGCAACAACGGCAGCAAGGATACTCATCGCAAAAAACTGGAAAACTCAAGATCTACCCACACTGGAAGAGTGGCAGATGCAACTGATGGACTATATGCAACTGGCCGAGATGACTGGCAGAATCCGTGACCTGGGAGAAGAGAAGATGGAGGAAGACTGGGAGAAATTCAAGAAGTATCTACAAAAACATTGTAATTTGGTTGAATGTTAAAAAGGATGCTAGATTATAAAAAATTGGCCACCACTAAATTAGATTTGAAATTTGACGATAAGTGAGACTAAAGAAAATATAAAATTTTTTGGAAGAAGTGCTAGATCATATTTGAATGTGTGGACATGAGATTGTAAACAAGTTGATAATTTGTTTGGAAAAAACTTTTAACGATGTAAATGGGAGCGGGAGACGCGAGGGAGTCCAAAGAAGTGATGAAATTATGTCTGTGATAGAAGTAAGATTGTTTATTATTTGTGCATTTATATTTAAAAACTTTAATAAATATTTATAAAAAAAAAACAAAAAAAAACAGAATACTCTGTGGAGTGTGGTTGCTCGAATGATATAGAAACTCACTGGATAATGCCTGTTGAAAGGTTCATACGTGCTTCCACAAATGTGTAAGGGCAGTGCCAGATTTACGTATAAGCTAAACAAGCTACTGTATAACTTAGGGCTCCACTCTCTTGGGGCCCCCCAAAAAACTTAAAGGAAAAAAACCTGAATGTACATTTCCAAAATATAAGATAAAAAACAAACAAAATAAAACCTACATACAGCAATAGTGTTTTGTGTTGTGTAGGCTCCTATGCTGTAAGCAATGGGCCCCACCTGCTAGCCCGCTCCCTAAAATATCACCGGTTTGCTCATTTCTATAGATAGGGTGCCTACATTCTGTATGAACTTTGCATTCTGCATGGACTTTACAACAATTACTTTGATAAAATACATATTTTGCTATGTGCAAATGGCTTTAGATACATTAGGCCCATAAATTACCATATAGCATATATTCAACACACAAAAAAGTGACAATTTGTTGTAGACAAAGGATGGCTGGACATATAAAGGGTCCCATTACCTTCAGTAGCTTAAAGGTAAAGGGACCCCTGGCAGTTAAGTCCAGTCACGGATGACTCTGGGGTTGCAGCGCTCATCTCACTTTACTGGCCAAGGGAGCCGGCGTTTGTCCGCAGACAGCTTCCGGGTCATGTTGCCAGCATGACTAAGCTGCTTATGATGAATCAGAGCAGCGCACTGAAATGCCGTTTACCTTCCCGATGGAGTGGTACCTATTTATCTACTTGCACTTTGACGTGTTTTCGAACTGCTAGGTGGGCAGGAGCAGGGACAGAACAATGGGAGCTCACCCCGTCGCGGGATTCGAACTGCTAACCTAACTGCAAGTTAGGTAGGTTTCACTTTAAATGCAAACTGAATTGAATTCCTTCCCTACCTCTACTTATGACTCTACCACTGATGACTGTAGTAGTTCTTACAACATCTGCACCAGGTCCTGAACATAATGCAATTGCTCAGTCTGCCAAGAGAGGAAATAGAATTTGCAATGGAGTTGCAATTTCTTGGTTTCATCCAGTGTGAAATCTTCACATTAGCGCCGTACTTAATGTCAAGACCAGGCATAGGCAAACTCGGCCCTCCATATGTTTTGGGACTACAACTCCCATCATCCCTAGCTAATAGAACCAGTGGTCAGGGTGATGGGAATTGTAGTCCCAAACCATCTGGAGGGCTGAGTCAAGATTAATGGAAGTTTGGATTTCCCAGAGTAGATGTTTACTTCCTTTCTTCCATTCCACTGACCAACACTGCTAGCTTGCTGCAGTCATTGTGGACAAAAGCTTTGCCCTGACTCTTAATGGGGAAACATTCTGTCAAGACAAAGAAGCAGCTGAATTATACAGTTCACAGTAGTTCAGGCTTCCTCAACCTCGGCCCTCCAGATGTTTTGAGACTACAGTTCCCATCATCCCTGACCACTGGTTCTGCTAGCTAGGGATCATGAGAGTTGTAGGCCAAAAACATCTGGAGGGCTGAGGTTGAGGAAGCCTGCAGTAGATTATGTATATTAGTTGTATACAGTTTAGCTACTGCACTGCTGCTTACTCAAAGCTTGGTTGCAAAGGTTTTGAAAGGTTCCACGGAAGCATTCTTTTCTTTTTTCTTTTTTACTTAATAATTTAATTATTTTTAAGATCCTCAAGCAAATTAAGTCCCAAAACATCAAAGAGCATTTGATTGAACTGAGGAAGGATGGAATTGTATTTTGTAATTTACCTTGAAAAAAGTGTGATTACACTTTCAGCTATGAAAAGGTTTCTAATTGAAATGTTGTTGTCATATATTTCCCCCCACCCCCCAAAAAAATAAAATTAAAATTGCACACAAGGGCATGTCCTTGTACCAAAAAAAGCAATTTAACTGGTTTCTTTGAAGTATGACACGCTTTATCATCCCAAATACCAAAAATACACTAAGCATAGCAGTTATCCTTAACAATGTTCTGAAGTACTGAAGTATAGCAGTACATATTGATCTTAATATAATGCTATATGGAAAAGCTATTTTCATACCCAGACTATTCTTCATTAACCCATACCCACAATTTTGGCCTTTAATTGCCCCAATTCTTTGCTAAATTGAGACAATTTTATGATGTCCATACATTTCAATTCTAATAGATCTTCATGCTTCCTTTAAAAGAGCTATTAGAATTCAAATGTATGGACATAAAATTGTTTATATACATTAAAATTTCATGCTATGAGTTTCTGGAAAATTTACCAACATGTTTTTTTTAAAATAATGTTATCTTTTCACAACCATTACTTATCTAAAGTAGACTTCTTTAGGAAAATGTAAAACTAAAATGACTTCCATGTGAAATATACAGCTGCTTTAGAAATAAAGTAACTTGCAAACAAACAGTGAAGAAACAACAAATTTGCCAGTAGATTCTATTTGTATGTTTTATTTTAAATCATGGTCAGTGGAGAATGGTTAAAATCTCTAAATTTCTCCCTGCAGGAAAGCAGTGGGGGAGATCAAAATATGAGCATTGCATGTGTGAATTGGCCTTCTGGATCAAATCCTGAATGTACAAATCTCAGAAAAGTACCTGAACTGTAGCCAAGATCCAAATAATTATGAAACTCATCCCAGAATTCCAAGGTGTACCCCCCCCCCACACAACAAACGACAACCTCCAAGGTCACCTGATAAGATTCTGAAGGAGTTTGTCCTATGGCACAGGGATGAGTTATTCAAAGTAAAATGAGCAAGAATTTACAAAGGATGTATTCAAACCTCTCATGCTCAGATCCTGAGCCACGTATGCAGAGTCCAATGGATGACTTGCTTTGTCAAATGATATAAAAATTACTCCAGAGACACTCCTCTCCCCCAAAGAAGGTAAAAGACCCCTGGGCGGTTAAGTCCAGTCGAATTCTCCCCACAACAGGTGTCCTAAAGTCAGTGCCAGATTTACATATAAGCTAAACAAGCTACAGTTTAGGGCCCCACTATCTTGGAGGCCCCCCAAAAATTTAAAGGGAAAAAACCCCCTGGATGTACATTTCCAAAATATAAGATAAAAAACAAATAAAATAAAACCTACATACAGCAAAAGTGGTTTGTGTTGTGTAGGCTCCTATGATATAAATAATGGGCCCCGCCTGCTAGCCGGCTCCCTAAAATATCACTTCTTCTTAATTGTATTTCAGTTCAACAGTTACTTTGAATAAATACATATTTTGTTACGTGCAAATGGCTTTAGATACCTATTAGGTCCATAAATTACCATATAGCAGTGGCGTAGCGTGGGGGGTGCAGGGGGGGCCGGCCGCACCGGGCGCAACATCTGGGGGTTAGGGAAATCCACGGGTTAGGGGGCGCAAATCCACGGGTTAGGGGGCGCAAATTACTTGCCTTGCCCCGGGTGCTGATAACCCACGCTACGCCACTGCCATATAGCATATATTCAACACATTTGGTGTAAACCACAGAGCCTAGGGCTTGCCAGTCGGAAGGCCAACGGTTCGAATCCCCGCGACGGGGTGAGCTCCCATTGCTCGGTCCCTGCTCCTGACAATGTAGCAGTTTGAAAGCACGTCAAAGTGCAAGTAGATAAATAGGTACCGCTCCGGCGGGAAGGTAAACGGCATTTCCATGCGCTGCTCTGGTTTCACCAGAAGCGGCTTAGTCATGCTGGCCACATGACCAGGAAAAACTGCCTGCGGACAAACGCCGGCTCCCTCGGCCAGTAAAGCGAGATGTGCGCCGCAACCCCAGAGTCGTTCGCAACTGGACTTAACTGTCATGGGTCCTTTACCTTTTAAATATGTATACAAAGTCCAGATGCATGCTCCTTTGCCTTTCTAGATCAGTTCTGAGAATACGCGAAACTAGAGCCTAGACACATTCAAAAGTAGTTCCATATTTCTAAGCAAGTGTACACTGAACTGTAAGGCTCACCTTTTGCTATTCCTGCTGGTTAAAGGAGCAATTCTAACAATGGAAAGCCAGCTTAATGACCCTGTCTTAATTTAAGTCAGCCTAAGAGAAGACTCCCTGGAAAAGATCCTGATGTTGGGAAAGATGGAGGGCACAAGGAGAAGGGGATGACAGAGGATGAGATGGTTGGATAGTGTTCTCGAAGCTACCAGCATGAGTTTGACTAAACTGCAGGAGGCAGTGGAAGACAGAAGTGCCTGGTGTGCTCTGGTCCATGGGGTCACGAAGAGTCGGACACGACTACCGGTAAACGAGTAAACAACAACAACATGGCAAGCCAGATCCAAACCCCATTCGGGAGCAAGGCTACTGCCAACCAAGAGAGCCCAACCCCATTTTGAGGGAAGCCTTAAAACACAGTGGTACCTCGGGTTACATACGCTTCAGGTTACAGACTCCGCTAATCCAGAAATAGTACCTTGGGTTAAGAACTTTGCTTCAGGATGAGACCCCATCAGCTAAAGTGGTACCTCAGGTTAAGAACAGTTTCAGGTTAAGAACGGACCTCCGGAATGAATTAAGTACTTAACCCGAGGTACCACTGTAATAGCCTTAAACAAGCCGTAAATTAAGAGTGTGACTTACAGCACCCCTTTTTTTGCTGGCATCAGTTCTGCTGGACTGCTAGGCCACATGCTTGAGAAGAACAGAGTTAGGGTCCCTATGAAGTCTCTTCCCTGCCTGTCCCTGTCCCCAACATGCTTTCCTAGGGACTTAACACCACCTCGATCCAGTCAGCTTTGGGTCGGCTGGCTGAGCGCCGTCTGAGCCAAGACGAGCATTTTGCACCAGTGCATCTCCAGCTAAGCTAGGGTTGGGGACTTAAACCACTGCAGCCTCAGCTGACTGAGCCAGAGATCTTCTGCAGCCTAACTCACTGGTGGATCTTGGGTCAAGGTTGCACCCTAAATCCCCAATCAGACTAGGATGTAGGAGACCAGGGTTCAAATCCTCAGTCAGCCATGAATCTCCCTGAATGACCTTGGGCCAGTTGCCCTCTCTCAGCCTAACCTACGACACACAGTTGCTGTGAGGATGAAATGAAACCCACTGAACTATTTGGAGGAAATAAATGTGGGATATGGAAGTGAGAGCTGGACCATAAAGAAGGCTGATCGCCGAAGAATGGATGCTTTTGAATTATGGTGCTGGAGGAGACTCTTGAGAGTCCCATGGACTGTAAGAAGATCAAACCTATCCATTCTTAAGGAAATCAGCCCTGAGTGCTCACTGGAAGGACAGATCCTGAAGCTGAGGCTCCAAGAATTTGGCCACCTCATGAGAAGAGAAGACTCCCTGGAAAAGACCCTGATGTTGGGAAAGATGGAGGGCACAAGGAGAAGGGGATGACAGAGGACGAGATGGTTGGACAGTGTTCTCGAAGCTACCAGCATGAGTTTGACCAAACTGCAGGAGGCAGTGGGAGACAGGAGTGCCTGGAGTGCTCTGGTCCATGGGGTCACGAAGAGTCGGACACGAGTAAACGACTAAACAACAACAAACGTGGGATATAATTGTAACACTAAAGTAAACAAACTTACTTCAAAAGGAATTTATATGCTCGCAATATTTATATTGATTTAATTTCTTCACGAAAAATAGCACTGCTGTTTGTCTTTTTACGGCACCATGACTTACTTGCGGAATACTGAGGTTGTGGGAAACCAGTATTGAGAGAAATGGAGAGGGAAGAGGCATGTTTGTCTCTAGTATTAATTTGCCCACATCATTATGAAATGCACTGAACGGATGGCATTTAACAAATATTAATATTGCATGAGAATGATGTTGGTTGGATAAGCGTGATTTACACTTCTAACAGCCAGAGTAATACCAATAACTGAATGCAGTCAAGTAAATGAGATTACTGAAATGAATTATTTAACAAATCCTGGCTGGAAATAATCACCAAGGGTGCTTTATACTTTCTGACAGTGAGGCAATTCGTGCTGGATTGAGAGTGTACAGCCTATATACAAAAATAGTTGTCTGTTTCTAGTTTTTAAAAAATACACAGAAATAACTTCACATACTAGAGGTGTCTTGGGAGATTTAAGAAAGAGAATGGGGATTATTCTTCCTGGAAGGAAGGGAAACAGAGGCTGCAGTGCTTTTCGCATTTATTTGGGAGTGAGTTCCATTTAACACTGCTTTGAGGGGGTTTTCTACAACCAAGCAGTATATAACTTTTATCAAACAAACAAACAAACAAACAAATAAATAAATACAGAGCCACCTACATCTGAGTACAGGTGGTTAGGCTCTTCTGCAATCCTAAACCTACTTGACAAGTAGCAAGTTCCTTTGAACTCAGCAGGGTTTATTTGCAAGTAAATATAATGTAAATCAGGCTACACAGCTCCTATGCGGCATTCACAGAATGATCATCTTTCCCTTACTTCAGTTATGATCCTAATAAGCTTTACTTGGAAGCAAACATTTCTGAAATGAGCCTCCTTTCCAAGATTACTAGGATCATGCGGGGCCAGGTACTAGTATAGGGCAAGTCAATGATTGCTGAGATGAAGAACGATTTAATGATCTGCAGTGGGGCTAGACCTGGGCAATCAGCTCTCCTTAAGGTTTCCTCTTTTCTTAAAATACTTGCCAAGTCTGGTTGAACTTAGTGGGACTTACACCTGAGAGCCACGGTGTTTTAATTTTATCAGCATTCTATAGACGCTCAACGAATGCCAGATCAGCACATAAACATTAGTACCATTTCATCACAGTGGCAAAGATTTGCTCACTGCCAGCTCTTTCCTTTATTGCAACAGGGCTGAGGAAACCTCCATCCACCCCACAAAGAACAAATCTGCATCTGTTTCCAGGGAGATATTCATTCTTTTGGAAAGGGCTCTCCTCGAGGAAAACACCTATCCCACCATCATCATTTATATTTGAGGGGTGTATGTGTGTGTACTAGGTATTATTAAGCTCAGCTGGGGGTTTGGCAAAGAGCTTAGAAGAGATAGACTGCAATCCTGCCCAAATGATAGCAGGGGTCCTTTATAAGTCCTGGAACCAATCCCAGCTGGGTTACCTTTCTAGGATGCTCATAATACAACGCTACATTTCTCCCATGGTGGCTGAACATTTGTTTAGCATGTCTGTCTGTCTGTCTGTCTGTCTGTCTGTCTGTCTGTCTGTCTGTCTCTCTCTCTCTCTCTCTCTCTCTCTCTGTGTGTGTGTGTGTAGAGCCATAGCTATGGGGGGGGGGAGCCAGATTTTTTTTTCCCCCTGTGTGAAGCCTCCAGAGGGAAACCATTGATGCTCCCAACATGTGTGTACGCAAATGCGCATGGGGTGTGTGTGTGTGTGCCAAGCTGGGTGAAATAATGCCTTGTTTCGCCCCTGTTGTGTCTATCTATCTATCTATCTATCTAATCTTCTTTGTTCCTATATATACACGTCTCTCTGTGTGTATTCACATATACAGACAGACAGACATGCTAAGCAAGAGGAACTATTTCTTGTCATTTTCTATTTTCCTGCTTACAACCCCACCTTAAGGAAGACTACTGAACACGGCTGGAAGGAGGCAGACTTGACCCAGAGCAGCCGCCAAGAATTCCCTCCAAAGGGAAGGGTTGCCTTTCCCCCCGAATGATGAAAGAGGTTTCCACGCGCCCCCGCGACGCTCCAGCTTCCTTCGCCTGCCTGCCTGCCTGCCTGCCTCCCTCCTTCCCTCCCTCCTTCCTTCCTTCCTTCCTTCCTTCCTTCCTTCCTTCCTTCCTTCCTTCCTTCCTTCCTTCCTTCCTTCCTTCCTTCCTTCCTTCCTTCCTTCCTTCCTTCCCCCTCTTCTTCCCTTGCCCGCCAACTCACCCAGCACCACGGCGAGGATGGTGGCCAGGAGGAGCCAGTTGTTCTTCAGGAAGCGCCTGCAGTTGAAGCCCCTTTTCCGGGCGAGCTCCTTCGCCATGGTGGCTCGTGGTGATGGTGGTGGGAGAAAAGACGCACGGGAAGGAGAAGGAGGCCGGAGGGATGCGCACCGGGGCTAGAGACGAGAGACACGCGCGCAAGAGACGGAGGCAGAGAGAGGAGCCGGCGGGTCCTTCCCTCAACGGCAGAACGGCTCTCGCTCGCTCGCGTTCGGCCGGCTGCTGGTTTCGCTGGAACGCGCGCGCGTATGGATAGAGAGAGGACGGGGACGGTGCGCCTTCGTCACGCTGCAGGGTCTCTCGCGTCTCCTCCTCCTCCTCTCGCCGCCGCTGGTGCTGGTGCTGCTACTGGCGGAGTCTGCCTGGCTCTGCGGCTCCGAGATAGCCTGGCGGAGAGGAGGAGGAGGAGGAGGAGAGGTGTGGTGCTGGCGGTGCCTCTGCGCGTGTGTGGCTGGAGAGCAGGGCGCGCTCTGTCTCTGTCAGGCGCATCCAAAACACTTGGCACAAGACGCTGCGCGCACGGAGCCCTCTCTCTCTCTGAGTCACTTTGCATAACCACACGGCCCTTGGGGGGGGAGGGGGCACCTTAGGGTGCCCTCCCTCAGCGAGCGGCGCTTGCGCTTCCTCCTCGTGCCCACAGGTGCCAACTTCCTGTGCTCCCCGGGGTGCCCGAGGAGCACCCACAAAAATGCTCCATGAAAGGGCCGCCGGGTACAGGGTGGCGGGGCAAGCAGGCCCTCCTGCCCACAGGGCTGTGGCTCAAAAGCCGGGGGCTCTGGGGTGGGGTGGGGGGTGGGAGCTTCGGCGCCCTTTCGTGAGACGCTCGGACCACCCGCCTGGGGCGCGGAAAGGCGCGGCTGCTGCTCTGCGCTAAGCGCGCTGCGAAGATAGAGATGTGGATATACAGTAAATCTAAAAAAAATCGAAACAACTCATTTCACACCTATTAACAGCGGTGAGAGCAACTGTGGCAAAATTCTGAAGGACATTTATATTTAGGCAAATTGTTGTTGTTGTTTAGTCGTTTAATCGTGTCCAACTCTTCGTGACCCCATGGACCAGTCCAGAACACGCCAGGCACTCCTGTCTTCCACTGCCTCCGCAGTTTGGTCAAACTCACGTTAGTAGCTTCGAGAACACTATCCAACCACCTCGTCCTCTGTCATCCCCTTCTCCTTCTACCCTCAATCTTTCCCAACATCTGGGTCTTTTCCAGGGAGTCTTCTCTTCTCATGAGAGGTGGCCAAAGTCTTGGAGCCTCAACTTCAGGATTTGTCCTTCCAGTGAGCACTCAAATTACTGGTATTCAAAAAGTCTGGCCCTTCTAGAATTGCTCTTCTAGAAAATGTTTCCAACAAGTTGAAAGTAGCTAGGGGGCATACTGCAAGAGATTGATTTTTCACAAAGTGGCATGATTTTATGTTATTTACAAACGATGAAGCCCCGGCCATATGGTCCCTCTTGTTTATTCCAAGTTCTGGATTTTGTGAAAGTGTACAACTGCTAACTTATTTTCAAATCTAAGGAGGGTCTGGTGTGGTTTAAAATTGAATGGGGACTGGTGTTGATAACCCTACATTGCGGATGACACTTGGGTCCCTTTCACCTCTACAATTCAATGATTCTATGTTTAGGCAGACCTATGTTCTTTATATTTCTGCTGAATTACTAGTAATTTTGGAGCAAGGAAAACAATGGTGTTAACTCTTCATTCCTTCATTATTATTATTTTTTTTTCTCATTTTGCAAGTCTGTATGAGAATTCCTAAGATTAAGGAAGTACCTACTTGCATGGAAAATATTGTTTGTCTTCTCCGGCCTGATTTTATGTTATATATGATTCAGTTCTTTTTGTTACTTTTGTTTGTATGCAAATATTCCCTCTCTTGTTATGATTTACAAATTTCAATTTTAAAAAGGCGAATGAGCCAAGCACTTGCAGCAGTGTACAAAATGCTTACCTGCTTTGTATCACATCCCCCTCGCCGCAGAAACAAGGAAGAAAACAGAAAAACAAATGAAGAAAAATAACAGCATACACCTTTCCAACTTGTGAAGCAAACAATTTGGCGGTGAACAAAGACGCAGACACAAACATTATATTTGTGTAATTAGAGACTATTTATTTCATTTCATTTCTAATCAACCTTTCAATTGGTTATATTAGAAACGGGCAAAACACAAGAAATAAGAACAACGCAAAGCAAAATATAAACATTTCGGGTTAGTTATCAGCTCCCTCTTATGGTTTGATTTGAATGACGTTAAACTGATTTTTTATTTTATTTTTTGTGTTAAAGGTTGACAGATATTGGCTCCCATCCTGGATGAAGATTCAGTTTGGTAGTTTTTGTACGGGTAACCAAACACAAATCTGTAATAAAAATGTCTCAATAAAATGAAAAAGAATTATAGGTACCCTAGGCTGATGGATCACTCCTAGAACTGCTGAAGTTATTTAAAAGATGAACACAATAATGGAAAATGATGGTAAGACATTCTATTTTGGAAAGGTTTGCAACTATCTATATTATGTCCGCAATGAACCTACTTGGTCAGCAAACAAAAAGCAATATTTTATTATTTGGTGTTTTTCCCCTTTAAATCCCTTTTTGATCTTTGTACTTATTCTGCAAGAGTTCACTTTCAATGCAACATTTTCCTCAAGCACAGGCCCTGAGGAATTAATCCCCAAAGGAATACACATGGGGGGGGACCATTACATTGGAATTACCACTGTCAGGAAAAAAATAATAATATCTGAGCTGCAGGGAGAATAGTATTGTGCTCTCAAGATTATCAAAATGATAAGATCACTTGATAACCAGAGATGTAGTGCTTGACCTGTGACCTTTCTCTCTCTCCCCCCCCCACCAGCCTTGGCACTGCCAACTGAGCTACACCACAGCTAATGTGACTGAGTGAAGGAACTCTGGTTATTCTGACGGGCAGCCCAAGATACATAATCCAGTTTGGGTGCCCATATACACACTGCAGTCCTGGGTGTGGGTTACTGCCTAACCAAGAGCTAGGCAGTCCTAGGTCGGTCTGTGTGCCCTTCTCTCTTGCCTTGCAGGAGTTTCTTGGAATCCAGCCTGGCATTGTTCTGTTCTGCTACTGTCCTTTAGATGCTGTTATAGGCACTCAGGAAATCAGCCCTGAGTGCTCAGTGGAAGGACAGATCCTGAAGCTGAGGCTCCAAGACTTTGGCCACCTCATGAGAAGAGAAGATTCCCTGGAAAAGAGCCTGATGTTGGGAAAGATGGAGGGCACAAGGAGAAGGGGACGGCAGAGGACGAGATGGTTGGACAGTGTTATCAAAGCTACCAACATGAGTTTGACCAGTGGAAGACAGGAGTGCCTGGCATGCTCTGGTCTATGGGGTCACAAAGAGTTGGACACAACTAAACAACAACATAGGCACTCAGCTCCATGCTGTTGAGTTGACCCTTGGCTCTGCAGGCTGGTTTGAGGGTTTGTCCAAAGCCCTGATGTTGTCACAACCTCTCTCCTGCCTGTTGTCTTGCAACTTCTTGTTGTTCACATCTCAACCCTCAAAACTGTACCCTGACCATTTGACTGGATTGCCCCAGCCCCTCTGGGCAGCAGCCAAAAATTAAAAACACATGATAAAACATCAAACTTTAGAAACTTTGCTATATAGGGCTGCCTTCAGATGTCATCTAAAAGTCAGATAGTTGTTTGTTTCCTTGACATCTGGCAGAAGGGCATTCCACAGAGTGGGTTTCGCTGTGGAGAAGGCCCACTGCCTGGTTCCTTGTAACTTCACTTCTTGCAGTAAGGGAACTGCAAGAAGCCCCTCGAAGCTAAGGTTACCAGATTTTTTTTCAATGTATCTGGGGACACTTTTCAACTTCAATGGATTTTGTATGGGGACTGATTTGTAAATCAGGGGAAACAGGGACATCGGTAACTTCTTGTGTAGATTTTTCCTCAGATAAGCTTGATGCAGGGGTGGGCTTCGGTAATATGGCGCCCTGAGAGAGGACAAAATTGGGCCCCCTCCTCTAAATGTTTCTGAATTCCACATAATTCATTTTTGTACTGTTGCTTTTTTATGGATCTTCTCAATGGACTCACTGAGTCATCACATTACTGCAAAAACAGAAGTTGTTGTTGTTGTTGTTGTTGTTGTTGTTGTTGTTGTTGTTGTATGTCCATTTGGCTTGGTGCCCTGTGCAGGGCAACTGGCTGCAGTGCCCTAAATCTGGTGTTGCTTGATATCTGATGGGTTCCCACACTTCATTTAGGATAAGTTTGAACTTGTTGTCCAGGAGGCCTCTGGTGCCATTGTTTTTGTATTATACAATCTAAGATAAGATATGAAAAATCTGATAGGACTGCAGGAATTATCCAATAGTAAAGATTGCAAAACATAACATTTTAATTACAAAAGTACAACAGAGGATTAGTAAAACAAACTTTTCTTTGTAGCGGAAGGTAAACAGGGAAAGGTCTGATTCTGGCCATTCTTAATAGAATCATAGAATTGTAGAGTTGTATCATAGAATTGTAGAGTTGGAAGGAACCCTGAGGAACATCTAGTTCAATTCCACGCAATGTAAGGATACACAGTTGTCCCTTACGTGCCTCATAGAATCATAGAATCATAGAGTTGGAAGAGACCACAAGGGCCATCGAGTCCAACCCCCTGCCAAGCAGGAAACACCATCAGAGCACTCCTGACATATGGTTGTCAAGCCTCTGCTTAAAGACCTCCAAAGAAGGAGACTCCACCACACCTCGAACCTGCAGCCTCGGCATTAAAAATTGTCATGCCGTGGCAGCAGAATTTCCAGAACCCATATCTGATTTTTTTAAAAAAAATCTACCTGGAACAATCAATAATACATTGCATGCAGAAGGTCCTATTTTAAGCCTGTGGCATCTCCTGGTTGGATTGAGAAAGAGTCCCTTCTGAGACAGCTGCTTTCATTCAGTGCAGACAGTAATGAGCTAGAGAAACTGATGGTCTGACTTGGGATAAGAAAACTACCAATGTTCCTAAGGCATAGCTGTCAACTTACAGATTTGAAAATAAGGGACCAGCAGCCTCGAAAATAAGGGATCAGCAGCCTCAAAAATAAGGGATCAGCAGCCAAAATAAGTGATTTTAGTCAACTACCTGAAATACAAAGTTAAAAGGGACCAGTTAATTTTGGAGAGCAGCACTGGTTTTAGCCCTTCGTTTCCAGAGGTTGCTGCTCAAGCTGATGAAACACTGCAATTAAATAATTACAAGCAGCAACCACTTTTTGCGCAAGTCCAAGCTACAAAGATGCTACCCCAGGCAGAGAAGCTTAGTTCGGCGGCCGCGAGGAGGATGGCAGCAGAAGGGCCCGAGGCTCCCGCCAGTCCCAGTGGGGAGGGGCTCCCAGGGGCCGAGGCTGGTGAGAGGAGACCGGAGGGGGGCGGGCTGGGCAACCAAGCAACACAGTTGGAGCCTCCCTGTTACCTGGCCGCCAGGGAGGGAGGGAGGGAGAGGAGCTGCTTCCTTTGAAACCCGGGAAATTTAAGGGACATCATCAATAAGGGACAGCAGTGGGACACGGTGCTGGGATAAGGGAGTTTCCCGCCAAATACGGGACAGTTGACAGTAATGTCCTACGGGTCTCTAGCTGTATAATAATTGAAAGAATTTCCAATGGTGATAATTTTGCAGACATTTTTAATTTCTTAGTTCAATATGACATGGCCAAGACTTGCTGGGTGCAAACATTTAAGGGGAAATGCATTACAAAGTAACCGCAAAGTACACCTTGAGTTTGGGAAATGTGATATTTATAAGCAGTGAGAAAGTGAAAACAGGCCTGTTATGCGATGTTCTCCGAGTTCTTGTCCTCGGAACATCTTGAAGATGCTATGAACTGGAAGTGAACACTATGTGCTGGCTGGAAACTGCTAGGAAGAAGACTGTGATTAGCAATGAGCAGATGAAATAAATGAGGCAGATACAATAATGTTGATTTCATTTTCTCTCAGGTTCTCATTTCCCGCATCTCAAGTTCAATTTGGCATTTTGCCACATCTGTTTACTTTTAAAAAACTAATCAAAATTAATCAGCATTTTAGTGCACAGTTCTATTATATACAATTTGTATGCAATTTGCCCAATACTGTACATGTCTATTCTGGTTCCCCTAATATCTGCACACATTCCCAGGACATTTCTGAACACCCCCCACCTTTTGGAGAATTGCATTGCACATATTGTTTTTGGAAACTGGCGGCTCCCTCGGCCAATAAAGTGAGATGAGCGCCGCAACCCCAGAGTCGGTCATGAATGGACCTAATGGTCAGGGGTCCCTTTACCTTTACCTAGGTTAAGGGACAAGGGTGGCACTGTGGGTTAAACCACAGAGCCTAGGACTTGCCGATCAGAAGGTTGGTGGTTCGAATCCCTGCAACGGTGTGAGCTCCCGTTGCTCGGTCCCTGCTGCTGCCAACCTAGCAGTTCAAAAGCACGTCAAAGTGCAAGTAGATAAATAGGTGTGCTGCTCTGGTTCACCAGAAGCGGCTTAGTCATGCTGGCCACATGACCCAGAAGCAGTATGCCGGCTCCCTCGGCCAGTAAAGCAAGATGAGCACCGCAACCCCAGAGTTGGTCACGACTGGACCTAATGGTCAGGCGTCCCTTTACCTTTACCTAGGTTTGCATTACAATGTGTTCTGAACCAAATTTCTCCCTCATCCCTAACTGTGAGTTGCTTTCTGTTCCTGATTGCTTTCTGCTTTCAGTGCATGCGTTGTATACCAGTCCCTATTCAGTCAGGTGTAGAGCTCACGCAGACCCTCCAAGTGTCCCTATTTTCCAGGGACGTCCCTGATTTAGAGAAGCCATCCCAGTTTCTGACTTGATCCCAGAATGTCCCACTTTTCCTTGATGTTGTTTAGTAGTTTAGTCGTGTCTGACTCTTCATGACCCCATGGACCAGAACACGCCAGGCACTCCTGCCTTCCACTGCCTCCTGCAGTTTGGTCAAACTCATGTTGGTAGCTTCAAGAACACTATCCAACCATCTTGTCCTCTGTCGTCCCCTTCTCCTTGTGCCCTCCATCTTTCCCAACATCAGGGTCTTTTCCAGGGAGTCATCTCTTCTCATGAGGTGGCCAAATTCTTGGAGCCTCAGCTTCAGGATCTGTCCTTCCAGTGAGCACTCAGGGCTGATTTCCTTCAGAATGGATAGATTTGATCTTCTTACAGTCCATGGGACTCTCAAGAGTCTCCTCCAGCACCATAATTCGAAAGCATCCATTCTTCGGCGATCAGTCTTCTTTATGGTCCATCTCTTATTTCCATACTTTTCCTTAGGATGTCCCTATTTTCATTGGAGAAACGTTGGAGGGTATGGAGTTATACGACTCCCCCCAGCCATTTGAAGGCAATCCTGTATAGGGAAGTTGTTGTATTTTATAAATGTTTAATGTTTTATTATGTTTTATATGTGTTGGAAGCTACCCAGAGTGGCTGGGGCAACCAAGTAAGATGTGTGGGGTATAACTAGTAACATGATCATTATGGAGTGGGACATCCCTATTTTAATCAAATAAATGTTGGAGGGTTTGTATCACATATAAAAACAGCAGAGCACCATAGGTCTTGAACTCAAGACCATTCCGCCATGTGTAAAATGGCCTCTGATGCTGGATTGCAGAACCTTAACCAACTCTCCATCCATTCTGCCTATATTCAGCTATAACCAACCAATCAGAGCTAGCCTTATCACAAGGCCATCTAAGACAGATGCCTAAAGCAGCACCATATGGGAGACAGTATGTGGAATTGCCACTGCCTTTCTGCTGCTTGCCAGCTACTTAATCCCCAATCCATCTGCTTCAGCGTCTGAGAACAGCAAGAGAGTTTAGCAGAAGGAAAGGTAGAGTGGCAATGGTAAACAGATGAACTCAGATGATGCTTCGTCTTATCAAGCAGGATAGAAAGGAGGTTCTGCATTGTTGTTGTGAAAATCTGAGTACTTCAGAAAGACCAATAATCAGATACCAAGGGTATCTGAGAGGCTACATGCCAATATTTCAGAGTGCGAAGGTAAAACTGGCGCTCACTGTAGGTGTAACCAGCACCCTCCAATCTGTCTTGAAGTAACTGGAACAAGACACACTTTCTTAATTTGTTCTACGAATATAATTACAATGACAGTTGACCTTGCTGTAAGATCCACCTGGACGAGTATTCTTAGATTCTTGTAAATACTTGCAAAGCTCTTAAAGATCATGGCAGTATTTCATACATTCACATCATCATTGATGTATGAGCTTTAGGAACAAGAACATTTGGTTATAATCTCATGGAACTGTTTCCATAAATGTGAGTTAAACCTTAATTGTTTAGTGACGAGGGAATACATTCAGTGGGTTGTATGAAGTTGTATACCTGTATACCTGAAGAAGCGTCTCCAACCCCATCATCCAGCCCAGACACTGAGGTTCAGCTCCCAGGGTCTTCTGGTGGTTCCCTCATTGCAAGAAGTGAGGTTACAGGGAACCAGACAGAGGACCTTCTCGATAGTCACGCCTGCCCTATGGAACACTCCTCCCATCTGATATCAATGAAATAAACAACTATCTGAATTTTAGAGGACATCTGAAGGGAGCCCTGTACAGGGAATGTTTGATGTTTTAATTTGCTGGAAGCTGCCCATAGTGGCTGGGGCAACCTAGTCAGATGGGTGGCATACAAAATAATAATAATAATAATAATAATAATAATAATAATAATAATAATAATAGCAGCAATTTGGCAAGAGTTTCTCTTTACTTCTTTTAAATTATGCTATGTGTATTCACATATCATAATTGGACACTAATTGTCTATTGCCTTTCTGTACTTCTGTACTATTATAAATAACAAAATAATATTGTGGGTCCTACATGTAGTTATGTGAATATTTATACAATTAATGATTCCTGTAGGCAATGGGCTCTTAACTTCTCTTTGCAAGTAGTACTGTGATGAAGAACTTTGCTCATTCATAAGGTTTAAGAAGGGCTATATAATTGAAGCACAATAATAAAGACTGTATAATTGAAGCATTAAACTTTTCCTGTAAAAGATAAAGCAATAAATGGAATTTGAAAAGATAATATTTCCTGGAATCACCAGGAAACTGACAATGATATTGATGGACATTTGCACCTTGAGCAAATTTCAGAAAACATTCCCCCATGCACTCAAGATGCTCAGGAGAAAATGGGGAAATACTGGATTGTGAAACAAGTCCTAGAAAATTACGGTCACCGGGCCAGATGAATCATAAGAACCCAGTTAGGGAAAACAGTGATATTCTGTTTCACACCAGAGAATTGGCTACAGGGGTGGAGGAAGGGGGGGCAGGGGGGGCGGGCCGCCCCGGGTGTCACCATTGAGAGGGGGTGACAAAATGCTGGGAGGCACTCACCACATGGCCTGCAGCATGCCTGAGCCATGCATCTCTTCTGGGAGAGAGACAGGCTCCGCACTGCCCAGATGGTCCGTCCGCTATTTCCCCCCAGCTGTAGGGCAGCTGAGTGCGAGGAGGCAAGCAGTCTCCGGAGGCCCCGTGGTGTACCCTGCCCCTATGGGCGCCTCACCTTGCCATCACCCCACCCCTATGGGCGGTTTGCCCCGCCCCTGGGCATGTCATCGCAGACGCCCAATCGGCTTCTCCACCACTGTTTGGCTAGACATGGAACCTCAAGTGGCAGGCAAAAGTATAGTTGCACACCACCCCAATCTCTGAGCGCTGTGAGATTCCAGGGGTTCCTGGCTCTTACCCCAGGGTTCATGTTTCCTTCAGAATGAGGTAGAGCTGAGACTGTGGTGTATCAGTTCAAAGGCTCTCAGCAGCACTTTTGCATGTTGTTTAGTCATCTTAGTCGTGTTCGACTCTCCGTAACCCCATGAAGCAGAGCATGTTTTGGAAACTCTCACTTTCTTCTCAAAGATTCTCCTTTTTATGTCCATGGAGTTTTCTTGGCAAAATAAAGGAGTGGTTTGCCAATTCCTTCTCCAGGTGGATCACATTTAGTCTAAAGTCTCGGCTATGACCTGTCTGTCTTGGGTGGCCCTGCACGGCATAACTCATGGCTTCTTGGGGTTATTCAAGCCCCTTCGCCACAACAAGGCAGTGATCCATGAAGGGGGTCAAAAGATTAGGACAGCACAAAGTCAGTACTAGGGACAGGCTAGCTCAGCACACATGATACCAAGGTGTGGTGTTAACTCAGATACGGTACCTCGTTTCCTCCATCCCAATATGTTTTCGGTGCAGATCTTGTAGGTCAGTTACTGGCAATGTTATTTAGGAAATGTGAGTAATGAACCTTCAGAGACACTTCTTATTGCTTTGCGATGCCACCCAGAAAACCCACAGAACACTCATCACCCCTGCCTGTGATTTTTCATCTGTTGGCATCATTGCAACCGACTCTGGTTTTTCTGGTCGTTGCTTAACTAGGTGTGTTTCTTATCCATCCTGTTATGTACTCCCACTTGCTGAGATTGCTTCACACCCATGTTTCTTCAGAGTTCTTTGCAAGTCACACTGAAAGCTTGGTCTGGTGGTGGAATTTCCACACTGAAGGCCAGCACTGTTTCCTTGTCCAGATCTAACCTCATCTGTGGCATGGCACCTGCTATCTCTAGGCCTGGCTTGGACTTCAGATGGTACAAATGTTGACCAGCCTATAATATGGCAAAGGAATGGATTTGCCATCCTCTGGTTAACAGCCCAGCTCTCCAGGTAAGATGAGTGTTAAAATGATTTCCCCTCTGCCCTGACTAAGCCTGAGGACATTGTCACATGCTGATGCCTACATCAGTTTTAGCACGTCCTGTGTCAGAAACAGGAACATGAGGAACCTACAGTGTATTGAATATACATTTGCTTAAATATACATTTTGATTTCCCTTCTGTTTTCTATTGTACCTTAAGATCTGAAATAAGCAACACACCCCACAGACATTCTTAGAAGTAAAAAATGGCTGAGGGGAGCTAGGTTGTATGAAGACCCTCCACATGCCCCTATTTCCCAGGCCAGTCCCAGATTTACAGGAGCTGTCCTGGTTTCTGATCTGATCCCAGAATGTCTTGGTTTTCCTTAGGACGTCCCTATTTTCATCAGAGAAATGTTGGAGGGTATGGAGTTATGGAACCCCCAAGCCAAGGAGATAAGTAACTACATAAGTACATTTCCGAGCACAATTCAAAGTGTTGTTGTTGACCTTTAAAGCCCTAAATGGCCTCGGCCCAGTATACCTGAAGGAGCATCTCCACCCCCATGCTTCTGCCTGGATGCTGAGGTCCAGCGCCGAGGGCCTTCTGGCGGTTCCCTCACTGCGAGAAGCAAAGCTACAGGGAACCAGGCAGAGGGCCTTCTCGGTAGTGGTGACCGCCCTGTGGAACGCCCTCCCATCAGATGTCAAAGAGATAAACAACTGCCTGACATTTAGAAGACATCTGAAGGCAGCCCTGTTCAGGGAGTTTCTAATGTGTGACATTTTAATGTATTTTTAATCTTTGTTGGAAGCCACCCAGAGTGGCTGGGGAAACCCAACCAGATGGGTGGGGTACAAATAATAAATTATTATTATTATTACTTGGTTTATACTGTTGCCCCACAGCAGAAGAACTCTAAGAAGCCAGTGTGGTGTTGTGGTTAGAGTGTTGGACTAGCATCTGGGAGATCTCTTGGTTATAAATAATTGGCCATCACTAAATTGGATCGGAAATTGACGATAAATGAGATTAAGAGAAACAAAAATTTGCTGGAGAATTGTTACACTATATTGAATTGAGTGGTTATAAATTTGCAAATAAGATGATAATTTGCTTGAAAAAATTTATTAACGATGTAAGTGGGAGCGGGAGACGTGAGGAAGTCCAAAGAAGTTATGAAATTTTGTTAAAACAAAGCAATGCTGTTTATTATCTTTGTATTTCTTTTATAAAAAACCCTAATAAATATTTTATAAAAAAAAAAAAGCATCTGGGAGATCTCCGTTCAAATTGACACTCAGTCATGAAGCTCACAATGAACTACATTTGCCATTTCAATGCCTATTCTCCCAGTTTGGAGTGGTGCTTTCAGAATTCTTGTCCCTTTTTGTTTCAACGACCCAAAGAAAATGTGCTGTTCTCAGCAAACTCAGGTCATTTATGAACATGTTAAAAAGCACCAGCCCCAATGCAGATGAGCATAGCCTTTGGCAGAAGGAAATGGTTGCACCAACTGGCTGAAAATTCATGGTATGCCTTGCACGGTATTAATTGTGTAAAGCTGAAAGTCCAGGTAACAATTGCTGAGTAATAGTGGAGTGAAAAAGAATGCAAATTCACAATATGTGGTGATGGAGGGTGTGGAGAGGAATGAAAGGAAGAACAAAATACAGTGAGGTCATGTTCATTTGGAACAGGGCCGCGTTTCCTTACAATATATACCGAGCTACCTTTTAATTCATTGCACAGATTTTTCCTGGTGCATTTCCAGAAGGACACATTTCTTAAATGCCTCTCTCGCAACTGCCAGAAGCCAAAGCATTTTGGAAAGGAGTGGTCCAGTGGTCATGCAATTAGCTACAGACAATACCTGCCAAATAGGACTTTGGACAACAGAGGCAGAATGTGCCCGAGAAGATTATGATTCATAGGTAGAGAATGTCAAGATACAACTTGGAAGCGGCGCTTCATCTGAACCATGTAATACCCCCTTCTCAGTCTTGTGCAATGTAATTCTGTACATTTGACAAGGATTACCTCTGCAGTGAAGTTAACTTCACAGAGCTAGCCAAGTAAGATTAGAAAGAAAGAAAACTTCCGTCTTGAGGAATCTACAGAGACGTTGAAAGACTAAGCTGTGTTCATATCTCTTGAGAAAAGGTTAGGAGGAACCTCAATACTGGTTTCTTTCCTGGAATTTTTTATTTTTGGTAGCAAGATATAGTAGACAAAGCTCAAGTTATTATATAATGTTTGTGTTTAAGAGAAGGAGTATCTTAGAACTCCTATATCGCTTTTTATAGATGGTTGTACTGGACATGTCATGGGAAATCTATTATCAAATCTCCCCACAATTTGTTCTTTAGTTAAAAGCAGCTGCAGTGTGTTTGTGTGTGAATGCCCTCAAAGGCTCTTCATTGGAAAATGCTGGTTTTAAAGTAAGATTATAGCTCTGGATTGTGTTTGGGATTAAGTGTTTGTCTAAACTCAAGACCAGCCCCTGCTGTTGGTGGATTGCCCTGAATATGTATGGAAGTATAATTTCTGAACTCTTCAGAGAAAAATTGTTAAATTGTGAAGCCAGATGATTGCTCCAATATGTCCAGACCTTTGTAATCTCCCATAAACACCTGTGATTATAGTATTCTCTTGTAATATGCCATACAATATAATGGGTTAGAAGAAAACTGTCTTAATGTTTAGTCTTCATTTCTATGCAAACACACACACACACACACACACACACACACACAGTCAGGGCCGGATATAGGTTTGATGAGGCCCTAAGCTACTGAAGGTAATGGGGCCCTTTATATGTCCAGCTGTCCTTTGTCATGTTTTTTGTGTTGAATATATGCTATATGGTAATTTATGGACCTAATAGGTATCTAAAGCCATATGCACATAACAAAATATGTATTTTATCTTATATTTTGGAAATGCACATCCAGTTTTTTTCTTTAATTTTTTTGCCCCCCCCCAAGAGAGTGGGGCCCTAAGCTATAGCTTGTTTAGCTTATACATAAATCCGGCACTGTATATACTAAATCTCCTCTTGATCACCTGCAAGCAAATTAATAATGGAGTGAACAGGTTTGTGTTCGTAACATTTTGCTGTAAATAGCATATGCTTTTTAAAAATGACATTTCTGTGACCTATATCCTGAGGAAGTAGTACTATGTATATAATATTTAGCACTTAATTAGGATCCAGTCAGGAACAGATGAATTTACAAATCCTCTTAGAGAAGACCGTTAAAAAAGCTGGCCATACAGATGGGATTCCTTGCAAACAAGATTTGGTATAACAAGATTATTTACTCATGACTCCTGGCTCTGATTATATAATCCTCAGGGATGAAAAATAAGGGAAAAAACAGTTGTTTGATGAAGCATATATAATGTACGTAAAGCAAAAGAGAAGCAGTTTTGACTCTATATAGCCTTGAAACCTTTAAACTAGAGCACAGTAAAAACCAGCAATTTATTCTTCTAGATATTTACTATCCATAAATAAGTTTGATATGCAGGTTTTAAGAAAGGATTGGAATAAAGAACTGGAAGTTTCAGTGTTCTCAGTGGAAAAGTGTCTAAGCTTCAGTATCAAACATGTTGATGGATCTTAAACTAAGACTTATACAACAGAAAATGTTATTTAGAATCTGTTGAACTCTCTTATGTTGGTATAAGAAAGGTCTATCCAGAGTAGTTCTTTGCTGGAGATGTAATATGGACAATATACTTTCACCGCGTCCCACACTTACTAAGTTTTGGGATTCAGGTAGGTAGCCGTGTTGGTCTGACGCAGTCAAAATAATTTTTTAAAAAACTTGTCCAAGGGTTTTAAAAAAACCTTAGAGACCAACTAAGTTTGTTCTAGGTATAAGCTTTTGTGTGCATGCACACTTCTTCAGATACCAAATATTCTTCAGATACCAGATAAGTTTGGGGAGAAAGTGCTGGACTAAATACATAAGATGCTATGGAAGAACCTAAGATTTTCAGAGGTGAACCACATACCCATTGTATGGAAATTGACACTGGGACAGTGAAAACGGATTCTACAAGCCTTAATAGTGGCCAAGAGACTGATACTGATGAACTGGAAGAATAGATACATGATTCCTCTTAATGCTTGACAACTTGAGAATACTGTACTGGCAACATATGAATAGAGTGCTTATAGACACAGACTTTCTTTAGATAAATACAATGATTTTTGGAATGTGTTTCCACATAACATATTATGTTATTGATAACTTTATGTGTATTAAGAGAATAAGATTATACACATCTATATGTATGTATGAGAAAGTAACTGAGTATTTCTCTCTTTTTCATTCTCACACACTTTCCCTCCCCCCCTTTCCTTTTTGTCACTCTATCTTTTTATAAATGAAATTCTTCTAATGAAATATTAATATGTAAAAAAATGTGATGTGGAGTGAAATATACTCAGAGTCGCAAAGTGATTTCATGCTCTTTATTCAGCTCATAGTGGTGAGGAGGAATGAATGAATGTCCCCTCAAAGTATCTGCTTTATATACATTATTTACACAATGGGCTGCACATGATTGGCTAATTCCAGGATTCTACTGTAGGCCAATCAGGTTGTGGATTCACTTCTATCTGGAGCATGATTGGGTGGTTCCTGCTAACCAATCATACTGCTGCATTGTTCTAGGACCAATCAGACTGCTGCCTTTTGGAGCCTATTGTTCTAGGACCAATCAGACTGCTGCAGTTTGGATCCTATTCAACTCAGTACATAACACCCCTCCCCTCTAAGTTCCAGTCCTGCCCGGAAGGTCGCATTCATAGTCCTCAAGGTACGCCGGTGGCCTACGTGTGCGTTGCGGCCTGGGGTGTTCCCTGGTCCGGGGTTCAGGTTCTGGCTCGTGTTCCAAGGATGGGGCTGTTTGGTCTGGCGCAACCGGCTCGCTCAGTCGTGGTTCTGGTTCCGGTGTCCTTTCGGCCTCGCGGGTCCTCTCTGTATTTACTGATTCTGCCTCTCCTGCTTGCCCCTGCTGCTCTATGGGCCTCACTGCCCCACTGTTCCCTTGGGACTCCTCTGACCTGTCCTCCTCCTCCTGGTTTTCTCCCGGGAATCGTCGCCGTATCTGGTCGCAGTGGCGGCGCCAGCATTGCCCCCCATCTGTTAGCACCTCGTACGACACGGGGCCCGTGACCCTGGTGACTGTGGCAGGTACCCATGCAGGGCCTGCCCCAAAATTCTTTGCGTACACTGGGTCCTGGGCCTCGAAGGTCCGGGGGTTCCTGCCTTCCCCCACCACTACCTCATCCTGAGCTCTATCGGGGTGAAGGCGGTCCAATCTGATTGCAAGGCGCCGACCCATTAGTAGTTCAGCGGGGCTCCGGCCAGTCGTTGAGCTGGGGGTGCTGTGCTGTGCTAGAAGGAATGTGGCAAGGCGGTACTCCCAATCCCCTTGCGTCATGCGGCGAAGGGTGTCCTTGGTGGTCCGCACCATGCGTTCTGCTTGGCCATTGGTGGCAGGGTGGAATGGCGCCGAACGGATGTGGCGGATGGCGTTCTGCACTGTGAAGGTTTGAAATTCTCCTGATGTAAATGCAGTCCCGTTGTCTGAGACGAGAGTGTCAGGGAGCCCGTGGGTTGCAAACAGCCTGCGTAGTACCCGGATGGCTGCGGACGTAGAAGTGGACGGTACCAGTGCGACTTCCAGCCATTTGGTGTAGGAGTCCACCACTATGAAGAATGTTTTCCCCTGAAAGGGGCCAGCGAAGTCCACATGCAGGCGTGACCATGGTGCTCGGGCGGACTCCCAGGACTGGACTGGGGCCCTTGGGGGATCTGGGCGGGATTCCTGGCAGGCCTGGCAGTGTTTGACCCAGGCCTCTATCTCTCCGTCGATCCCGGGCCACCACACATAACTCCTGGCAAGGGCCTTCATTCTTACTACCCCTGGGTGTGTCTCGTGTAGGGCTGTGAGGACCCTTTTGCGGAGGGGCTGGGGAACAACGACCCTGCTTCCCCATAACAGGCACCCCTTGTGGGCTGACAGTTCATGTTTGCGGGTTGTGTAGCCGGCGAATTCTGGCCCGGGGCTGCGGCTGGGCCATCCCCTCCACACCCAGTCCAGGACCCGGGAGATGACCCTATCTTTCTTGGAATGGTGTGCAACTTCTTGTGCCTGAATGGGGCGGTCAGGAAGCAGCTCCAGGCTCATAACCTCTTGTGCAGGTGCTGGGTCGGGGCCTGTTTCCGGTAGTGGTAGCCTGCTGAGGGCGTCTGCATGGCCCATCGCCTTTCCAGGGCGGTGAATCAGTGCATACTGGTAGCTGGCAAGGAAAATTGACCACCTGAGGACGCGAGGAGACAGCACTTGGGGGGTCTGCTTTTCGGGGGCAAACAAGCCAAGCAACGGCTTGTGGTCAGTCACCACGGTGAAGGGCCGCCCGTACAAGAAATCATGGAATTTTTTTACTCCCTTCACGATTGCCAGACCCTCCTTGTCGATTTGCGAGTAGTTCCGCTCGGTTTCGTTGAGTGTCTGGGAAAAGTATGCTACCGGTACCTCTCTTCCATCCGGGAGTTGGTGTCCCAGGACAGCGCCGATGCCATAGGGCGAGGCGTCGCATGCTAGCACCACCGGCAGCCTCTCGTCGAAGTGTGCCAAGACCGAGTTTGAGACAAGCAAGTCCTTGACTGCCTGGAATGCGGCCTCCTGGCGCTGGCCCCACACCCAAGGGGCCCGCTTGTCCAGGAGTCTGTGTAGGGGCTCCGCTACCGCCGCCTTGTGGGGAAGGAAGGAATGGTAAAAGTTCAATAATCCCAAGAAGGCCTGCAGTTCAGTCTTGTTCTTGGGCGCTGGGGCATCACAAATGGCCCGTACCTTGTCCCCAGTCGGGTGAACCCCTTCTGCATCCACCATAAATCCCAGAAAGTCCACTTGAGGCACTCCTAGTAGACATTTTTCCCGCTTCACCTTGAGACCCGCCATCTGGAAACGGTGCAGAACAGTGCGGAGGCGGTCCTCAAACTCCTCTGGTGTGGGCCCGGCAATCAACACATCATCAAAGAAGGGGGTGACACCAGGAATCCCTTTAAGGAGAGAGTCCATTAGATTCTGGAATATGCCTGGTGCCACGCTGACCCCGAATTGCAGCCGCTTTACCCTGAACGCTCCTCTGTGCGTCACAATCGTCTGTGCCTCTGCTGTGGCCTCATCTACTGGCAGCTGTTGATATGCTTGGGCCAAGTCCAGCTTGCCAAAAATTTTCGACCCAGCCAGGGTGGCAAGGACATGGCTGACCACTGGCACTGGGTATGCATGGGCCATGAGGGCCTTGTTTATGGTACATTTGTAGTCTGCGCAGATGCGGACCGAACCATTAGGCTTGACGGGTGTGACGATTGGGGTTTCCCAGGGGGCATTAGGCACCGGCTCCAGCACTCCTTGCTCCACGAGTCGGTCCAATTCCTCGTCTATACGGGGTTTCAGGGCGAATGGGACCCGGCGGGCCTTGAGCCTGACTGGTCGTACTGCGGGGTCAAGCTGTAGAGCAATGGGGGGGCCCGTATACTGTCCCAATTTCCCATCGAAAACCCCCGGAAACTCCTTGCATATGGCGTCCACGTCCACTTGTAAGCTCATGTGGTTCACCCCGGTGATGGCTAGTCCCAGTGGTCCAAACCATGCCAACCCCAGTAAGCTAATGTAGGGGCCCTTGACCACAAGCAAGTCCAGTTGCCGCGTCCGCCCTCGGTATTGCACCCTGAAGGTCCCCACCCCCATTGTGGGGACCTTACGTTTCTGGAAGTCCCGGAGGGTGAATGGGGCCGGCCTGAGTTTGGGACCCCCAGTAGGACACAGTTTCCTTAAGGTCCTTGCCGAGATTATGGATAGAGTTGAACCCGTGTCAAGCTCCATGCGGCATGGGGCCCCCTCTATCTGTACCTCTACATAAATTTTCTCTACGTTGGGGTGGGGCAACTGGTATACCTGGAAGTCTGTGAGCTCCGTCGAGTTGCCTTGGTGCGTTGGGCCCCGGGACCTGGGGCTCTTGGATTGGTCATCTGATGCCTGGCTTCGGGTGGGCCGAGCCCGACACACCCGGGCGATGTGTCCCAGTTTTCTGCACTGCCTGCACTCTGCGTTGCGGAAACGGCAGGTCCTCCTCTTGTGACTTTCTCCACAGCTTGCGCAGTTCCCTCCTTCTCGTCGAGGCAGCTGTGGTATGTGGGCTGCTTGAGTGCGCTGCTGTACTCGGTGCACCTCCTCCCTGTCGGATCCCGAGTCGTTGGTGAGGTCTTCGTGGTGGACCCTCGGTTGGGACGGCTGGCTCAGCCGTGCCTCTTGCGTCGACCTCTCAGCAGCTTCCGTTGCCAGGGCCTCCTCCAGAGCGACCTGGAACGTTAGGTTCTTCTTAGCGTAGAGGCGTCGTTGCAGCTTCTCATCCTTCAGGCCACCGACGAGGCGGTCACGAAGCATGTTCTCCAGCTCTGAGAAGTTGCAGAACCGGGCAGCTTGGCGGAGAGAGGTCACAAACCCAGTTATGGTTTCCCCAGGGGCTTGCCGCTTTGCGTAGAAGGCATTTCGACGAGCCACCACTGAGGGCTGTGGCGAAAAGTGCCCCTTCAGCTGTTCCATTATTGTTTTGTATGGAACAGTAGCGACGTCTTCAGGCGCAAGGAGAGCCCGGGCGATTTCAAATGTCTCCTCTCCGCAGACGCTGAAGAATATTGCCCTCTTCTTGGCGTCTTCTTCATCGGTGACCCCTTTGGCTTCTAGGAGGAAGGTGAAACGGGAGGCGTACGCTTCCCAGTCTCCAGATGCTGGGTTGAATGGCGAGAAGCTGCTGTCAGTTGCCATTCTGAGTTCCTTGTGTCCCGGAGCTGAAGCCTGGATACACGGTGCGAGGCAGCGGTGCGGCAGGTGGCGGTGCTGCGGTGCTGTGTGTGGCAGTCAGCTCAGCGGGATCCCACCTTCGTCGCCAGTGAAATATACTCAGAGTCGCAAAGTGATTTCATGCTCTTTATTCAGCTCATAGTGGTGAGGAGGAATGAATGAATGTCCCCTCAAAGTATCTGCTTTATATACATTATTTACACAATGGGCTGCACATGATTGGCTAATTCCAGGATTCTACTGTAGGCCAATCAGGTTGTGGATTCACTTCTATCTGGAGCATGATTGGGTGGTTCCTGCTAACCAATCATACTGCTGCATTGTTCTAGGACCAATCAGACTGCTGCATTCTGAATCCTATTGTTCTAGGACCAATCAGACTGCTGCCTTTTGGAGCCTATTGTTCTAGGACCAATCAGACTGCTGCAGTTTGGATCCTATTCAACTCAGTACATAACATGGAGATTCATTTGTTTGAGCTGAACAGAGGTTTTATTAAATAAGTTTCCAAAGGGTCAAAATAGGACTGGTTCATCGGCCACAACAGTGCCATGGAATACCTTTGACTACCCTTGCAAAGTTGTTGTTGTTCCACCAGATTTCTTATTGGTCAGGCTTAAGTCGGTTTTAGTGGAAACCAGTGTTTTATCTGCTGTTTCTGTTACTTTCCCCACTCAGGCCTTTTGATAAGCTGACACAGTGTTGTTAGTGCCAAAAAATATCATGTGGCTGTTATGAGGGTAGCTTTGTTTTAGCGGTACAATGCATTTATATTTACGCTTTTAAATGCGTTGCAAGTCTCTTGGAGACCTTTGGGTGACAAGCAACTAACAAGTCATCGTCATCATAATATGGGAAACTGAAAGAAGCTGAAATGGACATCCATCACAACTCCTTTCCTCCGCGGTGCAATAAAGGGCCTTGTCCTGTATTTCAACCTCCCACATCTGTGTTTGTTCCAATGTTAAAGGAAAACCTGCCATTCTTTGCCTCTGTTGTTTCTTGCAGAACATTTATTCAGGGCACTGTGCCCTACATATTTGATAAGAGAGGAATGATGTATTGAGGGGAGATCTAAGGAAACAGCAATTCTCCTCTCTCAAGACATAATTCCTCTTTTCAATTTCAGTGTTACTGAAGTGTGGAAAGGCTTCTTGGTACTCCAGGCTTCAGTGTCTGAGGGAAGGGGGTTAAATAGTGCAAGATGTTCTTTCTAATCTTTCTTGAAGCTCCTAGCTCCAGTTCCTAGGCATCCTGGCAAACTCTGGAGGAATTCTCTTTTGTCTGGTTGCATCTCTAGCCCTTAAACGCAGTGTCCAAGCTAATACTCACTTCCTACTTCGTCCTGAGCTCATCCATTTCATTTTAACTCCCAAAACCCTTTGAAGCTGTCATATGTTGCAAGACCAGAGAATGCATTTCCACCCCTTAGCATCAAGGCCAGTGCCCCTTTGATGCCCCTCAGTGTTGGGTGAAGCTGAAACACCATTGTCATAGAAGCAGTAGTGATCAGCTCTACTTTGTCTGAAATATACTTGGAGTCCTGTAGTGATTTCATGCTCTTTATTGCAGCTTGTAAAACAGTGATTGAATTGCCCCCCAAACCTCAGGCTTTTATACATTATTTACACAATGAGTCCTATCTGATTGGCTGATTCTGATTCCCTCCTGGAGCCTGATTGGTCTTTTCCTGCAGGCCAATCAGTTGTTGCATTCTATGATCCTACCAAACTAATAGGCTGATTAACTTCCTCCTGGAGCCTGATTGGTCTTTTCCTGCAAGCCAATCAGTTGTTGCATTCTAGGATCCTACTTGCCTATTGTTCTAGGATCCAAGCTTAGTACATAACACTGTCCCATCTCCTTGAATTGTAACTTTCATCCAGCCTTGGCTGTGTGGCAAGTCTGGATGATGGCCTCATTCCAGTGTGGTGTAGTGGTTAAGAGCGGTAGTCTCGTAATCTGGGGAACTGGGTTCGCATCTCCGCTCCTCCACATGGAGCTGCTGGGTGACTTTGGGCCAGTCACACTTCTTTGAAGTCTCTCAGCCCCACTCACCTCACAGAGTGTTTGTTGTGGGGGAGGAAGGGAAAGGAGAATGTTAGCCGCTTTGAGACTCCTGAAGGGGAGTGAAAGGCGGGATATCAAATCCAAACTCTATTCTAGAAAAATACCATCAACAAACATAAAATATGTTTCCTATACTATTCAATACTTTCAGTTTAACCTATTTATCTTAATAATTCATGGTGTTGCTCATATCTAAAGTCCTGCTTGTGTAGTTCTTTAAATACTCAATAAAAGGTCTCCAGTCCTCAAGGAATTTTTCATGACGTTGGTCTCCAGTCTTTGCTGTTAATCTTGCCAGTTCTGCATACCCCATCATTGGAACATCTCCTTTCTTCCACCTTTGGGCATTAAATATTCGTGCTGCTGTCATTACATACATAAATAAGTTAACCAGCTCATTGTCTATAATTCCTATAAAAAGAGCTTCAGGTTTCTTGGGAATCATCAACTTGACCATCTTTTAAATTTCATTATATATCGTTTCCCAATAGCCCTTATCTTTTTTGCAAGTCCACCACATATGAAAACATGTTCCTTCTGTCCTTTCAACACATACAGTGGTACCTCAGGTTAAGAACTTAATTTGTTCTGGAGGTCCATTCTTAACCTGAAACTGTTCTTAACCTGAGGTACCACTTTAGCTAATGGGGCATCCCGCTGCCGTTGCACCGCCACCACGCAATTTCTGTTCTCATCCTGAAGCAAAGTTCTTAATCCGAGGTACTATTTCTGGGTTAGTGGAGTCTGTAACCTGAAGCGTCTGTAACCTGAGGTATCACTGTACTTGACTTAGTTTTATACTAGCTTGTTTGGAGTTAAATACCATCTATAAATCATCTTCATATAATTTTCTTTTAAAGTATAACAAACAGTAAATCTTAATTAACCTTCCACAATGTTTCCCATGAAGACAGTTCTATATTATGTCCCACATCTCTAAGGCCAACTGTGCATGGCAATGCATATATTGGTTAAAATAGCACACAAAAGGGAAACAAAACAAATTCCTTCCAGTAGCACCTTAAAGACCAACTAAGTCAGTTCTTGGTATGAGCTTTCGTGTGCATGCACACTTCTTCAGATACCTGAAGAAGTGTGCATGCACACTTCTGAAGAAGTGTGCATGCACACGAAAGCTCATACCAAGAACTGACTTAGTTGGTCTTTAAGGTGCTACTGGAAGGAATTTGTTTTGTTTTGACTATGGCAGACCAACACGGCTACCTATCTGTAACTGAAACACAAAAGGGAAATTGCTTTGAAAAAAAATATGTATATTAGGATAAATTTTCATTAAAATGTTGGTGAATTTTCATGAGGACCTTTTTCTTTTTAATAATAAAAATTGCAGGCTGATGTAGAAATGTGGAGAACGAACTCAAGCCTGGAAAAACGAGAAACTGAGAGCAATTGAAACTGACAGATTCGTTAATCCCTATCAGAATATGGGACAGAGTCTCTGTTCTAGGCAGCTCCATGGGCTGAAGTGTTTCCAGGGATGTCTGTAATCCTGTACAGTGGTACCTCTGGCTATGAACTTAATTCGTTCTGGAGGTCCGTTCTTAAGCTGAAACCATTCTTATCCTGAGGTGTGCTTTCGCTAATGGGGCATCCCACTGTGTGCGCGCCTCTGATGCGCGATTTCCGTTCACATCCTGGGGCAAAGTTCACAACCAGGAGCAGCTACTTCCGGGTTAGCAGAGTTAGTAACCTGAAGCATTCGTAACCAGAAGCGTTCGTAACCAGAGGTACCACTGTATGTGCAAAAGTGAGAGTTTGCTTTTTAGTTCCCTTGTCCCTTGACTGCAACTAGAACATGTTTGTGAACTAGTGTGAGACGCAACTATCCAACCAATTTCACACCTCTCAGATGGTATTACAGTGATACTTTGGTTATCAAACGCCTTGGTTTCCAAACGCCGAAAACCCGGAAGTAAGTGTTCCATTTTTCGGAAGCCAAACATCTGATGCAGCTGTCAGCTATTATTTCTGGGGTGCCTGCACAGTCAGAAGCTGCACCTTGGTTTTCGAACATTTTGGAAGTCAAACGGACTCCCAGAATGGATTAGGTTTGGTGCTTTTGTTTTTACTATTTATTTTGCGTTCTTGTTTTTGAGGCTTTTTCGGTTAATTTGTTTTTGTGACTGTGTGGAACGCAATTCAGCTACAGATTGATTGCTTGTGATTGTGGAAATGGAAATGGATAAAAGCCCCCCATCCAAACAATGACTATCATCTGTGCAGGTAAGGGGGGGGGGAATCATTTTTATCACCTACAAAACTGTCTTACTTATTTTATAGTACAGTACATTGTTTATCACTTTCATTTTATGGATCAATGGTCTCGTTAGATATTAAAATTCATGTTAAATGGCTGTTTTAGGGGTTGTTTTTAAAAGTCTGGAACTGATTAATCCGCTTTGCATTATTTTCTATGGGAAAGTGTGCCTTGGTTTTGGAACGTTTTGGTTTTGGAACGGATGTCCAGAATGGATTAAGTTTGAGAACCAAGGTACCATTGTACTTACCTAACAAATATAGTGCCAGTAAAGTCACACTGCCAATATGCAGAAGATCCCCAGAAGCCTGCTTTCTCCACTCCCTGCTCCCCTTATCAATGTGTGGTGTGTGCACTGGTGAAGTGAAGGACATGAGGCAGGAGTTGGTAATGCAGGTGAGCTGTGCACAGGCAAGCTGCCAGCTAGCTCCGTGGAGGCTCCTTTTATTGACACAATATGCAAACCCAGGCAGATACATTTTGGGTAGTGACCTTTACACACCTTCCAGTCCCGAGATTGTGGGGTGGTACAAAGTTATTTTGGCACCTGTTTCCACCGCGTCATTTCCCCCTTGCACAATGTATGATGAAGGAGACAAAGGCCACAGATAGGGCACGGCAGACCACTAAGAGAGCAAAGGTTAGATAGGGGGCAAGATGTTCAGGCAGCTGTGGCTTTATCTGTGGGGGGGGGAGTGTGCTCCGCACCCCAAGATCATGCGTTCAGACAGTTGAGGCTGCCCGCTGGCGGAAGTGTGCTCCACACCCAGTGATCATTCCTACACACTGGCAACATGAGGAGCCATTGCAGGGAATAAGGGATCCTGGTGGATCTCCCAAATTCCCAGTCTACCCCCCCCCCCCACATCCATGGACGTTATTCCATGCCAGAGTTGTATGGGATGGGGTCCTCTCTCAATGCTGAACTATGCCTGAGCTGCAATTACGTTGGGGCTTTTGCATTGGCCCATAAAAATAAGATACAGTGGTACCTCGGGTTACATACGCTTCAGGTTACATACGCTTTAGGTTACAGACTCCGCTAACCCACAAATAGTGCTTCAGGTTAAGAACTTTGCTTCAGAAACAGAAATCATGCTCCGGCAGCGCGGCAGCAGCAGGAGGCCCCATTAGCTAAAGTGGTGCTTCAGGTTAAGAACAGGTTCAGGTTAAGAACGGACCTCTGGAACGTATTAAGTACTTAACCTGAGGTACCACTGTATATTTGTTAGTGGTATTTGACACCGTCGCAAAGACCACCTTGAGGACAACCAAGTTACAAAGGTATTCAGCAACAGGAGCCCTTATTCTCTTAATGGTGCCCACCGGAGAGGTGCCGGAACAGAGCTCAGGTGAGTTCCGGCTGAAAAAAAAGCCCTGAGCAACAGCAAAAGGAGATGGTTGCAGACATAGGAGGGCAGCCCAACCAGGACTAACTCCTCGGGCTTGACTGTGTGAGAGACACAGTGTTTAAGGTCTGAAATTGAAGTTTTGAAGATAGCAAGCTTGCAGTAGATTTATCCCCCCCCATAATATTCTTTATTGATTTTCATTTGTACAATCCACATCCACGTATTAAATTTCACATTTACACTTGTTCCCAAGAGTCGACTTCCCTCCTTCCCTCTTTTTATCACATCTAACTTTTTCACATTGTCTTCCTCTGTTTTGTATATTATTGTTCTTCTTTCGTATTTGTCCATAGAGTGTCTATAGTCAAATAAATCCTCCTGTATATACAATTCTTATTGTCTGTCTATATTCATTTACAACTACCATTGGTTACATTAGTCACCTTGTACATTCTACTTTTTATTATTTTCTTTATCCAGAAATTTCCTTTGTATTTCACATTAAGAGGTTTATTTCAATTCTACTGGTTTCACTATTTCACCTTATCCTTCCTATGTATGACATAAATTTTAGCTTGCAGTAGATTTAGATAAGGTGCTCTGTTGGCTAAACCTCCTAGCATTGTTAAAAGAGCAGGACACAATGTTCCCAATATGAGAGGCATGCTCTAATGAGGTTGTACAACAATGACCTCTGTTTATGAAGAGGAGCATCCAGTTCACAGGGAGGAAAGGCAGGGGAAAAATCGCCTTATGTGGAACTTGTGTTTGGACCAAGATTATTGTACAACAGTTTGAAAGAATGGCATGAAACATTTGCTTCTGACAGAATAAAAAATCATTTAGAAAAGCTCTTTGTTCGTGAGTGATAAGGGCACTGGGAAAATGTCATTTGCTAAGTTTTTAAACTCAATATTTAAGATCAGAGTCACAAAATGGCCGTTGAGAGAAGAGTTTTTCATCTTGGACTGCAAGCTGATGGTTATTATGTACAGGTCATAGCAAACTCCAGCATGGGCACAGCTCATGGGTGCTTCGCTGTAAAACTTCCTACATTAGCTACAATGAAGGTGCTAATGAAGGTGTGATCTGTGCCCATGGTGAGACTTTCATCCAAATTTAATTGGTTTGTGGATTTCAGCAATGTTTTATTCAAAATTCAATTTATATACCTCTTGGAATAGATGACAGATAGATAGATAGATAGATAGATAGATAGATAGATAGATAGATAGATAGATAGATGATAGATAGATAGATGATAGATGATAGATAGATAGATAGATAGATAGATAGATAGATAGATAGATGATAGATAGATAGATGATAGATAGATAGATGATAGATTTTGAAATTTTCTCAGACAAATACTAAATGCATAATAGCAAACAAAGCATACATAAAAACTTGACTGTGAACTTAGTCCCGGTACTACTTCTTGATGCATGGGGCTGGGACCAGAAAATGGAGCAACCAGAGGACTAAAAAATAGGTAAGATGTTGAAACAGCAATCTGGAAAATCAAAAGAGGCAAGCTATAAATTTTAAAGCACCAAAAGTGTTGAAGTATAATTCCAGTCCATAACAGACAATGAAGATCTGGGAGAAGGACCATTCCTTGCTGTCAATAATAATAATAATAATAATAATAATAATAATAATAATAATAATAATAATAATATAAACAAACGGAAACCAAGTAACTGAGAATGGGAGAATGATATTTTGGATTTAACCTCTCTAAGTTCTCTGTTAGGCTCTATGTCCTTTTCTACCACCACCAAGTGCCATCACTTATTCCACCATCCCTTTAGAGCAGGGGTAGTCAACCTTTTTATACCTACCACCCACTAATGCATCTTTCTTGATGGTAAAAATTTCCTTACTGCCCACCAGTGCTTGATGGAAGGAGGATTCAGCTTGTGCCGTAGAACCCCCTACCGCCCGCCTAGAATCATGAAACACCCACTCGTGGGTGGGAAGGACCAGGTTGACTGCTTTAGAGTAAAATGGGAATGATGCCACCAGTGGGGAGCTAACTCCAGGCTTGCTGCTGCTGCTATGTGGATTATTAGGTCTTTGTATAAGGCAGTG
The DNA here is from genome assembly GCF_964252035.2 of Podarcis erhardii. Classification (NCBI taxonomy): domain Eukaryota; kingdom Metazoa; phylum Chordata; class Lepidosauria; order Squamata; family Lacertidae; genus Podarcis; species Podarcis erhardii. The sequence goes on along the minus strand of NC_138515.1, from coordinate 16,104,940 downwards.
GTTCTCAACCTGTGGATCCCCAGATGTTGTTGGACTACAACTCCCATCATTCCTAGCCAGCATGACAAGTGGTCAGGGATGATGGGAGTTGTAGTCCAACAACATCTGGGTACCCACAGGTTGAGAACCACTGGTATAAGGCATTTTGCATATTTTGACTTTTTTTTAAAAAAAATCATGTTACAGTTTATACATTTATCTAATTAAATAAGTAATGAATGAATGCTATTAATTCTAAGAAATCCATAAGTTGCATTAAAATGAAAACATCAACCGTGAGTGATTGTGTGAATCAGCTCTGACAGCACAAGTGAATTTTGAGCACCCTTGATGCCATCCACAAAGGCAAATGCCAACTGTCTCGAAGTAACTGTAGACGTGTAAAGACAGCTGCTTATATATCTGTGATTCTATACGCATTTCTCTCTTGGTTTTGAGTAGAAGGCAGAATCGCCCTTAGAAAAGAGAAAGCAGTCATGTAGCAATGGATATTGAAATGCCTGGTTGCTACCGCTCAGTGTTATTGATATCCTAAACATACCATATTTTTCCATGTATAAGACTAGGTTCCCCCCTAGCACTTCAAGTTAGTGTGGCTGTGTGTTACTGTAATAACTATGAAATGACTAATGGGGTTGAACCACATTATTCTCGTGACGTTTTGTGAAACAGTCAGCTGAGAAAACAACCACCACCAAAACAAAACTCACAATGACATAATAAAGCAAAGGGTGTTTTCCAAGAGAATCTCTTTATTTGCTCATGATAATAAAAGAAAGCCCTGTTATATGAGGGAATTTCTGAAAATTGGTAAAAACATCTGGAAGATTTAGCGGGGGGGGGGGCGGACCTCAACAACCCCCTCCCCACCCCACCCCTCAAAAAAACCTCAAGAACTTATGTGTCCAGATTTTCACTTTTTGAAATATGGCAACCCTACATTAGGGGGGAAGTTGGGAAAGGGGATTTGGATCTCGTGTCAAGGCCTGTCTCTGAAAACCTCAACAGTAGGCGGGAGATGTTGCAGTCAAGCTTCAATTTTTTCCTCAGAAACAAATATTTCAGCTTCCGTATTTAGCACAGAGGCAGCCTTTTTTAATCTTTTGTGTATGTGTTTCATGGCTGGCACTTGTTGCTTAGTACATTTGAAGAGGATGGCTTAGACTGCTGGATCTTAGGGTGAAGAAGTCTTGAGATTATTCAATGTTTCTGATTTGGAATGAAGAATAAAGGGCAGGCAGAAGGTATATTTTGAGTGAGCAATAGATCAATGACCATTTTCAAACAGCTAGTTAGTAACTCCCTGGAATCTTGCTCGGATGCCTGATTATCGTCTTCCAAAGCAAGTACAGTGGTACCCCCAGTTAAGAACTTAATTCATTCTGGAGGTCCGTTCTTAACCTGAAACTGTTCTTAACCTGAAGCACCACTTTAGCTAATGGGGCCTCCCACTGCCACCGCACAATTTCTGTTCGCATCCTGAAGCAAAGTTCTTAACCCGAGGTACTATTTCTGGGTTAGCGGAGTCCGTAACCTGAAGCGTCTGTAACCCAAGGTACCACTGTACTCCATTCTGAACTTAAAATGGAAAGCATAATGCTGGTGGTCAACAAAAGATGTTTAAAGACTCTCTCAAGGCAATTCTTTAGAAATGTAGTATAAACACTGACAACTGAGAAACACTGGTCTGTGAGCGCTCCAGTTGGAGAACAGCCTTTACCGAAGGTGTCATGGGCTTTGAAGACGCTCGAACTCAGGACAAAAAGGGAGAAACGAGATAAGAGGAAGGCATGCTTGGCAAACCCACACTGTGATCAACTCCCACCCGGAAACCTGTGTCCCCACTGTGGAAGGACGTGTGGCTCCAGAATTGGCCTCCACAGTCACTTACGGACTCACAGTTAAGACCGTGTTCATGGAAGACAATCTTACTCGGTTACGAGTGATTGCCGAAGAAGAAGGAATCTTGCAAAGAATGCTGGACCACTCAAACCTTCCTCTGATCCAGCAAGGGCCTTATGTTCTTGGGCAAGCAGCCATACTTCATAGTGCTTAACAAAGATGAATTATACCTAAAAGATCTTGACCCATGCATGCCTTTAAAAAGTGACTGAAAGCAGCCAACCGGTTCTTTGAGTGCAGAGCTTGCTTCACTCGTTAATTCTTCCACAATGTTGTTTTTAAGATTTCCTTTGCAGTGTACAAAAGGTAAATATCCCTGCTTTTTAAATCTACAGGATGCCTTAAATAACCCTTTCTTCGGCTTATTACCCCTATGAAAGCTTACTGGCTTTAGAGGCAATTGTCTTAGAATGGTATGAAATGCCTTTGGAGCCCAGGCAGTTTCCTTCCTGTTCAGGTTTAAAGGATTTTCCCACTGGAATCATATATATGGTTGTGTTTTCCCTTATGGGAAGTTGGTTTTCATTAGAAAATATATTGTAATGCAAACAAGCTGAGGAGGTTGTGACCATCTCATAAATTTATGAGCGGGGACTATGGATTACTGAGTGCTTTGAATTTTTAAAGCTCCCACATAGAGAAAAATGAAACCATTATTAAAAACACCAGGTGTGTGTGTATGTTTTAAAAAATAGTTTGGACACTTCCCCCTCCAACTGGGTTTGTATGAGGCAGAAGGGAAGTCTGTGTGGTGTTGAGTCAGTATGTTTGCCAGTTTTCTAAGTTTCCCACAGCGATTTGAGGTTTAGATGTCCCTCTCTCCAAATCTTGGGGAAAAGGCATTGATGTTCTGGGGGACAGAGAGGTAGCCAGACTCTACCGAGTAGTGCATGGCTTAGACTGGTAACACAGGCATATACCCCAAAGGACACTGTATGTAGGGCTTTATTTTTTCAGGGGGAACTCACAGGTACTCAGTTTTGACTCCTCAGGTGGGTTCTGGCAAGTGGCTTTTTCCCCCTGGGGGTATTCAGAGGTATGCAGTACCGGCACCTTTCCCCCCAAATGTTAAACGTGTGACACTTACTGAAGCAACTTCATGGCACCATTTTTTTCCCCCTAGGAAAAAAACCCCACTAACCGTATGAATATTTGCTCTTCAGAAGTATGGCTGAAGTCAGTGGCCAAAGGAAGCACAGGTAAATCCGTCTGATGCTGAGATTTTGCTTTCTCGCTTGTTCTATTTACTTCGTTTAATTATAATTATATATCACTTTCTTGTAAAACGCCAGGGCCGCGTACAGTGTTAAAAATAATGTAAAAGCAATACAGAAGAAATGTTAAAATTATTGGCTACGGAATAAAATTTCAAACAACTGCAAATGTAAGCATGAAAAGGTCTTCGAGATATGCAAGGAAGGTGAAAATGATGGTTAGATTTCTGCTGAAAGAGGATTCCACAGCATAGGACTGACAGCACTATAGGCTATGCCTGATATTTCTGGCTGAGATCAGTCAGGCCTCAGTAACAGGGAACAGCTTCTGGAGAATCTCAATGATCAGGCTGGGATACAAGGGCTCAGTGATCCTTAAGTTATTCTGGACCCAAGTTGTTTGGGTCTCTGTATATCAACACCAGCAGACCCTCCAAGTGTCCCTATTTTCCAGGGACAGCCCTGGATTTACAGAAGCCGTCCCAGTTTCTGATTTGATCCCGGAATGCCCCGCTTTTCCTTAGGACGTCCCTATTTTCATCAGAGAAATGTGGGAGGGTACGGAGTTATGTGACCCCCAAGCCAAGGAGATAAGGAATTATACAGTCTTTAGAAGACATTTGAAGGCAGCCCTGTACAGTCATACCTCAGGTTGCAGCTGCTTCAGGTTACGTTTTTTTTGGGTTACGCACCCACCGAAACCCAGAAGTACCAGAATGGGTTACTTCTGGGTTTCAACAGTCGCACATGTGCAGAAGCACCAAATCACAACCCGCACATACACAGACGCACCGCTGCGGGTTGCGAACGTGCATCCCGCACGGATCATGTTCGCAATCCAAGCGTCCACTGTATAGGGAAGTTCTTTAATGTTTAATGTTTGATGTTTATTATTATTATTATTATTATTATTATTATTATTATTATTATTTGAAAGCTGCCGAGAATGACTGGGGCAACCCAGTCAGATGGGTGGGGTATAAATAATAAAATCATTAGTGTTGTTATTATGATGGAAGAGGACATCCCTATTTTCATGGGAGAAATGTGGGAGCGTATATGCGCAAGGACTTTGAGCATGATGGATCTTGATGGATTTCTGATGGCTCCTGGGAATTTCCTAGTTGGCATGTGATAAACAGGTACAGCAAGAGATGTTGTTTTACTGAGGAACAGCAAGGTGTGTAGGGCCATTAAAATGATTGTTCCCAAGGGTCCTGTCTGGTTCTATGAGGGTGGCCTTGTTCTCTGGTATTCTGAGGAGCTATGGTTGATGAAGCATGCTGGAGGACGTCTGCAGGACAAGTGTTGGAAATCTTGATCCAAAAGCTGATCAAGCGTGTTAAGGATACATAATCATGCGTCTGACATGGTAGTAAAGGCAGCAAATCAGTCTTTGTTTTGCACTGAAGAATATGAACTGAGGAACACCAAAATTAAACATTTCGTTGCTTATTTGATTCATAAAACAAACCCTCAAAGTGGGGTTTTGTTTTTTTTTTAAAAAAGGGAAAACAATAAAACCACGAGAAATTTTCAACCATGCTTAAAACCATATAAAAGTTAAAATACTAACAGATTAAAATTCACTTTCTAAGCATCTAGGATGCTAATAATGCCTGTTTGCTTGGTCTCCTTAGCTTCATTTCCACCAAACCACTTCTCTGGAGAGAAAAATAAGCCTGTTGTCTTTTGGAGTCCACAAATAAGACACGAACTGATTTTTTTAATTCACTTCTTGGTGATGTTTTTTATCTTGGCATTTTGGGTACATAGCACTGATAACCGCTCATAATTAAAACACTGGTTGAAAAGCTCTTTTGAGCCACACTCCCATTTTGGCTTTGAATCGAGATGGAGTAACTCCACTAATTCCAAGAAATTGCTTTGATGTTTGCTTCAACACATCTTTGACCACAAACATCAGCCTCAGCTGTTGGAAGTGTAGGAGCACTGGGTTCACTTCTTCAATAGTGAAACAGTGAAAAATAAGCACGATAGCTTGCATCCCTCATAAACTAATAGTAGCATAATCCTGTTCTGTACCACACTGTCTCTGAGCTGCAGCCTTTCATTCGCCATCAAACATTATAATATTGCTTAAATTCTGAGTCAGCAAGAGCTAACTCCTTTAGCTTTTGTTTGTTTTACTGGCTCTGTTCCTGTCCCTTTAATGGCAGCCTGTCATTCAGAAACTTAGCAAATGAAGGTTTTCCAAGCCTGCAGGCAGGTAGTGGGGAAAACGTCACTGACTTAATTTCTACATCCCAGGCTTCTGTTTAAGACCACGTCTTGCTTGATACCATTTCCAGAACCAGATTCTATCACACCCTCCAAAGTTTCCCTATTTTCTAGGGATAGTCCTGGATTTACAGAGAAGTCGTCCCGGTTTCTGATTTGATCCTGGAATGTCCTGCTTTTCCTTAGGACGTGCCTCTTTTCATCAGAGAAATGTCGGAGGGTATGGAGCTATGCGACCCCTGAGCCAAAGAAATAAGTAACTATACAGCCTTTAGAAAACATCTGAAGGCACCCCTGTATACGGAAGTTTTTAAAATGTTTAATGTTTTGGTATGTGTTTATATATGTGGGAAGCTGGGGCAACCCAGTCAAATGGGTGAGGTATAAATAAAATAAATAATAATGACAATAATTTATTATTGACCAGGACTTCTCTATTTTCATGGGAGAAGTGTTGTGGGTCTGTTCTATGCCTTGACATCCTGGAAAGCTATGGGGACCTTAGTGACTTGCTCATTTTTACAGGCCTGAGTTGACCCAACCTTAGTTAGAATAACATTTACTAGGCTTGCAACCCATACCAGACTTCATGTCAAAATAATGCATACTCCCCGCAACTGTTCCATTTTAAGCGGCACATCCTGGAATTGCAGAAGCCCATCCTGGATTCTGTTTGCATCCAAGCATGTCCCTGTTTTGGGGATGACAATGTTGGAGGGTATGCACAATGCAGGGATAAGCAAATGCGGTACCCTCCATATCATGGGTAGGCAAACTAAGGCCCGGGGGCCAGATCTGGCCCAATCGCCTTCTCAGTCTGGCCCACAGATGGTCCAGGAATCAGCATATTTTTACATGAGTAGAACGTGCCCTTTTATTTAAAATGCACCTCTGGGTTATTTGTGGGGCATAGGAATGCGTTCATTTTCCTCCCCAAAATATAGTCCAGCCCCCCACAAGGTCTGAGGGACAGTGGACCGGCCCCCTGCTGAAAAAGTTTGCTGACCCCTGCTCCAGATGATACAGTATTTGACTCAAAATCCTATCAGCTCCAGATAGCAATGCCAATGGTGATGGAAGATGTGAGGTGTAATCCAACACAATGTGGAGGACACTATGCTAGGCTGCTCCTAGTGTAGTGAATTGGCCCTCCTGGAAGCAGCCAGAACCGGCTCTCTGACCCCGTGCTTTTAGTTGTGGTTCTGCATTATAATCCCTTCTCACAGCTATTTCCCTCTGAGCAAATCGGGAAGAATGTTCAGTAAACAGATTATCTGTAAGCCACCCGTAATTATTTGATGATGCAAGCCCATAAGAATGGCGGTGACAAGGGATTATTATCTGAGGTGTTGATCACCCACCTTGGACCACTTGCTATCACTTAACAACCCTTGTGACAATAAACAGCAGTGCAGAGGAGCAGGAATGGAGGCAAGGGCAGCCTTGGGACTTGTTTATTTCCGCCAGAGAAGCAATGATGCCATTTACAGGAGTGTTATTCCCCCATTTCACCCCGCTCTGGAGGATTGGGAGGGGAAGTTCTGTTGCACAAATCTGGTACTCCCTTAAAGGGGGCACGTGTTGTGGTGAGACCTGGCAACCTAACCCTGCGTTGTGGGTGGGTACGTTTGGATAGCCACAACACCCGATTGGTAGGTCCCTTGATGCAGGGTTCAATCAGGCCAAGGGGACGCAGGCTAACCAGTTCAAGGGACCTATATATACCTATGCATGTGACCCAGAGCTTCCTCTTTCGGTGCGTGAATTGGAACACCCGCCCACCTCTCCCTGCTTTTAGGGCTTTGTGCTTGACCTTGGTCGTCTGTCAATGGGACAGGGGCACGGCAGGAATTTTTCCCACTTGGCTGATTGGCTGTTGCCATTTGGGTTTCGCCTGCCACGTAGCAAATCGTCACAACTTGTAAGGTTGCGGATAGGCTCTGGTTCAAGTGATAGTGATGGGAGAACGCTCTCGTCATCCCTATGTGAAGGGTATTCCGTTAAAGGAATCCAGGGACTCGGTGGTTTGGTCAACCCCTGAGAGTAGGTTGTGCCTGAGTCCAGGGGAGCATTTTGGTGGGAGAGATACCCTGTTCCCGGCTTTCTGCTTATCCAGGTGTTCACCCTTGATTGACCTATGCTGGTGCCCTGGGTCAGCGCTACCTCATGGCAGGGAGCTAGTCGAACCAGAGCCTATGTAACCAGTCACTTTCTGTAATCAATAAAGTTGTGGCCTAAATTCTGCCCAAAACCAAACCAAAATTTGAGTCCTGTCTGAATTTATTTAAGGGGGAGGTTTGAAGCTCTAAACAGGCAAGGCGAAATCCTTGCCTGAAAGGAGGAGAATTGGATTGGGTGTGACTCTTATGTCTTAGCCAGTGCTATTTTTATAGAAAAAGAGGTTCCAGAACTCACCATGAACACCTGCCTTATTCTCTTATAATGGCAATGGCGCCCACCTGAGAGGTGCCAGAACTGAGTTCCAGTGAGTTCTGGCCCTGGTCTCAGCCTAGTCTACGAATAATAAAAAAATGTTTTTTTAAAATTCTGTCCTGCTTTACTCCCAAAGAAGAGTTCCTTAGAGGAATGGAGATTATTGCATAGAAATTATTCTCTCTACAGAGCAAGGCTGCGTAAACATTGCCATTTTCTCCAGCTCCCATGTGCTCCCATTGCTAACTTTTGGACCAAGGTGTCCAGATCTCAGGGTCGTGGGTTCGAGAGCTCCACACTGGGCCAAAAAATTCCCTACATTGCAGGGGGTTGGACTAGATGACCCCACACATCGGAGTAGCCAGGATTTATGTTGGAGGGAGCAGGGTGCCCATCTGCCAACCCGTCACCACCCTCTGTCTGGCTCTGTCCAGCAGATTCAGAATGAAATGTCTCAGCAACAGTTGTTCTAAATTACTTTCTTTGGACCCCCAGAGCGCTCAGAAAAAATCTGTCAAAACTTTCAGTCCTTTGTATAAAAATTGAAAAATTAGCATTTCCTGCAGTCTTTTTATTTTTTTGCAAAATTATACGCCTTCTTTCAGGTGTGCCAGTTTGGCCCCATGACCATGGGTGCCCGGGGCCCAGGTGCCCTGCAGCTTGCATGGCCCTGGTGCCGAAAGTTGTGGGTGGCCCTTCATGGGGAATTTTGTGGGTGCTTGGAAACCGAGGGAGCTGGAACCTAGGCATTCTCAAATTATTATTATTTTGTAAATCTAAACTAAAACAAGTTTCCTTGCATTTGTTGAAAACCTTTCCAGGGCTTCCTCCCCCCCCCCCCCCGCCCCAGTGCAGTTTTCCTGTGTCCATTTATACTTTTGAGCAGTGCTTTTTTCCTGGGGGGTACGCATACCCCTAAACATTTTGCGAATCTAAGTTTGGGCTCATTGTCAGGGCCGGATTGAGGTTTGATGAGGCCCTCAGCTACTGAAGGTAACGGGGCCCTTTATATGTCCAGCTGTCCTTTGTCAACAGCAAATTGTTGCTTTTTTGTGCTGAATATATGCTATATAGTAATTTATGGACCTAATAGGTATCAAAAGCCATTTGCACATAGCAAAATATGAATTTTATCAAAGTTGAACTGATATACAATTAAGAAGCGCTATTTTAGAGAGCAGGCTAGCCGGCAGGGCCCATTACTTACATCAGGCATAGGCAAACTCCGGCCCTCCAGATGTTTAGGACTACCATTCCCATCATCCCTAGCTAACAGGACCAGCGGTCAGGGATGATGGGAATTGTAGTCCCGAACATCTGGAGGGCTGGAGTTTGCCTGTGTCTGACTTACATCATACTGTTGCTGTATGTAGGTTTTATTTTATTTATTTTTTTTACCTTATATTTTGGAAATGTACATCCCGTACATCTCAGAGTGGGGCCCTGAGCTATAGCTTCTTTAGCTTATGCGTAAATCCGGCACTGAGAGAGGCAATATTTCAATATGAGTAGGATAATGAGAGTACCTTTAAACATTTTTGGGGGGAAGGGAGCACTGCTTTTCAGTACTGTATTTTTATTTATTCAGCTGATTTAGAGAGGGGGGTGCGCAGCTGCTACGCCCATCATGCCCCCCCCCCCCGCTTTCCAATCCCACACTTCTAGGGCTGTAAGGCACTCCAGGCTTTCCGTTTAGGGACGGGACTTTAGCCACGCTCCCCGGGCCGCCCCCGGAGCTTGCAAGGCTCGGGCTGCAGCGCCCGGCCGCGTCCGCCAGGGGTTGCGCCTCAGCCCTTTCCCTGCTCAGCCGCCAGGGCCGCCCGAGTCCCGGGCGAGGGTGGACGTCGGCGCGGCAGCAGCAGCAGCGGCTCTTCTCCGGCTCCTCCGCCCGAGGCACGGCGATCGGAGAGCGCTATGCCCCCTGGCCCCGTGCAATAGATCCCTCCCCTCCTCCCGCCTTCCCAGGGCCAGATCCCCCTCTTTTGGAACCGACTCGGCGTGCGCTTTTTCTTTTTTGTGTTTCCACCCGTCCGCAAAGCCTTGGATTTGCGGGTGCGCAAAGGAAGAAGGGAGCGCCAGGAGAAACCATCGCAGGCAGCCGCCAGCGGGCTTACAAGGTAACCCCCCCCCCGGGAGACGTGGATCGCTTTATTTTTGCGGGGGGGGGCTGCCCAACCCAACCCTTCCTCCGCTTTCCACTTGGGATCGCTTAAGATCCTTGCACCGGAATGGAAGGAGAGAGATGCGGGGGGGGGGGGACGTGCGTGGAGGAGAAAGCTGCGCATCTTGAATTGTGCAACAATGTGTGCGTGCGCGCAAACTTAGCGCGCCTCCCCCCGTTCCTCCGTTTGCAGCCAAAATGCAAGCCAGCTCCCAACTCGTTCCCCCTGGGAAGCAAGTCCCACGGCTGCTCGGTGCTGTGTGTGTGTGTTCATTTACTCCCGAGTAAGCGTTGGGTGGAGGAGTAGGTGGGTCGTGGGGCAGGAGCGGCCGCTGTGCCCCCCCCCATCCTCTCTGCATGTTTTTCACTCGGAGGTGACTTTGGAACTTTACTCGCGAGGAGAGCGTGCAGCAATGCGCCCCTCCAGTGGTGCAATTTCAATGATCCAAGGGCTGGCCATTCCCGACCTCTTCTCCCCCCCCCCCCCGCCAAAGAGCTCGTGCCTTCTGTTCCTCCCCCCCCCCCCTTCTCGGAGCGATTGCACGGTGGTTTGAATTAAGACCCTGTAGCAACAGCGAGCACAAAAAATGAAGTTCTTTCTTGCCTCGTTGCAGTCATGCGCTCGCCTCTTGCCCTTTTGGCTCCGCTGCCTTTGGTTGGAAGGAGGTTCGAGAAAATAAGTGCGCGTGGAAGAAAAAATTGCGACTTGAAGCAGATCGATATATGTGTGTGTTAAGGGGGGGGGGATCGAGCCCTTGGTGATATTTGGGGAAAAGGGGAAATAGCAACGCCTGTTGTGACTTTTGTTGTGCAATCCCATTCAACTGGTTGTTGCTTGGACTTTTTACTTTACTTTTTTTTTTGCGGCGGGGTGGGGGTGGGGGGAGAGAAACACAACCCACATGCAATTTAGTGACACAACCACATTCCACAGTTGCAGTTAAGATTCCTTTCTCCTCCGCTGGGGAAGCTGGAGATTTGTTGTCAGGGAGCTGTTCTGGGTCTTCTGTCAAACATCTGGATTTTCAGCCTCTCCCTTTATTGCATTGGAGGTGGGGGGGTGGGCAGAAAAGTTTCCTTCGCTCTTCCTTCTCTGGTTTTTCTTTTTTTAAACATTTTAAACAGCAGGCACACAGGATGCAACCACCCCCCTTTTTTATTTTCTTCCTGCACCCCATTCAAAGATTCAAACACACACACACATACCCCAGTCACCCACAGAAACAAAGGGCTTTTGTTTATCCTATTGTTTAAAAGTCAGATATCTGGAGATGAAGAGAGCAGAAAGGAGGACCCTTTTTGCGTTTTTTTAAAAAAGGAAACCCTGAGGATGGTTGGTTTTGAAAAGCTGAAGTATGCATTGAACCACATTCGGTAAGGAAGGGGAAGAAAGCAAACATATGGATTTGTGCAGGTCCGAAATCCCAAGTGGCCAAGTGTGCTGTCTGTTTATTCCCTGCTTAGGGGATTTGCCTGGTGCTTTTAAGGGAGCTCTGATTTTGCTGCCTCGAGGGGGACTGGTTATTCCAGGTTTGCTGCTTCAAAGTAGGTTGGATTTGTATTTATGGAGGGAGGGGAAAGGCGGAAACGTGAGTGTCCCCGCAAGGGTGTCTCTGTTATCTGACAAAAGGGCCAGGGAAGAAGGCCTTTTCGCAACAGCTCTTAGCCCATCGCCTCTGCACAGCCACAAGGCGGGAATCTCAAAATGGAAGCCCCCTCCCTTCGTTTCCGGGTGCGAGGGGGGGGGGAAAGGCCCAGAGCCGAAGCCCAGGGATTGGTGACCTGTTTGTCACCTCTCGGGCAAAGCTCATTACAAATGGAAGTGACACATGGTTATTATGTAAACTGGAGGCTGCAAGCGCCACAGCTGAGTCGATCCCAGGCGCCCGTTTGCATGTCAGAAAAGCAGTCCAGGAGGCTGGTTCAGCTCGACGGGTTTCCGACTAAAGCCTGGCAAATGTGGAAGGTGAGTTGCCTTGTTGTTGTTGTTCTTGCTGGGCAAGTCATGGGACTGGGCCACATCCTTTTTTTTCCAGCGAGGGCGAAACAAATAGGGCACCCAGGGACCTCTCTGTAATCATGGGTGTCCGGTGGCAATTGCTTTTAATTGCGAAAATGTGGAATTGAAAAACGAGTGGTCATTACAGGCCTTTGACTAGCCTACGCAGGAGTCTGAATTTCTCCCAGAGCGGATGTGACAAGCTGTGTCGTAATGCTATATATACATTGCAGGCGTGCAAAGCTAATTAACCCATATTAGTTCTTTCGAAAACATCATTTGCTGAGTGTTGTTGTTGTTGTTTGCTACTGCGTAATCTCACTTCTCTCTGCGCCCCTCAAAACGAAAAACTGGGGCCGGGTGGAGATTTCAACCCCCTCCCAACCGCCGCATTCAGTATTCGTAACCAACAGTTGGGTTGGCACTGATCCTGGACGGGGTTAGAAATTAGCCAGGCGCGTTTTGCGACGGGTGTGGGTGTGATGGTGACCACCTGGGGAATCTCTGGTTGGCAATTTGGGAAAGCAAAAATGTCACTTGGAGAAGGACCTGAAAGATTTTCCTTGAAGCTTGGCTTTCTTTTATTCCGGATTGTTTTATTGGATGGTGTTGTAAACTGCTCTGAGATTTGTTCTTTAAAATATAAAGTGTTATTGAAATGAAAATAATAATAATAACCCACAGCAAAAAAAAGGTGCCTAGGCATTCCATTGTGGTGACTGTAACCTGGGTTTAAGGTGCCATTTGGTGATTAGATTTTATATCTTGAGTTTTGAACACTGCTGATCCAGTGTCTTTGCATGAGTAGAGCCTTCCTCAGAAAGCAGTAATCAAACTGATCTTGCAGAGGAAGCCCAGCTACAGCTTTTTGGTCAGGATCCATGCAGCCCTGACAGCGGAGTTGGACAGAGGAACCTCACACTTGCCTGCTCAGTTCATTATCAAGCCTTCCACCAGCTTTGGTTGGTGGCCCAGCTGCACCCCTCTCTACTGTTGTCTACGCTCTGGCAACCTCAAGGTTAGATTACTGCAATGCATTATATGTAGAAGACGAAACCTCAGCTAGTGCAGAATTCAGCGGCCAGGTTGCTTGCCGGAGCAAGACGGTTTGAGCATATTACACCGATCCTGGTCCCACTGCACTGGCTGCCAATTAGATTCTGGGCCCAATTCAAAGTGCTGGTTTTGACACTTAAAGCCTTAAACGGCTCAGGACTGCAGTGCCTCAAGGACTGCCTCTCTCCATATGAGCCGACCCAGACCCTAATCTGAGGCCCTTCCTTGTGTGCCTCCTCCATGAGAGGTCTGGAAGGGTGGCAACACGAGAACAGGGCCTTTTCTGCATTGGCTCCCTGTTTGTGCAATTTTCTCTCCTGGGAAGTTTGGCTGGCACCTCTAGTTGCCGGGCAAAAGCGTTCCTCTTCAACCAAGCCTTTGGCTGATTAAATGTCTTGTGGGAGGGGAGTTTTTGCTTTTAGTCTTGTTTTTATTACCTATTTTGTGTTTTACTTTTTTTTAACTTGTGCTTTTGTGTTCTGAACCGCCCTGAGATCTATGGATGGAAGGTGGCCTGCAAATTTAATCAATGACAATAAAATAAAGCTGGAATGTGTTGGCCCAGAGTCCTTTCATTGCACCCACATTTGATGCCGCGTGTGTGCGTTGCCGGCAGTTTCTCCTGCTTTCAGTTGTGCCCATGGACCATTGAGTTAGAAATTTGCTTCCCTGTTGACCCTAGCTGCATGTTGGAGTCTGTTTCTAAAACATGCCCTACTTAACTTCAGATGATACCTCCAAAACGAACCAGTTCATGGAAAAGGGATTTAGCTCAGCAGTAGAGTGGGTTTGATCCCTGGGCAGGGTGAGTGCCAAATTTTAGCTGTAGAGGGCAGGAACTGGAGATGTTGAGTCCAGCCCTTGGGGAGATGGGAAAGTTATGTGATCTCAGCATCCCTGACTGTATCCTCATAGTAGCCCTTCAGGAAAAGCATTGGCATATCCAATATTCTGGCCTGGTATTTGCTGGGAGAACCCCAGGACGATGGCTCTGGTTAACTTCAGCATCCCATGCAGAGGCTGCCATTGGGGCATCACACGACTTTGTGTTCTCCATGGCAACCGTGTGGCTGTCTCCAATATCCATCAGTCCCACCCTTCGTGCAGGGGATATGATGGGTGGACTGCGGGCAGAGGGGTGGCAATGCCTTCCCTTGTTGGTTATACGTACAAATTTAATAAATAATACAGTGGTACCTCTGGTTGCAAACGGGATCCGTTCCGGAGGCCTGTTCGCAACATGAAAGGAACGCAACCCACAGCAGCGTGTCTGCGCACGTGCGGGTTGCGATTTGCCGCTTCTGTGCATGCGTGTGATGTCATTTTGCGCTTCTGCGCATGAGCGAGCGGCGAAACCTAGAAGTAACCCTTTCCGGTCCTTCCGGGTCGCAACCTGAAAAAACGTAACATGAAGCAAATGTAACAAGAGGTATGACTAATAATAAAATAATTTGGCATGTTTGGGCCAGAGTGTAGCCCACTGGATCTGATGAACTGGTGCCGTGTAATGCTCTGTGTGTGTGTGTCTGTATTTGTGGCACAATGTAAACTTAGGAACTCCTCGCCTATTGACATTAGGCAGATGCCTTTGCTGTTCTCTTTTGGGGCGCCTCCTTAAAACATTTTGGTTTGGGCAGGCCTATCCAGACATGTGGGACGCGGGTGGCGCTGTGGGTTAACCCATAGAGCCTAGGACTTGGCGATCAGAAGGTTGGCGGTTCGAATCCCTGTGACGGGGTGAGCTCCCGTTCTTCGGTCCCTGCTCCTGCCAACCTAGCAGTTTGAAGGCACGTCAAAGTGCAAGTAGATAAATAGGTACCGCTCCGGCGGGAAGGTAAACGGTGTTTCCGTGCACTGCTCTGGTTTGCCAGAAGCGGCTTAGTCATGCTGGCCACATGACCCGGAAGCTGTACGCCGGCTGCTTTGGCCAGTAAAGCGAGATGAGCGTCGCAACCTCAGAGTCGTTCACAACTGGGCCTAATGGTCAGGGTTCCCTTTACCTTTACCTTTTATCTGGACATGCAGTTGTTGGTTCTGTTTTAAGCTCTTTGGTTGCTGGTTTTAAGTATCTGAAAATGTTTTTAATTTTTGTCATTTTTTAAAAGGTATTTTTACTATTTCGTGTATTAGAAGTACTATTTCGCATATTAGAAGTGCTATAAAAATGCTTAATGTCCGCACATAATTAAGAAACAAATGGCACAGAGGATGATTGGGTTGACTAACTCGTCTGCCTGTTTTTTTTGTTTGTTCATCTGTAAATGCAAAGCTGGTGGAAGTGGCAGCGGCAGCAAAAAAAAATAGAATTGGTGAAGCTGGTCACAGTTGTTGCTCCCTGAATGTTGTGGACATGGGTTTCAGTGTCTGTATGCTGGTTGAGGTAACTTGTAACAAATCGATGAGCAAGGGCTTCTTTCACCTGTTCCTAGGGGAAAAGAAAAGGTGGGGGATTTTTTTTGCATTAGTGCCATTATTTCAGGGAATTAAGAATAAAGACCATCTGGACACAGTGTTAGAAATTCAGATATACAAGCTAGGTACCAAATGGCTCCTTAAACCAGGGCTGCAGTTGCCAAAACGGAACGTCTAGTTGCCATTTTGGGGCCAGATGTCAAAGTGCAAGTAGATAAATAGGTACCGCTCCGGCGGGAAGGTAAACGGCATTTCCGTGCACTGCTCTGGTTCACCAGAAGCGGCTTAGTCATGCTGGCCACATGACCCGGAAGCTGTACGCTGGCTCCCTCGGCCAATAAAGCGAAATGAGCGCCGCAACCCCAGAGTCATCCATGACTAGACCTAATGATCCGGGGTCCCTTTACCTTTTCCTTTACCATCTTGCTATGCCATCGTGGGACATCTGTTCTTGGGGCAGGGGCCCAGTAGGAATTTTCCCAATTGGCTGATGTGCTGGTGCCACTTGGGTTTCGCCTGCCGCGTAGCAAATCGCCATAATTTTGTAATGTTTGGTGGTTAGGCATTGGTTCAATGTGGAGGGTAGGGTTGGTTGTCATACCTACCCCTCCCAATGTGTGATAGAGTATTCCGTTAAAAGAATCCAGGTGCTCGCCATGCTTTTGTCCGATCCCCTTCCAGGGGTTAGGGCCACGGCAGAGCACCTGGGAGCATTTTGGGGTGAGGTTGCATCTGTGGTAGGACCAACGCTCCCCCAGTATGTTTACCCTTCCTGGAGAAGAGGAGGTTAAGGGGTGATATGATAGCCATGTTCAAATATATAAAAGGATGTCACATAGAGGAGGGAGAACGGTTGTTTTCTGCTGCTCCAGAGAAGCGGACACGGAGCAATGGTTCCAAACTACAAGAAAGAAGATTCCACCTAAACATTAGGAAGAACTTCCTGACAGTAAGAGCTGTTTGACAGTGGAATTTGCTGCCAAGGAGTGTGGTGGAGTCTCCTTCTTTGGAGGTCTTTAAGCAGAGGCTTGACAACCATATGTCAGGAGTGCTCTGATGGTGTTTCCTGCTTGGCAGGGGGTTGGACTCGATGGCCCTTGTGGTCTCTTCCAACTCTATGATTCTATGATTCTGCCTATGTCCAGTTGTCAGTGCTGCTCTGCCAGAGGTGTCGGCGCAGCTAGTCGTACCAATGCCTAAGCAAACCACTCACATTCTGTAATCAATAAAGCTGTGGCCAAAATTATGCCAATAACCTTCAACTAATATTGGTGTCAACTGTGTCTTTCTTTGGGGGGGTCTTCACACGCAACAGTTGTACAATGCTGCAACCCTGGTGTAAGTTACGTGAAGTGCTTTGAACAATTGTTCTCTATAAATATCACATATTATAATTATACAGTGGACGCTTGGGTGGCGAACGTGATCCGTGCGGGATGCACGTTCGCAACCCGCATCTGCGCACACACAGGTCACGATTCGGCGCATCTGCGCATGCGCAAAGAGCGATTTAGCACTTCTGCGCATGCGCAGCCACCGAAACCTGGAAGTAACCCGTTCCGGTACTTTCGGGTTTTGGCTGTCCGCAACCTGGAAAAACACAACCTGAAGCAGCTGTAACCCAAGGTGTGACTGTATATATTTTTAAACGAAGCTTTTAAAAATGCCAAGAATAATGCAGATACAAAACTAATACTCTAAAGCAGTGTTTCCCAACCGGTGTTCCGCGGCACACTAGTGTGCCGCGGGACGTTGGCTGGTGTGCCGTGGGAGGGAGGCGGGCGAGTCGGGCGGCGAGAGGCGGGGCGGCGGCGGCGAGCACACGCGGGGAGGGGAGCGAGCTCCCTCCCACATCCCATCGCCCCGTGCTCCGCGCTGGTGTCCGCAAGCCTTGCGCACCCGGGGGATCTCCCCCCGGGAGCGCAAGGCTTGCGGGCAGCAGCCTGCAGCGCGGAGCACGGGGCGCCCTCCAGAGGACGCCCCGTGCTCCGCGCTGGTGTCCGCAAGCCTTGCGCACCCGGGGGATCTCCCCCCGGGAGCGCAAGGCTTGCGGGCAGCAGCCTGCAGCGCGGAGCACGGGGCGCCCTCCGGAGGACGCCCCGTGCTCCACGCAGGTGTCCGCAAGCCTTGCGCACCCGGGAGATCTCCCCCCGGGAGCGCAAGCCTTGCGGGCAGCAGCCTGCAGCGCGGAGCACGGGGCGCCCTTCGGAGGCCACCCCGTGCTCCGCGCTGGTGTTGGCAAGTCTTGCGCACCGGGGGATCTCCCCCCGGGAGCGCAAGGCTTGCGGGCAGCAGCCTGCAGCGCGGAGCACGGGGCGCCCTCCAGAGGACGCCCCGTGCTCCGCGCTGGTGTTGGCCAGCCTTGCGCACCCGGGGGATCTCCCCCCGGGAGCGCAAGGCTTGCGGGCGGCAGCTGGCAGCGCGGAGCACGGGGCACCCTTCGGAGGACGCCCCGTGCTCCGCGCTGGTGTTGGCCAGCCTTGCGCACCCGGGGGATCTCCCCCCAGGAGCGCAAGGCTTGCGGGCGGCAGCTGGCAGCGCGGAGCACGGGGCGCCCTTCGGAGGACGCCCCGTGCTCCGCGCTCGTGTTGGCAAGCCTTGCGCACCCGGGGGGCGCATGGGGCGCCCTGAAACAGAGGGTTCCCCATGCTGCGGACTGTAGCCTGCCGCCGGACGCGCGGGGCGCCCTGAAGCAGAGCGCCCCTCGCGCCAGGCAGACATGGGCCAGCCCCACAAGCTCGGGGGACAGCGGGGAGGCGCAGCACCACCATCCCACTGTTCCCCGACCTGGTTTTTTTTCAAAAAAGTAGGTGCGTCCTATGGGACGGAGCGGCCTATGGGACGAAAAATACGGTAGTTACTATTTCATAATAAAGTAATTATAAAATACTTTCTTTGTGTTTATTTGATTCCTATTAAAGAGAGTTACTTTATATATAGTCAATATAGGCACAGAGTTAATTTTTTAAACATTTTCTAATGGTGGTGTGCCTCGAGATTTTTTTCATGAAACAAGTGTGCCTTTGCCCAAAAAAGGTTGGGAAACACTGCTCTAAAGAACAGGGAACCGTACAATAATATGGTATATAGGACAGTGGAAATATTTTGAATCGTTGATTTTTAAAAACGTGATTTGAAAGATCCCAAGGGAAAAGACATGATTTAGACTTTAGCCTTAAATCAGGTTTCCCATTTTGCAGTTCCTATATTTGCTGGATAAGCATGCATGCCAACTGATTGCTTTTGCATAATGGCTTGCAACTAAATACAGCCTTTAGTATAACCAAGGAGCTTAATCGTTAAACCTTTGCTCTTGCAACCAACATGCCTTTTGCAGAGCAGAATTAAGCCTGCTTAGGAAAAAGAGGCAGATTTGTTTCTGACGACCCCCTGTTCACATGCGAGGAAGCAACTTCCATTTGATGGTTGGAGCCCCACAATAGGCAAAACAGTCCTGCTTTGCGGAGGGTTGAACTAAATCAGGGGTAGGCAATCTAAGGCCCGGGGGCCGGATCCAGCCCAATCGCCTTCTCAATCCGGCCTGCAGACGGTCCAGGAATCAGCATGTTTTTACATGAGTAGAATATGTCCTTTTATTTAAAATGCATCTCTGGGTTATTTGTGGGGCCTGCCTGGAGTTTTTACATGAGTGAAACTTGTGCTTTTATTTAAAATGCATTTATGGGTTATTTGTGGGGCATAAAAATTCATTCATTTCCCCCCCAAAAATATAGTCCAGCCCATTTTCAATCCCCCCCCCAAATATAGTCCGGCCCATTTTAATTTTTTTCTCTCCAAAATATAGTCCGGCCCCCCACATGGTCCAAGAGATGGTGGACAGGCCCACGGCTGAAAAAGGTTGCTGACCCATGAACTATATCAGGGATCAGCAAACTTTTTCAGTATGGGGATGGTCCACTGTCCCTCAGACCTTGTCGGGGTGCTGGACTATATTTTGGAAGAAAAAGAAATGAACAAATTCCTATGCCCCACAAATAACCCAGAGATGCATTTTAAATAAAAGCACACATTCTACTCATGTAAAAACACGCTGATTCCCGGACCATCCGCGGGCCGGATTGAGAAGGCGAATGAGCCGGATCCAGCTCCGGGGCCTTAGTTTGCCTACACATGAACTAGATCAGTGTTTCCCAACCTTGGGCCTCCAGCTGTTTTTGGACTACAATTCCCATCATCCCTGGCTACTGGTCTTGCTAGTCAGGGATGATGGGAGTTGTAGTTCAAAAACAGCTGGAGGCCCAAGGTTGGGAAACACTGAACTAGATGATCCTGGTCGTCCACTCCAACTCTGCAAAGTATATAGACAAAGTATCAAATGGGGTGACAGTAATAATAATGCAACAAAACAACAACACCACAAACTGGCTTATAGGTGTAAAACCAAATTTACTAGAATAATAGCTAGAATAGAGATAGACTTGTAACCATTCAAGCAACAAACATACTAAGGTGCCATGAGCAAAACAAAGCCTGGAGCTACTGTAAACATGGAGTGGATAAATGTACAACTGTATCTTAACAAGCGTGTTGCGAAACCTGTAATATATCCAGACAGCAGGTCTCCTTTTGCTTAGTTGTGTTATTCTCACCAGTGTGGTGGCTTTGATTTGCCTTCCTGTGATTGATCCATGTACACGGCTTTGTGTTTCCAACTCAAGACCCATTGAAGAACATCTCATCCAGTTCAATCTTTGAAAAACAGCTTTGAGAAACTTTTTCATATTCTCCAGTGTGCTACCCTTGCCATTGTGGCGACATGGGGTTGCCATTCCGTGATTGGACTTATGCTACTTGTTGAATGGCTCATTTATCCAGTCTGTCTAACATTTATTGATTGCACATGTAACTTGTTAAGATACAGTTGTACAGTGGTACCTCGGGTTACATACGCTTCAGGTTACATACGCTTCAGGTTACAGACTCCGCTAACCCAGAAATAGTGCTTAAGTTTACGAACTTTGCTTCAGGATGAGAACAGAAATCGTGCTCCGGCAGCGCGGCGGCAGCAGGAGGCCCCATTAGCTAAAGTGGTGCTTCAGGTTAAGAACAGTTTCAGGTTAAGAACAGACCTCCAGAACGAATTAAGTACTTAACTCGAGGTACCACTGTACATTTATCCACTCTATGTTTACAGTATCTCCAGGCTTTGTTTTGCTCATGGCACCTTAGTAAGTTTGTTGCTTGAATGGTTACAAGTCTATCTCTATTCTAGCTATTATTCTAGTAAATTTGATTTTATACTTATAAGCCAGTTAGTGGTGTGGTTGTTTTGTTGCGTCCAGTCCAACTCTACAATTCTAAGATTCTAAGGCTAAGCTTCCAATCCGGGGCTGCTTTGTCTGGGAAGAAAGACCCCTCTCCAAACATGGTTAGATTTACTCCGAGCAAAATGCACAGAATTTGGCTGCAGGTGTTCAGAAACATCCAGAACAAAGAGAAAGTCGCTATTGCCTTTTAAAATGTGGCTCTTTGGGGGGGGGATGTGTGTTATTGGGTGGTTGTTTTTATTTTGATTATATATATTGTGGTTTTTATTTTGATCTTTGCTGTGAACTGCCCTGAGACATCCAGGTATAGGATGTATATAAGAGCAATCAATCAATCAATCAATCAAATAATGGAAAAAAAGGTAAAACAAGAGTACCGCACCCTGAGTGAATTGGTTAAAATGCATAAAAAAGGGATCTAAAATGTGTTGGAAATGCCAAGAAGCAGAGGGGACCTTCCTACATATGTGGTGGGGATGTAAGAAACTAAGGGATATCGGGAGAGAATGGAAAAGGATTTCTCTTTGCTCCTCCGTTTGAAGCAAAACTCCCCAGCTTGTGTCTGAGGGATCATGTTCAGATCAGGTAGACCAGTGGTTCCTAACCATTTTTTGGCCATGCCCCATCTAAGCATCTCTAAAATCCTCATCTCCCCACCCCCGTGACATATAATTCTTCTTATTCAAAAAGTGAACTCCTCTTCCTATGGAAGAAGCCTAAAAGGCCATTAACTGTTAATAACTCATTCTCAAATTGCCCCCTGAAAAATCAAATTGTCCCCCTGTGGTGTGTGCGCCCCATGTTGGGAACCACAGATGTAGACAGTGTGGGTTGGATCCCATGTTCTCTATGAATCTTTCAGAGCATCCGTTTACTCCTTATTTACTCCCAGTTGCCCTGAGTTGGAGGAAGGCACATTCTCGTTCCATCCATCACCCAGGAAAACAAGGACTACTGGCTTGTGTGTGTGTGTTGTGTACTAAAAGGCAGGGAGGTTCACCTACCCAATTTAGATGGCACTGCTGATATTGGAACCTGAATTTGCTGCCTCTCCCCTTCCTTCACTAAGTTATTTTTTAATAATAACAATAATTCACAATGTGGTGTTTGATAGACAGTAATGATTCAGTCTTTTGTAATTGTAGGCTTCAGCACATTTGTTCTACATTCAGAATTTCACTTAAGACTCCTTATATATTAAAATAGACACACTATAATATATTTTTAGAAAACAAAATCTGTCTTAATTTTTTTAAAAGCTGATTTAAAATTACAGATTTTCATCTGTAATTAAACCCCAAAAGTATTTGTTCTTTCTACAATAGCCGTGACCTTTCATGTTGAAATGTACCCTACACATAAGTAAATACTAAGATTTAAGCGAAAGAAGGGAACCATACACATTCAGGATACTGGATGTGATTTTAATTATATGTTGCTAAGTTTTTAATTCCTTATGCCCACCTGTAGATTAAAACTAGATTTTCTTTCATCTTCACGCTGCAATATCTGGTATACTATGCAGTCATTAATTCACTTTTTTAAATTAAAATTGCTGTAAATGAGACTTCTTTAGCTGTTTTTTTAGACGGATGCTACAACCACTCCTGGCTAGTTTCCAAAGAGCATATTTGAGGTTTTGGGGTGTTAATACGTCGATATAGGTTACCAGGAACTTCTGTTATAGGTTACCTATAAGATCCTTCCAAGTTAATGGGATTCCAATTCATTCCTGTTGACAAGTTCTGTTCATTTCAGTGGGACTTCTCTGACAGTGTTCCCCTGTGTTTAGCATTGTATGAGAATATTCTTAACTAAAAATAAATAAATAAATACAGAGTTCTCCTAACCTTAAGCCTTCTCCCTACACTCCCCCAAGCTCTTATGCCAAGGTATATGAAAATATTACTTAAATAATATTACCTTACTCCTTTAGCTTGTAGAGAAGCTGGGTTATGAACAAAAAGCAGTCTTTCAGTTCTAGGTGGACCAGCTCCCAGGCGCAGCGACTCTGCTGGTTGGTGGCTAGGAAACTGTTCATTCTTTGAAAGTATCGCTTGACTTTCATGGGCGAAGGAGATGGTGCCCCGTTGGCAGAGTTTGCCAGTTTTCCTCCCTGCGTTTCTTTTGCGCACGCCTCCAGCTGTTTGGTTTGCTGGTAAAGGTCGCTTTGCAAGGACTCGAGACACGTCGCGTTCCAGGCGCCGTAAGGATGGTCTTTGCCGAGAACGTTGAGGCTCTGCTGGAGAACCTCGCGGACGATGATGACGGCGCCGTCGCTCTCCAGAGCGTTGAGAGCTTTCAGAGGGAACCTGAAGTCCGTTGTCTCAGATATGCATTGCAGAGGGAATTGTCCAGCCATCCTACAGAGGTGGTTCAAGTTGGTCTGGATCATTTGGTTCCACCGGGTGTGGAGCACAGGGCATTTGGAAAGGGGGCTGGATTGGGCGAGTTTGCCGGAGAGCACCAGCACGAGACAAACGCTTAAGCCGTTCCCACCAGTAGTGAAGCCCATGATGAACCAATGGCTATAACTACCTTATCTTCCTGGAGTCTCTTTAAATATATTTCGGAACACCTATAAAAATCTGCCATCCTAAATTCATTCAACATGAGACATTTGTATTAATCATGATATGAATTTTCCCCACCATCAAGATTCCAAATGCCTTTGAGGAACATGATTTGGTTGCTTTCAGTTTCGTTCAATGAGTTTTAATTAAAATGTGAGGTTTTGTTTTGTTTTGTTTTTTACTACCTTCTTACAGAAAACTTAGGAAAGTTTCAAGTGACCGTAGCCCTTCCTAGGAGAGGAGAGAGAGAGTGCACATTTTCTTTTTCTCTTCTTTCTGTTTATAATATTTTAAATTAATTTCCAGTGCCACCTTAGAATTAGAACATAAACAAGAGTTCAGCATTAGCTCTTTCCTGAAATCTGAAGAGATTTCCCATCTCATATGTCTACATCCTTAAAAGGTCCTTATTTGTTTATTCGTTGTTTAGTTTATACTTTTATAATGCTGTTATTCAGGCAAACTGTTCCCAGTTAATGAGAACACTAAAATAACAATAAAATTAATCTTAAAATCACACTAAAGTGGTCAGTAAGACAACTGGTTAGGATAAAACCCAGAAGACTGGGAGAATAGGGAACTGTTTCCTGGCACCAAAGAGAAAGCAAAATGGTGGCAAGATGGACCTTTGATGAGTGGGATTGGCAAAAGATCACTACTGCAAAGGGTTTTTCTCTGGTTACCTTAAATGCCCTTGGATAGCTCATGGGAAAATACCTTCATTTTTTATTTCTTGACATGGGGCAGACCGAGGTGGTAACAGCTATTCCTTCAGGTACTGAGGTCTCAATTTCCTATTTTATTTTTAAAACAATGTTTAGTCCCTAGCCAGTTAATAACTTCCTATTTTCTTGTTTTTGGCACTTGAGTTGTAAGAGGCCGTTCTGTTTTTCCTACATGCACTTAGGTTATTGTTGTATCACAGAGAAGCCACTAAGGGAGCCCATTTGACTCTGAATTACGGTATCTCTGTTGTAGTCTTAACTTTTCAGGTTTCTGTTACTGGTCAAAAAGCGAAAACTGCTTCGTTTCCTACTGCATTGCCCCAGCTGCCTAAGAGGTGGCAACATAGCAACTCTTCAAACAGGAATTAGGGTGGGTATAATTTGATAAAACTTGGAGGGCATAATTTAAATCCCTGCCTGGGCTGGTTTTTTTCTCTGCTTATAGTTGCTTGTGCATTAATCTCAAGTGAGACTTAGTTAACTGGGATTTAACATAAGGTCCTATAGGTCTAGGGACGCGGGTGGCGCTGTGGGTTAAACCACAGAGCCTAGGACTTGCCAATCAGAAGGTCGGCGGTTCTAATCCCTGCGACGGGGTGAGCTCCCGTTGCTGGGTCCCTGCTCCTGCCAACCTAGCAGTTCGAAAGCACGTCAAAGTGCAAGTAGATAAATAGGTACCGCTCCAGCGGAAAGGTAAACAGCGTTTCCGTGCGCTGCTCTGGTTTGCCAGAAGCGGCTTAGTCATGCTGGCCACATGACCCAGAAGCTGTACGCCGGCTCCCTTGGCCAATAAAGCGAGATGAGTGCCGCAACCCCAGAGTCGGTCACAACTGGACCTAATGGTCAGGGGTCCCTTTACCTTTACCCTTTTTACCTATAGGTCTGGCTGAAGCATGGGTGAGGAACTTGTGTCCCTCCAGAAGTTGTTACACTACAGCAGGGGCCAGCAGACTTTTTCAGCAGGAGGCCAGTCCACTGTCCCTCAGACCTTCTGGGGGGCTGGACTAGATTTTTTGGGGGGAAAATGAACGAATTCCTATGCCCCAGAAATAACCCAGAGATGCATTTTAAATAAAAGGGCACATTCTACTCATGTAAAAACACGCTGATTCCCAGACCGTCCATAGGCCGGATTGAGAAGGCGATTGAGCCGGATCTGGCCCCTGGGCCTTAGTTTGCCTAACCATGTACTATAGCACCCATAATCTCTGACAGTTGGCCATGCTTCATGGGGCTAATGGGAGTTGGGAACTCAACAGTGGCTTACTGTAGATCCTTAGTAGGTTATGCTTACGGAGTGATGTGTACTCACTTTGAACTGGGGTTGGTGAATTTTACTTCCGAGTAGAACCTTTACTCGGCCATGAAGCTCAGTGGGCAGTATTGCGCTATTTATACTTTCTCAGCCTAACCCACCTCACGATTTTTGTTGTGAGGATAACATTGGGCGATGGGTTGGTGGGGGGGATAACCATGTTATCTTGAGCACCTTGATGAAGGTAGAGAGAGAGAGAAAATAAAAATAGAAATAAGATAGAAACAGCAGTTTGATATCAGCTCAAGTGTCCTGGCTTCCCCTAAAGAAGCTTGGGAATTCTAGTTTGGGGAGGGTACTGAGAGTCTGTAGTCCAGCTTCTTGGAAGTATAATCTTCAGAACTGGAGTCTGGAGAGACAAAAATTTTGAAACAAGCGACTATAGTAGGCACCCTCAAACTCGGCCCTCCAGATGTTTTGGGACTACAACTCCCATCATCCCTAGCTAACAGGATAAGTGGTCAGGGATGATGGGAATTGTAGTTCCAAAACATCTGGAGGGCCGAGTTTGGGGTTGCCTGGACCAATACTAAAGTACAGTCTGTGATTCCTCAGTCTATGCTAATATCCACTTAATCATGAATTTAGGCAACAGGAGATGTGATAAAAAAGGAACATGAATGGCTCACTTTTTCTGCAGCTCCCTTGAGTTTAATTTTGGAATATGCTTTAATTTCGAAAGGGCTGGGCCCTAGCTTGAAATGTGCAAGCGACAAAGAGTCTTTGGAACAACGCGCAAGTTGTTCATCACATTCCTTCCCCATGCATCTTTGGCCATTTTCTCCCCATTTCTCCATACATGTTTTCAAAGTATCTGCAGAGAAATGTAACGTCAGAAGCAACGGTCACCCTGTGTCCATCATGACGATTTTCACATCAAGGGAAGTCATAGAACCACTCTATTCTGCCTCGGTCAGGCCACACCTGGAATAGTGTGTCCAGTTCTGGGCAGCATAATTTAAGAAGGATGTTGACAAGCTGGAAGGTGTGCAGAGGAGGGCAACCTAGATGATCAAGGGTCTGCCAACCAAGCCTTATGAGGAACGGTCGAAGGAGCTGGATATGTTTAGCCTGGAAAAGAGGAGACTGAGAGGAGATAAGAAAGCATCTTCAGATATCTCAAGGGCTGTCGCATGGAAGAGGGAACAAGCTTGTTTTCTTCTGCTCTGGAGGGTAGGACTCGAAACCATGGCTTCAAGTTACAAGAAAGGAGATTCTGACTAAACATACGGAAGAGGTGTTCGACAGTGGAACAGTCTCCCTCGGGAGGTTGTGGACCTTCCTTGGAGGTTTTTAAGCATCTGTCCTGGACACTTCAGCTGAGATTCCTGCATTGCCAGGGGTTCAGACTCAATGACAGTTGGGGTCCCTTTCCAACTCAACAATACCATGATTTCATTTTTGTTATACCGGTGTTGTCATCAATTTGCTGTTTTAAAACCTTTCATTCCACAGTCTGCAGCCGTCGGGCACAAGACGTTGGGTAAATTCAACCAGCTCAGCCACCTGGTGGGAAATAGGATTAGACGCACCAGTTCACCAAATGTCTTCCTTCCCAAGCGGAAGGGGGTTCATTTTTGTCCTTAGGAGCGTTTAGAGCAGGAAACAAATCAATATTAAAGGGATTTATACAGATTCATGCTAAGTCTGTGTCTCCTCAAAACAGATGGACGAGAGCTGTGCAAGTGCGGTTTCTAAATTTGGCCCAGTGGAGCATTTAACTATTTCTCAATTGGGCTACTGCAGGCATGTCCATAATCCATTTCGGGGGCCTAATTTGGCCCGTTGGTTGGTTTAATCCGGCCACTGTGGCAGTTTATTTTCTGGGGTAGAATCCTAAAAAAACCCTCAGCAACTTCAATCTTAAAAAATCCCTCAACAAATTCAATCCTAAAAAAACCCCAACAACTTCAATCCTACTAAAAAGGTCAACAACTTTGGTTGGCCCTTCGGTCGGCCCTCATGGCCCTTCACTTCATCAAATCTGACCCTCTTTGAAAAAAGTTTGGACACCACTGGACTTGCAAACGGTTCTGAAAAACCCCTTTTCCATTCCTCAAATTCTTACTTACAGGTATTTTAATTCCCTCCATTGCAAGCACATGCGCAGGTTGGATGCTACCCAAGAGTGACATAATGACTTCTTATGTTTCATGATGACTGTGCACAGCTATATGGGTCGGGTGATTAAGAGCACTCTAAGCATTAGTATATAAGGAAGACGTATACTAGACAGAATGACCCAGACAGTGCTCTTAATTTGTGTGGCATCGCCTCCGGCATTTGTGACGAGGATAATTACTGTTGTTTAAGTGAGAGTGTTTTTCTATCCAGAGTTATGACTAAAGGAGCCAGCGTTTGAATTATTTGTGCTGTGCTTTTTATATATATACAGTGGTACCTCGGGTTACAGACGCTTCAGGTTAGAGACGCTTCAGGTTACAGACTCCACTAACCCAGAAATAGTACCTCGGGTTAAGAACTTTGCTTCAGGATGAGAACAGAAATCGTGCTCTGGCGGCGCGGCGGCAGCAGGAGGCCCCATTAGCTAAAGTGGTGCTTTCAGGTTAAGAACAGTTTCAGGTTAGGAACGGACCTCCGGAATGAATTAAGTACTTAACCTGAGGTACCACTGTATATAAGAAGGAAGAAGAAATTTTTGAAAATTGTCATGATCCATAATCTTCTCTGATGCGCAGAGGCTGTTTTATGGAGGATGTTCCATGGTCCTCCTACCTGATTACTTTAGGCAAAAATGCCAGGAATCGAACCTGGAACATTGTGCATGCAAAGTATATGTTCTGTGTCAAGGACCAATCCTAAATCACCAGATTACTATGGCTCTGCACATGCTTTGCAAGTTCCTGTTAAATTATAGTCTCTGAAAACTTTCCTTAGTTTGACTTAGTGTGAGTATTGTATAGACCAGGGGTCAGCAAACTTTTTCAGCAGGGGGCTGGTCCACTGTCCCTCAGACCTTGTGGGGGGCCGGACTATATTTTGAAAAAAAATAACAATGAACGAATTCCTATGCCCCACAAATAACCCAGAGATGCATTTTAAATAAAAGGACACATTCTACTCATGTAAAAACACACTGATTCCCGGACCGTCTGTGGGTCAGATTTAGAAGGCGATTGGGCCGGATCCAGCCCCCGGGCCTTAGTTTGCCCACCCATGGTTCAGAGTGTTTGCACACACGGAATCAGCACATCTGATCTCCAAACTACTCTATGGAGAATCTTGGAATCGTAGCGTTGGAAGGAACCACAAGGATTCGTCTAGTCCCGGCATGTCCAACAGGTAGTTTGTGATCTGCCAGTAGATCACTGGACATCAGTGGTAGATCATTGGTAGATCACTGGCTCCCCCAACTATGGTTTCCCTAGAAAAATGGTTCCCCTGAGATTAAGAGTCTCGCGTTCCGCCAACTGAAGAGGGCAGGAATCGCCACTGTTCGTTGTTCCTGGCTCCACTGTCGGGACAATCCAGCAAATAATGCCAGGCTCCAAAATGTGGAGCTGGAGTTTGTCCCAGATCTCGCGCAGAGGCAGATGTCCCGTGCCAGGAGGCAGGTTGGGTCTTGCCTACCGCAAGGATCTGGCTTGGCTAGGAAGGCAAATCAAGATTTGTGGGCCTAAATAAAATGTTGGTATCAGGTCAAGGGGCGACATCAGCAAGTGGGGCACAGGTGATAACCTCAGTGGGTGGGTGCCCACGGGTGGAAGCCCAAAGAACTGATTCCTCAAATGGTATTTTATTCCCAGTGACTGTTCTGCACAAACACTGCAGCCACAGGTGGGAGATTTATGTGCTGCTCCTAAGCATGGTATAATAATTAAAAAGCTGTCAAGAGCAAAATGTAAATATAAATGACACTATAATCCTACACATTTTACATAATCTGACACTTTCTTCAACAGAATTTAATACGTAGTAAAAAGCATTCAGGACTGCAGCTTAAAGGTATAATCCTATACAGTGGTCCCTTGGGTTACATACGCTTCAGGTTACATACGCTTTAGGTTACAGACTCCACTAACCCAGAAATACTACCTCGGGTTAAGAACTTTGCTTCAGAATGAGAACAGAAATCGTTCTCCGATGGCGTGGCGGCAGCGGGAGGCCCCATTAGCTAAAATGGTACCTCAGGTTAAGAACAGTTTCAGGTTAAGAATGGACCTCCAGAACGAATTAAGTACGTAACCAGAGGTACCACTGTAAATGTTTATTTAAAAGTAATTCCTACCAAATTAGATCTCTGCAGTAAATGCAACCTAAATCACATTTGTCCAAATACACTTGCAGCCCATTTCCTAAAATGACCTGTGGATCAACTGTTTTGAGAACTGACGGCTTTTAATGGTGTCGTGCTTTTTTTTATTGTAATTATTTGTATGTTTGAAACAAGACTTTTTAATGTATGTGTGTAGTTTTAATTCTGATAATGTTTAATTGTTTTTACTCATTTTTTTTCTGTGTTTAAAAGTTTTGTGTACAAAACTTGAAACAGCTACTAGGTGTGGAATAAGATCTTCTAGAATCGTTACTCGGGCCTTTTATGCCACTTGAAATTGAATTTCTTGTCTTAAAATTAGTAACATGTGTCTCTGCGTTTATTATTATATTTCCGACAGGTGAGAATCTAACCAATGCATGCAAACATCTTTCATTTTTATATTGTATTGCCCTGCAAGGACAAATATAAGAAGACTTATGAATGAATAATTTCACAGAATTGATTGTACGATCGCATTCATAAAATGAATATGACTTACTTGTCTGATGTAGCTTTTAAAGGATATTTTAATAATTTCTCACTACAGTGTTATTGCATCCCAGAGTTGGGGGGGGTTTTATTTAAAAAATGCTAATGCAATAGGCATGAACAGTCAATATCAGGCAAAGAATACAGACTTTATGCATATAAGACAGCAGTGCAAAGTGTTTTCCTGTAATGATCAAAGAGGTAATTGGGATTGATTTTTTGTTTAACCTACAAGTCTGACTGTTAAATAATTCCAAGGGACCTGCTGGGGGGAAATGTGCAGAAAACTAATGAGCGGTTTGCCAATGCTGGCTCAAATCGTTGTGGCAAATGAACTGGAAAAATAAAGAGAAGCCATCAGAATAGAAGCAGTTTAGGAACATTGGCATATAATCCTAGTGGAAAAGACAATAGCATTATAGCAAATATGGGGAGGAAAATTACTACAGTTTCCTCTGTATCTGAGCCATGGGAGAACTCTTCAGAACATGTGTAGAACCTACTGGATGAGGCCAGTGGTCCATCCATTCCTGCATCTTGTTCTCACAGTGGCCAACCAAGATGCCTGTTGAGCAAGATTCACACACGAGGACTCTGCCCCTTTGTGTTTTGATATAGCATCCCTTGTAAATTACGTTTCCTGAAATAATAATCACAGTAATAAGACTACGAAGCGTCTTTTGTACACCCCATCTGCTCACGTTTGACATTTATTCATTCCCGTGAATGTGTGTTGTGCTACAAGTTGAGGAACGCCAACAGTTACGGGAAGATAGTCTCCCTTGTTAAATCCCAGAGCGCCTATTTGCAGAGCATCTTGTTGTCTGTTGGCTCAGAAAGATAACTAGGGCAAATTAAGCGACCAGCTGACTTGGGTCATTACACATGACTAGGGCCATATGGTGAAACAGGATTACTTAAGTATGTCGCTGCTGGGCCACATCACATCGTCCTAGGCATTAAAAGAGAGCAAAATGGGTCAGATCATTAAAAAAACACACCACAATTTTAATGGCTGAATAGTGCCAGGGAGGTTACTCACCTAACAGAGGTCAGAATAATGCTTGTGACCTTACCTGGAGCTTATAACAGAGGCTGTAATTGAAAAACGGTTGCTCCCAACCAGCTCATTGTCCACCTGGTGCATAAAGATGTCTGTGCCTTGCTCACTATTGGCAATGCTGTCTCCAGGGTTTTTTTTGGGGGGGGGGTCTGTGGTCCAACACCCTCAATAAAGGTAAAAGTAAAGGTAAAGGGACCCCTGACCATTAGGTCCAGTCATGACCGACTCTGGGGTTGCGGTGCTCATCTTGCTTTACTGGCCAAGGGAGCCGGTGTACAGCTTCCGGGTCATGTGGCCAGCATGACTAAGCTGCTTCTGGCGAACCAGAGCAGCGCACGGAAACGCCGTTTACCTTCCCGCCGGAGCGGTACCTATTTATCTACTTGCACTTGACATGCTTTCGAACTGCTAGGTGGGCAGGAGCAGGGACTGAGCAACGGGAGCTCACCCCGTTGCGGGGATTCGAACCGCCAACCTTCTGATCGGCAAGTCCTAAGCTCTGTGGCTTAACCCACAGCGCCGTCAATGGCCCCCCTCTAACTTAGACCAGAAAGGACTTGGAAACTGAGAATTCTTTGAGGCTGGTCTGATCTTTGATATTCGGTTCAAAGTGGCAATGGAAGCACTGTTGGGGCAAGGAGTCCTCTGCAGGTTTGGGGGCCATGGCAAATGTCCAACTTTGCCATCCCCTTGGGGGAGCCCTTGGGAGCGTGGCCTTACCATTTGGAAGAATGAGATAGCTGGTTTCTGGGCGTCACAGAAGTGCAGAAAACCTATTATTTGATTTATTATTGCATTTTTTTTTCCGTCACAAAGAGGTGGCTTGTGAGATTTGGTGTGTCAGGTCTTGACTGGTCTTGGACATTCCTCACCTTGACTCGTGGAGAAAAGGGGAGACGTTTGCTATTCTGCTTCAGGCAGCAAAAAGTCTTGGGGTGGCCCTGCAAGTATACATGTCCCTTTGTCTGTGTGCAATCTGTTTATGGAAGTCCATTGATGGAGGCAAGAATGGGCTACCAAGTATCAGGGATTGTCGTCAGATTTTGTTCCCCATAATCGTAATGCTAAACTTTGCAAAGTGGTGCTGAGTCATTATTGAGTCGTTTCTCAGTCATGCTGAAGTATTGGGAAGTGGCTGTTCATGATTTAAGTACAGTCGTATCTTGGAAGCTGAACGGAATCCGTTCCGGAAGTCTGTTCAACTTTCAAAACGTTCGGAAACCAAAGTGCGGCTTCTGATTGGCTGCAGGAGCTTCCTGCAATTGAAAGCCTCGTCGGATGTTTGGCTTCCAAAAATAGTTCACAAACCGGAACAGTCATTTCCGGGTTTGCGGCGTTTGGGAGCTAAAACGTTCGACTTGCAAGGCGTTCAGGGTCCAAGGTACAACTGTAATATGGAAGATCTTTCAGATATTTATTATTAATAAAGCTTTGAGATGTACCGTATTTTTCCGTGTATAAGATGTCCCCATGTATAAGACGTTCCCTATTTCCAAGTTAAGGGATGCGGGTGGCGCTGTGGGTTAAACCACAGAGCCTAGGACTTGCCGATCAGGAGGTTGGCGGTTCGAATCCCCACGATAGGGTTAGCTCCCGTTGCTCGGTCCCTGCTCCTGCCCACCTAGCAGTTCAAAAGCAGCTCAAAGTGCAAGTAGATAAATAGGTACCCCTCTGGCGGGAAGGTAAACGGCATTTCCGTGCGCTGCTCTGGTTCGCCAGAAGCGGCTTAGTCATGCTGGCCACATGACCTGGAAGCTGTACGCCGGCTCCCTCAGCGCCGCATCCCCAGAGTCGGCCACGACTGGACCTAATGATCAGGGGTCCCTTTACCTATTTCCAAATTAAGAAAACACCCCTTAGCACTACCCATGTATAAGACAAGCCCCAATTTCAAACCATTTTTGGGGGGTAAAAAAACCCCCTAGTCTTATACATGGAAAAATACAGTAAAGCAAGTCTGCATTTTTAAAAAATGCATTTTAAATATAGCTTTAGAAGCCTGGAAGAATCAGGAAGGTGTGGAATTGGACAAGATCCCAAATGCTTTTGCACAGGTGTATGTTGCCTTGTGTCTCGCTGCCCTTGGCTTGCGTTTTCCTGCCATCTGTTCGAGCACGTTGTAAATCGGTTGTCGCTAGGCAGCTGGTCCCCCGTTGCCGTATCTGCAAAGTGGTCATCTTGGACGCCAATAAAATTAGCACTCAACAGAGCTTATCGCAACATAACTGGAGAAGGGCTAGACATCTGTGTGGGATTCTAGATGCTCTGCTGTTTGCACCAATTAACAGCATCTGGACGGCAGTCTGTTTTCTTAAAACTTTCCAGCAGGGGAAGGTATTGGGGGAAGAGGAGTAGGGGAGGAAAAAAATCATAATAATCTAGTTAAGATGATGTTGTATGAGCATGCCAGATATATATCCCTGAGAGAATACAGGCTCCCAACTAGGCGCCTTATTAGATTATCAGAGTTTCCTAGCATGTTGTTCTCAGAGGATGAAAGATCAGAACAAAAATAAGCTCTTGCTATGTGTCAAGGCTAGTGGCTACTTGAGTGGGTCAGCTGTTCATACAAGGAAGAATTTTTGCATTGATTTGGCTAATAGGATCGTGGCTGACCCAAACCAATAGGGACTGTTAGATTAGTTGCAGAGCCCAAGCACTGCATGCAAAAAGTCCCAGGTTCATTTGCTGGTTCATTCTGCTTCTTCTTAGGAGGGTGATTAAAACTCCTT
Source organism: Podarcis erhardii (assembly GCF_964252035.2). Taxonomy (NCBI): domain Eukaryota; kingdom Metazoa; phylum Chordata; class Lepidosauria; order Squamata; family Lacertidae; genus Podarcis; species Podarcis erhardii. Next base: position 16,071,058 of record NC_138515.1, on the reverse strand, counting down.
TTTAATTGGCCAAATAGATATTTGAATAGCTGTGCTGACCTGCTCTGTTTCTTGTTGTTGTTGTTTTTATTGTGCGGTGCTCTGTGGAAGCGTGGAATATAAATTACTTAGAATAAATAGATTGGCAAACAGTTTGACTTGGTGTAAGGCACATCCTTATGTCCCGAGAGACAACATTCTTAAAAAGCCTTAAAACTTAAAACTGTCTGATAACTTATTAAATGAGGTCTGGGGCATTAGAATGGAGACAAGAACTCCATAATTTTGTTCCCATTTTTTGTATTATTACACAGAATGGCTTCTAATGGTCAGTTCTATTTTATATAACATGTAATGTAAAAGAGTTATTGCTGTTAGAAATTGACAATGTTTTTAGCCACTGCTATTTAATATAAAGCAATATGACATCCAAACACAGACTTCCCAGTAGATTGTATTGCCCAGTCCTCATACATCAATCCCCCTTTATGGCTATGTAGCAAGGTGGTAGAGGAATTGGAGCCTTTTATCCATCAGGGATATCAGTCCAACCTTCCATGTGTAATAATTTCAAGCACAATTCAAAGTGTTGGTGCTGACCTTTAAAGCCCTCAACATCCTCGGCCCTGTATACCTGAAGGAGCGTCTCCACCCCCATTGTTCTGCCTGGACACTGAGATCCAGTGCCGAGGGCCTTCTGGCAGTTCCCTCTCTGAGAGAAGCCAAGTTACAGGGAACCAGGCAGAGGGCCTTCTCGGTGGTGGCACCCGCCCTGTGGAACGCCCTCCCACCAGATGTCAAAGAGAAAAACAACTACCAGACTTTTAGAAGACATCTGAAGGCAGCCCTATTTAGGGAAGCTTTTAATGTTTGATGGACTGTTGTATTTCGGTATTCTGTTGGAGGCTGCCCAGAGTGGCTGGAGGGGCCCAGGCAGATGGGTGGGGTATAAATAAATTATTATTATTATTATTATTATTATTATTATTATTATTGATACAGATGGGGCTCATCCACCTGGAAAAGCTATCCTGATTCATGAGGCTTCAGGACTAAACCCTGAGGAAATATCTTGTAACCGCTGCCTTGCGGGGGACATATTCTGGAGAAGAAAAGGTTAAGGAGTAAGCCCTACACAAAGTGGGAGTCCCTAGGATGGTTGGGTGGTGCCGTGTACACCTCCTTCCCGCAACTCCTTCAGCCAAGCTGGTGCCAAACATATTGCTCTGCTTTCCTTTGGACCACACCAGCGAGGCCGAGAGTGTGGGCTCTTGTTGTCTGGGCACCCCCAGGACCCCCATACACACTGCCCTGGCTTGCACCCCAGAGGGGTCACTTCAGTGCTACTGATGCAGCAAAAACAATACAGGAGGCAGCCCTTTACAAGCTCCTGATCTTTGCAACCACAGCTGGCGCTGCGATTCCCCAGCGGTTTGGCTTGACCCCCAGGAAGCTCACTCCATTGTCTTTTGAGCCAGACGGATGCCAACTGTAGATTGAAACGCCTTACTGTTAAATTAGCGAAGAGTGTGTGCATTTTGTATGTTGACTCTTTAAAATCCTTTTTTAAAAGAACGTTGCCTTAAGCACCGTACACTTGGGAAGGCATCTAAAAATGTCACAAACAGGTAACGTTTCTGTCGCTAAGACATGAATATTAAAATTAAGGAACAGTAAATGCAGGGCTGTCGCCACTTATGTTGATCCCGGTGATATTTACACAGGTTGTTAGTCCTTGGTAATTGATCCCCCGCCCTCTCCGCCTTTATTGATGAAGGAAGTGGTTGAAAGTTGACTGCAGAATAAGTGATTCAAGATACTAGTTTTGTGGCATTGGAATGGGATGTGCGACAACAGCGGAGCGTGGGGTGGAAAGCTGCACCTGCAGCTAGAGACACATGGGAATCAAACTGCACATTATGCCTAACGATGATAATTGCATAAATTAAAAACCAGAAGGTAAAAGAAATTGCATGTTATGCTCCATGTCAAGCGTGGCTTTACATCTCCTGTTGCTTTTAAAATCGCAGCCTCTGTGTGTGCAGTTAATGGGATTGTAAAGGTAAAGGTAAAGGACCCCAGGACGGTTTCAGAGGCAACTATGGGGTTCGTCTCGCTTTCAGTCCAAGGGAGCCTGCATTCATCCACAGACAGCTTTCCAGCAGGACTAAACCACTTCTGGTGCAACAGGACACTGGGACGGAAACCAGAGTGCACTGATACGCCGTTTACCTCTCGGCCACAGTGGTACTTATTTATCTACTTGCACTGGCGTGCTTTCAAGCTGCTAGGTTGGCAGGAGCTGGAACAGAGCAACGGGACCTCACTCCATTGCAGGGTGTCAGGTGTGCATGCAGGAGCCAGGTCCTGTGACCAATAGGACCTTGCTGGACTGGGGCCTTCCTAAGTTTGTTCTGAAGAGGCAAGGTACGGCTTCACAGGTGAGGCTGACTGGTAACTCACAGCACCTGGTGGCAAGAGCCGGGAAGGGATATAAGGTCAGCATTTCCCTTCGGCTCTTGGCCACAGCAACACGCTTCCTCTTAGGCTTCTTGCTTCCTGATCCTTGAACCTCGGCTTGTTGACTCCCTGCTTCTTGATCCTCGGACCCCTGACTTCGTGACTCCTTGCTTCCTGACCCTCGGACCCTCGGCTTCCTGAATCCTGGCTTCTGGAACCCCGTTCCTGCTCCCACCCCGCCATCTTGACCCCGGTCCTGATGTCCCCTGCCGAGACTTTGATCGCCCATGAGCACAGGGATTCGAACCGCCAACCTTCCGAGCGCCCAAGGAAGATAGGGTCATTTTCTCACCCCTGGGCAGGTCCAGTGTTTGAAATTACCCGGGTGCCAGGTGCGCTTTGCAACCAGGTGACAGTGCCCAGCTCAAGATATTCATCTGAACTAGCCAGAGGTTCAAGTGAGAACCAACCACAGTCAGTCCAACGTTTGAAAAATAAAACATTTGAGCCGTCTCGCCCCCAAATGGCAACAAGGCGACCGCAACCTTGGTTTAAGGAGCCATTTGGGGCCCAGCTTAGATACCTGAGTTTCTAACACTGCCAGAGAGGTGCTGTCAGTCAATATTGAGCTGGATGGATTGGGACCCTGACTTAGCATAGACAGGGTCGGATGTTGCAATATTGTGTGTTTCTAAAGCTGGCCTGAAGTCGATGTATTCAGTCTGACGCTTTCGACCGCAATGGTTCGTTTGCAGTGGTTTGAGAGTTTTAAGATTTGGGTCTAGTTTGAGTCTCTCCATGCCCTCCGGTGTAAAATTCATGTGCTCTTGGTCTATAGGTTTTGACTCATCCCGAAGGAAAGGCATTGTTTGTGCCAATAAATAAGAAAGGGCTGCAAGGTATCCAGGTGTGCCTTCTTCCATCTTCAGACGCCGATGATTCACACCTAGATAGTCTGCAGGTAGCTGCTGTCAGCTTCGGGCAAAGACAGTACAACATTAAAAAAAGAGGCTGTTGCATGTTTCTCAGTCATGCTACAAGCTCACGTTTGCAAATGAGACAAGGGTACCAGCCCGATGAATGCTGCGGGTTGAGGCTCACAGTCTTGTCTGGTAATGGGGCTTATTTTTTAATTTCATGAAACATATACACCACTTGATTTTTTAAAAAAACAAAACAAAGCAGGTTACTATAAAATCGAGAAAGATTCAAAACCGTACAATATTATTATTATAAATTATTATTACTATTATTAGCGTTCTCCTTGTGGAATGCCTTCCCATCAGATGTCAAGGAGATTAAGAGCTACACAACTTTTATAAGACATCTGAAGACAGCGCTGTACTGGGAAGTTTTTAACGTTTTATTATGTTTTTTAAATCTGCTGGAAGCCGCCCTGAGTGGTTGGGGAAAGCAAGCCAGATAGGTGGGGTATGAATATAACAACAACAACAACAACTTCAAAACCTACAAAAGTTAAAGTACCAAAACAGATGTTTATTTCACTGCTAGCTCTATTTCGGGAAAGTTAACCAAAACGCCCTCTAGCCAAATGTCTGACACAGAAGCCTTCCAGCATCCTTCCATCTCAAGCAACGAGGCGCTATCCTCAACCAGAGGAGGAATGAGAGGCAAGAGCCAGTGGCAACATCGGCACCAACTCTAAGGGGCCCAGATCCCTTTGCCCCCCTATAAAATATTCTCACCCCTCTAATGTTGAGAACAATCGGGGGCAGAGGAGGCCAAGTGCAAAGCTGAGCAGGGTATGGATTCAGTGACCGGTGGTTCCTCCTGCTCCTGCCACAGAGGGGAAGGAGCGGGCCAGCTGCCCTGGGCCGGTGGCGGCCGCAGGGGAAGGATGAGGTTGACCACGGAGCCGTGTGTGGCGCAGTGGCAGTGGCTGGTGGCTTTCTTTCCCCCTACTCCTGCTGCGGAAGGGGAGGAGAGGGGAGGAAGCAGCCCTGCGGCAGGAGGAGGAGAAGGAGGTGGTGGTGGTTGATCCCTGGAGAGGAGGAGCTGCCAGCCATTGAAGCTGCTCTGTAGCCGCAGCTGCTTTCGGCTCTGCCCCTTGGCTCTTCTTGGTGTCCCCTTGCCACACACACACACACATCATGTGCATGTAATACGGTCACATACCCCACAAATCTTCTGCTCATGTTGGTGCCTCTGAGTGTGAAGAAGAGGCATGGCCAGCTTGAGCCAGGGTTTGTTTGCTTTGCTTTGAGGAGTACATTGGTACCTCGGGTTGCAGACGCTTCAGGTACAGACGCTTCAGGTTACAGACTCCGCTAACCCAGAAATAGTACCTCGGGTTAAGAACTTTGCTTCAGGATGAGAACAGAAATCGTGCTCCGGTGGCGCGGCAGCAACAGGAGGCCCCATTAGCTAAAGTGGTGCTTCAGGTTAAGAACAGACCTCCGGAACGTATTAAGTACATAACCAGAGGTACCACTGTACATGGAAAAACACTGCTCTAAAAAGAATATGTTGATATGTGTGGATTAAGTATGTAAAGTACAAGTGAGAACAATAATTAGAAATGGCTATAAGAGATTATATTATCCAAAGAATGCAATGATAGTATTTAAACTTGAGCTAAAGGAAGTCGAGTCGTGGTGGAGGAAAGTCACGGGGGTACGTAGGGTTTATGTTTGCAATGTAGGGTGTACATGTATTTTCTTCAGTTTAATTTTGTTTTAGTATTTGTTTATTTTATTTCAGTGTTCTGTATCATTTATTAAGAAATTTTAAAAGAAGAGGAGGAGGCGTGGCCAGCTTGAGCCAGGGTTTGTTTGGTAAGCGTGCTCATCTGACGGCTCGGAGCAATGTGCGGAAAGGCCAAAGTGTGCCATTTATTTTTCATGCAGCTGCTTCTGATGAAAGCCGTTGTGGCGTGTGCATTGTGAACTTCGAAAGCTCTGCCTTCTCCTTTAAAAGAAAGGGTAGCCGCGCTTGTTATCTGCTGTACAGGATAATATAGCAGCTGGCCTGTAAAGCTGAGCTAACCTTATAAAACCAAGCTAACCTTAAACCTCTCCTGCACACGGAGGGGACAATGAGGCAACAAAGGAGATACTGTAGGTCCATCCTGGAACGGACATTCACATTGTTTCCTTCGTTGCAATGGCATTGTGATTCCACCGCAATTAAGGCAAATTGAGTTAAAATGCCATTGGAGACAGTGAAGTTAAAAAAGAAGCCTGTGTTTCTAAGTTAGCAGGTGGAATTGCTGATTTCTTTCTTCCTTATGGAGTCGGTGGGAGGAGATAAGGAATCTAAACCATAAATGATTGCTTTGTTGTTGCAGTTTCCACTGATGATGACTTTGCTCTTAAGTTTCAGTCTGTCACATTTTACATGCTAAGTTGTACAGTCAAAAAATCATACTATATATATATATTTTAAAAAAGGGAGAGAGAGGAAAAAATTAAGAGGTCTTTCCCCATCCTTCAAAAAATTAAGCATGCGTGGAGCTGTTTGTAGATCAGATGTGCTGATTCCGCCTGTGCAGTTACTCTGAACCATGGGTAGGCAAACGGATCCGGCCCAGTCGCCTTCTAAATCCAGCCCGCGGACAGTCCGGGAATCAGTGTGTTTTTACATGAGTAGAATGTGCCCTTTATTTAAAATGCATCTCTGGGTTATTAGTGGGGCATAGGAATTCGTTCATTCCTCCCCCCCCCCCAAAAATATAGTCCAGCCCCCCCACAAGATCTGAGGGACAGTTTGCTGACACCTGCGAACCTTCGCTCAGAACTCAAACCTGTTTTGTGTCTTGACAGTTTCAAAGCTGACACCATCCAAATGGCTGAAATCCCACAGAGTTTCTGGTATCCTTCCGGATTAGTCTAGTGCCTGTTCCCAGACAAAAGAAGTTCCCAAACCCAAAATGATAGATTTTGAAATCTGCTGCTAATACAATAACAAGACCTCAGCCAGCATTTTGACTTCTATGCTCCCTATGGTTCTATTTTCATCTGTAACCATGGCCAGGTTTATTATTTATTACCTTTATTATTATTATTAATTACAAGGCAGTTTACAGATAAACACAGAAAATCACTATAAACACAGAAAAGACAACCATTAAAAACAATTAAACATTAACAGAATTAAAACTACATACAGATATTAAAAGGTCTTGTTTCAAACATACCAATAATTACAATAAAAACAGCATGGCATCATTAAAAGCCATCAGTTCTCAAAACAGTTGATCCACAGGTCATTTTAGGAAATGGGCTGCAAGTGTATTTGGACAAATGTGATTTAAGTTGCATTTGCTGCGGAGATCGAACTCAGTAGGAATTACTTTTAAATAAACATTTATAGGATTATACCTTTAAGCTGCAGTCCTTAACGCTTTTTACTACATACTAAGTTCTGTTGAAGAAAGTGTCAGATTATGTAAATGTGTAGGATTATAGTGTCATTTATATTTACATTTTGCTCTTGACAGCTTTTTAATTATTCTGCCGTGCTCAGGAGCAGCCCATAAATTTCCCATCTGTGATTGCAGGGTTTGTGCAGAACAGTCACTGGGAATAAAATACCATTTGAGGAAACGGTTTGCTGGGCTTCCACCCGTGGGCACCCACCCACTGAGGTTATCACCTGTGCCCCACTTGCTGATATCGCCCCTTGACCTAATACTGACATTTTATTTAGGCCCACAAATCTTGATTTGCCTTCCTAGCCAAGCCAGATCCTTGCGGTAGGCAAGACCCAACCTGCCTCCTGGCATGAGACATCTGCCTCTGCGCGAGATTTGGGACAATCCACATTTTGGAGCTTGGCATTATTTGCTGGATTGTCCCGACAGTGAAGCCAGGAAGAACGAACAGAGGCGATTCCTGCCCTCTTCAGTTGGCGGAACGTGAGACTCTTAATCTCAGGGTTATGGGTTTGGGCCCCACATGGGGCGAAAGATTCCCACATTACAGGGGGTTGGACTAGATCAGGGCTGGCCAACTCCCAAGAGACTGTGATCTACTCACAGAGTTAAAAACTGGCAGTGATCTACCCCCTTTTGGGGGGTTCAGGTCAAAGTTGTTGAGCTTTTGTTGGGGGCAGCCAGTGATCTACCACAGATGTCCAGTGGTCTACTGGTAGATCACGATCTACCCGTTGGACATGAATTCTTGTGGTCCCTTCCAACTCTATGATTCCAAGATTCTCCATAGGGGTATTTGGGTGCCTTTGGTGCTGAGGCACTCCAAATACCCGAATTGCAGGCCCCTGTTTTTCCTCTCCAGCTTGCAGTGAATCCTATCTTGGGGAACATACATTAGGAACTCCATCTGGGATGCGGGTGGCGCTGTGGGTTAAACCACAGAGCCTAGGACTTGCCGATCAGAAGGTTGGTGGTTCGGATCCCCGCAACTGGGTGAGCTCCCGTTGCTCGGTCCCTGCTCCTGCCAACCTAGCAGTTCGAAAGCACGTCAAAGTGCAAGTAGATCAATAGGTACCACTCCGGCGGGAAGGTAAACGGCGTTTCCGTGCACTCCTCTGGTTCACCAGAAGCGGCTTAGTCATGCTGGCCACATGACCCAGAAGCTGTACACCGGCTCCCTCAGCCAATAAAGCGAGATGAGTGCCACAACCCCAGAGTCGTCTGCGACTGGACCTAATGGTCAGGGGTCCCTTTACCTTTATTCTCCATCTAGCTGATTATTGTCTACACTAATTGGCAGCAGATCTCCAAGATTTCAGAGGTGGGTCTTTCCCAGCCCTACCTAGAGAGTCTAGGAATTGAACCAGGAAATCAGCTGCCCTGTCACTAAGCTATGTCCGCAAGCTGAGGAGGAAAGCTAAGGCTTACCATGAGCTAGTGGAATTGTTGGCTGCTGCTAAAGACTACAGCGGGTGGCACTGTGGTCTAAACCACTGAGCCTCTTGGGCTTGCCGATCAGAAGGTCTGTGGTTCGAATCCTGGCGACGGGGTGATCTCCCATTGCCCTGACCCAGCTTCTGCCAACCTAGCAGTTTGAAAGCACACCAGTGCAAGTAGATAAATAGTCACCATTGCGGCGGGAAGGTAAACAGCGTTTCCGTGCACTCTGGTTTCCGTCACGCTGTCCTGTTGCGCCAGAAGCGGTTTAGTCATGCCGGCCACATGACCCTGTCTGTGGACAAACACCGGCTCCCTTGGTCTGAAAGCAAGATGAGCACCACAACCCTATTTGACCGGACTTAACCGTCCAGGAATCCTTTGCCTTTTTACCTGAAAGACTACAGAAATCTGTTATGGGTTGGAACTGTTACTTTATAAACTAGCGAGCATTAGAAGGCCACTCTTGGGAGTCAAAGTGCATTGCTTGTAACCCGTGTAGTTCATTGGAGTAAATATTATCCTTCTCCAGTATCCAGTGCAGGCAGACTGGCTCCCCCATTCCATTAGGGGCGAACACCTTGCTGTCCACATAATCAATGGAATGTTCTTTTTAAAAAATAAAAACCAAACCCCAAAGCAGCAACTTAGCTTAATTAGTTCCACAAATGTAAGCTTTCCTCGCTGATTGGTTTTTGCTTTGCAGTTGACGCTCCTGGCTTGAGTTCAAGTGGTCTGCTGTGTCCCTGCCTGCTTTTAGGAAGTTGAGAGGCTCCTTTCCCCCTCGTATAACTTCAAGGAGGTGCCTTTCCAAGATCAAATCCAGAGACCTAGCTTCAGGAGGGAAGAAAAAAATCTAATTAGAGTGGAACATGGCTATGCACTTTAGGGCCGTACAAAAGCCCAATTAAACAACATTCTTTCTTTTATTGGGTAGGGCAGGTTGGGCTTTGGTGATGGATGTGAAAAGCAATACTTTTTTTTACTTCTTTAAAAGTGTGCTGGTTTTTTTAACCGTTTCAGGAGCAGGTAATAAGCTTTTAGGTGGTTTATGTCTGTAGCTGAGTGAAAAAGCCATAAAGTGCCTTTCCCCCTTAAAAATTAAACCCTAAAAGGCCAATAAAGGATAGGGAAAAAAATGTGAGAAATGGAGACTTGGAGCAAAGGTCTTCTCTTAATCCTTTTACATTTATGTGAGTCTGGCGTTCCCAAGCTGCTCTTTTACCAAGGCTAATTCTAAGTACTCTTTCTTTTTCTTTCTGGGAAGATGCTGTTCAGATGAAGCCTAGCTACCTCTCCGCCTGGCTAAATGGTACTTGGGCAATCACAATTTTTATGTGACAGATTTCCCCACAAAGTCATCCTTCTGCTAAAGTTCAGTTTGCAGGATCCCAGAAATTGCCTGCATCAGGGACCCCTCCTGCAAGACAAGCATCCTGAGCTTTTTGTGTGGCTGAAATGAAGAATAGGGTAATGTCAAGCTCAAACCTGCCCTTAGGTTGCTGCCTTTTGGCCTTTGCTGTTTGTGGACTTCCAGTTAGTTTTTCAGTAATGCAGGAGGACCAGGCAACTGAAGCATCACCCCATCTGGTCCTCAGCCCTTGAAGACTCTGACACTACCAGGGTGGATAAAAATCAATGATTTTTTTAAAAGGGGGAAAAAGGATTTTTAAAAATTTAAATCAGATTTTTAAAATAAAATGCTTTCGGAGGAAAAATCTTTTTTAAAGATAGTTTTCTATTTAAGCTACATTATAGTCCAAAGGCTATTCATCAGGAAATAAGGATTTGTTTAAAGTTTTTCATGTATGCTAAAAAAAAACAAAGAAACAAACGTTTAACCACATCAGTTAACGAACATGGATACATATGCTATAATGTTATTGCTTTAGTTAAATAATTTGTTTAAATTGTTATTAAGGAAATGATTGTTTTTCTCCTTCCAATAAAGTACAGCGGAAAAGTTGTCCAAATATAAACAGTTAACTTATTAAACCTCACAATCATTTCATAATTACCTGTCTATGTATTTCTAATAGTATAACCAAATCAGTAGTTTTTTATATAACTGTTAAAACTACTCTGAACATTTATTATTCAAAAAATGAAACCTCCTTCTGGTTGTAAATATTAAGATTATATGAGATATATGAGATTATAACAGCAAGAATGAGTCTTTCTTTTAAAAAAGGATTTAAATCAAGTCTTACTGATTAGTTGTGATTTAATCATGATTTAAATTGATTTGATGGATACTACATGACTTGGGGAGCTCGGTCCAAGTTGCCAGGCCCCCCTTTCCTTAATTTCTTGTAAGTTCTTGAAGATGGTTCTATGTAACCAGGGCTTTTTTTCAGCCAGAACTCACCTCTCAGGTGGGCATCATTGCCATGCTAAGAGAACAAGGGAGGTGTTCATCATGACTTCCTGCACCTATTTTTCTAGGAAAAATAGCACTGTGAGTAACAAACTAGAAGTGGTGACCAGCCCCTTTTTTAGACCACACGGAGCCTTGGAGATGCTTAACTTCATTATAAGACCTGTGATCGTTTTCATTCACGCTCCTGAAAACTGCTGCACTTTATGGATTTGTCTGCGTTACAAAATAAAACCAGTTTCACCTTGTGGTTCCTTGTCTCCATCAAAAGTTGGGTCTTGTAGGCCCACAGGGACGTTTCACAGAAATCTTCATGGAACAATGAACACTGCAGAATTCTGAGCACTCACATGAAACTTCACCCCCCTAAGGTTTGAAGTATGTATTGTAGTTCTCAGGATGCAAAATAGGGAGTTTGTTCTCTCATCTCATCCAGGGAAGAAGTTTTCCTCTGGAGGGACAAAAATGGTGGTAGAAGATACTTGACACTAGGGCTGGGACGATAAACTAGTTTTCAGCATCGTGATATATCACCAGCTAAACATCGCAATGTATCACGAAATATATCTGAAATAAGGATGTAGCTACATAGAAGCGAATGGGGTGGTGTCCTGGCAACTGTTACTACTTAGGGGTCTAAAACTAATCCATTTTTACTTACTTTTAACATATTGTTACAACTGTTATTTTATGGTACAGAGCAACAGGGGCAGCAAGAATCACAAGAGAAGCGATGACCGACTTCACAGTTTTTCCCATATCACAATTTATTTATTTTTTACATAGCACATGCACACATTGTGATTTTGCGATATATCACCATGTCAGATATTATGAAACTGTTGGTAGACTTCATACCGATTTTGGACGATGTATCAATACATCGCCCAGCCCTACTTAACACTGCTTTTGAGACTCTGCAATTGTATGACTTACGCTTTAAGTAAATAAATATATAACACAAAAGATACTCAGATTCTGCGTCAATAGAATTTAAGTTCTGTACTGTTTGCAAAACGTGGACATTATCCAAACTTCTCTGCGTGCCCTTGCCTTGTGTAATTTATTCCCTTTGGAATAAATTAATTGGCAACTTCCCTTCACCCCCCTTAACCGAGACAGGGGTTGGATCCTGCAGCCATTTCATGCATTTTTCAGGTTCGCCTTCATAAGCGCTGCACTTAAAACGTGCTTGCACACACAAATGTCTTATTTGGATTTCTGTATGGATTTGGAGCACTGTTTCCACGCCCATATGCCACAATCACAACATTTATTATTATGCTCTTGCAGACAAGAGATTAAGGGCCATTTCTTGGCTTCCATCCTGCCTCTTGCAGATGACTGGTGAGTTTTAGATAACTGTCCAAACCATGGCCAGGTCAGCAAATGGCTAACAGCATAAAGCAGGCTAGTAAAATTTAGATGCACCAAACTGACAGTCTAATTTATAGAGGCTCAGCTTCCTTGAATAGATGTGGCCTCTGTTGCAGACAGCATGTGCACCGTTTATTGGCAATATCATTTGCAAAGCCATGGCTGTTTCCCTCTGGATCTAGCCCAATTGTTGCAAAATCTGTTTGGGACTATCGAGGAGACAACAAGGGAACGCAGGATAACCCAATAGCACAGCCGCCGTAACAAAACCATCTCCCAAATACAGTGTCCTAATTCGAAGCAGCAAATTTGTTTGGCAACAAGTTTACTAGCATGCCAATATTCAGATATGATCCTCGTTAATCGTACCCACAGGCGTCATTTTCCCCCTTGCGGTTGATGTAGACGTTGGCAGGAACAGTGCCAGCAGCCATTAGCCACTGTCTGGGCTTGTTGGCAATATCAGAGAGGCTGGTAGAGATGGTGGCTGAATCAAGTTTCGGCGAAGGCAAATAAGAAGCAACATTTATAAAATTAATAAAATTATTAAAAAGTTTTTCTCCCTCCCTCACTAATGTATAAGTCATGGACAGCCAGTAAACTGCTCTGTGTAAGGAACAGTGGAATAATATTACAGTGGTACCTCAGGTTAAGTATTTAATTTGTACCTGAGGTCTGTTCTTAACCTGAAACTGTTCTTAACCTGAAGCACCACTTTAGCTAATGGGGCCTCCTGCTGCTGCCGCGCCGCCGGAGCCTGATTTCTGTTCTTATCCTGAAGCAAAGTTCTTAACCTGAAGCACTATTTCTGGGTTAGCAGAGTGTGTAACTTGAAGTGTATGTAACCTGAAGCATATGTAACCTGAGGTACCACTGTAATCTTAAGACGAGGATGAGGTTTTTCCAGTCCAGTTATTGAGCCAAATTTGACTCGGAAGTTTGATTTCCATTCACTTCCTTTATATTAAATTCTAAATGCTACTTAGGAGTGCAAAAGGGCTTTCAAAAACCAATGTATAGTATAACAACACACACACAAATGCTATGAAATGAGAGTAACGCATGCTATTAAAAATGGCGTTTTATATTTTAGGGAGTTGCAACCAGTCTTTCAATAAAATTCCCAGGATGGCTTACAAAATTTAAAAGCACAATAAAACAAATGTAAAACATTCAAATTAACACTAATAATAATAATATTGGAGACCAGTTCCCCCAGGTTTCTGATGGTAACTAGCAATCTTGAAGGTCAGGTGTGTTTTTTTCCAGATGGCTTGGAAAAGCAAATGAAATCCTTGCACTGGATTCTGGAGAATGTGGACTTCTTAACGAATGCCAGGTTGTTCTGGTTTTTTAGAAGCTGCTGAAGAGCCCAGCCTTTTTACTGGAAGTGCTTAGTTTAGAATTGCTTCCAGCTAATTATTGAACTTAAGGGATTGTGTCAGCAGCTGCCGCTGCTTTTTCTGGGATTGCAGCGTTCGGCTTCTTCATAGACAGAGTTGATCTCCGCAGAAACTCATCACCGTTTTATAATGTTCTTGTTGCATACAAACCCTCCGTTCCGATTACGAAGCAAGTTGTGTGTGTGTCTTTTGTGTCACCCATGCTTCCGGGCATCCTTGTTAAAGCCTGCCGCACAATGTACTGTTTCTAATGATCCGAGATAAGCTTCCACTTAAGACATGCCAGGATTTTTAGATTAGTGCAGGAACAGCAGGAATAGGCAGTTGTTTGGGGAGGAACGCAACTGCTGAAAGCTGCTTTCAGATAACGGCCCCTTAACATGCCCTGGGGATTTTTAAAACCATTTTAAAATCCACCTGTGGATAAAATAGCCCATTGCAAATATTATTTCCATGTTGAACCTCAGCTGTGGGGAATCTTCGAGGGCCGAGATGGGGGAACCTTTGGCCCTTGAGATGCCAAAGCATAATAATTATCATCCTGCCTGAGCTGAGTGTGGCCTCAAAACATGCCCACCTGTGCCTGTTCATTGTGAGGAGAGATCCACAGTGGTGGATCAGGCAATATCTGGTTTTCAACATTGCAATGTATCACCAGCTAAACGCTGCAATATGCTGATATATCACGATGTCTGAAAGAAGGATGGAGCTATGTAGAAGCATTGACTGGCTTCACTGTTTTTCCCACATTGCGATTTTTGCATAGTGCTCTCTCTCTCTCTCTCTCTCTCTCTCTCTCTCTCTCTCTCTCACACACACACACACACACACACACACACACATACACGAGAGAGGGGGGGGGATTCACAATGCAGTGGTACCTCGGGTTACAAATTCCGCTAATCTGGAAGTACCATATTTTTCGCTCTATAAGACGCACCAGACCACAAGATGCACCTAGTTTTTGGAGGAGGAAAACAAGAAAAAAAATATTCTGAATCTCAGAAGCCAGAACAGCAAGAGGGATCGCTGCGCAGTGAAAGCAGCAATCCCTCTTGCTGTTCTGGCTTCTGGGATAGCTGCGCAGCCTGCATTCGCTTCATAAGACGCACACACATTTCCCCTTACTTTTTAGGAGGGGAAAAGTGAGTCTTATAGAGCAAAAAATAAGGTAGTTGCTCCAGGTTGCAAACTTTGCCCCAGGATGAGAACGGAAATCGCGGTGTGGTGGCCGCAGGAGGCTGCATTAGCGAAAGTGCACCTCAGGTTAAGAACTGTTTCGGGTTAAGAACGGAACTCCGGAACGAATTAAGTTCATAACCAGAGGTACCACTGTGTATTGCCGAGTCAAAAATTATAAAACTGATATCAGGATATGGACTTCAAAATGGTTTTGGGCAATATATTGATATACCCAGTGCTTTTTCTTCCTTAAAAAAAGTGTTTAGGGGTACTCAAGAAAACCACCATTTTATAGTTCAAATAAATAAATACAGTAAATGGACAAAAGTGCAAAGATTCACAAAATGTTTATGGGTATGCATACCCCCAGAATTTTTTTTACTGAAGATGCTTTTAAGAATACTAGCGTTCCTTGTATGCAGGTATCAGACGAAGAACTTGGAAGAATGGCACATGCAGAAAATAAGACAAGGATTCCAGGATAATTGTATTTCCTGATCAATCTGCTGGACTTTAATTTCTCATAATATGTTTTGTTTATATGATAAGTTGGTCTATAGAACCATATATTTTGATACGATCTGTTGAATCCCGTTTAAAAAGAATTTACATAGTTACATACAGCCTGTTACATTGCTTGTGTTGCTATCCCTGGATTAGGCAAGGCTTCTTGCTTGGTATCGGTGTCGACATGCGATAGCGTTCTGGAAACCAAACCCATGTCACAGTTTAAGAAGATGACAACTTGAATGCTTGCTTTGGTATTTTTCATGCCCCGGTGGTGTGAAACTGCTTCATTTCATCTTCCCATTAATAGGAGAATTAGTGCGATGAAGCTGGCAGGGGGATCTGGCGGATCAAAACCAAGCAGGTAGGGTTACTTATTACCCGTCGGCGATCTTGTGTTGAAATCTCCTTGCTCATTTGTCGATATTGTTCTGGGCCTATCGAAGGATGTGGCATGCAGGTCTGCAGCAGCCCAGAACCAGGAAATCCTCTCTGTGCGACTCAGGGCCTGGTATCCAATAGTTGTTTCCAACCTCTCCATCTCTCGGATTTCTCGTTTTAGGAAAGTCTTCCTAGATCTAAGTCTCGTGCAGCTGTATTGCCTCTGTGTATGCACAGAGTTATTAGAGGCACATTGCAGGTTTGCAACTGAGAGTAGCACTGTTTCGATTTCAGGACCAGGAAAAGAGCTGCCTGCTTGAGTAGAGAGCTTATGGTTGCCACTTCTGGGAATTTCCCCCCCATGCTGTCATAAATACGCTACCTGCCCCTGTGTGAGGAGTCCCAGCATACAAAGTCTTGCACATGGATGTGTGGGAGTTGGGGAACAGCATAAGTGCCAAGCGATGTGATCGAGTTGAGTCGGAGAGACATGGAGGATCATGTGATTTGCATGTTTTAAAAGAAAAAGGAGGTATGGACTAATCCAGACACAAATTGAGTAGATCTGGCCAAGTGCTGATTGCAGAGGATAAAAAGGAGGATGCGGCTGATAAATAAGCTATATAACTGAATCATCCTCTAAGTTATTAGTCACATATTCTGGAATGTGGTGATAAACAAGGATGAAAGGAATTGGTTTGTGTGAGATCAGGTATTCTAAGTCTGTTTTGTTGTAGAGGTTTCTTTGTGGGTTTCTTTAGGGGGGGTTATTGGAACTTGAATGGGCTTTTCTTGCTTTTTAAAATTAATTTGTATTTGAGCATTATAAAGATTTCATTATAAGGATTTAAGAGTCTGTGATTCTAAACGCACAGATGTACCATCTGGGAAGGCAAGCAACTGAAAGTAGCCCAGCTCCATATTGGAATGCCAAATTACCAAGGCTAAGGAATTATATTACCATGCTGGTGAAATCCAGCCTTGAATGACTGTAATAAATTTATTAGAAGCTCAGAATAGATGACTTTGGTTGGTAGAGTAAAAAGGTAGTTAATTGATGAGGGCTGTTTTTTAATTGGCAAAGGTAAATGTTGCTCAGCCGTGCTGAGTAACATTTTGGAAGCTGTTCTCAGTGCCGGCCCTATCTTTAGGCAGGGTGAAGCAACTGCCTGCAAACCAGTTGCTCCTCCTCAGTTCCCTGAGCAAACCCTTCTGCTGGAGAATGAAGCTGTTTGTGTTGCAGTTCTTGTCCTGCATCTCTGTACCAATCTTGCTGCTTTGATCAGGGGCATCTGAGGACATCGTAGTGTTCCCAGCGCTGAAGGAAGAGTCATTTGCCATTTGGCTTCTGCATATGGATTTGTAGCAGGAAGGAGAGCATCTTGGGGCCCATCCTGGCTATTCTGGTTCTGGCTTGATAACTATAACCATAACAGACAAAGGTATAACTTAAGCTTGCACTACCTAGCACTCTCTTTCCCACGCCAAACAGCCTCCTTTTACAAACCCGCTTGTTCAGATTAAGTTTGCATTGTGTCAGATTCCTCCTGAAACCTCTCACACACAAAAAAAGGTATTATGTTGAGGTGGGTTAGGGACTGCCAAATCTGATGCCGTGTTTTACATCCGTGTTGTGGGAAGTGGATATATTTAGATTATTTTCTCCCAACTTAATAGTAGGCTACTCCGGCAAAAATGACAAGTCTGTACACAACTAAATTGTAGGTTAGCGCTCCGAAGTGGGTTTTGGGAGAATTTTGTTGGGGAACGGACGTTGAGCAAACTTGTATTAGAGACTGGATTCATGGCACAGTCTCTTTCTGTGCCCTCCTTCCAAACATTACAGGTCATGGGGTCTATCAGCACTTGAGAAACATTCTCTCACTGCAATGATGGTCGCTAGGATTTGAGACGAACCCTATCCCCGTGGGAACTGCTGGGAAGCTTGGTTTTTTTTGTGAAGTGCAGGATTACGGCAGCCAACACCTCGTGCCAATTATGACACCGCAGCCCCGCAAGAGTAACCCAGGCGTGGAGGACAGAAAGTATTTTAAGATACTCCCCCAGGGGAACCAGCAGTGTTCTCAATCCAGACTCGAGCTGTAAAAGCTTAAGAGGGATTCCTTTGAACTCTGAGATACCATTTCTCTTTGACAAAAGCTGTCAGAGGAAGCGTTGAACCAGTGGAGTGTCGCTTTCTGCACTTCCTCTCTCAAAGTTTCTTTAATGAGCGCTGCGTGTATATATATATATATATATATATATATATATATATATATATATGGCAGATTTGCAGCACCTCCAGCTTAAAAAGAATGATTTTGAGGCAGGATTTTACCGCATGCCAGCAAATCCATGTTGTGCAATCCGAGCAGATTTGGAGCTTTTGCCCAACAAATCTAGTCCCCCAAAATGTTAAGTTGTTGGTGAACATATCAGACAACACAACGATTCTTCAAACAGCTCTTGTTTATTCACAGGCCAGAACAGAACTGAACTGAAGGGTTCAGCCAGCCTTCTTATATAGAGCTCCCCTAGAACGCAACAGTAACCATTTTCTGTAACTATCCAATCACTGAACGTCACTTTCAATCCCTTATTTGCATATGTGGACCTGAGTGAAAACTATCTACAGTACCCCCCTGCTGGCCCAGGGTGAGAACCTCAGTACATAACACAAAATATCAATTTCCCAATAGGGAAATTGGCAGGAACATGCAGCGGAAAGTGTGGGATAATGGTGTGACAGAATGCTGTCTAACCTCCCTGCAAACAAATTAGGATGAATGTTCAACAAAAAGGTCCTTTGGAAGCATCCAGACTCCCTTGTGTGAAATCCAGGATACGGAGTTACATTTTGGGGTGTGAAAAGGAGGCAGAAAGGAGTCCTTTGGCCAAGACAGGTGGGAATTGCAAGTAGCAGAGGCTCTTCTATTTGGGGAAATGGGACGCTGTTCCACCAACCCCTGTACCTACCTGGTTTCTTATTTACAACTACTCCAGTGGTTGTAAGCTGGCTGTCAGCTTCCTCCTCATTAGGCTCAATGGGAGCCTATGGTTGAACTCAATAGGGAGGACAGTGGTGGCAAAATTAAAATCGGTTGTTTTTCTAGGGGGGAAAGTGCTGGAACTCACCGCCTCAAGTTGCCAACCCAGACACCGGCACCATCTTGAAACCAAAATCATGTGCCAAGATGCCGGGTTACACCATCTTATAGGGAGATTCGGCACCTTCGCTCCTTAGCGGGGAGCAAGATGCACACATACTGTTCCTTGCCTTGGCCTGCTCTCCTCCTCCAGTCATACAAAACGCTCAGATCGGTGCGTCGCAAAAAGTTTGAGTAACACAGTTAGCACAACCCTTCCGAGACGGCTGTGTTGCCCACACTTGCCTATTGGCCAGCTGCTTCCTTTTTTTATTGGCTCCGGAGCCCCCTACCCACCCCAAATGCCCATGTCTTGCTGTTTCTGATTGGTAAAAGCATCCCACTTTCCTTGTCGATTTTTCCTGCAGCCCGTTGCCTTTTGGGGGGTTGGCTCAGAAGGGCCTTCCATCCTCCACTGGGCGCCCGTGCCTGATCTGGCAGTGATAATTTTGCCTTATTTGTTTTTTACGTGAATGGGCTGCCTAGCAACGTTGACTATCTCTCCATGTCTTGTGGTGCTGGCGTCGTCAACACTTCCCACCATGCTCTGGGGCACATACACTCAAGGCAGGGGGCGTGGCACAAGATGGCGGCACAAGGCAGGTGACAGAACTGTGTTCCGGCACATTCCAGCAGGAAAAAAGCGCCGGCTATGGCTCTTTCTACTGTTGGCCTCCTTGCCTTGCATCCTGCTAGTCCAAATAGTCACTAGTCACCACTGAGTGTGAGTTCTGCTGAGCCCCACCTCAATATACTCTCTAGACCCCTTGGAATCTAGAAGTGGCTTATCACAGACTTCTGTTAGGTTAAGCTGTTACATTTAACAGCCAAGGTCTGTCCTCCTTTGCCAGTTTATATCCATTGCGGAAATGATCTATCTATAACGGATGGATGCTCTTTTGGCTCTGCAAAAAACCAAACTAGGATTTGCTAAATGTCTGGTAAAATCAGCTCAGCTCTTGTAGAAATCAGAGTTTCTGGCCTTCTACCCAGTATTTTATTTTTTAGTATTTAGCCTTGGTGCCAGTGAATGGAACATTTCAAATATCTGTCTATTTAAACTACTGGAGATCGAATTGCCATTGAGCAGACGGATTTAAAAAAGCACACCTTCTCCTTTATTTCTAATAAATAATTGGCAGGGTAGAGTAAATGTTTGCTAAGAGTGAGTTTTCTCAACGTGGGTTCATCTTCACTTTAGAGATGTGTCTGGATCCTCTCGTTTTATATATTCTGGTCAGCTTTGCAGTTCTTATTACAGTGGTACCTCGGGTTCAGTACTTAATTCGTTCCGGAGGTCTGTACTTAACCTGAAACTGTTCTTAACCTGAAGCACCACTTTAGCTAATGGGGCCTCGCGCTGCCGCTGCGCTGCTGGAGCACGATTTCTGTTCTCAACCTGAAGCAAAGTTCTTAACCTGAAGCACTATTTCTGGGTTAGCGGAGTCTGTAACCTGAAGCGTATGTAACCCGAGGTACCACTGTATATGTTGTCTACGCCATTGCACTGCCTCCATCTGCATTTTCCGAAACTTCAGAGCAAGGAGAAACCACCTATCTCATCTGGATTTAAATGGGAGGCAAAGTGGGCTACGAACAAAGGGTTAAGAAGCAAACATTACTTTGGCAATAAATTCTTATCTGTCAAGGGGTGGGGGCTGTTGTTGGCAGAATTCTTGAATGTCTCATCTGTTCTGCCCCTCCTAATGGAAGGTTGAACGAGGCTTAAACGTCTAGCATAAAAGGTCTTAATTTATCCCTCTCGAAACTGACTCAAGCTCATTCGCCAAGCAATACACATGCCACCACAATAGCTGCCTTCTATTGCTGGAGGAAGGAGGTGCTAGGTCGTACATGGTTTTTTTGAATAATGGCATATATTGTTTTACGGTCTGCAGCTTGACATAATTGTTGCTCCTGTCCCTCTCTACCATGTTCACTATGTGCTTCTGAATCTCCAGTGATGGTAGAGGAAAGGTCACAGTGGTACCTTGCTTTAAGAACAGCTTAGTTTACGAACAACTTGGATTAAGAATGCTGCAAACCTGGAAGTAGGTGTTTTGGTTTGTAAACTTTGCCTTGGTTTAAGAACATGTTTCGCTTCCTGTTGAGTGTGTTCCATTTGTAAATTGAGACCCCCGCTGCTATGGGAAAACGTGCCTTGGTTTAAGAATGCTTTGGTTTAAGAACGGACTTCCAGAATGGATTAAGTTCGTAAACCAAGGTACCACTGTACATAATAAAAACAAGAACACAAACACATTCAAATGGATCTTAAATCAGCCAAGCGCATTCAAATAGGATGCTAATCAGCCCAAGGCATGGTTGCAGAGAAACATTTCCACCTAGTGCCTTAAGCTATATAATGAAGGCACCAGGCGGACTTCCCTAGGCAGAGCATTCCACAAACGGGAGCCACCACAGAAAAGGCCTCATTCTTCTGTTGCCACCCTCCAGACCTTTCATGGAGGAGACACACGAAGAAGGACCTCAGAGGATGATTTCAGGGCCTGGGTAGGTTCATATGTGGAGAGGCAGGCCTTGAGGCATTGCGGTCCTGAGCTGTTTAAGGCTTTACAGGTCAGAAGCAACACTTTTGAACTGGGCTCCAAAACTAATTGGCAGCCAGTGCACTCGAGCCAGGATTGGCGCTATATGCTCAAACAGCCTTGCCCTGGTGAGCAACCTGGCCACTGAATTCTGCAGCAACTTAAGTGTCCGAATCATCTTCAGAAGCAGCCCCACATATAACACATTGCAGTATTCTAACCTATAGGTTACCAGAACATAGACAACAATGGCTGGGCCAGGGGCCAGCAAACTTTTTCAGCAGGGGCCCAGTCCACTGTCCCTCAGACCTTGTGGGGCCGGACTATATTTTGAAAAAAAATATGAACAATTTCCTATGCCCCACAAATAACCCAGAGATGCATTTTAAATAAAAGCACACATTCTACTCATGTAAAAACACGCTGATTCCTGGACTGTCCGTGGGCCAGATTGAGAAGGCGATTGGGCCGCATCTGGTCCCTGGGCCTGAGTTTGCCTACCCATGGGCTAGGCTATCCCTGTCCAGATAGAGGAGAAGCTGGGCCAGCAGAGGACCACTCTGTTGAGCCTCAGGCATGGACTTTGTGCAGACCTTGGCCACCATCTGAGAGACATTGAAACAAAGCTGGCATTCAAGGAAGGAAGAGGTGACTGATACCAATATCATTAGGTCCTGTAGGCTGGCAGTAAGGTTCTGCACAGATCAGGAGTGGTGTTTGTGCTGGAACAATGCAAGAATTCTTGGCATCTTAGAGAGGCGGGAACATGCAAACCCCACAACTTTTCCTGACCACACTGAGATAGTTGGAAGCAGTTGCAAAGGATCCTAGTTGTTGTTGTTTAGTCGTTTAGTCATGTCCAATTCTTCTTGACCCCATGGACCAGAGCACGCCAGGCACTCCTGTCTTCCACTGCCTCCCGCAGTTTGGTCAAACTCATGTTTGTAGCTTCGAGAACACTGTCCAGCCATCTCATCCTCTGTTGTCCCCTTCTCCTTGTGCCCTCCATCTTTCCCAACATCAGGGTCTTTTCCAGAGAGTCTTCTCTTCTCCTGAGGTAGCCAAAGTCTTGGAGCCTCAGCTTCAGGATCTGTCCTTCCAGTGAGCACTCAGGGCTCATTTCCTTCAGAATGGAGAGGTTTGATCTTCTTGCAGTCCATGGGACTCTCAAGAGTCTCCTCCAGCACAATAATTCAAAAGCATCAATTCTTTAGCAATCAGCCTTCTTTATGGTCCAGCTCCCTACATCACTACTGGGAAAACCATAGCTTTTACTATATGGACCTTTGTTGGCAAGGTGATGTCTCTACTTTTTAAGATACTGTCTAGGTTTGTCATTGCTTTTCTCCCAAGAAGCAGGCGTCTTTTAATTTCGTGGCTACTGTCACCATCTGCAGTGATCATGGAGCCCAAGAAAGTAAAATCTCTCACTGCCTCTATTTCTTCCCCTTCTAGGATCCTGATAAGGGACCATAAATCTGTGGCACCATATTCCTTGACGGGGAACTGGTGAAACTGTTTTAACCCCGTGGTTTTGGTGATGTTGGCACACACAAAAACCCAGTCCAATGCCCTTCGTTATATTCCCTTTCTCCTCTCTCATTATGTTAATTGATTGCAGACTTTAGCTTGCAGCCAAATACGTTTCCCAAGTTTGAGGAATTATCTGGGGAACAATCTTGGGGGGAACTGTCAGACCCCAAGTTTGCACAGAGGAAGGTGGAGCGGGGCATTCATGGCATTTTCAGAAGAAAGGCGTTGTTTCTGTGTTGCTTCCTGAGTTGAAAACTTGATCGCAGATGACCGCAGAAAGCCTTGGGAATGATCTCAGAGGCTTTGGTTCACCACAGAATCCCATGAAAGTCAGATGATCATAGACTTTTAAAAATACTTTTCTACACAAGGAGGAAAGAGAGGAGGGGTGCAGTTTTCTAACTGAATGGTTCTCATGTGCCTTTTCCACAGCTGTTGTTTTGATAAAAGCAGTCGAGATCTTTCCAGTCCAACAATTTTCCAGTCCTCAGAAGTTTATCAGAGTTTCTTGGTGACAAGATGAGTAACAGTTGTTGTTGTTGTTTAGTCGTTTAGTCGTGTCCGACTCTTGGTGACCCCATGGACCAGAGCATGCCAGGCACTCCTGTCTTCCACTGCCTCCCGCAGTTTGGTCAGACTCATGTTTGTAGCTTCGAGAACACTGTCCAACCATCTCGTCCTCTGTCGTCCCCTTCTTCTTGTGCCCTCCATCTTTCCCAACATCAGGGTCTTTTCCAGGGAGTCTTCTCTTCTCATGAGGTGGCCAGTAGGGAACCTTTTTATCGAAATACAGGAGGGAACCTTTTTATCGAAATACAGCTTTCCCCTAAAACACATCGTTGTAGTGTTGAATATGTACTTTGAGTTTATGCAGAGCAGTGGCCCAACAGCCTTGCCACACCAACTGATTTAGAAGAGAACATGGAACATGCTGGAAGTCTTTAAGTCTAGGCCAGGGGTCCGCAACCTTTAAGACAAAAAGAGCCACTTGGACCCGTTTCCGGGGAAAAAAAAAAAAAACTGGGAGCCGCAAAACTCGTCATTATAAAAATAGCTTTTTTGTCACTTTTTTATTATTTCTTTGTTTGACCGCTCAGAATTACTCCTCCTCATAGAAATAAACGTTAAATTAACAAGTTACCTTTTTTGTGTGTGTGTTCTTCACTCCCCTTCAAAACAGTGACCAGCGTACATGCCCCCTTTCAATGCAGTGACCAGCGTACATGCCCCTTACAATGTAGTGGGCGGGCGGGCGGGAAGGTGACATCGGGATGGTGCGTGACTAATGCACGCACTGCCCCCATGCGACGTCACAGCCAGTACAGCGCCCGCCACAGTGGGGAGTGTTGGGGCGCACAATGCGCCTCCTCCCCTCGCTAGTATCCGCCCCGGAGCCGCAGCAAAGGTGTAAAAGAGCCACATGCGGCTCCGGAGCCGCGGGTTGCAGACCCCTGGTCTAGGCAAATCAGAAACTAGGAAGCAGTGAGTGGACAAGCCGGGAAGTTGAATGAAACCGGCTACTTCTAGTTTCCAGTTTCTCCCTTTCGGTTGACACTCCTCAGCAGACCATCCCCTATTGACATGGGTGAAATCTCCAAATCATACCTGCATCACAACCAAAATTGCTATATGTGCAAGACTCTGATGTTGCAAAGACGCCTCTCTTGCACCACCACCTGAAATGAAAACGAAAAGTTAACGTTGGTGGCAGTTGATAGGCTAGCAGTCACTAGGGGGCCATTCCTGTGACATAATGAGATACTGATTAGCAGTCCTTATTGTGTTTAATGTGTCAAGATGCAGTGGAAAAGGGAGACACTGTAATTTCTGGCTTATTTTTATTGTCCTTATTTTTATAGCTGTTTTTCCAGTCTGTAAACGGGCAGTATAACAGAGTCAGCCTCTTGTCTCTCCATTTCTTAATTGTACTCAGGGTGGATAAAAATCAATGTGGTTTTTAATTTATTTATTTATTTAAATCAGGGTTTTTTTTTATTTAAATCGGATTTTTTAAATAAAATGCTTTCGGAGGAAACATCTTTCTAAAGATAGTTTTCTGTTTAAGTTACATTATAGTCCAAAGGCTGTTCATCAGGAAATAAGGATTTGTTTTAAGTTTTTCATGTATGCTAAAACTCAGTCTAAGTTGTTTTTTTAAAAACAAAAACAAACGTTTAACCACATCAGTTAACAAACATGGATACATATGCTATAATGTTACTGCTTTAGTTAAATAAATTGTTTAAATTGTTATTAAGAAAATGATTATTTTTCTCCTTCCAATAAAGTACAGTGGAAAAGTTGTCCAAATATAAACAGTTATTAAAACCTCACAATCATTTCATAATTATCTGTCTATGTATTTCTAATAGTATAACCAAATCAGTAGTTTTTTATATAACTGTTAAAACTACTCTGAATATTTATTATTATTCCAAAAATGAAACCTGCCTCTGGTTGTAAATATTAATATTATACCAGCAAGAATGAGTCTTTCTTTAAAAGAAAAAAAGAAGAAGAGAGATTTAAATCAAGTCTTACTAACTAATGATTTAAATCAAGTCTTGCTGACTCGTGATTTAAGTCGAGTCCACCCTGATTATACTGTTGATATGCAAGCCACCTTTTGGCATCCTTGGGATGCAGTGAGGTAGCATATATGGGACGAAAATACCGGCAGCCCTCAAGTAGTAAAGGTAAAGGGACCTCTGACCATTAGGTCCAGTCATGACTGACTCTGGGGTTGTGGCGCTCATCTTGCTTTATTGGCCAAGGGAGCCAGTGTACAGCTTCCGGGTCATGTGGCCAGAATGACTAAGCCGCTTCTGGCGAATCAGAGCAGCACACGGAAACACTGTTTACCTTCCCGCCGCAGCGGTACCTATTTATCTACTTGCACTTTGACGTGCTTTCGAACTGCTAGGTTGGCAGGAACAGGGACCGAGCAACAGGAGCTCACCCTGTTGCGGGGATTTGAACTGCTGACCTTCTGATTGGCAAGTCCTAGGCTCTGTGGTTTAACCCGCAGCGCCACCCGCATATATGGGATGAAAATACCGGCAGCCCTCAAGTAGAGCTCAGTTTAATTTAAAGGGTGGGTGGGGAGAAGAGACTGAAGCTTGTCTGGCTATCTGAAGTGCCTTCTTGATATGGGTGTAACTGCATAAACCTATTAAGTAACAACACTTTTACCCCAGTAGACTTGCAGGTAAAGGTAAAAGCAAACAAAAATCAAATGAGTGCATGTCAAATTTACCACCAACTTGCAGATTTTATTCATTCACGTTTTGTCTCTGAACTTTCAGGACCATGAAGTCTCCCGGGAGAACTTTCAGCAGGAAGAGCTAGTGGACCAAAGGACCTCCTGCCGCTGTTGAAGTCCACTTTTACCTTGGATGTACCAGGGTATTCTAGTGCCTGATTGTTTGCTATAAGGAAACTTGAAGACTATAAGACATGTCCATTGCACTCAAACAAGTTTTTAACAAGGACAAGACGTTCCGCCCCAAACGGAAATTTGAACCCGGGACCCAGAGGTTTGAGCTCCACAAACGAGCGCAGGCCTCGCTGAACTCTGGGGTGGACCTGAAAGCAGCTGTACAGCTGCCTGGTGGAGAAGATCTAAATGACTGGGTAGCAGTTCACGTGGTGGACTTTTTCAACAGGATCAACTTGATCTATGGAACTATCTGTGAGTTCTGCACAGAGAGGACCTGCCCTGTGATGTCAGGGGGCCCCAAATACGAATATCGGTGGCAGGACGATCTGAAGTACAAGAAACCTACGGCGTTGCCAGCACCCCAGTATATGAATCTTCTGATGGACTGGATTGAGGTGCAAATCAACAACGAGGACATATTCCCTACTAGTGTAGGTAAGTTTACACTTGTGTCTTAAGAATCGCATGCCACACAACAGGTTCCTCTTAAGACTTGTCGGATATGGTGTTTGGCTAAACCATCGGCCTACTCTTCAAAATCCCTTGCACATCCCTTATTTGAATCTCCGTTGGGTTTGCAAGTCTCCCCACACCTTGCAAAGCCCACCCAGAGGTGCTCTTTTCAGTCGGCAATTTGGAGGTTGGAACAAAAACCTTGTGGTGGGGTTTGCAAGGCCTAAAGAAGCATGGAAAGCCGGCTTTGAAGGAGAGGCATGTGAGGGATTTTGATGGGGGGGAGCAACACACCTATTGGTCATGTGATGTCACTGTGACACCACATGAGCGACAGATGGGTTGCCTGAAGACCTGTCACAGTTGGTCTGCAGGGTTCCAAAAAGCTGGTGTAAGGTCTTGGTGCCAGGTGTGCGTGCAGGAGCCAGGCCCTGTGACCAGTAGGACATCGCAGGACTGGGGCCTTCCTAAGTTTGTTCTGAAGAGGCAAGGTGCGGCCTCACAGGTGAGGCCGATTGGTAACTCACAGCACCT
The DNA here is from genome assembly GCF_964252035.2 of Podarcis erhardii. Classification (NCBI taxonomy): domain Eukaryota; kingdom Metazoa; phylum Chordata; class Lepidosauria; order Squamata; family Lacertidae; genus Podarcis; species Podarcis erhardii. The sequence continues at coordinate 16,043,908 of NC_138515.1, read as the reverse complement.
GGTGGCAAGAGCTGGGAAGGGATATAAGGTCAGCATTTCCCTTCAGCTCTTGGCCACAGCAACACGCTTCCTGCCTTGGGCTTCTTGCTTCCTGATCCTTGAACCTCGGCTCCTTGACACCCTGCTTCTTGATCCTTGGACCCCTGACTTCGTGGCTCCTTGCTTCCTGACCCTCAGACCCTTGGCTTCTTGACTCCTGGCTTCTGGACCCCCGTTCCTGCTCCCACCCTGCCATCTTGCCCCCGGTCCTGACGTCCCCTGCCAGAACTTCGATCACCCGTGAACCGGACCGTGACACTTGGTTGATAAAGAGGTGTGGAGAACTTGAATGTTTGCCATACTTTGAGGGACATTTTGATTTGTCTCAATACAGTTGTACCTTGGAAGTCAAACATAATCCGTTCTGGAAGTCCCTTCGACTTCCAAAACGTCCGGAAACCAAAGCGCAGCTTCAGATTGGCTGCAGGAAGCTCCTGCAGCCAATCAGAAGCCGCAGAAGCCCTGTGGGACGTTTCAGGTTCCCAAAAAAGTTCGCAATCCAGAACAGTCACTTCTGGGTTTGCGGATTTTGGGAGCCAAAAACATTTGAGAACTAAGCTGTTCGAAAACCAAGGTACGACTGTATAAGCATTGTCCAACTGTGGGTTTTGGACTTTTATGGACCAAGCTACCGTTCCTTTGTATGTACTTTTAAAGTTTAGTTTTGAGATTTACATGGATATACAGGTGACCCTCAACTTACTCTGGGGATACATTCTGGGAACAGTGCTGAAAGGCAGTGTTAGAAATCTGCCAGGCCCAAATTTTAAACTAATGTCTATGTAACCTGGCAAAGTGAAGAGTAACCTTACTGATTTATCAGAAATATGTTATAGTGTGTTTGGGAGAAGGACGACTGGCAGGTGGGATGTTCATGCCCTTGTGGCTTGTTGGATGGATTTGTTAGGAGACACTTGCAGACAGCAGAAGCTACAAGGAAATGCCAGAAACGTTCTGTTTGTTTGGATGAACAGGTGCAAGCTCTGCTTCCCAGTGATTGCTCTGTTTCTTTTGTTGTGCGTTCATGGGAAAGGCAACAAACTCCCTTGTTAGAAAATAGCCAGGCGCCAGGCGCGTTTTGCGACTGGTACCGGTCCAATGGCGACCATTTGTGGATCTCTGGATTGCCAGGTTGGCGACTGGGAAAGCAAACTGTCACTTGGAGAAGGACCTGAAAGATTTTCCTTAAAGCTTGAATTTCTTTTATTTGGGATTGTTTTATTTGATGTTTTAATGTGTTTGTAAACTGTTTTGAGATTTGTTCTTTAAAAATACAAAGCAGCATAGAAATGATAAGAATAATAATGATAAATTCCACAGTCAAAAAAAGAGGCGTCTGTGCATTGTGGCAACCGTAACTTGGGTTTAAGATGCCATTTGGCGATTAGATAATATATCTGAGCTACTTATGGACGTATCAGTGCTTCTGAAAGCAGTAGATGTTACACAAAACCCCATCTTATTCTCAGCAACCAGGACATCCTTAGACTAACAAACAGGGCAAAGGCCCCACATGTGAATGTGGGCCTATAAGGGGCAGCAGCAACTCCTCTATATGTGCCTGAACTATTTTGTCGTGAATTTCCTAGTTATTTGCCATACTTAAGATGCTCAAGATAAGCAGGTGTGCATATCTCTACGCAAGAAGGAACATTTTCCAGAATATTATTTGCGGTCTCCATAAGCAATTGCCTGCTTCGTTTTGTTCCTAAATCCCTGTAGTGTCTTTGTGAGAGATTGATTCCTTGCTGCCCCTTTCGGAACGAGTAGCTTTAAGGAACTGTATCTTTCCCAGCCTGCTCCATCTTGTTCCAGGACAAAAGCCAAGAACAAAGAAATCAATACATGATCTCCTGCCAGCTTCCTCTTCCCTCGAGTCTGTTTCATCTCTGAAGGCAGCAGTAATAGCTAGGGGAAGGAGTTTCTGCATCAGCCTTGGGCAAGCAGGAACAAGAGTGCCACTATTTTAAAAGACATATCTGTAGCATGGGCCTAGCCAGGATTTATGTTTTTTGGGGGGACAGGACACTCACCTGTCATCATCCTCTGTCTGGCTCTGCTGAGCAGATTCGGAATGAAACATCTCAACAGCAGCTGCTTTGAATTACTTTCTTTTGATTCCCAAGTGCTCAGAAATACCTGTAAAAACCTTCCGTCATTTGAAAACTAGGAAGTTAAGTGAGTATCAGGTAGTACCTCAGTTAATGAGTATATTTTGCAAAATCACAAAGAACACTCCTTTTCCCCATCTTGGTTTTTTTTTAAAAAAATCTAAACTGAAACAAGTTTTATTGGATTTGGTGAAAACCTTTTCAGCACTTCCTTCTCAAATTCCTCCTTTTCCCCATACATACATGAGAGCCAGTGTGGTGTAGTGGTTAAGAGCGGTAGTCACATAATCTGGGGAACCGGGTTCGCGTCTCCGCTCCTCCACATGCAGCTGCTGGGTGACCTTGGGCCAGTCACACTTCTCTGAAGTCTCTCAGCCCCACTCACCTCACAGAGTGTTTGTTGTGGGGAGGAAGGGAAAGGAGAATGTGAGCCGCTTTGAGACTCCTTAAAGGGAGTGAAAGGCAGGATATCAAATCCAACTCTTCTATACATACATAGTTTTTCCCCCCACTGTTCACTAGGTACTTCTCCACCAATTTTACCTAAAAGAAAAGCTACTGGTTTTTCACAAAAACTACCTCCATCATTCCCCTCACCCCTAACTCATCATAAATCATTTCCCAGAAGTGACCAAGTCACTTGTTAATCATTTCTTTCTTTGGGTAAATGAAACTCCTGTTTATCTTGCAGGAGAATACTGCTGGTGTTCCTTTCACAAGCACAGCCCTGCTGTTGCAAGTGCAAAGAGAGAGAGGCTGGTGAGACTTTCAGATAATGGACTTACAGTGGTACCTCGGTTTACGAACTTAATCCGTTCCGGGAGTCCGTTCTTAAACCGAAACCATTCTTAAACTGAAGCGCACTTTCCCTAATGAGGCCTCCCACCGCCAGTGCCCTTCCACGGTTCAGCTTCTGTTCTTAGACCAAGGTAAAATTCGCAAACTGGGACACTACTTCCAGGTTTGCGGAGTTCGTAAACTGAATCGTTTGTAAACAGGGCTGTTCTTAAACCCAGGTACCACTGTAATTCCTGATTTCACTGAGCTCAATGTGGGGATGACCAGGAAGGTGTTGACAGGAATAGTGCCCCTCCTGTATCCTCGAAAGGGTGTGCCTTTTTTTTTTAGGAAGGGCTTGGCATGGAAATATCTGACCCATGACCTGGCATGGCGTCATTTTGGATGCCATAGTAGTTGCGGCCAGGGTGATGGGGCGGCAGAATCTGCCAAATTGGTCCTCAGAGTCTTATACCAAGGAAGTGGCCGTAAAGTTCTCTGTGGGCCATTGGCCTTGGGAATTACAGTGGTACCTCGGGTTACAGGCGCTTCTGGTTACAGGCGCTTCTGGTTACAGGCGCTTCTGGTTACAGGCGCTTCAGGTTACAGATGCTTCAGGTTACAGACTCCGCTAACCCAGAAATAGTACCTCAGGTTAAGAACTTTGCTTCAGGATAAGAACAGAAATTATGCTGCGGCCGCGGGAGGTCCCATTAGCTAAAGTGGTGCTTCGGGTTAAGAACAGACCTCCAGAACGAATTAAGTTCTTAACTCGTGGTACAACTGTATAAAATGTACAAGTCGTCACCAAATGTGCCTCATCAATCAGGGATAGGGACCTTGTGGCCAATGTGGCAACGAGACATTCCATTTTGACAACCGCACCCTTGGTTTGAGGAGCCACGGCGGTGCCTAGCTTACTGTATATCTTGAGTTTCTAATGATTCGAAAAGGTATTAATGAGAAATGACTATCGGGAGTGGCGTTTGAGGGTTAAACCTGCCCCTGTGGCGAGCCTTGCCCAGTGGGGCATGAGAAACAGCAGGAAGAAGAGGAGGAGGAGTTTGGATTTGATATCCCGCTTTATCATTACCCAAAGGAGTCTCAAAGCGGCTAACATTCTCCTTTCCCTTCCTCCCCCACAACAAGCACTCTGTGAGGTGAGTGGGACTGAGAGACTTCAGAGAAGTGTGACTGGCCCAAGGTCACCCAGCAGCTGCATGTGGAGGAGCAGAGACGCGAACCCGGTTCCCCGGATTGCGAGACTACCGCTCTTAACCACTACACCACACTGGTGGGTTTCCCAAGTCTCCCCACACCTTTCAAAGCCCACCCAGCGGTGCTCTTTTCAATCTGCAATTTGGAGGTTGAAACAATAACCAGGCAAGGCCTAAAGAACCAGACCAATACAGTGGTACCTCGGTTTAAGAACAGTCCGGTTTAAGAACGATTTGGTTTACCAACTCCGCAAAACCTGAAATAGTATCCCAGTTTGAGAACTTCACCTCGGTCTAAGAACGGAAGCCAAACGGTGGAAGGGCACTGGCGGCGGGAGGCCTCATTAGCGAAAGTGCTCCTTGGTTTTAGAACGGTTTTGGTTTGAGAACTGGACTTCCGGAACAGATTAAGTTCATAAACCGAGGTACCATGGAAGTTCCATCTAGCTCAGTGTTCCCTACACGAAATGGCAGGAGCTGTCCAGGCAGAGTCTTTCCTACCTGGTGATGTTGGAGATTTGATGCTGGGACCTTCTGTATGCAAAGCTGGTAACCTGTCCCTGAGGTCAGTTTGCTTCACCTGTCCCTGTTCCTCTTTTCATGGATGTGGCAGATCCTTTGTCTCTGGAAAAGGACTTCCCCCACCCTCGCTGCGGCAGATGGTGTGAGAGGCAAGGACTTCCCCAGACTGTGTATCACAAATGGGTCAAGGTGGTAACTTTAAGGATCTAGTTGTATGGCTGGGTGCTTAGTTGTTAACAGTGAATTACAATTTGATGCTGTGTGGTGTTTCAATGCAACACCCCCTAATTCGATTCTTTTAGGGAAGCACGTGTGTGTGTGTGTGTTTGCTGGATTTGTGCTCCATTAGCGAAGGGACTTTGCAGAAGGAAAGTCGGCGAGGAATTCACAGAAGCCGTAGATGTTTTCTGGGTTAATCTTATTAAAGCCACCCTCTTTAATTTTGCATGCATCCATGCACGGTATTTAGAGGAGGATTTCAAGAAACGCAGTTAAGTAGGGCTTTGGTTAAAGAGTCGGTTGCACAGGGGTGGGAAACAATTTCAGGGAAAGCACAAGCCTGCTTGGACAAAGCCACTTCCGGGCCTGCCCCAGGAGGTGGGGTTGCGGGCTTCACGCCCACCCCACGTGAGCGGGGGCTGGCTCCAGCCCCGCGAGACTAGGGGATTCCCCGTCGGGCATGCCCCCCCTAGCCAGCCAATCAGCTGGATGGCTGGGGGGCGTGGCTTGCCCTATTTAGGGCCAGCACGGAGGGGGCTCGCCCTCTTTTCACCGGCTCGCCCCCACGTTTTCCCACCCTCCCTCCCTTTAAGTAGGATAGGCTTAGGCAGGCCTTTGACATTGCTATGGACTTCGGTCTGTCGCCGCAAGGGGCATGGTAGGAATTTTTCCCAATTGGCAACTTCGGGCCTTTTGGTTTTTCGCCTACCTCGTAGCAACTCGTCACAACTTCTCGGCATTGGCGGTAGGCATTGGTAAGAAGGGGTTAAGACGATGTGTGTGGGGGGGAGGAACGCCATCACCTCCCCCCAGCGAGCGAAGGGTGGTCCGTTAAAGGACCCCGGGGGGCGTGGCCCTGTCCGAAGCCTATGGAGGTGTGGGCCAAAGGCACGCCCCAGAGCGGTGACCCGGGGGAGCTCCTAGCAGACGTGCCTCGCGGGAGTCTCCCCCGATATAAGGTTAACCCTTCCCCGTGTCTCCAGCAAATGGGCTGGAGCCGGATAGCCGTTAGGACCAATGCCTATGCCAATGCCTCTCATTCCTGAATTCAATAAAGTTGTGGCCTAATTCGCCCAATTAACCTTACATACGTTGTCTTGTGTCTTTATTTATCCTGGTGGGGGCGGGAACTCGCCACGCAAATAGCTGCCCCCCCTTCCCATTCTTCTGTGCCTTATGATGGATAGTATTATGGGATTGGGTGATCTTGGGGATTACCCCTATAAAGTTGGAACCTGGAAAAGAAGACAGTTAAAATGGCCAAACCATTTTCTTCCATTAGGTAAACAGCCAGGTCTATTAAGTACCTCCTTTGTTATGTGGACTAGGAGCAATATGTTGCCCCAGGAACTAAATATCTGGAGGCAAGGACAAAGAGGGCCTGTCTTTCTTCCTCCCTCCCCTCCCTTGGCTGGAGTTGATGCCATGGAAGTGGGCTTCTTGTGCAGAAGGGTAGGTAAAAAGGTAAAGGTAAAGGACCCCTGGATGGTTAAGTCCAGTCAAACTCGACTATGGAGTGTGGTGCTCATCTTGCTTTCAGGCCGAGGGCAGTGGCGTAGCGTGGGGGGTGCAGGGGGGGCCGGCCGCACCGGGCGCAACATCTGGGGTTAGGGCAAATCCACGGGTTAGGGGGCGCAAATCCACGGGTTGGGGGCGCAAATCCATGGGTTAGGGGGCGCAAATTACTTGCCTTGCCCCGGGTGCTGACAACCCACGCTACGCCACTGGCCGAGGGAGCCAGTGTTTGTCCGCAGACAGCTTTCCGGGTCATGTGGCCAGCAGGACTAAACTGCTTCTGGTGCAATGGGACCCCGGGATGGAAACCAGAATGCACGGAAACGTCGTTTACCTTCCTGCCACAGTGGTGCCTATTTATCTACTTGCACTGGCATGCTTTCGAACTGCTAGGCTGACAGGAGCTAGAACAGAGCAATGGGAGCTCACCCCGTCTCAGGGATACGAACCGCCAACCTTCTGATCAGCATGCCCAAGAGGCTCAGTGGTTTAGACCACAGCGCCAGAAAGGTACTTGCTGTGCACATTCCCAGCTCTTTATCCTCCACTGAATCCAGGACACATTTCAGGCTAGGCCAAAACACTTGAGGAAGGTTTGAAGCAAGGGCAATGAGGTGTGGCTGTTGAAAAGATGGTGTGGCCAGGGAGGATGCTTGGCCTCCCTAGAACCAGACGTAGAGGTCCGGAAGGCGGGATTTAGCTCCTCAGCCTGCGGTTCCCGAACCCTGAACTAACGGGAACACTCATAATAAAGTTGCAATGTCATCAGTGGTGCACTTTGGGCTTTAAAATCTCAGCAGTGCCCCATGATCCACATATATATACTTTGTAACTAAGTCTGCCTTCTGTGATCCAACTGTGAACAGAATGTGAGTAAACTACCTTTATATACTTTATACAAGATTGTGGCGTGTCTATTCTTTTAAGAGGGATATATGGGAACCTACCAGGAACCTAATATTCAGAGGCTTAAACAAGCCTGCAACCAGCTACCCGCTGTACGTTTAAAAGGGGAATGCAAAACTCTGCGAAGTTCTAGAACTTGCTAGCGCAAGTTAGGAAGGATATTAATAAACAATATATCCTCTCCTGCCTCCCTGAACATTCCCACACCATATTCTGCTGGTGGGAGGAGGAGTCTGTTTTTCTTGGACATTCCTTACAGCTGTTTGACTCCTCTTGTTCCCTTGATCAAGGATGGTATTCATGACTGTTCAACCCGCACACTGTCTTTGGGTTCACCAATCAACACTGAAGCCTTTGTGCATTTCGATAGCTAATAATGCCAGGCTGCGTTGTCTTGTCCCTGAAGCTGTTTCTGTCAGTGCCTTATATTTGTGAGGAGCCTATTCCGAAGAATCAAGAGAACACCTTCTATCTCCCTCTCATTGTATCCAAGTTCCATATTTCCTGTCTTGGAACAAGAAGTTATACACTTTCATTCTACCCTCCACCCCCCGTTTCTGTTATATGAAACAAGCCAGAGTATTTGTTAAGACCAGATGTCACAACACTATTTAATCATTATGTCTAATTACAGTTAACTTTCCCCAGCAGCCTCACATGAGCTCTCTGGATTTAGTGGACCAAATTTTACTTTGCTAAACTGAAAAGATAGATGTGTGTCAGATAAGTAAAGAACTGGAGCCAATTATAAAATTTCCTTTTGGAAAGTTTGAGCTTGCTTACCACCCTAACTGAATTAATTAAGCGACAAGAAGCCGCTTTCCTTCACATAACAACTAGCAAGTATGTGTTTTATCTATGCACGTGTGCCTTTTTGCAAATGCTACACCTAAACATTTGTCAGTGATTCATCCTCCTGCATGGCAGCTGTTCTGATGCATGCAAACAGATTTCCCGTATGGAAAAAAAACCACAGTGGGTCCCTTCCTCTTCATGCAGTGATCATAGCTATTTTTCTGGAAAAAGTGATGCCGGAACTCACCACGAAGTGCCACACTTTTAACATTGGCTGTGTGTGTCGGTACTGAGTACCATTGAGTGCCACCAGGAAAACCCACTGGCCAGAAACCATATTATAAGTGCTGGAACTGAGTTCCTGTGAGTTTCGCCTGAAAAAAGCCCTGCCATTGACCATCAAACGAGTGCCCCGGGCCCCCAAATTTGGGTGCAAACCAGCACCCGTGCACCTGGGAATCCCATTACATAGCATTGTTACTGGTGGGATTTTTTCCACGAAAGTGGCCACTTCCAACAGATTGCAATGCTTCCCCACCCCTTTGAATTTAACACAAGATTTATCTTACTTTATTATTCCATAGAAATGAGAGCTATTCCATTAGATTTCCTCAGGTGGCTTTTATACTTGTGCGAAAGCTCCAACAGAATATGGAAGCAAACAGGGAAGTGTCAGGAAACGGAGTCAACAGCCGTGTGAATGCAACCTTAATGCCATTAGAGTGTTAGTTACAGGTAGGTAGCTGTGTTGGTCTGCTGTAGTTGAAACAAAATAAAAAAATTCCTTTCGGTAGCACCTTAGAGACCAACTAAGTTTGTTATTGGTATGAGCTTTTGTGTGCCATGCCCTCAAAGTCTCTGAATGTTTGCCCCTCTCCCCTTTGGTATAGGGTGAATTTTGTCACACAAAATTGGGGAGCAGATTTTTGTCTCAACACGAGACAAGCCCCCCCCCTTAAAATGGTAATTCAGAGAAGGCTCTGAAACTGTTAAAATCATTTGACACCTAAACAAAACACCCCAAAACCTGCTGGGTGGAGGCAGAAAGGAATGGCTGAAGATCTTCTGCTGCCAAACTGCTGGCGTGGGAACAGGGTCGTCTTTTGAAACGAACTCCATGAGGAAGAATAGAGAAGACACTGTGAGGAAGGCATATGTGCAATGGGGGGTTGCAAAGAAACGGCTCACTCTTGCTGAACCAGTTTGCCTGCTATTTCCTTGCGCCTGGGGATCACTTTTGCCAGACCTATGTAAATTTAATGGGCGCTTGTCTCGGCTGACAATTGAGTGCCTGCTGGAAGAGGAACAAGATAGCGCAGCTCAGCAGATGCCAGAGGTTAAAAACGCGAGGGATGAAGCTACAGCAGGAAAGCTAATTTCAGCAGCTCAGCCGACTGCTTTCTTCCACGTCCCACCATCTGGCAAATGGCAAACACCCCGCTTCATTTTATATCGCATCACCCTTTCATGTTTAATTGGTGCTCTAGCCTTGCACAGATGAATTCCATAATCTGCAGGCAGCGCTTTAGACAAGACGCGCTTCTTGCAAACTCAGTGGGCGTCAGGAAACATAGGAACGTAGGGAAACACAGAGCTACAAGCCTTTGTGGGGTCCCTGATATGACCAGGAGGGTCTCTTGTCATCATGTTTCGACTTAGGGAAAATAAAACCCAGAATCATTCCCGTTTTCCTCAGTATTTAGCTCATGTACAGAGCCAATGCACATGAGTTGTTTTTAAGCACTGGATTTTGCTGTAGCACCTCAGAAGTCATTGTTCTTTTACGCCATAGCTGTGGATAATGTGTGCAAGCCACTAATGGGTACAGTGGTGCCTTGGTTCTCGAATTTAATCCGTTCGACTCCCGAAATGGTTCAAAAACCAAGGCGCGACTTCCAGTCGGCTGCAGAAGCTTCAGATCTTCAGCTTCCAAAAACCATTCGCAAACCGGAACACTCACTTCCGTGTTTGCAGCGTTCAGGAGCTGATTTGTTTGGGACCAAGCCGTTTGACTGCCAAGGTAGCACTGTATTTTTGAATTAAGGACAGGGTAGGTTTTCACTTAGAGGGACACAGGTGGCGCTGTGGGTTAAACCACAGAGCCTAGGACTTGCCGATCAGAAGGTCAGCGGTTCAAACACCCGCCACAGGGTGAGCTTCCGTTGCTCGGTCCCTGCTCCTGCCAACCTAGCAGTTCAAAAGCACGTCAGAGTGCAAGTAGATAAATAGGTGCTGCTCCGGCGGGAAGGTAAACGGCGTTTCCGTGTGCTGCTCTGGTTCGCCAGAAGCGGCTCAGTCATGCTGGCCACATGACCCGGAAGCTGCACGCCAGCTCCCTCGGCCAATAAAGCGAGATGAGTGCCACAACCCCAGAGTCGGCCATGACTGGACCTAATGGTCAGGGGTCCCTTTACCTTTACCTTAGGTTTTCACTTGCAAAAATTCTGACACCTACTGCTGAGTAGCTCTGGGCATGTGTGAAGTGCCTTTCCTTGCGAAGAATACAATTTCTTTTCCTTGCCTGTCCAGATGCGCTGTGGAAACCAGTATCCTATGCCTCAGCCAGCAAACGTGCCCCACAAGAGAGGTAACAGTGGGGTGCAGAGGCAGGCAGTTTCTTGTTGAAGAGTTTCTGCTCTGGGCTGGCAGACTTGCTTGCATCGCGGCCGAGGGTCTAACACAGAGAGGTATCCTTTCACTTGCTTTTTTTTCTTTGCAACTGGTGCAGTGCGAACCCAGAAGCAAGCACCAAGCAGTTGCTAGGAAATGCCCCAATCGACGTGCCGGATTCACGTAATTAGCAGGTCGTTGTGTAACGTGCCATTTTGGCTGCCGGGGGTTTGTGGATAGCAGCACATTGCAAACGAACCTGAAGCCATCCTCCTTCCAAACGGAAGACCACAAGAGTTAGAAGTCTGCAAGGAATGTTTGCAAGCTTGCCTGCCAGCAGATATCTGTTAGTCACATATGCCACATCGACAGCCAGAGAAAGAAAGGAAGGAAGGAAGGAAGGAAGGAAGGTAGCAATTTACTTCCAGTACGTAGAAAATACTGGCTGTAAAATTGCCCCATTATACCGTATTTTTCGCTCTATAGGACGCACTTTCCCCCCTCCAAAAATTAAGGGGAAATGTGTGTGCGTCCTATGGAGTGAATGCAGGCTCCTTGGCTTCAGCGATAGCAACGCGAAATCTCCAAAGCGCAGAGGGAGCGCTCCCTCCGCGCTCCGGAGGTTACGCGTTGCTTTCGCTGAAGCCTGGAGAGCGAGAGGGGTCAGCGCACACCGACCCCTCTCGCTCTCCAGGCTTCAGGGGTAGCCCCGTGAAGCCTTTGGAGCGCAGCGGGAACTCGCGCTGCGCTCCGAAGGCTTCCGGTTCCTTTTGCTGAAGCTGGGAGAGCAAGACTTTCCTGGCTTCAGCAGAGATTGAGAGCTGCGCACCGCCCCTTCAGCGAAGCGGGAGAAGAAATGGAAGGGGCTCCGTTTCTCTTGCCGCTTCGCTGAAGGGGTGCTGAGCAGAGAGGGGGAGATTTTTTCTCTCTTGTTCTCCTCCTCTAAAACAAGGTACTTCCTGTGGTCAGGTGCGTCCTATAGAGCGAAAAATACGGTATATGGTTACCAGTTCTGGATCTGTCAAAGTCTTTTTCCTTTTAGAATTGCATCAAAGGTCCAGCTTTGCCAAGCACACCTTTTCCTCATCATTTCTGAATTTATGAGAGGACCCTCACCTGGATAAACCCCCTTCTCCTCCCCCCTCCCACCCCATCCTAAGGGCTTTGTGCCACAAGCCTTCCAAGATATGAAGCCAGGAAGACTTCTGTTTCAGCATAATTTTTGCCATTAAAGATAATTAACCCGTGTGCATTTTATTTAGGGCATTTTCAGCACAGCTGGGTGTTTTAAAACAGAACAGGGCACTCACCTATAGCAACCTTGTCTTGTCAGGAATGTGCTTTGGGTTGTTTTGGTTCATATCTAGGCCTAAAAGAAAGCAAGGGGTGAATCTAATCTCATCTGCCCCCCCCCTCAACCCACTTCCTTGGATACAATACTTAGGTGTGTGCTTTAAAAAAAGCACAATTTCAATTATGAAGATACATTAAAAAGAGAGAAAGAGAAAAAAAATACAATGTAATATATTCTCATAAATTCTTATATAAATATATATGTGATTATTGTAATACATACACTAGTGGCCAAAATTGTGGAAACTTTTTTGGGGAAAGTGTATTTCTGAGGTTTGATAGCTCATAACACCACTTTTTTTGGAGAAATACCATAACCATTGATATATAATTTTATGGCATTACTCCAAAAAAAAGTGGTGGTATGAGCCATCATTGCCAAAAACAAGATGACACCTGATTGTCTTTCTACAAACACTCCCTTTTCTGGTTATTTTGATAGAATACAGATAATTGGACAAACTTTGTTGCATTACATTCTTCATTAAACTATCTCTCCATTGATATATATTTTTATGGCATTAGTCCAAAAAATAAATAAATGGTGTTATGAGCCATCAAACCTCAGAAATAGTTTTTCCCAAAAGGTTTCCAGAATTTTGGCCACTAGTGTATGTAGATATTAATAGCCTGCTATATTTTGTATAGACTCGTTCCAAATGTCATATTTATCCAAGCAAAGTCTACATCTATAAGCAGTCTGTTCAGAAAACTGTGAGTGTTGTCGAATTGTCAACCCGTTGGTTAAAGGGTATCATATCTTTATTCTTCCAATCTGTCAATTGGCCACCATTAGGGCACGTAGAATCCATTTTTGTTCCATTAACTTCCATACAATAGGTATATAATTAAAAAGAATATTCTCTGCTGGAAGTTTTAACTTTCTCTGTAGAATCATACAGCTCAGAAATTTCTCTCAACACTTAGTAAGTATAGAACATTGTACAAGCATTTGTTTCAAAGGGGCACTTTCCTTGCCCCTTCTCCAGCAGAAAGCTACCTTAGATAGTCCTTTTTTATACAAACGTAAAGGAGTCTAGTAAATTCCTAATATTATTATATTTTTTTTTTTGTAGTATAAGCAGTGCTTTTTTCTTGAAAAAAAGGTGGAGGAACTCATCAGAAAAGCGGTTTATGCCCAATCGCAGTGCCAACGCCCCCCCAGGCTAAATGTAAGATGTGATTAAGAAACTCAAGCAGACGGTGATCTGGTTTAGAAATGGCCACAACTTTATTGGATTACAGATATAGATGGATTTTTCGCTCAAGCATTGGGTGTATATTCTGGGGGGAGCAAATCAATTATTTAATTTAAAAACTAGGTAGGGGAACTCAGTTCCTGTGAGTTCCTGCTCAAAAACCCCCTGAGTATTATTATTATTATTATTATTATTATTATTATTATTACCCCTCCCTCCCCAGCCAAAACCGGGCTCAGAGTGGCTAACATCAAATGTATAACACATTAACATAAAATCAGGCAATCAATTAAAATACATCCTAATTTTTTTAGTTTAATTGATACCTTTGATACTGAGGCTAAAACACTGCCCCACTGTCTAGGAAATATTGAAAGTTCTGATTCTTAGTTCTCATGGGTGACCAGGAGAGAGAAAGAGGCTATTTGCAAGCTAGACTGCTGCAGGTCACACTTGTACCAGATGTTAGGGGCAAACCTGGGGTAGCCACCCCCATTTTGCATGGCCACCTGTAAATCTGGAGACCTTGGAGCAGGCATTGCCAGACTTGGCCCTCCAGCTGTTTGGGGACTACAACTCCCATCATCCCTAGCTAACAGGACCAGTGGTCAGGGATGATGAGAAGTGTAGTCCCAAAACAGCTGGAGGACCAAGTTTGGCCATGCCTGGCTTAGAGGATCTTGCCTGTTAATAATTGGAGAAACAGGATGCTGCAGGGCCCCTTAAATCAGTTTTAGGGCCTGCTTGCTCACGACTGGCTGGGCCCTTTCAAAAACAACACAGAGAACCCATCTCTTACAGTACGCTATTCATTTGTTTCACATATATACAGACCCAAAACCCCACACGGCTACTTAAAATAAGCTGTCACACCAGGAAACCCGAAAGAATGCTTTGATACCGAAGGCACTTTCGTAAGTTGAAAGAATCCGCTTCTTCCAAACTTCCAAACATCCGTGGGAGTTTTGGAAAGCGCATCTTTGTTGATAAGAATGGATTCCTTTCAATGCTGGGATGGGGAACCCACTTTCCCCCCTAGATGTTACTGAACTACAAACCCCACCATCCTACAAACCATGCTGATTGGGAGCTGACAGAAGTTGGAAACCCACAACATCTGGAGGAGCCACAGATCTCCCATCCCTGTTTTAGTGTGTGTCAGGGTGGATTCCATTTAAATCAAATAGATTTAAATCACGATTTAAATCACTCGTCAGTAAGACTTGATTTAAAGCATTGTTTTTCCAGAAAGACTCATTCTTGCTGGCATAATCTTAATATTTACAACCAGAGGAAGTTTTCATTTTTGGAATAATAATGTTCTGAGTAGTTTTTACAGCTATATCTAAAATGACTGATTTGGTTATACTATTAGAAGTACATAGACAGATAATTATGAAATGATTGTGAGGTTTAATAAGTTAACTGTTTATATTTGGACAACTTTTCTGCTGTACTTTACTAGAAGGAGGAAAATAATCATTAGTAACAATTTAAACAATTTATTTAACTAAAGCAATAACATTATAGCATATGTATCCATGTTTGTTAACTGATGCGGTTAAACGTGTTTTGTTTTGTTTTAAAAAACAAAACTTAAGACTGAGTTTTAACACATGAAAAACTTAAAACAAATCCTTACTTCCTGATGAATAGCCTTTGGACCATAATGTAACTTAAATAGAAAACTGTCTTTAAAAAGATTTTTCCTCCAAAAGCATTTTATTTAAAAAATCTGATTTAAATCAAAACAATCTGATTTAAATTTTTTAAAAATCCGATTTTTAAACAATTTTTTAAATTAAAAAAATCATTGATTTTTATCTACCCTGGTGTGTATTCATGTGCTTGCGGTGTTTTTTTTTTTTTTTGAGGGGTGGGGGTGGGGGTAACGGTGTGAGCCTTGAGGCATTATGTTGTGAAGTGAAATCCCGAGGTGATTCCTTGAGGACTGTTGAAAGTGACCCGGAAAGTTAAATGGGTAAAAAAGAAAAGCAGTCAACTTAGAAGAAGTGCTTTGCATATCTTAGGGAAAGAAGTGAATCAGATACACCTCACCGCTGACGCATGGTGCTTTATCCTCCCTTCTCATGAGTTGAGTTCACATGGCCACTTCATTGTACAGTGGCTGCTCAGACACGTTCAGAACTTGAAATTCTGCCTCTTCTAGTGAATCTATGTTAACCACACAACATGAGAGGTCCGGTCTTTCACGCTGTTCTAGCAACAGCGGCAGAGAGCATATTTAAGGATGGTGAGATTTCGTGTGCTGCTTTCCAGGCGTTCGTCTTCCCAGAGGGTTGGTAATGTTGACCCAGGAAGAACCTGTATCTGCAGAACGACATGGACTTGACTCACAAAGAACGACAGGTCATGGCTTTGGAGAGATGCTCAAACTTAAGTTACTAGAAACTGCCATGCTTCTTGTAATGTTCACATGTCTGCATCTGTCCAACAGATCTACGTGAGCTCTCTGACATGTTTAGTGTTACTTGCTTTCAAAAGCGTGACCGGCTTCAGGGTGGAGTCGGGATTTGAACCACAGTATGACTGCTACGCTGCACAACTTAAATGAAACTAAATGACAACAACAATTATTTTATTATTTATACTCTGTCCATCTGACTGGGTTGCCCCCAGCCACTCTGGGCGGCACCCAACACTGAGATCCAGTGCCGAGGACCTTCTGGCGGTTCCCTCATTGTGAGAAGTGAGGTTACAGGGAACCAGACAGAGGGCCTTCTCGGTAGTGGTGCCCATCCTGTGGAACGCCCTCCCTTCAGATGTGAAGGAAATAAGCAGCTATCAATCCTATCTTTAAAAGACATCTGAAGACAGCCCTGTTCAGGGAAGTTTTTAATATTTAATGCTGTACTGTTTTTAACACTCGATTGGGAGCCACCCAGAGTGGCTGGGGAAACTCAGCCAGATGGGCGGGGTATAAATAATATATTATTATTATTATTATTATTATTATTATTATTATTATTATTATTATATAAAAACATAATAAAACATCACACGTTAAAAACTTGCATGTCGAGGTCCCCAGGGCCACCCCAATAACTCACACATCACACGGAATTTTTGTTTAAGATTTTTGGCATAATTTTGGCCACAACTTTATTAAAATACTTTATTTAAAATAATTAAAATTTGTGAGTGGTTGCTTAGGCATTGGTTGCGACTATCTGCCCCCACCATGGGGGACAGACTGACATTCCACACGATGCGATGCTATGGCCCGAGCCCCCTTGACAGAGTGGACAAGCAATAGTGGCCCCCAATTCCTTTAACGGAATCCCTTGCAGCAGCAGCAGCATTAGAGGGGCAGGCACAGCCAATCCATGCCCCTCAATCAACCAAACCATAAACCACTGCCTAACCACGAACTCTACAAGTTGTGATGATTTGCTACGCAGTAGGCGAAAACCAAATGGCCCTAGCCAATCAGCCAGATGGACAAAATTCCTACCGGGCCCCTGCCCCAAGAGCAGACGACCCCATGACAGGCATAGCAAGGTCAAAGCGAACAATCCTATTCCAGGGAGGGAGGGACGGGCAATCCGATGCACAGGCGAAAAGAGGAAGCCCTAGCCTCGTGCAAGAAGATTTAGCATTTCTGGCTGTCACTCAACAAATGGCAACATTAACTTCTTTCCAACAACAAGGGAAGCCCCAATCACATCAGTGGCCAAGGGTCAATTAGCCCGCCCCCAACTTTGGAGTGTCCTGGCGGCCCCCACCGCAACACGTGCTCTCCGTGAAGGAGAACATGCTTTCCCGAAACAGGACTGCCTTCAGATGGCTTCTAAAAGTTGTATGGTTGTTTTTTGCCTTGACATCCGAAGGGAAGGTGTTTCACAGGGAGGGTGCCACTACTGAGAAGGCCCTCTGCCTGGTTCTCAGCCTGTGTATCAGATGGAGCTGGTAGACAGCTGCCCTGGACACAGAATTGACTGTCATGGACATCTATGAGTTCAAAATGACTCCCAGGCTGCACAGCTGGTCCTTCGGGCACAGCTTGAAAGTGTAGAGCCGCCCAGAGTGGCTTTTAAACAAAAGCTTTAAAGCTAAACACATTTAAAAACAACCACCAAAAAACAAAACAAAAAAAACCCGGTAGCTGTTTTATAAGACTCTGTATCAGCTGAATATTTTATCATGAAACCAGTCTTGGCATGATAATTAGCTTGAAAAGACGACGACTGGAAGCTCTGTCTAAATTGCAGCTATTTTGTTAGTGATTTCTGTGCAGTTTGACCTCATCAAGGCATGGCATTTGGCCACTCCTCTGAATTGCTAATAATGATGCATTGTTTTGAGCTCTGAGCTTCATTAGGCTTCCTCCGTCATTGCTGGTCGCAACTCTAGGCAACTTAAGAAGATTAGCATCAGTCCCGTCTGGGTAGCATCTCTTAATGTCGCAGTGTTTTGACAGAGTTATATGAGCTTTTTAAAGAAACTCGTAAAACGGGAGTGGGTTGCGTGCAGCCCCCCAAGCAGCCTTGCGTTGGCAACAAATGTTAGATTTGGGGGTCTTGGACAGGGAACCTGGCCCTACAGTGACGGCTTGGAGCTCAAATGCTTTGCCGTCCTGATAACAGTAGTTCTCTCTCCCCCCCCCCCCCCAGATCGGAGATCCCTTGAAACGAGGAGAGTGCAGGGGTCATCCAAGCACATGTGGCGTTTTGAGATTCTGTCACCGGTGCCTGCCACAAAATGGCTGCCTCGGGGCACGTGGCATAACCCAAACTGTCTGTCGTATCTGAAAAAGGAGACAGTGCCATCAGACTACAGTGGTACCTCGGGTTAAGTACTTAATTTGTTCCGGAGGTCCATTCTTAACCTGAAACTGTTCTTAACCTGAAGCACCACTTTAGCTAATGGGGCCTCCTGCCGCCGCCGTGCCTCCGGAGCCCGATTTCTGTTCTTATCCTGAAGCAAAGTTCTTAACCTGAAGCGCTATTTCTGGGTTAGCGGAGTGTGTAACCTGAAGCGTATGTAATCTGAATCGTATGTAACCCGAGGTACCATTGTATGTGGATACCCCCTTCGCCCAAATCAATGGATGTTGCTGCCATGTTTGCTTGCAGTGAGAAGCTCTTTGTTCAGAAAGTGAGGGTGTCCAATCCTGGCAGCCAGTGAAATGTGAGCATGTTTAATGTGGGACAGGATAAGGGCAGATCTACATTTCAATTTGCCCCACTGCTTCCCCCCCCCCCGGGGAAAGCCTGTAGTTTGGCTCCAAATTGGAGCAAAAGGCAATTGGGTTCTCTGCAGATGTTTGCTTGTTCCAATATTTATCCAAAGAGCCGTTTTTTCCAGGGAA
Source organism: Podarcis erhardii (assembly GCF_964252035.2). Lineage (NCBI taxonomy): Eukaryota > Metazoa > Chordata > Lepidosauria > Squamata > Lacertidae > Podarcis > Podarcis erhardii. Next base: position 16,025,313 of record NC_138515.1, on the reverse strand, counting down.
AAGGGGCAGGGCAAAGGCAAGCCTGCTTGGACCCATACCTAAAAAGTGTGGGGCAAGTGGGAAACCGCTCGAACCCATGCTTTCTCGGCACGCAACAAGTGGATGAGCCCTAAACTGATGCAAACGGGAGCTGAGCAGGAGGTAGAAACAGTATTGCGTGCATTTCTGCGGGTTTTTGACTGGGTGGCCCTGCAGGTGTTGCTCCCATCAGCTCCAGGCAGGTTTGCCAATGATGAGAGATGATAGGAATTCGAGTTCCCCTGCATCCTGTTGCTGGGCAGTGATTCGGATCTGAGATCTCCAAGGCTGTGTTTTGTAAACAAAGAGAGCTGGGCCTGTCACAAGCACATGAGTCAAAACTGCGGTTAAAATCTGACCCTTGGAACCTGTGTTTTTTGTCTGCCTTCCTGCTAAACGCCAATATTGCTGCTGACACAACATTTATCTGTGGTTAAAGTGAGAGGGATGGTGCTGAAATTTGCTTTGGGAAGTTGGGAAATGGAACAGATGACCTAGTAGTCCATTTGCAACCCCTGAACTAATAAAAGCCCCTTTTTGGAACCAGTGGTACTTCGGTTTTTGAATCCCTCTGTAGTCAAATGTTTCAGAACTCGTACGCCGAAAACCCGGAAGTAAGTGCCTCAGTTTTTGAACGCGCCTCGGAAGTCGAACAAGAAACACGGCTTCCGTTTTGAGTTTTCCATATTGAGGCTTGTGTTTTGAGGCTTTCAGTTTTCAAATGTTTCAGAACTTGAACGGACTTCCGGAGCTGATTATGTTTGAAAACAAAGGTACCACTGTATAGTGGAATATTGTACAAGTTTAGCACCCATTTCCATATTGTTTGCAAGCAAATTTCCCCACCGGAAGCAAGTACCACAGAAATGAGCTCTGAGCTTCCACTATTGCGTCGCTTGAAAGCTCAGATAGATGAACGTAACAATTAAGGGAAATTCATGGAAACAGAATGAACTACCATGTCAGGGCAGCCAAAGCAGAAAGATGGGAATTTTTTGGGGAGGAGGGCAGGATCCATGCAGATAAACTCTATAGTGGTACCTCGGGTTACATATGCTTCAGGTTACACACTCTGCTAACCCAGAAATAGTGCTTCAGGTTAAGAACTTTGCTTCAGGATAAGAACAGAAATTGGGTTCCGGCGGTGCGGCAGCCGCCGGAGGCCCCATTAGCTAAAGTGGTGATTCAGGTTAAGAACAGTTTCAGGTTAAGAACAGACCTCCAGAACGAATTAAGTACTTAACCTGAGGTACCACTGTACATGGAAATTTTCAGAAACTCTCATAACCCACTGCATATAGAAAACTAGATATTAGACAGAAAGGCTCTCACATTGGCCTCCCCTATTGTTTTCTGTGTATCGTGAAGCCTGTTTTCCCAGGAGGGAATGTTCAGACATGCAACTCCTCCCTGTCTTCTGATGCAGTCCAAAAACAGCTTGATCGCCTTCCCAAATGTTTGTTTTAGATCATGCCAGAGGTATAAAGGGAAATGTCTGCCATGAGTTGGTACCCAGTTTTTCTCTTTTTTGCAAGTTACTACTTGTCTTAAAGTCTGTTAGAGTGTGTGCGTGTGGTGTTTGGGGTAGGGGGGAGATTATGATGTTTTAATTGTTTTCTCTACATCTAACAGGGAAAGGCACCCGTGTTAAAAAATCTGACAACCAGCAATCGGTTATTTGAATGAACCCTATATTTACTAGTAATTTTGGCAATGGCATTGCTCAGATACTGATCTGGCTTCTCACTTTGAAGCAGCAGCTGTTACTGCCATGCACACGTGAGCTGGAAACATTAAAACAAGTGATGGTGCATTTGTAAAAAAACCAGTATGGGTAGGAAGTGGGTGGGAATCTTCCTTTAGAATGTGGAAATGAAGGGTTTACTTGTTATCTTTTCTGTCATCTGCCGGACTGGATGCCAGCTTCCCCTGTGATTATGAGAACTCAGCAGTTAATACACACATTGTCAACCTCCTTCCATTAATTTTATATAGGCAGATCCTGCGTGTGTATGTGTGTTGAAGAAGGAAAAGAAGATTTTTCTTTTTCTTTTTAAGTTTCCGAGCGAAAAGTGACCAGTGTGATAATAACCTTGAGGATTTGGGCTTATCAAAAAGTTGACATTTAGAAAGTTAAGATATACTGATGAGGGAGGATCTTGTAGTCCCTTTTTTCTGTTCATTCTTTACTTCCTTTGTTTATTTTTTGCATATTAGTTTGCTTCTTTTACCGTATTGTGAAAAGAAGAAGCAATTTAGAACAGGGAGCCTAATTGCTTGGTTGTATTGTTTTCTGTTCGCTTGGCAGTTTCTTGTGCTGTCTCACTAGCAGCGCAAACCTATTCACGTTTACTCAAAAGTAAATTCTGTGGCCTTCAATGCAGCTTACTCACGGCTGAGCGTGTTTTCGGATTGCAGCCGAAGAGTGTTGGTTTATTGATGAGAACATTAGATATTGGAATAAATATTTATGGGATGGGAGGCGGAGAGGCAGCAGAGGTAAGAGCACAAATTACATTGGCAGTCAGTTGATAAAGATGAACAAGCGTTCCTTGAAGCTGAGTCGGTTTATGAATCTGGTTTTCTCTATGCTGAAACACAAGGGACACAAGTGGCGCTGTGGGTTAAACCACAGAGCCTAGGACTTGCCGATCAGAAGGTTGGTGGTTCGAATCCTTGCCACAGGGTGAGCTCCCGTTGCTCGGTCCCTGCTCCTGCCAACCTAGCAGTTCGAAAGCACGTCAAAGTGCAAGGAGATAAATGGGTTTCCGTGCACTGCTCTGGTTCGCCAGAAGCGGCTTAGTCATGCTGGCCACATGACCCGGAAGCTGTATGCCGGCTCCCTTGGCCAACAAAGCAGGATGAGCGCTGCAACCCCAGAGTTGGCCACGACTGGACCAAATGGTCAGGGGTCTCTTTATCTTTACCTGTGCTGAAACACAGTTTTTTTGTGTGTTTGAGGTGTCTTTAGTTATTTTCCCATGTCACTCTGTACATTCTTGGTTCTCTTTCTTCCCTTAGAGACCATTGCTTCTTTTCATACTGACTGTGAACACAATTAGATGGTTATTGTTTTAACTTTGGTTTTAACAATTCAGCCCTGACCGTGGGTCCTGCTGGCTAGGGCTGATGGGAGTTGCAGTCCAAAAACAACTGGAGGCCTCTAAGTTTGGGAAACCCTGGTCTACTCTGGCCCCCTGCGATGCAGGAATCTCAGCTAAAGCATCCATGACAGATGGCCATCCAATCTTTGCTTAAAATCTTCTCAGGAAGGAGAGTCCACAACCTCCCGAGGGAGACCGTTCTACTCTCAAACAGCCCTTACTGTCAGAAAGTTCTTCTGTATGTTTAGTCAGAATCTCCTTTCTTGTAACTTGGAGTCATGGGTTCGAGTCCTGCCCTCCGGAACGGGAGAAAACAAGCTTGCTCCCTCTTCCATGTGACAGATATTTGAAGATGCCTATCATATCTCGGCTCATTCTCCTCTTTTCCAGGCTAAACATGCCCAGCTCCTTCAACCATTCCACATAAGGCATAGTTTATCTCAGGCATCCCCAAACTTGGCCCTCCAGCTGTTTTGGGACTACAATTACCACCATCCCTGACCACTGGTCCTGTTAGCTAGGGATCATGGGAGTTGTAGTCCCAAAACAGCTGGAGGGCCAAGTTTGGGGATGCCTGGTTTATCTATTTGCTTTTTTTAAAAAACACACACAATGTTTTATAGTGTGATGAATTTTGCGATAGGTCACTATGGAAATACTTTTATTAATACATAAAGAAATAGAGAGGGGTAATCATCTTCACTTCAGCCAATTTTGTGAAGCAGAAATAAATCTTCCAAGCTCTCTCAAGAGGAAATATAAAGCGCAGAACTTCAGTTCAACTAGCTGAAATGAGCTAGTTGAAATCCAAGCGCTTAATTAATTACCTCTTCGGGGACATAATGTCATACTTGCATTCCTTCTGCTGATGCTGCAGGGCAGGATTTTTCCAGCATGCCCAAGAATCATCTGTTCACTCCTAATTGTCTTCCAACTCTAGCAAGATTACAATTAGCAGCCCTTTTCCCAAGGATGTCGTTGTCAGGAGTGTGTGCAGGAGCCGGGCCCTGTGACCAGTAGGACTTTGCAGGACTGGGGCCTTCCTAAGTTTGTTCTGAGGAGGCAAGGCGCGGCCACACAGGTGAGGCCGATTGGTTACTCACAGCACCTGGTGGCAAGAGCCGGGAAGGGATATAAGGTCAGCATTTCCCTTCGGCTCTTTGCCACAGCAACACGTTCCCTGCCTTGCTGCGTTTGACTCCTTGACTCCTTGCTTCTTGATCCTCGGACCCCTGACTTCGTGACTCCTTGCTTCCTGATCCTCGGACCATAGCTGTCAACCTTCCCTTTTTTTGCGAGAAATTCCCTTAGTCCAGCACTGTTTCCCCCTGCTTCCCACTGCTATCCTGGATTGTTAGATATCCCGTAGACTGTCCCCAGGACAGGTAAGGCTGCTGGTCCCTTATTTTTGAGGCTGCTGGTCCCTTATTTTCAAATCTGAAAGTTGACTATGCCTCGGACCCCTGACTTCCTGATGCTTGGACCCTTGGCTCCTTGACTCCTGGCTTCTGCACTCCCGTTCCTGCTCCCACCCCGCCACCTTGTCCCCGGTCCCGATGTCCCCAGCCGGGACTTCGATCACCCGTGAACCAGACCGTGACAGTCGTTTAAAGTTGGTGTCAAGGATCACCTTGACTATAAGAAGAGAGAACACAGTACGGAGTGCTCATGCTCCGAATAACATTCGCCCACAGATACATGCTGTTCTAGGCAATTATAGTTTTATGTGAATATTTATTTGCAATCCTGGCAATGATTTAATTCCTCCCAGGTAATTCCTGCCGAGATTGCAGGGGTTGGACTATGTGACCCTTGCGATTCCTTCCAACGCTCTGATTGAGAACACTTCCTGCGTTGTATTCAGTAAGCTGTTTAAGAGAACTTCGGATCCTGGCAGCAGATGCTACTGGCATTGCTCACCTTTTCGTGGGCAGAGAGTTGACTTCCACCTATCTACATATTGGTTCAGTCATTCATTTCTACCTGTTGTTTTATCCAAAGAGACTACAAACATTTTTGTACTGTACTGCGGTTCCTCCTCAGGGCAGTGGAGTTCACAATTTATAAAGACAACGTTTAGCTTTACTTTCTGAGTCATTTACAGATAGGTAGCCGTGTTGGTCTGCCATAGTCAAAACAAAACAAATTCCTTCCAGTAGCACCTTAAAGACCAACTAAGTCAGTTCTTGGTATGAGCTTTCGTGTGCATGGTATGAGCTTTTCGTGTGCATGTGTGTATCTGAAGAAGTGTGCATGCACACGAAAGCTCATACCAAGAACTGACTTAGTTGGTCTTTAAGGTGCTACTGGAAGGAATTTGTTTCTGAGTCATGTGATGGCTTAGCGCGCTCTACTCTTGGTTAGGGTTGCCATATTTCAAAGAGTGAACGTCCGGACGCAAAAATTGTTGGGCATTTTAGGGCAAAGTTGTTGAGCTTTTTTTTTTATTGCAAAATCTGGAAAAAAGAAAGAAAGGAAGAAGTAGTAGTAGTTTTTGAGCTATTTTAAAGTAAATCCCCCCAAATCCACACTTCTGACATGGTTTGCCATTTTCCCGGACATTTAATTCCAGATGTATGACAACTCTGCCCTTGGGTTTAGGTCTCTCACTCTCTCTACCATTAATTGTTCACTGGGTGGAATCGGAAGTCCTTGACGAGACTTTCTTGCACAGTTTTCATATCTAATGTTCACCTATTATTATTATTATTATTATTATTATTATTATTATTATTATCTTCCATACATTGCTTTAACTTACCTTAAGCTCCTTCCACTACAGGGAAGTGACCCTATCTCAGTGGTGGAGCATATATTTTTATTTCTGGTTAAAAGTATTGGGTAGCCATAACTGGACAAATAATATGCATGACTTAGTCTGTGGAAGTTCTCTTATGTTCAAATCATAGAATTGTATAGTTGGAAGGGACCATGAGGGGCATCTAGTCCAACCCCCGCAATGCAGGCGCACTCCTCCCAAGACAGACGGATGCCAACAGATGCTTTGCCCAACGTGGGGCTGGAACTCTCGACGCTGAGATTAAGAGTCTCACGCTTTACGGATTGAGTTGATTGCTCCTTCGATAGGAAAAAAGCATATATTTGCATAATGCAACAGCAGTATTTGTTAGCTAAAGTGATATTTGCAATTTGTTCCTTCTACAAATGCGCTAGGGGATGTGGGTGGTGCTGCGGGTTAAACAACAGAGCCTAGGACTTGCCAGTCAGAAGGATGGCGGTTCGAATCCCCGCAACGAGGTGAGCTTCTGTTGCATTTGTTTCAGCCGTTTTGTCGAGGAAGGCCAGGGCGTTGGATCCTCTCCCGGTTTAGCTACTGTTTTCTTATCCTTTCGATAGAGTCTGATTACAGTGATGTCTTTTTTTTAGTATCGATGCTGTTTTGCAAGCGTGGCAAGGCTGAAGGTTGACCTAAAGCCAGTCGAAGTTTTATGGCGCGTTACCATAATAAGGGCCAAGAAGAATTGGCAAAGAAAGGGGGAGGAGCGGGGAGCAATTAAATAAATTGCAATGCGGACAGACCACTGGGAGATCAATGCATAGTAATCACATATTTCACCTGGGCTCGGCGAAGTTGATCGGAAATCATTGCAGCTGTCGGCGACCGTCTTGTGGTTCCAATTATTCTTACATGGTAGACATCAGGGGTAGAAAATTTCTGCAGTGAAGCAAGTCTAAAAGGAAGTCAGCATAATCTTGGCCCAAAACATTTGGAACAGTGGTATGTTTTGGTGTGATAGACTATAAGGTGGCATGCAAAGACTATCGTCCCCAAAATCCATCCGTTGAATTCTACCAACAGGCTGTAGCAGATGTGTTTGCTTGTTTTAGCACCTAGCTGGCAAAGTGCTACTTCCCCTCCCCTCATCTCAAGGATAAACACAGAGCTGCAAAATGGTCTTAAGGCTACTAAAGGTAAAAGACCCCTGACAGTTAAGTCCAGTTGCAAACGACTCTGGGGTTGCGGCGCTCATCTCGTTTTACTGGCCGAGGGAGCCGACGTTTGTTCACAGACAGTTTTTCCGGGTCATGTGGCCAGCAGAACTAAGCTGCTTCTGGCGAAACCAGAGCAGCGCACGGAAACGTCGTTTGCCTTCCCACCACAGTGGTACCTATTTATCTACTTGCACTTTGACGTGCTTTCGAATTGCTAGGTTGGCAGGAGCTGGGACTGAGCAACAGGAGCTCACCTCGTCGCGGAGATTCGAACCTCCAACCTTCTGATCGGCAAGCCCAAGAGGCTCAGTGGTTTAGACCACAGCGCCACCCGCATCTTAAGGATACTAGAGGTACCTATAAAACGACCCATCTGGCTTCTGTGGCTTGAGATCAGTGACTCACAGATGCAGATCAGAGCTCAGATTCTGAATACACAGGCCTTGTTTTAAAAATGGTAGCCCTTTCCTTCCCCTCCCCCCTTTTATTTTATTTTTTAAAAGACTGATTAAACGTTAAACTTGCCTTCTCCGACACACGCGAAGTCAGACCACACATTTCTGCTGCAAAATTGTTCAGATATGCTCAGTGATGGTACTGAATTATTCTAAATAACCAGAGAACTTCTTGTATCTCTAGCCTTGTTTGAGTGACACCGATTGCCAAGGCCATTTTAAAATATTTATTTGACCAGGCAGGCAATGGGGATGATGAGGTTAGACGCTCTCCCAGTATGGCCCACGGGAGGAGATTTGACAGCTAAATTGAGGACGGCTAGAGAATTCGTTGTGACACTCTCTTGAGGGATTTATAGCTCACTGAAATAATGAACTCGTGGGAGACAAAAAATAATGAAATCCCTTTCCAGGGCAAGTTCCAAATTTGGCGATTGCAACTTTTGTGTCCTTGCCTCATTTTTTTTTTTTAAATATATCTGTGAATGTCAATTTTTGGGTTCTAGATTCAGGTAGGTAGCTGTGTTGGTCTGACGCAGTCGAAATAAGTAAAACAATTTAAAAAATTGTCCAGTAGCATCTTGGAGACCAAGTAAGTTTGCTCTGGGTATAAGCTTTTCGTGTGCATGCACACGTCAGAACTTTTGGGTTGTGAGTGTGAGGGGTATTTCTTACAGGCTTTTTAAGTAAGGGTTTTTACTGATTTAAAGTCCAAGGACAGTCAAGTCCAAAGATTGTCAAGTCCAACGATCAGCGACGTAGCGTGGGTTGTCAGCACCCAGGGCAAGGCAAGTAATTTGCGCCCCTAACCCCTAACCTGCCTCTGCCAGCTTCTTCTTGCTGCTGCCTGGGCTGGGGTATTTATGGTAAGGTAGCCACGGTGGTGGCGGGTCCGTGTCAGGTGATCTGAGGCGAGTTGCCACTGGCGCTGCCGCCCAAACGACGCCGCTTGCCCGGAGGAGGAGGGCAGAGAGGCGAGGAAAATGCAACATGGCCCAGCAGCTGCAGCAGCAGCGGCGGTGGCGGGGCTGTGAGGAGGGGCTGCCTGGCACGCCCTCCGTGTCCAGCGCTGAGAGCCGCTGCCTGCTGGACGCCTTCAGCCCGGATGCGCGCACAGCTCGTCGGTTCCGCGAGACATGGGGCTCTGCTACAGCCTGTGCCCGAGGCTCTTCGGTGACTCCGGAGGCGGCGAGCGCGCCCCCCCAGATGTTGCGCCTGTTGCGGCCGGCCCCTCCTGCACCCCCCCCCACGCTATGCCACTGCCAACGATTACAACATACAGTTTCTGTTGGCAATGCCATTTCATACTGATATCTTCCTTCTGCATCATCCTGTCTTAAAAGTGTAACAAATGAACTTGCCTTCGCATTCATTTGTTTGTTACACTTTTCCTTTGACTATCCTTGGACTTTACGACAATAAAAACATATAGAAGGCTAATAGCAATATGATATGTTATTGCCACCACAAACTGTGCTTTGTAATTTTTTGATACGACGATTACAGTTTTATTATATATAATGTTATGTTACTTTACAGCCAGTTACATGTGTGCTGTGGTATTCTGAACATGATTTGCGTAATGAGGCAATTGTGGTGTGTGTCAAATCTGCAGAGAGCCCAGCTTGGGACAGAGTTATTTGCAAAAATGGGCTGCTTGCTGGAGCAATGTCTTGGCAGCTCAGCCTCAACACATCTGTGAAGGAGACAGGTCAGTGAGATTGGCAGAGTGCCACCAATGTTTCATGGTTCAGAAATGGGCGGGGCTTTAGTGCTAATCCAAAGCTTCCCACAAGGAAGGAAATGAAATTGGTGAAAACTAGGAACATCATTATTCCTCACCTCTGGGGGGTAAAAGGCTTTCTTTCAAACATTCCCCCAGGTGTGAATGAGAAGACATCATTGGTTGGTGATAGTACATCTTTGTGGTTTAGGGAGCTTATGTATGTTTTGTGCAGTTAATAAAAGTCTAGACAGGATCCAAGCGAAGCTATTGTGAGGCTTTGAAAAGGTGTCTAGGTTTCTTCATCAGAATTAAAAACACTGTCTGGTTATTGGTATTTTTTGTATTCCTTCCAGCTAGGAAACAGAAAGATTTTCAACCCTTCATAGCACATGATATGAATAACCCCATAAATATGTAGATATTCATAATGTGCTGTTCTGTTGCTTCAATGCAACCCCACTTTTATGAGTTACTGTGTTTGCTACAATGCCTACATATTTGCTGCATCCCAATTATTTGTTGCATTTTAAAAAATAGGTTTTGCAAAAAGAAACCTGTGTGGTCGGGAACCAGGAAGGAAAAAAGCAGTGTTGTTTTCCATGGGACTTCCTTAGGAATTGAATTGCACAGTAAATGTTCTCAGAATCACAATCTCTGTTGGTTTGCTGTTTATGCTGGGGGATCCAGTTCTGTTTTCCTGAGAATGCAAAGTCGCCTGAAGGAAATGGGCGTCAGGCTGGTCTCTTTATTGTCAGGAAGCAATAACGACTCTTTGGCAGATAAAAATGCAAACATTTTGGAAAGCAGAGGCTTTAAAGGCCTTTGGTTTGTAATTATCTAGCAGTAAAAGACTGTTGCAATTAGATTTGGAAATGACAGAGTAGGGTTTCTTTTCTTTTTCCCCTCCAATGCATGCTTTCCTTCCATGTTTTGGTTCCACTGGGCTTCATTTCTGCTTATAAATGTACAGGAAAGAGATTGGTTGCCCTGGTCTTTGCCTTTGCCTTTGCAGAATAAAGTCTGCTGACGGCTATCTCTGCAACAAAACATTAATTCAAGGGAAAACGTGTTAATCGTGTGCAGAGAATGTGCATTTATTGTACAGGAAACGGACAGTGTGGGAAGATCCCATAAAATATTAAGGCATTACTGCATAATCTGTAAAAGTCCCCTATGATACTGGCCAAGTAACGATGGCATGCAAAATATAGGGTACAATATACGTATATCAGGTCCATCAGTTTAAATGGGCCTCCACTGGATGCAACCACTCAGGCAGAGGGTATTTTCGTTGCAGGAATACATTTGAGCCAATACAACTTAGGGTTCTTTGTCCATATTTTCAAAGTGAGGGGTGATTCCCAAAAAAATACCCTTGGTCTGTTAGGTCAAACAGTATTGGGCAGTACAACTCATGGAAATTCCAGGAATAGAAAAGCAGTTCAAAAAGTCCTTTTCAATACATGGCCTGCTTTGCAGCCGAGAAAAGCAAATTTGAAAATATCCAATAAAATAAAATCCAGTTAAGCCACTGAAATGTAACAGTATAACATGCAAACAATTACTAAGACTTCAGAAACCATATGAAAAGTTCCCAGAATCAGTGACAAGGCTTTCCTTTTTCTTAACAGATTGTTTTCCCATTCCTCACCCCTTGAAGATGTTTCTTGCTTTGCTGGCCATAAATTCTCTGTACCTGGCATAGCTGTCAAGCGTCTCTTATTTGGAGGGACAGTCCCTTATCCCAGCACCATGTCCCCTTATTGATGGATGTCCCTTAAATTTCCCGGGTTTCAAAGGAAGCAGCTCCTCTCCCTCCCTCCCTGTCGGCCAGGGAGGAGGGAGGCTCCAACTGTGTTGCTTGGCTGCCTGGCTCGCCCCCCCTCCGGCCTCCTCTCGCCACCCTCGGCCCCCGGGAACCCCTCCCTGCCAGGACTGGAGGGAGCCTCGGGCCCTTCCACCACCATCCTCCTCGCAGCCGCCGAGTTGAGCGTCTCTGCCTGGGGCCTCACCTCTGCCCGTCACCGCTGCTCCCGCTAGGCCGTACTGCGGCTGTGCCGCCGAAGGACCCGAATGAGATGGGCAGCCTGGCATGGTCTATGAATTGATGAGGAGCCTTGAGAGGAGAGCGAGGGCAACCATAGAGAAAGCAGTTCAGAGAGAGGAGGAAGAGGAGGAGCCGGAGGCGCGGGCAGGTGTTCCAAGGGCTACAAGGGAAGGACCGCAAGCGCTTCTCCCATAGATTTGTAGTGGTAGACTATCATAGATGGTCTGATCTGCGGGTTTACTTCGGGCGCTATTTCCCCCCCCCCCTCCTCCCAGGTGGGGACCTGATGGAACTGAGAGCTGCAGATGGAGCACGAGAGAAAAGATACAGAACTGCAGCAGCATCTTCGTAGCTTGGACTTCGTTTTGCGCGAAAAGTGGTTGCTGCTTGTAGTTATTTAATTGCAGTGTTTCATCGGCTGGTGTCTTAAGCAGCAACCTCTGGAAACAAAGGACTAAAAACCGGTGCTGCTCTCCAAAATTATCTGGTCCCTTTTAACTGGTTGACTAAAATCCCTTATTTTGGCTGCTGGTCCCTTATTTTCAAGGCTGCTGGTCCCTTATTTTCAAATCTGTAAGTTGACAGCTATGGTACCTGGTAGGCTTTGGAGAGAGCATGTGTTAAACATATCTGAGACATAACGGTGTACATCTAATTCTTGAACTCCTTTCTCCCGTCCTCCCTCTCTATTTCTGTGTTTTTAGGAGGAAGGGCAACGATGGTATTTATATTTGTGTAGCTTAATGTGCATGCACATTGAGCTTCATGTAGCCAGCTGTATGTAAGGGAAGAACACAGTTACTCTATAAAAAAGAATTACAGGCCGGCAATTGCTCTGACCTTCAGTTATTCCAAATTTTCAAATTCTTGGGCAATGTGCTTGGTGCATTTTCTTTCTTTTATTATAATGCAAAGTACATGGCCTTGGCTGCCAAGTTCTGATCCCTGCTTAAACTTGTTGGTGCATATGCAAACCCTGATCCATTAGTGCTTTGAATGCCCAAGAATAGGCAGCACCTAGAAAAGTGACTATTTTAAAATAGCACAGGTGGTTTAAAAAATGTTTGTGGTTTTAGCTTGAGGCTTTTCAGGTGCTATGGACTAGCTAGAAATAATTTCAAATGACTTCTGCTTGCATGATTATCTCTCTCCCCCCCCCCTTTCTTAATAAGGCATGGTAAAAGAGGGAAAGGAAATTGCAGAGAAGTTGGAACACCTTAGCTTCAGAAAATGTAGGACAGATCTCTGTCATGCAGTGGTGTAGCGTGGGTTGTCAGCACCCAGGGCAAGGCAAGTAATTTGTGCTCCCTAACCCATGGATTTACACCCCCTAACCCTAACCCCCAGTTGTTGCGCCCGGTGTGGCTGCCCCCCCCCTGCACCCCCCATGCTACACCACTGCTGTCATGTCCTCAAAAAGGGAATCTGAGGAACTGTGGCAAATAGTGGGAATGAGGCCAAGTTCGATGCAATAGGGACAGATTGCAAACTGGAACGCTTACTTCCGGGTTTGCAGTGTTTGGGTTCCCAGTTGTTTGAGTACCAAGGTGTTTGCGAACCAAGGTACCACTGTACTGAGAAACAAATTTGCCCATCTCCTGCTGTGCTCCAGATGTCAAGCTTTGCCCCAAGGGATAACATATATCTGCGTTAACAGAGCTACTGTACGAATCGCCTTGTGAAAATCTGCTTTGAAAGGGGGCTTTTCAAGAGAGAGATGTGGGCAGCGCAAATGAAGGACTGCGCGAGTTGACAGCGGCTCTCTGTGCTTTAAGGCAATTAGAGCTGCTTTTCACAGTCCTTTGCTGAGCTGGTGTTTATCACAGCTGACGGCATATAATTTCTCCATTAGAGGTGAGGGCGCTCTGTGATTTGGTAAAGAAAACTGAATGAATGAAACGCCCTTCTCCGTAACGGAAAAACGATGGATGGATCAGGATAATAATCCATACCAAAAAAATAATAATGTAATGAGTCCTCAGGGTGTCTTTAGAAGTTGATCTTAATTTATGCTAACTTCATAACATCAGCTTTTCTTGGGTTGTTGTTTTTATTTTGGTTATATATTTTGTGGTTTTATATTTTGCTTTTGTTCTGTGAACCTCCCTGAGATCTCTGGGTATACGGCAGTATATAAAATAATAATAATAATAATAATAATAATATCATCACAAGGGTTTCCCAGTGGTGGTCCCGTGGTTCCCAATGTGGGGCACACGCTCCACAGGGGGACAATTTCATTTTTAAGGGGGGCGCTTTGGAAGCTTGTTCAGACCAAGTTAATGGCCTTTTAGGCTTCTTCCACATGAATAGGAGTTCACTTTTTGAAAAATAATTATTATTTGTCATGGGGGGAGGGGCATCAGGATTTTAGAGATGCTTAGGTGGGGCATAACCAAAAAAAAAAGGTTGGGAACCACTGCTTTGGACCCAGGTCTTATGCCCCACCCAGGGGTGAAACTAGGCTTCATTTCACCCAGGTCAAAGACCCAATTTGGCACCTTAATGCACATTTGCATAAACACACACACAGGGTGGGAGCCTCGATGGCGCCCGTCTTGAGGTTTCACCCGAGGCAAAAAACCTGACTAGCCCCCCACCGTAGCCATGGCTATGTCCTCACTCTTTAGAAAGCCATGGGCATTCTTCTTTGGCGATGACTTGTAGCCGAGTAAGATTGTCTTCCATAAACACGGATTTAACAATGAGTCCGTAAGTGGTTGTGGAGGCCAATTCTGGATCCACACATCCTTCCACAGTGGGGACATTGGTTTCTGGGCGGTCAATTGTCTTTTACAACCGCTAGGTGATGACCCCACTCGGCGCGGTAATCCAGTCAGGGGAAAAGGGAGGCAGGCTTTTTTTTAGGGCACCTTTTCTAGCCCCTTCCCCTTTTCGGGGTGAGCAGAGTGGATCCTAAAAAGGGCTGCTCAGTCATGGATACAGCTGCTGACCTTCTCAACTGCCTTGTTCCTTGAGTCAGAACGACTGAATCTGTATCCACCGCCCATGTGCCGGTTCATGACTAGGGGCTTCCAGATTTCACGATCCTGGCCCTGTTACCATTTGCCGATCGCCATGGGACTTTTGGGGTTTGGGTTGGGTTTTTGGAAGACGCCTCTGCATGAATTTGTTTTATGTGCGTAGATCACTGCACGCTGACCAACATTACTTTAGTTGTGAAGGACACATTCCATTTTCTTCGCCCTTGTCCAGCCTAGTTCCATGGCAGCGCTCCTGCTTGTCTCAAGCATTAGGTTGCTTCAGAGCTCTCCAACACTAGTAAACCAGAGGTTAAACCACACAAAGAGCACGGGAACTGTGTATCACAATATGCACAAGGGCAGCACTCTCTGATTTTCTAGGACCTGCCTATGGCCCATTCCCAGAAACTCACAACCACTGCTAAACTGGTTGTGTGTGTTGTTTACCACGCTGAACATTCCATTTTGCGCATTGTGCCTGGAGAGCAATTAAAGCCCCATCCATAATGTGTACATCAGCTCTTAAGACATCTGTGGAACATTGAAACTTTACTTTCTGCCCACCCTCTAGATCAGGGGTCAGCAAACTTTTTCAGCAGGGAGCCGGTCCACTGTCCCGGATTAAGGATGGATGGCGGTTAACAGATTGAGGTTGAATCCTGACAAGACAGAAGTAATGTTTTTCGGGAACAGGAGGCGGGCAGGTGTGGAAGACTTCCTGGTCCTGAATGGGGTAACTGTGCCCCTGAAGGACCAGGTGCGCAGCCTGGGAGTCATTCTTGACTCACAGCTGTCCATGGAGGCGCAGGTCAATTCTGTGTCCAGGGCAGCTGTTTATCAGCTCCATCTGGTACGCAGGCTGAGACCCTACCTGCCCGCGGACTGTCTCACCAGAGTGGTGCATGCTCTGGTTATCTCTCGCTTGGACTACTGCAATGCGCTCTATGTGGGGCTACCTTTGAAGGTGACCCGGAAACTACAATTAATCCAGAATGCGGCAGCTAGACTGGTGACTGGGAGCGGCCGCCGAGACCATATAACACCGGTCTTGAAAGACCTACACTGGCTCCCAGTACGTTTCCAAGCACAATTCGAAGTGTTGCGCTGACCTTTAAAGCCCTAAACGGCCTCGGCCCAGTATACCTGAAGGAGCGTCTCCACCCCCATTGCTCAGCCTGGACACTGAGATCCAGCCCCGAGGGCCTTCTGACAGTTCCCTTACTGTGTGAAGTGAGGTTACAGGGAACCAAGCAGAGGGCCTTCTCGGTGGTGGCACCCACCCTGTGGAACGTCCTCCCATCAGATGGCAAGGAAATAAACAACTATATGACTTTTAGGAGACCATTGAAGGCAGCCCTGTTTAGGGAAGCTTTTAATGTTTAATAAGTTATTGTATTTTAGTGTTTTGTTAGAAGCCGCCCAGAGTGGCTGGGGGGACCCAGCCAGATGGGCGGGGTATAAATAATAAATAAATTATCTTATTGTATCTTATCTTATCTCAGACCTTGTGGGGAGCCGGACTGAATTCCTGTGCCCCACAAATAACCCAGAGATGCATTTTAAATAAAAGGACACATTCTACTCATGTAAAAATACGCCTATTCCTGGACTGTCGGCAGGCTGGATTTAGAAGGCAATTGGGCCAGATCCAGCCCCTGGGCCTTCGTTTGCCTACCCATGCTTTAGATTTTTGTCCATCCTAGAAAAGGTCCGGACTTGTACAAACGCATGCGTACACGTGGGCAACTCAGTACAGGAGTTATTGTGGCAGCGTGAATGGGATTCAGCTTGCATGAGCTCTCCAGCCGTAGGGCTGGAAGTTGGACCAGATCAGCTTCAGGTTCTTTCCAGGCCTGCCACCACATCTGCGAGGATGATATTTTAGGAGCCTGAAGTGCGTGGCTGGAAAGCTCGCAAATCTGTTATGTAATAACTTGGCAATTTGTAAAGGGGGGGGTGGAATATAGCTGGAGCCCCCCAGGATTGTAAACTCCAGGTTAACTGAATTTTTCTGTCATTCTCCTTTGTTCAGAGACTGGATCTTGGCTGAGTCAGTAGTGCTGCTTGAACTACAGCCAGATACTTCATCCAGGAGTAAATTCTTTTCTTCTATTTCAGCAAGTAGCTGCTAGCTCAGAAATTCCACCAAGCATCTTTTCTTCTCCTAATAATGATAGCAGCTCAGTGATCTAATTTAATGTCTTTATCCTTCTTTGTCTGCCCACTGTGCATGCTTTTGTTAAAATTGATCTCCACTGTCGGAGATTATCGTATAAGTTTTCATCTTCGTCTTCTTCTTTAGCCATTTTTAAGTCTTTTTTAAATCATGATTATTATTTTGCAACAACGCACCAGGAATTATTAAGTGCATATGGGCTATTTGCCAGTGTGGATTTTTAGCAATGGGAAGAATGGAGCCATTATGTTGTGAGACCTGCGGCACAGGGCAGTATACAAATTTAAATAACAATAATAACAATAAACAAATAAGTGGGTGTAGGAATGAAAATCACGGGAGACGAGCAGTGGGTGTCACGAGAGGCGTCTGCCGGGAAAGTCCCGGGAACTCTCTTTTATTGAATATTACAAACATTGCCACAGGTGTACTTGTGGCTGATTGGTTGATACAAACACAAAGAAACTTAATGCTGATTGGTTAACATACATACAAGGCGGGAACTACATGTGAGGGGTGGGAATTACATGTGAACATTAATCACCGGTAGATTAAAGGCTGGGAAACGAGGTTGGGACTAGACAAGCATGAAACCTCCTAATTAATAATAACTAAAGATTAACATAGCTATAGATGTGGTCAGCTATGCATGGAGTACAAGTCATCATGAACTTAAAGTAAACTGAGCGATGAGAGAATGTCTTGATGTTTGGAACAGGTTCGTACAGTGTGTGCAGAAACAGAGAAAAGATTATAAGCGAGAGTTCCCAGAATGCAAGAGAAAAGAAGCAATGCTTCCCATAAGGCCACAGTTATGTGTAGAAAGAGAACGATGCAATGCTTCCCTATAATGCAACAATTATGTGCAGAGGGAAAACTTCCCTTTAAGTGGGAAAGTGTAAATTACCCAAATATAAATTGTTTTGCTTTACTTATTTACTTGTCTTTATCTTGTATTTTATTCCGTGAACTACACTGAGATCTTATGATGAAGGACACTATACAAATCTAATAAATAAATAGACTGAAATCAAATCAATGTATGTAGGCTGTTCTGGAGAACTGGTTGTGCTTCGCGGCTGATTTACTTCTGAAGGAGCACTGTCCTTTGTTATAGAAGCAGTGTTCAAAACTAGCCAGATGCCAGGCGCATTTTGCGACTGGCGCAGGTCCAGTTGCGACCTCGTGGAGATCTCTGGGTGCCCAGTTGGCAAAGCCAGATCACCCTCCCTATACTTACAACAACCGCCAACATGACAGGGTGGGAGATCTCAACCTCCTCTCCTTTTCCGTTCCCAGGCGTGCCGTTCCCAAAGAACTTCCTTCAGATCTGCAAGAAGATCTTGTGCCGGCTCTTCCGGGTCTTTGTCCATGTCTACATCCACCACTTTGACCGCATTATCATCATGGGGGCCGAGGCCCACGTCAACACCTGTTACAAGCACTTTTATTATTTCGTGACGGAGCTCGCCCTCATAGACCGCAAGGAACTGGAGCCTTTGGTAAGTGTTTAGTGCTTTATTTATTTATTAGCTGCAGAGGGAAATGCAGAGCCAACAGGGGCAGCTGCTCCTTCCTTGGTCAAGGGTTTTGGTCAGGCCAGTCTTCCACTCAGCATGGACCTTGATTTCTCACCGGTGGCAGAAGTGAGAATGAGTCTCTCTTCAGTTCTGCAGTTCCAGGGCAGAATGAAGAAACCAAAGACCTGGTTTTGATGGCTTTCCAGATTGTGTTATCCTGCAGATCTCCTGGGCCAATAGAGCCCTACCAGTTTTCTGTCAGTTTCCTTGGGTGTATTTTGATGTGAAGGGAAGTGATGGCACTGACCCATGCCTCGGATGTAATTTCTGTTCCCCCAGGACTTGTAAGTCTTTCCAGAATTGGATTGATCATTCTGGGGAGTATCAAGATTGATTTTACATTCAATCCAGAAGGGTCCTGTTTGTCTCTCCACCCCTCCAATCCATCTGTGTAAGAAAGCTTGCACATCATATTGCTTAAGTACGGCATGAATAATTTCCCCCCTGTGAGCACACAGCAGTGTGTTGGCTTTTAACTGAATCCAGCTACAATTGCACAATCTACAGGTTGTAGTTGATTGCTTTGCTAAGTTTAATTAATGTAATGGAGTTGCATTTTGGGGGAGGAAGAAAAGTCAATCATAATAAAGAGCAAGGAGTGTTTCGAAAGCAGATTCTGGTTTTTCGTTGCCAAAGCAAGACGCTACCAAGCAGCTAACTTTTTATATTTGATTAAGAATATAAAGTAAACAAACGACTACATCACCTGTTTGTTGGACCTTCTAGCTATGTGGAAATCTGCACGTGGTTGCAAAGGGCCTGAGAATGTACACCCAAGTTTATGTACCCAACGCGTACTTTGAAACTTTATCTCAAGGTTCAGGGGGCATTGGGGGAGGGGGGAGGTATATTCAAGTCTAAACACCCACCAGACCTCATCCTCTGAGGCAAGCCATTTCGTGAGAGAGGCACATTGTCGCTCAAGTGCTGTGAAGTCTCAAAATATTAGTATTTGCGTAGTACAAGCCAGTTTTTTAAGAACGAAACTGTTCCAAGTGTGTCCCTCCATACCCATGAAACTGACCCGGCAAGGTTAATCTTTTTTATGCAATGCTAAATACTGCTCAATTATTAACTTGTCGCTCACTCATTTAGTCCTGGTTTTTCCCTTTTGTTTCTAAGAGGCTCTCCATCCCCTCCTAGAAAAAGACGGGAGAGAGAGAGAGAATAAAATAAAGAACAGGATTGTTGTCTCTATGGATTTCCACACTGATTTGTAGTATTAATTTAGGGGCAACCAGTGCAGTACTTTCCAGATGTTGTGTCATGCCTGATCATTGGCCATGCTGGCTGGGACTGGTGGGATTTGGAGTCCCATCAACATCTGGGGGACCCCACTTTGGCTATCCTGGTACTCTTTTCTGCTGCTAGATTGCATAGGCAAGATTCCTAGAACAGGAGCAGATATTCTGTGGGGCAACGCTGTAGAAAACAGAGGCCCCATAGTGAATTCTCTTCCTCGCTTGACTAACATTACTATCCTGATTTTCTTTTTCCTTAGGGGGAAACAGCCATGCATTATGATGTTACGAGTTTCTCTGCTCCCACCAGCACCATTTGACAGGATGTGAAGCAGAGAAACTTGACTTGATGTCAAGTCATGAGATGGGGAATCTGGGACGTTCCAGATATTGCAGGACTCCGACTCCCATCAGCTCCTTTGAGCCTGGCCAGTGGGGTCAAGGGAGCCGTGGTTCTGTCCTAAACATTTCTGAAGGAGGGAAGAGCTCCCCATGGGGACTCAGTTTTGGAAGCACTCCCAGAGCGCATGTGTGGCATCTGTTCTTTCCGTGGTGAGGCTTAAGGGTGGTGCAGAAAGAGCCCACCTTGAGAAAGAGCCCCATGTAAGTTTGAAAGGACTGTTTGAGAAGCTCCCATAACCTGGAGGCTCCGTAGCACTGAAAGCCTAATGAAAAGGATATCAGGACACATGAATCAGGTGCTCACGCAATTGGCAATTGGTCCTTGCATACTCCAGGTTCTCCCTTTTGGCTCTTATGGGCATAAGTTGCAGGAGCAGGAGGGAAACATCAGTGAATGGGAACTACTGAGAGTGCTCTGGGCTTCCAGGTCCAGGGAGAGCCTAAACAGAGGAAGCAGGGACCTATTCGGAGGGTGCATGAGAGTTCGCCCAGCGCATTGGAGCAGGGCTGGATTTAGGTTTGATGAGGCCCTAAGCTACTGAAGGAAATGGGGTGTCCAGCTGTCCTTTGTCACCAACAAATTGTCGCTGTTTTTTGTGTTGAATATATGCTATATTGATTGAGCTTGATTGAGAGAATTCTTTGAAAACTCTCTGAGTTTTTCTTACAGTCAAGGGGTATGTATAGTCTGTTAAGTAATCTCCACATCAAAGATATGTGTTGCATGGATGGAGGGGGACCATGTGATTATGGACGGGAGCTCGCAGGTAAAAGGAAGAGGTGGAAAATGCTAACAGGGGCATGGATCGATGGAGGAAGAGCATCATTGTGCTGAGAGTCTTACTGACCAGTTCTGCAAGGTTTTGGGGGCAGTGCTGCAGTTATAGCACATGAGCTGCGCACAACTTGAGCCTCAGCTCAGCCAGATACTGATTCTATGTTTATAAATAGGAGCAATCACCACATTTTGTGCTACCCACCTCCCTCAGTTGACGTGTGTGCTTGGAAGAATTTGGGGAAAGAAATATATCAAAAATAAAATATGCAAATACAAAGTCCATCGTAGTGTTGCGCAAGGAGAAATCTCCCAGCGTTCCCTCTAAATCTGTTTTGGAGCAGCATTTCCTTCAGACTTAGGGGTTGGTTCGTAGAGGTAATTCTACTGTAACTGCACTAATTCAGTTGAATATTGCTCAAAGTTTGGGACGCGGGTGGCGCTGTGGGTTAAACCACAGAGCCTAGGACTTGCCGATCGGAAGGTTGGTGGTTCAAATCCCCGCAACGGGGTGAGCTCCCATTGCTCGGTCCCTGCTCCTGCCAACCTAGCAGTTCAAAAGCACATCAAAGTGCAAGTAGATAAATAGGTTCCACTCCGGCGGGAAGGTAAACGCCGTTTCCGTGCACTGCTCTGGTTCGCCAGAAGCGGCTTAGTCATGCTGGCCACATGACCCAGAAGCTGTACGCTGGCTCCCTCAGCCAATAAAGCGAGGTGAGCGCCGCAACCTGAGTCGGTCATGACTGGACCTAATGGTCAGGGGTCCCTTTACCTTTACCTTTATTGCTCGAAGTATTTCTGCAGGGAATTGCAAAGAGCCACAGAGAGTGGCTGCTCCTGTTGCTATTAGGGAGTCACTTTTAGTCCCAGAGCCAAATGTCATTCTGGGCAAAGGTCCAGAGGTTGCGTGCCTGAGATGTGCATTTTACCTTCATACAGTAGGCTACTTTCTACACACACACACCCTCTATGTCAGGTGTGAGGTACTTTGGCTCTCTATATCTTGCTGAACTACAATTCCTGTCAGCCCCAGAAGCATGGTCAGTGGCCCTGGGTTTTGGGAGTTGTAGTTCAGCAACATCTAGAGAGCCAAAGTTTTTCTACACCCAATCTATATCGTCCATCCAGGCAAATGAGCAGCATTTCCTTCAGACTTTCGCGGGAATCTTCTCCATTAAATCTTCGTTGCCATGTTCGTAGATCTAAGGAGAGCTCGGTTCAGGTTGCAACAAGTATATAATTAAAAAGGGAACATTTTGCATTTCTTGATGGCTAAATACCAAGGCAGCTGCTTATTTCCGTGCACGTTGAAAATCTGTGCGCAGGTTTGCTTTGCCTCACGTCCATGTTGCTTTCATAATTAATTGGATGTTTAAATATGGGACTGTAATTTTGCAATGCTGGCATTTGGAATTATGTGAGTGTGTCGTGTTTGTTTTTCACTTAGCAAACGGCTTTGTGTTGGTGCCTTTGTTGATTGGCCTTTATGGGCATGGAATGATTTAAACGAGGAGGAAAAATCTGCTTCTGTTTTGAAATTGCAAACAAGCCCACAGAGTCTTTTCATTTGGGTCTGCGTAGGCTAACGGGTTTGCTTAAACCGTTGAGTCATCTTGTGCGCTGCAGCTTTTTAGTCTGCTTCCAATTCAGATGTTTCCAGCTGCAGAGCATCTGTTTCTCATGCAGAAGGCCCCATGTTAGACCCCTGGCAGCTTCAGGTGCGGCTGGGAGAGAACCCCCCGATTCTCTGGGGATGCCTTCTAGGAAGATGAGACTGCGGTAGATCAGGGGTCAGCAGACTTTTTCAGCAGGGGGACGGTCCACTGTCCCTCAGACCTTGTGGGGGGCCAAACTATATTTTGGAGGGGGGGAATGAATCCCTGCAACGGGGTGAGCTCCCGTTGCTTAGTCCCTGCTCCTGCCAACCTAGCAGTTTGAAAGCACATCAAAGTGCAAGTAGATAAATAGGTACCGCTCTGGCGGGAAGGTAAACAGCATTTCTGTGCGCTGCTCTGGTTCGCCAGAAGCGGCTTAGTCATGCTGGCTACATGACCTGTAAGCTGTACGCTGGCTCCCTCAGCCAGTAATGCAAGATGAGCGCCGCAACCCCAGAGTCGGCCACGGCTGGACCTAATGGTCAGGGGTCCCTTTACCTTTACAGCAAACTTTTTTAGCAGGGGGACGGTCCACTGTCCCTCAGACCTTGAAGAGGGCCAGACTATATTTTGGAAAGAAAAAACCCAGAGTTGCAATTTGAATAAAAGGACACATTCTACTCATGTAAAAACACCAGGCAAGCCCCACAAATAACCCAGAGATGCATTTTAAATAAAAGGACACATTCTACTCATGTAAAAACTCACTGATTCCTGGTCCGTCCGCAGGCCAGATTTAGAAGGCGATTGGGCTGGATCTGGCCCCCGGGCCTTGGTTTACCTACTCATGCTGTAGACCATGTGTGTCCCACATATGTGAGTTGCAACTAAAATGTGAGGAGGGTACCAGCTTGCGGAAGCCTAAGCTATGGCAAAATGCTGAGATATGAAGCCAGATGCTTTGGAGGACGGGATCAAGACCAACCCTTCGCACCTGAAGTGGTAGATGATGTTCCCCCATTTTATAGGCATAAAAACTACAGGGAAGACACTCATGTATCAGAATGACTTAGTGGTGAATGACAGCTTTGCTGTCTAGGTCATTTTTTAATCATCTTTAAAAAAAAAAAAGACTCACACCATTACACTTGGTTCCTAGGCAATGGTTGCGCAGGCAGAAAATTCATCTCATTCTGCATAAATCAGCTCTCAGAAGCTGTAAAAAAGAGGGGTACTTTGGTATGGCCGTTTAGTGCACTTGCAGCAAAGGGAGAGATGATAATTAATTAATTAAATTCCTGTACCTCCCTTTATCCCAAGATCAAAGAGCAGCTTACAAGATAAAAACACAAAATGCCTTACTATAGTAACAAAAAATAATAATACTCCCCCCCCTCCGAGTTTAAAAGACCATAGGTTAATTACTCAAACCTTTACAAACTCAAGGATTTAAGATGCCTACATGCGCTTCAGGTTACACACTCCTCTAACCCAGAAATAGTGCTTCAGGTTAAGAACTTTGCTTCAGGATGAGAACAGAAATCAGGCTCTGGCGGCACGGCAGCAGAAGGAGGCCCCATTAGCTAAAGTGGTGCTTCAGGTTAAGAACAGTTTCAGGTTAAGAACAGACCTCCGGAACGAATTAAGTACTTAACCTGAGGTACCACTGTACACCTGAGACAGCATTTGTTTAACCCAGATACAGAACCAGATAGGAATCTTATTTTGTGTGTGTTTATTTTCCCATTCAGAGCTGGGATAACCAGTTAGGAGTACTTTGATCATAAACATTTGAGCCTGGGACTGTCTGAGGACAGGATCTGGAGTGAGTGAGGCAAAAGCTATTTTGCAGGGCAGTGTTTTCCAGATATTCTGCTGTCTGTATTCCTGGGTATATCAGAACAGAGAAGCTCACAGAGGGTCATCTTTTAATGATTGGGAGAGAAGGCCGGGAGTGGTCCAAAAGTCGTTTTAGGGAGCAGATGTGTTTAATTTCAACATCCACATTCAGGATGCATCTGCACCTTTAAATCAAACAGGGAATTTGGAAAAGTGGGCAAGTAACCACCTGTAATTCATCTCTCTTTGGAAGGCTGTACCGTTAAAAATAGTCCCGCATCAATTTTCATCTCCCGGCCACAGCAATAGGCTTGGCGCCGCTTAGTGGCTAGAAGTCAAAATAACACAAACAGGAGCTGATGCTTGAATCTGTTTTGTCCATTTGAGAACCATCAGAAAGCAGGGGTCAGCAAGGTTTATCTTGCCTGGGCCGGATCAGTTCTGCGGAGATCCCTCCATGGGTCGGATCTCGATTTTCAACGTCTGCACAGGTGCGATTTTCGGCACCGCACTGCGCCGGTTTAGCGCGGTGGGCAACTCAGTTCGGGGGCAGCTCGTGGGCTGGTCAAACGACCTCTGCGGTCTGCTTCCGGCCCATGGGTCTTAGGTTGCTGACCTCTGATCAGAAAGTATCGTTCGGCAAGTCTGTCGACTATTCCTCAGAAATCCCGCACTCGGTCGCTTCCTATTTGCAGTAACAATTCCAGTTTTTGCACCGTCTGCAAATATGAACTGTGGAACTCCCCACCATAGCTGTCAACCGTCCCTTATTTGGCGGGAAAGTCCCTTATCCCAGTGCCGTGTCCCACTGCTGTCCCTTATTGATGATGTCCCTTAAATTTCCCGGGTTTCAAAGGAAGCAGCTCCTCTCCCTCCCTGCCTGCCGGCCAGGGAGGAGGAAGGCTCCAGCTGTGTTGGTTGGCTGCATTGCTCACCCAATAAGGAGTCTTAAGAACGACGGGGGTGGAGCTTGCATGCCTTGTGCCAATCAAATCGGCCGCGTTGCCTGGGGACTCGCCTTTGCTCAGCGCTTCCCAGTGGAGAGGTGATGGTGGTTTTCCTTGCTGCATCCCCTTTGCTGGGTTGCTATGCTGTGGGAACCATCGCTTGAGGCTTTGTTTGGCTGCTGGCTGGGCTTTCTGCCTTTGGCTTGGAGGGGCTCAGAAGTTGAACATACCTGTGACCGGAAAATCCCTTATTTTGGCTGCTGATCCCTTATTTTCGAGGCTGCTGGTCCCTTATTTTCGAATCTGTAAGTTGACAGCTGTGCTCCCCACAGAGACTTAACCCTGGCTTTTGACTCTTGATATGTGTCTTTTGAGGACCAGCTTGGTTTTATTAGTTTTTCTCCCCACTGCGTGGGGAAAGAATTAGGAGTCATATATTAATACCACTGTTACCTGTAAGAAGCAGCTCTGTGACCTTACATGCGTCCATTAGTATTGTGGTGGTTACAAGGCAAAATACATCATTTTCCCTGTTGTCCTAAGTCTTCAGACATTGTAAACCAGACCTGCGCAACTTGTAGATCCACTAAGCTAAGCTCAAGCCCACCAGCCATGGCATCAGAGAGTATTTGGCGACCGCTTTGTTTTTGAAGTCCTGTTCAAGCAGCAAATACAGGACATTTATTGGGCTGCTGCTGGCCTCAGCCGGTCCGTAGATGAGTAGTAGAGCAGGCAGAAGGTCTTAGGTATTATTCCCAGCATCTCCAGGCATGTCCGGGAATGTCCTCTGCCCGAGCCACAGACTAACTGGTTGTAGACATTATTACTGAGTTAGATGGACAGCCCAGTGATCAAACTTGCTTTATGGCAATTTCCCGTGTCCCTGCGCCTTTGTTCTGCACAGCCCTAGCCTAGCATACCCCTTCATGCATCACTGCCTTGCTGTGGCGAAGGGGCTTGACTCAGAGAAGCTATGAGCTATGCCACGCAAGGCCACCCAAGATGGACAGGTCATAGTGGAGAGTTTTGACCAAACGTGATCCACCTGGAGCAGGAACCGGCAAGCCACTCCAGTATCCCTGCCAAGAAAACTCCATGGACAAAGACAACGAAGACAGGAGTGCCTGGTGTGCTCTGGTCCATGGGGTCACGAAGAGTCGGACACGACTAAACAACAACAACAAAGCCTAGCATAAAGCCCTCTAAGAAATGGTGCCAATTCAAAAATGTCTCTTCCTTCCCAGCCTCAGCTGGGGAAATGCAGGTCACAACCAAGGCCCTAAAATTCACCCATTTAAGATTAGATTAGAAGCTGGCTTTTCATTTGAGTTCAAAGTGGGGAGTGCAAACAGCAAAATTCAAATTTTCTTTGTCTGACTTGTACAATACAGTTTTTTTATTGGCTGCTTGATATTTCTTTATTTGTTACCTATAGTTTATCCCACTTAAGGTGTATCCCATTCTATTGGCGATTTGACTGCAGTTCCATCAGCTGCTACTCCCTGATGGAAAACTAACTTCCAATGAGGGGTTACTGGCATATTAGGAATCCCATTGTATGATCTTGAACTGCTTTTTGCCTATCTGTGCAGCTAATTTCCTTGTTTTAAGGTAGAATGCAGAAGATTAGGAAATTAAGCAAGCCATTAGAGCTGTCAGAATGATAAAGGATAGCACACGAATTTGCTGGTTCCCAATACTGCCCTTGAAGATGGCAGAGAGAAGACAAACAGAGAATGTTATGAATGCAGTGGTACCTCAGGTTAAGTACTTAATTCGTTACAGAGGTCTATTCTTAACCTGAAACTGTTCTTAACCTGAAGCACCACTTTAGCTAATGGGGCCTCCTGCTGCTGCCGCGCTGCCAGAGCACGATTTGTGTTCTCATCCTGAAGCAAAGTTCTTAACCCAAGGTACTATTTCTGGGTTAACGGAGTCTGTAACCTGAAGCGTATGTAACCCGAGGTACCACTGTACAGGTGGTGACTATTTTAGGGATGTTCAATCGACACACAGGTCCTTTTTGACCCAGAAGAACGCAGAATGGGAGTGGGGCAGGGCGTAATGGGGCAGGGGGCACTTATATGCTCTCTGATAATGCATGTGGGGTGCCGGAAACAGAACCCCCGCCTGAAATGGCTGCTCCTTGCCAGATCATTTAGCTCAGCATGGGATTGAGGAACTTTTTAAAGCCTATTTGTGTTTCACCCCCCAGGCCTGAGACTCTCCTCTACTTGTTGACACTGTCTGGAAATACTTCTCCAGGGTTTCTGACGGGAATCTTTCCCAAGTTTTCCTGGAGATGCTGAGAATTGAACATGGTGCCTTCTCTATGCACAGCAGGTGCCCTGCTGCTTGGCTCCCCAGCACTGTAGAGATGCACAGAATAACCGCTGCTGGTGTCAAAAACCTGCCCAGATTTGTGATATGTTAAAGGAGCGACTTGTGACTTTAACTGCTTCCATTGTTTTACAGAAAGAGATGACAGCCCGGATGTGTCATTGAAGAACCACTGCTGAATGAACGAAAAACACAATTTCCTGCTAACTAAAGAAGACCTAGAGGACACGCCAGCCCTCAGAGGGAAAACTTGCCTCCTTTAATCCTTAAAAAGCAGGAACAGTCAGGGACAGAAGTTTATTGCTTTCACAGACACCTTCCCACAGTTGTGTATGCTCTTAACCCTAAAAATGCTGCTCAGTACCTCCTTGGAATGATGTGGATGACTTGGAAAGAAAGGACAAAATGACTCTTTTTTCCGTATTCCCTGAATTGAGTGAGGAGGAACTCGTCAGACTACAATTTGATTCCGTCCACCTTCCTGCTCTTAAAGCTTTACTGCAAGTTTGGTCTCTCGGTGTACTTTCAAAACCAACTATTGTTAAACTGTGGTTATAAATACATTGTTGTCGGGTACAGTACATGTTAAAGACCTCAGCAGAGTATCTGTCAGCCTGTTTTTTGCCTAAAAGGGGGAAAAGAGATGATGTGCATTATATACACACCCACACACCCACACCAGAAACTGAGATTGATACTTTAGGCATCAATCTTTGTTATCCAGAGCTCAGGTAGGGAAGTGGCCAATTGCCTAGTGGAACAGACAAACTGGTTTTTTCCACTTGAAACTGTCATCCCTTAGAAAGGTGGCGACTTTCAAAACACCATGAGTTGTGTGTGTGCTTCTTGCCTGTGCTACATACAGCTCTCTAGGATTGATACCTACAGACCTTAACTCAGTCCTGAAACCACTTGCAATGGTCACCACAGTCCTGAGATCCCAGATAAAAACTGGGGGCTTTCTCTAGACTTTCCCCTGGCAACAGGCTCACTCAAACCAGGAAAAGAAATGCCAAATCTTACACACACACACACACACACACACACACACACGTTGTTTTCCAGCTCATGTTAGTGAGTAGCAATGGCAGTTTCTGGAAGGAGGCCATAGAGAATGCTCTGATGCATGAGATTCATGGATTAAATACAGTGGTACCTCGGAAGTTGAGCAGAATCCGTTCTGGAAGTCCGTTTGACTTCCAAAACGTTTGGAATCCAAGGCGCGGCTTCTGATTGGCTGCAGGAAGGTCCTGCAGCCAATCGGAAGCTGCGCCGGACGTTCGGGTTCCAAAGAACATTCGCAAACCGGAACACTCACTTCCGGAACATTGGACTTGCAAGGCCTTCAGGATCCAAGGTACAACTGTAATAACATTTCAGAATTTGGAAGGCACAGTTTGTGTGTGCACGCAGAGTCCACTAAGGAAACAAAAAGCGCAGGTATGGGGAACCTTTGGCCCTCTAGAAGGTATTGGACTACAATTGCCAACATCCTTGACTATTGGCTATGCTGGCTGGAGCTGATGAGATTTGTAGTCCAACATATGGAGTGCCACAAATTCCTGTTCCTCACTTAGGGAGAATTATTATTGTTGTTATTTTAAAAAAGGAAGGCAGTGACAACTTCTGAGTGACAGAGAGAGATAATATGAGTCGTAAAGAATTCCAATTTGTTAGCCCTATAAGCGTCACTCAGCTGCACCATGTTTATTGAAATCAGTGACTTGTAGGGCATTTTCAGAGAGCTGGCTTGCGCACGCCCACCTCTGAACTGCAGTTATAGTGATTGAGAGCTACACTATGAGACCATAGTACACGTCGTGATCACCTATGCAGCTTTCTAGATCTTCTTTCACCTTACTCAAGATGACCTGGCAAATACTTCGAAACGCCACTGTGCCTCAATTATTTTTCTACTAAAACGTTTGTTTTCTTTCTTGACACTTCACTTACCAGGAAATTGGTGGTTGGTGTGAGTGTGATACTGGTTTCAATGTTGAGTGGGGGAAAGGAGACCTTTGTTTGAGGAAACGATAAAAGTAGCATGGCTTTAAGGCGGCATCCCATTGCTTGTTAAAAAGTGATGCACTTTGTATGTGCAAGAGATCTATAGTTGATAAGTTGCATGTGTGGCTGACTGGAGTGGTTATGTACATGTCTTGTTCTTCTGATTGCTGTCCTTCATTCCTAATTTTATCCCTTCTCGTAATATGAAAAACAAACTCCTTGTTGAATGTTGCAAGAATAATGATTGAATGTTGCAAGAATAACGATTAAGATGATGATGTTAGACTCATTCCATTTTGTCTGGTGTCTGATAAAATACCCTCACTCCAAAGCTTAGTAAACAGATGAATTGTCACCCAGTCTTAGCCAGTGAAATTGATATTGGTGGTGACATCAGCAAACAGCCAAGAGATATCCATGGCTAAGCCTATTAACCAGTGTTTACTGACACAGTTTTAGAGACGCAATTTAGAAAATGAAAGGAGTACTATAGAATTCGCCATGTGCCTTCTGTGGAATTTAGTCCAGTCTTTGATCATATAAATAGCTTTGGAATTTATTTGTCCTTTGACTAACTGGTAATTCTTTGACTTTGTGAAAATCAGTAATTTGGAAACTAATCCCACAGGAGGCGAAGATTTAAAAATATTGATGGGACAAGGCAGCATGTATTAACCTTGCAGCATAATGTGCATCGAAAGATGTTGGAAATCTGCAAGAAGTTATTTTTGATATGCACGTGTTTTTGTTCCCATATGGTCTGAATACCAACTTTTACAGTTAACACAAAAATGTGAAGTTTTGAATCACAATATCAGCGTAATTTTTTTCTATTTAAAGATGAAGGTTTATAATATGCAGAAGTGCTACG
Source organism: Podarcis erhardii (assembly GCF_964252035.2). NCBI lineage: Eukaryota > Metazoa > Chordata > Lepidosauria > Squamata > Lacertidae > Podarcis > Podarcis erhardii. The sequence goes on along the minus strand of NC_138515.1, from coordinate 15,995,252 downwards.
GGAATGGATTTGTGATGTCACAAGGGCAAATCTCATCACTGTTAGGTAGACGTGGTTTCTACCGCAAACTGGTAAGAACCAGTTTCCCCTAACCTCAGTCCTGACAAGAACATTGTACATTTAAACACAACACAGTGAATGAGCTACCCCACTTCTACCACTCAGGATTTAAGTGGTAAAGATTACTGTTTCCATTTAAAAAACAACACTTTACTGGTTTAACTTTCTGCTATTTCAAGAATTTTCAAACCTAAGCCAGGATCAGAGCAAGCTGACAACTTCCACATGTTAAGCAATGTTTTGGATACTCAACTTCCTGAACCTACCGCCCATGGCACCATGCCAGCAGATGGCACATGTATATTTTGAGGACGAAATTCTTTGTGTCTGTTTCTTTTAATAACCTGGCATTTAGAATTTATTTTAACATGTAATCCCAGGGGAATTAAATAACAGGGACCTTGATTGGGTTGATTGGAACCAGTCTGGGTAAGATTTTGGAAGAGCTTTGAGGCAGCAGGACAGCTTTAATACAATTTGGTGAAGCGCTCTTGTCTCATTGCACAGAGTTGCTTTGTAAGGCGTGAAGCAGCCAAATTCTAAGCCACTACTCTGGGTGGGTGGGATCGACTGTTGCTCTCCATGGTTCCTAGTGGTAGAAGATGCACTGGAAGCTCAGTTTTTCAAAAGTAGTCCGTATAAATGAGGGCTCAAAGCCTGCAAACTGGCCAGAGATCTCTGTTGAATTTCACAACGGTTAATGTCCCAGGATACAAGATAAAGCTGATGGGAGTTTATCAGAGAGGCCCTGGGGTCCCTGTTCACAGATTGCCGTATTTTTCACTCTATAAGACGCACCAGACCACAAGACGCACCTAGTTTTTGGAGGAGGAAAACAAGAAAAAAAATATTCTGAATCTCGGAAGCCAGAACAGCAAGAGGGATCGCTGCGCAGTGAAGGCAGCAATCCCTCTTGCTGTTCTGGCTTCTGGGATAGCTGCGCAGCCTGCATTTGCTCCATAAGACGCACACACATTTCCCCTTACTTTTTAGGAGGGGAAAAAGTGAGTCTTATAGAGCAAAAAATACGGCAATCTACAGAAGGTAACAATGCTGCTAAGTCTGGATCTTAAGCAGCTCACCCTGATGATGATAAAATATTTTTGGGAGCATTCTATTTTATGAACAGTGAAAGGTGAGTACATATGCTTTGCAGCTGCCTTTCCCTAAACTGGTCCCCTCCAGATGTTTTGGTCTACATCTCCTAGCAACATGGCCAGTGATCAGGAATCATGGGAGTTGTAGGGCAAAACATCTGGTGGCCACTATGAACTGATTTTCTCCTCCTGAAGTTTTTTAAATAAAACATGGCTGGCCTGAAATTTCAACAGTTTATTAAACACAGGCATAGAAACTCCGTCTGTCGTGCATTCCCAACTCTGTTTTGAGAACCCAGCAAAAACCAGATATTTGAAACTGATAAATAATGCTGCTTCTTTTTGACTGTTCAGGTGTCCCTGCTTTTGAAGTGGGTATAGTTTTATGTTGGAACAGTTTCCCAAGGAGCACAGGTAATGTGTCTTACCTGGTCTGTGATGGTATGTGGAAGTTTCCCCTCCACTAATTTAGACAAAGACTATGGTTTGTTTTGTAGTGTTTTTAGGGTTAACTTTTTAAGCAAGTAATTGGTTAGATTACATCGTTCTTTTTCCGCCCCATCAACCGATCAAATTCTACCACTGTGGGCTTTAGCAGTGTCAAAGTCAATGCATTTGCAGAATATTTTAGTTATGTGTGTGATTAAATTAAGAGTTCAACTGTATGATGAGACCAATGCTGTCAATGAAATAAAATGAGTTTTACAAAACGATATAAAGTTGCATCAATCATAATTCATGCTTTTAAACAACTGAAATATCACACAAAAAGCAGCACAACCCAACAGGTGTTCTGCATCTGCATCATAGAGCGAGATGAGACCACAACCCCAGAGTCATCCGCAACCGGACCTAATGGTCAGTGGTACCATTATGACCTTTTTACTTTAATTGAAAAAGTTTTGGAGTCAGACATTTTTCTTGGCATCTGCTTGCCCTGATTAATGTCTTGAACAGCCCAGCAGTAAAAAGAGCAGTTTAGATCCAAGACGTTGTCGTATTTAAATTAGACTAATTAAAACCAATGTGGCTTAAGTTATGAGTAACTTAAGTCTCATTGTTCCAGTGGGCTTACTCTGCATATGACTTAAGTCTGGATCTAACCCAGCTAGCTAGATTCATTCATGCTGTGAGCAAACTGATGAGCCTCCTCATCTGTTGCAGTACTTTTCAGACTGGTCCAAGAAACTCAGGAGCTTATCAAAAGAAAGTACCAGCAATGGAGTGCAAGGAGTTTGAAAGCATTTAATCTGCCATTACTCACGTTCCCTAGTAGGACACTGCAGCAAGGGAGTTATGGATATATGATTCCATGTGCGATGAGTAACAACTGACCTAGCGTCAACCAGTCTCTCTGGCCCCCGTGTGAACAGAGCATACCCTAGAATGCACATTCGGAACCTAAAATCGGGGTCAACCCACAAGTTACCTCCATTGTAAGATACTGCTGCGTGTTCTCTCCCTGTCTTAGAAGGACATCTGACCCGAACAGGCATATTATTGCATAGATTGGTTGGAGAGCCAATGTGGTTCGTGTTGGACGAGGTTCAAATCCCCAAGAAACTCAGCCAGGAAGCCTCACTGAGCCAGTCACTGTCTGAGCCCAGCTTGCCTCGCAGAGTTGTTGTGGGGATGAAATGGGGAGGAGGGAACCATACCCAGCACCTAATAATAATAATAATAATAATAATAATAATAATAATTTATTATTTATACCCCGCCCATCTGGCTGGGCTTCCCCAGCCACTCTGGGCGGCTTCCAAAAATATATATATACTGTATTACATTAAACATTAAAAGCTTCCCTAAACAGGGCTGCCTTCAGATGTCTTCTAAAAGTCTGGTAGTTGTTGTTCTCTTTGGCATCTGGTGGGAAGGCGTTCCACAGGGTGGGCACCACTACCGAGAAGGCCCTCTGCCTGGTTCCCTGTAACTTGGCTTCTCGCAGTGAGGGAATCGCCAGAAGGCCCTCGGCACTGGACCTCAGTGTCCGGGTAGAACGATGGGGGTGGAGACGCTCCTTCAGATATACTGGACTGAGGCCATTTAGGGCTTTAAAGGTCAGCACCAACACTTAAAAAAATAAAAATGGGAGCTTCTAGGAGCATCTTACCAGCATCAGCATAGTAAGCTAATCATGGCTTGCACTTCTGTTATGGAAGTCTGAGCTTCCCTAACTTAAATGACGCTAATATCATTCCCTAACTTAAATGACGCTAATATAATAGTTAAACTACCACTGAAGTTCCTCAGATGTTTTGCCCAAGGAGAAGCCTCCAGTGTCGAAGATGGGAGCAACAAAACAGTTTTGCTGATTTTCTCCACCCTCTGCTACCCAAGTTTTTATGTGCATCTTATTCCCACCAAATAAATTAAGATATTGTGCATTCTAAGATGCTTAATGGAATCAGATGGATTGTGGACCCTTAACATAATTGGAAATTAGGATAAAATGCCTACAGAACCTTAATCCTTCTAGCCAAGTACTAATATATATTGCACACACCATGAGCACACCACAGTAGACAGACTTCACTTCTCTCAGCAACTTTTAAAAAAACCACAATACAGAACACTGAATCATCGATCATTTCAGCTTGGAAAATTCTTAACTTGCTGACCTGGCTATGCAAGAGAGAGGAGGTGACCCACCTGTTTGCCTACAGATTATCTCTGTCATTGCTGCCATTGCTTTCGGTATCTACTGCATTTTAAATGGGGTTTCCTTTGGTGCCTTCAACTGGTGGTACATCGTGGGCATTTGCTGCATTGTGGCTGGTGCCTTTGCCACCTTCCGCATCTATGAGGTCTGCATCTCGGTGTCGCGCACAGAGGCAACCCCAGAACTCAGCCTGCATCCCTAAACAAGAAAGTTCCAGGAGATGGATGCGATCCAGAAAAGTTGCGCCACTGCATAAGAAGCCCTTTCTGTAGGATGTTAGTAACTGCATGATGCCTCTGCCCGAGGAAGAAGAGGAGGAATTTGGATTTGATATCCCACTTTATCACTACCCGAAGGAGTCTCAAAGCGGCTAACATTCTCCTTTCCCTTCCTCCCCCCACAACAAACACTCTGTGAGGTGAGTGGGGCTGAGAGACTTCATAGAAGTGTGACTGGCCCAAGGTCACCCAGCAGCTGCATGTGGAGGAGTGGGGAAGCGAACCCGGTTCACCAGATTACGAGTCCACCGCTCTTAACCACTACACCACACCGGCTCTCAAAGGAGCAAGATATTAGCGGCTGAACTGTAGTCTGTATGGCGAAGGGGAAATACTTTTTTATTTGCTGCATTCCAGGATATAGCTAAAGGCACAGAACGTGTAACAGGTAATATTTTTAGCTCCAGACCAAAGAAAGCAAGAGGGACAAATAGTTCCAGCTTCCTTATGCATCATTCCAGGGCAGCTCAGCCAGCTCCTTCGGTTACATTGCCTGCCTCTCCTCCTCCCTATAGTATTCTCACAACTACCCTAGCCCAAGGTTACCCAGTTACATAGCTGTCAATTTTCAGATTTGAAAATAAGGGATCAGCAGCCTCACCTGTCCCGGGGACAGTCTATGCCATGGGATATCTAACAATCTGGGATAGCAGCGGAAAATGGCGCTGGAATAAGGGAATTTCCCGCAAAAAAAGAGGGAAGGTTAACAGCTATGCCCAGTTATTTGATGGGGATTTGAACCCTGGTCTCTCCAGTCCTTGTCTGACACTAACCATGACACTGCACAGGTTGGCTTACAATAATATTCTGTTTCCATCCTTGGGCTGAGGCAGAGCTGGGCTAACTAACGTGGTACAGGGTGGCTGCTTGGCTTCTCCTTCTCTGCCCCCCCCCCAAGTCCCTTGTTGTTTTCTTCCCAGCCAAGCTGGCATCCTTCAGCAGCCGCTGCTGGGCAAGGACTGGATCTGAAGCAACCCTCAGCAATAGGTCTGCCTTGTGCAGAAAAATGGTGGGCTAGACATTTGTAGCAGGGCGTACAAATTACTTTTGCTTTAGGTTTAAGAAGTGTCGTTTTCCTGCCTTCACTTTCAACCTCCCCCAATCCCTGTAACATTTTATTTTATAGATAGGGAAATGGCTCTCTTGTATTTGCCCCTGCACTCTACCCCATGGTGGTAGTCTGGGTGGTGGTGGTGTTTAAAGCGGGGTTTGCTAAACAAATGTCAGTCAATGCCTTCTTAACCAAATGCTTCAGTATGCCAAATGTTCTCGTTTTCCTTTCTTCCTTGCCTCCTTTGCATTTTAAAAACTATCTCAGTACCTCACAGTCATTCATTCTTCCCTTTTCTCCCATTAAGTTATCTGAGCATTTCCATTCTTTTCTAATCCTGTCGTGCCTAATTTCCACACAATTCTCTCTCTTTTCTGACCTTTCCAAAAAAAAGTTGATTTAAATATACTTTTTTGACCCAGACCTTGCTTTTCCTTCTTGGCCTCTTTTTCCTGTTTCCCACTCACTATTTCTACCCCACACCCTAAATCATTTTGTTTCCCTTCCCCCTTCATTTTTCACTTTTCTCCTTTCCTTGCCCCTATGCCTCTTTGTATACACCTGTTTCCTCATCCTGTTCCTCCCCTCCCTGCCCCACTTCTCTGAAAGGCTTTATTTTGACTAGGATTTCCCAAAGCACAGCTCTAGAACACATTTAAATGCTTGGGATCAGCTCTGGAAATGGGTAACAATATTAAAAAGAAGAGTAGCTGTGAGCATATGCAGAATCCTTTACCTTATCACAAGCAGCAGACAAACACTGGAAGCAAGAAAATATTACTGTTGTTGTTGTTGTTGTTGTTGTTGTTGTTTGCATTTATTCATCACTTAGTACAAAAATGTCTCAGAGCAATACAATTATTAAAGCATAAATGGTAACAAAAAATCAAGCGTACCGAAAAGCTAAAATAACAATTGACTGAAAGCGCTCAACCTTCAGTAACATACGGACCAATTCTACCCTACCCTAGTAAAAGATGAATAGCAATACATACTTGGATTATCACCCAATTCAGAGCCAAATGCCTGGATGAACAGAAGCAATTATTTCCAAGGAAGCTTGAGCCATTAGACTTTTGAGAACACTGCCTATGGTCAAAGTTGAACCTCAGGCCGCCCTAGGCCTCTCTGGCCCCCAGAAGACTTCCTGGCCTCAGCCACACACCCTCACCTCAAACCACACCCTTCATAAGCCTTACTTTATTCTGTCCTTCAGGGATTTTGCATGTACACTTAAGCTGCACATGCGCTGTACATTTACAGTACGTTTGATGCACATCCCCCTCTCCCAAGAATTCTGGGTAGTTTGGAAATTGATCCAAGTTAGATGTGTTTGTTTTAACTCTGCAAAATGCCCAGTCTTCCATTCTTCTCCAGCTGGTTCATTGTGAGGTTAAAGGGCATGGTGATGTCATAATGTGATACTACAGCATGCAACATGAATGATTCCAGCAGGGAAAGAGTGAGAGTCGCCCAGAAGAATGATTTGAGACGTTGGACAGTTTCCCTTATGAATCTGCTACTGTTTATCTTTTTATCATCATTAATATTTGCAGGAGCTACTAAAGGTATGATCTCTTTGAAAGCTATATGCCTCATCTAAGAACATGATGTTTATTGTACACTACTATTGTGCTGCAAAACCACAAACAATGGCCGGCCGGGGGGGGGGGGAGGGGAGGAAATGAAAGTGACAATACAGTAATCAGACAATAATCACTGTATGGTGTCACTCAGAACCTCTCTTCAGCTGGACTCTTCTCTATTATATTTGGTGTACTTTGTCGAATATTTTAAGCTCCTGCCCCTTTAATTTCTGACACCACTCTACTGGCAACAAAATTCAGTGATTTGGGGGGTGTTGGTGGCTGGATACCTTGTCTTCCTGTCCACAGCTATTATTTGCCTTTTGTCTCCATCTGTAGTCATGTTAAGAATATGAGAAGAACCCTGGTGGATCTGACTCTAGCTCCATATAGGCCAGGTATGCCTTCAACCTTTACAGACCCAGGACCCACATTTAACCCAAACTTGCATTTGGAGACCCACTTCTTAAATCTTTTAAGCATATATTTGCATGGTGGTAGTGCTCCTATTGCAACTCACCTTGGATCAGTCTGCAACCCACCGGTTCAGGACCAGGATGTAGGCCAGCAAATCCACTTCTCACAGTGGCCACCCTGATTCCTTTAGAAAGCCCACATTTGAGACCATGAAGGCAGTTGCCCTTCCCTGCTGTCATTCCTCAGCCACTGAGATTCATTGGTATATCTAAATCTGGAGGTTCCATGTAGCCATAATGGACTGAATCTAGCACAGAAGTTAGTCCACTGGTTTCCGTGGCCTCAAGCAGACCTCTGATGGATTAATACTCATGATCTAAGAGTAATCCATTTGAAACATATAAACCTGTTCTATAATTATCTTAGAGCCGGGCTGGAGAAATATTTGGCTCCCCAGATGGTGCTGTACTACAACTCCCACTACCCCCATGTGAGTTGGAGCTGATGGGAGTTGTCGCTTGGCAAGTCCTGGAGGGCCAAAGGTTCCCAACCTCTCTTAAGAGTATTGGTCTTCAATTGCTGGGTTGGGACCCACTGCCAGAGCATGGCCTGATCTATGGCATGGGTTGCAACGCTAGCACTAACAAACCTACAAGTATATGGTATAACATTAAGAAATGGGTCCTCGAATGCATGTTTGGGTTAAAGGTAGATCCAAGGTCTGGAAAAACGGAAGACTACTGTCTCAGAGTATTGTTTAAAGGCCTGATGTTGGGTTTGGATGAAGAAATCATAGCAGGCTTCTGCTCTTTCAACCATAATTGAATAAAGTGATTTTTTAAAAATGTATCTCATTTATCTAGAGAAACATAAAGTTATTATTCGGATAAATCATGAGAAGAAAGCAAACGAGGAGGAGGAGGCAGGAAGTACGAAGCACATCGTCGTACACCCTGCTGTACATAAGATTTCTATAATGGAAGGTAAACTTTTTTATTATTCTTTATTAAAAATAAAAAGAAATATAAGGCAAAAGACCAACAACTTTTACAGCCTCAGAGGCTCAGAGTTATTAAAACATCTGATCAATACTTATGTAACAAAAAATACCCCACTGTCACCTTATGAAAATGTTTATACAGCAAACCAGTTTGATATGCAGATATTAAGGGACGAATGGAATAATGTGTTAGGGATGTCAATCTCAACCAAGCAAAGTTCTATAACAAGGGTGTTTCTGGACCTTAGACTAAGACGCATACAAAAAAATTATATTTTGAATTTACTGGAGTTAGGAAAGGGCTATCTAAGCTGCTGGAGATGATAATGCTTCTTTAAAACTTATGTTCATACAATGTCCCACATTGGTATATTTTTGGGAGAGGGTAGCAGAAATGATTAATGCAACTGTACGAAAAAACATTAAATTTGCAGTACTTGGAATCTAACTAAGGGGCAGTATGGAAAAAAGACTAGTATTGATGAACTGGAAGGAAAAAAATGTGGCTCTCTTCAACAAATGGATAGAAGATATGTATAGATTCACAACGCATGAACAAGTTGCAAGGGATAAAGTCAATGTATAACAGTGTCCCCAGCTCCTCTAGACAGTTCAGAAGGATGTCATAGTCAAATGGTATCAAAGGCCACTGAGAGATCCAGCAGAACTAGGAAACAGCTAGTTCTGGAAAATGGCAGACCTCCATTTCATATGGAGTAGGCAGTGGTAACAGATGCTCCATCTGGTCTTCAGTGTAACTCCCAATCAAAAGAACCCCTCTTTCTTACTTCAAGTGTTTGCTTCTGCATGCTGTGTAGCCATGAGCAACAAAACTCTACACTTGTGTACCAATGAATAATAATGGCACCGTTTTAATTACAACAAGGCTCCAGCTGTTCATTCTCCTTGATCTATGTCTTTCATGGCTGATATTGGAATTTGCACAGCCCAACTATACAATAAGGAGAGTACTGCCAAAGTCGTTGTTCTTCTTCACACTGGGAAGAGGGCTATCTCTGCACTTAGAAAACAAAGAACTACAGTAAGCCTGCAAATTACGTGGGGGTTATGTTCTGGGGATCATGCCTAAAGCCAAAATTGCACATAGTCAAAATGCACTGGGTTCAGTGGCAGGTGGGATTGCCAAAGGCATTTTTCCTGGAACCCCAGGAAAGTTGTGGGCTTACTGTATGTACATAACAAAACAGTGGACAAAGAAAGTGGTGGGTGCATTAAAAAATATTGCATACTTCTGCAACTTTGTTACAGAAGTATGGGATAATGAAGAACTTGACAAACATCCACCCAGAGGTGTCTTTTTCTATTGAGTAGCAGGTAAGGACATAGTTCAGCAGTGCTTAAAACTGAAATTTGTGTGTGAACCCACATTATGTATGTGCATTTTGTATTTCCCCTATCTAGGACTGGGAAAAACCACGTAATTTTTCACGGAGCCATCACTGGGTTTTCAGGAATTGGTACTACTGCTGAAAAATGTTGGCAGTGTATGTGTTGGGTCTGGGCCACTTTATTCTTCCCTGCTAGTATGCAAGAGAAACAAAACAACATCTGTGGCTTAGCTTTATGTCTGAGCTGGGAACTGTGGTCTGTTTTGCCTCAAACAAACTACAATCTGTAGCTGATATTTATTCTTAGACTACTGATCATTCATCAGTAAAAGAAACCATAATCCCCAGTTAAGACATAATACTAAGCCAGTTCATTAACTAGAAACAAAAGGATTGCTTATTTTTAAGTGATTGCTTAATTTTAATTGAATTGCACAGTTCTTAACTTTACTATAGGGCCACAGAATCATGAAGATGTTGGATTACAAGATAATGAAGATGTTGACAAAAGTCTATCCATTGATCACCTTTTCCATCCAATACCACGTAAGAACAGTTAGCGGTGATGAAACCTGGAAATCCCATGTGGTCCAACCTTACATATCATATTTGCATGTCATGATAAACCATAGTTACTGGTTTGCACAAAAAGTGCATTTTCATGGCCCATAATTACATTTTCAGGGAGCCATCACTAGATTTTCAGGAACCAATTTAAATTCTGAAGAGTTGATAGTGACCTCATTTGCATGTCACAGTAAAACCATGGATAATGAAAACTGTGGTTTACTATGAACACATAGTTCTGGGCTGCTTTGCTTCTTTTTTTATACCAAGTGGACACAGAACCCATAGACTGCACAGTCTTGTCACGCAGCGGGAGGGGGGTGGAGCAAAGCCAAAATTTGACAACATGCAGCCTTCCCAAAGCTAGGTAAGTGAGGCACTGGGTTTGGGGAGGGAGGTGTGAGGCTCTGGCAGGGTCCTATAGCCCTTCTATCTCCTTCCCAAAGCTGGGAAAGTGCTAACTGGCTTTTAGAAAGGAGGTAGGAGGACTCTAGGACCCTGTCAGGGCTCTCACAGCTCCTTCCCAAGGCCCAGTGCCTCACTTACCTGACTCTAGGGCTGCTGTGGGCTGCACATCCCAAATTTACCTATATGGGGTGGGTGGGCTTAACCCCTTCCTGTCTGGAATCTCCACCTGCAGTGAGAGTGTGGCATATTAACCTTTTCCTGCCCTGAGGGGAGAGGTTTAACTCTTCCCATAGCGGTCTTTTTTTTTTTTCTCTTAGAGGGAAAAGCATGGAGGAGGGGCCCATTCAGTTACTGCCCTTTCTTCCCACCTACCCTCTACAACTGCAATCTAGAGATAGAGACCACTTACCGGTACCTTTATGAATCAACTGTGGATTTGTTTTGTTTTGTTTCAGACAAACCACAATCTCAGACAAACAAGTTTGGATTACTGATTGTGATTTGTTTGAGCAAAACAAACCACGGTCCCAAGTTTGGACATAGTACAAAGCCAGTTCATTAACTACCCCATGACCTATGTTCATAAGAAATTAGTGAACAAGGAATCTGATTTTTTTTTTTAACCGAATCACATATTTCTTAACTTTTATTATAGTACCACCAAATAATGAAGATGTTTATAAAAATCAACCAGAAGATGTCCTTTTTCATCCGGTACCAGGTAAAGGCACAGTTAGCTGTGGAGAAACTTCCATGTGATCCAACTGTACAAATAATTCTTCAGAGGCCATATCTACTTTGGTCTCACTATTGTTCAGTTACCAAAGCTACCAGAACACCTAGGCCTAATCTCTGATGCTGGCTATGTATTATTTATTTGGGGTACGGGCAACCCCCCATTTATGTGCATTTGATATGTGTGCGACCACACATCACATCCAGTGTTTGAAACTCTCATTGTTCTAGGCGCATTTTGCAACAGGGAATTTCCTAAGTGCGAGCAGTTTCTGAGCTTCGGCCACAGTCCTGTGCCTAAGATTTCAGATTAAAACTGCAGAGTGGAAGGAGGACCTTTTTCTGCCTCCCAACTTCTAGCTATTCTCTGAAGATTGGAGAAGAGAGCCTCTTAAGAACATTAGGGGCTGGGCAGGGGAAGGACTAAACCATGTGAAAAACGAACATAATATTTCAGCTGCAGTTCATTCATTTTCAGCTTTGTATTCTTGCTATAAAAAAGCACGCCTAGACATTCCATTGTTGCGCCCATAACCTAAGTTTATGCTGCCATTTAGCTCCTAGCTTTTGTATCTCGGTTTCTAACACTTATCACATTAAAGTCTGGAAGTGATCTAAAAAGTCACAAAAGGGGGCAGAATGGGGTGGAGGTGGAATGGGGTGTTTGCAGGCTTTTTCAATGGTGTTTCAAATATACATGATTTTACTTAAGCATGTGGTGCCTTGGAACTTAACCCCCAATGAAGGGTTGCCTGTATATACTTTGCCCCCATGCCCCCTTTGGGAAGATTCCTGTGGATTTTCAGGAATCAGTAAAAAGAGTTGACACTGATCGCATTTGCATGTCATTATAAACCATAGTTAAAGGTTAGCTGTGAATTACTGACCAATTTGTTTGAAGAAAGAAACCATGATCCCTGGCTTGGACATAATGGACAGTCCATTAGCTATGCTTGAACTATGTACATAAGAAGTATTGCACAAATTAAATATTTGTTTTTAATTGAATTGCATTCTTAACTTTTATTACAGGACGAATGTTTAATGAAGATTTTGACAGAAGTCCAGTAAAAGATCTCTTTTTCCAACCGGTACCAAGTAAGGACACAATTTAGCAGGGGTGAAACCTGAAATTGCCATATGATCTTACCTTACACAACATTTGCACAAGAGATGAACATTTTGTATTGCCTATATTTAGAGCTGAAAAATAGTTAAATTTTCAAGGATCCAGCCTTGACTTAGCTTTATTTCTGGCCTAGAGATTGTGGTATGTTTTGCCTTAAACAAACTATGATCTGTAGCCACTGCTGCTGCTTCTTTTAGTGATAATGATTTGTTAAAGAACCCATCCCTACATCAAACATGATACTAAACCAGATCAGCACATTCACAGTTAAACATCAACTATGGATTACTTGCAGGGGTCACCAGCCTGTGACCCGCAGTGGTGTGTCACTGAGCAGGTGCCCCAGACTGAGTTTTCAATTACACACACACACAAAAAAGGCCTCAAGTTCTCCTAAAAAGAAAGATAAGGGGCAAATTGTGCAGGTACCTTCTAAATGATTTCTGTGAAATGAGAGTGGTGTGGTTATCTTATATATTTTCCTCAGTACTGTACAGTGGAACCTTGGTTGTTGAATGTAATCCGTTCTGGAAGACCGTTCAACTTCTGAAATGTTTGACAACTGAGGCGCAATTGCCGGTCGGCAAAATCCATTGAAAGAATGGAGAAACGTGCCTCAGAAGCTGTTCGACTTCTGAGGCGTGTTTGAAAACGGAAGTATTCACTTCCAGGTTGTTGGCATTCAAAAACCAAAGCATTCAGCTTCCGAAGCATTCGACAACCGAGGTTCCACTGTATTGAGGAACGCTCTCTGTTGCTACTAGACAACAACAGCATCAGTGAGTGTGTGTGTGTATAATCTCCATAATTAGGAACCATTAAGACACAGCTGACTTCCCATAGTATGTGCATAAAGTTGTTGGGAGTGATTGTCTCTCTAATTTTATTATGCCATGCCCCCTCCATGGCAGTCATTTTGTGACTGGTAGGTACTCTAACACTCTCTCAAAGTTCAAAATCTGCCTGCTAGTCAAAAAATGTTAGTGACACCTGGTAGACTGTGACATGTAAACTGGGTTACTTTTTCAAATCCCTGGGAATTTTCTATCCAGAGGATCAGGTATCTAGGATTCCTGCAGCCCTGCCCATATATTTTCAACATGTGCTGTCAAGATCTCTCAGATAAACCAAGAATACACTTCTCTCTATGACATCTGTGCACCAAGTCCAAATGGCAAATGCATGCACAAAAGTGTTTTTGGATTGCTCCCCCATAGTGGAATACCCATTGCCTGGAGAACCACTATAAGCTAAATCTTTCAGGATTTTTTTTTCCAGTCTGGGCCGGCTTCAGAAAATCTACAGTATAACAACAAAGGCAACAATGGCAACAACTGCAGATAAAACAGTGACCTATACAAAGATGTACAATAAGCAGTTTTCAACATATATTTATAAAATTATATTCAGAGCTTGATGATGATAACTTACTTATATAGTGAATAATTGGTTTCCATTCATTTGTTCATTCATTGCTATGCCAATGAATCTGTTGATACTTGTAATTCAGTTAATTTAACAACAACAAAATGCTTGGTACCACATCTTTTTCTTTTTCCATCAATTACCAAAAAGAATGTTAAAATGTATGGTTTTAATTCTTGCTGATCACACATTGACTTCTTTTCATACAGAATTTGGTAAGCAATTTAGTGGATTTAAAGGTAAACAGCTGTTTCCATTTGATTAATTTTAAACAACTGCCCTGCCTTAAGTTTCAGACAATGCAGAGATTGAGAAGCGCATACAACTTGTCTCCAAAGAAGAAGAAAGACCACGACCCCGGGAACAGATACTGTTGGCTGTATCCTCAGCAACTCTGTGTGTTTTAATATTGCTTACAATGCTTTGTGGTATGACTATATACCAATGTAGCAAAAGAATTAGGTAAGTCTTCCCATCACACAAATGATGAATTCTAACGATCCATCTGTATATTCTGTATTAATAGTCAACACATTATCTAAATGTAGTTCCTTGTGTAGCCAAAATGGCATCATCCACACACAAGAGGAAGGCATCAGTAGGCTTGGGGGAATCCAAAGGTTTAGAGAAGTATTTTTTAAAAAACCCCACAAAAAAACCTAATTTTCTCCAACTCAGTCAAGACAGAACATGCTCAGTGGGCGCAAAACAGTGGCTAACTGCTATAGGGGCAGGGGAGGAAGAGCAATAGAATGGAGTATCCCGGAAGGCAGAATACACGATTAACTGACTCAAATCTTGGAATGGGAACACTCCATCTTGCAGCTTTATACTTATAGGTCCTATATGTTCTTGCTCTGATATTAAAGGGGGGCAGGGCCCTGCCACTAGGGGCAAAAAGCTGCCTGTCCCTTTTTAACATACATTTTTCGCATCTCCCCTAATATGCCTGCATGCTGCCATCTCCACATGGAAGTGGCTTGGTAAAGCAACAGTTTGTCAGATGACCATGCAGGTTGCAGGCAAATGTTCTGCATTGTGGAGAAACCTACATAGGAAATGCTGTGCATGGGAGTGTCTTCCACGTGGGAAGGTATTTCGAGTGACACAGCCCTGAGATCCTTAGAAACAGCAGACACAAAATCAACACCCTCTTTGCATTCCAGTTTCACAGAGCTCTCATTTACTTCTTCTGAAAATCAAGCACTATTTGGGCCATCCTTTTTCCATCCCTATCCATCTGAATCTGCAATGTCTAGAACTGAGAGCTTGATATGGAACGAGTCCGGACCAAGATCAGTAGGACAGAGCCCCTCGGTGGCTAAACCCTCAAGGATGCTAACATTTGATCCTGTTGTACACTCAGTAGATGAGGTGTCATCATTTTCTGATGAATCAGCCCGCACTCTAGAGTCAATCAGGCTTAGAGAGACAGAACCATCTGAAATAGTGGCACCCTCTCAAGCCCCATCAACTGAAGCACCACCTCCAAGTGCACCAGCAGCAGCACCGCCACCAAATGAGCCAGCAGCAGCAGCACCACCACCACCACCTCCACCAAGTGAGCCTGCAGCTGCACCCCCACCCCCACCTGGTGGCCCAGCAGCAGCACCACCACCACCTCCACCAAGCGAGCCTGGAGCTGCACCCCCACCCCCACCTGGTGGCCCAGCAGCAGCACCACCACCTCCACCAAGCGAACCTGGAGCTGCACCCCCACCCCCACCTGGTGGCCCAGCAGCACCACCACCACCTCCACCAAGCGAGCCTGGAGCTGCTCCCCCACCCCCACCCCCACCTAGTGGCCCAGAAGCACCACCAGCACCGCCGCCACCACCACCACCACAAGGTTAAATCCTGATGTTGACGATGATTTTTGAAAAAGAAGGAAAGAAATCTGGATTACTAACTTCACAGTTGGCTGCTCCGTACAAAATTCAGAGAGAGAGAAATATTGAGATTCTGAAGTGAGGAGAAAACCAACAAGGAAGTTGGGACTACAGGGGTCTGAAGGCGTGCTGGAACGGTATTGATAGCTGAGCTTAGTGAGAAAAAAGTGGTGTAAGAAAGTACGTACTCCTAAGAGACATTGGAATAGTTTCATATTATGATGTGGGAAAATAAATAAATAAAGCTTTGAATCACTAGCCATGGCAAAACCACATAAGGTTACGTTACATGAATAAATTTTCTGTACAATAAATCAACTATATGAATGAACTCTCGTCTCCCCTACATTAAGATGTAGACTTGATGGCTATTTTCAGCCAGACTAATGCAGAAGTCACTAAATATGGTGGTGAGGACAGTCAGCTAGGTCCCCTTGCTGGTGTTAACTGATCCTAGGAATAAAACAGGTTTCTGTGGGGTTTGGGAAACCTCTTTCCATGCATCCTGAAATTTATGAAATCAGCAAGGCATTCTTTCCTGAAAGACAGCATTAGTATGGGGTCTCCCCTATGTGGAGTTAATAACTTTTCTACTGGGCTTGTTCAGCAACCTAACCTACAAAAAATTAACTACTGAAGCTTTTTCTGACATGCCAGTAAAAAGGGATGTGATTAAAAGCAAGGAGGCTGGGTATGCAGCAAGTGAGAAACCCTCTGTGTGGTTCTGATTGTCCACTGAAATAACATCCAAAATGTTCAGCGCTTACAGGAAGCCTGCTGTGATAGAGTTCCCTTGGGGGAATGCCATAATGCAGATGGTCGCTGCAGGCTAGCTGTCACCGCCAGTTGGCTGATCAGCAGTTACTAGAAGCAAGGCCAGCAAGCTTCCCTTGCCAGGGAACAATCAGGAGCACTTTAAGGCTCCCAGGCCAGGGAACAATCAGGAGCACTTTAAGGCTCCCAGTACCCAGAAGCCAGCTCAGGTTACTACTCCCAGCAACAATAAGGCCACAAGTGCATACCCATCCAAATGGATGGCATAAAACACACAACGTAATGCTGCAACCATATTCCACTGCATGTTTCTTACCACATGTTGCACACACCTGTGCAATTACAAGTCCTCCCCCATGTAATTCTCTATAAATTCACCTGCTCAACACAGACATAAGCAAACATGGGGGGGGGGGCGCAATCAACTCATCAACAGCAAAACCTTAGACCCACTTCAACCACACACATTGAGCAAATAAACTTTAAGATGCATAATGATCAAGGTATCTCCCCTGCCAGGTAAGTATCTTTTAATATGCATAATGAAACACAGTATTCTACCACCTTAAACATAGTTTCCCCAAAGAATTCTGAGGGGTTTAACAATCTCTCTTCCCAGCGAACTCTGGGAATTGTGGCTCTGTAAGGGAAATAGGATTTCCTAAAAACTCTCAGCATCCTAAACATGCTACACTTACCAGGATTTTTTTTGGGAAGCCATGTTTTACACCTGGTATGTCAGAGCACAGGTAAGCCTGGCAGGACAGCTTATTCTATGGTGTTAACTCCTTCATGCATTAATTAGATAGAAGCACGTTAGCTATACAAGGCAGATTACCCCACATTATGTATTTAGGGGGGGGTCTCATATTATGTCCTTTATTTTTTCCTGACCAAAGAGGCCTGTCCTGACATTACCCAGAACGAAAGCAAACTACAACTCCCAGCGCCTCTAGCCAACTACAATTCCCAAGCCATATAAGACAACACAGCACCAAAAACAAGGAACCGAGACGCTTGGCAGAAACGCCCAGCCAGAATAAACCCACTAGGGCGCATGCGCGCGCGGGCGGGGGGGGGCGCTACCTCAGGCAGGCTTAATCAGAAGCAACGTGCCTTAACCGCTCTCGGGGGACCGTTGCAAAAGCCACGCCCCGAAAGTGGGCGGGGCTTGCGTTTTTCTCTTCATTTAAATATAAGGAGGCGCCTTTGCGGAATGAGGGCCGTAGGAGCTGCAGCAAGCAAGCAAGAAAAGGGGCGGGGCTTCAGTACCAGCGGCGCGTGGCCTCGCCCCGCCCCCTCCAACGGTTTCGCGCGTGACCCAGGCTTCGCCGGGAGCGTTGCGCGCCTTTTCTCCGGCGGCGTGGCGGGAGGCGGGAAAAGGCGGGATGCTCCCCTCGGCCGGTTACTTCAGGAGCCTCCCTTGCCCCTTCGACGCCCGCGGGTGCCGGCGGCCCCACTGCCAGTACAGACACGAGGCCCTTCGGCGCCGGCGCCGCCTTCAAGGGGAGCCCCCGCTCCCTCAGCCGCGGCCGCTGAGCGGCTCTTCCGCGCAGGGTGAGGGAGGGGAGCAGCCGCTGGCGCGTGTAGACGGCGGGCCTTAAAGGCGCGTTTTACTTCACGCCTCCGGGAACCGTGCGTTCCCGCCTTTTCCCCACAAAAGTTTTCCCGAACTGGAGCCTCTTCCCCAGGAGCCGGATCAAATATCAAGGCTTGTCATCCCAGCCTGCGCTTTTAAAAAGCGATATTCCTTGCTTTGTGTCTCCTCGTTCAGAGAAATGAGATTGAAAATAGGCCCTTTTTAATTACCGACATCTGTGCTGTGCAGTGCCGGATTTACGTGTAAGCTAAACAAGCCATCTAGGACCCCCCAAAAAATTTAAAGGGAAAAAACAACAACTGGATGTACATTTCCAAAATATAAGATAAAAAGCAAATAAAACTTACATACAGCAGCAGTGTTTTGTGTTGTGTAGGCTCCTATGATGTAAGTCAAGGGCCCCGCCTGCTGGCGGCTCCCTAAAATATCACAGGTTTGCTCATTTCTGTATATAGGATGCCTACATTCTGCATGTGCAAATGGCTTTAGATACTTATAGGTCCATAAATTACCATATAGCATATATTCAACACAAAAAAAACAGCGACAATTTGTTGATAAAAGGACAGCTGGACATAAAAATTACAGGGCCTCATCAGACCTAAATCTGGCCCTGGTGTTGTGTTAATAGTCTTTTTACCTTTCTTTGGTAGTTCTTATTTCTATGTTCCTGTGTTGCCATGGCATTATTTTTCAGGTGATTTGGGATATGGTTTCTTAGGCACCCCTAAAATGCATTCACTTTGGCTCCTTCACAATGTCTTTGTTGAGTAATTCTTAGAGACAACACACATGGTTTAGATGTGCTGGGTTTTTGTATCGTGTGTCGCTTTAAAGCAATAAAGTATTCCAATGCCCTTCAAAAATAGTTGATGACAGAACTAAGAGTTCGGGCTAAGTTCTGTAATTGTATTCTTTAATGCTCTGTTTACATATAATTGAAATATTAGTGCATAACCTAAGGCTATGGTATTTATAAAACTCTGTTTTAATCAACAGGTCTTGATAAAAACATCCAAGAATTAGAAATGATCAACAAAGCAATTCAATCACTCAAGACTGAAGTTGAAGAGCAGAAGAAACTATTTTGTTACGACTGGGTGCAAGATTTCAAAAATAATGTGATTCTTGCAACAAATCACAACAAAGGAAATAAATCTTTCTCTGATGAAGGTGATGCCTGTAATAGTCCTGTAGAAGTAAAAAATAATGCCATTTCAATCTCAAAAGAATCTAAAAGGTCCAGTAAATATAGTCTTGACCATAGCTGTCCAGCTACTGATCTTGAATATGACCCATTACTCAATTATTCTGCAGATCTCGGGTCGTCTTTGAAGGAAGTAGATAAAAATGACACATGCCACTCTAAACATTTTACAATCTCTCATTGTAGAGATTTACAAGCATCTATAAAAACTTTTCCAGGTGAAAATAGATTTAGATCCCCAAGGAAGAGATCAGTAAGTTCTTCACCAATAAAACTCCAGGAATCAGATGATGATATGCTTATAATAGATGCCCCACCAATGAATGTATCAAAGAAACCAAGAATAAGCAAGACCTATAAAAAGTGGAATAGGGAAGTAAATGAGATGAGTTTTGGAGCTAATTTAGAAACTGTTCAGAACTCTGGAACATCAGATATTTTAAAAAATTTAGAGGGAGAAGGATCAGAAGTCATCACTGTTGGCCTGCATAGTGTTAATCAAAGTGATGGAAATAAAAGTAAAATAAAAATTTCAGCAGCAGAAAGTGCTTATTTAGCAGATGTCAAAGCGAGTGCTTTGAGTGTAGGAAGCAAACTTCGGACAAAATATTACCCTGCTACTAAAGGCAATAATGTATCTCCTCAGATGAAGTTTGAAATGAACAAAGAAATCTTGAAGGAGGAGTCACTGAATGTTATTTCTGTTAAAGCATGCAATATGACTGAGGAGGTTAGTAATCATAAAACTTTGCTGAAAAACAAAACTCATACTAACCTATATTCTAGAGGTAGTACAAAAGATAAAGTTACAGCCCTACAAGAAAGCTCTAAAAAAGATCCAGTTCCTTTTGGGAAATGGAGTATTCAGCTACATGGAAAAAGCAATGCATTGCCTATTAAACGAAGCTGTGTTCCAGTTTTGAGTGAGGACACATTTGTTGAAAAAACTGGCGAAAATTGTACTGATAAAACTATGAAAAAGGATGCCAAAGAAAATGAGATAATAGTATTAGACTCTTCTGAAGAAGATGACGTTGAAGAGGATAATGAACTTTCTGAATCAGATGATACTATGGAAGAATGTCGGAGAATCTTCAATGAGTATGTTGAACATGAAGCACAAAAGGAAAGATTAGTAAAGCAGGTAATTTTGCTTTTCTCAGTTTATTCCTTCCTCCTTGTAAAGGCAGACACAAATTGTTTTCTATTTAATCTTTTTTCTGACCAGCACTTTTTTGGGGGTGTATCAATGCATATTCACTTGGTGAGGATCTGGAATTAACAGATGATAAAATTGCAGCTAATAGCTAGGGGGAAAAGTAGTACTTTTTTCTTAAACGAAGGTTTTTTGTAATATTAAAGATTGCCTTTGGATTTCCATCCTCTGAAAGTCTTTTTTTAAGTTTCAGGAAGCCAGAGTTCATTACAGAACTGCAGTATCATGAAAACAAACCGTAATTTGTTGTAATTTTATAATTTATAAACAACAATCTTGATAGTTTTTGCAGTTTGTGTATGGCTATTTTCCTTTCTTTAAAAAAAGCAGGCCCTTGCAGTGCAAACAGACGTAGACTCAGATTTGAAGACAAGTATGCTTCCTGGACAGAAGAGAAGAATTGCACACACTGCAAAATTTGATGTGAGTTTCAATCTAGCAGTTTGGGGAAACATTTGCTAGTATTTCATTATGTAAACCTGGATATAGGTTAATGGCAAATAAGTGGTGTTAACCTATTGAAGTTAACGGACCTAACTTAGTCATGTTAATTAATTTCAATGGGTCTACTGTGAGTAGGAGTATCATTAGATACAGCCCGTGGTGTGGGAAACAGTTCTTAATATCTTAAATGAGGTACTAACACTTTGTCTGTTAAAGCATGTTAAACCTGTCAGGCAGGTTCTAAGTTGCATTTTCATCTCTGCATTTTCCTCTCTTTACTACGATTCCAAATGTTGACTTAATTTGTGTTTGTTTCATCAATAGATTGTAGATACAATTTGCATATCACCTTAAAGTTAAGAGCCACCAAACACTAAGATGCCAAGTGACAAAATATCAAATGATACATTGGTGAACAGGTCCAAATTGCTAATGGACAAACCGTTTTCTGATGCAAGGTGCTCTACTTTTAACAGAATGGTATTGATAGTAACTGAAATAGTGACAAAACTGTTTGACCATTTATCTTTATGAAGAGATGGAAATACTGCTTTACAGTCTTGGGGTGTAACTTTAGGGTAGTAAATACAGTATTGCACTTAACTGAATTTAGAAATTGTTCATTCTTCAATACTCACCAGGTTAATACCACTAAAGAAATAATTGTGCCTTTAAAAGCACCTCTTCCACAGCGGACCTGTCATTCCAGAATACTGCAAGCACAGCAACAAGCAACACAAATAACAACTGCTGTTAAAAGTGGTCAAGCTTTCGTTGCTGCAACTTGCGGCCCAAAGAGAACTGCATCTGTAATACCAGCTACTCAGATTCAAAGCATGGGCCCCATAGGTATGACTAAGTAGTATATTACACTTTTGATATTTGTTGAGTTTCATACGAAGGTTTGTGTGAGTTAAAACAAGATCTCATAAAATTTAGCTTTAATTTGCTTCCCAGTCCCCCAGACCAAGAAACCAACAGCAGGGTGTGTAGAGAATGAGTAGTTGATTGTTCCTAGGTTTCTGATTCAGATCAGGTTTCATCAAAACAGCCAGTGTCCATGCCTTGATAGCTTAGAATCTGTGAGAGACAAATGTGGTGTCTTCCAGATGTTTTCAACAATTCACATCAGCCCTAGCCATGAAGGGGAAAGGGAATAGAACACTGTTCCACGCTATTTGAAAACATGCCCACCTGTGTGTATAGACAATACAGATGGTATCTGTGACTTTAAATGAAGTGATTGCAAGAAGGTGTGCACAATTGGTAACCACTGTACAAAAGCACCCTGTGGAAAAATGACCCCAGTGCATTTCAAAGGCTACGTTGTACACAGCCTGTATCACAGCCATTGCATATTGCAATACTTGTTTTCTCCAAAACAGAAATGGATTGTTTTTTCCCCTAGTGTCTCTGATAGAATTAGTGATGTGTGAGGGATGAGCTTCCGTTGCTCGGTCCCTGCTCCTGCCAACCTAGCAGTTCGAAAGCACATCAAAATGCAAGTAGGTAAATAGGTACTGCTCCGGCAGGACAGTAAACGGCGTTTCCGTGCGCTGCTCTGGTTCACCAGAAGCGGTTTAGTCATGCTGGCCACATGTTCCGGAAGCTGTACGCCGGCTCCCTCGGCCAATAAAGTGAGATGAACGCCGCAACCCCAGAGTCAGCCATGACTGGACCTAATGGTCAGGGGTCCCTTTACCTTTTTTAAGGGATGGTTTTGGGATTTTTGCTTTATGTACCAGTAATTGCTGTTATATGTAAAATAAATGCCGGTACACATATTCAGCAAACTGTTGGAAGGCTAGTATTATCAACCAGCAGCATGGAAACCTTCAGCGAACTCAGGTGATCACATGACAAGTTGTATTGTGTGTCATACCTGTGGCAAGGAATGGTCACCACACAAAAGCTGTTGATCCCATGTGACTGCCTTAATGGTCACTCTGGCATTTACTGTAATCATTCAGCTTCCAGATGAAGTTTAAGAAGATAGTTTGGCTATGTGAAGTGCATTTACAAATGAAGCTTCAAACTACACAATATTTGTCTATTTCAGTTTGTTTAAATGTGTTTGAAGTTCAGCCTGTTGGAACAAGCACTGGCCAAGTGAATGTACTACTTCCTGGAAATGCATTAACATCAGTGCCATGTAGACTTCCCAATTATCCTGTAAAAAAAAATACTCCCATGCCAGTTAAGGTATTTCATATTTTCCTTTGTGTTAAAATAGAGTAAAAGGCTTTTGGGTTTATAGTCAAATTTATTAAGAAGTTATTGGGGGACATATGTGGGGGGCAAAAAAGTTTGGATTTGATATCTTGCCTTTCACTCCCTTTTTAAGGAGTCTCAAAGCAGCTAACATTCTCCTTTCCCTTCCTCCCCCACAACAAACACTCTGTGAGGTGAGTGGGGCTGAGAGACTTCAAAGAAGTGTGACTGACCCAAGGTCACCCAGCAGCTGCATGTGGAGGAGCGGAGACGCGAACCCGGTTCCCCAGATTACGAGACTACCGCTCTTAACCACTACACCACACTAGTGCCATACAAATCTAATTTGAAATGGAGATGTCCTAATAGTATTTTTTTAATTTAAAAATCAATGCAGTAAAGCAGAGGTGGTTTGTAGGTTGAAGGTGACCAATAGAACCTTCCCATGCAGTCTACAGCCCCTTCTCTTCACTGCAATGTCTTGTTTAGACTTTGACATAAACTGAAGACTGTGTTCAAGCCTAATTCTAGTATGAACATTTTTGGTATGTAGGTTGTTTATCTGTGTAGGAATAATCCTCCATTCCTGTGTGCTGTGACCCAATAGTAAACAGTGCTTATTTTGATTTCATTCAAATTTGAGCCAGGTGTGTGGGTGGGTGTATGTCCATGTCCATGTTTGCATGTGTGTGAGAGTAGGCCAGGACTCATTTTTGGCCCTGCTGACCTTGATGGGCTGGCAAAGAGGGAATGAAGCCAATGGGATTTAAAGTGTGCACAAACCACCACAATACAGTACAGTGGTGCCTCGCAAGACGAAATTAATCCGTTCCACGAGTCTCTTCGTCTTGCAGTTTTTTCGTCTTGCGAAGCACGGGGATTAGCGGCTATTAGCGGCTTAGAAAAAGGGAGGAAAAGGGAAAAAACTCGCAAGAACTCGCAAGACGTTTCGTCTTGCGAAGCAAGCCCATAGGGAAATTCGTCTTGCGAAGCACCTCAAAAGACGGAAAACTCTTTCGTCTAGCGAGTTTTTCGTCTTGCGAGGCATTCGTCTTGCGGGGCACCACTGTATATTTAGAGAGATAGTTTGCTGTTGAAAAATATTCTGACTTTGCCATACTCTTGCAATTTTGGGGATAGGATTTGAGGGAGAAGAGTTTGTAGCTATATAATAAGGTATTTGTTCAGAAGTCTTTTCAGTGATTTAGAATCCTTTTCTTTTACCCAAAACAATACTTTTCGCTAAGTTTAGGAATGTTATTTCAATTCATGCATGTAGTAAGTTAAATATAAGTTAACATTTCAGGCATCAAGTCGGAGAAGGCCTCCTGTGATTGCCGAGCTGGGATCCAAAGTACCACATGACACAAGGCAACGATATGTCAATTTTTTTTTGGAAGAATTCTTGAAAGTTTGTGCAACAGTCAATGAAGCTTTTGACAAGGTCTGCAGTAGTTTTAAAAAACAATGTAATTTATTTTTTATGACAGTTATATGAATTGTGGATATGTGAAATAAGTGCTGAGTGCTTTGTTGCAAACATAACATGCAGTGTGATCCTGTGTGTGTGTATACTCAAGAGTAAATGCCATTTATTTTGATTGGACTTTTGCTCCTAATGAAGCCTGCAGTGTACTGCAGTTTTAGGCTGCAATCCTAAACCTATTTACTGGGGTGAAAGCTCCTTTGACCATAATGGGACTTGTTTCTAGGTGAACATACAGACGTTTGCAGTGTTAACTGGTACCATATTGGCCTGAATATAAGCCTCACTTTTTCCCAAATTCAAACCGTGAAAAATTAAAAAGTGTGGCTTATATTTGCGACTTGACGATATGCAGCCAGGAGCGTGGGTCAAACAGCGCCCGCCCAGCGCATATTCCTCCATCCTCTCCCCCAAGGCCAGGGAGGAAGGGGAAAGGCCGCCAGCAACGCAGCGCCATTCCTTGCTACTCCCAGTATGCAGCCAAGAGCAGTGAGGAATGGAGTGGCTTATATTTGTGTATTTTTTCCCCCTCTCCAATTTTATTTTATTTTTTATTTTATTTTTGTAATAATTTTTATTAAATTTTCAATAAACATTCCACCAAAATTTAACATCCACTTCTCTTCAAATACATCTTTTAGACTTCCCTCAGTATGTCTGACAATTCTCCGTATTATCACTTTTGCTCACATTTCCTAATTTTATATTGCACTTTAACATTCTTAATCTTATCATATTTTTTAAACAATATTTCTATCAGTTATTTTCACAGAGCTTCTTGGAAACCAACAAACGTTTATTGTTCATCACATACATTTTTGATATACTCTGTAAATTTATTCCAGTCCTCGGTCTCGTCGGTTTCTAATCCTGCCTGTTAATTTGTCCATTTCTGCGTATTCCATCAATTTCATCCTCCATTCTTCTCTCATAGGCATTTCTTCCTGTTTCCACTTCTGGGCCAACAAAATTCTAGCTGCTGTTACTGCGTACAAAAATAACTTCTCATCCTTCTTTCTAATTTCTGTACCTAATATTCCCAATAGGAATGTTTCCGTTTTTTTAACAAATGTATATTTTTACATTTTCTTTAACTCATTATAAATCATTTCCCAAAAACATTTCACCTTTTTACATTCCCACCACATATGGTAAAATGTTCCTTCCTTTTCATGACATTTCCAACATTTATTACTAACCTTGTACATCTTACCCAACTTTACTGGTGTTACATACCATCTGTATATCATTTTCATAACATTTCCTTTTATCGTAGTACAGGCAGTAAATTTCATTCCTTCCTTTCACAGTTTATCCAATCATCAAATTGAATATTATATCCAAAATCTTTGGCCCACTTAATCATTACTGTTTTAAGCTCTTCGTCTTTTGTATTTTTTCTTTTCTTTTTTCTTTTTTCTCTCCAATTTTAAAGGTGTGGCTTATATATCGAGTGTGGCTTATATTTGGGCCAGTATGGTATATTAATAAGCTCTTTGAAAATTGCAAATGACTGAAGGTTTAATCTGGTAATAATTCCTTTGATTACAGATGCTTCCACTCTTTTCTATTAACCTATTGGTCTGCTGGGCAAATTTAGAAGATCTTCCTTTTTTATGGGCAGAAGTGATGGGGACTTTCTATATTCATTATGGATTTGTCCTAAAAAGTAAAAGTACATTCTTAATATTTAATTACTTTACTAAATGTATCTGTCACCCATCAATATTCCTATTTCCAAACAGTATTTGAAAAATAAACATTCCTTAGTAATAAAAAGGCTAAGAATAGAACGCTCATTATATATTATTAAATTGTTACTGCATATTTAACAAAAGAAACCTAAATTGGAGATACCAGGAAATCAAATAACACAATCTTCTTGAATGAAAATAATTGATTTCAATAAAGAATCTGATTTAAAATAAATCCTGAATTTAAATTGAAGGCGGATATGGTGATTGTACTTATCTCTGAATCTGTTGTGAGACCATCACAATTAAACACTTAATGCGGTGCAAAACTATAGGACTATTTACAGTACATCACTAGTGGAGTGTTGAACTTGTTTCTCAAACTGCATGCAAGCACACATCAGTGCCACACAGAAAGCCACTGATGAAAACCAGAATACCTTTAAAAGCAGTTTGTGATGGAGGGAATGAAAACATTAAATTGGTGCAACTGAAATGGATCTTTTGAGTTGTGACCACTGAACTTTAAATGCCACTTTCTCTATATATATCAGGGGGAAAGGCAGGATATAAATAATATATTATTATATATTTATTTATATCCTGCCTTTTCCCCTAATAGGACTTAAAGTCGCTTACGTATAAAAACAGAACCACTAAAAAGGACATCCAAAGGCAGCCCTGTTTAGGGAAGTTGTTAATGTTTGATGTTTTATCGTGTTTTTAATACTCTGTTCGGAATAGCTCAGAGTGGCTGAGGCAACCCAGTCAGAAGGGCAGCATATTATTACTATTACTATTATTATTATTATTATTATTATTATTATTTGTTTGGATGCTCTTCCCTGTTACATACTCTGTTCTATCGCAGGGGACGGAGTGCAGGGTAGATGTGCAATTTACAGTATGTATCATACACACTTTTCTTTTTAATGTAGGCATTGAAAGAAGAAAAAGCAATATATGACCGTTGTGGTAGTAAAAATATATACTTGAGCATAGCTGTGAACAAGCTTAAAAAATTGAGGGATCATAGCAGTGTGTCAGCAAATGGTAAGTTCCAATGATGTGGGAAGGGAAAACTGGTAGTTACAATGGACCAATTTTATTTCTCTTCTAAGTACATTTAAATTACGTACATACAATGTTTGTTTGTAGAAATAAGTTCACATTAACAATGTGAGACATCTGTGCTTTTATTTTGTATAGGCCAGCCCTCAGACAATAAACACACTATTTCAACTGGCTTTAGAAAAGAAGAAAAAAATGGTAAAATAAAACTATTACTGTCTTTTGAATAATTTGCACAAAGTATTAAAATTCTTTCACAACTGAAGTACTTATAATATAAAAAGCTACTTTTTTCTAGTTCTAATACTCTTTGATTACTTGCTTATAATGAAAATGAAAAGTAATGAAAAAAATTCAGTGCTTTCAAAATGTTTTTATTCTTGTTTTTATTATATATTTTTCTTTTTTGTCTTTTTATGCTGTGAACAGTGCTGAGATCTTTGAATGAATGGTTGTATATAAATTTAATAAATGCTATGACAAAAGGCATATATTTCGGATGAATTTGTAAAGTTTCACAGCATATATAAACTTAACCAAAGAAAAACTAGCTGCTACTGACTACCTATAAGTTAAATCTGAAAATAATTCTGACAGTTATAATGTCTGAATGACAGCTCTTAAGAGTTTTTTAACTGTTTTGTTGGGGTGATTAAGATTTTACAGGAATTACTCTCTATAAACTTCTAAAAGAATATGCTTTGACTGATGAACAGTTGAAGGAAAATGGCTTCCCTGAACCAAATCCTGAGAAACCTGGCAGTGCTGTACTATGCAGTGGCGCCATAAAAGCAGCTTTATCTGACTGTGAGTAAGTGAGAATGGCATGAAAAATCGAAACCCATCAGAAAAATCTTCCTATATTGTTCAAAAAATACCTTCCAACATTAGATTTCATCCACAATGTGCTACAATAAAATGCTTGTAAGTGTCACTCATTGCCAGTACTGTGAATCAAGTCATCCTGGTTAGTAAAGCTTGAAGAATAACTATATTTTTTCTGCTCCTGAACTATCAATTTAACAACTTAATTAATATTGTTTGGATGATTATCCATCTGTTCCATGCATAATTGGAATATATCTGAATTACTCCTACCAAAGTTTTACTATTTTGATCTGTAATTACACAAGTATTAGCAATTCTGCTGCCTGATAATGTGAATGAGAACCAAATCTATTAGATTTCTTGCAGTTGTCTCTGATGATTAAAATGGTTTCTGGGGGTAAGTGCAGATGAACATCTTGCAGGTCTCAATTCTGGCTTACTACTGGATTGTGTTACTGGTTACAGCTTCCAGAAGAATTTGTTGTCGATGCGGAGAAATATATACTGTAACTTCATCAGGAAGGCATGTTCGGAAAGAAGAATGCAGCTACCATTCTGGCAGGGTATTAAGGCACAAAGGTAAGAATAAACTCCTGTCTCTCCAGACATAGACTGGACATGCCAGTGAGTTTGAGACTACTAAGGTAATGTCCACTGAAGCAGGGCCAGCAAGTTAAATTTTGATTAACAGTGGATTAAAAACAGTTTTGCTTGCATTTTTCCTTATTAAGCCGCCAATCACTTACCATTAGATACAGACTGCACTAATTTGTGGTGTAATGTTCTTAAGCAAGGAGCAAACATTGAGTCTGTGTTC
Source organism: Podarcis erhardii (assembly GCF_964252035.2). NCBI lineage: Eukaryota > Metazoa > Chordata > Lepidosauria > Squamata > Lacertidae > Podarcis > Podarcis erhardii. The sequence goes on along the minus strand of NC_138515.1, from coordinate 15,966,251 downwards.
TACTCACCACTTCCTGTCACACATGGTTTTTCATGCTTGTTTCAATATATAACAATACAGGGAACTGTGACTTAGTATTTTAGTAGCCAGGATCTTAAACTGGAATTGATTTTAATATTATGCTTAATAAAGCAACATCACAGCACAGTGCCCCATTTCAGATCTAACAAAACTGATGCTGTGATGGTGATTAAATTAAACCAAAGTTGGCATCTGAGGGAGGAACATCTAGGTCTGATGCTTGTTCCAACTTTCCTAAATGGTGGTTTAGCATGCCAGGACTGTCACCACCCCCAAAAGAGCCCATGTAGGTAGCGTACTTAAAACTAATAAATTATATTCAGCTATTTATGCTTGACTTTGAACAGTACCTCACCTCCATTTTCCTGCTCTTTTTAGTAAAATACATGATGGGTGATAAGGTTGTTGTTTCATATTCTCAGTATAGCTACAATCTTGAGAGAAACTGACACACATTTGTAATAAAACTATAATTTCTTTGGATAGTTAGAAATCCAATTCAGTATCCCTTTCTTCAGTGCATGTATATTTGATCCTCGGAATTCAACTTGGTTTTGTTAAACTGATATTTTTTTTTAAGCAGAGCTGCTCCCATAGTGTTCTGGTTTGCATATTTAAAATAAATTATGGTTTAATGTGAATGAAAAGTGTATTGGTGTATGCTGCTAAAATTATGGGTGCTTCACGCATCCCTCAGTATTACTGCTGCCAGGAAACAGACTGTTGTGTTGTCAAAACCTGGGGTTGTAGTTTCTTTCTCCAAACAAACCATGATTCAAAACCAAAGTATGGTATGTTTCCTGACAGCAGTAAAGGGAAATTTTTTTTTCGATTTCAGCAGTGTGCATCAACTTGTTTGTTCACATTAAACCATTGTTTATTTTAATTATTTGATTGTGATGTGTGAACCAAGTCAGGGTAAGAAGATAACTGATAGTTCACAGTACAGTCGATCAAAATTTTAATTTTTAGGATAAGAATTGATTTGAAATTACTCATCTGCTTCCTATTACTTACCCTGTAACAGTTCCGGGTGGTTTGGAAACACGTTACAGTTGTTGCGAAGGAGTGGTAGGATCTCCTGGATGCCAGGTTGCAAAGGTGAGAGTACTCTCCAGTTGCTGTTCTCAAACTTTTCACAACAAACCAACAACACCAGAACAGGCTTATGAATATAAACAACAATTTTACTAGAATGAGTATAAAACCTCATAAACCAACAAGACAATGAACAAACTAAAGTGAATAACCAAGCCTGGAGATACTCATAAACATAAAATGTGGCAGTGTCTCTCTCGTTGCTATACTGGTTATGTATGTGATAAGAATGTCTTAACACAGCTGGAACAAATACAGTGGTACCTCGGGTTAAGTACTTAATTCGTTCTGAAGGTCCGTTCTTAACCTGAAACTGTTCTTAACCTGAAGCACCACTTTAGCTAATGGGTCCTCCTGCTGCTGCCGCGCCGCCGAAGCACAATTTCTGTTCTCATCCTGAAGCAAAGTTCTTAACCCGAGGTACTATTTCTGGGTTAGCAGAGTCTGTAACCTGAAGCTTAAGTAACCCGAGGTTACCACTGTAGCCATTCACTGGAAGCACAAAGCTACAAACGTGGGAGCAGTTGCCAGAAAGCTTTCTTCAAGAAGCCGTTAGCTGGAAGTGCAAAGCCAAATGATCAATTGAAGCCAAGTAGATGAGACCTGTTCTCTGGATATTTTCCAGGTTTCGTAGCAAGCGTCATCAGTCCATAATGCTAATCACTCAACACGGTTCAATAACTGTGCCTGTGAGTACCTTTTGTCTTCAGTGAACTATGTGTTAAGACATTCTTATCGCATACATAACCAGTTTAGCAACAAGAGAGACACTGCCACATTTTATGTTTATGAGTATCTCCAGGCTTGGTTATGCACTTTGCACTTTAGTTTGTTCATTGTCTTGTTGGTTTATGAGGTTTTATACCCATTCTAGTAAAATTGTTCTTTATATTCATAAGCCAGTCGTGTTGTTGGTTTGTTGTTTAATTATTGTTATAACACCTGATACATTTTGTGTATACTCAGACTTTTCACAGCATATATATTTCTCAGGATTTTGTTTTAGCTTTTGCTTGCAGCAACCTGCCTATAGCCACTGATTGGGTGTCTACACAGAGAGGGATTGGCAGGGGTCAAGCATGAAAGACAAAGTTTTAAAATCTCCTCTTGAATTCCAGATACAGCTGTTCTGTTAGTCTTGTTATCTATCAGAACTAGAGCAAAATAGGTGACCAAGTTTCCTTCCAAGAAGCTCCAACCCTCCTCCTTTGTGTAGAGCAGGGTGGTCCAATGTGCAGCTCAAGGGCCACATGGAGCCCTTGATGTCTTTTTTTGTGTGTGTGACCCTTAGCAACATTTGACACACACACCCTGTGATGCAGCTCTCCCACTGCCTTCCCAAAGCTGGGTAAGCAAGGCTCTGGGCTTTGGGAAGGAGGCTTTGACAGGGTCCTAGAGTTGTCCTACCTGCTTCCCAAAGCCCAATTAGTGCTTTCCCAGCTTTGGGAAGGAGATGGGTGTCAAATGTCGGCCTTGCTTCCCGCCCTGCAGTATGCCACTTGCATGTTCCATATCTAAGTACTCTGGCGGCCCACTTGGTATGAAAAGTTGGGCTGCCTGGGTGTAGTGTGTGCTCTGAATTTTTTCTTGGCCCTAGAAGCAGTTTCCTGAACTGAATATTGGTGTAAGTGTAGTCTTTGGCAGAAAGACAAAAATGTATTCATTTCTGAAGTTCTTAAAAGGTAGATGAGAATAGGGGTAGATTTTTAATTTTTTGGGGGAATTCTGTTCTCATGATAGCATAATATACTAGAAAACAAGATGGAACTGGTTCTAAAAAAGTGTTGGGGTTCAAGCCGGTCCTCATTTCCTTAAATTTAAATTTGAGAGAGAAAAGCAGATAAGTAATAAATTAGTGTTGAACATGCTAAGGGACACTTTACCTTACACTTTCTGGGACTTGGTCCTGCTATTAAAACAATCTGTATCTTGATGGACCAGTGGCAGATGCTGCAATAGTTTTGCTTTCTGTCTTAAGGTTTAGATTGTGGTCTTCTATTTAATTTTTTTGCCTCCCTCATCTTGGTTACTGTGTGGGGAAAATGAACATTTGAAATGCATGAAGTAGCATTTAAAATTTAAAAGACAGATAATGAACTATGAGGATTTCAACTTCATATTCTTTGACATCAACCAATAATCAAGTGCCTGACAAAATAGTCTATAAACTTCCAAAAGATACTTAGTAAATTTCTAAGGTGAATTTCCAGAAAAGGGAAGTTGGAAATGCTATGGTAACTTAATTAAAAGTTACTGAAAATATGTCACTTCTCAGACTAATTTGAATATTCCTTGGTGCTTTGTAGCTCCATGTTCATGATGGCAGAAAAGAAAATATAGATGGCTTTGTGAAGACTTTCATCAAACCACCTCCACTTGATGGAAATCATGGTGTATTTGCGTTAGATTGTGAAATGGTATGCTAAGTTAGGATCCTTTAAAAAAAAATGCAATTTAAAGTGCAATTGTGTTTTCTTAGCAGTATGACTTAAGGACAGGTGTTATTTGTCAGGATAGGACAGGCTGACTTGAGAAGGAAAAACTGCCTCATAAAATGCACCTGATTTTGTTGCTCTCCTGAATTGTGATTGGGAACTATTTTTCATGGTTTTTATTCTGATTGTATCTAACCCTGGTGTTGCTACATGATGAAGCATGGGTCAAAAACTTTTTAAATATTTTGAAATTAAATAAAATATGTAATCCTGATAATATACTTCTCTGGGGATTGGATATTAGTGGCTTTTTGTTTTTGTTCATTCCTTCTCTAGGTATAGAAAGTACAGGATGTATAGGAAAGAGTATAGGATATATAGGATTGTTTAGCAAAAACAAGTACACATTTTTACATGCAGCTACCTATGTATTTTTCTTTCAGTGTAAGAAATTACTTATAAAACTTGACGTAGAACTTCCATTGTAAATTAACAGTATAATCTTTTGGGTAATCATGTAGCTTACTAAGAGGTAACTGATGAATTGAAAACATATTTTATCATAATAGCTGACAGGAATTTCTAGAAATGCCCGAGAGAAAAATGTTACTTTAATATTTTTAAGTTTCTAGTATATACCTACGCCATGCACTGCCATGATTTTCAATGTAAAAAATATGTTTACAAAGTAGCAAAGATGTGTTCACCTATCTCCACCATTTCAAAATTAGATTAGTTTGGATTTGATATCCCGCCTTTCACTCCCTTTAAGGAGTCTCAAAGCGGCTAACATTCTCCTTTCCCTTCCCCCCCCCCCCACCACAAACACTCTGTGAGGTGAGTGGGGCTGAGAGACTTCAGAGAAGTGTGACTGGCCCAAGGTCACCCAGCAGCTGCATGTGGAGGAGCGGAGACGCGAACCCGGTTCCCCAGATTACGAGACTACCGCTCTTAACCACTACACCACACTGGCTCTAGTTTTCATTTCAGTTTATTCAGAACATAATCAGGAACTAAACTTAATTATGAAAAATTCTATTTAACACATTTCTCTTCTAGTGTTACACAACACGTGGATTGGAACTCTCCAGAGTGACAGTAGTTGATCCTTCACTTCACGTCATCTATGACACGTTTGTTAAGCCTGATAATGAAATAATAGATTTTAATAATAGGTATGTGTCTTATTCAAACACCAAAACATCAAGTGTTTGAAGATAAGTAACTATGTTTACACTCAACAGAAAACCAGAAATCCTGAGAATAGGTCAGACTCTGCATGAGCTACATGTGAGTGCAGTAGGGCTCCTTTGCATTTGCTTCACTCCTCCCTTTGTGTGAGCAACTGAACAAGCCAGGTTTTAGTGCTTTATCATGTGAACCCAGGTATAATTAATTGTTTCTAATCAACCCAAGATATTAAGCATACTTTAAAGCGTAACTTCCTAAGTGTAATGGCAAATGGCTTCAAATCAAGCTAGGTTATGAAGCTGTGTTTGGCTTAATATCTTCAGTTGTTTTGAATCCACAAATTATGATTCTAATCTTCACGTGTAACTGATAAGCTATTATTTAAGTGCTGAAACCCAACTTTGATCAGCTGCATGCATAAAAGGGAGAAGAAGGAGGCTGTCCTTGTGCATAACTTGGCTCATTAAGACAGGATTTTTGATTAGCATTGCATGTGAATGCTGTCAGTGATGTATAACCCATGGGGTACTTGTATAGCGTCACTGCTTTTTGCTGTAGTATTTCTATAAGAAGAGCATCAGGGCTCTGGAGTTAAGTTACTTATTATTATTTTTTAATTGAATTTTATAAGTAATAATTAAGTGTAGGTAAAATATATGCAAAATACCAGCAGAGAATAGGATTCAGACAAATAATAGACAGATAATGTTATTACTTTGTCATGGTCTGATTCCTTCCCCAAATCTTTCATTCCAAGAGGAAAATCAAAAGTCTTCAGTTGTATCAGTTGTGGGATAAGTGAATCTGGTATTTCTAAAATATTCTTGTCTCCCTATTGTTTTATTTCCTTGACACTCTGATTTGCGTTAGGTTTTCTGGAGTGACGGCAGAAGACATGAAGAGTACTGTAACATCAATTCGGGACGTGCAGGCAATATTGTTAAACTTGTTTAGTGCAGACACAATTTTAATTGGACATAGTTTAGAGAGTGATTTGTTTGCTCTTAAGGTAAATTATACAGGATGATAATATATTTAAAATGATTTGAAATGTTTTGCTTAAAACCTGTTCAGGTTTAACTTCTGTGTACTGTCTAATACTGCACACAGAAGTGCCCTGCTGGATTTATACCATCTAGCGCAGCATTCTGTTTCCCACAGTGATTAACCCACTGCCTCTGGGAAGCCCAGAGACAGAACATGAGGACAATAATTCTCTCTTTTGCGGGTCCAGGTTCACTGGTGTGGTGTGGGTGAGGGATAGATCTAACATGAATTGCAATAAAACAGGATAGGAGTATTGGAATTTAAAGAAGCCATAACTTTTTTGATTACAGATTTCAGCAGGTTTTGGCACTAGGTGTATATCCTGAAATGGACCAATTGTTGTTCCCCAGCAACTGATATTCATAAGCACACTGCCTCTAGTCTTAGAGGTGACATGCAGGCATATAGTCATCATGAATAATAGCCATTGATGAATTTGACTAATGGGTGCCTGCATACTTGATGAATTTGACTAATTTTTTAAAATAAGCAAAGCTAGTCATCATCACAGTATATTGTTGCAGCAAATTCCATAGTTTAACTATGCTCTGAGAAAGAACTGCTATGGTAAACATGTTACAGAGAATGGGTGGATGGGTTGTGTAGCTTGCTAGCCAGGAAAGAGTCTAGGATGTGTAGTATGAGGCCTTTTATAACCTTCCCCCAAATCTAGTTAAAATGCCATGTTGGGCCAAAATCCAAACCCTTGTGAGAGTACCTTGCCCTCTCACCCTCAGAATGGCCAGGGCTTCCCAGCCATTGGATGCTATGCTACTGGAGAGACATGGGAATAGTGCCACAAGGTAGCTGCAGCCTTTTCACTACTTCCCAATGGCATTGCTGTGGCTCAGAGGCCCCTATGTGAAAAAGTTAATGTGATACGGTTTTTGTTGTTGTTGTTTAGTCATTTAGTCGTATCCAACTCTTTGTGACCCCATGGACCAGAGCACGCCAAGCACTCCTGTCTTTCCACTGCCTCCCTCAGTTTGGTCAAACTCATGCTGGTAGCTTCGAGAACACTATCCAACCATCTCGTCCTCTGTCATCCCCTTCTCCTTGTGCCCTCGATCTTTCCCAACATCAGGGTCTTAAAGCTTTAACTGAAGCGATAGTGTGTTTTTTAACCACAAGAATATTTTAGGACGCAAGACACAATCCAGTTTGAAGTGTCACTGAATCATCCAGCTTTGTTTCTTTTCCAGCTGTTTCATAATAAGATTGTGGATACATCCGTAGTTTTTCCTCATCGTTTAGGCCTGCCTCATAAAAGAGCACTTAGAAATCTAATGGCTGATTATCTCCAAAGAATTATTCAAGATAATGGTAAGACCTGACGAAAATGACAATGTATTTTACAGTTAATGGAGAAGAACCAAGAAGCAAGCAATACCTATGTTGTCACTCAGACATTCCAGTTAGATCCAGGTTTCCCAAAATAAGGATTGGAATGGTCATGTGCCTTGTTTGATCACTGGAAGCTGAGTGTGTGAACTGACTGCATTGAAAATAACTGTCTCTGAGGTGATATTGAATGACATGAAATTCTCCCTGTGATGTCAGGTCTCTGATGCCTATTCACACATGTTAATCATATCTCAATTGCTTATTTTAAGTTATGAGCATGTGTATCTAAGAATCAGCTGTAAGTTCACAAGAATTAAATAGTATGGGCTGTGTATTAGAAGAGATTCACAAGCTGTCCTCTTTTCCTTAATTCAAGAAATTAGCAGCATGTGCCTTCCCCAGGTGACATTAAAACTAATCACGCAGATACTACACATTTAAAACTTGGCCAGAGGCATGCCGTAGCAGAGGCTAAGTTAGCTGGTTTCCTCGGTGATTTTAAGATCTTAAATGTAAATTAAGACTACAGATGTATGGGATTACACGTAAGTTGAGCTAGAAAGTGGAAGAATGCACAGAGAATATGTACTATTAGAACAAATATCACTCAGAAGACAGCTTTCAATCCTCTCATCATTTTCAAGAGCTACACTGCTAAAATTGCAATAGTATTAGTGGTTTCATGTCTAGCTTGTATAAATCTGTGCTCACCTGCAGCGCTGTCATGCTATTAAAGCATCTTCACCTGTTCTAAATAGATGGTCTCCAAACACTGGATGTATTCTGTATGATTGATACATGTTCTTGAATTGAGTTATTCACCTATACATAATGCATGTTGTCTTTTTAAGTCTCGTGGGGTTACAGTTACAGAAAACTAATGCATATAATCACACATGTACTTTACAGTTGCTCCATTACGATGTAATGCTGGAGTCATCAGGAGTTCAAAAGCCTTTCTTCAGGATTCAGAGCTGGAGTGGGGAACTTGTGGCCCTCCAGATGCTGTTGTACTACAACTCTCTTTAGCTCAGTCAGCATGACGAATGATGGGAGTGAGTCCCACAACATTGGGAGGGCCAAAGCCTATCTGTACCTTCTGAGTTGCCCCTTTTGGAGCCCTAGAGAAGATATTCAAAGCCTATCTAGCGCTTGTTTTACGGGCTATGCTATTTTTCAGTATTAGGCCCTGAAGTGTATTTTGCTGCACAAACAAATTCTTATGAACTGACGAGCTCCAATCACACATGAAGTTCTAAATAGTGAATGATCTGCTGTTATGGAACACGTATGTTCGGGCATAGCTTTACATACAAATGCTTATTTTAAAAAATCCAAAAGTGATGTAGCATTAAAATGTGTACTACCTGTTTCTTGCATCTGTAAACTTTCCTCTGCTTTTCCTTACAAAACTAATACTTTGGAGTGAAAGGTGTCTGATTGCTTCAAGTGCCAGCAGTATCAGCTGCCAGTTGGCAGCTTTTGATCTAGTTGAGCATAGGTCCTATTCTGTGACAGATCTAGATCATATTGTAGTGTGACTGAAACCTTGAAACCTATTCAAGTTTCTTCTGTAACACTGTGACATTTTTTCTATACTATTATCCACCCTCAATACAGTTAGGCTGCGTACACATTTGAAATAACAATAATTTTATTATTTATACCCCACATTATTTCCCTCAAAGAATTATGGGCACTGTACTTTACCCCTCCCAGAATTACAGCTCCAAGGAGCAAACTATAGTGCCCAGAATTCTTATGAGGGAAAGAATGTGCTTTGAGGAGATAGTGTACAGACTGCCTTAGCGATCCATTATCTTCAAAATAATTTTCAAACTTGCTCTTTTAATGGGTAATTTTGGAAACAAATGCAAATACCGTATTTTTTGCTCTATAAGACTCACTTTTTCCCTCCTAAAAAGTAAGGGGAAATGTGTGTGCGTCTTATGCAGCGAATGCAGGCTGCGCAGCTATCCCAGAAGCCAGAACAGGCTGCGCAGCGATCCCTCTTGTTCTGGCTTCTGAGATTCAGAATATTTTTTTTTCTTGTTTTCCTCCTCCAAAAACTAGGTGCGTCTTATGGTCTGGTGTGTCTTATAGAGCGAAAAATACGGTACTTGAGTTTATTACTACAACCATTAATGTTAAATATTCAGTGCCAACTTTCTAATCTTTTAAATACTATGCATATTCATGAATGTCATTTTTTTCTAGTTGGTGGTCATGACTGTAGTGAAGATGCAACTGCTTGTATGGAACTTATGCTTTGGAAAGTAAAAGAGGATACTAAAGGCAGAAGATATTAATGCTTTGCAACAACAGCCTTTCTTCATCATTGCCTAGTGAAAGAGTTTTCTGCCCCTGTTATTGTCCTAATTCAAAGTACTGTGATAACTATATGCACTAGTTAGTTTTGCTGGAAGTTTGGGTTAATGTTAATGTTAATGTTATTCAGGATTATATTTTTGTTCAGTATAATATTAGAGTTGATTATGGGAGCTTTGTGCTAGTCAGAATTGTTAATGTAAACAGCGAACATTTCCCAATTTTGGCAGTTTGGAAAGAACACTGTACTTATTTTCTTTTTATGAAGAATCCTGTACTTATTTTCCCTTTATGAAACTTCTGTGTGTCCTAAGCAAAAAAGTTGTTTTCTGGCTGTCATTGTCTGCTGAAATAAAAACTCAAAAAAGCTGATATAAATAAAACATTAAACATTATGCAGTCCATTCATTTGGTTAGCAGATCTCTCTAGCAGTTGCATAGGTGGCCATAGGTAAGCAATTTGTCACTGCTTTATGGCTTTGATCTATTTGTTAATCTTATGGAACAAACATGATTATTTTAAAGCAGTTGTAAACTGTTTTTAGAAGTTTAAATGGTTTTTTCTTATTCATGTGTGTGCCACGCAGGACTCCTTCAGGGAGGGACATGATATAAATTTGATAAGAAAATAAGCAAATATACAATATTTGAGAAGATGGGTGCAGAAAGAACACTGTGTACTACAACACAAATATACATGACAAATCACTGTCTCCTTTACATTCCTACCGTGTTTTGTTTTGCTTGCAGTGGCTCACAGGATTGGCGGAGGTTAAGTATGCAGTGTGACTATATTGCTTGCAGTAAATTCCAACATTATAGGGGGGGGGGATACATAACAGTCTATGAAATGTAAAATGTATTTATTTCAGTCACTTTCCAAAAAGTGTATGTGTGTGTGAGTGCATGTATAGGCAGACAAAAGATTTATATAGATATATATAGTGCACATGCACACAATACACATAAACACACAAACATACCTATGTACAGTTACAGATAGGTAGCCGTGTTGGTCTGCCATGGTCAAAACAAAATAAAAAAATTCCTTCCAGTAGCACCTTAAAGACCAACTGAGTTAGTTCTAGGTATGAGCTTTCGTGTGCATGCACACTTCTTCAGATACACTGAAACAGAAGTCACCGGACCTTTCTATATAGTGAGAAGGTGGGGAGGGGTATTACTCAGAAGGGTGGTGGGAATGGGTGATTGGCAGATAGCTGCGATGAGCCTGTTGACGACTCTTAACGACTGCAATAGGTCTAACAGGAAAAAGCAAGGGGTGAGAAGGTGAAAAATGGCTTTGTCATGTATAATGAGATAAGAATCCAATGTCTTTATTCAAACCAGGTCTCTCCATAGTTTTAAGTTTGGTGATAAGTTGCAATTCAGCAGCTTCTCTTTCCAGTCTATTTCTGAAATTCCTTTGTAATAGAACAGCTACTTTGAGATCTTGTATAGAATGTCCTGGGAGATTGAAGTGTTCTCCTACTGGTTTTTCTGTCTTGTGGTTCCTGATGTCGGATTTATGTCCATTTATTCTTTGGCGTAAGGTCTGGCCTGTTTGTCCAATATAGAGAGCTGAAGGACACTGTTGGCATTTTATGGCATACACAATGTTAGACGATGAGCAATTAAATAGTCCCGAGATGGTATGTGTGATGTTGTTGGGGCCAGTAATGGTGTTGTCCGGGTGTATGTGGCAGCAAAGTTGGCATCTGGGTTTATTGCAGGCTCTGGTGCCAGTGTCCGTGTTAAGTCTGGTTATAGTATTATTGTGGGTTAGGAGTTGTTTATACCTATGTACAAACATACATACACATTCCTACAGCATTCTGATTCAGGACTCACTCAAAAAGTGTGTATATAGCTAAGAAGGTATTGTACAGAAAGCATTCTATGCAGTTTTGTACATCAGCACATTTCATCTTCCTTTGAGGTTGCTCAAAACGATAAATAACTGAAGATTTTCCATTTCAAGCAGCTTCTTCCGCAGAACAGTCAATGCCTGCATAGGTGAACTTCTCATACAGGGTTGTATTCACATAAGTCTGGAATTACAATTAAGAAGAATAGGCTCAATATTTTCTCTTTGCCCTCAGCAATGCATAGAAATTTTCTGTGTTGCAGATAACATCCAACTCCCAAGCCCAAATTGTGTCCTTTTATCCCTAATGTGTCACAAAGAGCTGCACTGGTCACAGGACTGGAAAACAGTTTTAGGCTACCAGTTTATGCCAGAACTGCAGGACCTTCAGCTGTTGTTTGGTTAACAAGTTGCATCGACCCTGATTGTGGACTACAACAACAATTGTTGGGTGACAGGTATCCTAGCCCTAGTTGATGCTTTTTCTTTCTCTTAAAAAAACAAACCTATTTTAAAAAGATACTGTTGATGCTCCTGCTGATCAGACCCTCCTATGTCAGGACATAACCTATAAGCTGCAGACCAAGGGTTAGACCATCTGACAAAAGTCTCCTTTAGAACCTGGTGATGTACAGCAACTCTAGGTACAGTCATACTTTGGTTTTCGAATGGAATCCGAAAACCAAGGCGCAGCTTCCGATTGGCTGCAGGAGCTTCCTGCACTCAACTGGAAGCTGTTTTAGACATTCGGGTTCCAAAAAACATTCGCAAACCGGAACACATCTAGGCTTACAGCATTCGGGAGCCAAAACATTTGAGTCGCAAGGCATTCAACAACCAAGGTACGACTGTACACTCAAATAACTCATCACATTTTATGTGAAGAATCATATGTGAATATGGCCAAACAAACACGTGCAAAGTTTTCACATGGGACAGGAGCTGACCAGAGGGGAACGATTTACAGTGGCAACCAAGCAGACCTGTGAGCTGGGGAGCTGAGTAATGCTTTTTTGACCCCAACCTGACAACCGTGATCATCTTTTACCTTTCTTTCTTCCAACATTCTGTTCAGTGATACGAGTATTTGGGCAAATGATGGCCTCTCATAAGGTTTTTCTCTCCAGCATTGTCTCATTAGGTCATAACTGAAGAAGAAGAAGAAGAAGAAGAAGAAGAAGGTCATTACAGCACTTGAATATCTACAAATCCACAGCAAGCAGCCCAAAATTTAAAAGTGGGAGGCGATGATTGTGATAGCAAAAAGCAGAAAAGTCACGCTTTCCAATGTCCCTGGAGTAGAAACACGAATGGCAAGAGGCTGGGGGAGGTTTTCCTGGACAAACAGTCTTGTTATTAAAAGAAGATGTAAAAAAACCCCTCACAATTCATTTCAACAGGGCTTAAAGCAAGAGAAACAGCAGGTCAGGTGTGTGTAGGGAAAGGCGTGAAGCTTTCTCTTGACCTATGTGAAACATTATCAAAACAGCAAAGCTGTGAACACAATCAATTGACAGATGAAATTGTGGTTTCTGCTCCAGGGTAATCACTCTAGAACTTCAACTTCTTTCATGGTTAGCAACTTCCTTCTGCTTTCCAACTAAATTGGTCAAAGTATAATTAATTCTAGGAGTCATCTCCTAACTTACCAGAAGTAAATTGCCCCATATTCAACACCTGACAGATGCGTTTTCTAAGAGAGGTTGTCAGCCAAAGAGGGCACAGGGGGAAAAGGGCATCCAGTGAGATTGAGTTACTTACACCTCATCATCGCAGTTGAGAGGCTTCTCCAGTCTGTACCCTTGGGGCAGTTTCTCATACAGTTCTGCACAAGTCATCCCACAATATGGTGTCCCTCCTAGAACAGAAGATTCAACAGGTCAGTGTCCTAAGGATGCTTGGGGGAGAGGATGCTTGGGGGAGAGGACTATGCACAGGGTGGGCACCGCTTTGCCACGCTCCTGGCGCTGTTTGCCCCATGTTCCTGGCTGCATACCGTAAGGTCGCAAATATAAGCTGCACTTTAACTTCACGGTCAGAATTGGGGGGGGGGGGAGTGAGGCTTATATTCAGGCCAGTACAGTATTATTGTCAGGAGTGTGTGCAGGAGCCAGGCCCTGTGACCAGTAGGACTTTGCAGGCCTGGGGCATTCCTAAGTTTGTTCTGAAGAGGCAAGGTGCGGCCACACAGGTGAGGCCAATTGGTAACTCACAGCACCTGGTGGCAAGAGCCGGGAAGGGATATAAGGTCAGCATTTCCCTTCGGCTCTTTGCCACAGCAACACGTTCCATGCCTTGCTGTGTTTGGCTCCTTGACTCCTTGATCCTCGGACCCCTGACTTCATGACTCCTTGCTTCCTGACCCTTGGACCCTTGGCTACTTGACTCCCGGCTCTCTGACCCTCGGACTCCTGGCTTCCTGATTCCTGGCTTCTGGACCCCAGTTCCTGCTCCCACCCCGCCATCTTGTCCCTGGTTCCGACACCCCCAGCCGGGACTTTGATTGCCTGTGAACCGGACCGTGACAGTTATCAGCAGTGAAACCACAATAGGTAATTAGTCTAGGCATGGTCTAAACAACTGTTGCACCAAGCCCAGTAACCATGTATGAAGGCTTGCCAGTATTTGGTAAAAATACTATATGTAGTTGTGGGTTAAGCCAATCAGGGTCACCCAGTAGCTTCAGAACTGACCAAAGAAAACACTTGGTACAATACATAATCTGCTTACAGAACTCCTTGCCCCCAGAGATAGTGATGGCACTGAGGTCTGATGGATTTGAATAACGACTGATTTGTATCATTTTGTCATTGCATATTATACTTTGTCAATCATATATGGCCGAGAGCTCTCACAAAGGGCTTTAGCTGTGTTATTAAGAATTTACATAGTGCTCACAGACTTCTTAGTGGTTTACAAGTATAAAAACCAATTACACAAACATTATGAATGTCCATAATTAAAACAACACAGCAACTAAAACAGGAGAGACTCGGGTAGAGAGAGACTCGGGTAGAGAGACAGGTGTGTCTTCAAAAGCTAGCAGGATGCCAATACAGTTGGGGCTTCTTGCATTTTGGCACAATAAAGTTTCACCCTTTCAAACGTACCAAGACCTGTGAAATGGTATGATGTATGTTTTTAAATTGTTTTTGTTCTGTTTTGTTTAGTCTAATGTGTTAATGTTGTGTTGTGTATTGTTTATATATTGTATTGTATTGTTTTTTTCTTTCTTTTGCTTCTTTTTTTTCTTTTCCTTTTCTTCTTTTTTGCAAGGTTTAAAAGTAATAAATATTATTTTATAAAAAAAACAAACGTACCAAGACCTGCTGGCTTTCATAGTGAAGAGGTCAGTGATTGCCACTGAGCGATTCTAGCTAAATTGAATCTCCATGTTCAAAGGCAGTGTATCTTTAAAGAATAGTTGCTAGATATAAGCAAAGAAATTACTGCAATGGACAAAAATGGACCATTGGTCTGCTCCAGCTATGTTGTTCTCATATTCTTAACCAAAATAATGATGCTAAAAGCACACACATTACTTACCTAAGCTAACTATTTCCCATAATAGCACGCCATATGACCACCTATGAAAAGAGTAAAAAGAAAAGCTGTAACAATTGTACAGTGGTACCTTGATTTGCATACGGCTTGGTTTGCATATGTTTTGGATTACAAACATGTCAAATCTGGAAGTACATGTCCCAGTTTGCAACCTTTTTTTGGATTACAACCCATATATTTTTATTACGAACAAATTTCTTTTGGAGGCTCCATTGGCGAAAGACGCCTTGGAATACAAGCGGTTTTGTTTTACAAACAGACTTCCAGAACAGATTATAGTTGTAAACCAAGGTACCACTGTATTTAGAAGTACTGGGTATTATAAAATATCTAGTGCTAGTTAAACAGGCACACACCTATAATTATTACAGCTAAAATCAGGTCCAAGATACTTGCGCCATTACAAAAAATATTCGTTTTGCCTCCCCCTTCCCTATTTTTATTATGAAGAAGACAACTAAATACAAAACCAGAAATAAACCTCAATGTGCTTGAAAATAAGTTGGTTTTTTCCAGTTAAACTGGCATGAACACATCTATTTTAAAAGAAATGAAGCAGAAGTAATAGAAATAAAAGGATGCAATTGGACAATCGCTTCTTAAAATGCAAAACCTTTGCCTTTCTGTAAACATGCTGATACAGGGAACTTGCATGGCATTTAAAGGCTCAACTACTGCTCTGAAAACCATTGGGATTGCATTGGCTGTCCAATCTTGTCAGCGTGAGGGTTGACAAACATTGTATGCTATCCTAGAGGAGGAGACCAATGGTAGTTGGTCTCAGCCAAGTCAATGGAATGTCCAGGTAACCACTGGAATATATGTTCCCATTTGCATCGTATGCTAGACCAGGACAGGACCTCTCCATCAAAGGTCCTCTAATCCACTAATGGAGAAAATCCATTGCTACAGCATCTCAGATAGACCTGTCAACCAGCCTCTGCTTAAAACCTCTAACACAGGGCTTTCCAAACTGTGGTTTGTGGGCTGCCAGTGGTCCACAAGCTTCAATCAGATGGCCTGAGGCATGTCCGCATTAAATATCCATATTGATTTTTTTAAAAAAAAATAATTCTATTGCATTACAATTTTGAATTCCATGGAGGGCAGATTATTATTATTTTTAAACATTTTATTAAAGTTTTCTTGGTTTACAAAGGTATGTGCAATGTCTCTTTTTTCAAGTTACATTTTCCATAGGTCAGTTTCATTTGTTGAGACATTAGGGTTACATTAGGAAGAAAAAAGGGGAGAAGAGGTGGAGGGGGCCATGGTGGGTGGGGGTGGGGGTGGGGTCGGGAGGCGATAATGTATGTGTGGGTTTTTGTGTCAGTGTCGTTTGTGCAGGTTCTCTTTGCTATTCGCTTTTTGCTCCTTTGGTGGTGAGAGAAATTGGGGTTGGCCTACGGTGCGGTTGTTTGTTCGTGATTGGCTGTGCTGAACTTGGTTTTCCTGTGTGAGTGGGGTGTGTGTGTGTGTGTTTTTGAATCGGGTTAGCCATATTGATTCGTATGTTGTTGGTGGACTCTTGTCATTGTCTTGTTGGGCTGTGTATGTGATGAAGGGGAGCCATACCGGGGTGACGCTCGGGAGGAGGCTTCGGGAGGCTATCCCTGAAGCCAGGAGAGCAAGAGGGATCTATCCCTCTTCAGCAGAAGCAACGCGAAGCCTGCATTCGCTCCATAAGACACACACACACATTTCCCCTTACTTTTTAGGAGGGGAAAAGTGTGTCTTATAGTACAAAAAATACGGTAAGTTCTTAGCCCAAGGTACCACTGTACGGTGGTACCTCAGGTTACATACGCTTCAGGTTACAGACTCCGCTAACCCAGAAGTAGTGCTTCAGGTTAAGAACTTTGCTTCAGGATGAGAACAGAAATTGTGCTCCGGCAGTGCGGCAGCAGCAGGAGGCCCCATTAGCTAAAGTGGTGCTTCAGGCTAAGAACAGTTTCAGGTTAAGTATGGACCTCCGGAACGAATTAAGTACTTAACCCGAGGTACCACTGTATTGTTACAAATCTATTTATGAATTTTTATCCCAGCTTTCCAATGCATCTGCATTACTGAAGGTCACTTTAAATCCCAGCATCACAGAGTCAGAAACTACATAAACGGAGTCACTTACACATCACTGTTTGAGGTATACACGCTGTAATTTAGGGACTCAATCGCCATCCATCGCACTGGAAGCCTTCCCTAGAACAATGAATTTGGAATGGTGTTACAGCCTCACAACAGTTCTGTTCTGATGCATTACCAGAGTCCCCTAACCCAGAATGGCTTTCCCCTTCATTTCGATAGTTAGACTTCTTTGTAAGCAGCCCTTTGCAGACTGGCTCCCTGCCCTTAAATTGATGGATACTTCCCCCATGTTTGTTTTTTGTTGTTCCCCCTTGTGCAAGAGAACCAGGGATGCATCTAGAGCGGCACTGGTGAAGGTTTTCAAATCTGTACATTATGAAGTTTGCACTTTGATCTTGCTCCTGCATTGATGAACTCTGAGGTTTGTAGAAATGCAAAACTCATCTCAACTTTTGTCACATGTAGCAGCTGGTTCTCCAACTCTGAATGGGTGAAATCTACAAATAACAAAAGCTGAAAACTTCCCCCTTAACTGTCCACTGTCCCAGTCCTAAACTATTAGACTTTAGGCTTAAGTCCCAGTAGTTTCAACAGGACTGCAGCCTTTGTCCTCTCAGATGTTATAGGAAGCTCCATTTTTAATTTCTGCTGCTTCTGAAGAGGAATTTCATTTTTTTACAGGTAATATCAAAGGGCAATTGTTACCTCTGCGCAAGAAACATAGCTGACAAATTTGGTCTTTCTTACCATTGTCTTTTTAACATAAACCTCTTGGCCTCTAGACAGTCCAAAATCTGCTATTTTCGCAACATAGTTTTCTCCAACCAAGATGTTCCTTGCTGCCAGATCCCGGTGGATAAACTAAAGGAAACAAAAACATTATTGCTTTTTCTCTCTTCCCAAAATAGAAAATGTTTGTCCTATCTTTCTGATGTGTGCATCACACATTGCAAAGGCTTATTGCAACTTAAGCCCTGTGCATACTTCACGGGCTTTTGGCTGGTAATTATGAGGTCGCAGAACCTGTAGCCCTCCAAATATTGCTGAACTCCAACTAGACAGCTTGGCCAATGGTCAGGGATGATGAGAGGTGTGGTTGTTATAGGGCAGGCATAGGCAAACTCGGGCCTCCAGGTGTTTTGAGACTACAATTCCCATCATCCCTGAGCAGGGGCGCCGACTTATAAAAAATATTGGAGGGGCAGGGGCCCATACCGACTTATAAAAAATATTGGGGGGGCCCAAGACCTCCAAACCGCTGCTGCTGGGGGAACGAAAGGGGCGAGCCCCGGGCTGCCCCAACCTTAAGTGAACCTGTGAGGACCCGCCCTTTGCTGCAGCCGATTGGCTGCCGCCGTGGGCGGTGAATATTAATGAGCTAGGGGGAATCCCCGCTTCTCGCGGGGCTGGCGCCAGCCCCGCAAGATTGTTGATGGGTCGAGAGCCCGCAACCCCACCCCCTCTCTAGATCGGGAGTGGCTTTGTTTTAACTCATTACTGAATGTATTTTAAAAGGTAACTATCGTCAAACAAGGAAAATAAAAAATACCAACATAATTTTGTGATTTTACAAAGCATAATATAACTAATAATTTTCTTAAATTATTGGGGGGGCAGAGCCCCCCCAAACGAATTTTTGAGGGGGCTCGGGCCCCCTCAGGCCCCATGGAGTCGGCGCCTATGTCCCTGAGCACTGGTCCTGTTAGCTAGGGATGATGGGAGTTGTAGTCCCAAAACATCTGGAGGCCCGAGTTTGCCTATGCCTGTTGTAGGGGAAGAGGCAGGCCATTCAAATGCAGGGGGGCAGACTTGAGTAAAGCTTGCAGGCTCAGTCAGGTCCTCCCTTCCTCCAGCTTACAATCCTTACGCCTGCTTGTGATTGGCCAATTAGGCAGGCAGGCAGTATTCAATCTCCCCAGCCGTCAGAGGGGAGCCAGGAATCCACCGGCTGAGCAGTTCCTGTCGGGGGGCTCTGGCGGGAAGTGACAGTGCCCCACAGCGTTACTGCACCTAGGAAGTAGGTCAACGGACTTCCCCACCCCTGTCGCTGATAGGGTTGCTACCTTTGGTCTGGCAAAATACAGGGCAGAATGGGGTGGGGGACTGCATACCTTGCTAGTGTCCCAGACTGGGACAAACCATTTTTTATTGCAAGAGCATAAAAGAGCCATTTGGGTTCCCATGATCTCATGCGATTTTGTGGCACAATTCCCTGCCCCTAATAGTGTTTTCCCCCCCTGCGTGTGAATTTGTGCAGCGCCCCCAAAGTCGCGTTTGTGGGTGCTGTGCATGAAAAAGCACTTTTTCCGAGTGCAGGGAGCATGGTGCAAAATCGCAACAAAAATAGACACCGTGTTCTCGTGACAAAAAAACCGGCAAGATGGCGTCCGGCAAGATGGCGTCCTGGATTTTGGCTTCAAAGTGTTGGAGAGTATGGGAGAGAGAGACAGAGGGGGAATCAGCAAAACTGTATCCTGCATTGATTCATCTATCCTATGTTGATTCAATGATAGCATTTTTACATTGAAATATTACGCAAGATGGGTGGCAACCACAGTGGAAGACTCGGTAAATAACTTACCGGTACTTGCATTAGCAAAATGAAACAAAACAGCCTACCTGTTTTTGACTCAGGTAGTCCATCCCCCGGGCCACATCCGCAGCAAAGTGCAGTAGTTGCTGCGAGGAGAGTGTGGAGGCTGTGCTGTTGGCAATGGCAAAGGCCGGGTCGGTCTCTAATACCCTGCTCTTCCTCAAGAAGTCTAGCAGGTTTCCGTGGGGAGCATATTCAATGGCGAGGTAGAGGTACCCTGGCATAAAACAGTGAGGGGTTCAGAGAGCCTGTGCGAAAAATGTTGGCCTTCCAAATTTAGGAGTCTTGGGGGCAGGGCTTCTTGAA
Source organism: Podarcis erhardii (assembly GCF_964252035.2). Taxonomy (NCBI): domain Eukaryota; kingdom Metazoa; phylum Chordata; class Lepidosauria; order Squamata; family Lacertidae; genus Podarcis; species Podarcis erhardii. Next base: position 15,946,372 of record NC_138515.1, on the reverse strand, counting down.
GGGTTTGGGGGGCCCAGAGCAATTGCCCCCTCCTCACCCCAGCCCCAAATGAAGCTGACCAAAGATTGTCAGTTCTCTCTATGCTATCCCTGCAGGATGAAAGGCTCTAATGCAAATCCTATCCTACCCACAACTTCTCTTGCCTTCCGTGTTTCCAATACAGTGGTACCTCGGTTTTCGAACAACTTGGAACCCGAACACTGCAAAACCGGAAGTAGGTGTTCCATTTTTCAAACTTTTCCCCGGAAGCTGAACGTGCTCCGTTTTGAGTCCTGAGCTTCCGTTTTTACTGTCGCCTTCCATTCAAGCCTTCTATTTCTGATTGCAGTGTTCTGAGGTGATATTTGGAGCTTATATTTGGTGCTTCAGTTTTTGCTATTTACTTTGTGCGTGTTTTTTGTTTTTGAGGCTTTTTCGGTTAATTTGTTTCTGTGTGGAACCCAGTTCAGCTACTGATTGATGGATTTATTGATTGATTGTGTGACTGTGGAAACGGATAAAAGCCTCCCATCCAAACAATGACTATCATCAGTGCAGGTAAGAAAAAAATAAATTTATATTTTTATCATCTACAATACTGTTTATTTTATAGTAAACAACATTGATTATTGCTTTCATTTTATGGACCAATGGTCTCGTTACATAGTAAAATTCATGTTGAATTGCTGTTTTTCGGGTTGTTTTTAAAAGTCTGGAACGGATTAATCCGTTTTGCATTACTTTCTATGGGAAAGTGTGCCTTGGTTTTGGAACGCTTTGGTTTTGGAACCGACTTCCGGAATGGATTAAGTTTGAGAATCAAGGTACCACTGTACCCGGTATGTACTGAGCAAATGGCAAAAGCAAGTCAAGTCTTCTTGACTCAGATTCTACTCTGGGAGTTGATCTTCCATCTTTTATAGCAGAGGTAGGGCAGTACCACTCTTGTCAACCCATGTTGTTGGCCATGCCAGCTGGGGGATGATGGGAGTAGCAGATTCCCCACCCCAGGTATTAAATGAAATCTCCAAGTGCTAATTCTGAGGCAGCCAAGACAGCCTGTGCTCACATTGGAACAGGGAGTCAGTACAGATGTTGGAGCACTGGAGAAATGTACCTCCAGTGGTCCTCAACTGTGGAAGTGAGCCAATCCCACTTTGCACTGGCTGAAAGGACGCGGGTGGCACTGTGGTCTAAACCACTGAGCCTCTTTGCCTTGCTGATCAGAACGTCAGTGGTTCGAATCCATACAATGGGGTGAGCTCCCGTTGCTCTGTCCCAGCTCCTGCCAACCTAGCAGTTCGAAAGCATGCCAGTGCAAGTAGATAAATAGGTGCCACTACAATGAGAAGGTAAATGGCATTTCCATGCACTCTGGTTTCCTTCACAGTGTCCCGTTGTGCCAGAAGCGGTTTAGTCCTGCTGGCCACATGACCCAGAAAGCTGTCTGCGGACAAATGCCGGCTCCCTTGGCCTGAAAGCAAGATAAGCGCCGCAACCCCATTGTCACCTTTGACTGGACTTAACCGTCCAGGGGTCCTTTACCTTTACTCTTTTTTTGCCTGCACTGGCTGAAACTTTAAAACAGGGCAAAAAGCAGCAACACTCCCTGATCATTTCTGGGCAGGATTCAAAGGGATGCTTCTTTCTTACAAAGCCGTCATAAGCTTGAGGCCAGGATATCTGGAAGACTGCCTCGTTCCATATGATCCTGTCCACCCAAGGCATTCTGCATCAGAGGTGTATATGCTATGCATCTCGCCATTCTCAGAAGCACAACTGGTTGAGAATGAGCCTTTTCTGCTTTGGCAAGTGACAGTTTTTGAGTCCTCACCAGAGACAAAGGATTCTTCTTGAAAATCTGTGCTTTCGTGTGCTGGAAGAGATGCCTTTGTGTTTGTGTGGTGCCTGAAGCATATCATCAAACAGGAATATACATCTCTCTCTCTCTCTCTCTCTCTGTGTGTGTGTGTGTGCATGCGCACGTGTGTGCGTGACTTTTTGTGTTTAAAAAATTGTGCAACCTGTCTACCTGTGCACAAATTCCAGCTGATCTTATTTTGAATATGTTTTAAAACAAATGTAGCCACAAAACTTTAAAACAAACACCTATAGAAAAGCATTGTAGCAGGTGAGAGCTGGGAAGATTCAGAATGCAGATTTAATTGTGATTGAGAGCTCTGTATACACACACACACACACACACACACACACACACACACACAACATTGTTGTTGTTGTTTTATTTCTCTTTCCTCCTTTTTCTTCCGTTTCTCTCTCCCTCTTTTATCCTACTTCTTTTTCTGTATTTTTAAAATCATTTTTAAACTAGTTGGGTTTTTATTGTCTTGTATGTTGAAAACTCTTAACAAAACTGAAAAAGAAAAGCATTGTACCTCGGTGTTCGCATGCTCCCAAAAGGTTTATGATGTTGGGGTGATGTCCAAGTTTACAAAGTACTTCCAGTTCCCCAGCAAAATCTCTGTGATCATCCTTGGAGGCATATTCTGCAAATTAAAAAAAGAAAGTGCTGTACATCAGTTACTCCTACAATGTTTACCATGTGTTTGTTTAATGCACCTGATGAAATGGGCTTTAGCCCACAAAACCGTACGTCATAATATTTTACCGTATTTTTCGCTCTATAGGACGCACTTTTTCCCCTCCAAAAATTAAGGGGAAATCTGTGTGTGTCCTATGGAGCGAATGCAGGCTCCTTGGCTTCAGCGATAGCAACGCGAAGCCTCCGAAGCACAGAGGGAGTGCTCCCTCTGCCTCCGGAGGCTTCGGGTTCCTTTTGCTGAAGCCGGGAGAGCAAGACTCTCCTGGCTTCAGCGGAGAGGGTAAGCTGTGCAGTGCCCCTTCAGCCAAGCGGGAGGAGAAATGGAAGGGTCTCCGTTTCTCTTGCCGCTTCACTGAAGGGGCACTGAGCAGCGAGGGGGAGATTTATTTTTTCTTGTTCTCCCCCTCTAAAACAAGGTGCATCCTATGGTTGAGTGCATCCTATAGAGCGAAAAATACGGTGTTTCTTAAATGTGCTTCCAGGTGAAATTTGGTCACATGCCCAGAAGTTCAGGTTCACCCTCTTGCACAATACCCCTCTCCCCAAATAGACTTCCTACAGTAAGGAAAGTGATGGGGAAGATTCGCTAGAAAGCGTGGGATAAGAATTGTTTGACACTGGGCTCATCCACACTCTCCCTTGATCCTCCTTGTACAGTATGGTACTTGCACCTTCCAATTTTATTTTATTTTTTGGTGTGTGTGTGGGAGAACCATACGATGTTCCTGCTGGAATGGTGGCATGTTGATTTTTCTTAAGTTTAAATTTGCTTTCCCATTAACGATGGACAAAACGTATTTGGAAAATGCGGATTTTCAGCTGTTGGCGAGCCCGCTATGTCAAACAATATTCCCACAGAGAAGTGGTTAAGCAGATCCTGACCCTACAGACAGAAAGAGGACTTTGAATAATAAAAAGGGGGTAAAGGTTTCATGCCCACTTTTTAAGCTTTGTGTATAGATGTTTACGTTAGTGTAACTCTTAAAAACTCACTTGTGTTAAGATGAACAAGGTCTAAAAAATGGATTATTAAGATTATAAGGACATGCATGAACAAGCAAACAATGAAACTAAGAGGGGGAGGGGAGGGAAGTCAAGCAAAAATTATGGTTTAAATTTTTTTATTATGATGGTTTTTTCTTTTCATTTCTTTTCTCATTTTTTCTTTTTCTTTATATATTGTTGTTTTATGTTTATTTTTGATGTTATATTTTTGGAAAATTAATAAATGGTCATAAAAAACAAAAACAAAGGCAGATCCTGACCCTACTGCTTCTCTTCTCATTCCCACTTTTTTTAAAAAGAACTGCATCCAGGCTCTTTTACATGCTTTTGCATATCATACGGTTGGCCCGTTAAGCCAACATTTAAAAGACCATGATTCAAGGCCAGGTATTAGCAACCTACAAATCTCTCCTACAGATTTGCCACCTTAAGAGGCTCCCGCAAAGACTCACCCTTCATCCTTTTAATGGCTGCGTCCATTCGCAAGCCATCCTTCTTGATTCGTGCTTTGAGAACTTGGCCAAAGTTGCCTTCTCCAATCACATCCTGAAATTTGATGTCATTCCACTCCAGAACTGGGTAGATTGTGGGTTCTGGGCTATTTTTGGCTTTCCTGCTCAGAGTAAGAGTTCCTGAATTGAACTGCACAGCCGGTTCATCTCTCTGGGGGGAAAAGTTAGGCAAACACTATTTAGTGCTTGGTACAGAAGAAAATAACAACTCAGAACGGGATGCATTAAAAGCATATTTATGTAATCTTGTTGCGTGAAGTGGTGTTGTTCTGTGAAGATGAAGTTTCTCTAAAATGAGTTAAAAAACAACACCACTTGTATCGGTGTGCAGCGGAATAGGTTTTCCTTGGCTTAAAAGCACCCATAAACATATAGTCAATTTAACTGACCGAAGGAAAGTAGGCAAAGATTTTCCAGAGGGAATATGAACCTGCATTGCAGGAATACAAGTGTGGAATGAATCCTGTTATATCTGGTTACTTTTATTATATCTGCATGAATTGGTATAATTCCTCCTAATTTTTACTAGGCGCAACCCACCCATCTGGTGATCTGTCAGTGGGTTTGGTTTTTGTAAAGTATCACCAATTAGGGTAACAATCAAGGTTTTAAGTAAGTTACAAGCAAAACTTAATTTTGATACAGGAATGTTTAGGGGAGGGGAATAATCATTTCCCATTTTGGGAGTCCCGTGTTAACAGTTCTGTGTGACACCTTTAAGATTAACCAATTTGAAATGGGAAATGCTCATCAAACTGTATTTGAAAGGGGTAAAGGTAAAGGTACCCCTGACCGTTAGGTCCAGTCGTGGATGACCCTGGGGTTGCACGCTCATCTCGCTCTATAGGCCGAGGGAGCTGGCGTCTGTCTGCAGATGGCTTCCAGGTCATGTGGCCAGCAGGACTAAGCCGCTTCTGGTGAACCAGAGCAACGCATGGAAACGCCATTTACCTTCCTGCTGGAGTGGTACCTATTTATCTACTTGCACTGTGTGCTTTTGAACTGCTAGGTGGGCAGGAGCAGGGACCGAGCAACAGGAGCTCACCCCATCGTGGGGATTTGAACCGCCAACCTTCTGATCAACAAGCCCTAGGCTCTGTGGTTTAGACCACAGTGCCACCCGCGTGTACTCTTCACTTAATGCCTCATTCGCAGATCTATCCTCAAGGAAAACCAAAGGACTTACAACCACGTTTTGGAAGGCCTGGGCCATTCGCCGCTGGAAATTTGCACGCTTTAGCTGCAGCATGATGAAAAAGGCCAGCAGAATTGTCAGGCATGTCATCCCTGCAGAGCCCAAGATAGCAATCAGTAGCATTCTCCCTCCTTTGTGCTCAAATGGAACTGTGGGAACTATATGCATTAAAATAAAATAATAAATCAAAAGAAGTTGAATTCAGTACCTCATCGACAAATACTAGAACCCAAATTTTACAGGCATAAAATCAAAGGTAGGGGAATATTGGTGCAATCTAATTAAAGCTAGATGCCTTTATGAAACCAGAGGGATGTAAGGGACTCACTCACATGCTTCAATGGACTTTAGGTTCTCTGGATCGTGGCCTATACAGTGGTGCCCCGCAAGACGAATGCCTCGCAAGACGAAAAACGCGCTAGACAAAAGAGTTTTCCGTCTTTTGAGGTGCTTCGCAAGACGAGTTTCCCTATGGGCTTGCTTCGCAAGACGAAACGTCTTGCGAGTACTTGCGAGTTTTTTCTCTCCCCCCCCCTTTTCTAAGCTGCTAAACCGCTAATAGCGCCAATCCGCTAAGCTGCTAATAGCCGTGCTTCGCAAGACGAAAAAACCGCAAGACGAAGAGACTCGCGGAACGGATTAATTTCGTCTTGCGAGGCACCACTGTAATCCATTTTGGCAGATGTGGGTGCTAACAGCGCATTCACCCTGACAGCATAATTTTCCTGTAGTGCTTTAACTTGTGTTTCTTACACCCTGTCCTTGTATCTAGTGCTGACAATATTCTATTTCCAATTGCCTGCTCTAGAAAGCATCGGTACTGAGAGCATAACTGCAGACCACAGGCAGTAAAGTTTGATAAAAGTTCTGCAAAGGAGTTTCCCTCCATTCACATGAGTGAAGTTCTGCTCGTGGGAAATTAGGGTCTATAATGTCCTAATTACACATAAGCCACATACACACAAATGGCAAAACAACAGCAGTTAAAGCAACACCATGGAAATCCTATCAACCACAGCATGCATTTTGCAGCTTTTGCTGGGACTCAATTCATTTGGAATAAACATGCGTAAACTTGCTCGGTACATGAGATGTTCTGATCTCTGCTAAAACTAACCTTTCATTTCTGGGAGGGTTTTCAGTTCAGCCGAAAGATTATCGCTTGGCCCAACGTTGTTCTGTGCCCTTATCTGAACCACATATTCGGTGTTTGGTTCAAGACCCTTGAGGTGGTACTGGGTGACGGTAGTGTTTTTTATGGTGACATCGATGTGGTTGTGCTCTGTCTTGCCACGGCCTTTGTAGCTGAGGATGATGGAGGAGATGGAATGCCCCACCGCAGTCGACCAAGAGATGACAGCCGAGGAGTCAGTGACATTTATAATTGTGAAGTTATCAGGTGCAGGGGGACGTTCTAGAAAAGAAACAAGCGTATTAGCTTCTGTCTCGCATCACTCTGCTCACCCGCTACAAAAAGTCACGTGGAGTTGTTTTCATCACTTGCAATGAATCAGGATTTGAGCCGGACAGGATGGCCTTGTGAGTTCAAAACTTGGCATCAACAAATAAAATAGTTAGCATAACAGTGCAATTGTATACAGTGGCACCTCGGTCCTCGAACGTAATCCATTCCGGAAGAACGTTTGAGTTCCGAAACATTCGAAAACCAAGGCGCAAAGAGCGGTCTGCAACTGCAATTGAGAAAACTGAAAAACATGCAGCGGAAGCCGTTCGACTTCTGAGGCGCGTTCGAAAATGGAAGCATTTACTTCCGGGTTTTCGGCGTTCGGGTTCTGAAACGTTTGTCAATGGAGACATTCAAGAACGGAGGTACCAGAGTTATACGTGGGACTTACTTCTGAGGCAGTGTACATAGGATTGCAGCCAGGGATGCTGACCTGCCCCCCCCCCATTGAGGGGGCCCGGAGTTGTGTGACATCATACACATGACATCATGCACACCTCTGAGCGTCCCACCCCTGGCTGGTGCGTGAGTGCTCCCCCCTGCAGTGGGGGATGGGTACACTCCCCCTCAATATTGGGGAGGCTCAGCCCCCTGCCCACAAATATTAATGCGAGCGAAGCCCCTTCTGCCCCCTATAGTTGGTGCCCCTGATTTCAGCCTGTTAAAATACTGTGAGCCCTAGCTTGCAAAAGATTTTATTTTTATTTTTGGAGGGGTTGTTCTGCCATTTCTATTGATGCACTCCTTAATCCGCAGCTCCCTGAGCTGCATCTTACACCACGTTCTTCTCTTTAACTTTTAATGGCTGCAGCATGTTCAACTGATGATTTCAGCAAGCACTCTGACACATCTTCAAGAACTTCATGTGGGATACCTCCCAAATATTTTACAGGTAAAGTGTTAGCCTGTTTCACATGTGGGCTAATGCAGAACCAGTCTGAAATGCAGAACCAGTTGTTCCAGGAAAGAAACCAGTTTCTCAAGAAAAGCTTTTCAGGGGCAAAATAATAATAATAATAATAATAATAATAATAATAATAATAATAATAATAATAATGCAATAGCTCTACCTTGTGTGTGGACTATGTAGACAAAAACAAGCGTACAGTCTCCACTGATTCTAGAATAAAATGCTTTGTAGATGCAAGCCCTACTAAGTAATTTTGTGAGCTTCCCTGGGACCTTCTTAAGCTAAAGAAAAGAGTTTTTAAAACTACAACAACCGAAAACCCTCCTCTGCTGAGGTTTTGGCAGTATGCAAAGTTATTTAAGCTGCATTGATTGGTGGATTTAAAAGGCAAGTTAATAATGAAATTAAAAGTACCTAAGAATCGTTTCATCAACTGACAGATTTAGAAGTTAGGTAACGGTATTGGCCCTGGTGAGGAAATATAATTATGAGCTCCGTGAATTCCTGAAATAAGTTTTCCTTTCAAGGTACTTGAGCGTGAATGAAGTGAGGAGCATGAAATGCCTTTTGCTGCCACTAGGTGTCAGCAGGCACTCAGTTATTATGAGATCTCAGGGCGGTTCACAGCATACAAGGGGGGAAAACCCACAAAACATACATAATAAAAACAAAAACAAACCTATGACCTCCCTCTCCCCGCTTCCACAACACATTTTAAAAGGGTCTTGGATGTAATCAACCCAAGGCCTGGTTGAAGAGGAACGGTGAGCCTGCCTGGGGAGAACATTCCACAAATGGGGAGCCACCACAAAGAAGGCCCCGTTCTCATGTTGTCACCCTCGGGACCTCACGTGGAGGAGACACACAAAGAAGGGCCTCAGAGGATGATTTCAGGGTCCAGGGATGTTCCTATGGAAAGAGGGGGTCCTTAAAGGTATGGCGTTCCTGAGCCGTTTGACCTCCCTGACCCATTGACCATTCTGGCTGAGGCTGATGGGAACTGGAATCCACGATGCCAGGAGCAAAGGAGGTTCCCCAGCCCTGGGGTGGATCATGCTGTACAAATTACAAATGAGGCCTGCTAGGTCATCCAAAGCGGGCTTCTTAGACTCTCCCTTCACTCACGGTCACTGAAGGTCCACGCGTCCAAATAGTCGCTCCATTCTCCTTCGGACTTGCTGTTCACACGGACTCTGCACTTGTAGTGGTGCCTGGGCTCTAGATTCTTGATGACCAGGGTGGAGTTGTTTCCCCCCAGCCGCTCGGTCATGGGGACACCCCCGTTCTTATCATCCACGCTCTTACACTGCACTTCAAGTTGGACGTTCTCTCCCACCTGCTGCCCCACCGGCTGCCAAGAGAAGGTCAGCGCCGTCGTGCCTTTAGGAACAAGGGAGAGGCCCCTTGGCGGAGGGAGGCCTTTAGAGAGTCATGAGAAGGAATGTTAATGCCCTTGGAACTCCTCAGAGCAAAAGAAGAACCTGCCAAGATGATGCCAAGAGTCCTTTGTGGTCCGCCATCTTGTTCCCCACTATGGCTGCCCAGAGGTTTCCAGAAAGCACAGTAGCAAGGTGCGGAGGGCCTCCTCTGTGTCCCTAGCGTTTAGCCTCTGAGAGCCCATTGAGCTATCATGGATATTTATTTTTATTTAAGATAACCACCATTACCCACCACTACCCGGCCTCGGCCCAGTATACCTGAAGGAGTGTCTCCGCCCCCATTGTCCATCCCAGACACTGAGGTCCAAGCTCTGAGGGCCTTTTGGTGGTTCCCTCCCTGCGAGAAGTGAAGCTACAGGGAATCAGGCAGAGGGCCTTCTTGGTGGTGGTGCCTGCCCTGTGGAATGCCCTCCCTTCATATGTCAAGGAAATAATGCCTGGATAATACTCAACCACAAGCTTGTTTTGGATGACACTCTAAGCCAAGCCATGGGTCAGCTTTGTACAGCTGCAAAGTGATAAGGAGGTGCAAAATTATCACAATCTCCTCCCCAGGAGCTTGCACACCTGGATGTATGTTTGTTATTTATTTATTTATTTATTATTATTATTATTATTATTATTATTATTATTATTATTATTATCATCATCATTAGAATTTATACACCATCCTATACCTGGAGGTCTCAGGATGGTTCACAAATAAGATCACAATATATAAAATCAAATTAAAAACAACAACCCAATAAAAAACCTCCAAAAGGGGCCACATTCTAAAAGGGTATTGGATGTCAGTAAGATCAACCAAAGGACTAGTTAAAAAGGAACGTTTTTGCCTGGCGCCTAAAGGTGTATAGTGAAGGCACCCTGGGGAGAGCATCCCACAGATGGGGAGCCACTGCAGAGAAGGCTCTGCTCTCGAGTTGCCACCCTCTGGACCTCTTGAGGAGGAGGCACACGAAGGAGGGCCTCGGAAGATGATCTCAGGGTCCGGGTAGGTTCATATGGAAAGAGGCGGTTCTTGAGGTTTTGTGGTCCTGAGCCGTTTAAGGCTTTTAAGGTCAAAACCAGTTTGACTTAGCATGATGTGCCACTAGGGCACAGTAACAAAGCGTGAGATTGTATACAATGTACTCTTTAATGGCTCTAATTCAAATTATTGTTATTTTTACTTTAAAAGCACACACCAGCATGCTCAATTTATCGCTTTTAGGTAAATACCTTTTCCACATGCAAATGGCTATGCACAGTGCTATTTTTCTAGAAAAAGGGGTGCCAGAGCTCACCATGAGCTTTCTCCCTTGTTCTCTCAGAATAGCAGTTGCGCCCACCCGAGAGGTGCCAGAGCTGAGTTCCAGTGAGCTCTGACTGAAAAAAAAGCACCTGGCTATACAGTGGTACCTTGGTTCTCGAACAGAATCCGTTCCGGAAGTCCGTTCGACTCCCAGAATGGTTCAAAAACCAAGGTGCGGCTTCCGATTGGCTGCAGGAGCTTCCTGCACTCAATTTGAAGCCACTGTGGACGTTCGGCTTCCAAAAAACGTTCGCAAACCGGAACACTCACTTCTGGGTTTGCGGAATTTGGAAGCCGATTTGTTCAACAACTGAGCCGTTTGGGAACCAAGGAACCACTGTACATGCACACAATGTAGCCACAGGTAGGAAGACAGTTGTAAGATATTGAGCATCCCCTTTATGAAAATGGTCTGAAGACCTGCATACCAACAGCAGCTGTAGTGAAACTGGCCTCTGGCCCAGGATGCCCAACGCCCTTTTCTCCTCTGCGAGTCAGCCGGACACAGAAGGAATATTCTGTTTTGGGTTCCAGATCGCTTAACTTCCAGATCCTTTCAGTGACTGCATTTGAAAGGAGGAACAACAACAGAATTACACGCACTGCTAAGTGATAAGGGAAGATACAGTTGTAAACAAACATACTTCTTTTGCTCAAAGGTTGCGTGATGTTTACTGAGGCGCATGTGTTCTGGTTGGCTGTGTAGTTTTGAGGGAGTTTTCCTCTGTATGTTTGGTCATATGTCTCCCTGCTACGTACAGGACTTGATCTAAGAAAGACAAAACCTCTTTGCTCGTTTCTTCTCAACTAGGTTGCTCAGTAAAGTATTATCGGGACTTTTCTGCTTGGACTCTGCATTTTAAAGATTTTAATGCTTTGGGGAACAATGTAGAAACCTATTTGCCAGAGGTAGGACTGGGGACACACCACAAGCAGCGCCTTTGTGGGATTCAATACAAGTTTTGTGCTTTAATTGTAACCGTGTTGAGACCGTTTTTGATGTATTGTGATGAATAAAGATATAATACGGAGGGGGAGGAGGAGGAGGGGGAGGAGGAGGCATACTGACGTCATGCACGCATGCTGCAGGGCATGCGCACACAGCGGGGTCATGTGGCGCGGCCCCAATGCAACCTCAACCAAGGCAAGGCGGCGCATCAAGTGCGAGCACTCTGCTAAACACAAACAGTATACCGACATGTGATGCTAACCATTGGCCCACCACCCAAACCAGGGTTAACTGCATCAGCATTTTAACACTGCAAAGCCCGTATCAGTGGTATAATAATAATAATAATAATAATAATAATAATAATAATAATAATAATAATAATAATAATTTATTATTTATACCCTGCCCATCTGGCTGGGTTACCCCAGCCACTCTGGGCGGCTTCCAACAAATATTAAAGATACAATAAAATTTAAAATGTCACACATTAAAAACTTCCTTGAACAGGGCTGCCTTCAGATGCCTTCTTAATGTCAGGTAGTTGTTTATTTCCTTAACATCTGATGGGAGGCGTTCCACAAGGTGGGTGCCACTGTTGGGGGGATTTGAATATTCACTGAGGGGGTTCTCAACCAGCCCATGCAAGAGTTTCTTTTCAAGTAATAATAATAATAATAATAATAATAATAATAATAATAATAATAATAATAAATAATTTGTACCCTGCTCATCTGTCTGGGTTTCCCCAGCCACTCTGGGCAGCTTCCAACAAAACACTAAAATACAATAACCTATTAAACATTAAAAGCTTCCCTAAACAGGGCTGCCTTCAGATGTCTTCTAAAAGTTTGGTAGTTATTTTTCTCTTTGACATCTGATGGGAGGGCATTCCACAGGGCGGGTGCCACTACCGAGAAGGCCCTCTGCCTGGTTCCCTGTAACTTGGCTTCTCACAGTGAGGGAACCGCCAGAAGGCCCTCGGCACTGGACCTCAGTGTCCGGGCAGAACGATGGAGGTGGAGACGCTCCTTCAGGTATACTGGACCGAGGCCGTTTAGGTAGACCTAAAGAATCCTGGGATTAAGGCTTTCTGGGAAATGATTTATAATGAAATGAAAAAGGTATTTAAATATACCTTCTTGAAGAAACCAGAGGCCTTTCTCCTGGGCATGGTTGGCCAATTGGTGTTAAAGAAGGACAGAACTTTTTTTATGTATGCTACAACAGCAGCAAGAATACTGATTGCAAAATATTGGAAGACACAAGATTTACCCACTCTGGAAGAATGGCAGATGAAGATGATCGATTATAGGGGACTGGCAGAAATGACTGGCAGAATCCGAGACCAGGGAAAAGAATCGGCAGAAGAAGATTGGAAGAAGTTTAAAGACTATTTGCAGAAATATTGTAAAATTAAGGAATGTTAGAATGATGTTGGAAAGAAAGTAAATGGTTTCCAGCTGTAATGCTAAGAGATATGGAAAATAAGGTTTTGAAATAAGTTAAAGAATTAATGGTGAGGATTTGCTGAATAAATAATATGAATTGGAATATAAGAAAGGGAGGTGTGAGGAGGTCGGGAAAATAAGTTAAAAGAAAATAAGTGAATGGAAATTGTACGTGTTTTTAAATTGTTTTTATTTCTCTATTTTCATGTTTTTGTATTTTTATATTTTTGTTGCTTTTCTTTTTTGTATCATTTTTGAAAACTTTAATAAATATTTAAAAAAAAAGAATCCTGGGAATTGTAAGCTGGTGAGGGGCTGAAGAACCTCTGCTAAAATTCTCCCTCATGGAACTGTAAGAAGAACTTTGATGGATCAGTGTCTTGTCTTCAGTGGTCACAAGCTCACAAACAGGAAATGAGTGCCCTAACCCCCTTTCCAGTTTTTGTCCCCCCACAACTGGTGGCTGAAGACAGGATCCTGGAAGTAGCAAGCAGCCATGATGATCAGAAGCTACTGACCAAAGTGTCCAGATCGTTTGGGGGGAAATAAAACGATGGTAGCACCTACATGTGGCCTATATGAAGAAGCAGAAACTCTTGTGATAAACTCTTACCTTCCAAGGTCTTCCACTGAAATTTGGCGGTTTTGTAGAGAAGCTGCGTTGAGACAATCGGTCCATCCCCGCTATATATATCAGCATTTGTATCAATGAGGAGAAAATTATGTCCTCTTTCTACCAGTGTTGGAGCTTTTTGAGGCATGGGAAGAACTGGTCAAGAAGATGAATTATTTAACAACATCAAAAATAGTAATGAAGCTTTTTTTCTGTCTCCTGAATTATCAGGAGGCATGCAATGGAGGAATACGATTATTATATTTATTCTGCTGCTCTGCCTTGTAGGGAGTAATCCTCATGTCATTTTGTCCTGATACATCCTTTCAGAATGTGAGCCCCTAGTATGGAATCTACAGAAACCTGTTATTCATACATTGCAAGACAGAGTGATTAGTTTCCCCATCAGAAATGGTAACTTATGAAACAGCTCTTGAAACGGGTGACATTAGAGAGCAGTGGAGACTGGTCTATAGTTGGCTCTGCCTCTCTTTGGCTCTGTCTCCACCTACTGTTGACCTCCTGCCTTACACCCAACAGACATCAGCCACCACGGATAAGAGGCCTCTCTGGTTTCAAGCACCAGGTTTGGCGATGCATTTTAGGGTGTGCTCGATTTTGGTCACGTGACTAATGCCACCACAGCTAAGTCATTTACTTCCCATTGGACATCATGGCTGAATTGATTGCCCATCTTCCTTTTCAGGCAAGGTTCTCCTCCCTCTGTCTCCCCATTCCCTTTCTCATACTCATTCCATTTTTCTTTCCAAAGAAAATCAAGTGTCCCTACAGTTGATTGGACTCCCTGACAGCAATGCTCTCCATGTTGTTTGGTCGAAAGCTACTGTTCTTCTCTAACCCAAAACTGTACTCAAGTCAACGTTGGGTGACTGTTGTTGATCTTCTTTGCCAGTGACTCATTTTGTCCTCCTGTTATGCAGGCAAGACTCAAAGGGCCTTTAAGATCTGTGGGCATTTACATCTGTCAGATTTAGCTGACTGCTTTCTCAGTTCTTTGGTTTCCTTGACAACTGAAATTATTTCCAGAGGCCTCTGCTTCTGGGCATTCTCATTAGTATGGGAAACCAAGCACCAAAGTCATATACTGTTTACCAGACTGGATTCTGGGGGAAATTCCCTCCTCCTCTTTGAGGGCATTTTCTACTTCAAATCAACATTTCAGCAAAACTAATGGCTTGCCCTCAGAGGAACTACACCTGACTCGTAAGGGTGCATCACCGCTGAATATCAACAAAGATTTACCAATCCATTAATTAATGTGTGCCTATTGCAATCAATGATGGGACGTGAGTGGCGCTGTGGTCTAAACCACTGAGACTAGGGCTTGCCAATCGGAAGGTTGGTGGTTCGAATCCCCGCAACGGGGTGAGCTCCTGTTGTTCGGTCCCAGCTCCTGCCAACCTAGCAGTTTGAAAGCATGTCAAAGTGCAAGTAGATCAATAGGTACTGCTCCAGCAGGAAGGTAAATGGTGTTACTGTGCGCACTGGCTTCCATCACAGTGTCCTGTTGCACCAGAAGCAGTTTAGTCCTCAAAGTGCAAGTAGGGAAGGTAAATGGCATTTCTGTACACTGCTCTGGTTTCGCCAGAAGTGGCTTAGTCATGCTGGCTACTTGACCCGGAAGCTGTACGCCGGCTCCCTCGGCCACTAAAGCGAGATGAGCACTGCAACCCCAGAGTTGTTCACGACTGGACTTAACTGTCAGGGGTTCTTTACCTTTACCTTTTTATTGCAATCAACATCATTTAAGTGCATACTTAGGCCGCACTGATTTGGGTGAGATATTTTGGTGTAGTCAAGTCTGAAGTCAGACGGTTATCACTTACCTTTAACTGTGACTTGGAAAGGTTGTTCCACCATGCCCGCCACTGTCTCAACAATGTAGACCCACGTTCCAGAATCAGAAGGCTGGACTTTTTCAACATGAAATGTGGCTTCTGTAACTTCTGACTGGTTTCTATTTGCCACTTGTTTAGGCTAAAACAGCAAACAATAGAAACAAATTATTTAAATTAAACATGTGCAGACCTCACTCACAACAGTTCACTGGATTTACTGACACCTCTTTTTTCTCTTTTTCCCCCTCCCTCCTTTTTTGCCTTCCTTGACATTTCTTAGATATTTTGACCAAGCAGGTTACTCCAAAAATTCACCTAGAAATTTCATTTAGGTGAATTTTGAGGCTGTTCAAATGGGCTTTATTCTATATTTTTGGGGTGGGGTGGGAAGTGTCATTCAAAAACAAATGGAGCCCTTGAATGTTGCATATCAGCTGAGGGCTTAGTAACGCACTTAAAAGGATATCTTGTTTATTTGGTCACAGTATCTGAGGAATCACTGTGCTGCAGGATAGGACTACCACACTTTTAATAGTCACATCTGCTGAAATCCTCTCTTCCATGCCGTTATTAAAAGTGCAGGATGAGCTTTAATTTTTATTATGTAATTTGTGTTTTTTTATATAGTAATTTTATGTTGTGAACCATCCTAAGATCTATGGGTATGGGGCAGTACACTAATAAATAATAATAATAATAATAATAATAATAATAATAATAATAATAATACAGCTCCTGCACACTTAAAAGAGGGAACTGATCAGCAACTCACCTTAAGGACCGTCCCATCTTTTTTTATCAGTTTAATTTCTTCTTTTGTAGGAAGTGGCTTGCCGGTAGCTATACAGCTAGATCTGAACTCTGAACCGGCATTGAGCTCCACAGCAGCAGGCAAGTTCTTTATCTCAGGTGATTCATCTGCTGCACCTGTGTGTGAGGGAGATAAAAGAATTTACAGCATGCTATGTAGGTTGTTCATTCTTGCCAGAAATAGAAGGGATCTGGCCTGGTATCCCTGGCTCAGTTTGGGGAAAAACACACTATCCTATTTGCAACCAGGAAGCTAAGAAACCAGGGTTGAGAGGTTTAATTGGATTAATTAACTTATGATAGCAGACCCTCCAAGTGTCCCTATTTTCCAGGGACAGTCCCAGATTTACAGAAGCCATCCAAGTTTCTGATTTGATCTCAGAGTATCCTACTTTTCCTTAGGATGTCCCTATTTTCATCAGAGAAATGTTGGAGGGCATGGAGTTATGCAACCCACAAGCCAAGGAAATACAACCTTTAGAAGACATCTGAAGGCAACCCTGTATAGGGAAGATTTTAAAAAATGTTTTATTATGTTTTTATATACGTTGGAGAAGGGACGCGGGTGGCATTGTGGGTTAAACCACAGAGCCTAGGACTTGCCGATCAGAAGGTCAGCAGTTTGAATCCCCGCGACGGGGTAAACTCCCATTGCTCTGTCCCTGCTCCTGCCAACCTAGCAGTTCGAAAGCACGTCAAAGAGCAAGTAGATAAATGGGTACCGCTCCGGCAGGAAGGTAAATGGCGTTTCTGTGCACTGCTCTGGTTCGCCAGAAGCGGCTTAGTCATGCTGGCCACATGACCCAGAAGCTGTACGCCGGCTCCCTCGGCCAATATAAGCGAGATGAGCGCCGCAACCCCAGAGTCGGTCACGACTGGACCTAATGGTTAGGGGTCCCTTTTACTATGTATGTTGGAAGCTGTCCAGAGTGGCTGGGGCAACCCAGTCAGATGGGTGTGGTATTAATAATAATAATAATAATAATAATAGACTAGTGTAGGACATCCCTATTTTCATCGGAGAAATGCTGGAGACTATTAGCATGTTCTCTGCCACTGAGCTATGGCAAGCAAGTCTTGGCAAAAAGAGAGAGAGATAACAACCTTCGTACGAAGCACAAAAGACTTTTGTTGCACTACAGTGTTACCTTTGCTTTACCTTCTTTTTCACATTCCAGACCGTGCCAACCCACGTGGCAGATGCAGCCCTTAAAACTGTCGCACGTTCCCCGGTTGCTGCAGCCGTTGCACTTGACTTTGCAGTCGGGCCCATAAAAACCGGGCTTACACCCTGCAAGAACACACAGGCGGAATAAGAGTTAACCGTGTGGCATCAGATAAAAGGATCATTCTGGATTTCATGAATCAGGTGACTGCTTCAGCTTGTTAAGAGTTATCTGCTTTGAGCATTTCTGTGTGTACTGGGGACGCGGGTGGCGCTGTGGTCTAAACCACTGAGCCTCTTGCTTGCTGATCAGAAGATCGGTGGTTCGAATCCCCGCGACGGGTGAGCTCCCGTTGCTCTGTCCCAGCTCCTGCCAACCTAGCAGTTCGAAAGCATGCCAGTGCAAGTAGATAAATAGGTACTGTTGCGGCGGGAAGGTAAATGGTGTTACTGTGCGCACTGGCTTCCATCCTGTTGCACCAGAAGCAGTTTAGTTCTGCTGGCCACATGACCCGGAAAGCTGTCTGTGGACAAACACCAGCTCCCTCAGCCTGAAAGCGAGATGAGCGCATTGGATCATATCTATGCTTCCAGGTGCCGTAAGAAAGCTGCAGAGATAGTACAGGATAGTGCAGACCCTGGAAATGATCTCTTTCAGCTTCTGCCTTCTGGAAGAAGGTACAGGGTTATAAAGACGAGGACTAGCCGCCTGAGAAACAGTTTCTATTCAAATGTGATTTTGGTTTTAAACGCAGTGTAAAGTAGTCTCTATGGGAGTGTATTGTATTTAATGATGGGGTATCAGAGATTTTAGGGGGCTAACTAGGCTGAGATAGCTGGGACAGCAGGCTTGTTGGTTTCTGAATGTCTGATGTAGATTTTCAAATTTTTTGTTCTGTATGGGACAATGACAATAAAGATTATCGTATCGTAACCCATAGTCAACTAGATTTAACCGTCCAGGGGTCCTTTAGCTTTACGTTATTTCTGTGTGTCTCAGCTGGAATAAAGAGTCTTTCTTACAGTGCTCTTGCAAATGTGGGTTTGTAGGCCACCACTCTTTGAGAAACTATGAAATTTGCACCTTGCCCTTGCAAGTACCCGTGCCAAACCCTTCTCACAGTCCACCCAGTCCACAGATATGGCAACTCGACTGTGCATGTGTGCCTGAAGAAAGCTGCTTTACATTTGTAAAAGCACTCATGTGAGTTTCATCTAAGATGCTCACTCAAATCACCCAACACTGTTTAGATAATACTGCAGTAAAAGGTAAAGGTAAAGGGACCCCTGACCATTAGGTCCAGTCATGACTGACTCTGGGGTTGCGGTGCTCATCTCGCTTTATTGGCCGAGGGAGCCGGCGTACAGCTTCCGGGTCATGTGGTCAGCATGACTAAGCCGCTTCTGGCGAACCAGAGCAGCCCATGGAAATGCCGTTTACCTTCCCGCCGGAGTGGTACCTATTTATCTACTTGCACTTTGACATCTGCTAGGTTGGCAGGAGCAGGGAACGAGCAACAGGAGCTCACCCCGTCGCGGGGATTCGAACTGCCAACCTTCTGATCGGCAAGTCCTAGGCTCTGTGGTTTAACCCATAGTGCCACCCGCGTCCCTAATACTGCAGTAGATGGATACAAATAATTTATATGAATGAATAGGGAGTGGATTAAAAAACAAACAAACCTAGCAATCTGGTCCACAGTCTGCTTTTCAGTGAGTTTTTGTCCCTCCCACTGCCCTCCCCACAACACCTTCACATATCACCAGTATAAAAGTATGTATATGATTTTACCTTCATCACACTGCAGTCCGTTCCACCCTGAGGCACATGAACAGCCGTATGGGTCAGGCAGGCAAAACATAAAAGATTTGCAACCTGACTTTTCTTTACAGCTCTCTTGGCAAGCCTTGCCAAATTTGTTTTCTCCACAAGCTGTAAAAGGAGAAGAAAAGTGTCAGACCAATGAAGTATCCCTCTTACGACTCTGCAAAAAATATCAAACACCTTAAATATATTTATGGGTTATAAACGTAACAAAAATGGGATATATTAATAAAGTTAACTAAAAACCTTACGAAAGACCAAGTATTCTCAAAGCCTAAATGCACATGCAGGTTTAGCTCTAGGCATGAATCCATTCCAGAAAGCTGAGAGTGGCTTCTCCCCATGAAAATGATGCATAGGTGGTATATCACCCCTATAAAATTAGTTAAAATGTATAAAAGAAGTAATAAATGTTGGAAATGTAAAGATAAGGAAGGAACTTTTTATCCCATGTGGTGGGAATGTAAAAAAGTGAAAAGCTTCTGGGAAATGATATATAATGAGATAAAAAAGATGTTTAAATATACATTTATTAAGAAACCAGAAGTATTTTTACTTGGAATTGTAGGAGATGATATTAACAGACAGGATTGTAAGTTATTGTTGTATGCAATGACAGCAGCAAGAATATTATTGGCACAAAAATGGAAGCAAGAAGATTTACCAACGAAAGAAGAATGGAGGATGAAGTTGATGGACTATGCAGAACTAGATAAATTAACAGGAAGGATTCGAAACCTGTGGGATCAGAGATTCTTAGAGGACTGGAGTAAATATATGAACTATTTGAAAAGTAATTCTGATGAACAGATCAAGATAGTAGGACTGCAATAAGTTTTGTAAGGTGGATTATTTGAAATATTACAAGAAAGACTATGAAAAGAATTATTAGTTAAGGACAATTAAATGCAATATAGAAATTAAGAAATGCAGAATAAGTGATAAAGAACGGAAAATCATCAGAGGTGTTGACGGAAGTCTAAAACATTGTATAAGATGAGAAGATATGTTGTATGTTGGAACTGATATATATATATATATATATATATATATATATATATATATATATATATATATATTGCAGGTGTTGAATCCTCAATCCATATTGGTACCCAGAGGGGAGTCCAAGGTTTAAATTCCCACCATCGCCACACCAGGTATGCTTTGAATAAAGACTAGGGACTCTTCACCTGAAGGTATGTGGGGCAAGCCAGCACTCATAATTTTTATTTGATTTTACAAATTAAAATTTACATTCAACATCATGAATAATAAAAAAGTAAGTATACACAGATTCATCCGAATCTCTGGACTTTCTCCCACCCCTCCATGGGTTCCATTGCTAGTCCTTTTCCGCTGCATATTTTAAGCCGCTCCAATTTTTAAGGATCCCATTGTGGCATTTGCCTCCTAGGTGGGTCATAAGGAAAGGGTTAAAATGAGTGTGATGTGATTGGCCAGTGGAAACCGATAGGAGGAGTTAGGGTTAGAGGGGGAGTGGTGTGAAAGTCAGTTGAGAGTTGGGAGTTGGAGAAGGAAGAGGGAGGATAAGTCTGTGGGTTGGTCGAGTTGTGTTGTGAGAGAGTGAGAGGAACTCTTAGGTGGAGTCGGCTAGATAGTTGGAATAATCAGTTTAAAGTTGTTAGGAACGTATAGGACAGTAAAGGAACTAAGATTAAGAAACTGACAAGACAAATTAACTGAAACCATAAACTTGTTCATGCTTAAAAATAAACTTGATTATTTGTTAATGTTAACAACTGTCTGGACTCCGTGTGTACCCGAGAGAAACGGGTTGGTGGCAGCGAAGAGGCAATCACAGTGGTGGCACAGGGATCAATAGACCGTCAAACGTCTGGGGACCCTGTGTGATCGCCACACCCATATACCCCTAGTTCTTGTTACGTTACAAGTGTGATTCACTGTTTACAGTGGTCTCCAAGGCAAGTTATAAATCCATCCCCCCCCCCCATTCTTTATTGAAATTCTGGTCTTCCTGGTTTCTGATTTTCCCAGTCATTTTCGCCATCTCCGCAAATCCCATCAGTTTGGTCTGCCATTCCTCTCTGGCGGGAACTTGGTCTTGCTTCCATCTCTGGGCTAACTGGCTTGTTTCTTCATAGTTCACAGAGCCAGTTCAATACATTTTGGCACCTGAGACGAACACCAAAATGGTGCCCGCTTCCCTCCCCAACCAGAGAAGAGAGGACAAGTTGAGATCTACATCATGAACAAGGGTGGAACAAAGATCTACATCACGAACAAAGCAGGAATAAGGATCTACATTGGGTACAAAATGGCGGGAGGCAGCAGCGCCTCAGATTTGTCAAGAGGCCACTGTAGAGCCGTCATGGCGGCCAATGAGGCAGCCAATCTGGCCTCCAAGGCATATACCATAGCAGCAGGCAATGCATTCCTCAGAGGCTGGATCTGCTGCCCCTTGAACCCTGCTGCCTGAGGCACTTGCCTCACCTTGCCTCATGGGTGGGCCGGCCCTGACTGTGCACCACAGGTAGGAGAGGGGCAGATTCAACTGAGCAGCATGAACCAGCTCACTGCTGCTTCACGGTAAGGACAGTTTACGGTTTACCATGACGCGCAAACCAGGCGAATGCATGAATGAAATGCATGAATGAACTCAGTAATTTCCATAATGAACACTTTGTCAAGCAGGGGCATGACCAGGCGTAGGCAAACTCGGCGCTCCAGATGTTTTGGGACTACAATTCCCATCATCCCTGACCACTGGTCCTGTTAGCTAGGAATGATGGGAGTTGATGGGAGTTGTAGGCCAAAACATCTGGAGGGCCGAGTTTGCCTATGCCTGGTCATGACCATTTGGAATGGCTGAAGGTTAACGTTCTACCTGTTGGAAAAAATGTATTGTACAGTGGTCCCTTGATTCTCAAATGCCTTGGTACTCAAAGAACTTGGAACCCAAACACTGCAAACCCGGAAGTAAGTGTTCCGGTTTGCAAACTCTTTTGGAAGCAGAACGCACTCCGTTTTGAGTGCCACACTTCTGTTTTGAGTATTACACTGAGGCCTGTTTGTTTTTGCTATTTATTTTGTGTTTTTGTGGCTCTTTTTGTTTTGTTTTTGTAACTGTGTGGAAGCCAGTTCAGCTACTAATGGATTGATTGTCTGACTGCAGTACATTGTTTATTGCTTTCATTTCATGGCTCAATGGTCTCGTATAGATAGTAAAATTCTTGTTAAATTGCTGTTTTAGGGGTTGTTTTTTAAAAGTCTGGAACGGATTAATCCATTTTGCATTACTTTCTATGGGAAAGCGCGCCTTGGTTTTGGAATGCTTCGGCTTTGGAACAGACTTCCGGAACGGATTAAGCTTGAGAACCAAGGTGTCACTGTACTTTTAAGAAAGGAAGATTTTATCTGCAGCGTATGCTTTCATTTTTGAATGTTTTGACATCTCTTACCCTTTTCGCACGTTTTCCCCATGAATCCAGGGGGGCAAATGCACTCCCCAGTATCTTCATGGCAGATGCCGTTGTTCTTGCACTCTGGGCAGTGAGAGCTACAGTCAAGTCCCCATTTTTGAGATGGACACCCTTCGTGGAAAAGTATAAGAGTCAGTGAGGGAAATAATACAGAGATCCTGAGCCAAATACAGCGCTCTGTGCGTGTTTGTGATTTTTTTAACAGGTGTCTCATGTAAAAGCTTCTACAGCACCACCCAGCGCTGCTCTGTTTCCTCCTCTGCTAGGAGTGCTTTTAAATGTGTTTTAAATTTATGGTGTTCGGAGATCAACCCCGTTGTGTTCTGCTGTTTGTTTTTAAATATTGATTAAGCATTCAGAAAGAACAGTTCCTTACACGTACATTTCCTTCGGAACTGTTTATAGCTGTGTTTCCCCCCCCTAAACATGTGTGACTTTGGCTCTATTTTGGGGGGTGGGAATGGCATACAAATTGAAAGAACACATGAGAGAACAAACCAGCAAGCATGGTTTTTCCTGTCCATTTAAACTTGGCCTTGTTGTATTCTAACTATCAGTTGGGCCTCCCCTGCTACACGGTTTCGGTAAAAATAAAAAGAGAACTTTGACATTTCAGCTTTTTTCTGCAAACCATCACTTGCTCCTTTGCCACACAAGTTACAAAATCGGACCCACCTGTACCCCATTTCCCTCACCTGGCAGCGTACCAGTTCTACACTCCTCCAGCTCTCCATCTAAGAAACCTACTACCATTATTACAAAAGCTATAGCAGCAGCTGGAGAATCAGCTATGCTAGCTTTTATTCCCCCTTTCCCTTTAAATTCTGGGTTGTCACTTCATTGTTTCTACCTTGCTGTGTTTTAACTAGTATTTAACCAAATCGCCCTGGGATTTGGATCAGATGAAGGGAAGTTTAAATGTTGAATTAAATAAATAAACACATAACTTTACTCGTAGCTAAATGTCAGCCCCGTTAATTTCAGTGGGTCTGCTCTAAGCACGACTAAGTCCTGATCCAACTCTTTGTATAATAATAATAATAATAATTTATTCTCTGCCTATCTGGCTCAGTTTCCCCAGCCACTCTGGGCAGC
Organism: Podarcis erhardii; assembly: GCF_964252035.2. Classification (NCBI taxonomy): domain Eukaryota; kingdom Metazoa; phylum Chordata; class Lepidosauria; order Squamata; family Lacertidae; genus Podarcis; species Podarcis erhardii. The sequence continues at coordinate 15,922,782 of NC_138515.1, read as the reverse complement.
TCCCAACAGAATAATAATAATAATAATAAGATAAAACATCAAACATTAAAAACTTCCCTAAACAGGGTTGTTTTCAGATGTCTTCTAAAAGTCAGGTAGTTGTTTATTTCCTTGACATCTGATGGGAGGGCGTTCCACAGGGCAGGCGCCACTACCAAGAAGGCCCTCTGTGTGCACAATTCCAAGGGTTTCTTTCTGTAGTTTTAACTTAAGAAGAAGCGGATCAAATCTTACTTCTTACTATCAGCCTAGTATAAGCTGACGTGAAATGGCTTCCTCCTATGTATCTGACAGAGTACACCGCTGAATCTTGAGTCTGGTCATTCTGCAAGAACACATTTAGCACTTCTGGGACTTCGTGCCTGAGGACAGAAGATATGAAAGAACCTGCAGTGGAGAGAAGAGCCCATAAAAACATAACTGACGAGAAGATCGATGGAGGAAAAGGGCTTGCCAGGTTAAAGGAGTGAGGACTCTCTGAAGGACTTCAGGGTGCCTCATACCTCAAACAGGAGACTTCCCATAAGATAAACTTTTCAAGTGCACACATTCAACTAGCAACAATCAAGATATCAAGAGAGATAAGAGGCACATTTCAGATACTTCTCCAGCAAAGGAGTGCCTCTCCTTTCTAACACATGCCTATGATGTGTGAGGTGGGCACTCATAATTCATCATTTTCAGTTCGCTTGCTCCTTCCCCACACCTGATGACACCTAAAGAACCTTTAATAAGAGGCCACCTAGGAGTCTTCTCAGATCATAGCCATAGTCATATCAACACAGGTGCTCACGTGTTAACCATAAAAGCAGAAAAAAGGGTCATAGATACCATTTTTATAGATAACTGCATCTTCTTCCTTAACAACCTTTCTGATGAAGGGAATGTCGACAGGTTCTCCGCGGTTTGTGGTAATGGTTAAAGCCACTGGAAGAAAGGTAGCTAAAATGAAAAAATAAAGGTGGGGGGGGGGGAGGTTTGAATGAAATGTGGATTCGCTCAAATAAACTTTACTTCTTTGCTAGTCCTTCAGAACAGAAGATGGAAATGTGATATACTGGGGGAGCAATCTAAACGTGAAAAGATGGGGCAACTCAATTCATAGCTTGCTCTCTCTTTTGGAAACTCATATAAACCCTCCAGAAAGGGGGGCAGGGGGCCGAAGCATAACAACAATGAATACTTTGGCAATGATCAGCAGAAAAGATAAACAAGTTTGTTGCAAATGATTCCACAAGCCAGCCTTGCAGGGTTCATCTATGAAGGCTGTTTGGAGTTAGTTAGTTTTTTTAACACAAAAAAAATACTTTGGAATAAAACATGTTTCTTTTTGGCTTCCTTGAGTCCCACCCACCAATGCAGCCACCCCAAAGCCCTAGTCCTTTTGTAGGTGTTGTTTAGTTTATCTGCGAACTCTTGGGTTCACAGTATTGTTGGACTGGAAAGGAATCCACCTTCTTTAATGGGCTCTGTTCCAACGTATTTTTAGCTCGTGGCCTATATTTGAGTTAATTCATTAGTTTACAAATGGCCTGGAACTCACTATTCAGAGAGGAACAATAACTGGGCTTTGGAGCAGAGGGCTGTTTGCATCACATGTCGATTAGCATCTTGGCCAAGGATACAAAGGTTCCTTGAGGTATATACACAAGCACTTCCGCGCAGAATGAAGTTTCGCTGCAGTTGGCTTTCCCAACCATTACTACTCCCCTTGCCTTGAAACGGTGGTCCCAAAACACCCCTGCTTGTTTCAGAAGCAGTTTCTTTGCTGCCTCCATATATTTCAAACGCACCTGCTGTTAGTGGAGGGACATGAATTGTTATCCACTCTGAGTAGCAGCTGTTCTATGGGATAATGGGCAAAGATGCCTTTTTCCGTTACCACCAACTAGGGATGGGCACAGGTGTCAATTCTGGTCTCTCCCAGTTTTCTGTTCTCCCAGTCTTAAGTCTACACGTTTCTTCATCAGTGTCAGATGGCAATGGTGGTTGCTCGCAAGTAACCAGTCAGGACTCCAACCTGTTTTTTACAGGTTTTATTTTGGTGCAAAACTATTTACAGTGCAGAACCACAAGTTCATGTCTGCCTCAGTCGCTAGCAGAATCTGGGAGTGGTAGTTTCCGTGTCCTCCCCCAACATAAGAGCTTAGTCACCCCCAGCCTTTTCCTTCCTTCTTTGCGTTTTACATCTCTGCACAGGGTGGGTGATGGAAGAGGCGTGCTTCCCTCCTGGCCAGCTTGACCAGGAGCGGTGCTGAGGCTCCCAGCAGCATCCTCTGGTCCCTTCCCCTCTTCCCCACTGGAGGTGGGGCTTTCCCCACCACAGGAAGAGGAACTGCTTCGCAAGATTTTCGGAGGTTCCCTGTAACCCAACTGCTCCTCTGCTTCCCTTCCCTGTTCCGATGGCAGTCCCCTGACAATCAGTTTGTGATTTTCTTTTTTATTATCAGATTTGCTCATCAACGAGCTGAAGGCAGATGTTTGGAACCATCGTGCGAGGAACCTGCAGAAATATTCAGTGCTCCTCGCTACCAATGTGATCCCAGCCTCTTGCAGAGCAGATGACAAAGGGTGTGGATCTCCTTGTTCCTCATCATGGGAGCGCCCGAATAGGACTTTCCACACTTTGCAAACTTGGGATAAGCTGGCCTGGTTTTGGCTGACATGATGGGGCTAAATCAAATCAACGACATGTCACTTCCAAAGTACCATTAATTTATATATAGTTTTGCTGAACGGCCATGGGAAGGACATATAACACAGAAGACTCTACTGGGGAGAAAACAGATGTGTGACAAATGGCCCCTGGAACACATGGCAAAATGTCTTTTTCAGGCTAGAAGAGCGAGATCATTCTGAGGTTCTATTCTGGTCCTAAACATTAAGACATTCAGCTACACACACAATTCCTTGTCTGTTTCAAGAAAATTAACAAGGAAAGCTTTGTCTGCTCTGATAAAAAATCTGGAGGATGGGCTGGTGTCCTTTTGAAAAAATATATATAATTAACGTAGTATGCAGTCCATGCCGAAACATGCACAAAACTTTCAAAGGAGCACAGAAACAAAGCTTTTCATAATACTCCAACAACTGAAAAGGGTTTCCAGCTACTTAGTTTTGTCAAGGGTTCCAGGAAGTTTCAGAACTCTTCTACTTCAACACTTTTAATTTATCATAGACCTTTGATGAGCTCGTGTTGATCACATCCATTTCCATTTGCTAGCTCCTATAATTTAATGTCTAGGGATGACTCGGTCTAAAGATTTGTCTGGTCTTCCAATACCCAGGCTGCAATTCTTTTGACACTTACCTGGGAGTAAGCCCCATTTGACTCAATTGAACTAATTTCTGAGTAGAGGAGGACTGTGTATTATCCATCTGATTTGCTCCAGGAAGGTCCCACTTTTCCTTAGGATGTCCCTATTTTCATTGGAGAAATGTTGGAGGGTACATCCTTCCCTGTCTCTCAGTCTCTCCACTACAAATTTAAAGTTCAAAGTCTTGGTCTCTCTGTTTTAGAGGAGAGCCTAGGTCTATGCCTCTTTGTTCAGACTGTTAGATGCTCCAGCACTGTTTCTGACTGGGTCCAGCAAATCTGAATATGCAAATTCAGGGAAATAAGCTTGCAGGAATATGCAGGTGCCCCAAATGGGAATCAAACCTGCGGCCTTGGTGTTACCAGCACCATGATCTAACCAACTGAGCTATGGGCTAGCAGTCAAGGCTAGGCCTCTAGCCCTTGATAAAATGCACCATTCCCATCCCAAAGCTAAACTGGTACTCTTCAAAAGTACCACGAGAAGCAACTTATCCTACTTAGAATTAATATTTGCCTGTGGATAACTACTGTTATCTATTTAGAGTCTATTTTCAAGCATGACACACCTTTTTTTGCAAATGCATAAGGTACCTGTTTGTTGCATCTTCATCGTATGTACCCTCATCGCTTTCTCTTTGAATTTTCCTTCACAGAAATACGCTCCAATGCTTTCGCCGGATTTTTCCCTTGGCCATACCACTTTCTTTGCTGCCCCTCTCGCCTCGTCTTCAGCCACGGCCAGGGGGTACGGGTGCTGGCCCATCAAGGCCTCATAGTCTCTCCCAATGGTGATCGAGTCCCGAGAACGCCATCTCGAGGTGATGCAGGTCAGCGATGTCTCTGAATCAGCCACGGTAGGGAGGGAATTGATCAGTATCAAGTCAAATGCTCCTTCCACATTACCTGGCAAAGAAAGGGGAAAGTTGGCTGTTATTAATTTTCAAAGCACCGTCCGTTCTCTAACCAAGCTGCCAAACAGCTCCAGTTCTGGCGAAACTTTCTTGAGAACATCACAGGTACTTGCCAATCAGCACTGTGCAGAGCCGGCTTCTGCTGCAATGTCTGTGTTAATTGAGGTTGTTTCTGGAGAGATCCTGCTCTGCTCCAGCAAGGTATGTCAAGTGTGCTTCCAGCTAATATGTGATTTTGAATGCACTGGTAGTAGTAAAGTATGTGATTACTCTTTGGTTTCACCTTTATGTTTAGAGTCAGCTGCACTCTGCGTATGCACAGTGGACCCTCCATAGGCCTACTAAGTGTGGTCAAGTTTTCAAAGAGTTTCCTGAGTTATAGAAGTAATGCGCTAAGATGCAGAACATGAATAAAGCCAGAGCTTACTATAGGTTTTTAACATGTGCACTTTGGCTCTCTATCAAAGGCAGCAGGGCACATTTATGTATCAGCGTTTTTCCACTGGAGCACATTGAAACACACTTATACTGGCCACTCCCAATGAGATTGTCACAATCACACTCTTTGAACAGATAGCTATGCATTACCTAATGGACAAAGAAAGCCTTCGGAAAAGAACATGCATAGTCAATTAATATATTAATGCTTTCTAGAGAAATGATCGCTTAAAGAAATGCCTCTCATCATAAGTTAATGGAAATACTTCTTTTATTGAAGTCATGTCTCTTAAAGTCTTCTTTGCTGCTGGTTTATTCCTACTATTTACTAGCAATGGGGCAAATTCAGGATGGATTAGCAAATGAAAGGGGAAGATTCAATATATTTGCCCCTGTGGCATCTGAAAGGTAAAAAAGGTAAAGGACCCCTGGACGGTTAAGTCCAGCCAAAGACAACTATGGGGTTGTGGTGCTCATCTCGCTTTCAGGCGGAGGGAGCCAGCATTTGTCCACAGACAGCTTTCCAGGTCATGTGGCCAGCAGGACTAAAACACTTCTGATGCAATGGGACTCCGTGATGGAAACCAGAGTGCACGGAAATGCCATTTACCTTCCCACTGCAACGGTACCTATTTATCTACTTGCACTGGTGTGCTTTCGAACTGCTAGGTTCAGAGACAGAGCCACAGGAGCTCACTCTGTCACAGGGATTCAAACTGCCGACCTTCCAATCGGCTAGTCCCGCTGCTTCCCTCTCTTCTTCCCTGCCCTCGGATGAGTGGCAACGATTTGGGGAACTCCCTGGCTCCTGCTGCATTTGGCTAAAGCTGGGGAGTTCCTGTGTGCCAAATTGCCAGCTGGCTTTCCCCGCCACCCAGGGATAAGTCAAGCTGCAACGATGTGAGGAGCGCCCTGGCTCTCACTGAGCCTCTAAAATGAACCCTACAGTTCGTTGCAAGCACAGTTAACACCTCGTTAATGTAACCATATTCCAGCCTGCAATAAAACATTTCCTTCCTTTCTTACAGGGTTAATGTGCATCCCAGGCAAAAAAACCTTCAAGAGTTGAAACTTTCCCAATCATTGTATAGCCATGCTGCAAAAAGCTAAAGCTGAAATACAGTGGTACCTCGGAAGTCGAATGGAATCTGTTCCGGAAGTCCGTTCGACTTCCGAAATGTTCAGAAACCAAGGCACGGCTTCCGAGTGGATGCAGGAAGCTCCTGCAGCCAGTTGGAAGCTGTGGAAGCCACGTCAGATATTCAGTTTGCAAAGAACGTTTGCAAACCGGTACGACTGTATATATTTGTGCACATGACACAGCTGTTTAGCAGGCAGCTGTTTTAACGCACTTCATTAAAATATGTTGACCTGAGAGCACTGAAGTGCATTGTGTGTATCTCTCCTGCTCCAGACTCCACACTCTTAAAAAGCTTGCAACTTTAAATGCTCAATGCCACTCTAATGCCCATGGGAAAGATACCATCATTTTAGGGGGCTTGCAAGGCAGCAGTCTTGCTTTAATACCTTTATTTCACTTCAGCCAGCTAGCAATCTCAGACATGTCACTTGGTGTCCTACTCATTCATTTATCCCATATGTTTTGCGCGTTGGGATTTTATCAGGAACGTGGAGCAAAACAACCTGAATTCAGAACAAACCCACAGGGAGAGCTAGGAGACAACTGTCTCCAAAATGCTGAATTTCCTCTGTGTCTCCTTCAAACAGACTTTTGATACCAGCCGTTCTTTCTGTCCTTTCACCTCTCTATGAAGACAACTTGCCACTTGAGGAATAAGGATTTGAATGAAAGAGTCCAACCACCTCCGTATCCTCCAACATTTCTCTGATGAAAATAGGGACATCCTAAGGAAAAGCGTGACATCCTGGTATCAAATCAGAAACACGGGTGGCTTCTGTAAACCTGGGCCTGTGCCTGGAAAAGGACACTCAGAGGGTCTGCACCGCAGCTTGATAATAATACTGGAATCACACTTGAGATCATGCCACAGCTACACATCTTACCAGATGAAACAATTTTATGAGGTACAAGGTAAAGGTAAAGGCGGGACCACATAACACCGGTTCTGAGAGATCTGCATTGGCTCCCAGTACGTTTCTGAGCACAATTCAAAGTCTTGGTGCTGACGTTTAAAGCCCTAAACGGTCTCAGCCCAGTATACCTGAATGAGCGTCTCCACCCCCATCGTTCAGCCCGGACACTGAGATCCAGCGCCGAGGGCCTTCTGGCGGTTCCTTCCTTGCGAGAGGTAAAGTTACAGGGAACCAGACAGAGGGCCTTCTCGGTAGTGGCGCCCACCCTGCGGAACACCCTCCCTTCAGATGTGAAGGAAATAAGTAGTTATCCTATCTTTAAAAGACATCTGAAGGCAGCCTGTTCAGGGAAGTTTTTTAACATTTAACACTGTATTGTTTTTAATACTTGATTGGGAGCCGCCCAGAGTGGCTGGGGAAACTCAGCCAGATGGGCGGGGTATAAATAATAAATTATTATTATTATTATTATATTAAAGGACCCCTGGGCGGTTAAGTCCAGTCAAAGGTGACTATGGGGTTGTGACGCTCATCTCGCTTTCAGGCCGAGGGAGCCAGCGTTTGTCAATAGACAGCTTTCCGGGTCATGTGGCCAGCAGGACTAAATTGCTTCTGGCGTAATGGGACTCCGTGATGGAAACCAGAGCGCATGGAAATGCTGTTTACCTTCTTGCCACAGTGGTACCTATTTATTTACTTGCACTGGTGTGCTTTCGAACTGCTAGGTTGGCTGGAGCTGAGACAGGGCAATGGGAGCTCACTCCGTTGTGGGAATTCAAACTGCCAACCTTCCAGTCAGCAAGCCCAAGAGGCTCAGTGGTTTAGACCACAGCGCCACCCATGTCCCTTTTTATGAGGCGCGCGTGCACACACACACACACACACACACACTATATATATATATATATATATATATATATATATATATATCTTGTCCTTGTAAACCCAGTTCACTGAATACCTAGATTCAAGGCCATTATCCAGTTTTAGCACTTTGACCTTGATCCCCTTGTTGAGGTTCCATGTTCCATGCATATTGTGGCGCTATATGAAAACCACTTGCTTCTCGAAGTATAATTTGCCACTCTTTTTGTCTTCGAGTTCCAGAACACACGACGATGTCCCCCACCCAAAGAGATTGCTGACTCCGTTTCTGTCTCAGTATGCCCACATGTTCTGCTCACTTCCTAGGAAGTACCGTATTTGGGATTGGCAGAGCTGAGGCATTCGGTCACAGAAAACCTGGCCGATTGATTCACACACCAGTTCACTTTGTCGGCAGGTAATGCTGGAGACCAAATGAGAGAACCATGCCTATGCCCCTCTATTTGAATACCAGGGACAAACTGCCAATGCTTGGTCAAGCAGTATTCCCTATTAATAATGGAGAGCATTGCCCATATGTTCACCAATTTGCTTCCAGTGTGAAAATAGCTTAAGTTCAGAAAATATCCCAGCCAGAAAAAAAATATATTTGTGTGTGTGTGCGCGCGCGCACGTGCAACTCACAAAATAAAATTATGGAACTCAATCATGCTGCCTAAGAAACTGTTGACATGTTTTCACAGAATAATCATTAAGTTTCCTTTCTAACTGCACATTTCCTCCCTATCAGCTTCGTATGGAAGGCGGAACAGATTACAACTCACCGTGTACTTTCCAAGAGAGATAACACAGGGCTTTTAAATTATTATTTTCCCCCATTGAAACAGTTCCCTATTTAGCTCGCCTCTTGTGTAGCCTCTTGATTTTGCAAAGTAGAGCAAAGTTGCAAACAGCATTTCCTTTTGCTCTTAGTTCCTTTTGCATGCTATATTTTTCCTCTCTTGGTATTGTTTTGCTTTCTAGGCTTTTAGGTACTTTTGTGTACTGGAAATTGTTATTGGAAATCGACGTGGCTTTACTTTGTACCTCATAAAATTAGAGAATGATTGTTACGCATTACTTTATCTAAAAGTGACTTGCCTAAGTCTCACGGGTGTCACTGAGAGGGGAGGGTTTCGGTCACTTTTTGAAGCATCAGTTCATGTTCAAGTAAATGTTGTTGCACTACAAATCCCATCATTCCAAACCACAGGCCATGCCGGCTGGGACTGATGGGGCATGTAGTCCAACATATGGAGGGTCACAGGCCCCCCACCCCTATTTTCATGGATACAGTTGTTTGAACTTGGGCATGATACTCCCAATCTGGGCATGCATATAAAATCAATGCAAGACAATAATTCACATTAACTTTTCCATGTAAAATACACTTGAATTGTTGTGTAGGGAGACCTACTAGGCATTTTTGCTGTAGCACCAGAATTAAGGCACTGGAGTAACTGAGTAACTAGTGAGATTCAGGACTCCCTGGTCCTGAATGGGGCAACTGTGCCCCTGAAGTACCAGGTGCGCAGCCTGGGAGTCATTTTGGAGTCACAGCTGTCCATGGAGGCACAGGTCCATTTTGTGTCCAGGGCAGCTGTCTACCTACCAGCTCCATCTGGTACGCAGGATGAGACCCTACCTGCCTGCGGACTCTCTTACCAGAGGTGTGCATACTCTGGTTATCTCCCGCTTGGACTATTGCAATATGCTCTACGTGGGGCTACCTTTGAAGGTGACCCGGAAACTACAACTAATCCAGAATGCGGCAGCTAGACTGGTGACTGGGAGTGGCCGCCGTGACCACATAACTCCGGTCCGGAAGGACCTACACTGGCTCCCAGTACATTTCTGAGCATAATTCAAAGTGTTGGTGCTGACCTTTAAATGGCCCCGGTCCAGTATATCTGAAGGAGCATCTCCACCCCCATCGTTTTGCCCAGACACTGAGGTTCAGTGCCAAGGGCCTTCTGGTGGTTCTCTCACTGCAAGAAGTGAAGTTACAGGGAACCATGCAGAGGGCCTTCTCGGTAGTGGCCCCCACCCTGTGGAACGCCCTCCCATCAGATGTCAAAAAAATAAACAACTACATGACATTTAGAAGACGCCTGAAGGCAGCCCTGTTTAGGGAAGTTTTTAATGAGTGATGTTTCAATGTATCTTCTGTTGGAAGCCGCCCAGAGTGGCTGGGGAAACCCAGCCAGATGAGCGGGGTAGAAATAATAAATTATATTATTATTACTATTATTATTATTACTTGAAAAGAAACTCTTGCATGGGCTGGTTGAGAACCCCCTCAGTGAATATTCAAAAAACCCCAACAGATACAGTTGTCTGAGCCAATCTGAAAAAGGTATTCTTCTGCCGCTTTGTCAATATGTAGATAATATAGCCAATCCATAATCCAGAAAATTGGAGTATTATTATTCTCATATGGTTGCTGTCCACTGAAGCGACCAGTCGGGCCTTCTTTTTACCTGGAACTCACCTGAACGCATTTCCGTCACCACTCAGGTGGGCACCGTTGCCATTATAAGAGAACAAAGAAGGTGATCGTAGTGAGTTTTGCCCAGTGGCATCATGGGCATTATGGGCACCTACCATGCGCCCAGGGGGATGCGCGTATCCGGGGGGCAGGGCTCAGAGTGTGGAGGGTGAATGGAGCCCTTGCCCAGCCAACACTGCCGCCAGCCGCCCCCACCAAGTGGGGCCGCGCTGCGCCCCTTTCCGCCCTCAGGCCTTGGTGAGCACAACTCACATGCACCCAAAGGGCAAACTCATGCTGCCTTGTGATGCTGAAAAGCTGTGGGAGAAGGTTGCAACAGGCATGCGCCTCCTCAGCCAGCCCTGCGTCATTGCAAAGTGGCATGGGACTGGCAGGGCAGCAAAGAGTAAAATATGCCCCTACAAATATACCCTTGGCCACTGCCCCTCTGGCCTTCCCAAGGCGACGCCACTGGTTCCGGCACCTCTTTTTCTAGAAAAATAGCAATGAATCAACCTATACCTTAAGTGGTGCTGTCAGGAGGTAAAAAGGTAAAGGTAAAGGACCCCTGGACAGTTAAGTCCAGTCAAAGGTTTGGTTTTTGTAATGTATCACCACTTAGGGTAACAATCAAGGTTTTAAGTAAGTTACAAGCAAAACCAATTTCGATACAGGAATGTTTAGGGGAGGGGAATAATCATTTCCCATTTTGGGAGTCCAGTGTTAACAGTTTTGTGTGACACCTTTAAGATTAACCAATTTGAAACGGGAAACGGTATGAAATTCATGGCATGTAATGCCTTGAGAGAGAATATTATGAAAATGATCTATAGGTGGTACATGACCCCAGTCAAGCTTGCAAAAATTTACCACTTACCAGATAACAAATGTTGGAAATGTAAAGAAAATGAAGGTACATTCTTTCACCTCTGGTGGACATGCCCAAGGATTAAGGCTTTCTGGGAAATGATATATAATGAAATGAAAAAGGTATTTAAATATACCTTCCTGAAGAAACCAGAGGCCTTTCTACTGGGTATGGTAAGCCATGTGGTGTTAAAGAAGGATAGAACTTTTTTTTATGTATGCTACTACAGCAGCAAGGATTCTCATCGCAAAGTATTGGAAGACACCAGATCTACCCACTCTGGAAGAATGGCAGATGAAGATGACAGAATACATGGGACTGGCAGAGATGACTGGCAGAATCCGAGATCAGGACAAAGAGACAGTGGAAGAAGATTGGAAGAAGTTTAAAGACTATCTTAATAAACATTACAAAATTAATGAAGGCTAAAAAGATATGGGTTTAAAAATTAGTGGTTTGCAGGGGCATTGATTAAGGATTAAGGAAAAAGAATAGAATTAATAAAAACTATGGGAAATGTGGGAATGGATTTGCTGACAAGATAAATGAGATTAGAATACAGAAGGGGGAGGTGTGAGGAGGTCGGTGAAATTAGGTTTAGAAAATATGGTTTGAACTTATACTTGTTTTTGACTTGTCTGTTTATTTGTTTATGTCTTTATTGTTTTTTGTGTTTATATGTGTTTATTCAAAACTTTAATAAATATCATTTTAAAAAAAAACAATTTGAAACGGGAAACGCCCATCAAACTGTATTTGAAAGGGGTAAAGTTAAAGGTAAAGGTACCCCTGACTGTTAGGTCCAGTCGCGGACGACTCTGGGGTTGCACACTCTATAGGCCGAGGGAGCCGGCGTTTGTCCACAGACAGCTTTCTGGGTCATGTGGCCAGCATGACTAAACCGCTTCAGGCACAACGGGACACCGTGACGGAAACCAGAGCACACGGAAACGTTGTTTACCTTCCCACCACCGTGGTACCTATTTATCTACTTGCACTGGCATGCTTTCGGACTGTTAGGTTGGCAGGAGCTGGGACAGAGCAACGGGAGCTCACTCTGTCGCGGGGATTCAAACCGCCGACCTTCTGACTGGGAAGCCCAAGAGGCTTGGTGGTTTAGAACACAGCACCACCTGCGTCCCTCAGGAGGACAGGGCTGTGGACCATATGTCCTGGGCTTCATCCAACAGAATATGCAGGGTGGTCTCCAAAATACAGTAGGGTTAGCTTACCACATTTTGAAGCAAGCAAGACAATACCCATTGCTAACTACCCAAGGGAGGAGGTGTAAAGCCACTGTCAAAAACTGCGTATCATGCATCGAAAGAACACATGAGGGGGCTTGAGGAACCACGTAGGCTAGTGGTGCCCCTACCCATCATGCATTTGGAGGGTGTGGGAGGGGGCTCTGTGCATAATTTCACACACAGATTCCCTTTGGTTGTTAGCCGTCTTGTTTGAACCCCCCTACCCATGGGGCTGTGGTGCTTTTGTGACCCTGAGCAAAATTAAGAGAGAATTGCTTGTCCAATAGCCTTGTGACATGTGGAGATTTCAAAAAACATATTTAACGTTTTCCGAGGAGGGAAAACGTTGCATACTATTTTTAAAAAATGGCATATACAGTGGTACCTCGGGTTAAGTACCGGTACTTAATTCATTCTGGAGGTCCGTTCTTAACCTGAAACTGTTCTTAACCTGAAGCACCACTTTAGCTAATGGGGCCTCCCACTGCTGCCGCGCCGCCAGAGCACGATTTCTGTTCTCATCCTGAAGCAAAGTTCTTAACACAAGGTACTATTTCTGGGTGAGCGGAGTCTGGAACCTGAAGTGTCTGGAACCTGAAGTGTATGTAACCTGAGGTACCACTGTACCGTTATAAAATATGGATATGCAATATGAATATATTGTGCAAGGGTGTATATCTGAGTCATAGTTTGCCCAGTCTGTTTGCCGGGACTGCTGTTGTTTTGTCTAAGGCTACAATGCTATGCACATTTACTAGGAAGTAAGTCTCAGTGAACACAGTGGTGTATACTGGACTTCTCTGTAAGCAGGTTTAGGATCGGGCTGAAAGATAAGCTGCCTTGTTCTGACATAAGGGAGGGAGGGGCGGACGGGCGGATCAATGATAGATGGATAGATGATAGATGATGAGAGGGAAGGAGGGAGGGAGGGAGGGAGGGGGGGGAGAGAGAGAGAGAGAGAGAGAGAGAGAGAGAGAGATGATGATGATGATGATGATGATGATGATGGAGGACACCACCTTTCCCTGGTGTTGCGTGGCTTTCCTGCCCCCCAACTGCTGTGTGTTGAGTGTGGACAACTGAGCAGGGGAACCTTGTTAATACAGACCTTTCTGTACATGAAATATTCAGTGGAAGCTGGATCACTGATGGTGCAAGACTTATACAAAAGCCTATGCACAAAGAGCTGCATGTACACAGGTCCATATATCCAATGCATGGGGCATGACTGCCCAGTGAGCCTCTTGGGCTTGCTGATCAGAAGGTTGGCGGTTCAAATCCACGCAACAGAGTGAGCTCCCATTGCTCTGTCCCAGCTCCTGTCAACCTAGCAGTTCGAAAGCACGCCAGTGCGAGTAGATAAATAGGTACCACTGCAGTGGGAAGGTAAACGGCGTTTCCGTGTGCTCTGGTTTCCATCACAGTGTCCCATTGCGTCAGAAGTGGTTTAGTCCTGCTGGCCACATGACCCAGAAAGCTGTCTGTGGAGAAACGCCAGCTCCCTCGGCCTGAAAGCGAGATGAATGTCACAACCCCATAGTTGCCTGTGACTGGACTTAACTGTCCAGGGGTCTTTTACCTTTACCTTTTGCGTTCACATAATTCATTTACGAAGATGGCTAAAGTGTAACTGTTTTTGCTTAGTCACAACTTCTGGTTCCTTGCCTTCCTAATTCTCCCACCACTATCAAATACAGGAAGCAAATGTTGTTGAAATGTGAGAGAGGGTTGAGGTGGGCAGAGGGCAGTCTCTGTGGCAGCCCCTAAGCTGTGGAATTTCTTTTTTCACAGAGCTGTGCCTGGTAATGCAATTGCATAGTTTTTGTCATATGCTGAATACCCACCTCTTTTGCTTAACTTGGGACACCCAAGAAAGGCATTTTTAAGCCACGCTCTCTTATTCTGATTGTTATATGTGTGTGTGTACATTTTTAAACTGATTTTCAAATGTATATTTATATTGTTGAAACCTTCGCTGGAACATCATGGGACTTTATGGCAGGGTTAGAAACTCAGATATATATATAAGCTAGGCGCCAAATACCTCCTTAAACCAAGGTTAGGGTTGCCAAAATGGAATGCCTCATTGCCATTTTGAGGCCAGACGGCTAGAAAGTTGTATTTCTCAATACAGTGGTACCTCAGGTTAAGTACTTAATTCGTTCCGGAGGTCTGTACTTAACCTGAAACTGTTCTTAAACTGAAGCACCACTTTAGCTAATGAGGCCTCCTGCTGCCGCAGCGCTACCAGAGCATGATTTCTGTTCTCATCCTGAAGCAAAGTTCTTAACCTAAAGCACTATTTCTGGGTTAGCGGAGTCTGTAACCTGAAGCGTATGTAACCTGAAGTGTATGTAACCCGAGGTACCACTGTATGACTTTTTAGCTCGCAAAATTCATTCGGATTGTGCCAATAAAATATAACGGATAGAATTCTGCAGGATGTGTTGCTGGTACAGTCAAACCTTGGTTTCTGAACGCCTCCGTTTTGGTACATTTCGACTCCCAAACGCAGAAAACCTGGAAGTAAATGTTCCGGTTTTCGAACATTTTTCGGAAGCTGAATGTCTGATACAGCTTCCGCTTGAGTACAGGAAGCTCTTGCAACCAATCGGAAGCTGCGCCTCGATTGTCGTACATTTCGGAAGCCAAACGGTCTTCCAGAACGGATTACGTTCGGAAACCGAGATTTGACTGTATGTGGAAATAGTCCAGATCCTAGGATCCCCAGGCATGCGACTCCAGATGGTGGAGACATCAGGCACTATCCTGGCACCCAGGCATCTTCACTTGGTTGCAGGTGGTCGACAGCCAGGTGCAAAATGCGCCTGGCGCCTGGCTAATTTCGAACGCAGCTTTATGGTGAAAGGCAGATAAGAAATCCTAGTAATAATAATATTGCTATATGTCGTGGCATACGGAGTTTAAACCACGACGCGGGTGGCGTTGTGGGTTAAACCACAGGGCCTAGGACTTGCTGATCAGAAGGTCAGTGGTTCAAGTCTCCGCAACGGGGTGAGCTCCCGTTGCTTGGTCCCTGCTCCTGCCCACCTACCAGTTTGAAAGCACGTCAAAGTGCAAGTAGATAAGTAAAGTGCAAGAAAGTAAAGTGCAAGAAAGTAAAAGGTGTTTCCGTGCGCTGCTCTGGTTCGCCAGAAGCTGCTTATTCATGCTGACCACATGACCGGGAAGCTGTACGCCGGCTCCCTCGGCCAATAAAGTGAGATGAGCGCCGCAACCCCAGAGTCGTCCGCGACTGGACCTAATGGTCAGGGGTCCCTTTACCTTTACCTATGCTGGTAGATTTTGCATTCTGTTACTTTCACATAATGGCTTCACTTGGCATTTAAGGGCATTTTTGTTTATCGGAGTTACACCTATGTAGGAATGGGGAAAACATTCCTACAGCAGCAGTTTTTTTGGCAGATCTATGGGGTTACACAAGGAAAGGGAGGGAAAGCAATTTCTTTGGCAGCCGTGCTCAGAGGCCTTGGCCCCACCTTGGAACAAGGGTGGAGTTGATTTTCGCCTTCTCGGCTGTGGCAACACCCGCAACAGACCTACTCCCTTCTTTCCTTCCCCACTACCACTTGGGGGCAAGGTTAAGCGAGTTTTAAAAGCTCTGCCATTGACTCTCCTGCCTCTCCTGCTCAGGGGGAATGTCAATACTGTTTTCCTGGACTCCGCCTGTTGTATCTAAAGGAAGGCGTATTCGCATTGTCTTCCACGGCTCGCCCCAGGAAACATGATATCACACTTGAACAAAAGCGGGAAAGCTGACAGATCTATTGAGATGGGTGTGGCTACATAACACACCTAAAGCAGCTGAGCCTTGTGGATTGGCGGGTTTTCAGCGCTAGGGTTTCTCCTTGCCTTCATTCCTCTCCCATTCCCACCTATGCCTATGTAATTTTAAGGGCTAAATGTTGAGGTTTCAAGGACAGAGCCAATGGGACAATTACCAAAATAAGTATCTTCAGGGCAGCTGCTCATCATACAAGAGAAAAGATTCTCACCGGGGGCAGAAGGGGTACAGTAGCTGTTGTTGTTGTTTTATATAAAGAGCTGCAGGTGTGCTAAGTTCGCTTAAAAATACTAAATAAAGCTCCATTTATTCCAAAGAGGACCGAGTGGGAAAAATGGGGTGTGTCCTCCCCCCTGCTTTTATCACCACACTACCCCAGATAGTACATTTGGCTGAGGGAAAGACACAGTGATTGGCCAAGGTAACACATGGTTGCTGAGCAGGACTCGAACCCAGCTCTCCCTGGTGGAAGTTGACCACTCAACTTCCATGGAGTCTCAAAAAGTGTACTTCCTTTCTCCAAAACTGACCTTTGTTCAGACATATGGGATTTCTCTATGCTGGCAGCTGGTCATCTATAACGTTTTAATATACCACCTAATACGACACAAAGCATCCTACGATCTCTGCTTTCTCGTCTGTTCAGTAGCAACTTCAACTTTTTAGCCTGAATAAATTTGAGGCCTCACTAGATGCAGGGTCTCCTAACTCATTTGTGAATCACCAAGCAAGCGGCAAGCTAAGAGCCGGGCATATTTAAACCTGTTGATTCTGAACGGGATGAAATTCATCTCATTTTCTCTTGGATTGTACCCATTGTACAGATATTTACACAAAGACCATACTTTTGGAACCACTGTGTATTCAGACAGGTATGAAGGTTAGCATTTGTTACGGACTTTTCTGTCTTGTTTTCTCTTCAAGTGCTTGATGCTCAGTGAAGCTAATGTGGGGGTGATGTTCTAGTACTCTAAAGCCTTTGCCCACCTGGCGCCAGATGACAAATTCCACCATTCCTGACCATTGGAGTCCAACAAAATCTAGAGGGCTCCAAGTTAGGGAAGGGCTGTTCTAGTAGTTCATCAGATACAGATTTTGCTGCTCCCAAAAGAACTGAATAGAAAGTTTTCGGAGGTGACCTCTAGACTCATTCACAAACTTTATGTTATTTATAGCATGTTTTACAACCTGGTTTTCAAATTTCCTGAACCGACGCGCAAGTATTCTTTTTAACAGAGGGGACTAAAACATAATAGAAATATCATAAACATGGCAATGATTTTGGCATCAACCCAATGGTTAGCAATAAGTGATGGCGTGTGAAAAAAACTGCTCCCTCCCCTTCTTATTTCCCCTCAGAAGCATACTGTGCAATGGGCTCCTCTTATTCCTATTGTACGGATGGACCAGTGAGATAAGTAAAAATGTATTGGATAAACTCATCCAGTGAATCCATGGCTATGGAGGATTTGAACCCAGACCACCCAAGTCAACATGCTAGTTATCACAAGTTTCGCTCTACTTTTCTTATTCCACCTGCCTTGTTTCGCAAAGCTTTCCTTACAGTGCATCCCTATAAACAGCTCCTTTAAAAAGCCACATTGAATTCAATGGGATTTACTCCTGAGTGAGTATAAAATTGGTCCCATCTCAAGTTTGTTTAGGATTACAGCCTTAATGTTGCAGTGTAGAAAGACTGCCTGGAGATTAGGGAAGTGAGCAATACTTGTGATAAACAGAGAAAAAGTAAAAGGAAAAGGAAAAGGAACGAGCTACATTTTCTCATTTTAAGTATCACTATCATCTTTGACTGAAATAGCAAAACATCTCCAGGCATTAAAAGCTTGCGTTTAATTGCCAAGCAATTATTATAATAAATGCCATACTTTGCAGTTCTCACAAATCTATATAAACAATGGATGCTAACTCTGCCATTAAGCAGTGATTTAAATCCGTTTGTAATGTAAGCACTCACATTAAATGCATCTATCACAACAATGTTTTACCCCATTAGTGCCTAGATTCGCTAAGTGAAAGGGATGTAATGAGAGATTTCAAAAGTAGAAACACACCCTGATATTGTAGGTGTGTCAAATTTATTTGCAAAGCGCCCTGGGGAACAAAATTGGGAGACCTTTTCTAAGCAAATTCTCAGACGGTTGATGTGCTTCTTCTGAACCAAGTTAGGAACAGTCGCATTATCGTCATCAATATCATTATCAAAAAGATTTATTACACCAATCTAAAATGTATATTGGACTCAAGCAAACACCTGCAAAGTTATCTGCCTGCACCCTCTCCGCAACAAATTCTCAAAAAATAATAATGTGACAGGCAGGATTCCGTCATAACAAGCTGAACACAGCCGGGTGACTTCTCTGGAACACAATGAACAGACGATTCCAGGATCAAAAGAGACAAGGGAAAGGATTTTGCAATCTGACCCTTCCTTGGTGCATTACAGAAGTTCACTGACATCCTCTGACAGACCCTCCCGAGTAACTGAAGGAGTCTTACCTGAAAGCATGAAGCTGAACCCGCAGAAAACCAGAAGTGGCAAAACAGTCCCTGCTTTGCCAAGTATATCCATCCAGTTCACGGAATAACAGATGCCCCTTTCAGTGGTAAAAGACCCCTTAGTCGTTGCTCTTTTCTTGCATCGTCAGTGCGATGCTCGCTGGCCCAGGAAGCAACAAGTTAACTGCAAGACCGAGAGTGGGCTAGAACAAAACTCTGTGGCTGTCTGAGCAAGCAAAGGGAGTTTTAAGTTCCTTTTTCCTGTTTCCTCTGTAGATTAGGATGGGGAAAGGCAGGATCTTAAAGGCATTATGCATCAGCAGGATTCGAGAGGCTCTCTGCGAGCTCCATCCATCTCCTACATCTAAACACTTATCTGCGGCTCTGGGGAGCGGGAAAGAGGACTGCACTTTGAGAACCCCCAGCAGGTCACGGCCAGCGCTGTCAGAAACAATAGGGACATCCTCTAATAGGAAGAATTAAGAGAATAACAAGCCCCTCCGCCTATGTGTGGTATGTGAAAATGTGCCAGTCCACCTCCTCTTCTAATTACTCCCAGAGATACTATTCAAACTTTCAGGCCCCCATAAAAGGCTTTTAGGGTGGGGTAGGGGGGGAAAAATCCTTTTGTTTTCTTGATTTATCTGTTTATAATGGCTAACTTCTGGGTTCTCAGGGGTCATTTGAGTCTCCAGAACCTGATCTGGAATCCCCCAGGGTTCTCATTGGTGGTCAGGTTCTGTAAGAAGCAAAGCTGGCACCATACTTAGCAGTTCTTAGCTTTTCAGCTATCTGAGAGGAAAAAGTGGGTGGGGGTGCGAGATTCATTTTTTAAGGGCTAGGGGAGGGAGGGGAGGGTGGTTTGATGTGGTGCTTCCTGAAATATCACCTTAGAAGTAAGATCAGTGTTCACGCTGTTTAGAACGCAATGTAGCAAAGATGTGCTTGTGGGGGGTTGGACTATATTTTGGAAAAGAAAAAAAAAAATGAACAAATTTCTATGCCCCACAAATTACCCAGAGATGCATTTTAAATAGAAGCACACATTCTGTTCATGTAAAAACACCAGACAGGCCCCACAAATAACCCAGAGATGCATTTTAAATAAAAGGACACATTTTGCTCATGTAAAAACATGCTGATTCCTGGACTGTCTGTGGGCCGGATTTAGAAGGCGACTGGGCCAGATCCGGCCCCCGGGCCTTAGTTTGCCTACCCATGCTCAAGAGATTAGCAAAGGAGACAAAGAGATGCAACAAAATGTTGCAGCATGGAGGGTCTTGTTCACTGTTCCGGTCAGCCAGTCATGCTCTTTTCACAGATGTCCCATCCCATTTCACCGCCTCCCCAGTTTCTTCCCTGGCTACATTTCCAGCTGAGAACTGAGCTCACATGTGATAAGCAAAGAGCTGCCAGATGTTTCTGAACAGCACTGGTTGGCTTTGGGTGAGCAGAATTAAGCTGTTGATTTGGCGGGGGTTGGTTTTATTTTCTCTGGATATGTCTGCTTTGGGGTGGGTGGCAGTGCAGCAATTTGCCTGAATTGTAGGTTGGGCAGAGCAGCAAATCTCGGATATATTTCTCCCAAACAGATGTGTCTATAAATTGCTCCAACATGATGTTTTGGGGACATGGAGTTCAGAGGCAGCGCTAGCTGCTCCGGCAACTGGGGGCGGGGCGAGCATCCCAGGGGGCGGTGCGGTGATGTCACCCCCTCCAGTGATGGAGGTGATTCAGAAGATCAATTCCATTTTTCCTTTTAGGTCAACATCAAATAGCATTCTCTGATGCTACAATGACACTGGAAGGTTAAATACACATTAAAAGTGCAATCCCATGCACATTTACACCGAAGTCAGTCCTACTGTATCCAGTGGAACTTACTTCCAGATAAGTGCATATAGGATCGAAGCCAAAGGATGGAATTGTGAACATGCTTACTAACGAAGAAACCCCACTGAACACAGTGGGACTTATTTCTGTGTAAGCACGAGAATATTGAGCTGTGAAGTCGCCGAATTATTCTAATGATCTGCTAAATAAGAGCGTTAAAAATCGTCTGGAGTGTCTTCTGCTGAATTTGCATACAAATTTATTAATGGGCAGTTTCAGTGAGCATATCTCTATTTTCTTTTTTTTTTTTTTAAATATATATTTTATTAAGGGTTTTCTTGTTTTACAGTGTAAGTGTAATGCCTCGCGTATTTTTTTTTTCCCCCGTATAACATTTTTACAAATCCATTTCATTTGTTGAGGCATTAGGGGGAGAAGAAAAAAGAAAAGAAAAAAAAAAAAAGAAGAAAGGAGGGTGGAAGGAGGGGAGATGGATGGGGGTGGGGTGGGGTAGCGGTGTTTCTATTATGCTTAATGTATGTAGTTTGGTGTCAGCGTGCTTGTGTTGTTCACTTGTGTTCCTTTGGTGGTGAGAGAGGTTGGGGTTGGCCTAGGATGTGATTGTTTGTTTGTGATTGGCTGTGGTGATCTTTGTTTTCGTGTGTGAGTGAGGTGGGTGGGTGTTTTGGATCAAGTTAGCCATATTGATTTGTATGCTGTTGGTGGATTATTGTCATTGTCCTGTTGGGCTGTGTATGTGATAAAGGGGAGCCATACCGGGGTGAAGGTGTCTTCTTCTGTTTGTCCCCGTGTCAGTTTCAGTTTGTTAGTTAATTTTTCTAGTAGGGCTGTTTCCCATACTATTTGGTACCATTGGTCCATGCTTACTCCTGACAGGTCTCTCCAGTGTCTGGTTATGGTGTTTCTGGCTGCTGAAAGTAGGTGGGTTATGAGTTCTTTGTGGAGTAAATGGGCATTGTTGTCTTGGAAGATGTTTAGTAGGGCCAATTCTGGGGTGAAGTCTAATACTTGCTTTGTTATTTTACATATTTCTTGTATGGCTGTTGTCCAGAATAGTTGGATTTTGGGACACTCCCACCGCATATCTCTATTTTCAAGAAGATTGATGTTGTGTTGTTTAAAGGGGTTGTTATTTATTTTTTTTTTAAAAAAAACTGCAAGTACTCCAGAGGAGAATTTTTGCACAACAGATAATCTTTCCTATGAGTGGGGTTTTTTTTCAGCCAGCAGAATGTAAGTCAGTCTGGTGAACAAGTCAATCTATGTAATAGTTTTTGCTTTTGGGGAATCCACGACTATGCACTATTCTGTGTGGGAACCTGCCCTTAGCTGAATGTAAAATGCAGCTTTGCAAACCCATAAACTGCATTTTGGTGGGGAGGCGGGTGGAATTTGCAGGATCGATACCCACATGCGATGCTCCATTTGCATGGCATAACTCAAGAGGACCCAAGAGGTTTATCCCAGCTCATTTCCTCCTGTTACTATCTCCTCCGAGAAGTTAAAAGAAGCTAAGTTTGGTTCGGCGTTATGCATATCCTGCTTTGGAAACAGTAACAAATGCCAAAAGCCACAAGAGAACAAAAGGCAGATTTTTCGAGAGCTCGGAGAAATGCTTGTGCCCTAGAATCCTATTTCTGTACAACAAAGTTGTCCAAGTTTCCCCAGGGCAAAAAAAAGCAAATATTCCTCAGTATGTCTAAGAGGAAATAAAGATGGACAGTTTACAAGGCGGTTGCTCACTCTTGCTCTCAGCCAAGAAGGAGGAGAAGGTGATAAAGAATGGAAGAATAATAAGGCCAACTGGGTTATACCAGGGATGGGGAACCTTTGGCCCTGCAGAAATTGTTGGCCAGGGAGGTAGCATAGTGGTGGCAGGTAGCAAAAATGGAGCCCAGTCAAATTGAGCCAGTTTTGATATTGAGGGCCTGGTCCATATTTTGCATCAGGGCAGGGCTGGATTTAGTTTTGATGACGCCCTAAGCTACTGGACTACTGCAATGCGCTCTACGTGGGGCTACCTTTGAAGGTGACCTGGAAACTACAACTAATCCAGAATGCGGCAGCTAGACTGGTGACTGGGAGCGGCCACCGAGACCACATAACACCGGTCCTGAAAGACCTCCATTGGCTCCCAGTACATTTCTAAGCACAATTCAAAGTGTTGGTGCTGACCTTTAAAGCCCTAAATGGCCTCGGCCCAGTATACCTGAAGGTCTCCACCCCCATCATCCAGCCCGGACACTGAGGTCCAGCGTTGAGGGCCTTCGGGTGGTTCCCTCACTGTGAAAAGCCAAGTTACAGGGAACCAGGCAGAGGGCCTTCTCGGTAGTGGCACCCGCCCTGTGGAACGCCCTCCCACCAGATGTCAAAGAACTACCAGACTTTTAGAAGACATCTGAAGGCAGCCCTCTTTAGGGAAGCTTTTAATGTTTAACAGACCACTGTATTTTAATACTGTGTTGGAAGCCACCCAGAGTGGCTGGGGAAACCCAGCCAGATGGGCGGGGTATAAATAATAAATTCTATTCTATTCTATTCTATTCTATTCTATTCTATTCTATTCTATTCTATTCTATTCTATTCTATTCTATTCTAGGTAATGGGGTCCTTTATATGTCCAGCTGTCCTTTGACAACAACAATTTGTTGCTTTTTTGTGTTGAATATATGCTATATGGTAATTTATGGACCTCATAGGTATCTAAAGTCATTTGCACATGCAGAATGTGGGCACCCTATATATAGAGAGATGAGCAAACTGGTGATATTTTAGGGAGCAGGCTAGCAGGCAGGGCCCATGACTTACATCATAGGAGCCTACACAACACAAAACACTGTTGCTGTATGTAGGTTTAAGAACAGCCGTTTACAAACGATTCGGTTTACGGACTCCGCAAAACTGGAAGTAGTGTCCTTCTTTGCGAATTTTCTCTTGGTCTACGAACGGAAGCCAAACGGTGGAAGGGCACCAGCGGCGTGAGGTCTCATTAGCGAAATCACACCTCGGTTTAAGAACGGTTTCGGTTTAAGAGCGGACGTCTGGAACGGATTAAGTTCGTAAACCGAGGTACCACTGTATTTTGGAAATATACATCCAGTTGTTTTTTTCCTTTAATTTTTTGGGGGGCCCCCAAGAGAGTGGGGCCCTAAGCTATAATTTTTTTAGCTTATACAGTGGTACCTCGGGTTAAGAACTTAATTTGTTTTGGAGGTCTGTTCTTAACCAGAAGCACCACTTTAGCTAATGGGGCCTCCTGCTGCCGCCGTGCCGCCGGAGCCTGATTTCTGTTTTCATCCTGAAGCAAAGTTCTTAACCCGAGGTACTATTTCTGGGTTAGCGGAGTCTGTAACCTGAAGTGTCTGTAACCTGAAGCATCTGTGTCAGGGAACTGCCATCAGGGCCGGAGGGAGAGAGAGGGCTCCAGAGGGATTCCAGAGAGCGTCCCGGGATGGGGAGAGGCAGCCCATCTTCTGGGGAAGGGAATTAGCGTAGCACCAGTGGAGAAGGGGGGCAGATAGGGGAATCGGCGAGGCGGTCCCATGACTCCTTGCCGGGGACCAGCGGGGAGAGTAAGGGTCCTCCGCTGCCCACACCCTCCTTGCGCAGAAGGCTTCCACGCAGGGAGAGTAGGCGGAGACTAGGCATCAAAGAGCTTCTTTGCTGGAAGAAGTTCAAGAAATGCCCACTGACGGATTCTGCCAGCGATTGAGACAGCCATGGGCAAGTGGCTGTCCGGACAGAAAAGGTTCACTCAGGCAACCCTGCCAGGTGTGGCACCGGTTTACGCACGAGCAACCCCTAGAACCATTACAGTCTGTAACCCAAGGTACCACTGTACATAAATCTGACACTACATCAGGGTTTGGCAATCTTTTTTGACCAGTGGCAACACTTGGAATTTTGGAAAAAGAAAAAAAAAGTGCTATGGGTGCCAGTCACAAAATGGCTGTCATGTGGGGAAATGGAGGGGGGGTGGCATATCACAAAATGAATCCAGTGGGAGCATGACACAGAACCGGAAATTTCTGGAGACCCTTTGCAGGCACCATAGGATGTTTTGGTGGCACCTGTGAGCATTATAGTCATACCTCATGTTACATTCGCTTCATGTTACGTTCTTTCAGGTTACGTCCCGCGGCAACCCGGAAGTACCAGAACAGGTTACTTCCAGCTTTTGCTGCTCGCACATGCGCAGAAGCGCAAAATCGCAACCTGCACGTGCGCAGACGTGCCGCTGCGGGTTGCGCTGTTTTCATGTTGTGAACAGGCCTCCGGAACGGATCCTGTTCGCAACCAGAGGTACCACTGTACTGGCAACCCTTGTATTACATCAGTGGCATGGTGGAGGAAAAGGACACATTGCCTGCAGACCCTCCAACTGCCCCTATTTCCCAGGGAAAGCCCCGGATTGACAGAATCCCGGTTTCTAATTTGATCTCAGAATGTCCCGCTTTTCCTTAGGACGTCCCGATTTTCATCGGAGAAATTTTGGAGGGCATGGAAGGGATGTCCTTATTTTAATGGGTCATGGAATTATGTGAGTCTCGAACCAAAGAGATAAGTAACTATGCGACTCTTAGAAGACATCTGACGGCAGCTCTGTATAGGGAAGTGTTTTTTTTTAATGTTTAATGTTTTCTTATGTTTTTATGTGTGTTGGAAGCCTCCCAGAGTGGCTGGGGCAACCCAGTCAGATGGGTGAGGTATAATAATAATAATAATAATAATAATAATAATAATAATTGAATAGGACCTCCTTATTTTCATAGGAGAAATGTTGAAGGGTTAAGTGCCTTTGCCATGTAAAGGGTGAGTAAATTGGGGGAGGAGAGGACATTTTGCAAAAGAAAAAAAAAGGGGGGTGGGGAGAAGAGCTGTGCTCAGAAAACCTAGGCTGCCCTTTTTTTGTTTCTTAGCCAAAATACTGCTTTTTTTCATGGCTATGTAGTTCCAACTACTGCTTTTGGTTGTCCTGCAGCCAGCTGTGAATAAGAGCCGGAAGCTACTTAGCTTTGGAAATATGCTGTGTGTCATTTCAAGGCTGGAATTTGAACTCAGCTCTGTAAAACACGTCGTCCTTCCCTTCTCATTCTTCCCTCTCCCGTTTTAATGCAAAAATAAGGAATGTTTGGTTTGGAAACCGTTCATTTATGCTCTCCTGGCACTTCCTTGATTAATGTCTCAACATTGTTCTTGGTTCGAATGGCCACCTCTGTACACAACAATTCACTGGCACATCAAGTTCTTGCGATGTGCCCAGTTGCAAAACTGACTTTATGGTTTCCGATGTACACCCACCCTACCTAAACATCAAATTTGCATGCATATAATAAACAGATAGGTCAAACGATAGACCTCCTTCATGTGGCACTTCTGGGAAATTTCAAGGCTGGAACTACAAGGGCAAATTCTGAGATCTTTTAGAGAGAATTCCTAATTTGGTGGCTGATGAGTCACACACATTAATTAAAGTTCAAGGTCAACCCAAAGCCCAGTAAATCCTGCATAGATGCTTCTCTTCTATCATTTGGAAGTAATGAGATTTGACTAATAGTTGGCATTTTGAGGTGATTTGGTTAGAAAGCCGAGGGGAAAGGGTGGGGAAGGCAACTGACATTCAGATTTACACAGCTCCAGAAATCACATTTTGCTGCCTTCCACGGAAACAGGTCACAGAAACCCACATTTTACCAGGACTGCAATACTTCAGGACCGCCTCTTTCCATGTGAACCTAGCCGGTCTCTGAGATCATATTCCGAGGCGCTCCTTTATGTGCCTCCTCCTCGAGAGGTCCGGAGGGTGGCAACACGAGAACAGGGTCTTCTCTGCAGTGGCTCCCTGTCTGTGGAATGCTCTCCCCAGGGAGGTTCACCTGGCGCCTTCATTGAACACCTTTAGGCGCCAGGCAAAAATGTTCCTTTTTAACCAGCCCTTTGGTTGACCTGATCAACATCTCACATCCTTTTAAAATGTGGCTCTTTTGTAAAAAAAAATTACCTTTGGATGAAGGGTGGGCAAGGTAAAGGACCCCCCAGATGGTTAAGTGCAGTCAAATTCAACTATGGGGTGTGGTGCCCATTTCTGCTTTCAGGCCAAGGGAGCTGGTGTTTGTCCACAGACAGCTTTTTCTGGATCATGTGGCCAGCAGGACTAAACCATTTCTGGTGCAAAGGGACACCATGATGGAAGCCAAAGCGCATGGAAATGCTGTTTGTCTTCCCGCTGCAGCAGTACCTATTTATCTACTTGCACTTTGACGTACTTTCGAACTGCTAGGTTGGCAGGAGCAGGGACAGAGCAACAGAGGCTCATCCCATCGCACGGATTCGAACTGCCGACCTTACGATCGGCAAGCCCAAGAGGCTCAGTGGTTGAGACCACAGCGAGGTTGGTAATGAATTGTACTACTACTACTACTACTAAATGCAGCAAAGACTTGTTCCTATTTTGGGGTGGGATTCAATTGCATACCAGCAAATTCAGCTTGTGCAATTCCAGCTGATTTGGTGCTTGGAGGCCACAAACCCACCTTTCTAATGCCCAGATTTTTCTGTGATAAGGTGGGAAAAGTCACTGGAAAGCGGTCGGACATCAACTGACTGAAACAACATTGTCTAACCTCTTTGCAAACAAATCAGAATGAATGCTTAGTAAAGCATTCCGGCTGGAAAAATATCCCCACACATCACCTTCTAAAGAGCACCTGTCGAATAAAACCATTAAGTCATCTAAAATTACTGAGCCCCATAGTGCCTTTTCTTGTCCTCTCCCAGCAGTTTGAGCATTTGAGGTTGGCATCTTCGTTCTGGGGAAAAAAAAAAAAGGACAGGACAGAGGGCATCTTTTTTTCCACCTCATGGTGCAAGGACTTTCAAAACAACCCAACACAATCCATTGCCACCTAACAGGATGGCCCCTTCTGGAATTTGTCACACACACAAATTTGTAAACTTGTCTATTTCTTGCTGCCCAGAGCTAAAATATATGAATTTTCACACATCCTTTCACATATATGCGGTTCTACACAGCAATATATGCAGGCCAGGTGGAGAGTGGGGTAAATTAATAGGGGGGCATATTCTGATGAGGGGATGAACTATGTTCCACATGTTAAATATCAGAAAGAGAGAGAAAATATTAGTTGTGGAGAAGTAGGGCAAGCCTTGTGGGGGGCAACTCCTCCCCACTCTCCTGTCTCAAATATTATGCAGATAACTATATCCAAAATTGGGGTTTATGGCTACACTGACACAAAACTGCTTGTTTCTAGAACCTCAGAACCTGTTGCTTTCAGAGGGATGTTTTGAGGGAGGAAATGGACAGTCAGTCTTGAAGTACCTATAGGTTAATGAGAAAAGCTTCATGGGAAAAGAAAATAGGAACATATAACTCTACAGGCAGGGTTTTGTTTATGGTAGAAGTCCTGCAAAGGACAGAACAAAAGCCGGTGAACTTTCCCATGCTATTTTGCAAAAGCAGTGCTATGTTGTAAGGAGCCCATGAGAAGAGCAGAAGCGAATTTCATTCCTTATGTTTATTCAGTAGGTGGGTTCTTTCCATCGTTCATCAAAACGTGTTGTTTTAAACGCGAAGGGATTTCAGTGGGCAAACCTAGCGGCCGAGGAAGATGCCTGTGAGGATATTAGACACCAACTTTACCTCAGCAAAAAAGGGGAAAAAAGACTCTCACTGCAATAACTGAAAGCTCGCCCCCAAAGGAAGGAAGAGATATTAGTGGGAATTTCCCCTAGATAACAGATTCAGGCCTATACAAATCCTGTTGTGTCTTATCTAGATATATTGTAATATGAAGGAAAGAAAACCCAGAATGCAACAGATTTACCAGGGTGAGCAGGAAATTGGCTAATATATGTATGTTTTCGCTTCTTAATAGTGCTCTCACTTTGCTCAAGTTAACCAAATGGTACACGTGAATTCACTTTACAAAAAAATAAAACCTATTGGGTGTCCAATATGGTCTGGAAGGCAAATTCTGTGTAAATAATCTGCCAGTGGATTATGTCAGAGTAGAGGGGGACCATTTCCCTTTGCACCTCCAGGTGTCTCCATTAAACGAGTCACCCTTCTTGAGAACAGTATACCCTGCAGAGATCACTGCATTAGAGCAACCTGGTTGCTGAGTCAAATGGACCCCTACACTTGACTCCAAACTGAAAAACCTCTGAAAAACTCCATACAATTTTAACTGGCTTTGGGGATAATCCTAGGCCTGAGAACCAAGTTTCCAAGTATGAGAGCCTGCTCCAACAATTAAAACCCTATCTTTTTAATACCACAGAGAAAAGGCCAACTAAACCAACAACATCAAATAAACCCTGGTTTGATTACAAAGAAAGCCCTGCAAAATGCTTACAAAGCTGCCCTGACAGCCGAAAATTCTGTCAGACATCAAGACTATCTTGCTGTCCGTACCCTAAAAAAAGAGTATAAAGATCTAATACTCCACCAAAAGAAAGCCTATACCAGAAAATGTTGGCTAGAATTAATTAGTGTGGCAAAAGCAAAAGATCAGACACTATTCTGGAAACTGGTAGCTTCTGGCATCCATAAAGCTATTTCCCCCTTAACCTTACAAATTCCCCCTAGCCTGTGGGTCTCATTCTTCCAATCTTTGTATGAGGACACTGAACCTCCACTACGGAATTATAATGCGCAGCCTGGGAGTCATTTTGGACTCACAGCTGTCCATGGAGGCGCAGGTCAATTCTGTATCCAGGGCAGCTGTCTACCAACTCCACCTGGTACGCAGGCTGAGACCCTACCTGCCCGCGGACTGTCTCGCCAGAGTGGTGCATGCTCTAGTTATCTCCCGCTTGGACTACTGCAATGCGCTCTACGTGGGGCTACCTTTGAAGGTGACTCGGAAACTACAACTAATCCAGAATGCGGCAGCTAGACTGGTGACTGGGGGCGGCCGCCGAGACCACATAACACCGGTCTTGAAAGACCTACATTGGCTCCCAGTACGTTTCCGAGCACAATTCAAAGTGCTGGTGTTGACCTTTAAAGCCCTAAATGGCCTCGGCCCAGTATACCTGAAGGAGCGTCTCCACCCCCATCGTTCTGCCCGGACGCTGAGG
Organism: Podarcis erhardii; assembly: GCF_964252035.2. Classification (NCBI taxonomy): domain Eukaryota; kingdom Metazoa; phylum Chordata; class Lepidosauria; order Squamata; family Lacertidae; genus Podarcis; species Podarcis erhardii. The sequence continues at coordinate 15,893,311 of NC_138515.1, read as the reverse complement.
TCCAGCGCCGAGGGCCTTCTGGCGGTTCCCTCATTACGAGAAGCGAGGTTACAGGGAACCAGGCAGAGGGCCTTCTCGGTAATGGCACCCGCCCTGTGGAACGCCCTCCCATCAGATGTCAAAGCGATAAATAACTACCTGACATTCAGAAGACATCTCAAGTCAGCCCTGTTCAGGGAAGTTTTTAATCTGTGATATTTTAGTGTATTTCTGGTTTTTATGGAAGCCGCTCAGAGTGGCTGGGGAAACCCAGCCAGATGGGCGGGGTACAAATAATAAATTATTATTATTATTATTATTATTATTATTATTATTATTATTATTATTATTTAGAACAACTGGCTAAATGACCATCAACTGGCTAAATGGCCGCCTGTTTCAGTAACTGAAGTGAAATCATATATAAACCAACTGAAAATGGCCAAAGCCCCAGGCTCAGACGACATTACGCCAGAAATGATAAAAGCACAGGCGGATTGGTGGGCACCTTTCTTAGCCACCATCTTCACCTATATTGGTGGGCACCTTTCTTAGCCACCATCTTCACCTATATAGATGACACTGGCCGCATCTCAAGGGAATGGGGAACAGCCATAATAGTTCCAATCTATAAAAAGGGCAACAGAGGCGACCCAGCGAATTATAGGCCGATTAGCCTATTAAGTGTGATCAGTTAACTCTACGCAAAGCACCTCCTTAATAAGTTTACAGAATGGCTAGAGAATGAAGATATCCTGGCAATAGAACAAGCGGGCTTCAGACCCGGAAGGTCCACAACAGATCACTGCCTAACGCTACAACATCTCATCGACAAATACAAATCAGGAGGGCAGGCCTCACTATACGCTCTTAATTCAGGCACTGCACGCAAACATGGCCCTTAGAGTCAGGTGCAGCCGCCTAGGACACCTAACGGACCCAATTAAAACCTTCAAAGGAGTCAGGCAAGGGTGCCTATTGGCCCCTCTACTATATAATTTCTACCTAAATAACTTAGTATCTGCACTCAACGACTCAGAACTCCATCCGCTGAAGCTTGCAAATCGGCATATTTCGGTCCTGCTATATGCCGATCATGCGGTACAGTGGTGCCCCGCAAGACGAATGCCTCGCAAGATGGAAAACTCGCTAGACGAAAGAGTTTTCCGTTTTGGAGGTGCTTCGCAAAACGAATTTCCTATGGGCTTGCTTCGCAAGACGAAAATGATTTGCGAGTTCCTGCGGGGTTTTTTTCTCCCCCCCCTTTTTCTAAGCCGCTAAGCCACTTATTTGCTTATCCGCTAAGGTGATAAGCCGCTAAATGCCGCTAATAGCGCTAATCCGCTAAGCCGTCAATGGGCTTGCTTCGCAAGACGAAAAAACCGCTAGACGAAGAGAATCGCGGAACGGATTCTTTTCGTCTTGCGAGGCACCACTGTAATTCTATCTAGAACCCCCATTGGACTCAAAAGAGCACTAAGAAAGCTTGCAACATACTGTGAATCTGAATGTCTCAAAATCAACTATCAAAAGACCAAGATACTCGCTTTTGGGGAAAAACCAAAGCTTAGAAGCTGGGAACTCCAAGGCCATAAATTACAACAAGTCACAAACTACAAGTATCTAGGAATGGTCGTACAGGCCTCAGGAACCAACAAACTACACATAAACTCCATCGGGAGTTCAGCGGAAAAAAACGCAAATTGTATTCTTAAATTCTTCAGAGCACAAGGGGGCTTCTTCGTTCCCACAGCTCTAAAATTATACAAGGCCAAAACTTTGGCACAACTCCTGTATGGTTCCTTTTTGGGTCCGCCTTCCTCTGCTTTCTTCCCCCTTGAGAGAGTCCAATCTAGAGTTCTTAGAGCTCTCCTCCAAGTCCGCAGATGTGTCTCAAACGCATGGGTGAGATTGGAAACGGGGATGATGAGAGTGGAGGCTAGCATTTGTTTAACATCAATCTACAAATGGCTGACATTGAATCTGCTCCCCTGAGGGATAGCCCCACTGATCCTTTGCGACCAATTCCAGTCAGGCTGGCAGACTGTAGTTCTGAACACCCTCCAGAAACTGGGTTTTGCCCCTCAAGCCCTTCTAAGTCTGGGCTTGGGCCAGGCAAAAGCCACGGTCAGGCAAAGAATATTAGATACCGAGAGACAACAGGACTGCGCAAAGTGCCCCGACTATAGAATTGGAGAAATCGAGAGATACATATCTGCACCGGCAGCGTATCTCTTTTTTCTCGTATCTAGAAATGCAAGAAGGGCCTTTACACTCGCCAGAAGCGTGGCTCTTCCCTCGCTGGTCCTGGATGGAACCTTTAGAAAAGTCCTCTATGCCCAGAGACTTTGCACCTGTCCATTGGGAGAGATAGGAAGACCAGAATATTTGTTCTTTAAATGTCCCTTTTACGAAGAGGCACGTAGTAAGTTCATTGATCCCCTACTGGTGAGGCTCGCTGACCTCCAGCAAAAGCAAAAATGTGACCTTTTGCTGTTAGGCAAAGATCAGAAGAAGACCTGGATGGTCGCCAGATTCTGTGTACAAATCTGTAGACGCAGAGCATCGCCCAACTCAAAATAGTCCGGCATGAAAATCCCCAAACTCGGTTCCATGGGTGACTCTGAGTCAACTCCCTGGGATAGTTTATTGTTGCACATTGTTTCTAAATTTATTGTTGCACATTGTTTTAATTGTCTGTTTTAACCATATCTGCACATCAGTTTCTAATGCTGTGAGTGTCCTCTATTTCAGAAGCTTCTACTCTGCAGCCTCTTATAGTTGTTTTAACTGTGAGTCTTTTAGTTCTTACGCCCTTACAGTTGTTTTAACTGCATGTTTTTATTTGTTTTTAGTTTTTACCTGTTTTAATTATCAGTTTTTATCCATCCATTATCCGTGTTTAATCTTGTATTTTATTCAGAGGTTTTATTCTACGCTTGTTTCTTTGTCCTTATTTGCTCCAACATTTATCAGTTAAAAAACTAACTGCTATTTTATTTATATGTTTGTTTGTTTTTTATCCTGGTCTGTGACCATAATAAAGTTCATTCATTCACACGTCAGAGAGGGCATTATAGGTTGTACAGTCGTACATTGGAAGTCAAATGGAATCCCCCCCCCCAAAAATGCAGATAGTGGGTTTCTTTCATATATCAACAGGAATCGATTTCCACATAACAGGGGCAGCCACGCTAAAAACCCTGCTCTAAATTAACGTGGATCAGACACCTGATATCTTTGATACCCAAAGGATAAATTCTCCTGGAGAATGAAGTATTTTTTGACTGGAGAACTGCACTGAAAGATTCAGGTAAGGGTAAAGGATAGCTGTGTTTCAGTTAACGTTTTAGTTTGGGAACTGAAAATTACCACATTTTTCGCTCTATAACACGTACCCGACCATAACACGCACGTAGTTTTTAGAGGAGGAAAATCCGTAGGCATGCCACCCGTAGGCATTCCCTCCATAACACGCACAGACATTTCCCCTTACTTTTTAGGAGGAAAAAAGTGAGTGTTATGGTGCAAAAAATACGGTAGGTAGGTTTGCATTAAAAGGTAAAATAAACACATTTCTCCTTTACGCATGCATAAATTTAGAAACAATTTTATGTTCACAGTCGAGCCAAAAACCCATTTTCTTGAATTCTGAGGCATGAGAACTTGTATCCTACGGTATGTGATCCTTATGAAATAATATTCTCTTGGAAATAATGCTGGATAATTCCCCCTTGAGTTTTTTTAATTATTTATTGCTACATATCTGATTTTATACCTACAACTCACCCCTCTCCCCTTATTAAAAATTCTTAAAATAAGTTGGATAGAATTATTTTCTTAACTTAGTAAGGCCAAAATTATGTAAATTACATTGTTTCCAATAAACCATTGGCAGAGAATAGAGGACTAAATCCAGTGAAGTTAATTTTAAAGAAACAAATTCCTGGTTGTTGTTAACTAGCCAGAATGAAAAATGCACATAGATATTGCTGTTGTGTACTGGGGAAGTGTGTAGCACTATAAATAATAATTCTCATTGGTCCACGGACATGTGAAGGAAGTGCCTAAGCTCAGGTCCTGCTGCTCTGTAAAGCTTCGATGAGAGTTTTGTTATATTCTGCAATCTGCTTTGTCACATTCTTCATTATAGGCCGGTAATCACTTTCCTGACTTTTCGTTGCTATAACTGATGATAAAAAGATAAGGAAAATTCTCCAACATGCATCAGAGGGTAGAATTCAATGTCACGCTAAAATAAACATTTGGTCTGCACAAGCATATCTGCTTGCCAGACAGAATGACCCCCCCTGCTATTCTGGGGGTCCTTGCAACCCCCAAAGCAAAATTGGGGAGGCAGAAAGGGGGAAACCCCATTGTGCAAGTGGAAGCCCTTGTGCAAGATTTCAGTTTGTTAGGTGGATTGTGTTGTAAGTTATAGGTATTAAAATCTCCATGTACAATAGTTCCTACCTGGAAAAACAGCTATTTTACTATACATTTGCACCATTCACATTGAGATTTTGCAGGATGATACAGATGATCGTGAGTGAGAAAAGCAGTTTGGTCATCTGTGTAGGCTCTGAGTGTACAGAAGGAAGGCAATTCCACCCCCCACCCCCCCATGATATCTCAGCAAACCAAACTGCTTTAAGGTTGTCAAATGCCTCAGATAAACTATAACGGAAGAGATACTGGGTGAGAGCTAACATTAGTCATACTCAGAGTAAACCCATTTAAATCAGTTATCAGTTGACTTAAACAACTTAATGGATCTACTCAGATTATGACTAAGATTGGATATCATCCATAATTTCCTGGCAAAAGTCTCTTCATAACCATTGTCTCCTGTTGAACAAATAAAACAGTCCCTTTTTTGGATATAATTATCTATATATGTAAACGTTAAGACATATGATGGTCATCTGTAGCATGTGGAATAAGTCGTTGTACCTCAGGCTTTCAGAGTAAAATGCTGAGAATGGGCATGATTCAGAAAATGTTAAGCAAGCACAACTGATTTAAGAGACTTAAGCACCTGCTTATGTTCTTATTTACCATGATTATTTTCAGCATCTTCTCTCTCTTTTTTAAAAAGGATACATTCTTTCATGACAAAGTTATTTTGTTCATGGTGTTGCCATTTCCTTTCCAAATTCGTAAGCTGCAATTACAAAATGAAAAAAAGATAGCAAAAAATAGCCACTTGCGTAACAACTAACCCCCCTTAATTTAATTTAATGATTATTAAATGTATATTCTGCCCTTCCACCCAAAGGATTCTACCAAATAAATAAGATCAAGAACAATTCAGATAACATGCACAAACCTATATATAGCTATTTAGAAATCCCACTACGTTCACTAGGGCTTACTCTCTAGTAAGTATGTCTATGTCAGTAGCCTTACTAAATCAGTTAAGTCTCACCGATTTTCATATGCTTAAGCAGAGCTGTAGAGAAATTACAAGAACTGATAAGGATTCCAGCAAAGGACATGCAGTTTGTAATTACACTGCATCAAAAAGATGGTTTGCAATCCATGCAAGCCATGAGAATATTGTCTTTAATTACAGTGTGGAGACTATGATTTATGCATGACACTGAACTCTCATTATCTGCGTTTCTTTTTGGTTAACAACTGTTTTCAGACTATGTAAAGCTTATCATGCAACGTATCTTGAAACTATATTGGGCCCTGAACTGCACAGAAGAAACTTCCTCATTTCCATAGCTAAATTTCCTGTCTGATGCCAAAAGCTATGATAAGAGCAGGACTGCGTTGAGAAGATTGTAAGACTGCAGGCTAAATGTTGGGACTCCGACACCACTTTAAGCATCAACAGGAAGGCAATATGGCTATTATATTGATGGCTGCTTCCTAACAATGCAATTTGTAGAGCATTGATTTGCTTGGCTGGTGCTACTGTTCAAAGTTTGTGCCATCAAGACATGCAAGCTATTTGCAATGAATATTTCAGAATAGCTGTGTGGAAGCTAACATTTAGTATGTGAGTGTAGTGCTATTTGGTACACCTTCCGAACCAGCAATTACCCATCACAATTTCTGCTCAGAAAAAGAGCTCAATGCACTTTGTTGAGCCTCTGATGGCTAGTAGATTTTGGGATACAACAGGTGACAAAGAAAAGCTTCAATACATTTTACAGGGTGACTTGTGTGCCACACTCAGCATAAATACAGCTGAGCCTTTCAAATTAACAAATTGTATCGTGAAATCCCATTTGGTTTCCACCGTTCCCTCTACTTTCCCGTCGTCAGTCTCTGAGTGTGGTTGTTTATGTAGCCAAAGTAGTTAACACTCATGTAAAAAAGGGAGTTATCAGCAGGATCAGAGGAAACCTGAGGTTTGCAAAAGTAACTCTGGGAGGAAAAGCTGGTTAGAGGTGTTGGTGTTAGGGAAGAATGGGATGAAGTGGATGGAATCCTAAACAGGGAACATTTCACAGTGCAAAAAAGTTGTTGCAGGTCCTACTTATTATATATATATTGCATCACTGACTCTCAACTGTTCAACCATGAATGTGCAAAAAGAAAACACAACTATTTGGGAGCTGAATATTCTTAATTCAGCCAAATTCAAAACTGATATGGAAGAGGGAGAGTTATCTCTTTCCCCCATGTTACCCCTGCCCTCAATTTCCCCCAGCAAACCTGTCAATTTCCCCCAGCAAACCTGTCATTTTCCACAACAATAAAATCTCAGGGACATTAATAGAATGGCAGGAGTAAAAAAGCACAAATGTCAGAGAATTATAGAAATATTAGACTTGCCTGAGATTTGGCATGGTTGGTACATATTCACATTCACACTTTTTTCTCCAGTATGGACTAGTTTCTCCAAAATCATCTCAATTACTCTAATATCATTTCATGTATCTACTGTAATATTAATATTATTGCTCTTTAGTTCATAACTGGAAGAGTTCTGTGTTTCTTTTTTCAAATTTAGTCCTGCCGCAAGCAGCATTTCTTGGAAAGAGATCTTATGTTGTTCCACATTTTAAAGATTTTGAAGTTATTTAAAGAGGCTGTAAAAAAAGCAATTTATGTATACATAGACATATTATACAAAAGTTTCAAAACTCCAAAAAGGTGGAGAAAAGGCAACACCAAAAGGCAAGAGGCATTTTCAACTGTACCTGTGAATGTGTCTCGTTCTCCTGCAGCTGCAACTTCAAGCTTTCATATTCTCTATTCAGATGCTCCATAGTTTTCTTGAAAGCATTCCTGCGCTTCGTTAGTGTTTCTTTCTCTTCTTGCAGTTTCTTAAGAGTAAGGAAATAATAAAAAATGGAACATTAAAAAGCACTCATCTTAAAAGTGCTCTAGCTTATTTCTAAAATTCAGAGGGGGGGAAGCATTTATGCTTGAAGCTAAGCATCTGGCACTCATTCCCATGAAAGTATATAATCGTGTATATGACAGACGGCATGGAAAAAGTGTGTGGTGGGTTCATGTGTGAAAGATGCATGGACTGATTTGTTTGACTGTGTTATGTTGACTGTAGTGACTGGTTTGCAAGTTGGCTAATCTTTCTGAAATGGAAAAATAGAAGATATTCTGAGAACACAAGGGCTTTCTATTTCTTTACGAATGAAAACCCACGGCTCGTACATCACTGATAACAAACCATTTGGCCACCCAAAGTTCTTAGTTTACAACTCTTACCATTCCTGACTATTTGCCAAGCTGGCTGAGGCTAATGGAAGTTGGTACCTAACATCGACCAGAGAGCCACAGTTTCTCCATCCCTCTTTAATACGCTTTCTTTCTTTTTTTTTGAACTGTGAAACACTTCCTCTTTCTGTGCATAATATTGTACTCTGGCTACTTTCTTATACCTTTCCCTTGAAACCTTTTGTTCAAGACAAAAAAGGAATGCAGATAATAAAGCACATTCTGCAGATAATGAACTACTAAAATAAATGCTAAGCCCAAGAACATATGTAGAACCCTGCTGTATCAGCTCAAAGGCCTATCTAGTCCAGCATTCTTCTCACAGTAGCCAACCTCAAGCCAACAGGAAGCTCACAAGCAAGACATTCGCACTATAGCACTTTTCTCGTTTTCCCCAGCAACTGTTACGCAGAGACAAAGATGCCTGCAAATGTGACATTAAGGCTGACAAACGATTCCCCGCCATATGGGAATCGCTTGCAGATGATCGCAGGGCCTGGAGACTGGCAGGTTGTGTAGCCACAGAAAGATCAGGAGGAATGACTGCTGGGAGGAATGCAGAGAGAATAAATGCCCTGGCCTACTTCCGGGTTGGCGCCAGCGCCGAATGGCGGACTCCCTCCGAGCTCCGGAGGGAGCCTGCTCGGCAGGGGCTGGGTCCTACCGCGCCGGTGACGCAGGGACCCTCAAAAACCATGGGCGCTGAAACCCATGGGCATTGTGACTCGGCGGGCACCGTTTGCGCCCCCCCGACCCGCGAAGGAGCCTTTTTAAAGGCTACGGAGCGGGTGACGGGGTGGTGGTGGTAGTGCTATGAGTCCTCCGCTTTCCCTGCTGAGCGAAGCCGCATGCCATTCGACGGAGAGCGCTGGCTTCTTCCATTGAAAATTTGGACTTAAAAGAATAACCCGTGAGTAATTGGAACTTGGATTAAAAAGGGGAATTTAAAAAAAAAAAAAAAATTCGGAGCGAGCGGGGGAGGTGCAAAAAGGAAGTCAGCCTCCCCCCTGTTGTAGAGGAGTTAAAGCAAAGGATTTGACAACTAAGATCGAGTGCAACCTTATTTTGATAAAGTCATTAATTTCGCGATGGAAAATTACAAGACTGGGCTGGAGGAGAAAAGTGGAATGTGAATTAAAATGCAACCCCCCCCCCCCGGAAACCCCGGGAGCGAGCCGTGAGAGCGCCGGGACAGGAGAAATAGAGGTTTTGACAGCTGTCAAAGGAGCTGTCAAAGCGGAAGAACAAAAAGAGAACTTTGTTACGAGGACTTTGCTGGTTACATTTGTTACAAATTGGATATAAATTGTTTAAAACAAGGAATAATAAGTTACTTTGACTGTTGGGTGTGATCGGGAAGGAAACTGAGTTACTATAATCCCTCTAGAGGAGCTGTGGGACACTACAAGTATTGCTGGCATGGAATTTGAATAGGACTTTTTATCTCCTGGGAAACTGCAGAAATGGAACACTATTTTGTCTACAGAGGTCTATACACTAAAGGAAACAATAGATTTATCTATTGAAGAATGGAAGGGACTTGACGTAATGTTTCGTTCCTGAATAACAAAGCCTCTGCAGAGGAATTAGAAGCTTTTGGAATTAGAACATTTGTGCAGGAGAGCAGGGGGAAAAAAAAAAGGAGGAGAGAGATCAACAAGAACAACAAGAATAACAAGAACTGGACAAAGTTGGAAGTGGGAACATTTGGGACATCCAGATCTGAAAGGTCTAAAGAAATAAAATTGGAGTTTTTACTCTTAAATACAAAGATCTGGATGGAAAAAATGGACCTTTTTGAGACAGACTCCTTCCAAGATTGGACATTCGAAACTAAAGATGACCAAAAGACAGCAAAGACTATTAAAAAGACGGCAAAGTGGACTGGTGAAAGATTATGGCTTAGATATGGGAGCTCCAGGATGACAGTAGACATTGATGGACATTGGGAACGCAACCGGGAAAGGGGGGAGGGAAATTTGGAATCCAAAGGGTGTTAAATTACATTTTATTCTTTTTTCTATTTTTTTATTCTAATCTGTATTGCATACTAAAGAGGGGAACTCGTGGAAGGGAACAGGTCGATTTTAGGGGATGGGAAAATATTTTTAAATTGGGACAATGATAATAATTTTAAAACTTGGGGTAAGAATTTGTTGAATTTATTTGAAAGAATTGGAATACAAGAGGGGGAGGGGAAGTCCTGGAAAGATGCCATTGAAAATAAGGTTTTAAATTTGGATGTTTTTCTTTTTTTGTTATATTTGAAAATCTTTAATAAATATTATTTAAAAAAAAGAGAGAATAAATGCCCTGGCGCACCTGTAGCAGCAAAACTGGATGCCCTCATCTGCCCCAAAACATGTTTCTCCCACATTGGTCTCTACTATAACAGCAGTACAACGCTCCAAACGGTTTGACCTGACCCCTGAAGGTGCTCTCTTCCACTGTCTCCCGAGGCAGAAGGATGCCAAATTAACTCAACTCAAGTGCCTCTGAATCTTTGTAGCTGCACAGGAAATGTTACGTGTTACTTATCTCAAGGTCTGTCCCATGGAAGAGGGAGCAAGCTTGTTTTCTCCTGCTCTGGAGGGCAGGACTCGAACCTGTGGCCTCAAGTTACAAGGAAGGAGATTCCGACTAAACACCAGGAAGAACTTTCTGATAGCAAGAGCTGCTTGGCAGTGGAATGGTCTCCTTTGGGAGGCTGTGGACTCTCCTTCCTTGGAGGTTTTTAAGCAGAGGGTGGGTCGCCATCTGTTATGGATGCTTTAGCTGAGATTCCTGCATTGCAGGGGTTTGGACTGGATGACCCTAAGGGTCCCTTCCAACTCGTAGATTCTATGATGTATTTTAATTTATGTTCAGTTTTAGAGCTAAAACAGTGGGGCCATTTATTTTCTCTAAAAAAAGCAAAAAGCAAAGCAAAGAAAAGCATTTTTTTACTCAGTTTTGATGAGAAATGAGAAGCCACACAGGAGCTACTGGTCCACACGACACTCTTCCATGCAGATGTGGCAGATATGCAGCTACCATAACTACCTGACTGGGGGGTGGATCATGTGAGTAGCCACAAGCTGTTAACAGCTTTGGGAAACAACTCCACCATGCCTCAGTGTACGAGTATGTAAAGGACACCACGAGAGAACATTTAACAAGATGCAGCTGGAATATTTCAATAACTTGGTCTCAAGCAAATATCATTAATGTGTTTTGACTGTTAACTACCTTTTTCTTTTCCTCTCCTGCTGTTTTCAGGGCTGGCAGATTGTTGTAAAGTTCCAGGTCTTTGGTCATTTGCTCTATTTTTTCTTTGAGAGAAGTCAGTTCATCAACCATCTTGCCTTCCAGGAGGCCCATTTTCTGGAGGTCCATCCGCAGACGTTGGCTGTCTGAAACAGAAAGAGCCAAGAAGCATTACTGACGTACAATGGAGATTATTTTCTAGCACAGAAAAAAGTGAATCGTACATTTACTTATTCAAGGAGACAACTGACTCCTGCCTGCCTTGTTCACCTTGGCCTTAGTCCAGGAAAGCTCTTAAGTACGTCCTTAAGTTTTACATACAAATATCCATTATGTGATGAAGTAGTGGTATCGCTAAGACTAGTGTTGACATATTTGCAACAAAAACTGGCAAAGAGGAATTAGCATTGTTGTTCTTAGCTTACATTTGTCCATAAAACTATGCAAAAAGATCCTGCTGCCCCTTTTAGTTTTAAACTATGAAAAGTGTTGTAAAGTCTCTAGGTGACCTGCTCCTAAGGATCGTTTTGACAGGTATAATATACAGAACCCTCAATGGTTCTGTTGATAATTTGGGGTGGGGAGCAAGCACATCAATAGTATCTCAAGATGAAGCATGTGTTAAAATAAACATGGTCAATCTCAACATGCATATTTTTGTTTTATTGTCTAGTAACAGACTGAGGTCATGCTGACCCTCTCTGCCTTTGAGTCTATTTAATATCTGCAATTTGGATGTCATATTTATTACCCTTACGTCCAGCTCTTAGATGGGAGCTCCCAGTGGTTTTCCCACTCATGTTATAGATCACACTTGCCCAGCCCTGAAAACTCTTGACTGATCAAATGCTTCCAGAACATTAACTGGGTCCTTATATGTGGCCTCTTATTTCCTCCACGCTGAAGGCTGCGTTTGCAAAGGGGCCTAGAGGCATCGTCTGGTGTGTCTAGGCCTGAAAAATTGTGTACATGTCATAGGTTTTACGCATAGGCCTCTATGCACCTATGCTGCCTAATGTGCAGATATCAGGTGAGCATGCTGGAAAACAAGAGGCGCATGGCAGCATGATTCTAACCTCACCACCATGTGTTGGGTTGAAAAACTGAATAGAGAAGTACAGTGGCATCTCAGGTTAAATACTTAATTCGTTCCGGAGGTCTGTTCTTAACCTGAAACTGTTCTTAACCTGAAGCACCACTTTAGCTAATGGGGCCTCCTGCTGCTGCTGCGCCGCCAGAGCCAGATTTCTGTTCTCATCCTGAAGCAAAGTTCTTAACCTGAAGCACTATTTCTGGGTTAGCGGAGTGTGGAACCTAAAGTGTATGTAACCCAAGGTACCACTGTACCACTGTAGTGACAAGCAATTCTTCTCCTTAAGTAATTTTTGTATAAGAGCTTAATCCAGATTTAAGCAAAAAAATAATAATAATAAAAATGGCCCAAGGAATTTCTTTAGGGGCATTTGGTGCCTGATATTAGGCATTGCGATTTTTGTTACCAGCCTAAGCATTCAGGAAAAGCTGAACAAACAAAAATCACGGTCTCCTTATATTTGAACTGCTTGTTACCGGCAATAGTGGCTATCGTGCTAAGTTGCTATTACAACTGCACTTAGTATCTCCCTGGGGTGCCATCTCTTGCTCTTCAGGAAGTTGACTTCTTAGGTATAGCTCAGATATATTTGTGATAAACGAAAATCTGAGAGTGGCAGGGAATGATGAAAATGAATTACGGGCTTTTTTATTTTTTAAAACTGTTGTTTTAAAAATACGCCCAGAAGTGAGTACAGTGGTACCTCAGGTTACAGACGCTTCAGGTTACAAATGCTTCAGGTTACAGACTCCGCTAACCCAGAAATAGTACCTCGGGTTAAGAACTTTGCTTCAGGATGAGAACAGAAATCGTGCTCTGGCGGTGCGGCAGCAGCAGGAGGCCCCATTAGCTAAAGTGGTACCTTAGGTTAAAAACAGTTTCAGGTTAAGAACGGACCTCCGGAATGAATGTTGTTCTTAACCCGAGGTACCACTGTAATAAGATTTTAGAAACTAGGGGTATATGATTGGAAAGGGTTGTTTTTTATTTTCACTGGGTGTTTTTTTAAATTCTATTGTTTTCCCTACAAGGTATTTGAGTTGTTTGATAGATGCTATCTCTTTAAAAGAGTGCTCTAGTGAATACAGTTTACCCCCAAATAGATTTGTTAGTGTCTGATTACCTAGCTGCTTTGAACAGATTTATTGGAGTGTGATGAAGGCAGATGCAATATGCAAGAAACAAAGTGCAGTTTTAGGGAGGGAAACGTATGAATTTTTCTTATGAGCGAAGAAGCTCAAGAAATCATATTGATCCGGGAACTGTTAAGGGCAAATGGCTGTATACCCAGTGCTGTTGTTTGCAGCTGTGCACTGACACACAGGAATCTGGACAGAGAACACATGTAGAACCTCATCACTGGATGGTCACTACCGGCTGTGCCACTGGGGCCGAGGGAGTGTTGTGGCATAGTCTTGCATGAACAGCGATGCAAAGGCATGCGCTGCATTCTTTCCTTGTCTTGAGTGCACTGGCTCCCTCCATGTTTGTATGCATGTTGATACTGTCATCGGGACTGGTAGGCTCTGCTAGAGTTTCCCAGGACCATTGACCATTTCCCTATTTGTGCACCTTTCCCGCTTCTCTTCCTGTGTTGAGCTTAGATTGGATACAGTGGTCATTCCACTGGTCTATTAGCAGCTTTCCCCCCATCCTGACATAAAATGAGTACAGTCGTACCTTGGTTCCCAAACGGAATCCATTCCAGAAGTCTGTTCAACTTCCGAAATGTTCAAAAACCGAGGTGTGACTTTCGATTGGGTGCAGGAGCCTTCTGCTCTCAAGCGGAAGCCACGTCAGATTTTCGGCTTCCAAAAAACGTTCAAAAACCAGAACATTTACTTCCAGGTTTTTGGCGTTTGTGAGCCAAAACGTAGGAGTACCAAGGCGTTCGAGAACCAAGGTATGACTGTATAATATTGCTCTGGTATTGTATCAAATAAGTTACAACAAGAGTTAAGAAACTTGTATTTTCTTTGGGTGGTCTTCGACTAATTTTTAAAGGTTTTCTGCTAAGTGAACTTAATTTATTATTTGTACCTTGCCCATCTGACTGGGTTGCCCCAGCCACTCTGGGCGGCTCTACATTTTCAAGCTGTAAGAACTCTGCTGGATCAGACCAAAGGCCCATACTGTTCTCAAGCTGGCCAACCAAATGCCTATCGGAAGCCGCCCAAAGTCCTGCAACATCACTCTCCCACTTGTGATTCCCAGAAACTCTTATTCAGGGGCATTACTGCCTCTGATAGGGGATGGCAAACCTAGCAATCAGTGCTAGTAGACACTGACAGCTTGAGCTCTGTGAATCTGTTTAATCCTTCTTTAAAGCCTTCCAAGTTGGTGGCCACAACTAAAATTTGTCAGAGCAAATTAACTATGCACAGTGTGAAGAACCACCTCCTTGCTTGTTTTGAATTTTCCAACATTCAGGTTCAATGGATGGCCACAAATTCTGTGAGAGAGGGAAGAAAGCTTCTCTCTTCCCACGCCATCGATAATCTTATACGCCTCTACCATATCCCCTCTTACTTTTCCTTTTCCTAAACTGAGAAGTCCCAAATGACTGAGGGAGAGGCAGTATATATGTACCAAAGAATATCTTTATGGGGATTGTCATGGGCCAGGAGTCAGCTCTGCCTGCTGAACAGCAGCCTGAAGGGGGAGAAGGTGAAAAGACTCCACACACACCTGTTCAGCCTTCAAGGTCACAGAGCAGAAGGCACGGATGAGAACCAGATCGCTCCAGGCTTCTTAAACAGAGCTCTCAGCAGCAGTACACCTGAAGGAGCGTATCCACCCCCATCATTCTGCCTAGAAGCTGAGGTCCAGCTCCGAGGGCCTTCTGGCAGTTCCCTCACTGCGAGAAGTGAGGTTACAGGGAACCAGGCAGGGGGACTCCTCGGTAGTAGTGCCCTCCCTGCGGAACGCCCTCCCATCAGATGTCAAAGAAATAAAGAAATATCTGACATTTAGAAGACATCTGAAGGCAGCCCTGTTTAGGGAAGTTTTTAATGAATGAAGTTTTAATGTATTTTTAAACTTTTGTTGGAAGCTGCCCAGAATAGCTGGGGGAACCCAGCCAGATGGGTGGGGTATGTATGTATGTATGTATGTATGTATGTATAAAGAAATTGTTGCTGTTGTTGTCAGATGCTGGAAATAATGCCTGTGGTTCCTGGCCCTCTACCTTACTGCTGCCAGTGATCTTGTCCCTTGGCTCTGTGATCATCTGGATTTCCTATCATCATGACTGTCTCTGTATGTGGATTCTGATCTCAGGTAAGTGTTCCTCAGAGACTCGTAGCCTCTGCTTGCTCGGCAAAGGGACTCAGATGGGGCTACAACAGGGATGGCCCATAGTTCAGTGGCAGAGCCTATGCTTTACACAAACAAGGTTTCTGGTTCAACTCTGGTGCTTCCACTTTTAAGCGTCTTAGGCAGGAGGGTCTAACACACCTTCTGCCTGAGACCTTGGACAGTACTGGGTGGGCAGACTGAGAGTATATGACAGTTTCATATATCTTTGTGCATACTTATATGCCTCAAATGGCACTGGCATGCATTTAAAACATGACCTGCTTACTACAGAAGGAGCAGCTGTAGAAGGGATGGGTTGTGGCTCAGTGGCAAAGCACATACACTGAATGCAGGTGTTGGGTTCAGTCCCTAGCATTCCAGGCAGGGCTCAAAAAAATTCCTTCCTGAACCACTGATGAGATACTGCTGCTTAGAGCAGCCAGTACTGTGCTAGATGGAACAATGACCTTACTAGCTGTAGGTTGGCTTCCCCTGTAAAATAATCTGGAGAAAGTAAAGGATTTTCTTCAATCCAACTGCCATCCTACAGTGAAAAAAAAAAAAAAAAAAGGAAAGGGGAAAAGGAAAGAAAAAAAATAACAACCCTTCTCTCTGGGAAGAGACAGGAAGAGGATGCAGTCCAGTTCCTTCTGATATGCCACTAAGTCAGACTTCAGCAAGCAAATGTGTACACAGTAGCAAATTCTGAGACAAAACTGCTTTGTGCTTTGACCCAGGGAAATGTTACTGGGAAATGCTGCCATCAGCAAATGTGTTTACTCACAGGAGTTTCCTTTGGGGAGGGAAGGAGAAAGCTCTGTGCAATGATCTTTATACAAAGAGTGAGGTTGTGGCCCCGAAGTGCATTTCTACAGCACTGCATGGGTCCACAAGGCTCTTTTGAACGGAGCACAGAATCAAATCGGAATTCAGGATCCCAACTTCCTTCACGTTAAAGAAGAATAAAGCAAACTGCCAGGCCTCATGGGCAGAGAAACATATAAACAATAGTTTAGCAAGAATTACCCTTCAACTTTTTTTAGTGTCATCAAAACTGTCCATTTGTGATTTAGAGCTTTGGGAAATAATTTCTATGCACGGAGGCACCAAATCTTGTTTTCTATGCATATAAAGCAGGGGACTGGAATACATCTAAAGGGATATATTTGACATAGTGCTAAGTAGATAGTTCTATCAGTATGAACAAATCAGTTTGGATAGTATCTGGACTCTTGGGTGCGTCAAATGAAGTTTGTCTCCTGTAGTAGCTGTATGTGTTTATATCTGGGTATTTTAATATAAATCGTACACTGATATGAGCACATGCATATGACAGATCATGTATCTCATAAAATTCTTTTAAAAGAAGAAGACAAAAATGACTAAATTTGCTGATCATCACTCAAAGTATTACAATATTTTTACTGGCTTTAAACTGAATTTGGAAACCAAGTACCATTGCTGGTTTTAGCCTAGGGCCATGTTTTCTATAAAAGTGTCTTCTCCAAAGTAGAATTGGAAGAATTGTAGCTGTGATAGAGCACACATCCTGCATGCTAAATGTCCCAAAGTTCAATCCCAAGCATCCCTAGGCTGGGAAAGATTCGTGTCTTAAACTCTGGAGAGCCCATGCTGGTCAGCATCATACTGAAGTAGCTGGATCAAACGTCAGATGCAAACCAGTTTTCAAAAATCCTAACCTTACTGTCAATTAATATAATCTCTACCAGCCATGCTCTGGGCAGTACTGCTTTCTGAAGTCAGGCAGCTAGCTCTTTGATAAAGGGTATTTTCTGTAGGGACATGCAAAAAATCCTCTCCCCAGAGCTTGCCTGGGACCAACTCCATTATCCTTTAGGTGCAAGACAACATCTGTCCTGTTCATTTGGACTTTTATTGGTATTCAAGATATTTCAATGACTTTTATCTGCTGGTTTTATATTACCTCTTTATCTGCTGATATGATGTTTTGGTTTGTGCAGTGAATTTCACTTTACTGTTTTTCATTCTTGTAAGCTGCATTAAGGCCATTTTTTTGAACTAGAAGGTGGGAGAGAAATTTGTAAATAAATACAACGTACACTTCGCTTGCCATACCTGTTCCCAGGTTTTTCGCAGTACTCTGTGATTTCTGCATTTCACTTGACTTGAAAGTGAGATCTTCCTGCATGATTTTCAGCTCTTGGTTTGTTACAGAAGATATCTGCTTCATGCGATTTACATTCTGTGTGATTAAAGAAGAGTAGTGGAAGATGAGACACCCCAAATGCACTGCTACAACTGGTGGCTTAACAATGAGAATGGTTGGTGTTTTTCCATACTACTGAAGTCAGCTATAGCAAATCCCCTTAGGAAAAACATTTTAGCTGTTTGGAGTTCATTTATAAAAAGGAGAATGTTGTAGTTTTACAGACCATTGTATTGCCTCACCTATAATTGGGGAAACAGGGCCAAGGTGAATAAAAGGTGAGAGGCCGATGCAATTTGGGGAAGTTCAAGTGAGGATAGTCTTTGCTCCCAGTAAATGTTTTCTCTCCACATGCTATGGAATACCTTGCTTTCCAAAGCCAGGACAACTCAACTCCAAATTGTGAATGTGACAATCAGATCCTGGTTTTATAAGCAGGAGCCAGCAGTGTAAATTAAGTTGTTTACACTGTAGCATGCAGTATTTAAAAAGTGAAAATGCTTGTTCCTCCATGAAGCAGCCTTGAGTGACAAAAGCTGAACCCATGAAAGTTGCACATAAAAGCCATGACATTTTCTTGAAAAAAAATAGGCAACAGAACAATGAACATATCCAAATGAGAACCAAGCTTAGTTAATGTAGCCAAAGGTGTAATAATATTGAAATAATAGTTTTATCGACTTAAATTGTCTGATTTGGGTGTGTGTGTGGGATTTGATACACTAGGCAAAATAAGAACATATGAGGTTATATAAACAGGGAATGATTCTAGGTGCAGTTTGTACTGTACTTTAAGCTAGAAAGAGCATAAGTAACTACGTCTGCCTAGTTTTAGTGCCATATGTGATGGAAGTAAACTATGAAATGTTTTGCTTCTTTTCGTGGCCATAAAAGGTTTATTAGTGCAATTAAAGACTGAGGTGTCGGCAGAAGAAACAAGGGTGGTTCTGTTTGTGAAGGAGGGTGGAGTTTGCAGGAAGAAAAAGATGCAATAATGGCTCTCCCTAAATTGTGATTAAAAACAAAGAACAAAACAGGAGCCAGCCTTGGGAACCAAACCCCTCTTCATTCTGAAGCAGATCCCCCCCCCATGCTATACCAAGTTAATGGACGTGCTGGTATCAATGTTAACCAAAGTTGTGGTTAAGCAGGATTCTCTTAACTAGGATTCGAAACAATGATTTCTAATGGGTTTCAGAGTCTGAAATAAGACAGAAGGGAAAGATTGAAATGAGGTTAGGGAGCATACATTTCCAAAGCTAACTATTCATTTGTTAACAGCAGTTAACAGGAAGTCTGTGTTATCTTTGCACTGGCCCCAAGAATAAGAGGGGTCAGGAAGGTAGTATGCTACAGTCTCTCTCGCTCTCTGTCCCCTCTCACATGTTAATACCATACTTGTAAACTTTTTATATGTCAAGCAACCCCTGTAAGCTTCAACTTGATATGCTTTCTGGAGAATAAAAGCAACTAATTAAATTATCACCAAACAATTTGATTATTTGGAAAGTACTAATAATTGTGATTGGTATCTCTTCATCTTTATTCTAAAGTAAGGAATAAATCTGTATTCCTATGAAAAAAGGATTAAAAATGTTATCCTAGCCACATTTACGTAGCAGAAAAATCCTAGTGAATTCTACACAAATAAAATGAAAAACACCATCAGACTCCACACACCAACCCAAAATTTTTTACTTGTTGATCCTCTTTTCCTTTGAAAACAGGATTACCTGTGAGGAAGATTATGCTTTTCCTTTGGTATCATTGCAAAGATGGTAAACAGTAAGTGATTTAATGCTCTTGGATTGACATGATGTACTTTTTGGGTAAGTGTTCCCAGTGAAATGCCTAAAATAAGTTAGTTATTTGTTATTTTCTTTGGTTCTAGTTTGCTTTCATTTGGATTTGTTTACATAAAAATCAATAAAAGTAAAATGAAAATCACAGCAGAGTCAACGGAACTTACTTCCAAGCTTATGATTGGAGCCAAAGCCACTCACCCTGCTTGAATGCTCTAAAATTGCCACAATACTGGCCTCTATCTGTGTTTTCCGTTCTAGTTCCTGGTTCTTTGCCTCTTCAAAAGATTCAAGAAAGTCTAAAGATTGAAAAACAAGATAAGGGAGGCTGCTGCTTATAAAAGGAAAAGCAGAAAAGTCTTGAAATGTGACTTATAGCTATAAGGATTCTGAATTTAAAAGCAATTAATATATATACATAAACATCTTAAAGCAATTTAAATGGAACTTTACCAAGAAATTTTATCTGTAAGGAATATCTAGAATGTGAGCTGGTTTTTGCAGCCTTTTATTCACCTTTTAATATCGATGTGGTGATCAACCAATGACAGGACAGTCAAAGCTCACATGAAGAGCCACATAAAAAGCTGCCCTCTGATTCTCTACTATGCATCAGAAAATGTTTTACACTTGCAAAGAAGTACCCTCGTGGGACATCAATGCTGCCAGCCTGGACCTCCTCCAACCTTGTCACTGCCCTGGCTCCAGTGAGCTGGAACAGTGCTGATGCTGGGAGGACAATGCTGTGCCCTGGGGGGAACTGCAGTGGTCCCAATGCCACAAGGTCAGTGCTGCTGCTCTGCCCATCCCCCTCTTGTGCCACTGCTGAAGCGCTCCATTAGAGCCCTGCAGAACTCTAAGACTACGCCATTAACATGATGCATAGTTTACTTCCGGTGCATATAGGGTATGTCACCCTTGCAGGAGCAAAACTTTCCAATGTGGAGAAGGCGGCTGTGTGGGTACAGTGGACATTTGTCCAAAGAGGGAAGCTCTGACTCAGGAGTTGGGAAGGTCTGCCTCGCCTGGGCCAGTTCACTCCAGCAGAGATCCCTCTGTGGGTTAGATT
The DNA here is from genome assembly GCF_964252035.2 of Podarcis erhardii. NCBI lineage: Eukaryota > Metazoa > Chordata > Lepidosauria > Squamata > Lacertidae > Podarcis > Podarcis erhardii. The sequence goes on along the minus strand of NC_138515.1, from coordinate 15,872,939 downwards.
GCGCCCACAATTTCTGGCGTCTGCGCAGATGCAATTTCCTGCATTGCGGAAGCGAGTCCCCGCGCCAGTTTAGCGCAAGTGGAAGGCTTGGTTCGGGGGCGGCTCAGGGGCCGGTTAAACAACCCTCGTAGGCCGCTTGTGGCCCATGGGCCTTAGGTTGCTGACCCCTGCTCTGACTCATGCATGCATGGCAGCTCCAAATCTACATCAGAATTCCTTCATGCTGAAGGCAGCTTTTAAGTCATCTGAGCACTGTAAAGGTGCGCAAAACGCCTTCCTTATCTAGTTCTCCTCTGAGGATAGTCTCCTGACAAAAGCAAAATCTACAGATGCATCCTTATACAAAAGCAGCTTAAGAAGGCCATATGGAACTTAAAAACTGCTGTTATTTGATCTTCACAATCTTTTTCATGTGTCTACACAGCATTTTCCGACACACCCAGACCTATTTTATTTTCAATTTCCCACAATTAATTGTGCTCTTAAAAACATTGAATGCAGCCTACAAACCAAGAGGAATGTCTTGACTGAGAATTTGAAGGCCTGAAATAGCAATCAATTATTGCTCTATACCAGGCATGGCCAAACTTGGCCCTCCAGCTGTTTTTGGACTACAGTTCCCATCATCCCTGACTACTGGTCCGGTTAGCTAGGGATGATGGGAGTTGTAGTCCCAAAACAGCTAGAGGCGAGTTTGGCCATGCCTGCTCTATACACTGCTGCAGTGGCTATGTGGGGAAATGTCTTTGGCTAAGGTTGCTAAATTAAGAACAGCAATCATGCCAGGTGACCAAAAGCTATTAACGCAAATGATATGTGCATTAAGAGATGCCTTCATTTTGACAATGCAAGTCAACATACATTTGAATCTACTTACTGTCCATGCTTTCTTCTCTTTTCTTCAACTCCTTGTATTTCAGATTCTTCTCACCTACAAAAATGCCATTTTAAAATTAAACAGTTATTAAGACTGCGATCTTCTCATTTACTTGGAGATAAACCCTACTGAACTCGGAGGAACTCACAGCACAAACTGTCTCTGTTTCATTTTCCATTTCTCCCTTTTACTACAACCTCTTATATCACAACCCAAGAGGCTTTAGGGAGGCACAGGGGCTGCAGTGAGTAGCCAGTATGGGAAATACCCTTTGTGCAAGCATCTTTCAACTAGTACCGCATGCGATCCATTCCTACACCTTTTGTTCTTTGACCTGTTTCAATGAATCTTGTTCATTTAAGAGCTGACCAAAATCCATGTATGGAAATCTGATTTAAAGCAAATATTCAGTGCTTGAGATAGAGGGGGTACTTTGTATACTTTGTTTGTATTTTAATAGGGTTAATTCAGTCTTTAAAATATATAAAAATTATGCCAGTGGATGTCTTGTGTTTCATAAGCAAAAAATGTGAAAGGATAAGCTAAATATAGATACATTTAGAGTCAAGAATTCCAACATCTTCTTTCCTCCCCAATAGTATTGTATCGACATCCCTTCAGCTTTCCTTCATATCTAACATATACAAATTATAAACATATGCAACTGGCCCCAAGGGACCATGATTTTCCTTGAACTTCCTTGCAGCTGTGAGCCTGTTCCTGGCTGACTCTCCCTTTCATGATACAGGAAAACTTACCAGAAGTGCCCTGAAAAAGTCTAGCCCACTTTTCAGAGGACCATGAATATATATATTCCTGGACTCATTTTAAAAAATCTAGAGAATATTTCTACTTCTTTGTTTTATTACTCTTGACACAAGAAACAAAACAGACTCGTGTAAAAGCAGAGAGTGCTGTTTTCACTAAGCTACCACCAAAGCAATCTATTTCTTACCGTCTATAGTCATCCAAATGATACAAGAAAATAATGCAAAAGCAATATGCAAAGAAAAAAGGATAAAAGCAGAATGAAGAAATTGTTACTATTATTTGAAAACGGAGAGACCAAAACAAGCAGTGATGGGAGTACCTAGTTTGCAATCAAGAAAGAACAATACTATTTAAGTTCCTTAACAGAGTAGTGATTAGTAGGAACTAGCAATAAGACCCTTTGGATATATTCAGGCTAAATTAACAATCGTCTACATCTCAAATATTTTTTCTCATGATCTTATATGTGATACTAGGGCTCAATAATATATACGTACTCAGAGAAGCATATACAGTGGTGCCTCGCAAGACGAAATTAATTCGTTCCGCAAGTTGCTTCGTCTTGCGATTTTTTCGTCTTGCGGAGCGCGGATTCCCTGGGTATTAACAGCTTTAAGAAAAAGGAAGCAAACCCGCAAGACGTTTTCATCTTGCGAAGCAAGCCCATAGGGAAATTCGTCTTGCGAAGCAACTCAAAAAAGGAAAAACCCTTTCGTCTTGCACGTTTTTCGTCTAGCGAGGCATTCGTCTTGCGAGGTACCACTGTATACACATTCTACAAATGGTCCTGTATTATGTCTTCATATTTTGCTGGAAGCTGCCCAGAGTAGATGGGGAAACCCAGCCAGATGGGTGGGGTATCATCATCATCCATAAACCTTGCATTCTGTAGTGAAAACACTAACCCCGTCTATGCCAACAGGATACTGCTGTTCTAGTCTGCTCCCACATGCCCTGCCCCACAGGCTCAGCTGGATTGGCCAAAGTCAAATGACAGTGATGAGGTGGGAGCTGGCCCGGGGATTTTCTAACAGCCAGCAACCTGGTGGCTGCTGCTCCGGTGGTTGCGGAGCCGGTGGCAACAGGCCACAACTGCCACCCACCCCAGTCTGGGTAAGCAGCCATTCTTGGAAAGAATACTATGCAAAATAAGGAAGTATGTGCATACAGTGGTACCTCGGGTTACATACGCTTCAGGTTACAGACTCTGCTAACCCAGAAATAGTGCTTCAGGTTAAGAACTTTGCTTCAGGATGAGAACAGAAATCGGGCTCCAGTGGCACAGCAGCAGCAGGAGGCCCCATTAGCTAAAGTGGTGTTTCAGGTTAAGAACAGTTTCAGGTTAAGTACCCCCGGAACGAATTAAGTACTTAACCCGAGGTACCACTGTACTTGTTCCATTTGCAAAACTGATTTGTATCACAGAACTTGGACTGGACTTAGTAAAGGAACTGGCCTATTCTGGTACAGAGTACACATAACCCTGACTAGGAAAAACTTCATCATGTTATCTTCGCTCACTATTCTCACGCCCTGAGGTCCTTCAAAACAAGAAGAAACCTTCCTGCCAACAGCAGATTTTTGTGCACACGGATCTTCAGTACCCTCAATCCAGAGATCATAAATGAATGGGGAAAATCACAAATTCACTTCTGAATCAGATCTACTACATGGAAGAAAAACTAAACAAGATGGCATCTACATTTTGGAACTCCTTGTCTATTGATATCAGACAGACACCTTCATCATACCATTTTCGACACCTGCTAAAAACATTTTTGTTCAGACAAGCTTACCCAGATACCTGATGTGCTTTTAGTTTATTGCTGGTTTAAATTTTCTGAATGTTTTAACTGCTTTGACTAATATTTTTATTGTTTTGTTCATTTTGATTTCAGGGATTTTTTAAACTATCAAACAGTATATAATTTTTTATGAAATAAAGTTTATTTAGAGCAGACCTATTGAAAATAATAGACCTAACTTATTCATGTCCATTCATTTCAATCGGCCTGTTCTGAGTACAACTTAGTTGAATTCCCTCCTTAATAATGTTTTTTTAAAACCAGGTTAATAGGTCCTGTCTATTTTACCTTGCTGCTCCTCTAAATCCATGTCAAGCTGCCGTATTCCTTCGTTAAGTTGGTTGATTTTTTCTTTTATGTCTGTCAGCCTAAAACCATGCAAAAACTAAATGATGAAAACTGAAAAAGTACAGCATTTAGCAGGCATTTTCTGGAAGGGAAATAGCAAGGTGAGTGAAGTTAACAAATGTAAAATGCCAACATCTTTTAGTTTCTTTCCCTAACATCTCTTAGGTTCTTAGCATTCCAGCACTGATGTATTTAACTTTAAACAGAAACTTGATTATCCCAAAGGAGCGATCTTGCCTTGTTTAACTTAACAAATGGGTCCACCTGCTGGTTAATCAGCGTTATAATAATGACTTGGATTGCAAACCTATACTAATTCACCTACTGGGAGTAAGTCCCACTGAAATCAATGGGGCAGACATATATAGGATTACACTGTTTGCTATAATAGAAGAATGCACAATTGTTTCAGTTGTACTGCTCATTAAAGCCAGGCATCCCCAAACTCGGCCCTCCAGATGTTTTGGGACTACAACTCCCATCATCCCTAGCTAACAGGACCAGTGGTCAGGGATGATGGGAATTGTAGTCCCAAAACATCTGGAGGGCCAAGTTTGGGGATGCCTGATTACAGCCATCTTTAGCCATTGTGAACAAGGGACAGAAAACACATGAAGGGGATGACTATATGAGGTCTACTTCTCTTCTATGCCTGCAGAGGTTTTCTGCATGTTTAAGAACCCTGGAAATCTTCCACCTTGCCTAAGCTCCTTTCTGCCAAAATTCCCTTGGAATGAGGTAAATTGCCACGAGATGAACATGTAGATATGGGGGGAAACGTGGTTGAGTAAATACAGTTTTTGGCTTTACATACTACTTGCTTTTAGCACTTTAGTAACAGTTCAAGTCATCCCAAATAGATCATATCTCAGTTCAAAATACGTTGTAACTAGAAGTGTTTTGCGAGGCATTCAAAAAACACAAGGTCTGTTTCTTTATATAGCCTATAAGCAGCTGCACTATACAAGCTGGTTATATGAGTTGAGCAGCTTTGCAGAAATAGATAAGAGAATTGCATTTATATTCAGAACCAGGGTCTAAAAGAACAATATGGAACAGCACTCACTGTCTCTCCATGCTTGCTATTTCTTGGTTGTCTTCCTTCACCTTTAAAAAAACAACAACATATAATCATTAAATAACAATGGAAAACCCAAGATGGTTGGTCTCTGCAAAAAAAATTCCTTTTTCTTTCTGTATATTCGGATGTAATGTTTAATTTATTATTTTCTCTGGAATTTTAAAAAATGCGATAAAGATTTTTTAAAAAAATTACTCGGTAAGGCTAAAAATGAAGACCACTTAATAATAATAAATGACGTCTGTCAGTTCTGTTTCTAGCATCATTATCAATAGTTGGTGGTTTGGACAGAGGTGCTTACTTGACCTCCCAGTTTTCACTTTTCAACTGCCCTTTGTTTGCAAAATCTCTTCATTTCTGTCTGTTTTAGCACTCTACATACCTGTTTTAGCAATCTCTCTCTCTCCTCCTGTGGAGAGCCCATACTTTTGTCCTCTGCCATCATTTGATTCCGATGTTCCTCAAGGCCATGAAGCTTTTCATACAGTTGCAGAGCCTCCTGTTTAACCTGGGAGTGTGCTATTTCCTGAAGAGATAAACTTCTTTACTAAAGTGATGAAATATTTTGTGAATAAAGTCATGTAAGTGATCTGTTAAGAATTTTTGTACATCAACCAAAAGTGATCATGTGTTGAAACTGCCAGGTAACAATTTATTTATGATTTGTTTATAAAGAAATATATATCCCTGAATACTGTCTGCCAACCCCCACCCCTATAAATACAAACAATAGTATTCAATAAAATGCCCTTTAAAACTTGATAAAAACACAACTATACATCCTGGATAAAACTGAGTAGAGAACTAAAAATCAAGAGCCTACAATCACTGAGTAACAAAGCCCATGGCTTCTATTCAAACATTAATTGATATTCAGTGTCCAGATAAATAAATAGGCTATCATGGGATTTTGGCCATATTTTCTTAATGGTACAGCAAAAACAAAAAACCAACAACTTATGCCAGCTTTTGTTTCTCATTAACAAAATTTTAAACACCCTCAAATTTCAACCATTTTGTAATTGAATAGAAGAATTTAATGTCATACATACAGCATCTAGAGACTGTTCTTTTATATTCACAGCATCCAGTTCTTGCTGTAAGGCACATAATTCCTACAAGAGTAAAATAAGTTAGTATGCAGGTCCTGCTACTGGAATGTTCATTACCTGAAATCTGTTACCTGAACACAATTAGTTATACCCAACCTTTGCTAAATGAAAGACTGGTTCAGATCTCAAAACAGCTGGAGTTTGTCCAGCTCCTTGTGTTTATCTTGGCGGTGACAGCATTTGGGGCAGAAACCATGGAGTGAGGGACAGAGATAGGGCACATCAAGGAGCAGAAAAGATCAGACAAATGAGGGAGCAGGAAGGATCAGACAATTTGGTTTTTCTTTTGTTGGCTGATTGACTGCAGTAGTTTCAGGCAGAAACCAAGGAGGGAGAGTTGTTTAGTCGATGAGACGTGTCCGACTCTTCGTGACCCCATGGACCAGAGCACGCCAGGCACTCCTGTCTTCCACTGCCAGTTTGGTCAAACTGCGAGAGGCAGTGGAAGAGGGAGGGAGAGAGAAAGGACAAACCATGGAACAGAATTGTTCATATAGGAAATACTGGAAATCACCAGCTCATTAAGCGAAAGCTCGCCTAACGAACAATTTGCTAGGAACGCACTGTGTTTGGAAAGCAGGACCAGTGTGTTTGGTTAATGAAAGCTACCAGAAGCTACGTGCATAGAAAATGGACCCCTCCAAAAAATATGGGGAGTTGACAGCTTAGTCAAGATCATGCAATCCTACATAAAAGGATTTCAGCTTTTGGATTTCCGCTGTTGGATTTCAGCTATAGAAGGAGTTCTTTTTCATTTATCAACGCTTTATCGATCGTGCTGGGGCTCATCAAGATGTAGTTCAGACATGAAAGCGTCACCTGCAAGAGCTTTTCATTTGCCACTTTCATCTCCATGTATTTAGCTTGATCCTCTTCAGACATATTTTTGACTATGTTTTCCGCCGCCTGCTTTTCCTGCTGGATGTCATCTTCCACAGCTTGAATGAGATTTTCTTTGCTGCATCACAAAAGCAAATATTTTGTAAATAACCTCAATCCCCAAGTCTTTATTAAGAGTGCAAGCCAGAAGCACATGAGCCAGTGAATGTGTCAAAGGGGATCCAGGTTTATGCTCACCGTCTCTGCTTCCAACCCTTTTCTGCATTAAGTTTCTGAACAGAGCCCACAGGCACACTTTGTAGGGGCATAAGCCTTCTCCATTTAATTTGCACTCTGCCTTTTGCAAGATACTAGATCTCAGAAAGAGAGAGAACTGAAGAGGGCAGGAGTGGGGATTGTGGGTGTGAGTCTGACCCCTCCCTCTGTCGTGTGCCAGTGCTTATGTAAATAGGGCTAGCTTGAGCACATGAACTCCTACCTTGAAGGAACAAAATATTTAAAAAATCCTTCCAGTAGCACCTTAGAGACCAACTAAGTTTGTTATTGGTATGAGCTTCTGTGTGCATGCACATTTCTTCAGATACACTATCTTGAAGGAAGTTATACAAGTTGGGCTTGCGGAAAACATTTGTACTGTGCCTTCTCTAAGGGTTGGGAAGCTGCAGGAAGCTTTAAGGCTGAAATTTACTATTGAAGATTATGAGGGAAAACAGCTTGGCAGGGGAAGGGTGAGAGTGCCCTGACCCTCATGCTGTCGCTTGGCTACTCTCTACAGCTGTTACTGAAACCTTCTTCCTAACCTTTGAGCTAAGTGAAGCATGCACACTCTTCCTGGGGAAAATCCCAGTCTGTATATCTGTGCTGGTAAGGCCTATGGCACTGTACAGAACTGCAAGCTCTGAGGATCCAAGTTTGGGTGGCATTAAAAGCATTAAAAGATGAGAGAGAGAGAAAATCTGGCAAGTGGCAGCAGCGATGTGAGCAACAGGATCAGTTTGGTAAAAACTGCTCTTCGTATTTTTTCCATCACACTACATCTTTCCATATTAAGTTATCAGCCGTATTTCCCCTGTGTTCCTTCTCAGCTATTAGCACTTTCTCTCTAACACATTCTCTCTTACCTGAGATTGGGCCCCATGGAAGTTAATGGGCCTTACTTCTGAGCAGACATTAAAGAATTGCTCTATTAAGTATCATATTACAGTAGTACCTTGGTTGATGAATGCCTTGCTACTCAAACATTTTGGCTCCCGAACGCCGCAAACCCGTAAGTGAGTGTTCCAGTTCGTGAATGTTCTTTGGAAGCTGAATGTCTGACGCAGCTTCTGATTGGCTTCCGGAGCTTCCTGCAGCCAATCGGAAGCCGCGCCTTGGTTTCCGAATGTTTTGGAAGTTGAACGGACTTCTGGAACAGGTTCCGTACTGTATTTATTTATTTATTTAATCTAGCCAAAGCCATTGCTAAAAGGTAAAACTACCACATAGGAAGATTAGGGCATAATATCACAATGATCACGCCCACTCTATCACACAGGCAAATCACTATCGTAATATGAATAGTTATACTTTCTCATGTGAACCTGAGCTGAACCGGCAGATGGGTGTCAAACAGGTTACTGAATCTTTGTTAGCATAAACTGGAATCAGAGCAACTATAGTCACAGCTGAATTAGAACTGATCCACAATGTTTAGTGCCTTCTCCTCTCACTGGTTTTGACTGAATGATACATGTGACATATGAACGTTAAAGGTGATTTTTAATTCTTTGAATGTAACTTATACCTAACCTCCACCCTGATCAGCGTGTTAACAACTGCAAAGGCTTTTAGCTGTCGCTTTTAATATGCACTTTGTAGATTTATGTCTGATGTTTGGTAACTGTACCCCACTAAAAAATAAACTTCTACCCATGGCTCTCTGTTTCCAATACAACCATGTTTTATTGGAAACTCTAACCGTGGGTAAACTTGCTCTTTCGCCCTCACTTCATGTCATAAACATGATACCTGATCATATTCTAAAACTTCCTTATTGGCTGTAAGTCTATTAAGTCACATATGAACCCAAGTCAATCTTTTGCTAAAGGCATCCTGAAGTTCCTTATTTTAAACGACCTGCTTGCTAATAGGGTACAAAGGTTGAAGCCAAGCGAAGTTAACATTGTACTCTCCTTTTTTTTTAATCCACAAGGATACACGCAAACATGTATATGATGTTCCAGAGAAAAAATAAGAAGGTAAGAGATTGGGTAAACTGCTAGTATTATCAAACGTATAGATGTTTGTTTTATTAACAAATGTATAATAAAATAAATTGTTCCGCAATCCAACTATTAAGATTATAGTTTAAATATTATATTGGTTCAAAGCTGTATGAATTCACTCGATGGCTTTGCAAGAGGACATCTTTGGAAGCTTGGAAAATATTTTTCAAATGTTTCCCCTCAGTTTAAACAGGGAAGCTGCCCGTTTTATTCTTCTTAAATAATGGAGGGCCTTTAATGGAACACTTCAGAAATAAATGTTAATCCCTGAAGAATTTTACTCGATTTTAATACATATATATACAAGGACTAAAAGGAAGAAGTTTTCACAAGAGACACTAGAACTTTTGTGTGGGTTTTGAGAGGTTATTGATATTACTTGTTTGGGTGCTCCAATGTTTCTAGATACAGTGGTACCTCAGGTTAAGTACTTAATTCGTTCTGGAGGTCTGTTCTTAACCTGAAACTGTTCTTAACCTGAAGCACCACTTTAGCTAATGGGGCCTCCTGCTGCCACCATGCCACCGGAGCATGATTTCTCTTCTCATCCTGAAACAAAGTTCTTAACCTGAAGCACCATTTCTGGGTTAGTGGAGTCTGTAACCTGAAGCATATGTAACCTGAAGCGTATGTAACCTGAGGTACCACTGTATTGCTGGCTGTGCTTTTCTCTATCTTTTGAGATTTGCAAACTTTTCCCTATAGGGAAGGGTCAAGCAGTTCTCACCAGTGCAATAGATATGGCTCATGTCTTGTGTAGCCTTGATCAGTGGCGCCATTTCAGAGCTCTGGAGGGAGGATGGGCAGGAAGAAAGATTCTAAATATTTGAAGTACTGTATAGCTGTTGCAGTTTCTTTTGTTAATATTTGGTAACAGCTATAGCGATAGTATTAAGACATCTGATGAAAGAACATCAGTACTTGGATAATTTTTATTGTATTTCTACAGGACACCTCAACAGATCACAGCTATGTCATTTTTTAAAGTATCAGAACACTAGGTGAACTAGACAAAGACAACAGAGACTTTAAAAAAGACTGGGAATCGTTCATGATGTATTTACAGAAATATTGTAAAGAAATGGACTCACTAGCAGGGTTTGAGTAAAACACTTACAATTAGGAAAACAAGAGTAAAGGTTAAGAAACAACAATATGGAAATTAATTAAATGTAAGAAGTAACTGGAAGAAAATTTGGTATAAAAATGATAAGAATGTAAGAGCATTCAGCTGAAAGATGAAAAATAATAGAAAACTTAAGCAGAAGTAGCAAACTGTCAAAGAACCAGAAGGAGAAGTTGAGGGAAGTCACGGGGTGGGGTAGTTTTGTTTTATTCTATTTTCTTTTATATGATAAATGTGCTGAATATTAAATTGTAAATTTTAATTAAAAATATTTTAAAAAAAGAACACTAGGTGAAATAATTTCTTGAACATTGACAGATGACAAAGGCCTGATTTCATAGCACAAACGATATATAGTTTATATTTTCATATTTTACTCAGTTCTACAAATCCTGTTGATTCACTTGGCTTTGCAATCACAACTATGATGCTCTTTGTGAACTTCTTTTTCATCATTAAATTGAGCTTCAATACTATTCAAGCGATAACATGTACCTACAGGTTCAGAATATGAAACTTGCTTGGCTCCCGACACTGGTTGCAGCTCTCTTTTTATATCCAGTTGCTGCTTCTCAAATGGTAAGCTTCATAACCAAATCAAGCTACTACTACTTGGCTACTTTTCCTATAAAGCTGTTAACAGCTTGATCCTTTATACGTGTTCTATGAAGAAAGCCACATTGTGTTCAATGTGGTTGACTCCTATGCGTACTTAAGACTGCAGCCTAAGGCTATTTTAACTCCTCTTTTGGGTTGGGGTGGCAGAAATTATCACATTCATCTATATGATAGGACCTCCGCTGCCTTGCGGGATATCTTCAGAAGGAAATGCTTGTGGGTAAACCTACACAAATCCGGAGTGCAGTCCCTAAGACGGTTGGATGGTACTTCTTTCCAGCAATTCCTGCCACCAAGCTGGTGTCAAACATATTGCTTTGATTTCCTTTAGACCACACCAGCAAGGTCTGGTCATCTGAGCAGTCCAGGAATACCATACACACTGCCCAGGCTTGCACCCTGGGGAGGTCACTTGGGTGCAGCTAACGTGGTGATTTGACTTCACCCCTAGAGGTGAACTCCATTGTCTTTTGAGACAGATGGATGCCAATAATATATATGATAGAGTACGGTATGTGAAGGATCCAAAACCCACAGAATACAGTGCCTAACCAATCATATTATGATTCTCATCACCTGCAAAATACTGCAGTTATTTCATGGTACTCCCTTCTTAGCACCAGGAAGAAATATTCTATGAGTTTTGTTCTGGTCATTGTAGGCTGGTATGGGATGTGCCTTGCATTAAGCAAGGTGGGGAAATAGATGTTTTGTTTTGTTTTTTATAAAAGTTCCCTTTAGCCCTACAACTCTCTGCCAAAGCATTTATATTCAGTCCTGAATGATTCAGGTATTTCAGATTTCTATGCTCAATATTCTACCGTAGGAAAGAGTTTAATTCCAACATTTTTTATTTGAGCCCCAAGATTTCAACAAGAAAGGAGCAGGCCTGTTTTCCTACAGCCTGAACTACTTTTTTTGGTCATTTTCTTTCACATACTGATCATATAGCTGACTCTAATATGAAGGACCACAAATCTGAACAGCTGTAGCTTTATTTATGGTTATATGGTTGTTTTGTGCTGCTGCTTTTGTTTCTATATTGTTACAGGATTTTCTTTCTGAAGATTAGCCAGGCAGAATTTTCCTTTACAACAAACAATAACATCAATATATTTTAGAAAAGTTTTCATATGAGAGCTTGATGAACATATTATCTGTTTTATCCTGGTAATCTTCCCCAATCTGTATTTGTAACATTTTCTCTCTCTTTGTTTAACAGGTTAAGTGCGAGGAAACAGCAAAAAACTATACTTCTGTCCCTCCTGGCCTAGACAAAAATGTTTCTATACTAGTTCTCTGTCACAACAGCATCACTTTAAATGAAAGTGATACCACAAATCTTCAAAAGTACATGAATATTACAGAATTATACCTAAGCAACAATTCCATTTTTATTCTCCGTAATTTTACTTTTGACAAACTTTCAAAATTAGCAGTTCTAGATGTCAGCAATAATTCTATCAGTACAGTTGAACAAGCAGCATTTGCTGGTTTAAATAAACTAAAGATTTTGAACCTACAGAATAACAAAATTGTGCAATTAGATTCCAGTGTGTTTGTATTGCTAAAGAGCTTGGTGGTCTTAAACCTAAAAAATAACCTTATGAGATATTTTGATGCAAAAATATACCTTAATTTAACCAATATCACATTAATTGGAAATCCATGGAATTGTTCATGTGACCTCGTTAGTTTACAGAGTTGGCTGAAGACCACTAAAGTAACCATGGGTAAGTATCAAAAAATGTATTGTGTTTTAATCTATAAGATTTCCATTTCAGGATGACTAAGTGTACTCCGTTGATGTATGAATTTAGCTATCCTTACATCTTTTATTTTTGAGATAAGGATTCCTTTAGACTGAGAGCCAAAAATGCTAAAAGGAGTTGTCAATAAAAAGCACACCAAAAAGATAAAATATGAACTAAATGCCGAGCGCATACATTAAGTTGGTATTTGAAAAGGTCATGTCTGAAAATTTCCTATTCATCCAACAGATTTTGTATAGGAAAAGAGGCGTTTGCCCTATGAACTAGAAATGTACTAAGTAATGTGGTTTCAGAAAAATAACAACAGTGCAATCCTATATGCACCTACTAAGAATTAATCCCACTGAGTTCAATGCAACTTACTCCCAGCCTTAAGACTCCTATTAAACAGATGAACAGCACAGTCAAACCCGCCTGAGATTATTACAGTATAGGTAATACTGAATATATTCATATATTTGAAGGCCAGGAATATTTTCATGGAATGAATAATTGTTGGAAATAATATATTTGCCTCTGGCAACCCTATCATACTTGATCAGGGGTGAGCAGACTTTTTCAGCAGGGGGCCGGTCCACTGTCCCTCAGACCTTGTGGTGGGGCCGGACTATATTTTGAAAAATAATAATAAATGAATTCCTATGCCCCACAAATAACCCAGAGGTGTGTTTTAAATAATAGGACACATTCTACTCATGTAAAAACATGCTGATTCCTGGACTGTCTGCGGACCGAATTTAGAAGGTGATTGGGCTGGATCTGGCCCCCGGGCTTAGTTTGCCTACCCCTGCACTAGATGGTCGCACGGATTATTTTTAAAGTTCTAAACATCATCAAAGTTTATTAAATTTGTGAGGTCCATGCCTTTACACAAAATACCATAAAACATTATTAAAAGATAAACAGTAAAATTATAAAAATAAGCTAAAATTCATTCCCTCCCATTGCTCTCCTAACCTGCTGCTGTATCTTCTTTCCTGTATGGTGGGGTTTTTTGGGTAGTTTCCTTTGCTGGGACAGCATGGCAAAGTTCTAAACTATACTGTCTGAAGTTGTTTTTAAGGTCAGCACAGACCAAATTTTTAAAATCTTTTAATCTTTTTGAAATGTTTATAATTACAGACAATGAGAACGGTACTCTGTGTATGTCTCCAAGCAGCCTGAAAAAACAACCTATCAAGACAGCAATTATAGCTGACTGTGAGAAAAGAGAGAGGACGACTGAAGCAACCACCTTATCTTTCACTTCTCTTAATCCTAATAATGATAGTCTATCTCTGCATAATGGTACAAATAGAAAAGCACTAATGTCAGGTATATTTCAGTTTAATTTACCAGCAGCGCCCATATGCCTATAGAAGCTATGCATTTCAGAAACAATACTAAAGATCATTTAGTGAACTGATACAGAATTTAAAGCAAATGTGTGTTGAATCCAAATTTAGCTGTCTGCTAAAAGTAGGGCTCCCTCTGTTCATGGATAGCTTTTGATCCAGCAGAGGGATCCTGCTGGTCGAAGGAAGAACATTATTTTTGCCCAATCCCCACCCGTTCTGTAGTCTTCCCACAATCCCCCTACCCTCTCCAGCAGATTTTCACAGGGAGCAAAGGTCTGCAAGGTGAACGGGCAACTGGTAAAGGTTGCTCCCCTCCTCTTCGGCCATTATATCAAACCGATAACTGTGCATTCTTTTCCTTAAACACTGTTAAGAGCAGCTCCACCATTTCCTTTACATTTCTCAGGAAGAAGAACTCGCACAGCCTTGTGTATTTTAAGCAAAATTCAACAAGGAGTCAGTCCTTGGCTTGGTTTATAGACTCCAGTCTCTATGCTATCCTCATATAAATTGGAATATTTTGCATATATATTGATAAAGATATTAGATGTATTACCAAAATAGCTTTTGAATTGTCTTTTAAAACAAGTACCTGTAATATGCTGAAAGTTATGATGGCTATATATAATTGCAATATAGCCTTTTCTAGTTTTTTATGTATATTGGTAAACGTCGGATTAACCCAGACAGCCATGTGTCATTGGGAGCACAAAGTTCAAATTCTTTTGTTAAACTTGTTTCTAGTGCAGCTAGATCTCAGCTGATCTAATTCAAGATACTCGCCCAGGGCCTCATTAACCTTGATGAATTCTTCCACTGATTTGGATGAATATGCCTATCTGGGGTCACTAGTCACAGACAAACAGACATAACTAGACTTGGAATGAGGCAGGTACCTGGGATCCAAGCACACAGCATAATGTCCATTTAACTGTACCAGTTGAATCCCCATGATTATGTTAACAACAGATGCCTTCAGGATTCTTTAACAGAGTAATTACTGAAATATGTTCAGTCAAGTGCCAAACTTTACTAAAACACTGCTTTTAAAAGGCTAATAGTCAAATGTCCTAAAGATGATGTGTTGGCGTCACAGGTGTGGGAATTGCAAAACCACAAACTTGATTCTCCAGTGGGTTGAAGTGCAAAGTGACTTTTGCATATTATTTCCCCCCTGCAGCTCCTTTTACCTCTGAAAAGCTGATATGGAAGGTTAGGGAACCCTGAGAAACAGTATAGGGGGCGGTACCAGGGGTTGCAGTGGAGATGGGATTTTGCAAAAATCACCTATACCCCTTCTGCCCACAGAAGCAGGCAATTTGCAGAGTGGGAACCTCTGCTGGATTTAACTCACTTCTGTGAATGGAAGGAGTCTAGCTCCAGCCCTTTATTTTTCTATGGAGAGAGGGAAGTTACTTGATAACTTCTGAAAGGTAGCCTTATGAGGAAAAATGGGGTAAGAGTTGTATTTACACTGAAAAGTACTAAAACGATGTTTGATTTATTTTAAGGTGTGGATGTTCATCGTCCTGGCAAAAGCTGGACCTTTCTGATTGGTGTCCTGGTTGTTGTTATCAGCATTTCATTGCTGATTGGAATGGTCATCAAATTCCCAGTATGGTACCGTTATTTGATTAGTTATAATCATAGTCGTTTGGAGGAAGATGAACCAGAGATGTTTGAAGAAACTTTCACATCTCATAACTGCGCATTCCCACATACACCAGGTACCAATGAAGAAGAATCGGTTGTGGTTTTTGAACAATTTCATACATTTGTTCCAGAAGAAGATGGATTTATTGAAGACAAATATATTGATACATGAAGAGTTACTATGAATGTTGCAGTCTGAATCTCTCTGCCCCATTCTGAAATATGTGCAAAGGGCTGTCATACCTGTAGCTTTATAAAGTAATGGGCTAAAAAAACCAAACTGTTGCTGCTTGTGATTAATTAAAATATGCACAATTTAATCTTGTCATCATTACAGAAAACCACTATTGATGAAATGGTATTGGAGGATCAAAGGTTTTTTTGTATGTAAATCAGGGCATTTTGTTTGGGTACCTGAAAGAGAAATATAGCCCTATACAGTTGTATCTCGGCTCCCAAACGCCTTGGGACTTGAACGTTCCGGCTCCCGAACGATCAAAAACTGGAAGTGACTGTTCCAGTTTTCAAACATTTTTTTGGAAGCCGAATGTCAGGTGTGGCTTCTGCTATTGTTTCTGGCGCACCTGCACAATCGGAAACCAACTGGAAGCTGTGCCTTGGTTTCCAAACGTTTCAGAAGTCGAACTGACTTCCAGAACGAATTCTGTTCGACTTCCGAAGAACGGCTGCATATTTAAAAACAGGCAAAACAAGGGTCGGGCATGCTAAGGAAGTCATTACACAAATCATTAAGGAGGCATCCCCTGGAGTTTAGAGTCTGACCGTCAATGAAGAAGAAATAACATCTTCTGTGTCTGAACATCCAGAAATATGTAATTAATTAAAATAATTCTAATTAACAGAAACTGAGTTTCGCTTTTGTTGCACTACACAACTATGATCTATATAAGATAAATAAAATAAATAAAAATGCTTGCTTGCACTTTTAAATGAACAAAAAAATCAGAAAAACAGGCCGATACCATGGGTACCCTTCTGGAGTGGCTGTCTGCATTAGGGGTGGGTGGCACCGCTCAGCGCCGGTTTTAGTTCTACTTGGATGGTTGTTTCTAGAGGGTGATGTTTGAGGAGTGTTCTTTGGCCCTGTGGAACCTTCAATTTGGGGTTCCTCAGGGTTCAATGTTAAATTAAATCTTTTATCCTATATGCTACTTCTGGGGTTTGTGATGGTGAGCTGAATTTTTATTTATTTAAAACTGACTTGTTTTGGTGTAGATTTTATAAATTCAATAAATAATAATAATCTAAAGTGTGAAAGGTCAGCACATACCTGCTAGTGCTTGAGTACAAAGACCAGACAAGTGTCGGGGGTCCATGAATAGCATTATAACACAATACAGAACATTTCTATGGATTTGTTTATTTTCCAGTTTTGTTTTTAAAAATTCATATACTTACGCTTGTCTTTCTGTAAAAATGATGTCTATGCCCTGAGCTTCACGGTCATTTTGAGCCTTCAACTGTTAAAAAGACATAGCCACCAACAGCATGAGAATAGCTCTGCTATATCTACAGCAAATAAATTTCCCGTTTCTAGAGCCAATGTCTTTAATTCAACTGAATTTGCTATTATAGCTTATACACCATAGATCATTCTTAAAATGATTTTCAAGAAATACAACATGATCCTAAAAATATGTTTGAGAAATGGAACATAAATCAGAATTAAGGGCAGTTTCAAATGCGTCTGTACTAATTTACATGCATAATGGTTGGACTATGTCTAAAGGTAAAAGGTTTATATAGCTCAGGGGGAGCTTTGGTGCTGCTGAACTACAAACTCCCATTAGCCTCAGCAAGACTGTCAGTAGAGAGAGATGATAGGATTTGAAGTTCAAAAACATATAGCAGGCTAAAGGTTCCCCACACCTGGCATAACTGAATGAAGTATCAGATCTCCACAAATATTAATTTACTTATTTTTATTTATTTGATTTCTATCCCACCTTTTAACAGGTTCTCAGAGCAGCCAACAAAAAATAAAACAAACTTTAAAACGATAACATTAAAACACTACAAAGTAAAAGAGCGCTTTAAAAGCAGTCAGCAGAATTAAAAACACCGAACACCACAACAGCAATTTTCAGAGGATTGAATAACCCAGGGAAATAAAAAGATCCTTGCCAGGTACTGTGCTGTAAGGACAGCAAGGTATGCCACAGGCAAATTTGAAGTTACAGACGCTGACAGCAACAGATGAAGTTGCAAGCACAAGTAATTTCAAATAAATTGCAAGCATCTCACTGATAAGATGTTTTGCAGGAAGGGGTCCTTTGGAGGGTGAGAATGACGGTTTAAAACCAGCTCTTGCTCCCCTCTCCCAAACAGCTGATCAGTAAAATTTCCATGTGCTAGTATCAACTACTCATTTCACTGGTAAAAAAAATGTTTTTTTAATGTTTCATTTGAACTACCATTTAATTGGAAATTTAAATTGTGTAGGTCCTTTCTATTGTGATCCAATGTTTGGAAGAATTGTGGTTTTTTATATTTCCTTCTATTAACTAAGATGCTACTTTGAAATGTCACTCTGCATATGTATTTGGGTCAACAGTATATGCAGTTACACTCATCCTGAGAATCAATTACAATTGTTTTCAAACATTTTCCAGCAGCTACTGAGCATCACTGGTTAGCAGCAGTCCATGTTGAACAATAACCAATTCAGGCAAAACTAGTACTGTGATAAAACAATGTTAATACTCACCAGGTTATAGTCATTCATTACTTCCTCCATATCGGTATTGGTATTAAGTTTATCCACCAGCTAAAACAACACAGAAACCCAATTAATTGCTAGTTTTATTCCCAATGAATTATCTATAGGTAATTATCTATGCAATTGCAATTCAAAATTAGATCCAATATTGTCAATGTGTGTAATATATATATATATAAATATTAGTAATATAAACAATAACGTACCATATTGTAATCAGCTAGTTGCCCTTGAAACTCTTTGATCTCACTAGCTAAAGACTCTGCCCTAAGAGAACAGGAAAAGAACAGTTACTATACAACATAGCTTACGTGATAATAGGTAATCAAAGCAAGTCTTAAGTTTTAACATACAGTAAGCCTGCAACTTACATGTATTTAACTTGCATGCATGCAGCTTTACCTGCTGGGCAAATAAATAAATAAATAAATAAATGGGGGCGGACATCCAGGAAAAAAGACTTTGGCAATCCCAGCTGCCATTGAACCCAATGTGTTCTGACGACAGCAGTACCTTGTTTTGCAACAGGGATCCGTTCCAGAGCCTCTGATGCTAGATGAAAAGGATGCACGACAAAGCGCTAATCTGCGCACACACGTGGAGCGGTTTATGCTTCTGTGCATGAGGCAAACCTGGCAGTAACCTGTTCCGGTACTTTCGGGTTTGCCACAGACGTTCGACAAAATGGACGCTCGACGAGGCAGACTCAAAACGAGGTACCACTGTATATGCAATTTTGACTTTAGGCATGATCCTTGGAATGTAAACCCTACGTAAGTTGCAAGTTTGCTGTTTCCAATCCAAATTTACTTGTGTACATGAATCCACTGACTTTAATTAACACAAAAGTTTTTAAAAACCTTCAGGGTCCCTACCAGCTCTACAATTCTATGACAATAAGCGCAATCTATCTCACCTTTTTTCATATGATAGGTAGACAGAATTCTCCTGATTATACATGTCAATTTCTTTCTGAAGCTTGTTAATTTCTGCGGTGAGTTCATTTATTTTGCTCCTGTAGGAAAAAAATAGTTCTTATGTTAAGTGTAATTTAGTCCTGTTCTAAAGCCACAGCCTTTGGGTCAGAGGTCATCTGCCATATAAATATGGTTTTGGACACCTCTTCAGATTTGTATGTGTCGGTAATTTATTGAATTATGTACCAGTCCTTTGGAACCTGACAGAGGGACAATTTAACTGGCTTCTAAGGGCACCTATGATGGATAAATGTCTAGTTCATCAGTACTGGAAGAAGCCCACTTCCCTAATCCTACAGTGGGCAGAGAACATGACTCAGCTGGCTGCATATGAGAAGGTGATCTTCCATAAAAACAAGAAAGATGGGGAATTCCTTGATATCTGGACTCTTTATACAAATCTATTTGCTCAAATGGGTTGGTTTGCTCAAATGGACATTCCCCCCTGCCTCATCAGTTGTACACAGAGAACACGTCTTGATTAATTACGATTTTCTTTGCATTGTATGACTTTTTGTTTCTTCAATCAAGAACTATTAATAAAAAGGGTGTCTGGTTTAATCTTTATGGCCCAGTGAAGCCTAGTAAACTTATACATTTCTAAAGGCCCACATCATGCTAAAACCCTGGTCAGTATCTAGTGGTTTTTTTGGAAGGTCACTCTGGGAAGAGAGTGAGGGGGCAAGAGGACTACCCCAAAGATGACGGGTACAAGTTCTGTGCACTACATATGCTACTTTATCCTTTAGATGGGCAAATGAGTTGCAAGGCAGCACAACTCCGCAAGGTAGAGTTTGTTTTAGGAGCCTTCAGATACTGAATCCAATTTTAAAAATAGCTATATAGTGATCAGTATAGTTGTTTTCTACCACAGATCTATTTTTTCTAAGGGGGTGTAAGGGAGGAGGTGGGAACCCCAATGCACAAGTGGAAGTCCTTGTGTGGGCTTTTGCTGACGGACTCATTAGCTGAAGCCAACCCTAATATTTTAGAGTTGTGTTTATACTTGACCTGCTATTGACAACTTGCCAATTAAATATTAATCTGTTAAGTAACCTGACCATTCTTTTGGTGAGCACTTCTGAAGGTAGAAAGTTCTACACAAATCTCTTTCGCTTCAACCTCAAAAAGTATTTTTAACCCTATGCTGATTCCAAGTCAGATTGCGTGGAGCACAGCTGGGTGACTGGAAGCAGTGAGGTTCCCAGTAAAGCAAATTAAGTCAGTTGGACATTGGTCACAAGTATCTACTCCAGCAAACAGGAAAGAAATGGAAGGAAAGGCCTGCATTTGGTACAGACAAACAGTAGGGAAGGCAGTGGGATAAGACAAGCGTGAAACAAAACATAGGCCAGTCCTCTATACCTGTGCTGAGTGCAGGAAAAATGGGCTGGCTGGACTATGAAAGGAGGAAGAGCTACTGCTAAGGAGACACGAGCTAAAAAACTTCTATCATCCCTGCCAAACACTGTAAGTTAGGCAAGATCAAGGAGACAGCCAATTAATTACTGCCAATAAGGCAGTAGCTCTTGACACAATCATATAAAAACAGCACAAACACTGGTGACAAATAACTTTCACGTACCTGAGCACTCCCAGGTAATAGGATTTATCCATAATTTGTCTCTGTGGACCTAACAAATAACAAATGTAAAATTGTTACCCGACACCACAGTACAATGAGAAACAATTGTGTTAATAAAGAATCCAGTGGTTGTTTTCATGCAAGGTGATAAAATCACCATAAAGAGACAGAGAGAGGCTGAAATAAATCCTCTATAAATAATGTAATGTACATATTCTCTTAAATAATCCATGATGTAATGTCATACGCTCTGAAAAGTATAAGACCTGTCTAGGTTTAAAGCTTCTGGTGCTATTCCAGCTTTCCAAGTTCCACCTGAGATTTCACAGATGCTAGCTCAGTTCTGCCCTTACGTCAGGATGGAGCTTTGATTAAAAAAAATGCTTTGCCTTGTCCTAAGTTCCGACACATTTCATGTCTCTATGAGGCCAAAACCACTGTAAAGTGTATTGCTCTGTTTCCCCTTATAATCACAGGCACAAGACTAACTTATTCAATGTTTGTATGCCTTCATATCTTAAAATACCTTTCATTCCAGTTTTCATTCCACTCAGCCCTTGTTGCGTCACTGGACGGTCTGCAACCTTAATCTGGGAGGACAAAACCACACCAGTACCTATGGATCCACCACGTGTACCAGGTCTTGATGTTCCTGGAGGGATCTAACACCAAAAACAGAATCAGTAGAAAAAATAATGAATGCCATTCTGAAGAATAGTAAACTAGTCTATCTACTTATCAATAAACAGGCTGAGGTCTTGAGATTTAAATGAAACCAAATGACATGGCACACACCTTTTTTGTTACGTTTATATTCCACCTTTCCTCCAGGAGCTCGAGGTGGTGACAGTCCTTCTTCCCATTTTATCCTCACAATAACCCTGTGAGGTAGGTTAGAGTGGCCCAAGGTCAGCCAGTGAAGTTTCATAGCTGACTGGTCTCAAAGGTCCTAGTTTAACAGCTTCACCCTAAAGATT
Organism: Podarcis erhardii; assembly: GCF_964252035.2. Taxonomy (NCBI): domain Eukaryota; kingdom Metazoa; phylum Chordata; class Lepidosauria; order Squamata; family Lacertidae; genus Podarcis; species Podarcis erhardii. The sequence goes on along the minus strand of NC_138515.1, from coordinate 15,851,056 downwards.
CTCTTATACCTAACAGGACCCCACAAACTTTTGTAAAGACAGCTTCAGGAAGGTGATTTTGAAACCCTGAAAAGGGATAAAGAGGCTGGTGGTGCAATTTGGAGCAAAAAAGTTGTGGATAAAGAGTAACCCTTCTGCTCCTCTGCAATTCTGCTACCAATAACCATAAGGATTCTATCACACACATGTTCAGATCCAAGCCATTGTTGTAGCAATTAATAACAAGATAAAGGTATCAATAAGCACATCAAGCACCCAAACACAGAAGCCCTGCCTACAAGCTTATAAATGAAAAGGAAAAGGAACGGGAGTGTGAGCCACAAAAAGCAGTAGAGATAAATAGGAAAATAAAATGCCAAAAACATGGGAGAATAGACTGGTTTTTAGCTGCTACTTTTAGATGATAAGATCCTTTGAGCAGACACCTATCCCTTCGTGTTACACAATCCCTTATGTTAAACAATATACAGTGGTACCTTGGGTTACATATGCTTCAGATTACATACGCTTCAGGTTACAGACTCCGCTAACCCAGAAATATTACCTCGGGTTAAGAACTTTGCTTCAGGATGAGAACAGAAATCGTGCAGCAGCGGTGCAGCGACAGCAGGAGGCCCCATTAGCTAAAATGCTGCTTCAGGTTAAGTACAGTTTCAGGTTAAGAACGGATCTCCAGAACGAATTAAGTACTTAACCCGAGGTACCACTGTACACAAAGGTGTGTATATTATGATGTCTGGAGACACTGTGTAAACAATAACAAAGTAATCTGCACTGGATAGAAAAGGCTCTAGCTTAGGAATCAGAAAATGAAAATAAACTCTTTAATGAAACTGTATCACTTGTCAAACACAGTAGGTTTTAAAAAAAGATTAATTTTAACTTACTCCTCCTCCAAGCAGAGCTGCGGATGGAGGCCGTAGTGAGGATGAGGGCGGTCTGGCTCCCAGGCCTAGTCCTGCTCTTGAAGACGGGCGGGCTGTAGGAGGCTTGTGATTACTTGCCATTTTTTCTCTTTTCTTCAAATTTCTCTTTAGAAACAAGAATACGTTACACACTAAAATCCTCTAAATGTGTATTCTGTATTAAAAGAGAACTTTTAAGTCACGGATAAAGAAAACATTTTAAATAAAACAAGTAAGAATTTTCTTTAGCTTTTTAATTGGAATCATGCCATACGCAGGGTAAATATGCCCATTAGGACAGCTATCTTCAACACAGTAACTAGGGAATCAAATGTGTGTTTAGAATTAAGTCTTCAGTAGGAGGTAGAACTAAAAATAAAATAAAATGCATATGCACACCATCATTATTTTGAAGCCAGCCCTGTCCAGTAGCCAGAAGATCAAAATACAATTTATCTGCCTGCAGTCCTTGGGCATGGAATGTAAGCTCATGGTGAACCAAGCCTACTAAAACTACGGGTGTTGTGGTCAATATTTGGGTGAGAGATTATCTATGAATCATTTCATGATGGAGCAAAGTCTTAAGAACTTTGACGTATGTGGTTGAGATTAAGAAAATAAAAGACATCAATCTGGGATAGCTCAGTTCGTAGAGCTTGAAACTCTTAATCTCAGGGTCACGAGTTCAAACCTCACGTTGGGCCAAAGATTTTAGCACTGAAAGGAGTTGGACTGGATGACCCTCGTGCCCCCTTCCAATTCTGCAGTTCTGTGATTACATATATGAAATTACAATAGGGGGTGAAACCACGGAACACAGTATCTTAAAAACAACACTAGCAATTGATGAAAACATACAAGTCACTGTTTCATGGGTATAGCCAGGATTTTTGTCGGGGGGGGGGAAGGCTTTTTTTGGGGGGCAGGCTTTTTGGGGGGGGGGCAGAGCCTCAGTTAAGTATTTTTATTGATTTTTATTGATGAGGGGCAGCTCCCCCCCCCGGGCACTATTTCAACAGACACATATTGTGGGTATCTGTAATACAGGCATGAAGAGATTGCAAAAGCTCTGTAAACCAAACCTGATGTTGTGTTTTATTTTTTATTAATCCAGAAATGGCCCAACAACATACTAAGGGCAGCTCGGTCCCTTACTCCCCAGAAACCTTAACAAACATTAACCCCCCCACACCTTTAAAAGAAAAACTCCCTGGAGGAGGTCTGAGTTACTGGGCGCTTTTTATTTTTCCACTTTGCGACGACTCGTGTCGCGCAGGAGAGCGTTCACACGTGACGCCCACCACCCTCAGCCTTAAATTCCATGCACCATTTCCCCGCCTCCTTCTGAGTAATGGGGAGGGCGGCTTGGGCCCATCGTGGGAGGGGAAGGGGCTGAGGCATGTCACGTACGGGGGTCGTGAGGGTCGGCGCTCCAGCCTGCGCGGTTCCTCTTACCTGACCCTTCCCCGCGCGCACGCGCAGTGGGCTAACGAGACTCGTTAATTTAACGGTTCCCTCCCATCCACGAACTCCTCTCCGCGCGCGCGACGGCAAGCCGTAACCTAGCAACCGTGCCAGCCAACCCCCGGCGCCGCTCCCTCCGCGCAGTCGCTCTGGCGCCAAGCCGAGCGCGGCTTCTTCCTTTTCCCTCACGCTCCCGTATTCCATCGCGAGATTTACGCGCAGCCTTCGCCTCACACCCTTCTACTTTGGCGCATGGGCAGAGGAACGAGCCTTGTGCGCGTGCGTGCCAGTCCATTTCCCCCTCCCTAGAGATGATACTTGGAATCATAGAAGTGTTAAGAGTTGGGTACGGTTAGTATGGCAAAATACAGAACACACACACACATATATATATATATATGTATCTGGTGCTCAAGTAGGGTTGCCCTATTTCAAAAAGTAAAATTCCTGACCTCTTCTTTTTACACAAAAAATGTTGAAACCTTTTTAAAAATTTTGGTACTACGTAAATCCAAAGAATGGGCTCGAAAAGGTTGGCGGGGGAAAAACTTCGTGACCTACGCCGGGGATCGAACCTGCAACCTTGGCGTCACCCGCAGCGCCACCCTGGCTGGTCCCTGAACCTCCATTTGCATTCTGGGAAATGTAGTCTCTTCTCTCCTGTCCAGGTTCTCCCCTATAGGGCTCCCGACGCGTCCATTTGCATTCTGGGAAATGTAGTCCTTCCCATCCACCCCTCCGCGGTGCCTTCTGGGCGTCGCGCCTCTTCCGGCGCTCTGCGGGATGACGGCACTTCCGGCGGAGGGCGGGCGAGAGGAAGCGGAGGAGGCGGGCTCCGGCGCTGCTTTTACTGCTGCTGTGTCAGGGGGCTCGAGGGCTGTTCGCGATGGCCGCCGCGGGGGGCACCTACCGGCTTCGCTGCTCCTTGGTGGGCCACGAGCTGGACGTGCGGGGCCTCAGCTGCTCTCCCTTCCCCGCCGGCTCCTTCGTCTCCGTGTCCCGGGACCGGACGGCGCGGCTGTGGGCGCCCGACAGGTCAGTCTTGGAAGGCGAGGGGGGGGGGAAAAGGAAGGAAGGAGCCTTGAGGGGAGTTTTGCTCTCCCTTTGCCCTCCCTTGGCCGCTTCGATATCCTCTGAAAGGAGGATCTCCCGGTTTCTGGCTCCGTTTGGAGACATGGCGGGCTGGGGGTGGGTTATCATCGTAGAGTTGGAAGGGACCCCCGAGGGTCATCTAGGCCAACCCCCTGCCAGGCAGGAATCTCAGCTCAAGCATCCAGGACAGGTCGCCATGCAGCCTCTGCTTTAAAGCCTCCATGGAATTGTAGAGTTGGAAAGGACACCTGAGTGTCATCTAGTCAAACCCCCTGCTAGGCAGGAATCTCAATAATAATGATGGTGATGATGATGATGATTTATTTATACCCTGCCCACCTGGCTGAGTTTCCCCAGCCAGTCTGGGCAGCTTCCAACAAAAGATTAAAAACACATTAAAGCAGCCTTTCTCAACCTGTGGGTCCCCAGATGTTGTTGGACTACAACTCCCATCACCCCTAACTAGCAAGGCCAGAGCTCAGGGATGATGGGAACTGTAGTCCAACAACATCTGGGGACCCACAGGTTGAGAACTGCTGCATTAAAGCATCAGTCATTAAAAACTTCCCTAAACAGGGCTGCCTTCAGATGCTAAAGTATCCATGACCACCCAACCTGTGCTTAAAAATCTCCTAAGAATCGTAGAGTTGGAAGGGACCCCAAGGGTCATCTAGCCCAACCCCCTGCAAGGTAGGAGTTTCATCTCAAGCATCCACAACAGGTGGCCATCCAACCTCTGCTTAGAAACCCCCGAGGAAGGAGAGTTCACCACTTCCCGAGGGAGACTGTTCCAAACAGCTCTGGCTATCAGAAAGTTCTTCCTGGTGTTTAGTCAGGAATCTCCTCCCTTGTAACTTGAGGCCACAGGTTCAAGGCCTGCCCCCCAGAGCAGGAGAAAACAAGCTTGCTCCCTCCTCTATGTGACAGTCCTTGAGATATTTGAAGAGGGCTATCCTGTCTCCTCTTAGTCTCCTTTCCAGGCTAAGCATACCCAGTTCCTTCAGGCACTCCTCATAAGGCTTGGTTGCCAGACCCTTGATCATCTTGGTTGCCCTCCTCTGCACACATCCTTCTTAAATCGTGGTGCCCATAAATGGACACAGTATTCCAGGTGTGGCCTGACCAAGGCAGAATAGAGCGGTACTATGACTTATGTTGATGCAGCCTAGTATAGCATTAGCTTTTTTGCTGCTGCATCACACTGTTGACGCGTGTGGTGGGTTGAGCATTTGATTTCAGTAGGATTAGGACCGACTACAGTGAGGGGGAAAAAGTATTTGATCCCCTGCTAAATTTGCCCGTTTGCCCTCCGACATCTGGCTGGTTGATAGGGGATCAAATACTTATTTCACTCATTATAATGCACATCAATCTCTGACTTGTCTTCTGGGTTTCTGGGGTTTTTCCTGTTGTTATTCTGTCTCTCACAGTTACAATAAACCTACCATTAAAATTATGGTCTGGTCATTTCTTCGTCAGAGGGCAAACGGGCAAATTTAGCAGGGCGATCAAATACTTTATCCCCTCACTATAGTTATCTGAGTTGTGAATCGTGCCACGTATTTACAGGTTACTGTTTAGATTAGGAAAGTCGCCAGCTTGTGATTCGAAACATCTAAATGGTTTTCTAAAGTGATGGGCTCTTTACTTCTTTATGTGACCTGTAGCGTTAGAAACTTAGATATATAAGCTAGGGGCCAAGTGGCTCCTTAAACCCAGGTTGCAGTTTCCAAAACGTAATGTCTACATGCCATTTTTGGGCAAGACGGCTCTAAAGTCTTATTTTTCAAATGACGAACTGACTGCGATTGATTCTTAGTTAAACATCTGGCTAGTTCAGAGGACAACCTTGAGCTAGGTTAAGATCCAGGGAGAGTCCACATATATACTGGCTTATTCCTACCTCTCTTTCTTAATGTTGACCCAGACAGTTCATAACGTAGGAATATTCTTCACAAATGTCAGCAGGACAGTGGGGTAGGGTAAGTGAAGACAAGCGACAGCAATGAGATATAACGTTAACCGCTCCTGCTCAGAAAAAGCATTTTGGTTCCTGAAATTCGTTCTGATTGTGCCGATAAAATAGAATGCATTAAAATCTACAGGATGTGGTATTAGTTGGATTTCCAGATGGTGGAGATGTCAGGGGCCGGCCAAGGCATCTTCACTTGGTCGCAAGTGGCCAATACTCAAGTGCTCGCAAGTTACATGCTGTGCCACAGACTAGTCTCCCTTCAAACACATATCCATGTTGTCATAGGTTAGTGGCCTAGACAAATGAAATAAAAAAAATAGGCTTTTCCACATTCCAAGCACTTTGCCTGGTAACTTGGAAGGAAATATTTAAGAGTACAGTCAAACCTCGGTTGTCGAATGTAATCCGTTCCGGAAGCCTCTTTGGCTTCCGAAATGTTAGACAACTGAGGTGCAGCTTCTGATTGGTTGTAGGAGCTTCCTGCACTCAAGCGAAAGCCGTGTCGGATGTTCAGCTTCCAAAAAACCTTTGGAAACCGGAGCATTTACTTTCAGGCTTTAGGTGTCCAGGAGCTGAAACGTTCCGAAATGGAGGTGTTTGGCATCCGAGTGCAGTTGTTGTGAACCCTGAGCTAAAAAAATAAGTTTGTGAAAAACATCTTTGAGCTTAGGTCACTTTGAGCGCATTGTTGATTTTCAACTTTAGTGTAGGCTTAATATGCAGGTGTTTATCTATGTGTTTATCATGGTGTGCGCATAATGCACATGCATACATGTAATTTATTATCTGTCCTTGTGCCAAGGGTTATTGGGCCACAGTTTGACTGACAAGATCAGGTTCTTCTGGTCATGGAACATTCTAGCGCTGGGGTCTGGATGTGGCAGGAAAAGTATTGTACACTCAGTAGCAGCAGGATGAAACACATGAACAGCTTGAGAAGTACCTTGGAGTTACAAGTGGGAACATAGGTAAAGGTAAAGGTACCCCTGCCCGTACGGGCCAGTCTTGACAGACTCTGGGGTTGGTGCGCCCATCTCAGCGCTGTCCGGAGACACTTCCGGGTCACGTGGCCAGCGTGACAAAGCTGCATCTGGCGAGCCAGCGCAGCACACGGAACGCTGTTTACCTTCCCGCCAGTAAGCGGTCCCTATTTATCTACTTGCACCCGGGGGTGCTTTCGAACTGCTAGGTTGGCAGGCGCTGGGACCGAGCAGCGGGAGCGCACCCCGCCGCGGGGATTCGAACCGCCGACCTTTCGATCGGCAACCCTAGGAGCTGAGGCTTTTACCCACAGCGCCACCCGCGTCCCAAGTGGGAACATAAGAGAGAGCAAATACAGACTTCAGCAAGCAGCAGTGCTGTGAGGGCTACAATCCCTAAACTTTTAAAAAAAATATTATAATACAGGACGGTCCTCACTGAATTTAAAACAGCTACTGAAAGAAATTCCCATCACAGACTACAGTACCAATGGCTGTTCATCTGAACAAAGCCAGTGCCTTTGCTTACCAAAAAGAGTCAAGGCCTGGTGTGGCTGTCATTAGGGTAAATTATTATAAACCAGGGGTGGCCAGATCCCAAGAGACTGTGATCTACTCACAGAGTTAAAGACTGGCAGTGATCTACTCCCCTTTTTGGGGGGTTCTGGTCAAAGTTGTTGATGCAGAGCCTGCTGTAAACCATCAAATGTCCCTTTAGTCCCTTTACTCTATTTATGTAGCTCCATAACTGTTAAGGCCATTCTTGGACTTTTCTGTGTGAAAACGTTTCTTTCTGACATATGCCAAACTATGTTCATCAGGGCCATAAAATCATGAATGAACTCCCTAAAATGTCAAGCCCAGTTCACAAATTGAGATAGATGAAGTCTGAGCCTATGTATAAAGTACCTCTCATTGTTTTAAACTTAGAAGGGATTTATGAAGATATAGATTGTATCATAATGGTAGATTTGCATTAGTGGAGCTACTTAGGCTAGCACAATTGGTTTTACCAATTCCTCCTTCCAAATGCAACCTGCTATACCATTCTCCTGCTCTCAGGAACAGCTAATGGATACGAGGAATTGGCAAAAATCAGGTGCAAGTAGCAGTGGCTCTTCTAGGTCAAAGTCACCACTGGATACAACCCTGAGAATGCACAGAATTGCAACACCATTTTATTATAAAGCTTCCTAAGTTGGCCTAAAGTGAAATAAAACAAAGACAACTAATCTTCCAGAGAAGTGATGATTACTTTCAAAACAAGGTTAGTCTTTTAGACTAAATAAAGACATTCTGAAGAATTTAATCAATTTTATCAAGCTAGATTGCTTGCCATGTTTTAGAGGAGACCTTGAATTGAAGTGGCACTGAGGTTGTGCATAAAAACAAATGTTTTGAAAAAGGAATAGCTGCAGTTATTCTCTGACAGAATGTAGTTGTTGGACATGCCAACTACTGCATGGCCAAGTCCAAATGGCTTATTTGGATGTAATGCTAAAACACTGTTTTGCGTTATGTGAGCGAGTTTCCTGCTCATGATTTCCCTCCCCCTATCTCTGGTACAGCAGGCATGAAGAGCAGACTGAAAGATTTCTCTTGTTTATTGTTATGTGTGAATGTGCTTGACCTTAACTAAAGTTTGTCTGAACAAGCCAGAATTATTAACTATGATTTGAAGTTAGCAGGTTCAAAAGAGCTATAAGAAGAAGAATACAGTCATACCTCATGTTGCCTTAGGTTCATGTTGCGTATTTTCGGCTTGCAAACCCGGAAGTGTGCAGAAGTGCTCTATCGTGCTCTGTGCTTGCACAGGAGCACCGCTCTAGTTGCAGAGTTTTCGGGGTGTGAATGGCACCCTGGAATGGATTGTGTCCGCAACTAGAGGTACCACTGTAATAATAATATAACAACAACAACAATTATTTAATACAGTTAAAAGCTAACTACCTCTCTGTATGAGTTCATACATAACACACCAGTTAGTCGAAATGGAAACAAAAGCTTCCAACCTCTGCCTTCTGGCTGAGGGGAGACATGCATGGGGTGTTGGGAGCGCTTGAATCCCATGCCTGTGTTAATGTGATCAATGATAAATCTACTTGGCTATAGTGGTGCAAATTGGAAGCTCACCCTTTGAAATTTGCACTATGCCTAGAACATACATTGGCATTTAGATACCAGATAGATTTTACCTGGCTTTTTAAATGGGTAGGATTCCCTTACTACAGGAACTTAAAAACTTTGGTTTCTTTTTTGTCTCCAGTCTCAACAGAGGATTTACGGAAGTGCACTGCATGAGAGGCCATTCAAATTTTGTTTCTTGTGTGTGTGTCATCCCTCCAAGTGAGCTTTATCCACGTGGATTAATTGCCACCGGCAGTAATGACAACAACATTTGCATTTTCGCTTTGGACAACTCTGCACCATTGTATGTCCTTAAGGGTCATAAAAACACAGGTAAGAATACACAGATTTTTAAATCTTTCAACATACCGCTTTTGGAATCTTAACGACTCAGAGTCCCTTGGTTTTATGTGTTCTTAGAAATAACTTGATTTGTAAAGTTTTATCATGAGCAGACGTTAGCATTAGTTTCAGAAACATTATGACTGTTAGAAATATTACATTATATTGTTATTGTTATTACAATTTATAACTTGCCCATCACACTATAGCCACAGGGCAGGTTACAATAATTAAAATACAATATTAATAGTAAAAGGAAATATTGCACAGTATTAAAAACAGTTTTAAAAACCTTGAAATTGTAGAAATAAGGTGCATCCTAGAAATATACCTCTCAAGTGTCAAAAGCCAGGGCAAAGAGGTGTGTCTTTAGCACTCCACCAATCTTAGCACCGTAGAGGTTCTCTAGGGAAATGGGCCTGGAGGTAGGAGATACGGCTTGGGAGTTGGCTTAATGAAGACATAAGAGAGACTGGTGATAGTGCCGCCAAGGCAGAAAAATATTTTCCACAATCTGTTAACAGCTGAGAAGACAGAACCTTACTTGTGTAGCTATTTTTCAGTCAAAAGTGCTGCTTCTGTTTTCCAGTTGTTTGTGGTAGCTTTTCATCACCTCATGTATTTCCAAGGATGAAAATTAGGTTAGTGAAATTTGCTATGGCGTATCGTCTGAAAATAGACCAAAATCTGTAGCTTTGCTTTGCTAGCACATCAGAACACCTTTTCTCACTCAGCTACACACAACCCCTGTTTTAGGCACAACTGATATGTGCACAGTGGGACGCATGCGCAAACTGCTGAACTTTGAAGTGACCTGGAAACGTCATAAAAGATGTCACTAAAAGGGAGGAATGGGGTGATCCAGTTTCACACAAGCGCACAGTGTCCTGGAACGCAACGCTCACGCAAATCGGGGAGTAGATTAAATGTGAATTTTGGCGATGTTTATTTAATCTTCTGTTCTAGTTTGCAGCCTCTCATCTGGGAAGTTTGGCACCCTGCTTAGTGGCTCGTGGGATACGACAGCCAAAGTCTGGTTGAATGACAAATGCATGATGACACTACAGGTACAGAAACTCTGCTGGTGACAAGAGTTCATTATCAGCAGATCATGATTATTTGAACTTCAGAAAATGTAGATTGTCTCGGTCAGCATTCATGTTGTTCACCTTTATAGGGCCACACTGCAGCAGTATGGGCTGTGAAGATACTACCTGAACAAGGATTAATGTTGACTGGTTCGGCTGACAAAACTATTAAGCTGTGGAAGGCAGGTCGATGCGAGAGAACTTTTACTGGTAGGTACTTGGCTAAAACAGTTTCTGTGTATACACGCAACTTAGCAATATGCCTCCACACCCTGAGAATTAAAGAGGTCTGAGTTTTATTCTAGGATCTGGGTTTTGAGGGTTCTTTCTTCTTCCCCTCCCCATTTGTAGAAATTAGTGTGGTTCTTTATCTTGAAAGCTTAGAGGAATAGAAAATGGCAAGTTCACTAACTTTATGTAATACAGTGGTGCCCCGCAAGACGAATGCCTTGCAAGACGGAAAACTCGCTAGACGAAAGAGTTTTCCGTTTTGGAGGTGCTTCACAAAACAAATTTCCTATGGGCTTGCTTCGCAAGACGAAAATGTCTTGCGAGTTCCTGCGGGTTTTTCCCCCTTTCCCCCCCTTTTTCTAAGCTGCTTATCCGCTTATCTGATAAGCCGCTAAAAGCCGCTAAACCGCTAATAGCGCTAATCCGCTAAGCCGTCAATGGGCTTGCTTCGCAAGACGAGAAAACCGCTAGACGAAGAGACTCGCGGAACGGATTCTTTTCGTCTTGCGAGGCACCACTGTAAAGGCTAGTAAATCGAAGGCAATTAAAATGGTGAGCCTTGCCAGTGGTGGCCCCACAGTCATGGAATTCTTTCACTTATGAAATTAGCCAGGCCTCGTCGCTTGCAATCTTAAAAAGAGTATGGAATACCTCCCCCCACTTTTCTATGTGGCTCTTAGGGATTACTGTACTGTAAATCTGTGGTTACAAAGTGTTGGAGACCTTGTGGTTTTTATTTTATGGCTGATTTTTGCTGTTGGCATAGTAGCTATCTGAATATGGTACATTTGGGGTGTGTGGATAGAATTTTTAGATATACCTGTCAAGGCATTCCAAAGCATTTATGAACTAACAGTCCCATTAATGGGTTTTCACTGCCTCTTCATCGTGAAAAGGTCTGGAAATGGGAACTGCTACCTCTCGTTATGTAGATCACTTGGGCCAAGCCATTCACATGATAGGAGCCAGGAGCTATTCAGAGTACTTTTGCTGAAAAAGAAAATGAAACTTAATGCGTGGCTAAGGAACAGAAACTTAGACTGGGGTAAAGAAATGAAACTTAGCAGAGCCAGCTGTCAGCACTTAGCTGGAGCAGTTTTTGGAACTGAAAACTTAGCTCAAGTCAGAGTACAAAGCTAACACAATGAGCAAGTCCATTTTTGGAGGGAGGGTTCCTTTTGCTCATAAGCAGAAAATTGTTAATAGTAATTTTTCTTTGGAGGTGCCATTTGCCAGGCACAGCAGTGACGATGTCCTGAAACAGCAAAGTGACAGAGCCAATGGCTTCTGAGTTTTTGCAAGGAAAGTGCACCCTGAAAAGGAAGGGGAATATAAAGTTTGCCTTTCCATTAACAATGTACCTTTCGTTCCCTTCAGTAGCTCAATACTTGTATTCAAGCTCTGTGTAGATGTAGTCCTACTGACATGTAAACAGATCAGTTTAAAAGTGGATGATTAACCTCTGAAAAATATTTGACCGCCCTAACATGTAACAAATTTAGGAAAGGAATCTATTAAAATGCCTTTGGTGAAAGGACAGTCCTGTGCTGTAAGCAGTGTCACTAAAGATTCCTTTTCATGCTCTTATGCTTTGAACAGGGTACAGTGCCTTTGAGTTTTTTGCATAATGTTCATGTTGAACCACTAGTCTAATGTTTCCCAGCAGCCTGTGCTTGGACAGTAGCTGAGCCATCTTGCTATGTGCCAGCCGTAGCTTCCTGTCTTCAAGAGGGAACTCAGGTAGTGTTCATGAGTCTGAGGCTACAATTACACAAATGATACTTATACAATGGGTCTATATTTGAGACGATCTCACTGACCAGGGAGTAGCAAGACCCTGTTTCTGACCCACATGGCTTGCTACTAGTAATTTTAAAGTGAGATCTACTTTTCAGTACACCACATGAGAACATGGTTTTATAAAGCATTTCATGGCTAGAGAATATCATCTTTCAATAAGATGTGGAGAGGCTCTCAGTGAGACTTACGTTTTATCTATCTTTCCTTTCATAAAGGACATGAAGACTGTGTAAGGGGCTTAGCCATTTTAAGCGAGACAGAGTTTCTTTCTTGTGCAAACGATGCCAGCATTCGAAAGTGGCAGGTATCGGGAGAGTGTCTTGAGGTTTATTATGGCCACACCAATTATATATACTGCATATCGGTCTTCCCACAAAGTAAAGGTAAGAAACTGTCCTCAAGACATACTTTTTTTTTTTTTAAAAAAAAAGACGCTATAAAAAGGATTGTCCCTTCTAATTAAAAGTAGATTTAGAACTGAGTAAGTTATAATTCTTTGACTGGCACTAGAGTAATGGTTTTCAAACTCCCTTCCATAGAAGACTTCACATTAATTTATCTGCCACAGTACCCCTGTTTTGGCTTGCAATCTAGGGTTTTGGCTTTCAATCGAGGGTTCACTCAGTATATGTGCAGAGCTGACCAGGCTTGCTTAGTTCTCGTAAAACCTGGCAGCTAAGGAAACCTAGGATTCCAAGGAATCCCCAGATTTCCCTAAACGTACTTTGAAAATTCCTGCAATGGACGGCTGAAGAGGATGTCAATGGATGCCAGTGCTATGCACAAACACAAATAACATATTTCTTCAGCTTTTTTGCAACCTGATAAACTATAATGACAACACTCTGTTTTAGCTAAGCATGGAGTGGTTTGATTGGCAAGTGGCTTTGACTCCTTGTTTTTTCCTACCCCTCTTTCAAACTGATGAATTTGATCCAAAGGTGCTCTTAAGATGAGAGGGGTATTTTTGAGACACAAGTGCTGCTGCTAGGGGAAGGGTAACTTTCCATTTGCATCTTTCTCAATTTAATGAATGGCACGTTGCATTATTTTAGATTTTGTTACTACTAGCGAAGATCGATCGCTCAGGATCTGGAGAAAGGGGGAATGCACACAGACAATCAGACTTCCAGCTCAATCTATCTGGTGTTGTTGTGTGTTGGACAACGGGGACCTTGTCGTTGGAGCAAGGTATTCAGATTTCGGCTTCCTATCATCTGTTCATCAAGATAAATAGGCACAATGCTGAAGGCAGGCCGAGTAGATATTTTTGTGCCGCGAGAAGGAACGATTTGGCCTCATGGTCACACACTTCCTTGCTCTTCTCTTCCATTTTTAGATTGACCACAGTTCAGTGTGTCTGAACTATAAACTGTGGCTAAACTCTATGATTAATTGAAACCAGCCAGTTTCCTATGCTATGGTTTGAAGCTGACTTCTTTCAGTAGAGTTAACATTGAACCCAGTTTGTGAGGGTTCGGTTATCATTACGTTAGTATGAAAAACGAGAGGAAAAGCTTCTGAACTCCTCCTAGAGGAGTGCAGTAGAGGCGTAAGGAGTGGAACGTGTGAACCCGATACATATTCTTGTTATGCTAAACTATGATACAGCATTGCTTCCAAAGGAGATTATTGAACAAAACAGAGTTTTAAAGACGCATGTGTAGTTCCATCATACATTTTGAGAACTGGCAGATATTTGACCATAGTTCACCAATGGATCCCTGGCCAATTACTGGAAGACAGTTGTTGTTAAATCTTTATTGTGTTTTTTTTTGTAACGTATGCAAACAAAACAAACAGGAATATTGTGCACCAACCCAAAGAAAGCACATACTCAAAAACTACCCACGAAGTAGAAAAACATAGATAGCTTGCTTTCCTTCTCCAGCACCAGCCCAGTTGTTTCTACCACTTCCAGGTGTTGTAACAAGCAGCTCTGACTCAGGATCCTGCCCTCGTTTCCATTTTTGGGATAGGTTGGCGCATGACAAATTGTGTTGTCAAGGAGGGTGGATAGCTATTGAACGTCAGCTCAGAGCTGAACCTTGCATATTGGAAGGCAGAATGATCACCAAGACCATGGGTAGGCAAACTAAGGCCCAGGGGCCGGATCCGGCCCAATCACCTTCTAAATCTGGTCCACGGACAGTCCGGGAATCAGCGTGTTTTTACATGAGTAGAATGTGTCCTCTTATTTAAAATGCATCTCTGGGTTATTTGTGGGGCACAGGAATTTGTTCATCCCCCCCCCCCCCCAAAAAAAAATTATAGTCCAGCCCCCCACAAGGTCTGAGGGACAGTGGACCGGCCCCCTGCTGAAAAAGGTTTGCTGACCCCCGACCAAGACTATATACTCAGTATCAGTTAACACAGATCATTTGTGCCTTAACCTTGAGTACAGTTTGGCCGTGCATTCTTGTTTTGTACCTGATCAGTGACTGAAATGAACGCTAGGGTTAAAAAAAATGTAGACCACACAAGTTTGCAGTAGGTCCTCAACTTGATGCATTTCACTGGATTATTCTAAAATTAATTACCTTGCTTCCTGGGGAAGATCAGTTTGAAGATGAGGCATCAATCATATGATATAAATCCTGGTCAGCAATCTGGATTTCTTTCTTAGAGAGGGGTGGGGACAGGGACAGCAGTAAGAAAGGAAATAGGATGTGCAGGGGCAGGAGAACGCTTTCCTAGATAATGAAATTATTATTTTTTCTCTTTCAGTGATGGCATTATCAGAGTGTTCACTGAGTCTTTGGAGCGCACAGCAAATCTGGAGGAGATCCAGGCTTTTGAAAACGAACTTTCTCAAGCAAAAATTGATCCTCAAACTGCTGACTTAGGGGACATCAGTGTTGATGAGCTTCCTGGGAGAGAGCATTTGGATGAACCAGGTATAATTTTAAATTTATCCGGCAAACATGCATCCCTCCTCATCTATTCTGTCCTGGTAAATAAAAGGTTTAGGGCAGGAGTGACTAACCCACAGGTTATATCTGCCCCCTCCCCAGGTTTTCTTGTGATGCCAAGACTCTACAAACTGTCTATCTTTTTCAGTTAAGTTTTTTTCTTAACTGACAGCTCCCTCAGGCTATAATATTATTATTATACTCTGCTCCCAAACATTTTTAGGTTTTTTGTGGTCTCCAAGGCCTCCCAGGTGTGTCATCTTTCTATATTTTTTGTAAAACAAACAAACCCTGTCTTACCCATTGTTCCACGTTTGGATAGCATCTTCAGAAATGTAGTTCTTGGCATGTTCGCTTGTACACTTTCGCCCCAGAGAGTTGGCTGGGGGTTATGGTCCTCTGCTCCCTAAATAGATTGCCACCCTTTTGTTTAGGGATTACAGTCATACATTGGAAGTCAAACAGCTTAGTTCCCCGAAAGTTTTGGCTCCCGAACGTCGTAAACTATTCCGTTTGTGAACTACTTTTGGAAGCCGAACGTCTGACGGGGCTTCCGCTGCTTCTGATTGGCTGCAGAGGCTTCCGCGCACGCCTCCTCTGCGCAGGAAATAGCGTTCTCGCATGTGTGCCCAGTCCACCGTGGCATCTGCGGGACTGTGAACCTGGCCAAGGCCCAAAAACTTTGCTGACCCCTGAACTAAAACCATTTTCTCCAGGCACGCAGCTGATTTTCTCCTCTCTGTGTTTTAAGGTACAAGAGATGGACAAACGAGACTTATTAAAAGTAATGGGAAAGTTGAAGCTTATCAGTGGAGCGCTGGCGAAGGGAGGTGGATGAAGATCGGGGATGTTGTCGGTTCATCAGGAGCCACACAGCAGACATCTGGAAAGGTTTTATTTGAAGGAAGGGTAAGTAATTTTTCACCCTTAACGTTTAGTAATTAAACCCTGGCAGCCCAACCCATTGTTGGGCTGTGTGCATTGGAATGGTATATATAAGAATAAATCACTCTCGCCGTTTCCCTTTCCTTAAAAAAGGAATACGACTATGTTTTTACTATTGATGTGAATGAAGGCGGGCCATCTCACAAGCTGCCCTACAACATCAGTGATGATCCCTGGTTGACGGCATACAACTTCTTGCAGAAGAATGATCTAAATCCAATGTTCCTGGACCAGGTGGCCAAATTCATAATAGATAACACCAAAGGGCAAACGCTGGGACCCACGAATGCGGAATTTTCAGATCCTTTCACAGGTAACGAAGAGCTCCAAGCTCCCCTAAATTTGCTACCTCTCTCCTTGTTAAATATCTGGCCGAATAGCGTGCCAGAGTTCTTTTGCCCCTGGCCATACTGTGGAACACTGATTATGTATTTTGTGTCTTTATATTGTAATTTTATCTTGTGAATCACCCTGAGACCTGCGGGCTGCATATAAACATAAGAAATGATGATAATAATTTTCCTTTCTGTTTGCAGCGGATGAAGTGGCGTGTTCTTAAAAGTATGGGCACTTCATTAAGGAGCAAAGTTAATGGGGTGCTTCCCCTCCATGTTTTAATAATAATAGTGCATTGGATCGCATTCTTTTCTTCGGTTTATCTTTTCATAGGCGGTGGCCGCTACGTTCCAGGTTCTTCCTCGGAGTCCAGGGAAGGGCTGCCAGCTGCAGATCCGTTTACAGGTACTGTGTCAATGATGGCAGAGTTGTTTTTTTCTCCCTTCTGGGAGAATAAATGTAAAGTTTTGGGTTTACAGTTGGCGTGGGGAAATGGAGCTGATTGGAATTCCAGATGGACGAGGCATGGAGCAAAGCTGTGATGTTGGCTCAGAATTGTTTTATTCCTTTTTAAAAAATATGGCTTAAAATCAGAATTGTAGAGTTGGAAGGATAATCTATTCTTCACCCAGGGGAGCCCTAGAATTTTCAGCCCTTGTTATACAGCAAAAGCACCACATTTCTAGAAGCAAAGGCGCGACATTTAAATGCAACTTTGGACCAGAAACTTGTCGTAGCTTGGTTGGGTTTTTTCAAAAACATTTTTTTTTACAGGTGTGTCTTGAAAGAATGATCATTTGGTACTGATTGATTCAGATGAGTATGGGTGTTGTAGAGCAGTTTAACAAAACTTTGCATCTTGGGGGGAGATGATCACACTCGGCAAGGCGTTTCCTTAGCAAGTAAATTGAGGGCTTTGGTTTTGATGGCAACCATACACCTGAGCGCTAAGGCAACTGTGGCGGATGAGTCATGGCATCCTCCAGGAGCCAGCTGCTTGAGTTTGAGGTTCAGAATAGAAGTTGAGACACGAATTGCACTTGCACGTAATGATTGCCAAAGGGTTATGATCATGATTCCTGCGAGACTCAATCCTGGGCTCTCTCACACAGGAAACTTTAGACTCCAATCCCGTGCGCTTTCTTTAGGAAAACAATGTATACACACATTGGAAATAATAGAAGTAAAAACCATGTAGAACCCATTGGTGCTGAGCAAAGATGTTGGGATCCAAATATGGGAGCTACAAAAATGGAGTGTGGGCTTGCTGTTGCTGTTTTATTATTATCATTTAAACCCAAACACTTCATACTGTGAACGTTTAAGCAATGTGAATGCAATTTTGTTCCTGTTTTTCTCTAGGTACAGGTCGCTACGTCCCAGGTTCAGCATCTGAACCTGCAGCTCCTGCAAGCGGAGCTGATCCATTTACAGGTCAGTAAATCATTCGTCTCACAGTTTTGAAAACTTATGCGAAAGCTCCGTGCTGGACACTTACACCTGCCCTCCTCCTCTCCCAAAATAACAAAATCCCCACTCCCCGCCATCTTGTTCCCACTTCACTCCAGCTAAGCTTTGTGCTGCTTCTAACTAGAGAAACCAAGCACACTGTTATAATAGCTGACCACACTTTCTCTCTACTTACTCATGCTTGTGGATAAGTTGGTTGCCGTTCAGACGGCAGAAATGCAGATAAAGGGAAAGTTGGGGTGGGAGTAAGGTGAGGTAGGCAAGGAAAGGAGAGATGGGGTGAGCAGCCCAGAGGTGTGTGTGTTTGGGGCAGCGGTGAGTGAAGCTTCTGTTGTTTGGGATAAAACAGGAGAGGCCAAATGGAGAAGAAGGAAAACCATGGATACCACCCTAAGCTCCTTGGAGGAAGGGTGAGATAAAAGTATAGCAAGTAAATTAAGACTCCAGGGAAATTTTTCTGTCAAATCTGTTTTAAGCTGTTAATTTTATTCATGCGCACGTTCTCTTGGTTTACTGAACCCGAGAGAGCTTTCAAAAATCTCACAGGTGACCAATGCTAAAAGCTTCCTCCGTGAAACTTACCAGTTGTCGTATTGCTAAGACTCCCAGAGTTTTTCGCCTGCCTGCCTGCCTGCCTTTTGCCTTGAAAAGCTCCTTTCCTTCCTGTTCGCCATGAAGCAGCAACAATCTTAGAAGAGAAGCTATTCAAAAAGGCAAGAAAGCCTAGATAAAAGCAACTTTCTTTCCTCCCCGAACCACATATGACAACAGTGTCTCATACCAAATGCAAATGAACTGTGAAAAAAGCTTGTGTGAATTGAAAGTAGAGACACACTATGTGTCCTTGCCTGTATTTGTCTGTTACACAAGAAAATCTTTAATAATTTTTATTTTTATTTTTTTGCAAAAGATTCTCCATCCCTGTTCTCAGAAGGGTGTGAAATGTGGCTACTGGCTTTTGTAACAGCGCATGGATAAACACAAATGGAGTTAATAAAGTTAATTATACTGGGCTCCCTTTGAACTAAATTTTGGAGGCCTCTGAAATGTGTTAGCTAATTAAAAAGCTGAAATGCTCAGGATATGAAGTGCTGTTTATGTAACCATTTTTTTCTGTAGGAGTTAATTCGTTAGATTTTATCCCACGCTTTCTCCCAGGAGTGCAGAGAGGTGTTTGAGGTAGCCTTAGATTAAATTACTTGGTCAAGGCAACACAGTGAACAAAGCGTTATTTTTATAAAAAACATGTAGACATGGAATAATTTAAATTACGGTTTAGCAATCTTTTAAATAGCTACATTTGTTTGACAATTAAGCTAATGTTTTTTCACTGCTATAGGATGCAAAGCTATACTGTTAAGTTTCTAACAATTTATTTCATCCTTCTAGGGACAGGTGCCTACAAATTAACTATACCTAAAAATGAAAATATTTATTTTCCAAAGAAGGAAGCTGTTGCTTTTGATCAGGCCAACCCTACACAAATAATGGGTGAGTGCATTTATACGGTTTGTTAAATGATGATTGGGGTGAGCAATTATCCTTCAAAAACGTCAGTCCCATAAAACGTTTTATTTTACTCCCCTGAAACTATTTTCAGCCTAGTTTTACGTCTGAGAAATAAAACATAGGAAAGTTGGATTACACAAAACATTTGTGTTTTTAATATAATAAAACAGCCACTTGCTTCTTGTGAATTAGAAATATTGCAGGTCAGGCTCTTTCCAGTATTGCTTATATCCCCCTGTTGAGAAGAAGTGAATATTTTGATACGCCGTAAGGACTGGAGCAATTGCTAAATATATCGAATGTACTTGCCGTTTTGCCCCTGTGGTATTCAGTTGACCGCAGTCCTCCCTGGATAGCTGGGAGCATTAAAAGCACTGCCTACTTTCCCCTTTCTATGCAGCTGGAATAGATGACAAGGGGTGCAAGCAATGAGCAGCAACATAATCAGTGGATCTGCTTTTGTGGCAAATGGACTTTTGTGCAAAGCTGTACAGTACAAACCTTTTTATGTTCTTAAGGCATTAAAAAGGAAGGTTAGTTTCAAGCTTATTGATTTGTATTACGTGATGAATGTCTTGCAAGGCTATTGGAATAGACTCCTGAAATCATCTGAGAAGCTAGTGCATGGGTAGGCAAACTAAGGCCCGGGGGCCGGATCTGGCCCAATCGCCGTCCAGTGGCGTAGCGTGGGGGGTGCAGGGGGGCGCGCTCGCACTCGCAGCTCTCTGCCCCTACCTGGCTCACTCACTCTCTCTCACTGCAGTGCTGGCTGTGCGAATCCGATCCGAGCTGCCAGGTCACCGCCCACTGTGGAGGGGGAGGGTGCCAGGCGTGCGTTGCCGAGCGGAGAGAGAGCGAGGGAGGGACTATCTGGGGGAGGGACAGTGCAGTGGCTGCCCAGCGCAGCACTGAGCGCGGGACAGAACCACAGCCGACCAGACCAGGCAGCAGCAAGAAGAAGCTGGCAGCGGCGGCAGGTTAGGGGTTAGGGGCGCAAATTACTTGCCTTGCCCCGGGTTAGGGGGCGCAAATTACTTGCCTTGCCCCAGGTGCTGACAACACACGCTACGCCGCTGTCGCCGTCTAAATCCTGCCCACGGCGGTCTGGGAATCAGCGTGTTGTTACATGAGTAGAATGTGTGCTTTTATTTAAACAGCATCTCTGGGTTATTTGTGGGGCATAGGAATTCGTTCACCCCCCCAAAAAATATATATATTCCAGCCCCCCAACAAGGTCTGAAGGACAGTGGACTGGCCCCCTGCTGAAAAAGTTTGCTGACCCCTGTGCTAGTGTAACCCAAGCCTGCTGCTGACACCACACTCATGCTGCAATCTGCCATGGGTTCTGCAGGCGCTCTTCTCCACTGTGTGCTTCAGATAACGTGAGGGGTGCAATTTTACATGTCATCCTCAATTTGTGCCATTCAGGGTCATAGTGGGGGGGGGGGCAGGGGTGCCTCAGGCACACAATTTTAAGGGGGTGCGAGCTGGGCGCTCCCATGCAGGGATCCCCATTCCACCTCCCTGCTGCCGGGGGCCTGTGGGCCCCAGAGTCCAGCCTGGCCTGGCCTTGCTGCCCACAACCCCTGCCCCCTCGCTGAATGGCTGCCTGTCCAGCGTGGGGGGGGATGTTTTCCGCCAAGGGCAGTTTCATCTTGCTGGGCTCCCCCTTGTGTGGACAGGTAGGCAGTGCACTTCAGCTCCACTGGCGCGGTAAGTTTTGTTCACCCTCCGCATCCCACCCGGCACGTGGGGCACCCAGATGCCAGCCGGCGCCACAATGCTGCACTGCCTATCAACTTATACAACTGCCCCCCACACTGCATGTTCTTTCAGGCATGACTTACCTGTTCCTCTGCCATGTAAGTTGGGTCATTGTTCCGGAACCCCAAAACTGGAACCTAGTTTAATGTTTATTTTTTTTAAGGGAAGCAGTACTGTCTTCGGCACTGGTTACCTAGTCAGCCTATCACCTTTCATGATTTTCAGAGCTCGTAAGACTTTCAAAATTAAGAGCAGGCTGGGAGTCCTCATAGGAAGCATCCATAGGGCAGAGACTTATACCAAGTCAGGCTGACTGTCTATGCCAGCAATATCTGCTCTGCTGAGCAGCAGCTCTCCTGGGTGTCTTGTGCAAATATCATCATCCTGGAGGGTCTGAAAATGAGAACTTCGGCACGCTGCTCACATGCTCTCTCCCTCTCCCATTGGGCTATAACAGTGGTACCTCAGGTTACATACGCTTCAGGTTACATATGCTTCAGGTTACAGACTCTGCTAACCCAGAAATAGTGCTTCAGGTTAAGAACTTTGCTTCAGGATGAGAACAGAAATTGTGCTCTGGCAGTGTGGCGGCAGCAGGAGGCCCCATTAACTAAAGTGGTGCTTCAGGTTAAGAACAGTTTCAGGTTAAGTATGGACCTCCGGAACGAATTAAGTACTTAACCCGAGGTACCACTGTAGTTTAATTTTCAGAAGCTCAAAGCAATTACAAATGCTTTTGAATTTATTGTAAACACCTGGTTCTCATCTTCCACACCAAACTTCGATAGGTTTACTTGGGAGTACTTTACACTGAATTTAGTGGTGCTTTCTTCCTGGTAAGTACACCTTGGGACTGCAGCCTCTGTCTCATGATTTGAGGTTTAAATCTTAAACTGTTTTGGACTACAGATCATATGTTTCATACATTCCCTTTCATTCTACAACTTTTTCCAAACTCTCACTTAAACATCTTAACATTTGTGTGGTGAAAGGAACATAAGACAATTGTGAAGCAATGCCATGGAAATATCTCCTGTACAAATCCCAGAGAGCACACTGTTTATGCATAACGCAAATCAGGTTTTGGAGCACATTTGAGATGAAGCAAAATTGTTTTATCAATGGGGATTTGCCCACCAGGCAACTAGGCTGACATGAAATATGCCGACAGGGAGCATTAGAATTGAACTGGATCGGGAATTCCATTTTCGTATTCATAACGTGAAGAGGTTCAAATAGAGCATTTCAAACTATCTCCCATTTGTCTCCCAGGCAAACTGAAAGAACTTAACCGAAGTGCCCCTGATGAACAGAAGTTAACTGAAGATGATTTAGATCTTCTGGAGAAGATGCTCTCTATAACCTGCAACACCTCCTCTGAAGCTCCCACAGCCCAGCAACTTCAAACTTTGTGGAAGGCAATTAACTGGCCAAATGGTATGGAATTGTTGTTGGGGACATCTAGTAGGTTCAGCAAATTAGATGGGTGGGTAGCAATTAGAAAAGTTGGATAGTTGTTTATTTCCTTGACATCTGATGGGAGGGTGTTCCACTGGGTGGGCACCACCACCGAGAAGGCCCTCTGCCTGGTTCTCTGTAACATTACTTGTCGCATTGAGGAAACCACTAGAAGGTCCTCGGAGCCGGACCTCAGTGTCCGGACGTTTCCACCCTAGGTCTTTATTCACCCCCTGCCCAGTCCCTTAGACCCCCCTAAGGGGGTCAAGTATCGACCCCTTTAAGAAACCCCGGGCTACACGAACCTTTCCCATAGGGGTTATTACAACAGACCTGCTGAAAGCTCTGCAACATTTCAAAGTGTAACGAGGTCGCTTGTTTTCCCTGTGTTCCTAGACATTGTCTTTCCAGCGCTCGATATCCTTCGGTTATCCATCAGGCATCCCAGCGTGAACGAAAGCTTCTGCAGCGAGAAGGATGGCCTACAGTTCAGCAGCCACCTGATCCAATTTCTGAACCCCGGAGGAAAGCAAGCCAACCAGATGCTGGCCCTTAGAATTTTGTGCAACTGTTTTATCCACCCAGTTGGCCAGAAGCTCATGATGTCACAGGGGGACTTGATAATGTCACAGGCAATAGAGCTGAAAATAAGCAGCAATAAGAACATTCACATTGCATTAGCCACCCTGGCTCTGAACTACGCTGTCTGTTTACATAAAATTAATAACATTGAGGGGAAAGCTCAGTGCTTATCAGTGATCAGCACAGTCATGGAAATTGTGCAAGACCTCGAAGCTATCTTTAGACTACTTGTGGCTCTTGGGACATTGATCAGTGGTGATTCAGATGCTGTACAGTTAGCTAAGTCTCTGGGGGTTGATTCTCAAATTAAGAAATATTCCTCTGTATCAGAACCGGCTAAGGTAAACGAATGCTGTAGGTTGGTGCTTAACTTGCTCTAACCGTTTCGTTTTTTAAAAAAGCACTTGAAAGTCTATGGCTATGCTGAAGATAAAACTTTTTCATATTTTACAACAATGGAGAGAAGAAATACTGTGGGTTAACTATCTGGACATTAAGTGAAAAAAACCTAAATAAAATCTTTTTTTGCACTGATACGGAATTTGTTATCCTTCAAAGCTGCAATGCATGAGAGTCAGTCTGCAGTAGCTTTTGAGTGTTTGGAATTAAGTGTCAACAGAAATCAACAAAGCAGTCTTGATTGACCGAGACAGTTTTAAGAATGAGCTATCTTAGCTTTGTTTTTCATGTCATATTTTAAAAGAAAGCACATCAGTGTACAATCACTGCATTTTAACTTATAGTACCTACACTCATTGTTCCAGCTTTTAGATTGTGAGGCACCACTGCCTAACATGGTCCTGATTTCTTGTGGAACAGAATAATGCAAAAGTTTTTAATTTTCACAGGTTTTATTTCTTTTAAAACCACTTTATCTGATAATATCTAGTATGCCAGGAAACATGTACTTTGATTTTTCTAGTGTGTGGTGCGGGCTTTTTTGTTTTTTTTCACTCTCTGTAAAATGTTCCTTTGGAATATATATATATATATATATATATATATATATATATATATATAGTTTTATCTTTCTTGGGATTCGGCGATAACCTTCCCAATGCTGAAGGAAGTGCAATGTTATCTGCAGCCAGACAGAGTGCAATAATATTGCTGCCAAGTTTGAGCTGTCTCATTCATATTGATGAGATGTTCATTCTAAAGTCTAATCCCTTATACCTAAATGTCAGCATTTTTTCTTAGTTCCTTATCAGACACATGCAGCTCATGCGTTTATCCTTTTTTTTTTTTTGTCCTTGTCCAGTTAGAAATACAGCTGCAATAATACTAAATATGCAAATAAGTATTTTGAGATCAGAGCGTACCGTTTTATTTTGGGAAATTCAAACAAGCCATGTTAAATGTTATTCTGGGGAATCCCCCCTCCTGATAGCAACACCTCACTCGATAACCAAAGTTGGGAGTCTGCTAATGTTGTAAAACTCCCCCTATCACTTTCTCCTTTGATGCATTTCCGAACTTGGCTAAACATGTAAAGATAATAAGCTTCGGTCTGGACAAATTACATATTGTTCCACCGAATAAGGTCACCCGTTTCTGACTGTATTCAAACACTGCTGCTAAAGTGTGCTCAACCAAGTGGACAATGCATGTTCCTTTTTAAAATAAATAAATAAATAAATAAATAAATGTGTCTGGAACTGAAATAGCTCAGATAAAAATAAACATGCACTTTGAGCTGCGTAAAGAATGTCTTTGAAAGGTAAAAACTTGTATCCGAGTAGACAGGTGAAGAAGAAAAGTGGGAGGGTGGGGTTTGAAGGATATATTTTCCTGCAAAGTGCGAAGAAATCCTTGGCAAAAGAGCCATATATAGGCTGAGACATTGCAGATGAGTTGTCTTGAGAACGGCCAGAGCTTTGCTCTTCTCACAGGAGCCACCCAGATGCCTATGAGAAACATATGAGCCCCACACAGAGCCGGATTTAGGTTTGATGAGGCCCTAAGCTACTGAAGGTAATGGGGCCCTTTACATAATAATAATAATAATAAAATAAAAATAATAAATTATTTATACCCTGCCCATCTATCTGGGTTTCCCCAGCCACTCTGGACGGCTCCCAACAGAATATTAAAAAAACAATAAAACACCAAACATTAAAAACTTCCCTAAACAGGGCTGCCTTCAGATATCTTTTAAAAGTCAGATAGTTGCTTATTGCCTTGACATCTGATGGGAGGGCGTTCTTCAGGGTGGGCGCCACTACCGAGAAGGCCCTCGGTATATGTCCAGCTGTCCTTTGTCAACAGCAAATTGTCGCTGTTTTTCTGCTGAACAGATGCTATATGGTAATTTATGAAGCTAATAGGTATCTAAAGCCATTTGAACATGTTGCCATGCAAACAGTCCATGCATTATGGAGGTTTCTAAGCAGAGGTTGGCTGGCCATCTGCCTCCTGGGTGCTTTGGTTGAAATTCCTGCATTGCAGGGGGTTGGACTGGATAACGCTCAGATCGTGTCCCTTCCACCACTATGATTCTATGAAATCTGAGATGAGTGGAGGCTGAATTTTGACTGCAACCTGAAGGGTTTACAGAAGACTTTGGGCTGGAAGTCCCGACCAACCTGGGCTGCAGCATTAAGCTGTATTTAAGAGCTTGCAACATGGGAACATGTGATATATAGGAAGGATAGTTATTTTCATTTTATTTTATAGAAGTCTAAAGGATCCAATTTTCCACATGAAATATGGGCTTTTTTATTTTATTTATGGTATTATATTTCTATTATATATTTTATATTATTCAGATCTAAAGGGTCCTCTTTTAGACATGAAATAAGGTGGGTATTTTTATGATATTATATTACATTATATGTTTTATTTTATTGAAATCTAAAGGATCCTATTTCCCACATGAAATAAGACGGGCATTTTTATTTATATTACATTATATATTTTATTTTATTGAAATCTAAAGTATCCTCTTTTCCACATGAAACAAGACGGGTATTTTTATTTTATCATTTTATCGATTATCACTTATTTCCCACATGCAATTCGAACTCCTCCTGCCTCCACTTCTGCCCCAATCGCTCCCTCTCTGGACCAGCTGGAACCGGAACCTCCAGCCTCTCCACAACGGGCCACTCTGCTTCTACCTCTCTTCCCTAGCTCTACGTTGCCTGGGTGACGTCGTCAAAGCGCGACGCACGCACGCACGGCGGGCGAAGGCGTTGTCGGGCCGCTGATATATTACGCCGCCGACGCCCTGCTCGCTCGCTCTGTGACGAGAGGCTCGCGGGAAGAGGGCGCGGCCGACGCCGCTTCTCTCGGGTCGCCGTCATGACGGGGCGCAAGTTTCCCAAGGAGAAGAAGCGGCACCGCTCCCGCCTGGGCTGCCTGGACGAAGAAGGCGGAGGCAGCGAGAGGAAACGCCGGAGCATCGAGCCGCTTCAAGGCCTGGCCGAGGTAACCGCCGCCTGGGCCGCCCTGAGGGAAGGCGGGGCCGGGCTGTTATGCGCATGCGCAAGGCGCTTTGGCGGCCACGCCCCCTCCGCGTTTCTTATAGTTGTTTTCTAAAAGCCCTGGCAGTGGACCTTTCAGTATTTGTAAAGCACAGCTTACGTGGACGGCACTTATTATTATTGTTATTATTACTATTGTTATTATTTTATATTACGTTTGGATTCAGCTTGTTGAGATTTTTGAAGCAACGTCCCCCATATTGAACAGCTGTTCCGTTTACTTGTTTGCAGCCCAGTTTTTGTCCTAGAGTAACCCAGCTTTATACAGAATCTGTATAAAGCACATCACATGGTGGAAACCCAAAATATGGGGGGGGGGCTTTACCGAAATCAAATAAGGACTACCAAAAGCGTTTATATTGAAAAATTGAGTGGTGGTGGTAAAATTATGAATTGCTTTGATCAATTTGACTAACAGCCTAGCAAGGTTAACATTTTTGTCTCCAACTAACTATTAATAATAATAATAATATTATATATTATTTATACCCCACCCATCTGGGGGTGTTTCCCCAGCCCCTCTGGACAGCTTAACTGTGGAGCATAATCATCCCCATGTTTTTTTTTACTCCAGTAACTTCTAATCAGAGACATGACTGTCCACTTCGCAATATGGTTCTGCTTTTAGCTGTCCTGATTAAGAGCCACTGACAGACCTAACCTGCATCATGAATTTGTTAAAAGTTATTTTTTTTTTAGTTAGAAGGCATCACTATTTTTTGCAAGGAAGTTATTAGTACATTAATTGTATGCTACATTAACATTCTTAAGATCTGGTGTTAGGGAGCAGCTTTCTGACCAGTCCTATGCATGTTTACTTTGAATTAAGGCTTACTCCCAAGTAGGTTTGCATAGGTTTGCAACTTCAAAAATATGATCCAGATACTCAAATTTCACAGCCATGAATTCACAAGGTGTCCACAGGCCAGACTATTATATCTAGAGTTCAACCTCTTGCCTGTAATTGTGATGACAGTACCGGCCTGCCTACAGGCTGGTGTGGGAAGAACAGAGATACAGTGGTGCCCCGCAAGACGAATGCCTCGCAAGACGGAAAACTCGCTAGGCGAAAGAGTTTTCCGTTTTGGAGGTGCTTCGCAAAACGAATTTCCTATGGGCTTGCTTCGCAAGACGAAAATGTCTTGCGAGTTCCTGCGGGGTTTTTTTCCTCCCCCCCCCTTTTTCTAAGCCGATAAGCCACTAAAAGCCACTAAACCGCTAATAGCGCTAATCCGCTAAGCCGTCAATGGGCTTGCTTCGCAAGACGAAAAGACCGCTAGACGAAGAGACTCGCGGAACGGATTCTTTTCGTCTTGCGAGGCACCACTGTAGTAACCAAAGTGCTTTGAATGTGTTGTTTCATCCCAACCCCCCCCCCCCCCCGGAATGTATTCTCAGTTCCTTTTACTGGGTGGTATAATATTTTGAGAAATAACTATCCCGATGGATTTCCTTTTGCAGCATTCACCTGTAAACTTCTTTGCTGACTATATGATCTTTCAATTAACTTCAAAATGAAAAACTGAACACCAACTTTATGGAGCATCTTAAACATTGCATTTGTATTTTAGACTGAAGTATTAGGAGCCTATATAAGAAGCTTCATTGATTCAGGCTGTAATCCTATATCCTGGGAGTAAGACCCATCTAACCTTGTGGGACTTACTTCTGAGTAGACATGAAATGGCTTGCACTGTTCCTTTTGTAGTCAAAGCTTAGTTGCCGATATTACTACATAAGCAAGTGTTTTGTGTTGGGTCATGATTGAAAGGATTTTCTGTGTCATCATTTAGGAAACAAAATGTACTGCACAAATTCCAGAAAGTGAGGATGTGGAAGAAGAATCCAGTGACCTAGAAGAAGGTGGATTGGATCTCAGCGTGCAATTGAAGCCAGTTAGTTTCTACATCACAGATAAGAAGGAAATGCTACACCAGTGCTTTTGTATCATAGGAGAGAAGAAAGTGCAGAAAATGCTGCCTGATGTCTTAAAGGTACTGAAATATATCTATTCTGGCAAATTTTGGAGAAAGCTGAACCGTTTGAGCATTTATCAGGAATAGGGAGTGATCTGAATGCTCTGTAACGAAGGTTAAGCCTCTTGCTACATGCTCTGGATTTTATTTATTTATAACCACTCTGATACCATCTAACCCTGCTTCTTCATTCCACAGTTAAAATATACTCTTTTATCAGGATTGAAAAAATATTTCAAAAATTAAAGGTGTGCTGCCCTGTTGGCTCCATAGAGGTTGCTTAAATTCCATTCAGTGGGTTTTCAGTAGTTTAACTGCACGTAGTGTAATAGTCATTATCCTTCTGTGGACATCTGTACAGTAGAAATTAAACAGTATATATTTATTATAAATTTATTACCCTGACATGTGCAATTGGCTAGCTTTTGAGATGGTAAGGAAACTCTGAAAGGTTTTGCTGCTTCATTGGAAATGGGACATTTTCTGTTATGCACTGAAATCCTTAATTTTAAGTAGAACATTGCTATGGCTATTTCCTTGATCATTTTTTCTTTTTCTTTAATTATGGCTATGGTACTGGATGTATATTCAGTCGTAACTTGGTTCTCCAACAGAATCCGTCCCGGAAGTCCGTTCAACTTCCAAAAACTTTCGGAAACCAAGGCGCGGCTTCCGATTGGCTGCAGGAGCTCCCTGCACTCAGTTGGAAGTCGTGGAAGCTGTGTCGGACATTCAGCTTCCAAAAAACTTTCACAAACCAGAACACTCACTTCTGGGTTTGCGGCGTTCGGGAGCCAAAACATTCAAGTCGCAAGGCATTTCAGAACCAAGGTACGACTGTACATGCATAGATTCAATTAAAAATATAAAGGAGTCAGATTCACTTTTCAAGGAGCCATGCCTGCATTTATATTTTAAATATTTATGGAAGGTGTTATTCTCCTGCTCTTGAACTGTACAGGCTCCCACAGTTTATGTAAGTTTTTTTATAAATACTTGCTGGTGTGGAAACAGCTCAGGGAGAGAAGGGTAGAATATACAATAACAAACAAACACATACATACATACATGTGTCACACTATATTGCCATAAAGAGGGAACCTATTTCCAAATTTCATGTTTAAATTTTGGCTTCCGCCAGCATAATACCATGGCCTGTGTTTCAGAATGGCACAATTTTCGACGTTGGGACTATCAACTTAATTAGAGAATTTTTAGTTGATGCATCATCTTCTTTTTTTAACGGGTTGGTTGATTGATTATTGCTAAAACAATTTGCAGTTTAACAACATTTAATGTAGGTATCTTTCTAAGAAACTGAAAGTGGAGTATGATAATTTTATAATTTAGTAACTCAGGAATTCCTAAATTCTGTTGTTCAAGAGCACTTCTAAGTTGCCCTGTGTAATGCATTGGAGAAAGGCTTCTGTGTGCCCTAAGTGCCCTTCTTGCCACAGAAGAGGTAGCACATCAATTCTCTGCATGAGTCACTAGTTAGGGGCTGCATTTTCCCAACCAGAAGGCACACTGAGAAAGTGACTCCCATAGAGAGTGGGTTCCTCCACTGGTAAGTGCTACTTATTATTAGTGTTTCATTTGGGTTAAGTTTTCATTCCCTAAGAAAGTGTGTCTCAGCTATCATTAGTTTATGAAACATTGTAATAAACAAAAGCTGCTTCACATTGTTGAAAGGAAACATGTGAGTCCATTTTGTCTTTGAGTGTTACAGTAGCACATGAGAATTTGAATAGCCTTAAAAATGGGTATGTGCCCTCAAAACCCCACCAATTAAATTGTACTCTTGCCTATTAAAATGGTATTGCACTGATTAATCAACCTAAGCTTTAATTGATTAACTTGCCAATTAAAACTTGTTGCTCTATTCAGTGTGTATCCTATGCACTTACAAGCTAGTTCAGCAAGTACTGAGATCAGACTGCTACAAAGGCTTTCAGAGTTTATATATTTGTGTATGTGTGTGTTTTAATAAATACTGTTGTAGAGCCCTCGGAATGAAGCAGGCTGCAAATGTAAATAACCTTAATTACTGTGGCATATGGAATAATGTAGTATATAATTATAGCATTTCCACAGGGATGTTGAATTTTTTCTTTAATTGGACATAACACCATCAGAGATGAGTGTGGCAGCCTGGCAGTTTATAAATAAGTAATTTATAATTAAAAAAGAACACTATTCCCAACAGACTTAAGACATCCTTGCTTGAAAATAAAGCAACTTGAAGTTGGGGGCAGGCAGGATTTAAAAATAAAGTAAAAACCACACAATAAGTATTCTGGCTATTTATAAGAATATCATAGAATGCTCCAGTTGGCAAGAAAAGCACGTATGTTCATTTTTATGGTATACTAATCTTGTCTCAACATTTCTGGAGAAAAAGATTTTGTAAAATTTGGACTGGGAACAGAAACGCTCCCTTAACCACGCTGTTTTTCTTGTAGTTCATCCCTAGGGCTGCAGAGCAGATTCCATAGCAACACTTTGCCTGCCAGCTACACTGAGCTCCTCTTCCACTGCAGACACCAGGTCTGGGCTAATACATTTTGGCACCTGAGGAAAACTACAAAATGGCACCTCCCCCCTCCAGGGCAGAGAGGCTGCTGTATAGGGGCATAGCAGGGCTACAGAGAGAGCAGATCTGGCCTCCAAGGAATGTGCCACAGCCATTGCTTGTTACTGCGGCAGCGGGCCATGCATTGCTTGGAAGCTAGATCTGCTGCCCTCTACCACGTACCCTCTCAACATTTCTCAAGTGAAAACAGGGATGTCCCATTAATATTAATATCAATTTATTTATTACCCCATCCATCTGACTGGGTTGCCCAGCCACTCTGGGTGGCTTCCAACATGTATAAAACATTAAACATTAAAAAAACCTTCCCTATACAGGGTTGTCTTTAGATGCCTTCCAAGGGTGTATGTATATCTCCTTGGCTCGGGTTCACATAACTCCAATAACTTCCAACATTTCTCCTATGAAAATAGGAATGTCCCAAGGGAAAACAGGACAGATCAAATCAGAAACCAGGGAGGCTTTTCTAAATCTGGGACTGGCCCTGAAAAATAGGGACACTTGGAGGGTTTGCTACCACCTGAGGCAGTTGACCCACCTTGCCTCATGGGTGGGCTGGCCCTGGTAGACTCCATAGAGCAGACTTGGAAATGTTGCTACCTCCCAAATGTTTTAGTTAGTCCTTGTTCTCCCATGTTCCCATGCTCCCATGTTCATGACCTTAAAAGCCTGTGAAGAGAAATTTGTAGGAACTTCTCAGCCTACTTGGAAGTAATCAAACAAGTGGCTGTTTACAAGTCTACCATAGATATGGGATTATGTAGAATCTTGATGCCATCAGGCAAGGAGTTCGGGAAGATGGGAATTGCTGGAAATGCTAAAACACTGTTAACTCAGTCAGATTTTTGTTGTATGTAGCCAGTGTCTATTACAATCTCTCAATCTCTCTCTCTCTCTCTCTCTCTCTCTCTCACACACACACACACACACACAGAAAGACAATTCAAGATAAGTTTAAAACATTTCAAATTTTAGAACTGCAAATGATTGAAACTTAAAATTATAACACTCCCCAGATAATTTAGATTTTTTAAAAATCTCCTTGGCAGAGTCAAGATCTGTAACATAGCCCATAGCTCTACATGTGCAGGTAGTGAGAATGTTATCCTTTAGATTACAAAGTTGTATACATCAGCTTGCAGCCCTATGTTTTTGAAATAATCTGATTGACCTTCTTAAAAAAACTTTGAATGAATAGAGGAATCTTCCTAGGTGGATTGTATAGGGGCAATAAAAAATACAACACACAGTGTCTTCAATCTGGCCTGATCAACATACAGAAAGATGGTCATATGTTGGCTTATTAAATAATTTACTGGTCAGCTGTTCTGTGTACATAGTTCAAAATCTGAACTGGGTAAATGCATGTCTAATGGGGGGGGGATTAATTCCTGCAGGAAAGTAACACTTTTTGTAATCAGAATCAATTTTAATGTACCAGAGTGAAGACTTGGAATTCTTTACATGTTCAAAGTCCATTTAGGCATCTTTAGCAGAAATTACATCATGGGTCTCATGGTAGGAAATATCAACCAGTTGGCTGTGTCCACTTTTGTGCTGCAGACCTGGGAAGGTTGGTCATAAGTCAATATGTTCCTTGGCCTGCAAAAAATTAGCTACTCCTCTTATTGATGATGCCGATCAATGGAGTCAAAGGCAAATGAGGGATTAATAAATGTGACATACTGCTTTTTTGAGGGACCACTAACAGCTGGATAAGGTAATTCAAAACAGAACATTGATCTGCAATGCTATGCTTCTTGGAAAAGCCAGCCTGCATCGGGGTAGGAGCCTGCTACTCCATTGTTCTAACTTCTCAGATCTTCTCAGGAACATCAACAAAACTTACTGGTTGAATTTTATTTTCTCTTCACTCTTCCAAAAAAAGAAAGAAAAGGGAAGCACATTTTAATGAATCATACAAGAGTTTGAAGTGGGTTTAAATCTTAGGGTAAGGGAAACCTTGGTTAGCCTTAATCACAGTTAATTTGATGCTGGCAAATGATAAAATTTAATTCCAGGAAGGGGTAGCCTTACAAGAAAGTGTGTTTCCAAGGCTGATACCTCATAACACTTGTTACATTATATCTGTATTAGCCCCGTTTCTCATAATTAAGGTTTAAACTACCTGTATAATTTTTCATGGGCTGGTCCACTAAAATTCTCTGTCAAGTGTAAAGTACGAACAAGAAGTCTTCTGAATGATTTTTACGAAAAAGAATGTATTAAAGGTTTAAGAGTCTTATGGCACAAGACTTTTCTTTTGCTGTAGCAGACTTAACACAGTTACCTACCGGGAGTGAAAACATAGATACCGAAAGCCTTATTAGGGTGAGAGTGATATTTTTCAGAAAGTTGTATTTCTTCTTCTTTTTACTCAAGCAATACTAATGAGAAACAGTGACTGGGATAATCCATATCCAACTGCCAGCATTAGGGAATTTGAGAAGTGCCCTTGGGTTGTATTTAATTGTATGACCCCCACTGACAGAAGGCTGTTTGATCCAGCAGAAACATCCATGAGGTGAAAAAGAGGGGAGAGGTAATTTTTGCAGTTTCTTCCTTTCTCCTGCAATCCCCTGCTGTGCTTGCCACACCGTTCAAAGGGTCCGCCAGCGCTCTTGAGCAGATTGGGGTATGTGCACAGGGGGCTACCCTTTATGCCAACATACACCCCTGCTGGATTAGAATGCCTTCCGTCAGAGGAGAGGCACAACTGGCTGCAATGCCTGCCTTGTGAAACCTAAGAAGAAAGCCAGGGTTCAGATCTGGCATACTTTGCTACTTCCTTAACATTGTCTTTTTGCAAAACCGTCTTAATAAAATTTCTAATTCAGATCATAATGTTTTAAGTTTCGGTTTAGTGTCCAGATTGTATGTATCTGGCCGGGGAGGGCGGGGTACAAATAAAAAACTGATGATGATGATGTTATTATTATGTTGTTGTCGTCTTTATTTTAAAAAAAGAAAGATGAAATTCAAACAAGCACTAAAGAGATGACCTGCCACTGAACGGAGTGGTCTCCCCTCTTCCCCAACCTCTCATTTTGGAAGTTCTCCCAACTCTTCCAGAGACAGGACTCCTCCTGTTGGCTCCTGCTAGCTCAACTAGTTGAATCTGGCCCTTAGTGCGTAACTAGTGTTAGAAACTCACATATAAAAGCTAGGTGCCAAATGGCACCTTAAACCAGGATTGCTTGGTTGCAAGTGGTTGATAGTCAGGTACAAAATGCGCATGGCATCTGGCTAATTGCAGGCACCGTTTATAACAGTCCCACCTCTCTTTCTGTAGGGCTGTTCGATAGAAGAAATCAAAAGGCTTTGTCTTGAACAGTTGGAGCTCCTGTCTGAGAAGAAGTTATTGAGAATTCTTGAAGGTAGGCAATACTGTATCATATTGGAGCTCCTAATGAACACCAAGTACATGGATGCTTGATTGTATACCGTATGTTTCACTCTATAAGACGCACCACACCACAAGACGCACCTAGTTTTTGGAGGAGGAAAACAAGAAAAAAAAATTCTGAATCTCAGAAGCCAGAATAGCAAGAGGGATCGCTGCGCAGTGAAAGCAGCAATCCTTCTTGCTGTTCTGGCTTCTGTGATAGCTGTGCAGCCTGCATTCGCTCCATACGACGCACACACATTTCCCCTTTTTAGGAGGGGAAAAGTGAGTCTTATAGAGCAAAAAATACGGTATGTAGCAGAGACGCATGGCCATTACCTAGAAGATAGATTGGAAGAGAAGCTTTGAGCAAATGAGGGCAGTCATGACTTGGAACCCTGTTATAGAGAGACTTAAAATTAATGGCTACAGCGTTCAGAGGAGCTGCTCACAAGAGATCTACTTGTGGTATTAGGCTTTCCTTTTTGCTCTGAGGACTGGAAAACCAGCCCCCATAATCTTTCCATCAGTTATCTACATTAATGAGCATTGCTTAATTTTTTAGAATAGTTTTAACTCCTTGTTAGTTACCCTTTTAGCTTTAGTCCTGAACTTCTGTTACAGAAGTTGCCCAACGTTTTTAAATGTGTTGCTGAATATATGTTCTATCTATAGACTACTCAGAGCTTTAGTATGAGAACAGGTGCTTGAACAGACTCTGTGGCCTGTATTACATATTTGTGTGTATGTGTGTTTGCATAAAAAAAAAGGAATACCTGTTTTCTGTACAAATGCTCCTACAATAGTTTAATATAAATGGCTGTGTTGTAAGAGAAGATAGGGTTAATTTTATATTATTCCTTTGGCAAAGACTCTTGAGCTGGGTGGCATTTTTTTCTCTTACCCGAGTGACAGAAATTTCCTGGGGAAACCTTTTACATGAATTCTTTTTCCTTGTGGTGAAAGTGCTGAAGACTTACTCTGTGTTTGTAATAGTTGTTTGCTTGCAAAGATACCAAGTTAAGCATGGAGGTGCAGAGAAGCAGCCAGACACTTATTGCTGCTCGTTGAAGCATTGTATCACCCGTACCCCAGGCTCTCCAAACAATATAGCCTTGGGACGTGCTATGGTTCCTTACCGCCAGCCATCTTCAAAACTCAGGCCACTGTCTCCCTCACAGACTACAGCTCCAAATGGTTTCTGTTGAGTACCTTAGTCAGGCAGGTGGGCTGTGTCTCTTCATTTGACAGTCATAACAGTATTTACTGATGCATGTATTAATGAGGCAGAAAAATGCTGCCACACTGTATAGCATCTCACATTGACGTTGTATTTCAAGGTGAGAATGAAAATGACTCCGACAGTGATGAAGAGGCTAATGGTGGGGAAGAGAAGACAGCAGTTGAATCTATCAGCCAGTAAGTAATTGTAATGAGCAAATTTAATTTAACTGTCCTCTGAGAGTCTATTTAAAAGTTTGTGCTGACAATTTCGTTTTGAATTGTTGGTGAAATCCCAGATAAATCCATGGTGAAATCTTGGCTGAACCGCTGCAAAAACTGTGGGGAAATTTGCAAAACATTAGTGAAATGAAACTTCAGGTGAAACTTTAGTGAACCTTGCTGAGCATTTGTAAAAACCCAGTGAGCCTTGGTGAGATCCCGTTGAAATGTTAGTTAAATTGGCAAAATCT
Organism: Podarcis erhardii; assembly: GCF_964252035.2. Lineage (NCBI taxonomy): Eukaryota > Metazoa > Chordata > Lepidosauria > Squamata > Lacertidae > Podarcis > Podarcis erhardii. The sequence goes on along the minus strand of NC_138515.1, from coordinate 15,814,943 downwards.
TCTGAAGCCCAAAGTGCCTTGAACAGAGAATCCTAATTGTATCCTCCAACAGATCCTACGGTACAAGGGTATGTATACAGCTGCTCTTAAATCATGGCATAAAGTAGGAAAACCAACCAAATCAAAGATTGTTTGCCTACAGGCAACCCCTGATTTTTTTTTGGGGGGGGGGTTGCATTTGGGTAATTGTGCGTGCTGATGGAGCCTGTTCTATGCTCTTCCTGGTCTGAATGTAACACATGTTTAGGGTCATGCGTGTTTTGAACGTGTGCAAAATGAGAGTTGCCTGTAATCAGCTTGTTGCCCATCCCATGGCTGCAAATAGGATCTTTTTGTTTTAGGTTGGCTGTTAATTGCTAGGGTTAAAACAGCGTGGAGAATTTTGATTCATTTTGTTATGTAATAGGGTTGGGAGAAGGCAGAAGTTCTTGGGTTACCAAGCTTCTTTTCGGTGGCTGCTTGTGAGTAGCATAGTATGGGTCCGTCTTGGTGGGAATCAACATTTAAACGGCAGTTTTTACAGTTGCCTGGGATTAAATTCCATTGAGCTCAGTGGGGATTACTTCTGAGTAGAAATGCATGTGATTGTGCTGTCAGTGTGAACCAGATGTACTAAGTGACTCACATCAGCTAGTTATTTCGGTTAATACTAAGCATCTAAAAAAGAGCATCTAATCTATGAAACATTTGGCCACAAGATGGCAGAAAATGCACGTGTATTAAACTTAAGAGTTGCGCCATTACATCAAGAAGCCTTTTTATGACAGCATAAGAATTGCTCAGTGACAAAGTGTTTTGGACAGCAGATTGTCTGTATTAGTATGTGTACCTTTCTACCGAAGTGGTTGATCTCAAGCATGTACCACATAGTTTCTGCAGCTAGTTTTGCAGTGCACTGTTCAGGGATCAGAAAACTTGGTAAAGCTCATATGTTGAAAATCACCATTTCCATGACCAGTATTTAAAATAAGCTGCATAATTGGAAATCAAGAACTTGTTGTTGAGGCTCTTGCCAAATGAACAATCCTGAACAAAATTTGGCAGGACGACTCTGGACAGCAGGAGCTTTATTATCCTAGAGCAGATATCCTTTGATACATTTTCCTTCTGCAAACCAGATGACTGTGCCAGATCATCCCTGTTTGCCAATGAGCAATACTTGATAACAGTATTATCACTCATTTAGGAGCCGATGTCTTCATCCTGTGGTTGGTTAGGAATGAGGGGTACGAATGCCAGGGACATGATTGCCAGGTTCCTTTTCCTATAGTGTGCTGGGTCTGTACCGATGCTCAGGGTTGTACACACCTTGCACCAAACAGCTTCAGATATTCTGCATCGGGATAAATAAAATTTTGTGCCAAGGAAGTTTCAGCCTGTCTGCCCAGCCCAGCACCCTGGTGGGGATGCAAACCACTTCCTCCTCATTCATCAAATGATTGATTTGATGAACAAGGAGAGACCAGTTTGCGTCCCCATCAGCTGTGGGAGGAGAGTTTCCTCTTTCGCTCTGCTCATCATGTATTTTCCCAGTGGGTTGGCCAAGGGTGAATATAGCCTTCTGGCCAAAATGCTTGCTGTAGCCTAAATCCAACTTATTTTCCCACATTTGGTGCTCTTTCATGACTCTGATTCTCCTCATAGGTTTGAAATTTACGGTACCTTTGAAACCTTAAAGGCTTGAAGTTTAGTTGCTGTTGTTTTTTTGAATGGAAGGCAATGTTTCATTCTGAACCCAGTGCCAATTTTCTCCTTCATAATCATGAAATGATTGCTGCCCTGCACACACGCACGCATCTATATGTTCTGAGTAAATGTCTTAATATCTGTAATAATTTCATAGGTTTGGGGGTTCAATAGGAAAACTTTGCCTTGAGGGCTGAATCTGTAGCAGCACCTGGTACTGAACAGAAGTGAATTGAGATGAGAGGAGCCCACTGGAATATTTGGCAGCTTCTGTATTAAGTTAGTCAAGGAGGCTTGTGGAGACAAATCCAGGGGCAGCAGGAAAAAGGTTTCTTCTTTGTGGACAGATAGATTATTTTTCAGGGATCTGGATTAATCGCTTATATATGCACCCCCATTTTAAAAATTATATTTAATCATAGTTTAGTTACAGTACTTAACAGAGGTGGACAAACGCCATTAGAGCTAAACCTCTGAAATGTAAGTTAGGATGACACTAACCTTGTAATGTTAAATTTAACTCCTCCCTGCAAGCTGGATGCTTTGATTGTGTGCATATTAACATAATACGTACATTACAAATTTTAGACAAAGTAGCTGACGTATGAAATTGGTTAGATGAATATAAAATAATTTTATGGCTACAATGCTCATTAAACTCAACAATTGGACTTCCCTTCCATGATTTTGAAATCCTGTGGAGAGCTGTATCCTGTTTCCTCAAGTGTGTCTTACAATCTTTCATTTGCTTTCATGCTTTGTATAAAGACAGTTGAACATCATGGCGAGATAGCAGATGAAATGTCATCCTTTTTAGCACTTTCTGAGTTATTTTCCCCATCCTTTGAAACAGAAAGCAATGTGTCAAATTTTGGTGAGAACGTGTAGAAATAGCTAAACCAGCATCACGCCACCCCACCCCAAAATGTGGGTTCAGTGATCTTTTTATCATTTTTGTGCAGATTGTGTAATGCACAAGGCTGTTTTGAAGTTTGGCTGCACCTTGCGGTTTTGCAGGTTGCATCCTTGCCTTGCTCTTCTTTCTTAATGATCCAGTGGGTTCATGTCTGAAAATACCTTTTCCCCTTTTCTGTCAGAGACTAGATTACTTTTAAAATTAATGATCAGTAGTGTGTTTGTAGTATTAATCTCAGCAATTATAAATACATTGCTGTGCAGCAGCGTTGATGAACACTGTAAGTAGAGTTAGGATCTGCTGTTTTGTGGGGCAAATCCCTACGTGTAATCCCTCGGCAGGGCTTCTGTGCCCAGTTCCCCTATCGTTCACAGGTTTTCTCTGTGTGTTCCTGCAGTTGCCTTACTGGGGAGCTCTTTCCTCCTATTGATGTATTTCAAGGAACTTGCTCTCCAAAGATACTTCACAGTTAGGGTCTCTTTTGGTGATGTTCTGTATCTTTCACAAGCACAGATGTTCTCTGGGCTGTTTGGGGGCTGTCTTTTTCTTTCTCGTTCTTCAGCGAGGTTCTTCTTTTGGAAAAACAGCGGTGGCAATTCTGGGGAAATGGACAAGGAATGCATCGCTTTCTGGCACTGTAGCTCAGCAGTAAACCACATGCTTTGCATTAAGGTGGTCTTGGGTTTGATACCAAACATCTACTGGTGATAATCCTGTAGGAAACTTTGGATGAGCCAGTGGTCTGGCTTGGTATAAGGCAGCTCTGGGGATACAATACTGTTAATACAGTGTACTTTCCAAATTTTCAAAGCATTTAACATAACTTTTATCTCAGTAATCCTTACAACTGCCCTGCAAAGCAGATCCCTTATTAATCTTTAGGGGGTGAGCTGTGTGAAATAAACCACAGAGTTCTTGACTGAACCAAGATTTGAACCTGGAACTTGTAGCTCCAGCTCTTGTCACCTTAATTCAGCATATCTCTGTAGGTTACTGGCTTGGTCAGACAACTCCAACTAGGTGGTTCTTCTCATTGGAAGGCAGGAGTTAGGCTGGCATTTCAGAAGAGGATGTTTTCCTTGCCTTAAAGGTAAAGGTATAGGTACCCCTGCCCGTACGGGCCAGTCTTGACAGACTCTAGGGTTGTGCATCTCACTCTAGAGGCCGGGAGCCAGCGCTGTCCGCAGACACTTCCGGGTCACGTGGCCAGCGTGACGAAGCTGCTCCGGCGAACCGGCACCAGCGCAGCACACGGAAACGCCATTTACCTTCCCGCTATAAAGCGGTACCTATTCATCTACTTGCACTTAAGTGTGCTTTCAAACTGCTAGGTGGGCAGGAGCTGGGACCGAACAACGGGAGCTCACCCCGCCGCGGGGATTCGAACCGCCGACCATGCGATCGGCAAGTCCTAGGCACTGAGGTTTTACCCACAGCGCCACCCGCGTCCCTTTCCTTGCCTTAGAACATGTCTAATTTGGATTGCTCCACCACATTGAGGAGGAAAGTAAAATCGACACTTGTAGTGGGTTGGTTTTTTTGTCTTTAGGATATATAGTTTATTTACGAATGCATACTGCCTGAGTCCATGATGGAGGGATTAGTTGAATTTTCTTCTCGGGCTTAGTGGAGTTATTTTGCTCTGCCTTTGATAAAAACAAGATCTTGTCACATGGCAGGGAAAATATTGGTATAGCTTTGGTGGTCTGGTGAGTTGTGTCTTGGGCTAGCAAGAGATATTTTCTTGTCCTCAAAACAATGTTTTCTGTAGCACTAAGTTTCTGTTATGTTTACTCTTCTTGGGTGCAGGTAAAACTGATTTCTGATTGAGAAAAATTGACATATTCCTATAGTTGTGTCCCCAACTGGGCAGGCACTGCTTACCCTGTAAGTGATATAATTACATTAACTGGACTAGCCCTATATCTTTGGGGAAGAGCATTACATTCCAGGCAGCCCTATGAAACTTGAGAAGAAAGGAAATTATCAGTACTACTGCCTGAATAAGGATGGCCTGCTTCACAAAATAAAGCAAACAATGAAATGTGGGGGCACGAGAGTATGGATATGAAATGCTTTTTTTTATAAACATAAAAGGTATACTAACTGAAATGTATTATTGTTTGTTCTCAGGCAAGACAATAGTATAGATTCTACTTCTTCTTTGAAGGAAGACCACAAACTGGAAGCTTTGGACTCAAAGCAAGGTAGGAACTGCAGAAGGCTTTAAACGTTGCCGCCTCTGCGTTTGGCATTCTGAATAGAGCAGTAGCAATAATGCAACATTACTTGCCTCTAAACAAATGCTCTGGGTCATCTCTGCAAATGCTACATAATAGATTGCAAATGAAACAATGATGCATGATAGAATAACTTTCTTTGGAAGATATAATTGAATTTCAGACATTAGGAGCCCCTTCTCTAGCTAGTTGTCAAATGAAACCCAGGAGTTTGTCAGCATTTTGGGCAAGCATTTGGGCTGTGCTTCCCTTTTCTTTCTTTTTTTTTTTTTACATTTTCACTAAACATGACTTTGTGATGCAAGTTCTTCTTTACATCTTTGGCTGTGGATTATGCTTTTTAGTCATTCTAGACTGTAACAAAGATCGAATCCATCTCTGAGTGTTATTTATACTTGTTGTCATATTTGATAGGAGTAGTGATCCAATCTAGAGTTCCTGACTTTCCCCCAAACCCATTTCTCCTCTTCTTGATACATCTTCCCTAGCACACCATCCATCTCTGACATCTTGTTTTACCATCTGAGCAAGGGGTGGGAGTAAAGTGTCTTTTTTCAAACCATACAACGGCCTCTCAGAATCAAGCCGCCTATTTTCATAGCTGTGCCCTCTTTGGAGGTGCGCAAGAGTGTGTGGAGGAATATTGGTGGGGGGGCATCTTTTATGGGCAGTTTCATGTGGGAAGGCTCAAGCCTTTCCCCTTTGACTCTGGGAAATATAGTGGAATAGGGTCCCAGATTTAGAGCATTGTTTATTTGGTGCAGTATATAGCGGGAGCTCCCACTGCACAAAGTATCCATGTTTCTGTCAACATGATGGGAAGGAGCTGCTTCTATTGCTCCATACCAAGGGCAGATTTAATCACTATCCATACTGGTGCCCCTGAGTATACCCCTTTACTTCCTTTCGTGTAAGTGAAAGATTATCCTTCGTTTCTCCAAGAAAAAGTGCGGTACTTAAGGAAACTATTGGGATGAGGGCAAAACTCGCACTCCATCTCTGCTGTTCGCCCAGGAGGAAGAAGGTTGGAAGGAGAAGAGAGTGGACTTAGGATCACACAGGGAACAAAAGGAGTTGTTTTTTTGGTTGTCTGGGTTTAACCCATCAGCGAAACACCAGCGTGAACCCAAATAGTGAGTCCTAATGTATTGTGTGGGTTTGTGCCTGCCAACGTTTTCAACTCTTTGCCTAGTGATGACAGGCATGCTGCAAGCCATGGGGAAGGATCATTATGTATCTTATTGCCACAGGAAATATCCCCAGTAATTACTTACAGCTCTTTAGAAAGAAGTGCCCCATTCTTCCTTAAAGATGGTAAAAATAGCTAATAGGGGGAATTGAACTTGATTAAAATGGTCTCATAAGGCAGCCAAGCGATTAGCAGGATGCTGTGACTTTGTGAAGACTGCTTTAAATATTGCTTGTTGCACTCTCTGGAATGACCTCTGAATTGACATGTCTCCTGCAGACTTCCTCTCTTCCTTCTCTGCTATCAGAGGGAATTGATGACTGTTGCAGGTGATTGCTTCTTTGTCCTTTTTATGACTTTATCAGCCACTGGTTTCGTGATGGCTCTGGGCAATGACAACAGTGCTAGTCAGGATGTTAGCTTTTAAAGAGCTTTTTTGAGACTGTGCAGGCATAAATGGTAAAACTTAGCAACTGTTCTTCTTCCACACTGCAGTCTGTGATGCTGAAGATGAAAAGTACGAGAGCCAAGGGGTAAGCAGAAATGAGTGAAAAGTGGTTAAGAAAGATAAATTAAGTGCCTGGAAATGAATTTTGCAATCCTAGTTGAAAGAATAAATACAAGTTATCAAAATGAAAAAGATAATGAGAAAAATGCCATCAGAGACTTTTATTACTATGTAAAATTACAGCTGCAAAAAAAGGGGGGAAATGAAGCGGTTCAGCTAATTAAACATTTGTTAGGGCAGTAGGGCTATGTGATTATTGTGCATTGTACTTCCATGGAGATTTCAACTCTGTAGAGAGCCCAGGCTGATTGTACCTTTAAGCCTGGTTTAGGTAACTTCTTATTCTCCAGCAGAAGGATAAATGATTTCTATAAAAAATAGTTTTGTCTCATTCCCTCGGGTCAGTGCCCTTTCACTTGGATCCGTTGGCCTTTGGCAACAGGAGAGGAGTGTGCTGGAACATTGCTTCTGAACTTTGAACCAGCCTTATTCCATTGAGAATGTATTCTCGCTTTGGAGATGTTCTGTTCACTTGAACAATGCATTAAGTAAATATGGACTAGTGCCCTGCAGCAAAGCAAAAGAATTTCCATTCCTTAATCCTATTGATTCCCATTTCTTTGATCTTTCACACACTTCTCTGGCAAGTTAAAAAAAGTCGGAAGATGTTTTGAGTTCATGCCTGCCTTATTGTAGGCAATGTGTGGTGAAGAGTAAAAACAACACCTTGCGGATCAGAGTTCGCTATTTGATTGTTTTTGAGAACTGCTCCTCAGAAGACTGTGGTGATGACATATTTTGCATAAGTTTCTAACAACTGCTTTTAAAACCATTGTTTCATAGGTCTTGGTAGACTTGTCAGAGGAACAAGAAACCCCAACTGTGGCCGTTTGACTTAGAGTTTTATAGCCTTGACCATCTGCCTCATAATTAGACTAATGTAATCTAACTTCTTTCACCTTTTGTTGTTGTGTGCATTTTAAAGCTCATCAGATCAATGCTGTGTTCAGTTGATCTGATTTTGCAAACATACGGCATACTTAATAACTCTTAAGTTGGTCAGGCTCTTATGCAATAATATAGTACACGATTAAAGGTTAGCTTGGCTTTGTTCTCACATTTTCTTGAATCAGTAGTGTTATTTTGTATGTGTTTTTTAAAAGCATGGGTTTTGCTGATTTCCTCATAATAGATTTGCAGGCTACAATTGTCTATGTATATTTCTAATATTTGTAAAACTGCTACATGTGGAATGGTTTACTTTCTAGTTACTTTATGGAAAGTTGCCTCCTATTTTGCAGAGGAAGAACATTTATTATACATTTCTCTTAGTGTTTGGTATTGATTTTTCTTCCCCTCCAGATACCAGTTATATCATAAAAAGTCAAAGAAAAAAGTCAAAGAAAATATTTTCTTCCTTGCTCATAAACACAAGACCCATACACACACAAAGAAAGTTGCGATACTTCTTTCTAAAAAGATTTAAAAGCCAGGCTAGAATTTCTAAAGCCTTTCCTTCTACTTTTGTCTTGAGAGGAAAACTAGTCTTCCTTCAACTCATTTTGGAACCAGCACAGATTAATTTCAGTAGTATGTATTCTGCTGCTCAGTCTTTGTAGAGGACTTGCTGAGAATGGAAAGTACCCAGTATAAAGATCAAGCAGAGAATATTGCCTTTTATGTGTATGGAGAGGTTTTTACTACTCCATCCCATTTTCCAAAATAAACCCTCACATCCATGTAGCTAGCCTTGTGATACAGTATACTATTATAGCCAAAGGCGCTGAAATATTTAACAGCACAGCAACACGCCTCTAGAATCTAGAAACTTTCATGATAAGCAGAGGCCAGCACATGTATTTCTAGTTCTTCATTTTCATTCTCATTATAAGGCCAAAGAATGGTGAACTTTTGGGACTTTTGCAAAAATGAAACTTTGCCTATTAGCAATTTGTGAAAAGCCTGGCAGTATCAGCAAAACAATTCTGTTGCCAAATATGGTATGGACACATCACAAATCTATGACATTCTGGGTGCTGTGGGAGTCTTGGCAGACAGACATTGTTGCATAATTTCTCTGGATCATGGTTCTTGTTTATGACTTAGTGGTTGCCAACCATTCATGCAAGTGTCCGAGGTCAAGATCAAAGTATGGGATTGGGCTGTTCAGTTCCCTGAACCAAGATCCCTCTCTCTCAGTCCTCACCATGCGTCTTTGTCTCATCATCTCCTCCTCATGATCCATCCCACAAAATGTCTCTGTGCACTACAAATGAGGGACATCTTTGCAGCACACAGATGCACACTGTGATCTGAATTGCAGCCCCATGCACCTGCTCCATTGGTGACCAAGGAGTAGGCAGTTAGTGGCGGGGGGCTCAGTTTGTGATGCATGGAGCCCCTGCCTGGAAATACATGGAGTTCATTCATTGGATGGAAGGAGAGTGAACCCTGATTACCCCTAGAACAAGGTCCACAGGACCCCCGATTCTTCCCCAAACTGCCATGGATCTCTGCTGCACCTGCTACTTACAACGTACTTGCTGCAACTGATGGTTATAAAAGGCCGGAGTAACCTGCTTCCAGATTCTTAGGGGCTACTTCATTCTGCACAAAGTGGCTCAGGAGTCAGAACTATCCACCCTGTAATAAAAGTTGGCATCATCTATCTTCACAGTGACAAAGCAGAAGATACTGGATGGAGCCATTGCCATTGCCTTTTTGTAGATGGGGGAGCTAAAGAAATTAATGTGGTTCCTGAAAGATCCCTGGGGGAACAAGCAGATGGGCGATGGCATTTTGCTTTACTAGGGCTGGGGTTATTTGATCCCCGGGAACCGCAATTCAGAGACCGCTTCGTATTGGTTTCCAGTATATCAGTGACTGTGGTGCTGATGAGCAATAGTACCAGATCATTAACACTTCAAGCCTTGGAGATTTGAAAGGAGAGGGTAGAAGAGGGGAAACTGCAAAGTTCTGCAAAAGCCGTCCAGTAAAAGAAAATATTTGGGACCAAGTGGGGAAGGGCTAATTAAAAACCAGAATCTCCAAGAAGAGAAATGACAGAAGAGTATTGATAAACACGTTAATTATTTCAGAGTGTCCTAATCTACTGCTATCCTTTTATTATCATAAATGGCATATAGGAGCTCTCAAATGAATGCCGTGTTACTTTAGACTTTTCAGAGTGAGCTGAAAAGCTATCTTGTGTTTTAATCCACACATCAATTTAATACTCTTGAGGTTTCATTGATAATTGTGGCGGCTATTAGTGACATTTATATTGTAGGCAGAATGGATAAAAATGGGCAAGTGTAAACCTTCAGCCTAACTAACTCCAAATCTGTGTATCAAGGCCTTAAACTGTAAGGATTACAGAGAATGCGCACATTCCAGAGGAACGTAATGCCATGGCCTCTTGCAGTAAATTGCGCAAATGAACAGTTGTGTGTTTTATCACTTTGCTGTTGCCAGGCTGCGTGTAAATTCTTGACAAGGTTTTCTCATTGTCTCTTTAAAAACATTGCACATAAAGAATCTCCCAAAGAGCAACATATTGATCTTTACCATAATAGGCCATATGTCCTTTAAGAGGTACCAATGGGTAAGTAAGTAGTCTTTGAATCCAGCTTTTTAATATAGGTAGTGAATTCTGAATTTTGCCTAGGCTATAATTGTCGGTTGGGATGTGTCACAGCGAATGTGTTATACCTCCATACATTGAACAAGGGCTGGTTCATACATTTAAAGTATTTTCTCTGCTGTTCAGCAAAAAGAAGGGGAAAGCTCGTTGAACGGCTTACAGATACCCATAAATCCCTGTCTTCAAGCTTGCAGTCTAAAGGACACAACTAAAAAAGGAAACTGATTGGGAGGGAGGAGGAAAAAAGGAAACCCGAGTAGTACTTAGTTGTAGAACTCTTGAAATGGCCACCTGGAATGGAGAGCATTCAAGGAGAGAGGAGGAGCTGAATGTTGCTGATGGCTCAGCTCAGCTGACGGAGAGGTTCTGAAGTCCCATTTCTCCTCTACCATAGCCTGATGACATGGTTGCTTCTAGGTGCATGTGTGTAATTTGACGTGTCCTCATTTGAATATGTGTGAACTGACTCCATTAGAAAACACTGTGTGGATGGGGTGAGGTGGTGGCACCTGTGTTGGCTCTGCGATGGCATCTTCACATATTGAGTAAATAATTTGATGCTAGAGCCATTGAGCAATGAGAGAGAGAGTGTGTGTGTGTGTCTGTGTGTGTGTGTGTGTGTGTGAGTGAGCCGGTCCTTTGTAGATCAGTTACATTGATTTGATACAATTCACTTTCAGTAATTTTTTCATAGTCACACCCCGGATTTTATGTTCCTCAAGGAAATATACATGCCATTTTGTAATAAACAGCTTATTAAAAGTTTTCATCTTAGGGTGCTATCAGACACATTTTTCCATATCAAATAAGTTTAACACTTTTTACATTTTGTAATGGCTTATTGTGCATTTAACAAATATAAGTAGTGTTAATGGAGAACTTCCAGAGATAAATGATCACACGTACATAGTACCTGAGGACAAGATGTCAAAAGAAATATATGCTTTATTATGAGTATTTGTCATGTCAGATTCAAACTTGTTTCCTTGCATCATGTTCTGTTACATTTTCCTAAAGACCATTGCCTGGGTCCAGAGAAAGGGAACCCTAGTTCTGTGCACCTCAGGGAGTTTGGGGCTTGTGTTTCTAGAACCCTAGTTCACCATCTTCCATGATTTATTTTCCCTTGGAACTGCTGGGATTTCAAAAGCCCAGTGAACTACTGCAGAATGCAGCTTTGGCATTCAAAGGGCCTTTTAAAATTCTCAAACCTTGAGGTCATGTCCAAAGTAGTTCTTTGGATCCCAGCCCATGTTTTTAATCATAATTGAACAAATAGGAACGCTGTAATTGTTTTTGAGATAACTTAAATTGAAACACTTCATTAAAAGTCTTTGCACAGATATCTCTTAATAAGTGTATTGCCACGCTGATATCCGTACCCTCATTTTATTTTGTTGCAATGTACACGAGAATTTTAGGAGTATTTTTAAACTGCACTTCAGGAATTAAATTCACTTCTAAAATAATAAACAGCAGTCAGCCCCAAAGGCTCCCCACGTCAACTTTCATTTTGTAATGCAGAGGCGTCCTTGTGATATAAAACCTTATGACATTTTAATTAGGAAAATAGATCATGCAATTCCATACGATGGAATAAATTTTCCAAGCGCTGCTGCTCTGGTCTACTGCATGTTCTCCTAAATTGGAATAAAAATGCATTAAAACTTGTCTAAATTAGATCAGTCTTAAAGCTGGGGGAGGGGAGGAAAGAGAGAAACTGTTGATTTTAATTTATAGATGACCTTTCCTATACCTTAAATCTATGCAAAGGCGTATTTGTATGCAGAGGAAATGTTTCACAAGATGAGAAGCCAATTTTATTTTATTTTTAAAGGGCTTCTGAATTCTTCCTTTCTGTTAATTTTGTTTTACAGGCAAAGGAGAAGACAGCGATGTTCTCAGCATCAACGCAGATGCGTACGACAGTGACATTGAAGGCCCATGCAATGAGGAAGATAATTCAGATGGGCTGGAAAGGACTGTCAGAAGTGGAGATGGTCCAATAGACGACCTCCAGAAGGACATTGAGAAAAGCGTGAACGAGATCCTGGGGCTTGCAGAATCCTCCCCAAAGGAGCCAAAGGCAGCAACTTTGGCGGTTCCTCCAACAGATGATGTCCAGCCATCAGCACAGCAGCTGGAACTCCTGGAGCTTGAGATGCGAGCCAGGGCTATTAAGGCTCTCATGAAAGCCGGAGATGTAAAAAAATAGCCCCAGGGCTGTTTCATTTGCAAGATGTCTGCATTTGTTCTGATGGGTGTGATGTCGGCTCCCTTCGGTGCTAAAATATATTTGAACCGGTTTTGACATTCTTCATTCAAGCCCTTTGTGTATCCTGACCCATGGCTGAAGAAGTTGGCAGCAGTTTGTCACTGCCATCAGAACTGTGTGACTCTTGCACAAGTGGAGAGGCTTGACGCTGTTCAACTCAACTGGCCATTTTCTCTCTTTGTGTTGGATTTCCCCCCTTCCCTCCCACCGCCCTCAACACGAATTGGGAAACGGTTGTAGATCATACGCATCTCTTGCTGAATCCCGGTGCTTTGCAGAATAATTGGGGAACAATGTAAGGCCTTTTCAGGGCTTACTTTAGCATTCTCAGGAGGTTCAGTTGGGGAGAAAGAAACAGACCACAGCTCTTTAGAGATGGAGGCCTATCGGGCATGTATATTGAGAAATCCCTTGCACCAACAGTTGAGACCCAGATTGCTTGTTTTCGTTGGGTTCAGTTTATGGGCAAAATATTGTATGCCCTATGCCAAGGGAGCCAAGATGGTAGTGCAGTCTGTGGAGCCCTTAATAGGTCTTGGCAGCTTCTGGTGCCAGCCTATGAGCATTCATAATCTGTGTAGTTTGAAACATAATACAGTTACTGTCTCCCTTAATTTTTAGTGAGTTTAAGTAATGATGTGGGTGCATCCTAAAACACACTCTTTAAAACGAATTTCTGGTGCTTGACTGTAGTTATGTGCGTAGCGTCCAGCTTTCCAGGACATGTTACAAATTCATTTTCAATCCCTTAAGTGCATTGTTAATGTTAAGTTATAGACTTAATATGGTTAAATGTAATTTGTAAACTCAGCCTAGGAAGACCCTTTCCTAGGACTAGATAGGACGTTTTGACAATGCAAAAGTAGATATTTATATGCAGTTGGGGTAGTTGTTACACGTGTCTATCCTGTACGTTATGAAGCAGAGTGACTAAGACTTAAAATGTCGGTATCCTGAGGTTTTGTTTTGAAGTAAGTCTGCACTGATTGCAGGGAAAAAAGACATATAAAAACTTATGACTCCTTATTCAGGGTGCAAGGCACACCAATACCTGCTGCTTTGAAAACGGCCAAAAAGTGTGGTAGATCAACATGTATTAATAAATACATTTGACTATACATTTCAGTGCATGCTCAGGTTGATTAATTAAAAAAAATAAATGGGTGGAAGTTCCAGCAGGTTGCATGGTGTGGTATAGGAGGGCAGAGGCAGGCTGGCTAGTGACTGCTGGTTGAACAATAAATACTCATTTAAAATTGCATTCTTTTGTTCTCCTGCCTCCTTAAGCTTGAATGTTTAGGTTGGAGAAAGGAAGAGCTTGCTCAGCCTAGCATTGAACTGAGCGAAAAATGTGGACCATCAGTTTTGTGCATTAAAGACTGGAAGGAAACAGAGTTGGCTTGAATGAGAAAAATGGGGATTTTTCATCTTCTTGGTTGGGGAGCAGAAGGGACAGTTAAGTGAGGGAGGAAATTTGGGGGATAAGGAACTGATCTGGAAATGATTCAGGGAAACTTAGAAGAAAAGTTAATGGAGTTAAATGCCTTTGAGTTTTGGTATAATCAAGGAAGTGTTAATACTGTTTTTTATTTTGTAGATGGTTGTTGACACCACTTGGGGGGGGTGAACAAGGAAGGCATCTAAGCTTTTTCTTGTGATAGATACCATCTCTGTCTTACTAAGCTCATACATTTCAAATTTTTCACATGAAATTAGAGTCATTGTCAAAACTATCTCTTCAGCTGTGATTTAACAGAAATCTCAGCTGTCAGTACTAGAGTGGTAAAGTGTTGGGTTTATTTCTGAATGTAGAAGCTTCACTGACCATTGTGAATTCTTGAAGCAATAGTCTAGAAAAATAAAGTATCTAAAATATCTCCCGGGCATTCCTTGTATTGATTCACCACTGGGCACTGTTTTTTAGCAAGTGGATTTCCTTACGATGTCTTAAAAATGAAGTGCAATTGATTTCACTAAAAAAAACACACCTCCCCTTCAGCCGTCAGTTATAATAGAGGTATAAATCTAATGACACAACCGTTACGTTAACTGTAAATAAATAAATAAATCTGGGGTGTTTTTGGTGATCAGCAAGGGGCATCCCTGACCCCAGATTTTTCCATTTAGCACAGCAGTTGGGGGATATTTGCCAGAGTTCAAATGCAAAGAAGAATGGAGTGAGCCAGTTAGATGCTGCTGAGAATTCTACCTAATTAAGTTTGTCTCCAGTAATTCTTCTTGTTCTTGGCTGCTTGGAGAGCTAGGGATTGCTTCAAGATAGGAGGCAGGTAGAGGACAAAATGAATAAGTAAAGGGCAGGTGACGAGAACCTAAACTGCTCTTTGGGATTCAAGAAACATTTAAAGTCAACTGGTTCTAAGAACAGATCCACTGCGACAATGGCTCATAAGGTATATATGTTACAGCTCTCTCAAGTTAGTACACATCCTTATTCAATAAAACTTACCACAACCCTGGAAGCTTAAATTTAAACCAACATGGCTGTATCAAGCTGATCTGCTCTTCTATTCCTTAGTGTGAACAGATGTAGCCCCTCCAGGTGTCTGTTTTCCAGGGGCAGTCCCGGATTTACAGAAGCCGTCCCGGTTTCTGATTTGATCTCAGAATGTCCTGCTTTTCCTTAGGACGTCCCTGTTTGCATCAGAGAAATGTTGGGTATGGAGTTATGCGGACCGCCCCCAAGCCAAGGAGATACAACCTTTAGAAGACAACTGAAGGCAGCCTTATATAGGGAAGTTTTTAAATGTGTAATTTTTTTTTTCTGTTTTAATATATGTTGGAAGCCACCCAAGAGTAGTTGGGGCAACCCAGTGAAATGTGCTGGGAATAATGAAATAATAAATGAATTAAAGGTAAAGGGACCCCTGACAGTTAAGTCTAGTCGTGAATGACTCTGGGGTTGCGGCGCTCATCTCGCTTTACAGGCCGAGAGAGACGGTGTTTTGTCTGCAGTTTTTCCGGGTCATGTGGCCAGCATTACTAAGCCGCTTCTGGCAAAACCAGAGCAGCGCACAGAAACACTGTTTACCTCCCTGCCGCAACAGTACCTATTTATCTACTTGCACTGGCATGCTTTCGAGCTGCTAGGTTGGCAGGAGCTGGGACAGAGCAACGGGAGCTCACCCAGTCAGGGATTCGTACTGCTGACCTTTTGATCAGCAAACCCTAGGCTCTGTGGTTTAGACCACAGTGCCACCCATGGCCAAAATAAAAGAATAAGATGGCCCTGTTTTCATCGGAGAAATGTTGAGAGGGTCTGCAGGTGCTTTGTTGTTTACCACATGATCTAGTCACTTGTGGAAGACTGGAAGTTGGCCAATACAAAGCTGTCTTTTTCTTTGGCAATCACTCGTAGCCGAGTAAGATTGTCTTCCATAAACACTGTTTTAACCATGAGTCTGTAAGTGACTGGAGGCCAATTCTGGATCTACATGTCCTTCCAGAGCGGGGGCATAGGTTTACAGGTGGGAGTTGGCCATGGTGAGGGTTTGCCAAGCGTGCCTTCTTCTTTGCACGTTTCTCCCTTTCGTCCTGAGTTCAAGCGTCTTCAATGCCCATGACATCTTGGTAAAGGCTGTCCTCCAACTGGAGCGCTCGCAGGCCAGTGTTTCCCAGTACAGAGTAGCACACAAGTGACTTCCCCAACCCAGACCCTTGTGTTTTCTCAAATGATAGGTTATCTAAATCTCTGGACTAGACGTAGTGCAGTGGCCTAATCTCCACAGCACAGGATGCTGGAACCAGGAGCAGGAATAGCTGTGTGTGCAGGACAGAATAAGGATGTCCACAGAGAAATCAACCACAAGGGTAGACTTTGCTCTTTCGAACTTCTGCAGCGAGCCCAAAATTCGGCGCCTCTCACCTTCCATTCTGTTCAATTCACTACGTCATAGTTGTGATGCCCCATGGGCTTGGTGTCCAGTGCGACGGAACCAGTCGAGCTGCCCTAAATCTGCCTCTTGGGTACCACGATGAAGTGAGATGGGTGGGGAAGAATGCAAACATAATTCACGACCATTGAGTAGTAGGTCCCACTGAGCTGAATGGGACTTCCTGCCAAGTAATTGTGTCTGGGGCTACTGCCTGAACTTATTTCTAACTAGTTCAGAACTTAAGAAGGGGAGGGGGCGTGGGAATAGCTGTTCTTTGTCACAATCCAGGAAATCCATGGAAATGTTGGTCGTTGACAGGAAAATTCCAAGTCCTCATTAAGCCGCCTGAGTTCCCAAGGAATACAATTTCATTAAATGATTCTTTGCCGCTTCAGTGTTGGCAAGACTGCAGTTGGATGATCTGAATAAAAAGGTGCAACTCCCCCGAGAATCAAAAGTACCAATTATTCCTGGCATGAGGCTTTAATGCTGTTTTTATGGTGATTTGATAGAGAACAATAATTAGACTTCAAAATGTCACTTTTAAAAGACAAATTATAGGCATTTCCTCCAAACAATTCAGGTTTGTTTGCAGCTCCTTCCTTTATTATAGTGTTTTGCAGTTGCAGGGAAATGTTTTGCCTAAACTGCTTAGTAAACCAGAGGCCTGGTTAATTTGCTTCTAAATATCTTTAGGATTTTTGCCATCTTTCAGGTTTGAAATAATTAGCTGCGAGGTATTAATGCATTGATCACAAAGCTGGCAGGTTATTAGATAGCAATAAGAATAAAAAAGATGACGTCTCCTAAAGGCAACATAATAAAAATGCTACCGATGTCCTTCAATTGTTTCAAACTATTCAGCTGTGAAGCTGGTGATATAGAGTACTATGCCCAGCTTGAAACGGAGTTTCAAAGCCTCTTAGTGAAAGTTTCTTAAGAAAAATACTCTTCAGGGCCTTCCTCGCTTATGTCTGATGAGAAATACTTCCACAGTACAAATCTGATGAGGTTGGAAAACTGATCACATGGAGAGCTGATCTCCACAGGCAGAAAAGTCACCTATACAGTGATCTTGGGACTGTACTGCTTCACCCTTCTGTTGAAGGACTGCATATATGGAGAAGATGGGATGGCCACTTCCATACCCTCCTAATATTTCTCCAATGAAAATAGGGACGCCCAATTCCAGCATCAGCATTATAATTGTACTATTATTATTTCTTCTTCTTCTTCTTCTTCCTCTTCTTCTTCTTCTTCTTCTTCCACTCGTAGCCAAGTAAGATTGTCTTCCATGAATACGGTTTTAACTGTTAGTCCATGAGTGACCTGTGGAGGCCAATTCTGGATCCACACGTCCTTCCACAGTGGGGACATTGGTTTCCAGGCGGGAGTTGATCATGGTGAGGGTTTGCCAAGTGTGCCTTCCTCTTAGCACGTTTCTCCTTTTTGTCCTGAGTTTGAGTGTCTTCAAAACCTATGACAACTTTAGTAAAGGCTATTCTCCAGTTGGAGCGCTCACAGGCCAGTGTTTCCCAGTTTTCGGTGTTTATACTACATTTTTATTGATTTGCTTTGAGAGTGCCTTTAAACCTCTTTTGTTGACCACCAGCTTTATGCTTACCATTTTAAGGTTTGGAATAGAGTAGTTGCTTTGGAAGACGATAATCAGGCATCCGCACAACATGACCAGTCCAACGAAGTTGATGTTGAAGAATCATCGTTTTGACACGGGTGATCTTTTCTTCTTCCACTACACTGGCATTAGTTCACCCATCTTCCCAGGTGAAGTGTAAAATTTTTCGGAGACACCCTTGATGGAATCTTTCAAGGAGTTGGAGATGCATTTATAAGTGGTCCACGTTTAACAAGCATACCGTAAGGTTGGTAGTAGTACCATAGCTTTGGTATTATTTATACCCCACCCATCTGCCCCAGCCACTCTGGGCATCTTCCAACATTCCAGGATCAAATTAGAAACCGGGACGGCTGCTGTAAATCTGGGACTGTCCTTGGAAGATAGGGACACTAGGAGAGTCTGCAGTTCCTGTTATCCATGTGCAAAGAGATTTAGAAGTTGACATTCCAACATGTTGCTCCCTACCTGCTCTCTTGATTTATGTGATTTATGTGACTGCAGATTGCTGCTTACATTGGTTAAATGTTTGTCTGAAAACATTAACGCAAGTTGGTTAAAAACTAGGGTAACGTGAGAAACACGTCATGGGCACAGTTAGGTGAGTTGTCTTTTTAAGTCCATCTAGGAGGACTTAAGGTAATGTTGGGAAAGATGGAGGGCACAAGGAGAAGGGGACGACAGAGGACGAGATGGTTGGACAATGTTCTCGAAACTACCAACATGAATTTAATGAAACTGCGGGAGGCAGTGGAAGACAGGAGTACCTGGCGTGCTCTGGTCCATGGGGTTACGAAGAGTCGGAAACGACTAAACAACCACAAAAACAACAACAAAATGAAGGTTGCTTCAGTACCTTCAAAGCATAGGGACGCGGGTGGCTCTGTGGTCTAAACCATTGAGCTGCTTGGGCTTGCTGATCGAAAGGTCGGCCGTTTGAATCTCCACAACGAGGTGAACTCCCGTTGCTCTGTCCCAGCTCCTGCCAACCTACCAGTTCCAAAGCATGCCAGTGCGAGCAGATAAATAGGTACCGCTGCGGCGGGAAGGTAAATGGCGTTTCTATGTGCTCTGGCACTTGTCACAGTGTCCTGTTGCATCAGAAGCGGTTTAGTCCTGCTGGGCACATGACCCTGAAAGCTGTCTGTGGACAAAACGCCAGTTCCCTTGGCCTGAAAGCGAAATGAGCACCACAACCCCATAGTCGCCTTTGACTGGACTTAACCATCCAGGGGTCCTTTACCTTTCACCTTCAAAGCACATTATGGGAGGGGTGTGTGTGCATCCAACATTATCTCCCCGCTCTTGGCATAATTGGGGCATGCATGAAAACTCATGTGAGGATGTTTCTTCCTTCAGCAAAATTATCCATGTCTGTTGCCAGACCCCCCGCCCCCCCCCGTAGTGTTCCTGACTAATGCTCTTCTAAGACCTGTAGAGCTTCACAGTGGAACTTGCCATAGAGGCTGTATTAGGTTCAGACTTTGCCCCCAAAGGAAAGGAAAATGCCACGCGAGGAGCCCAGATCCCAAATTAAAACCTCGTTATTAAGCCCTGCAGTTTAGTCATGATAATATAAAGCTTCATGTTTATTGCTAAGTCAATCTGCAATATGTGCAGAAGGGGTAAAAAAAAAAAAAAAGGTGTTTATTATGTTTACTTTATTTATGGCCAAATTTAAATGTTAAAATACTGCAATTTTTTTTGTCAAGTCTCATGTTTTATGGTCCTTTCTTCTCATTAATATTAAAATATGTAAACAGGATACATAAAAGGTGAAGAAAAGTCTGAAGCCTGTGAAGAAGGTTTTTTGCTGCATACCAGTTAATCAAAGTGACTCTCTAGTCAGAGGGGGAAAGAAGCAAAGAGAGTATAACTGTAAATATTGCATGGTTATTAAACTGTGGAGGACAAGTTATCATCTCCGGTTCTTGGCTGGTTTTTTTCCAGCCTCTTCATGTGCTCCAACAGATCCCTCTGGAAATACATGGTCAAAGTCAGTCGTTTCCAAAGCCTTTTAATGGCTAGTGCCTATAAAAAGGGAATCTTTGGGTGTCTTTATATCCTGCCTGCTATATGATAATAAACGCTTCTGGTGGCATAGTCCCTTTTATAAAGATGTCATCACTTCCTCTCCCTAATTTCACTTGTTGGCACTTAAATATGAGGACTTTTGTAACAGAGATTAAAGGCTCCACTCCCCAAATCTAGGATAAACCTTCAGTGAATCAACATTTGAGGCCATTTCAGATGAATTTCTTTAGAATCCAGCCAAATTTAAGCGCGTTGGAGATTTATTTATTCAAATGAGTGAAGCAGGTGCTTAGTTAACTCTTCTCTATTTAAATTGATGTGCATCTAATCCTAAGCATATCATTTTTAATGGGGCTTATGTTAGGTGGTTCTTTTTAAGTATCCAGTCACAATGGGTGATATTCAAGTAGGTTTTACACAGGGTAAGCCCACTGAAATTAATGAACCTATTATTATTATTATTATTATTATTATTATTATTATTATTATTACAGTGGTACCTTGGGTTAAGTACTTAATTCGTTCCGGAGGTCCGTACTTAACCTGAAACTGTTCTTAACCTGAAGCACCACTTTAGCTAATGGGGCCTCCTGCTGCCGCCGTGCCACTGGAGCCCGATTTCTGTTCGTATCCTGAAGCAAAGTTCTTAACCTGAAGCACTATTTCTGGCTTAGTGGAGTGTGTAACCTGAAGCGTATGTAACCCGAGGTACCACTGTATTATTATGATTAAATTTTGTATATCGTCCACCTGAAGATCACTGGGTGGTTCACAACATAAAAAATAGGAACACAAACAAAAAAACAGACCGATAAGCACTCTACCACAAACACATTTAAATGGCTGTTAATCAGACAAAGACCTAGTGATAGAGGGACATTTTTGCCTGGCACCTAAAGATAAGCAAGGAAGGTGCCGGATGAGCTTCCCTGGGGAGAGCATTCCATAAATGTGGAGCCACCACAGAAAAGGTCTGTTCTTGTGTTGCCACCCTCCAGACTGCTCATGGGAGACACACACAAAGAAGGGCTTGAGATGATGCTCTCAGGGTCCAGATTGGTCCATGTCCATGTCCAGAGTGGCTGGGGAACCCTAGCCAGATGGGTGGGGTACAAATAAATTATTATTATTATTATTATTATTATTATTATTATTATTATTATTATTTATTTATTTATTTCTGTGAATCTATTCTGAATAAAGCTTAAGTTGTTACCACCCATTGGTTCCTGGGTGTAAAATGGAACCTTAAAATATGTGCAGAACAACCAAGTTCAGTATTAATTAAACAGGAAAAAATACTAAATGTTTCCATCTTCCGGGCTCCAGAGATCTCCGGTAGTAGTCAGGGAGGGATCCTTGCATGGGGGCACCTGGCTCACACTCCCTCCAAACCATGCTCCCGGGACTATGGCCCCCCCAGGCTGTCTCCATGCTATGCCCATGTGCATTTGTGGTTTTAACAATTTTTAATTACGTACGCGTTGCCTTGAGACGGTGGTTTAGAAGGCGGTTAATAAATTAATTCTAATAATATAATAATATATAATACAGTGGTACCTTGGTTCTCAAACTTAATCTGTTCTGAAAGTCCGTTCCAAAACCAAAGCGTTCCAAATCCAAGGCGTGCTTTCCCATAGAAAGTAATGCAAAAGGGATTCATCCATTTCAGGCTTTTAAAAACAGCAATTTAACATGAATTTTACTATCTAACGAGACCATTGATCCATAAAATGAAAGCAATAAACAATGTACTGCAGTCACACAATCAATCCATCAGTAGCTGAACTGGGTTCCACACAGTCACAGAAACAAAACAAAAAGAGCCGCAGAAACGAAAAAGCAAAATAAATAGCAAAAACACTAGGGTTAGGGTTAGGGTTAGGGCCAGGATCAGGGTTACCATAAAACTCAAAACAGAAGTGCAGCACTTGCAAAAAATGTTTGCAAACAGGAGCACTTACTTCCGGGTTGGCAGTGTTTTGGTTCCAAGTTGTTTGAGTACCAAGGCGTTTGAGTACCAAGGTACCACTGTAATAATATAATATTATAATAATATCAACTTGCCTGCTGATTATGATCATCATCTTAGGCCCTCCTCCAGATGCCTCTTCCATCTGCAGCTGAGAAAGAGAGAGAGAAAAAGAGATTCATTTTCTTTGGTGGCAACCCAGTTGTGGGAACCACCTCTGTCGAAAAGTTTCCCTCGAGTTGTCATTGCCATTATTTAATTGCAAGGTTAAGCTTGTTCTTTTTCTCTTGCTTTTCAGAGCATTACATTATAAATTTACACCTGTCATTGCTCCCTATTTGTGTTTTTGTTGTCTGTCTAATTATTGCTATATACTTACAAGATCAATAAAAATGAATCACGAGGGCATTTATTAGTCAAAAGGTGAGGTAAAAATCTCTTTAATTACCACTGACCCAGCCTGCCTTGTTCTGTAGGGGCAACACTTCACGGGAAACACAGGACTGTTTAAAAAACACTTTGAACAAGTGAAGCAGTAAATGAATGCTGGAAATACCTTGTGCACATGTGCATGGCCTCCTCGGACTCGGATGTGCACCGGAAATAATGCTTGCGCATGCACAAAGAATGCTTGCGCATGCACACAAGCTATTTCCAGTGCTCCTCCGAGCTGGAAGTGGGCAGCCATGCAGCGCAGTGCATGGAGTGGGCAGTAGCAGCAGGCGGGGGGGGGGGGGTTGCCGCAGGCCGGATAAATGAGTCCCTCAGGCCTTATCCAGCCTGTGGGCCTTAGTTTGGGGACCCCTGGTCTAAAGCAACACTGTGCTCACTGGAAGGACAGATACTTTGGCCACCTCATGAGAAGAGAAGACTCCCTGGAAAAGACCCTGATGTTGGGAAAGATGGAGGGCACAAGGAGAAGGGGATGACAGAGGACAAGATGGTTGGACAGTGTTCTCGAAGCTACCAGCATGAGTTTGACCAAACTGCGGGAGGCAGTGGAAGACAGGAGTGCCTGGCGTGCTCTGGTCCATGGGGTCATGAAGAGTTGGACACGACTAAATGACTAAGCAACAGGCAGAAACCAAATGGCACCAGCCAATCAGTCAAATGGCAAAATTCCTACCAGGCCCCTGCCCCAAAGCAGTCAACCCCATGCAGTGGCGTAGCGTGGGGGGTGCAGGGGGGGCTGGCCGCACCGGGCGCAACATCTGGGGTTAGGGCAAATCCACGGGTTAGGGGGCGCAAATCCACGGGTTAGGGGGCGCAAATTACTTGCCTTGCCCCGGGTGCTGACAACCCACGCTACGCCACTGACCCCATGACAGGCATAGCAAGGTCAACGCAAACAGCCCTAAATATAGGGAGGGTGGGCAGGTGATCCGATGCGCACAGCAAAAAGAGGAAGTGCAGGGAATAAACAGCCCCTCAACAGTCACTCATAAAATTGCTACACCAAATTTTCCCCAACAACTGAGGGGTACCCAATCAGATTCGTGGCCATCTATACTAACCAGCCCAGCAAAAGAGGGATGTCTTGGTTGCCCCCACCACAACACGTGCTCTCCGGGATGGAGAACACGCTTTGCCAACATAAGATATATATCCTGAGTTTTGCAGTCTGGGAGACAAGAAGGGGCCTGAGGGAACAGGATCCAATAACCTAGACTCTCCAACATTTCTTCAGTGAAAATAGGTAAAGGTAAAAGACCCCTGGATGGTTAAGTCCAGTCAAAAGTGACTCTGGGGTTGCGGTGCTCGTCTCGTTGTCAGGCCGAGGGAGCCAGCGTTTGTACGCAGATAGCTTTCCAGGTCATGCGACTAAACTGCTTCTGGCTCAACGGGACACTGTGATGGAAGCCAGAGTGCATGGAAGAAGAAGAAGAGTTTATCACTACCTGAAGGAGTCTCAAAGCGGCTAACATTCTCCTTTCCCTTCCTCCCCCACAACAAACACTCTGTGAAGTGAGTGGGGCTGAGAGACTTCAGAGAAGTGTGACTGGCCCAAGGTCACCCAGCAGCTGCATGTGGAGGAGCGGAGACGTGAACCCAGTTCACCAGATTACAAGTCCACTGCTCTTTACCACTACACCACACTGGCATGGAAACCACACTGGCACTGGCACCACACTGGCACTGCCATTTACCTTCCTGCCGCAGTGGTACCTATTTATCTACTTGCAATCTCCAGTGGAACTATGGAACCCTATTCCATAATAATAATAATATACCCTGCCCAGTCACTCTGGGTGGCTTCCAACATCTATAAAAACATAATAAAACATTGAAAAACTTCCCTGTGCAGGGCTGCCTTCAGATGTCTTCTTGTTGTATAGTTATTTCTCTCCTTGGCTCAGGAGTCAGTTAACTCCATGCCCTCCAACATTTCAAAGATGAAAATAGGGACGTCCTAAGGAAAAGTGGGACATTCCGGGATCAAATCAGAAACCAGGGTGGCTTCTGTAAATCTGGGGCTGTCCCTGAAAAATAGGGACACTCAGACGGTCTGCTGAGTCTCTCCTTAAAATACTGTCATTTCCTGGAAATCTATTTGTTCCCCTTTTCTTAGATTTGATCTTTGGAAAAACTGCAAACGTCAAAAAGCACTGTAAGTATCTAGTATTCTTTTTCTCTGCCGAGAAACCTACCAGCTCAATCCGATGCATTTTCTACATAGAGCTAAGTGCTATTGAGTTCAGTGACACTTACCCCCAGTTATGTGCTTATAGAAAACTTATTAAAACCTCAAAAAGGCTGCCCCTGGAACTTCCTATTGTTTGAAGATGTTGGGGAAAACATATTCACATTTAATTAACTGTCCTGCATAATATATCTAATGAAATCCATCGTTTGCTCCCTAAACCCTTTGCTGTGCATTTATCAGAAATAGCCTCGTTACCTGAAAAGCATTTAAAGGTGGTGACATGAAACTGTATTTTCCTTGGGGGTGAGCTACCGTCAGGTCCTGTCTGGATTTCTGGTGATGCTCCAACCCTATTTAAATAAGCAAATAAAAAGGGGGAGAAAGGAGACAGGCGAGCTTACATGCCCACCCAGAGGCACTTCTTCCCCCCATTTTGCGGCAAACGCAGATAATGTTGTCACTAGTGTTCATTAAATATCAATAGGCCGAAGGGAATGAACATGGCAGGGTTAAGATCTATGGTCGATGAAGAACTGCAGGCCTCATAAAGCTGTTTGAGGTGTAATATACGTTTATCATTGAATGCTCTAATAAGCCCCCCAAATTAGTGGGCAGAGTTCGACACATTGAACGTATAAAGTTGATGAGAAAGTTGATTTGAAAGGTGAGAGCTTTTATGGGTGGAGTGGGGGAAGGAAGTCAGGATGGGAGAGATCTCCCCCCAGTGATGTGTGCAAATGCAGACTATTTTTTTTTCTTCAACTGCAGACTTCTCGCCTGAGACCTTAGGTTTGGCATGAATAAAGTGAACAGCAAATCCCTTTGTGGAGGCTATAAATTGTGCTGGCATTTTTTTTGTTTTTTTGTTTTGTTTAAGAAAGCTTAGGTACGCGAGAACAGCAGAGATGTGCTTCTTTGTCTCTGTGTGCGGCACGACCCTAGTTATTTCAACATTAAGACTGAAAATCACTCAAAAGATTCCACCAAATTTTGACCAGGAGATCTGAGTATGATTGTAACACATGAGGGCAACTTCGATGGCAGTTCCCACCTCCCCTATGTGGGATATGATACATAAGTAGCAGTCAAGTATAGTGGTACCTCTGGTTACGTACTTAATTCGTTCTGGAGGTCCGTTCTTAAGCCGAAACTGTTCTTAACCTGAAGCACCACTTTAGCTAATGGGGCCTCCCGCTGCTGCCGCGCCGCTGCTGCACGATTTCTGTTCTCATCCTGAAGCAAAGTTCTTAACCCAAGATAATATTTCTGCGTTAGCGGAGTCTGTAACCTGAAGCGTATGTAACCTGAAACGTATGTAACCCAAGGTACCACTGTACTACATTCCTTTTTTCCCTAGAGTGGACATGCAAGGGGATGTTTGGTTCAGCCAGTCGGAACTTCCTGTTTCCTCCTGGGCTGGGACATATTTCTTTTTGCATGTGACTAGAGGTGGGCTTGACCTTACCTGTCCAGGTAACACAAAAGGACAAGGCATGCAGCCATCTCTCTCTCTTTGACTTCCTCCATCGTAGGACCAACAGCTTTTTAGCTAGAGATGTTCTGTTGGCTTTTAGCCAACAGATGACAAAGGGACTATTCACATTTGGGGCAGACCCACATGTATATATTTTGTAACTAAGTCTGCCTTAGCAGGACATTCTGGGATCAAATCAGAGACCGGGAAACAGCTTCTGTAAATCTGGGACTTTCCCCAGAAAATAGGGACACTTGGAGGGTCTGCAAATTTTCCACTCCCTGCTAAAAGCAAAGTACCGATTTTGCCAGTTATCTTGGAAGCAATCCCAGTGGCTGGAATGGACTGCAAAACATCCTCTGCATCTTCAGTTCCTCATCCTCTTAAGAAATATGTTTCCATGTGGCTGCGACTGGGGCATCTGTTTCTACACCTTGGGGAACACATGGAGGAATTATATAAATTGCAACACCCTCCCCCTGCAAATCCCTTTTGGAAAGAGTAGGGAAGAAATAGACATCATTAATCAGAGTACTCTAAAAAACCCAAAACAGAACCCCTCTCTCAAAAAACAAAACAAAAAAACACCCCTTTGTTTGACACCCACTCTATAGAGTGAAATGGCATATTCTGTTTTTTAAACCCCCCACACCATTACATACTCGAAGCAATAGATATATATTGTACTACGGCGGTTCAATTCTTGTGGTTTCTCATGTTGGTATTGATAAAGTGTTATAATCAACACTTCGTCTTGCGGCCTCATTTTAATCCCCCCCTCCCCGCTCCATGTGTTTATCTCGGCGGAGAACTCTAAACTATATTTTTTATAATGTCCTGCAAACTTTTATCTCCAGCTAGTGAAAAAGATTAATAATCCCCTTACCTCCGCTGCAAAAGGTTTAATAAACAATGCTTAATTAAAACAAGGCAAGCGCAATAAACCCAAAGGGTTCTGCTTTAGTATTGCATATTTGTGTCATTTTTCTTGTTTGGTATGGGGGCTTTAAAAAAAGAAAGAGGCATTGAGAAGGGGAGGGGGAGACAGGGGAAGGGCCAGCCGAGAACATCAGAGTTTTTATATTTAATTGAACTAACAGCATGTGCTGACAAGTAATAAATAACAGCAGAACAGAGTGACTAAATAAATTGGTTTCCCCAAGCAATGATTCATCCTCTGTCTTTCATTGCCATCAAGTTAAGAGAGAGCTTCTCTTTTGTCACCTAGTAAGGAGAAATATTTAATAGTGTAACCATCTCTTCTTCTTCTTCTTCTTCTTCTTCTTCTTCTTCTTCTTCTTCTTCTTCTTCTTCTTCTTCTTCTTCTTCTTTTATTGCAGCTACAATGGACCTTTTAAGGGCCCAGAAGTACTAAGAATAAATAAAATTAGCAGTAATTAACAAAAGAAAATCAGGAGGTTTTTTCCCCTCACAACACTTGCTTATCACATGGAATTCGTTGGCACAAAAGGTGGTGATGGTCTCTGGCCTTATTATGCCTTTAAGGAAAATAAAATAAAGAAAGATTGGACAAATTAATGCTAAGGATGGGCTGAAAAGGGGACCGTCCATCTCCTGTGAAAGTGAGGGGAGGGCAAGGCCCATTTCCACCTGGCCTGGGGGCGGAGCCCAGACTCACCTTGAACAGCTAAAAGAGGCTCCTGGGAGGCCAGAGGGACAACGCTTGGAACAACTCTTGTATTGGGGCAACTGGCTAAAATGTTTTACAGTGTTTTAAATTTTGGTTCTTCTGTTTAGTGTTTGTTGGGGTGGGGTTGGTAAAATGTTGAGTTGGGGTTAGCGGTTACTTTAATTTGGGTATAACTGTAAACTGATTATTCTTCTTATCTGTTGATTTATTGGTTTATCTATAGTATAAGATATTCTGTTTTTTAATGTTGGATGTTTTATTACATTTCAGTATATGCTGTAAGCTATCCAGAGTGTCTGGGGAAACCCAGCTAGATGGGCAGGATATAACTATATGATGATGATGATGCCCTAAGATAGGGATGTCCAACAGGTCGATTGTGATCTACTGGTCGATTGAGGGGTGTCCGTGGTCAATCGTTGTGGATTGTGGGGCCCGCCCCCTAAAAAAAACCCCAACAACTTTGGCTCCCTAAAAAAGCTCAACAACCTTGGTAGATCACTGCCAGTTTTTTATAGTGGGAGTAGATTGCAGTCTCTTGAAAGTTGGACATGCCTGCCCTTAGACAGTTGTCAGAGCCAACAAACCACAATGATGTTGCCATCAGCTGACATCTGACATCCATGAGTGCTCAGCCACTTAGTCTGCAAAATGTTGTTGTTGTTTTTTAATGAGATATCCTTCACCTCGTGAGGTATCAGGTTGTGAGCTTGGTTGCCAAGAGAAGAAACTGTGCCCTGCGCTGTAAAAGCTCTCTCTCGTATCACTGGAGCAGAAATGCTATCCAGTTGTGTCATTGCAATCGCGTTAGGTGCATTCTGGTAAATCATTGATTGATCGATAATGTCTGGAGTAGCTGTACGGCCACAACGATATAAACGTTATCATTTAAATGAATTTTCACAATGCCACATCCTCGGACTTCATGTGAGGTCAGTTCAGGGGCCTTCTACTTCACTACCGACAATGGAAAACAAAAATAAGATGTATTTACAGCGTAAACATTACGAAGGACATTAGCATATAAATAAACACAGATAATGGAGTAATAGTGTGAAGATATTTTTGCAGCTAATGTAATTTCCTCCAATGAAGTAAAGCCGGATATTCGTGAACGACTTGCTAAAAGGGCTTTTGTAAGGAGTATAGGTGAAGGTTTGGCTCTATTTCTAATGTGAATTCATCGGAATAGGTTATAAACCATATGTGTTTGGGAACTCATTCCTTTGCAGTGTTTAGCAGCAGAATGGCATTCAGTCCAAAGAATCCCTTATTCATTTCCTAGCCACACAATGGGACAGAATAATGAAAATTTAAACTCTCATATCAATGCTTGAAAAAACAGTGCATAAATGACTGGGCCCCATAGATGTATTTATACAGATTTTTAAACCTCTGTGTTCCTTAAAGCTCCTGCAAGATAAACACATTTTGTAACAAGTCATCCAAACATTTATTTTTTTGTTTGTCTGTTTGCATGGGGTGGGCACTACCAATTGTCATCATTGGGTCAGAAATGTTTTGTGTTGCTTTCAAAAAAAAAAAAAAAAAGAAAGAAAGAAAAGAAAAAGAAAAGATTTTTCCAATTGCACAAATTCCTGATCAGACAACCTAAAAAGCAAAGCGAAACAGGAACATAAAGCACACTTTGCTCCTTGTTTACTCCCTGTATCAGTGGTGGCTTCCTGACAGGAGTCAGGAGTTCTTATCTACTAAAAAGGTAAAGGTAAACGACCCCTGACAGTTAAGTCCAGTCACAGACGACTCTGGGGTTGCGGTGCTCATCTCGCTTTACAGGCCGAGGGAGCCGACGTTTGTCCGCTCTGCAAACAGTTTTTCCAGGTCATGTGGCCAACATGACTAAGCCGCTTCTGGTGCAATGGAACACCATGACGGAAACCAGAGCACACGGAAACACCGTTTACCTTCCCACCGCAGTGGTACCTATTTATCTACTTGCACTGGTGTGCTTTTGAGCTGCTAGGTTGGCAGGAGCTGGGACAGAGCAACGGGAGCTCACCCCGTTGCACGGATTTGAACAGCAGAACTTTTGATCAGCAAGCCCAAGAGTCCTACCCGCGTCCCTTTCTTATCTACTATATAGCCACACTTTCTTTAGAAATCTGCCTCAATTCAGTAACTAACAGGCATGCACAAAAGAAGTACTTTAAGAGTAATTACAAGGATGTGACAAAGCATTACTTACCTGAAGATGAAGGAAGAAAGGAAGGACGTTGCAGCCAAAAATAAGAAGGTGACTTGATACAGGCAGTTTGCTGTAAGTATGGAAATAACAGAAATATGCATTCTACCTTTGTAGAATTTAGGAACATATGGTTCCTGACCAGTGCTATTTTTCTAGAAAAAGGTACCGAGACTCACCACGAACACCCCTTTCGTTCTCTGACACTATTCCTGACACTGCTCGTCATTTTTCATGTTTGATGTGCTATAGAAAAATAGGGGTGGCTGGCGTTTGCTGCCCAACTCCCCAAAGGACTGACTCCCTTAAGTCCACGATCAGTCAGAGATGAATGGATGGAGGTAGGTGCAGTGAAAGTGAAACAGATCTTTATTTTTCTTTTGCAACAGGGTTCCCTCCCTCCTAGCAAGGAGGCAAGAGAGACCCAGAACCAAGAAGAAACATCTCTTTTAAGGGTTTGCATTTTGGCGTGGAGAAGAAGGACATCCTCTCTATGTCAGGAGTGCATGCAGGAGCCAGGCCCTGTGACCAGTAGGGCTTTGCAGGACTGGGGCCTTCATAAGTTTGCTCTGTAGAGTCATGGCGCGGCCGCACAGGTGAGGCCATTTGGCAACTCACTGCACCTGGTGCCAAGAGCTGGAAAGGGATATAAGGTCAGCATTTCCCTTTGGCTCTTTGCCACAGCAACATGCTTCCTGCCTTGCTGCGTTTGGTTTCTTGCTCCCTGATCCTCAGACCTCGGCTTCCTGACTCCCTGCTTCTTGAACCTCTGAACTCTGACTTTGTGACTCCTTGCTTCTTGAACCTCTGAACTCTGACTTTGTGACTCCTTGCTTCCTGACCCTCCGACTCCTGGCTTCTGGACTCCCATTCCTGCTCCCACTTTGCCATCTTGCCCCCGGTCCCAACGTCCTCAGCCGGGACTTCGATTGCCCGGAGACCGGACCGTGACACTCTACAAACAGTCAGAAATAACATCCCACCTAAGGTGGGGTTGTTGTAAGCCAAAAATGGCTTATCTCCTGAGTTAATGCCAATAATAAAACTCAGAAACATGAAGAGTTAGGAGTACACTGTGGTTTATTGCAAAGCAATAGGTTACAGTTGGATAGTTCCGCAAAACTGCAACCACACCTGATGGTTCAGGCAGTGGTATTTATAAAGTTTCAAACAAAGCATTTCAGTTTTCACCAATCATGTACATCATTACCTCATAATACACATGTGCAATAAGCACTGGCAATTTATGATGATTCTGTTCTGATTCCCACCATCCTGTTACATTGTGTTAGTATGCATGTTGGGAACCTGTGTTCCGTGCAGCCATTTAAACCATGTAGCAACTTATGTTCTAGCTTTCAGCTGTATCTTTGTGATTCACATATTAGCTGTACTGTATTCCTTCCCCAATTTTTTTTTTTTGGGGGGGGGGCAACTTGCAAAATCATCAGTTTCATAAAGCAACAGGTTACCATAACTTCTCTAATAGAAGCGCACTCAAGGATTTCCAGGGGTACACATTATCACATTTATTGTGGCCCCTTTGGGCCGCCACCACAGGGTTACTGTGGCTCAGGCAGGCCAAGGTGTGATATTCCTGAGGATTTAACAAGTTTCACAAAGTTCCAGACACAGTTTACACAAAACATGAGCATTTGATAAGACAATCTGGATGCCCATCAAACATCCCTCAATGCAGAGCATCTGGGCAGATAATGACCATTAATACCAAGAAGGTTCAAAGATATAGGAGAGGAATTTCCTTCAGGAACTTCCCCTGATTGGTATCTGCCTACTTGTTCTCATGCAGAGGAAATACTGAGAGTCTTTAGGAGATGGCTTTGGGATTGCTCTCCTGTATTATTTTAGACATGTGGTTTAAATACTTAAGTATGTATGTTTACCTTGTGCAATTATCAACATTTATTCTATATTTGAGACTTTCGAATTCCTATAACAGATGTACCTTAAGTAATTCCCCTCCTCCATTTTTTTTCCAAATCACACATTATTAGCTTTTTAACTGCACATTTCCCCCCACTCTACATTTTGGGTCTTATTTCTCACAGGGTCCAACTGTGCACTAAAAACAACAACAACAAAACATTAACTTTGTTAGAAGAGAGGCCTGGAAATGTTGGAAATGTTAGCAGAGTAGCTAAATTGCAGCTGGGAAGCCAACGTCATGCGCAATGCTGACTCCTTTCTTGGAACTGAAACAATGTCCAAACACTTGTTAAAATATTCAACAGCTTTTACTTGCAGAGCATATAGCTGAAGAAGAATATATGCAAAGTGTTTGCATTCACATACTGTCCCAGCACGGGCTTCGTTTCTTAGTTGAAGACAACAGCTTCTTCCTTAAACATTCAAATAAACTGTGTCTTTCTCTCTTTCCAGTATTTGCTCTCAGCCTTCTGCACATGACCCAGCTGGGCCATGCAGTTCCTTCTGAGAGGTTCCCACTCTCTCCTTCCAGCAGACTTCTCCTGACTGCTTCTTTAGGAGAGCATCAACTTCTTTCTGCCACATACATTCACACAAGGTATACCATGCTTTTCCATGTATAAGACAAGGGTTTTTAATTAGAAAACTATGTTCAAAATCTGGGGTCATCTTATACATGGATAGTGCATAAGGGAAACGTGGTATTGGTTGCTGCCGTGAGCCTGAGATTGTCAGTGACTATTGGGCATGTTATTGGTTGCTGCGGCAAGGGCTGGTCCTGATTGGCTGTCGCTGTGGCAATTGGGCGGGCAAATGGGGGCTTCTGCAGTGAGGCTTGCGATTTTCGGCAGTTCCCTAAAAAAAGCTCAACAACTCTGGGCAATCTCCCCCCATTTTCTTAATTTGGAGTCCCCCAAAATAGGGTGCGTCTTCTACACGGGGGCGTGTTATACAAGGAAAAGTACGGTACTCTGTTAGGGTCGAACTCTGTGGCAGTTGAGATAGAATACAGTGGACGCTGGGGTTGCGAACGTGATCCGTGCAGGAAGCACGTTCGCAACCCGCAGTGTCCGCAACCCGCAGCGCCGCGTCTGCGCACACACAGGTTGCGATTTGGCACTTCTGCGCATGTGCAAGCGCCAAAATCCGGAAGTAAGCCGTTCTGGTACTTCCGGGTTCAGTGCGGTGCGCAACCCGAAATTGCACTACCAGAAGCGTCTGTAACCTGAGGTATGAGTGTACATTTTATCCACAATGATGCCAAAGAGGAGTCAGACATAATACAGGCTGCCAGGAAGACTCCAAGTGGTTGTTGTCTATATATTATCCTAGCATATAGTGATACAATCTTCTTAGTAAGCTCGGAAATCCACTTGATGGTCCACCAAGACCGACTTTTCTTCAATCATATTGTTGATAACATTCCATGTAGCAACAACTCTGCCAAGAGATGCTTAATGAACTTTGAGGGGGGGGGGGGGAGTTCTGAATAGAAAAGGTTCCATTATCAACAAATAGTAGCTGGAAAGAACTAAATAGGATTATGAAGATTATCCTTCTTTAACAATGCCTTAAATTTTTATCTCCTTATCCTTTCCTCATTGCTTTCTCTCTCAAGACATTATGGTTTATTGTGTCTCCGCAAGGTACCTTGCATGTGATTTACACACTGAACGGGCCTGCATTTCAGAGCAAGTTAATGATATAATATCCCCATTTATATTCAGAGCAGTCAACACTTTCCAGCTCTCGGAATAATAAAACCACCTGCATTTAATATACATGGAAAAATGGGGAGGCAAATAGCAGATATGGCACAATCAGATAAGTGTAATCAGATAAAATATCACAATATTATAGCAGATCAGCATCTGGTAATGACTTGAATTTTAAAAGACTGACAAACAGCATGGCCTAAAGCAATCAGGCATACCTCATTCTGAGCTACTTATCCCAGATATGATTGCTCTTCTCGTATGTTTCTAGCAGATTAAACATTTGGGGTTTCTTAGTTTAACACTTCTAGTGCTGGGTGCCTCTCTGGTGGGAAAGCACCAAAAGATGAATGAATGGGGGACTTCCTCCAATCGTTACAGTTAACGGAGCCAAATTGTTCGCAGCAATCTCACTTTATAGATGGGCACAGCTGCTGGTGTGTTCCGTCAGCCTCTTTTGCATTCATCATGGTTGCTTCCCCCCCCACATCTAGCTTTCATACTCTCCAGCATTTCTCCGATGAAAATAGGAATGTCCTATTCCATCATCATCATCACCATCATCACCATCGCCATCATTTTATTATTTGTACCCTGCCCATCTGACTGGCTTACCCCAGCCACTCTGGGCATGCTTCCTTTTTTAAAAAATAAAAAATTAACTTTTATTAAACAAGAAAAACTTAAAATACGTACAATACTGACATACAAACATCCAATGAATTTTAGAGATTGTAAAGAGTATAAATAGAAAAAAGAACAGAAGAAGAAAAAAGAAAGCGAAGGAAATAGATGAATGTGTGAATAGAAAAAGAACATAATTATATCTTCGTGAATCAGTGAAGAAAAGAAACTTCCGACTAAGCCCATTGTACTGATTTACAATTAAACTATTATTTAGACTGGAGAAGGAACTGGCAACCCACTCCAGTATTTTGCCATGAACACTTCATGGAGAAAAGGAGGAGCTTTGAGAAGAAATTCCAAGGCATGCTCTGGTTCATGGGGTCACAGAGAGTTGAGCAGGACTAAGACGACTGAACGATGAACGATTATTTACAGAGTTACACAAAGTTGTTTTTCTTTGACCTAATTTGACATTTTCTAACAAATATTTTATATTGCATGGTTCATTCAATATCTGCCAGGAAGCTTTTATTGTCAGAGTACCCTTTGAGATATTCCTTAATTATTATCCATTCCTTATTAACTTCTTGCTAATTGTAAGTGCTCTGTTAATTTGGCTTGCCACTCAGTCTTTGGAGGGATGATTTTGCTCTTCCAATTTCTTGCTATTAGAATCCTTGCTGCAGCTGATACATACATGAACAGTGGTCTAAACTTCTTTTTAATTTCTACTGTCATAAGTCTAATAGAAATTCCTCAGGTTTTTTGGGGAATGGGATCTGAAACATTTTCTTTAACTCATTATAAATGATGTCCCAAAAATCTTTGATCTTTTCACATTCCCACCACATGTGCATATATGTTCCCATGTGGGGCATGCTTCCAACATGTATTAAAACATAAGAAAGCATGAAACATGTTTTCCTCTTCCGGGGTGGGTGCCATTGCTGCTGCAGCTCCAAGATGGGTGAGTTCATGAAACCAAGGAAAGTAGTCCTTGTCCTTGCTGAGCGATCCTCTGGATGCAAAGCTGTTATTGTTAATAATATGGATGGTAGCACCTCTGACTGCCCTTACAGGCATGCTCTGGTGGCTGGCATCAATTGCTACCCACACATAGTGACGGCCAGCATGGGGAAGAAGAAGAAGAAGAAGAAGAAGAAGAAGAAGAAGAAGAAGAAGAAATTTTTATTTATACCTCGCCCTTCCCAGTTCAAAAACTGGGCTCAGGGTGGCTAACAACAAATTTAAAACACTTAATTATAAAAGCGGCATAAAATACACTATAAAAACATGAATAGCAATAAAATTCAAAAATCAATTAGATAATCCCCAGGGCTAGCTGGCTGAATTAGTCCTACTTGGGCCAGTGAGGAGGCCAGGAGAGAATTAGCTGTGGGGTCTCAGAGCGGGTGATCTTCATAAAAGGGGAGGGGGAGGGAAGAGAAGGGAAATAAAAGATCAGGCTGAATTCAAATGAAAGGCCTGGCGGAATAGCTCTGTCTTACAGGCCTGACAGAAGGAGGTTAAATCCTGAAGAGCCCTAGTCTCATGGGACAGAGCATTCCACCAGGTCAGAGCCATCACTGAAAAGGCCCTGGCCCTGGTGGAGGATAGTCTAATTTCCTTAGGGCCTGGGACCTCTAAACTATGGTTGCTCACGGACCATAAGGTCTTCTGCGGGGCATACCAGGAGAGGCGGTCCCGTAGATACAAGGGCCCTAAGCCACAAAGGCTTTAAAGGTCAAGAAGAAGATTGCCAAGTGTTCCAAGATCAAGTCCTTTGTGAAGGTCTACAATTATAACCACTTGATGCCTATCAGGTACTCCATGGAAATTCCCCTTGACAAGACCGTTGTCAACAAGGATGTCTTAAAAAAAAATAATTATTCATTTTTCTTCTTCATTCATTACATACATCTCAATTTCTTAACATTTACTATATATTCCTCCCTCCCTCCCCTCCACGTCTCCCCCCAACTTCCGCTTCTGGTTTGTTTCTCTTTTCACCCACTTTGCTATCTCCTAACAGAAAAAGTTATTTTTATTTTTTAATAATTTTTTTTATTATATTTTCCACAGTGATAACACAAACCACAAAGCAAAATAATACACAAAAACAGAAAAATGAAGAAAGAAAGGGGGGAAAGGGGACGACGACAATAAACAGATAAACAATAAAAAACTTAATTCTTCACAAATCCAACCTTTTAAACATCTTGGTTGACTTCCTCAAATCCCTCCCTTTTGAGTTTCCTTGTAATTAAAAGTAACAGCTTTCCAATATCATTATTAAACTAAAACATTTTTCAATTCTAGTCCATCTTATTCACTTTTCTTAACATTCTAAATCCCATTTATTTGATTATAACTTAATTTACTCCTAGGCCTATTTGTTTCTTTCAAGTAATTTCTAATTTTTTATATTACAATATTTGTTCAAATAGTCCTCCTTGAATTTCCTCCAGTCCTCTTGAAACTCCTCTTCTTTCTGGTCGCGGATTCTTCCAGTCAGGTCAACTAGCTTCGAAAAGTCCATCATCTTCATCTGCCAATCTTCCACTGTTGGTAGTTCTTGTGTTTTCCTAATAGAAAAAGTTATTAATAACATAACATCAAGCCTAAAAGCATAAAAATAAAAGTAAATACACTATAATATTTCACTATTGTCTAAACATTTTCTAATACTAATAATGTGAATGTTTATTTGAATCCTGCCACCAAGTCTATTGACTTTCTTTGTTTCTGCAAATATAATATAAATGGTTCCCATTCTTTTTCAAAGTTGCTGTTGTCTTTTTCTCTTAGTCTGTCTGTCATTTTTGCCAGTTCTGCATAGTTCATCAACTTCTCTTGCCATTGTTCTTTAGTTGGTATTTCTCTAGTCTTCCAATTTTGTGCAATCAACATTCTTGCTGCTGTAGTGGCATACATAAATAAAGTCCTCATTTCTTTTGGTATGTCTTGACCTAAAATACCTAGGAAAAAGGCTTAACAAGGATGTCTTTAGGGACCCTGTGCTGAATCGTAAAACCTGGCAAGAGGCCAAAGTGAAATTTGAGGAGAGATATAGGCAAAAACAAATGGTTTTTCCAGAAGCTCAAATTCTGAGCGGCATGCAATTGCACCAATAAATATTTCTGAAAAGCCAAAAAAAGAAAAAGAAAGAAAGCATCAAACATAAAAAACCCCTTCCCTGTACAGTACTGCCATCAGATGCCTTCTAAAAGTTACTTATCTCCTTGGCTTGGAGGTTCCATAACTCTATACCCTCCAACATTTCTCTGATGAAAACAGGGACGTCCTAAAGAAAAGCAGGACATTCCAGAGTCTAATCAGAGACCGAGACGGCTTCTGTAAATCCGGGACTGTCCCTGGAAAATAGGGGCATTTGGAGGGTCTGAGCTTTTCCCCAAATTGAAGGCTAATGTAAGAAATTTAAGCAGCTACCTCTAGTTGGCATCCATGTGGGGCACCAATGAAGCCACAGCTGGGAGACACTTGCAAGGGCAGTGCTGTTTGTGTGAACTGGTACGCCCACACAGAGGCTGTGCCTCTCTGAGCTAATCCAGAATGCGGCAGCTAGACTGGTGACTGGGAGCGGCCGCCGAGACCACATAACACCAGTCTTAAAAGACCTAGATTGGTCCCTTGTACGTTTCTGAGCACAATTCAAAGTGTTGGTGCTGACCTTTAAAGCCCTAAAGTCCAGTATACCTGAAGGAGCGTCTCCACCACCATCGTTCAGCCCGGACACTGAGGTCCAGCTCCGAGGGACTTCTGGTGGTTCCCTCCCTGTGAGAAGTGAAGTTACAGGGAACCAGGCAGAGGGCCTTCTTGGCAGTGGTACCCGCCCTGTGGAATGCCCTCCCATCAGATGTCAAGGAGATAAATGACTACACAACTTTTAGAAGACATCTGAAGGCAGCCCTGTGTAGGGAAGTTTTTAATGACTGTTGTTTTAATGTATTTTTAATCTTTTGCTGGAAGCTGCCCAAAGTGGGGTGGCGTAGAAATAAATTATTATTATTATTATTATTATTATTATTATTATTATTATTATCCGAAGGAGCTGTTCGGATTTCAGAGGAAATTCCCATCAGAGACTCCCCTGAAATGCAAAAAGCAGCTCAGGTGAGACTATTTTTGTGACAGGGAGAAAAAGAGTTAAACTTTTTCCCCACCCCAGGTCCAGAGACTGCTCAAGCATTTACCTGGCTGCTATTAAATTACAACAACAACAACAACAACAACAACAACAACAACAACAACAACAACAGCAGCAGCAGCAAGCCATGCTAATGACATTAATGCAATTAACTTCACAGCTACTGTAGTTTAGCTGTGAGTGAGCTGATTCTCTCCTGTAGAAATCCACAGCTGATTTTACACAGCAACTTTGGCTCTGATGAACAGCCTGGATAATGGAAGCTTCAGGGGTGAGAAGCATTTTTTATTTCTCTCTCTCTCTCTTCTTCAGTCTTCCACGTTACAAGCTGCAGGAAAGCAGATCTCCTGTCTCACTTATTAGGACTTGGGAGTTTATTCACGTCTGTTGACAGGGCTCCTGGTTAGACTTTGGGATCTACACACTTGGAAGAAGACTGTTATGCAAAGTATTCCCTGCACCTCGCCTGTAGTACTCTGAGCCTTCACCCTTGTGTTTGCTGGAGCATCAGGCAAATTCTTCACAGAGCAGTGTTAAAAGAAAGTGCCTTGTATACTACTGTAAAGCGTGGGGAAGGGGGAAAGAGCAAAAGAAACATGCCTTCATTGATTGCATATGGGATTCTAATTAGGGGATTAAAGAGAACATAATATTCAGAGCTCATTATTCAAAAGCAGTTACAAGGTTCAAGAGTTCTCTCCATCTGGTTTAAAAGCAAGGTTTTGAGAAGTCGAATATGAAGCAGAGCAGAGCAAGGACTCTCTCTCTCTGGAGCAAAACAAGAAAGAGAGTACCCAATAGCTCTGAGTATCAGAGATCTTTCACACATGCGGCTTACAGCAGCTCCTGCTTCAATCAGGTTAGTAATGTGAATGCAAAACTGATCAGAACAGTCTCACTGCTTTTTTCTTCTGTATGATCAACAATCAGATGTTAATATTTGTTATGGAAAAATCTAGGTGTGAGGCTGCTCAGTCACTCAGCTCGTTGGGCAGAGCCCGCAGGTCCCTGCGGAATAAAGGAAGGAGTCCAGCCACCAGCTGGAGCAAATAGCTGTAGACCAAAGTTTATTGCGCAGCAGGTTCAAAGAGGAATTTTGAACCCTGAGGATGGGGTGACAAAGACTTTTAAAACTTTCCCACCATATCCCAGAATACAGTTCGTACAGCATCATTGCTACATCACTGACATGTCACAAAAGGGGAGGGGTAGACAGGGGTTACACTAGTTTAACCTTGGCAAACATGTCCAGACAAGTCCTTGGTACAAGATTAGCATAAGCAGACATGGCAGGGCAAGACTCAGGTATAAGATTTGTTGTTTAGTCGTTTAGTCTTCGTGACCCCATGGACCAGAGCTCACCAGGCACTCCTGTCTTCCACTGCCTCCCGCAGTTTGGTCAAACTCATGCTGGTAGCTTCGAGAACACTATCCAACCATCTCTGTCGTCCCCTTCTCCTTGTGCCCTCCATCAGGGTCTTTTCCAGGGAGTCTTCTCTTCTCATGAGGTGGCCAAAATATTGGAGTCTCAGCTTCAGGATCTGTCCTTCCAGTGAGCACTCAGGGCTGATTTCCTTAGGTATAAGATTAGCATAGGCAAACACCTCAGAAGTCCCACCACCCAAAGTACAATAGAACTTCCTTTGTGTGTCTGGCCCTTGGCAAGTTTGGTGATGGGATTAGGCTTTCTTTGGCCAACAATCAGCTCAGCAATTGTCACCTCTGGTAACTTCCTGGAGTCCCTTTCAAGGGGAAAATAGCTTTGGAATGGAGGAAACTGGCAAAGGAGTTGATTTTATAATATTTTTAAAGCTAGGTAACGTCCCTGAGCTGTCAAGTTGAAAGGATACATTCATGCATAATATTTGTAACATTTAACTTTAAAGATGTGCCCCCCCCCCCGTAATTTCTGTAACAATATTGCAGAGAGGTTCTCAAAAAGCTTAGAACTTTGTGTGTGAAAAGCAGCTCATGTTCCCAGCACAGTCTGATGAGATATGGAATTCAGGGCCGTCTTAAGTATATCTTGCGCTGTGGTGCAAATAGGGAGGACTCTCCTGTGTGAGTGTCTGAGGGCCCTGCTCCTTCCTGCCACTCACCCTCTGGCCCATGGTGGGGCCTGAAGCCTCACAGGGACTGCTGCACTCTGCTGCCCAGGAGGACTCTCCTGTGTGAGTGTCTGGGGGCCCTGCTCCTTCCTGCCACTCACCCTCTGGCCCATGGTGGGGCCTGAAGCCTCACAGGGACTGCTGCACTCTGCTGCCCAGGAGGACTCTCCTGTGTGAGTGTCTGGGGGCCCTGCTCCTTCCTGCCACTCACCCTCTGGCCCATGGTGGGGCCTGAAGCCTCACAGGGACTGCTGCGCTCTGCTGCCCAGGAGGACTCTCCTGTGTGAGTGTCTGAGGGCCTTGCTCTTGCCGCTTACCACCTACCTGGCCCAGGGCGGGGCTTGAAGCCTCATAAGGACTGCTGCGCTCTGCTGCCCAGGAGGACTCTCCTGTGTGAGTGTCTGGGGGCCCTGCTCCTTCCTGCCACTTACCACCTGGCCTAGGGCAGGGCCTCACGGGCCTCACTAGGACAGTTGCTGTTACTGCTGTAGGGGTGCAGAGTGCTTTTAAAATGTTTTAAAATTTTTCTTTTGAATTTTTTGTATGTGGGGTGGGAGGGGGTGGGATGGATGTTTATTGGGCCTGGGAATTTGTTTGATTTTATGTTTTTGTAATTTTTACTGTTTTTTGTTTGTATTGTTTTATTGGTTTTTTTTTAAGGTGTTATTTTGTTCTTAAGGGGAGGGGTCAGGGCTGCCGGGGAGTAGGTCCCAGTCAACAAAATGGCTGGGGCAATTTCCACAGGGGGGGATGCACTGGGACAACTGATCTCAGTGATCACGGGTAGGAGGAGGAGTTACGCTAAGACCAGACCATGTCATTACAGAGGAGGCAGGTTTAGTCGTTGTCTGAGGACTACCCCTGCCTCCGGGTCTGGTCCTGACCGGATGGATACTAGAATCAGCAAGGGATACCCACATGACCTGAAGGTGCTGCTGTGCAATGCCAGGTCAATGATTCATAAGACCACTGCCATCTATGACTTGATCATGGATGGAGGATTTGACCTGGCATGTGTAACAGAGACTTGGTTGGATGAAGCAGATGGGCCTGTCCTTGCCACCGCTTGTCTACCAGGTTTCTCTTATGCACAGCAACCCAGGTCATGTGGGCGGGGAGGGGGGGTTGCAGTGATTTTTAGGAAGTCATTAGTTTGCACCAGGCGTCCTATTGGGAAGACCCAGTTTTCCGAGTGCATGTTCTGGAAGTTGGGCAATAGGGGCAGTACAGGATTCCTTTTGGTGTACCGACCTCCCTGCTGCACCAAGGATTCCCTGCCCGAGCTGCTTCAGGTTGTGGCGGATGTTCTCCTGGAGACACCTAGCTTGGTTGTCCTAGGGGATTTTAACATCCATGCCGACATGACCTTACAAGGGGCCGCTCGGGACTTCGTGGAAAGCATGGCCTCCATGGGGCTGTCCCTGAATAAGTCTGGCCCAACCCATAGCCGCGGACATGTGTGGGATCAATTCCAATCTGTTACCTCCGAGGATGTGGACAGGCTGCTTGGACGAGTGAAGCCAACCACCTGTCTCCTGGATCCTTGCCCATCCTGGCTTATAAAAGCTAGCTGGGAAGGACTGGGCAATGGGCTTCGTGGGGTGGTGAATGCTTCCCTCCGTGAGGGAGCCTTCCCAGACCCGCTGAAAGAGGCGGTTATTAAACCGCTTCTTAAAAAACCATCTTTAGATGCGGCCACGATGGCCAATTATCGCCCAGTCTCAAATCTTCCATTCTTGGGCAAGGTGATTGAGCAAGTGGTTGCTGAACAACTCCAAGCACGCCTGGAAGAAGCAGACCATTTGGATCCCTTCCAGTCGGGATTCAGGCCTCATCATGGGACTGAAACTGCCTTGGTCGCACTGGTTGATGATCTCCGGCGGGCTAGGGACAAAGATGAGAGCTGTTTCCTAGTTCTGCTGGATCTCTCAGCGGCGTTTGATACAATCAACCATAACATCCTTCTGGACCGTCTTGAGGGGCTGGGAGCTGGGGGCACTGTCATACAGTGGTTCCGCTCCTTCCTCCTGGGCCGTGTTCAGAAAGTGGTGGTGGGGGATGAGTGTTCAGACCCCTGGGCTCTCACTTGTGGGGTGCCTCAGGGTTCTGTCCTCTCCCCCATGCTTTTCAACATTTACATGCGGCCACTGGGAGAGATCATCAGGAGGTTTGGGCTGGGTGTTCATCAGTATGCGGATGATACCCAGCTCTACCTCTCTTTTAAATCAGAACCAGTGAAGGCGGTGAAGGTCCTGTGTGAGTGTCTGGAGGCGGTTGGAGGATGGATGGCGGCTAACAGATTGAGGTTGAATCCTGACAAGACAGAAGTACTGTTTTGGGGGGACAGGAGGCGGGCAGGTGTGGAGGATTCCCTGGTCCTGAATGGGGTAACTGTGCCCCTGAAGGACCAGGTGCACAGCCTGGGAGTCATTTTGGACTCACAGCTGTCCATGGAGGCACAGGTCAAATCTGTATCCAGGGCAGCTGTTTACCAGCTCTATCTGGTACGTAGGCTGAGACCCTATCTGCCTGCAGACTGTCTCGCCAGAGTGGTGCATGCTCTGGTTATCTCCCACTTGGACTACTGCAATGCGCTCTACGTGGGGCTACCTTTGAAGGTGACCCGGAAACTACAACTAATCCAGAATGCGGCAGCTAGACTGGTGACTGGGAGCGGCCGCCGAGACCATATAACACCGGTCTTGAAAGACCTACATTGGCTCCCAGTACGTTTCTGAGCACAATTCAAAGTGTTGGTGCTGACCTTTAAAGCCCTAAATGGCCTCGGTCCAGTATACCTGAAGGAGCGTCTCCACCACCATCGTTCTGCCCGGACACTGAGGTCCAGCTCCGAGGGCCTTCTGGCGGTTCCCTCACTGCGAGAGGCCAAGTTACAGGAAACCAGGCAGAGGGCCTTTTCGGTAGTGGCGCCCGCCCTGTGGAACGCCCTCCCATCAGATGTCAAAGCGATAAACAACTACCTGCCATTCAGAAGACATCTGAAGGCAGCCCTGTTCAGGGAAGTTTTTAATATGTGACATTTTAGTGTATTTTTCATCTTTGTTGGAAGCTGCCCAGAGTGGCTGGGGAAACCCAGCCAGATGGGTGGGGTACAAATAAATTATTATTATTATTATTATTATTATTATTATTATTATCCATCTTGCGCCCCCCCATTCCCCAGAATTGTTGACCTTTTTTAAGGGGGGGACCCCAATGTTGTTGACATTTTTAAGGAAAGGTTCTCCTGACTTTTTTGGGGGAGCTGACACCACGCTTACACATTATCTCTAACAAGCCCTTAGAACAAAATAAAATGAAAAGGCAGAAGAGAATCCAATGAAGTCCTCAGTTCCAAAACAAAACTCATTCAAGACCCCCGGGGTTATTCTCATTCATCCTCATGATTCATATCACCACATATCAAAAAGTTAAAGCAATCACCAGTTTGTTGTTCTTTAAATAAATTAATAAAGGCACAGACAATGAAGTTCCCGGCCAATTTGTGTTTAAGTACAAAGCTGATGTTTTCAAATATGGTGGGGGTGGGTGTAAAGCAGTGACATCCTGAACCTAAAAAAGGACCCAAAACTTGGGTCACAAAGGCTGCAGCCCTAACTGCGCTTACCTGAGAATTAGCCCTGCTGAATCTAATAGGACCTTTCTTCTGAGTAGACAGTAGGACTCCAGCAAGAAACACAGCTGGGAATTAAGGCTTTCTGTTTTAAGTCCCAACCAGAGGAAAATGTAATATTGGAGATTAGGAAAGGAATATGAATAGATTGGGGGGAGAGAGCTGACGAGAGACCAAAAACCACAGCTAGCAAGACAAGGCACACTTTCTGGGGAGCAAGTCTTACACACAGTTGCTTGGGGCGCAGACTGCAGAGGGACCATAGTTGGGTTGTGCATGTGTGCTCCCAGAGCTTGTTGGGGCTGGCGAGGGAAGCTCGGGTCCCCCCCACCAGCCCCAGGGACCACACATTTGCTCCATAAGACACACAGACATTTCCCCTTAGATTTTAAGAGGAAAAAGGTG
This sequence comes from Podarcis erhardii, assembly GCF_964252035.2. Lineage (NCBI taxonomy): Eukaryota > Metazoa > Chordata > Lepidosauria > Squamata > Lacertidae > Podarcis > Podarcis erhardii. The sequence goes on along the minus strand of NC_138515.1, from coordinate 15,770,375 downwards.
TGTCTTATAGAGCGAAAAATACGGTACATTACAGCAGGGATGGGAAAGCTGAGGCCCCCGGATGTTTTTGGACCACACCCTCCAGGAGTCCCTATTTTTCAGGGACCATCCTGGATTTACTGAAGCTGTCCCAGTTTCTGAATTGATACCGGAATCTCCCGCTTTTCGTTGGCCTCCTGCACGGATCACGTTTGCAACCTGAGCACGCACTGTAAAGGCCTTTATGAAGCCTAGAATCAGCTTGCCACTGCCTCATTTTATAATACTGCAATCCTGCTATCCCAGTTGTCCAGAATCCGGTTACTTGAATTCTCTGATTATTCCAATTTCTTCACACAGTCAGAATAACCCTCTGTAAAAAGCTCCCTGATTTATCACATGATGATGATGATAATGATGATGACGATGACAACGACGACAACAACAACAACAACAACAACAACAACATATTCATACACCGCCCATCTGGCTGAGTTTCCCCAGCCACTCTGGGCAGCTCCCAACAGAATATTAAAAACACAATAAAACATCAAACATTAAAAACTTCCTTAAACAGGACTGCCTTCAGATGTCTTCTAAGAGTCAGATAGTTGTTTATTTCCTTCACATCTGAAGGGAGGGTGTTCCACAGGTCGGGCACCACTACTGAGAAGGCCCTCTGCCTGGTTCCCTGTAACCTCAATTCTCGCAGTGAGGGAACCACCAGAAGGCCCTTGGAGGTGGACTTCAGTGTCCAGGCTGAACAATGGGGCTGGAGACGCTCCTTCAGATACATCACGGGGTGTAACCCAAACCATGTTTCATGTACAGCAACCGGGAAGAGTCGAAGGGTTAACTAACCAGTTGTATGTTGGTAAACCAGGTGCAGAACTGGAAATTGTAGTCAATCGAGGATCCAGACTCCTCACTTTCCCGTGTAATCTCTCCTGTCACAATGATTTGTAATCGTGCGCATAAAGCAACGCCCGAAGAAGGCTTATTGTTAACAAAGCAGTAATGCAATTCTTTTTGATGTTGGGTTCTGTTTGTTTGTTCTAATATAAAACAGATTTCTTACCTGCATAAAAGAGTCGCAAGGCATTTCTGACTTTGTTTCCCCCCCCCTCCACAAGACTGTATATTCTTCTACTGCTTGGTAACTGCAGGAGATTGGTGAGCAAATTTATTAGGCATGCATTGTGCCCATGGAAATAGATGAAGAATGATTTGTCACGAGTCTCTCTTTGTTTCGATAAAATGCACAGCTCTCAGATGAGAGATATATCTGCATTTCTCTTTTGTCTTCTTCCTCTTTTCTGTTGCCTTATTGCTTGGAGCTACAATCCTATTGTCCTTGCAGCTTTCCTTGCAATTCCTTTTTGTCTGCAATAATTCTCAAAATAGTGGTGGGGTGTTTTTTATTTGCCCCAGGGAAGTTTCACACAGGACTATAGCAGAGGGCCTGTGTTGTATGGCAGGATGCAACCATGATATTAAAGCTCTGCACCCTTTATAAGCGCACAGAATTGTTCCTTTTTAAGAACTAATCACAGTTAACAATGAAGCCATGTTGGGAAAAGTGTGGGAATCCCAGGAATACCACTTTAGCTAATGGGGCCTCCTGCTGCCACCGCATGATTTCTGTTCTCATCCTGAAGCAAAGTTCTTAACCCAAGGTGCTATTTCTGGGTTAGCGGAGTCTGAACCTAAAGCGTCTGGGTTAGCGAAGTCTGAACCTAAAGCGTCTGTAACCTGAGGTACCACTATATAGGGCTGACTTCAGATGTCTTTTTGTATAGTTCTTTATCTCCTTGACATCTGAAGGGGGGGGGTTGTTCCACAGAGCTGACACCACTACTGAGAAGTGTTTGATTCACTTCACTTCTCACAGTGAGGGAAACGCCAGAAGGCTCTTTGAGCATGGGCATAGCCAAGGGGGGTGGACGGAGGGGAGCTGCCCCCCCGATCAATTAAAAAATTAGAAAAATTTAACTAACTGATCAATTACATCGGTTCTGCTTCCCCAACAAAGTCCTGCCCCCACCCTAACAAAAATCCTGGCTACGCCCATGCCTTGGAGCTGTACCTCAGTGTCCGGGCTGAATGATGGGGGTGGAGACACTCCTTTAGGTATACAGGACTGAGGCCATTTAAGGCTTTAAATGTCAGCACCAATACTTTGAATTGTGCTCAGAAACGTACTGGGAGACAATGTAGATTCTTTAGGACCAGTGTTGTAGGGTCCCGGCAGCCACTGCCAGTTACCAGTCTGGCAGCCGCATTCTGGATTAGTTGTAGTTTCTGAGTCACCTTCCAAGGTAGCCCCACGTAGAGCGCATTGCAGTAGTCCAAGTGGGAGATAACCAGAGCATGCACCACTCTGGCAAGACAGTGTGCAGGCAGGTAGGGTCTTAGTCAGCATTGAAACTGCCCTGGACACAGAATTATAATGTCCCTGGAATATTGCTCACACATGTGTGTGGAATGGGAGCATTTCTGGCTCAGGTTAATAAATCAGGTATATCTGAGTTTTTATGGGTATGTCATCGTTCTTAGAAAGTAAGGGAAAGGAGGGAGGACCGGAAAGGAGTAAGGAGTAACGGTGACATAATGATTGCTGATCATCTTTAAGAACAATAATAATAAAAATTGGCAATTGGGATAGGTCCCCCTCACCCCAATCCTCTTTTGAGTTCACAGTGCACCAGGAAGGAGACAGTTGCTGACTTACTGCTTGAAAGACTCCTAGTCATTTGGAAATGAACCTAAAAAGAAAACAGATTTGTGTAGATAAGATCTCACACAGCCCAAAACATATTTCAGCTTCAGAATGAAATATCAGAACGGGAAATGTGACATCTGAATGTCACTGGAGCAATATTTCCATATAAGAGGGAGGGAGGGAAAGTACTTATTCTTCCTTAATCCTAGCAACCAGTTAAGAACATAGGCTGGAGATGGATGACAATTCTGCCGACTCTGCCTATGGATGGGGAAGGTACAAAATAGGAACGTCTCCAGCCCCATCGTTCAGCCCAGATGCTGTGGTCCAGCTCCAAGGGCCTTCTGGTGGTTCCCTCACTGTGAGAAGCCAAGTTACGGGGAACCAGGCAGAGGGCCTTCTCGGTGGTGGCACCTGCCCCGTGGAATGCTAGATCCCAATGAACTCTTGCTACCACTTGGCAGAGAGAATGGGGGACACCCAACTTTTGAAACAATAAATTTTAATGTTCTCCCTGCCTCACCACAACATCAGCAGGCATCAGTGTATGTATTGCAATGCATTTCTGAGAGATGCTATCGGAAGTCCAGTGTGCCTGAAAAGCCAGCTTTTGCCAGATAAGACATAATCTAAGGTCCAGGGAAAAATTATTCCACTTTCAAACTGTAGCCACCCATTGTATATTTCTCCGGCTGAGAAATATCAATGTGATGCCAATATAATATAGGGAAGTATCCCTGGAAAACATCCCCGATATCTCATCGAGCTCTAGCAAATGTTCTCTTTTCTAACTCCCACTAAATCTTTCTGCAAAGAACTGAGAGGAAAAAGTCCAGAAAAATCCTATTCGTTCAATTAGCTAAAACCACTCTGGCATTTCAGAGGCATTCTGCTGTGATTGAGAAAACGTTGAAATGTCTCACGCACAAGAAAATACTTTTTTTAAAAAAATAAATAGCTCATTGGAGTTGAATTAACATTCTACAAATGTCTTGATTTTATGGCTGGGCATTTCTTTGGTCCTGTACGAAATTAGTAATGCCAAATACTAAGACCTTGTTAATGTCTTAATCGGGTGATGGGCCCAACCAAGCATGCACAAAAGGATAATTTAAAACAGCTATCAGTTCTTAAGTGCAATTATGTTCCTTGTGTTTTCCTCTGCAACAGCCTATATCTAACTTCTAGGTAGCCATGGATCGAAGGTAGATACTTATGCCTTGAAACTGTGAGCGGCTGCCAGGACACTGGCTCCCAGTACATTTCGTCAGGGGGTCAAGGGTCAAGACGAGCAGGCAGCAGCAAGGTAGGGCTAGGAGCTACAAGTGTACAGCCATACCTCGGGTTGAATATGCTTCAGGTTGAGCGTTTTTGGGTTGAGCTCCGCGGCGACCTGGAAGTAATGGAAAGTGTTACTTCTGGATTTTGCCGCTCGCGCATGCGCAGATGCTCAAAATGATGTCATACGCATGCGCAGAAGCGGCGAATTGTGACCTGCGCACGCGCAGACATGGGTTGTGTTTGCTTCAGGATGTGAACGGGGCTCTGGATCAGATCCCATTCGCATCTGGAGGTACCACTGTACTACTACTACTACTACTACTACTACTAATAATAATATAAAGGGGATAGCTTCGCAGCTGCCTATTATGAGGCTGAAGGCTGCGGTGTATATACAGAATAAGAAGAAAGCTATTTATACAGTGGAGAAGGAAAAATAATAATATGAACAATGATTCAATCGCAATAAAAACCCCAATCCATTACTTGCAAATAATATGACTGAAACTTAATCATTTTTTTATGAAAAGAAATCCCATCAAACTAAAAAAAAAGTAAGAAAAAAATTGAATACATTTGTATTAAAAATATTTTGGATCGGAGATGTAATCTCTTAATTGAAGAAATGAAAACAGGAGAGAGTCATTCATTTGACTGTCTTAAAGCCTCAAGATGAATGGGGATCAAGGCTGCCATAGGTGTTCAAATGAATCACTCTCTTTCATACGAATCAAAATAGGCTCTTCCATCTCACGTTGTGGAAGCTAACTTTTTGTGCTTGCAGTGGAAACTGAAGTGAAAGTTGGATGTTTTCTTCAGTGCCATCCGGTTAATGCGCTGTCTACTTTTCTTTGTTTGAAGTGGAAATTGGTAGGTTCGTGTAGAGTTATATTCATGTAGAGTTATTTTTAAAGGTGTTTGTATTATTATATTATATTAAAAGACATCTGAAGGCAGCCCTGTTTAGGGAAGTATTTAATATTTAATGTTGTATTGTTTTTAACACTTGATTGGAAGCCACCCAGAGTGGCTGGGGAAGCTCAGCCAGATGGGCGGAGTATAAATAAATTCTTCTTCTTCTTCTTCTTCTTCTTCTTCTTCTTCTTCTTCTTCTTCTTCTTCTTCTTCTTCTTCTTCTTCTTCTTCTTATTGCCCGGCCCTACCATGAGACACTTGCCTGAGCTGGCAGATTGGGAGATGAAGGAGAAGAAATGCCACTTTCCTGCCACTTTTTGCTTAAGTCCCCACCACCATACTAATGTTTGGGGGGACCCTCTGAAACAGTGCTGGAGATGTAATGGGGGTTTAAGGGCGAATTGGGAATAATTGCATCCTTCTTTGTTCCGATTCCAAATCCTCTCCAGGATCAAAGTGACTTCTATCAGCACAAAGGACTCTACTGGAGACAAATTGACTTAGCATTTTGTGGATTAGAGCCCACTGCATACCAAGTAAGGAAGAAGAAAAACTATGAGTGTGATAGCAAGAAAAGAGAGGAAAAAATAAAATCTGTGCAGGGGGACAGAGCTGACAGCAGCTTCCAAACAGCTTGCAATTCAAAAAATAAACACCGTGGGGGATTTTTATTTTTTAAAAGCACCATGTTGCTTTATAAAGGACAGCATATAAAGCAAAGATATGAGAAGGGGGAAATTCAATTTAAGTTTGGTTACCAGACCCTAATAATATTCCAATAAATACTGACAAAAAGTTATATGGGGAAAGGAGAAACTGTGAAAAACTCATGAATGCTTCTAGACTAGATTAAAAGATATATTTAAAAGCATATTGTCAAATGCCAGTAGATTGCTACTGGTAGAAAACTCTCACACGGTCCAGTGAAGGGAAGCAAAAGAAAATATCGTGCAAATATACTGTTAAATAGAGGTTACAGAAACTGATACATAAGCAATACATAAGACAGGTTGATTTCATAACCTTCCTTAAAAGCTGGAGCATAGAGCAAGCACACTGATAAGGAAAACCAAACTGACCTCCATGATAACCAGGAATTAGTAACACAGTCCACATCAGAGCGACATATATATATGTTGACTAATAAAACAGAGGGCCAAAATGTCTCAAGTAACTTAACAAAATCACCGTATCCTACAGACAGGAACATTACATAATCAAATAGAAACTTTCTACAACACAATGTGGGTAATAGGAAGTTAAATGTAAGTAGCAACAAGCTTTTTGAGGGGCAGTGTTCATTTGTAGCGGTTTTGTCCTGGACTGTCAGCTCCTCCTCTTGCACCCAAAAAATGTTCTGCAGTAATCCTGTGTTATTGACTCTGCACTGGCCTCCTTTGACTCCTGCCAGTCAGTGCCGGATTTGAGTATAAGCTAAACAAGTTATAGCTTAGGGCCCCACTCTCTTGGGCTCCCCAAAATATTTAAAGGAAAAACAACAACAACTGGATGTACGTTTCCAAAATACAAGATAAAAAACAAATAAAATAAAACCTACATACAGCAACACTGTTTTGTTTGTGTAGGCTCCTATGATGTATGTAACAGGCCCCCCCTGCTATCCTGCTCCCTAAAATATCACTGGTTTTCTCATTTCTATATATAGGGTGCCTACATTCTGCATTTGCAAATGGCTTTAGATACCTATGTTGTAAATAAAAATATGCCCTTTTCCCTTATGGGATATCCAAGAGCCCATATAGAGTCCTTACATAGGTTCCCTATTGGTAGGAGAAAATAACAGAGGCCAACCAGAGAATAATGAGAAGCAAAGCAGCTAGTAAGCTCGATCTTTATTGATCTGTTGCAACAGGGTGCTCCCCTCCCATGCAGGAAAGGAGGACCCACAAAAATGCTGTGCAAGGGCTTATAAAGACTTTTGAAATTCCCATCCTGTAGATCAAGACCACCCCCAGAAACATTATACATACATCACAGAAGGGGTGTAACCTAAGACCACCCCTCAGATACATCACAGAAAAGGTGGTCTAAAACAGAATATTTGCATGTTGTTTTCTCCTGTCACTGTTTATCTCCTGTCTAGCAGGTTACTTGATTGGATTTCCTGGGGAGCCTGGCCATTCTTTTGTAGTGATAAATACTTGGGAGCCTGTGGTGATAAATACTTATTTCCTGAGCCAGGAAATAGGCTCACACCCTATTCAAACATAGACATACCCTTAAGACAGGATTTGTGAAGGAAAAGACAATGGGGAGGTTTTTCCACTTCGACCATGCAGAGAAACATTTACTCAGTTTAGGAATCAAAATGGTTCCAGGTTGGATTTCCTGTGCTGATCTATGTATGTGCTGTTATGAACATTACCATATATCTAATACCATAAAATTCCTATATATCTAAGACCATAAAATTCCTATCACACCTATTAGGTCCATAAATTACCATATAAAAGGTAAAGGGACCCCTGACCATTAGGTCCAGTCGTGACCGACTCTCGCTTTATTGGCCGAGGGAGCCGGCGTACAGCTTCCGGGTCATGTGGCCAGCATGACTAAGCCGCTTCTGGTGAACCAGAGCAGCACACGGAAACAGCGTTTACCTTTCCGCCACAGCGGTACCTATTTATCTACTTGCACTTTGACGTGCTTTTGAACTGCTAGGTGGGCAGGAGCAGGGACCGAGCAACGGGAGCTCACCCCGTCACGGGGATTCAAACCGCTGACCTTCTGATCAGCAAGTCCTAGGCTCTGTGGTTTAACCCACAGTGCCACCCGCATCCCAAAAATTACCATATAGCATATATTAAATACAAAAAAGCGACAATTTGTTGTTGACAAAGGACAGCTGGACATATAAAGGGCCCCATTACCTTCAGTAGCTTAGGGCCTCACCAAACCTAAATCCAGCCCTGCTGCCAATCCATTGTTTCCATTCCCACCGACTGACCTCCCTGCGGAAGTTAGTCGTGCTCTGTCACCATGCCACAATTCCACCCAGCTCCCCTTTTCCATGTCACAAAAGCATGGTCTTTGAGAACATCAACAGGCAACAAGGTGAAGGTCACAATTCCTTAATGCATTGTCCAAGATTAGTTACAGAAATTATTAAACTAGTAAGCATGCTCTTTCATAGCTTTTCTTAAGAGAATATTCACCAAGGTAATAGTACACTTTCCTTTGCATCTGCTGTAATCAATGTAAAGGTTATACCAGAACATGGAATAAATTGTTTTCCAATAGCAGGAACTCAGCATGACAAACTTACACCTGGAAATACAGTCTCTGCATCAGCCTAATGGATGTTTAAAATCTTAAAAGTGCCCGGCTGCAAACTTTTTGGTGTGCAGCCTCACAAGTTCCCCTGTTTTCAAAACAGTTCACCTTGAGAATGGCCACACACACACACACACACACACACACACAGTGGTACCTCAGTTTTCAAAGGTAATCCATTCTGGAATACCGTTCGACTTCTCAAACATTCGAAAACTGAGGCACAAAGGGCAGCCTGCAAATTCAATACAGTGGTACCTCGGGTTAAGTACTTAATTTGTTCCGGAGGTCCGTTCTTAACCTGAAACTGTTCTTAACCTGAAGCACCGCTTTAGCTAATGGGGCCTCCTGCTGCCGGCGTGCCGCTGGAGCACGATTTCTGTTCTCATCCTGAAGCAAAGTTCTTAATCCGAGGTACTATTTCTGGGTTAGCGGAGTCTGTAACCTGAAGCGTATGTAACCTTAAGTGTATCTAACCCGAGGTACCAGTGTAGAGAAAACTGGGGGGGGGGGGGAACTCAGTGGAAGCCGTTCAACTTCTGAGGTGCGTTTGAAAATGGAAGCATTTACTTCTGGGTTTTCGGCGTTCGAAAACCGAAATGTTCGACTTCCGAGACGTTTGAAAACCGAGGCACCACTGTATATATTATGTTAGCTTCACTTAAAGACTTGTGTCTGAAAATGATGGATGAAAAGGAAACAGTCTTTATGCTCATAGCTATAGACCTCTCAGGTGGGCACCATTGCCATTACTGTATAAGAGAACAAGGTGCAATCCGGCATCTCTTTTTCTAGAAAAAATGGCACTAAGTAGACTCACTAAAATGACCCTCAAAAATGTCAATTAATTTCAGTGCGTCTCGTCTGAGTTAAACTTCACCAAATGCCACCAACTATGTGTGTATTTACATCTGCTGCTGACCACCAGCATAAAACCTTCTTGTAGGTATTTATTTTTTTCTTTTCTTTTCTTTGTTTTTTTTGGTAATGAGCTTAGGCACGAATCCTGTGAAGAAAGTAAAAAGAAGGAGGAGGAGGAGGAGGAGGAGGAGGAGGAGGAGGAACGGAAGGAGAAACTTTCAATTTTGTAGTTCATGCTCGTATTATTTATTGTATCACTTTGTAGAAAAATCCCATCGGGGCTTACCTTTCACATCCCAGGCCGCTCCAAAGGCCACACTCAGTTCTAATTACCAGTGTAAACGGGGATTCTTCCCACAGATTTCAGCGGTGTTACTTCAGTTTTACACAGGTATAGCTGAGAATACATAGTATATGCCCCTGGGTCTTTGTATGAGAAGGTGAAGAAAATCAATTTCAATATTGAATAAGATGTCTGCAGATAAGGTCACTAAACTCTATAGGACTAGAATTTTAATGAAGGAATCCAGCAACATGGGGGTATCGTGGAAACTTTAATATGCGCTTTTCAGAAGTGTATGTGGGGATGGTGTTTTTGTTTTTAAAAAAATAGTTCTGAATTAAATAAAAGGTCTTTGTTCTGTGTTGTTTTCATGCAGTGGTAGGACAGCTTTGCTTGCCATTTTCTCTTCCGAGGTACCTCTTGTAAAATCATAGCATTTTAGTCATTCTCATATTTATACGACAGCATCAGTGGACATATGCTTGGGGTATATCCAAAAAGGCCAGAGCCCCACTCCAAGAAGCTTTCAATCTAACGGAGACTTTATTTTACAGTGCAAAACATATTTCTTTATTGCATTTTCCAGGGACAGTCCCAGATTTCCAGAAGCCATCCCGGTTTTAGAATTGATCCAAGAATGTCCCGCCTTTCCTATTTTATCGGAAAATATTGGAGGTTATGGAGTTATCAGACTCCCGGGCCATCTGAAGCCAGCCCTATATAAGGATGTTTTCAAATGTTTAATGTTTTATTATGTTTTTATATATGCTGGAAGCCACCCAGAGTGGTAACCTACTCAGATGGGTGGGGTATAAGTAGTAAAACGCCTCCTCCTCCTTCTTCTTGACATCCTTATTTTCATCAGAGAAATGTTGGAGGGTATGTATCAATTTGCAAATAGAAAGATATTTATTTTGTGATTTATTTATTTCAACAACAGTTTCTTTACAAAACTCCAGAAACAAAATGGAAGCACGCCGAGATACTTTAAAGGCAGTAAAATCAACAGGAGGAGCATAAAGCAACAGCAAACCCAGTCAAAATAAAGCAGATCAAATTGAATTAACAGGCCTGATAAAATTAAAAGGTATTGCCCTGGCACTGAAATGATACTAGGATTGGTGCTAGATACAGTAAGCTGCCCTGAGGAGAACATTCCCCAGTCAGGGGGCCACCAGGAAGAAGGCCCTTTTTGGCAGTAGACACCCAGCATACCTTAGAAAGTAGCATACCCTCTGACATTTCTCCGATAAAAATAGGGACGTCCTGCTTGATAATAATAATAATAATAATAATAATAATAAATTTTATTGTTTATATCCCACCCATCTGACTGGGTTGTCCTAGCCACTTTGGGCAGATTCCAAGATATGTAAAAGCATAATAAAACATTAAACATTAAAAAGCTTGCCTTCAGATGTCTTCTAAAGGTTCCTTATCTCCTTGACTTGGGGGTCGCAGAGCTCCATACCCTCCAACATTTCTCAGATGAAAATAGGGACATCCTAAGGAAGAGTAATGGGGCGCAAGTTGCGCTGTGGGTTAAACCACAGAGCCTAGGGCTTGCTGATCAGAAGGCTGCCGGTTTGAATCCCCGCGATGGGGTGAGCTCCCGTTGCTCAGTCCCAGCTCCTGCCAACCTAGCAGTTTGAAAGCACGTCAAAGTGCACGTAGATAAATAGGTACCGCTCCAGCGGGAAGGTAAACGGTGTTTCCGTGCGCTGCTCTGGTTTGCCAGAAGCAGCTTAGTCATGCTGGCCACATGACCCGGAAGCTGTACGCTGGCTCCCTCGGCCAATAAAGTGAGATGAGCGCCGCAACCCCAGAGTCGACCACGACTGAACCTAATGGTCAGGGGTGCCTTCACCTACCTTTAAGGAAGAGTGGGACATTCTGGGATCAAATCAGAAACCAGGACAGCTTCTGTAAATCCGGGACTTGCAAAATAGGGACAATTGGAGGGTCTGCAGTTCTACCATTCAGCTTCTTTGCAGTGCATCGTACAAGCACTGAAAGCAAGCATTCACTCTGTGCTCATGCAAATTGTTGAGAAGCTGAATGTTTCTTCCAGCCATTAGTTGCTACCTCCATGTGTCTATGCAGGGCTGGATTTAGGTTTGAGGAGGCCCTAAGCTACTGAAGGTAATGGGGCCCTTTATATGTCCAGCTGTCCTTTGTCAACAACAAATTGTTGCTGTTTTTTGTGTTGAATATATGCTATATGGCAATTTATGGACCCAATAGGTATCTAAAGCCATTTGCCCATGTTGCCATGAAACCAGTCCATGCAGAATGCAGAAACCCTATATATAGAAATGAGCAAACCAGTGATATTTTAGGGAGCAGGCTAGCAGGCAGGGTCCATTACTTACATCACAGGAGCCTACACAACACAAAACACTGTTGCTTTATTTTATTTGTTTTTTTATCTTATATTTTGGAAATCTATACCCAGTTTTTTCCCCTTTAAATTTTTTGGGGGGCCTCCAAGAAAGTGGGGCCCTAAGCTATAGCTTGTTTAGCTTATACATAAATTCGGCACTGTGTCTGTGACAGCAGGACAACTCCTTTTGAGGGATTTTTTTTCCAGCATCTATGACTTGAGCCTTAAAAAGCTCCACATATTTTGGCTATCCTAGCCGAAAATCTCCGATATCCATAAAGAGGATAAGGCTTTTTCCAAGTGGAGCTTGTGCTATGGGTTATTCCTTTCTCTGGCAAATCGTTAATGGGAAATGCATTTTGTACTATACTCTGAACAAATTGCATTGCATTAGAATGCTGCTCTTTGGTTGTAGCAATGAATTAGATGAGGGATATCATTTAGGGGGCTTTCCCCACCGGGCATAATACCCAATTTATTTTCATTTACATTAATTTTTCTACATCAATGGCTGCAAGATGCATTAAACTATTAAACGCAGGCAATTCCCAGGTCATGAGATGCAAAATTGAAAGGTATAATAAATATATATTTATAACTCCTATAAACCTCTTGCCGACAATACTGGATGATACTGGTATGCAGAATGGTAGATTCGGTTTAATTGCCCTGACAGTTGGATGCCATAAAGGACTGCAAATATTCTGAGGGTTTTTGTGACTTGGCAAAAGAAACGTGTTTAAACAAAGCCTAATCTGATGATACAATAACGAGGGTTAAACTCAGAAATGGAAATCTGTATCTAAGCAGACTTGTCAGGGGATCAGGGAGAGACTAACCTAGACCAGAGGGATCTCTCTTCTTTGCAAAGTTAGGACAAAGTAAATCAGCTTTTTAATTCACACAGTCATTGGAACTTATAGCTCCCTAATAGTTGTCTTCCTGTAGGGCTGGGGTCTCCAATTGTCTTGGACCTATGGAAAGATTTTCTAATACTCATGAAATAATCATGAAACTCAAGACAGTGCTTCCCAGTGGAGTCATTTCACAAAGTCAAGTATAAAGTATGCTAGACATCAAGTATGTAAGGTAAAGGTAAAGGACCCCTGGACAGTTAAGTCCAGTCAAAGGCGACTATGGGGTTGTGGCGCTTATCTCGCTTTCAGGTTGAGGGAGCCGGTGTTTGTCTACAGACAGCTTTCCGGGTCATGTGGCCAGCAGGACTAAACCGCTTCTGGCGCAACAGGACACCGTGACGGAAACCAGAGTGCATGGAAATGTCGTTTTCCTTCCCACCACAGTGGTACCTATTTATCTACTTCATGGGTAGGCAAACTAAGGCCTGGGGGCCGGATCCTGCCCAATTGCCTTCTAATAATAATAATAATAAAAAATTTTATTTATATCCCGCCCTCCCCAGCCGAAGCCGGGCTCAGGGCGGCTAACAACACTAAAACAGTACAACATTATAAAACATTATAAAAATGGATTAAAATGAATTAAAATCAAAATTGATGGCAACCATAAACTAAAGTTTTGTAAAGATTGCCAGAGGAGGGAGTCAGGCTGCGCCCTGACCAAAGGCCAGGTGGAACAGCTCTGTCTTGCAGGCCCTGCGGAAAGATGTCAAGTCCTGCAGGGCCCTTGTCTCTTGTGAGAGAGCGTTCCACCAGGTTGGAGCCGCAGCCGAAAAAGCCCTGGCTCTAGTTGAGGCCAGCCTAACCTCTCTGTGGCTTGGGACCTTCAAGATGTTTTTATTTGAAGATCGTAAGTTCCTCTGTGGGGCATACCAGGAGAGGCGGTCCCGTAGGTACGAGGGCCCTAGGCCGTATAGGGCTTTGAAGGTTAAAACCAGCACCTTAAACCTGATCCTGTACTCCACCGGGAGCCAGTGCAGCTGGTATAGCACCGGATGAATGTGATCTCTAAGCGAAGACCCCGTAAGGAGTCTCGCTGCAGCATTTTGCACCCGCTGGAGTTTCTGGGTCAGTCTCAAGGGCAGCCCCACGTAGAGCGAGTTACAATAATCCAGTCTGGAGGTGACCGTCGCGTGGATCACAGTGGCTAGGTCAGGGCGTGAGAGGTAAGGAGCCAACTGCTTAGCTTGGCGGAGATGAAAGAATGCCGCCTTTGTTATAGCTGCAATCTGCGCCTCCATGGAGAGGGAGGTATCGAAGATTACACCCAAACTCTTAACGGACGGTGCTGGCACTAATTGCACCCCCGCAAGAGATGGGAGTTGCCCCCTCAGCCCCCTGTCGTCCCGTCCCAGCCAGAGGACCTCTGTCTTCGAAGGATTTAACTTCAGCCGGCTCCCACGTAACCATCCAGCCACAGCCTCCAAGCATCTGATCAGTGTGTCTGGGGCAGAGTCCGGGTGGCCGTCCATCAACAGATAGAGTTGGGTGTCATCAGCATACTGATGGCAGCCCAGCCCAAAACTCCGGACAAGCTGGGCGAGGGGGCGCATAAAGATGTTAAAAAGCATTGGGGAGAGTATTGCACCCTGGGGCACACCACACACCAAGGAGTGGCGGGATGACAATTCCCCCCCAAGCGCCACCCTCTGTCCCCGACCGGAGAGAAACGAGCGCAGCCATTGAAGGACTGTGCCCTGGATCCCCACGTCGGCAAGGCGGTGGTCCAGGAGTTCGTGATCGACCATGTCGAAGGCTGCTGACAGGTCTAGAAGAATCAGCAGCCCCGACCCGCCTCGATCCAGCTGCCTGCGGAGATCATCTGTTAGGGCGACCAGAGCCGTCTCAGTCCCATGACCAGCGCGGAAGCCGGACTGGAATGGATCCAGAGCCATCTAAATCTGGCCTGTGGACAGTCCGGGAATCAGCATGTTTTTACATGAGTAGAATGTGACCTTTTATTTAAAATGCATCTCTGGGTTATTTGTGAGGCGTGGGAATTCGTTCATTTTCTCTCTCCACAATATAGTCCAACCCCCCACAAGGTCTGAGAGACAGTGGACCGGCCCTCTGCTGAAAAAGTTTGCTGACCCCTGATCTACTTGCACAAGCGTGCTTTCAAACTGCTCGGTTGGCAGGAGCTGGGACAGAGAAACGGGAGCTCACTCCGTCACGGGGATTTGAACCGCTGGCCTTCTGATTGGAAAGCCCAAGAGGCTCAGTGGTTTAGACCACAGCACCACCCACGTCCCTATCAAGTATGTAGCAACCAAGTGTAGAGAAATCATGTAATGAACATGCACAGATAAACCAAATAGGTTGCTATTTTTTTCACCTCCAAGTGTGATGCAGCTGTTACCAAGGAGGTGCCGTCAGAGGAGCACTAGCAGCCGTGAGATGGTGTGACATTTCCTTTGGTAACTGGCCTGTCCTTAAAGGATTACCGTTCACCCTCTCATATGTAAATCTTAAAACAATGCATGCAGCTAACCTTGCTTGCCATAAAATTGTCACCACTCACTGTTGAGTTATGAGTATTTGTTTTGGAACAGAAAGAATACTAATCGGGTATATAGCTCCACAATATTGCTTATTCACTTACAGAGACGTTTCAGTTTATAGAGAGCATTAGGCCACCATCAATATTTGGGGCTGGGAAGGAATCCTCCCTCAGGCAATTATCCACTGGTAATTGCGAGGTTTTTGTGTGTGCATATTTTGCTTTTCCTTACAGCACGCAGCACATTTCGTTTCGCTTTTAGCGCTCCTGCACCCCTATTCTTCAGCCCATGGCTTCTCAGTAGTTTTAAAATAACAATAAAGCAGGATATTTAAACAGGAGAACATTATAAAATGACAGTAACAACCATAACAACAACAACAACAACCATTCTCATACTAGGATAACAAGCACCCGCTTAAAAGCATGAGACACACTCCTGGCCTCATGCAAGGCGTTAACATGTAGAATATACAGTTCAATGTGGAAGGTCTACCTAGTCTGGCCTAGTCGGAGCAAAGAAGACCCCACAGTGAGGAATAGCTCAAACTTCCTAGAGTTCCTCCATGAAGGGCTACTCTATTCCGAACTTAAAAATGGAAAGCGTAATGCTGGTGGTCAACAAAAGAGGTTCAAAGACTCTCTCAAGGCAAATCTAAAAAAATGTAATATAAACACTGACAATTGGGAAACACTGGCCTGCAAGTGGTCCAGTTGGAAAACAGCCTTTACCAAAGGAGTTGTGGGCTTTGAAGATGCTCGAACTCAGGACGAAAGGGCTAAGAGGAAGGCACACTTGACAAACCCTCACCGTGATCAACTCCTGCTCGGAAACCTCTGTCCCCACTGTGGAAGGATGTGTGGATCCAGAATTGGCCTCCACAGTCACTCATGGACTCACTGATAAAACAGTGTTCATGGAAGACAATCTTACCATGAAGAGACAAGCAGCGACGCTGGGCAGATTCCTGGGCTGTAAAGGAAGAACGAGAAAAAGAAAGTTTGGATTTGATATCCCGCTTTATCAACACCCTAAGAAGTCTCAAAGCGGCTAACAAGCTCCTTTTCCCTTCCTCCCCCACAACAAACACTCTGTGAGGTGAGTGAGGCTGAGACTTCAGAGAGAAGTGTGACTAGCTCAAGGTCACCCAGCAGCTGCATGTGGAGGAGCGGGGAAGCGAACCCAGTTCACCAGATTACGAGTCCACTGCTCTTAACCACTACACCACACTGGCTCTCCCTGTCTTGACACCCGCTAGTCTGCAGCTTTCTAAAGCAGAAAAATCCCCCAAGAGTAGGTAAAAGGTAAACGACTTCTGGATGTGCTGTCCCTTCAACCCATACCAGCTATGGCTATCTGTCCTTTCCTAGTTTTCCATTCCTAGTTTCCATCACTTCAGCTAGGAGGGCTTCAGAAACAGGGGCCCTGTCCTCTTCCCCACAACTAGGCTCCTTCTACCAGGACAAGGTGGTCCTATGCCTGGACCATTCCTTTATCCCCAAGATAAGCTCCCATGTATACTGCTTTAACAGCCATGGCTTCCCCCAAAGTATATTGGGAACTGTAGTTTGTTAAGGGTGCTGAAAGTTGCCATGAGGCCCCTCACAGAGCTATGGTTCCCAGCACACTTAACCATCTACAGTTCCCAGGATACTTTGAGGGAAGCCATGACTCTTAAAGTGGTTTAAGTGCTTTCAGTAGATGGGGCGGGTAAAGGTAAAAGGTAAAGGACCCCTGGACAGTTAAGTCCAGTCAAAGGCGACTATGGGGTTGCGGCGCTCATCTTGCTTTCAGGCCGAGGGAGCCAGCGTTTGTCCACAGACAGCTTTACGGGTCATGTGGCCAACAGGACTAAACCGCTTCTGGCACAACGGGACACCGTGACGGAAACCAGAGTGCATGGAAATGCCGTTTACCTTCCTGCTGCAGTGGTACCTATTTATCTACTTGCACTGGTGTGCTTTCAAACTGCTAGGCTGGCAGGAGCTGGGACAGAGCAACGGGAGCTCACTCTGTCGCAGGGATTCGAACCACCGGCCTTCTGATCAGCAAGCCCAAGAGGCTCAGTGGTTTAGACCACAGTGCCACCCACGTCCGTCACACCCACTGGGTGGGGGATGACTGAGGTGAAGCAGTTTAACCATGGCAAAAGTACAGTTCCAGGGGAGGGTCCAGTTCACCTCTCCAAACCCCTCCATCATCTGGGTCAGCACATGGCATGTTGTTACCTGAGGCAAGTGAAGATGCACGTGACCCAAGGATAAGTTATTGTGGCACCCGAGAAAGAAAGGAAATCACACAAGCACCTCTTCCTGGCAACAAACATATCCATAATATATTAAATAACTAATCATTCATGACACCCCAAGAAGCTGCCTTAGGGGGCCACCTCACTATGCCTGACAGTAGGGCCGGCCCTGTCCCTCTGCTGTGTTTTTAAATACCTTCCACCCACCTCTGCTTTGTATAGATACAGCATATATGTGTGTGTGTGTGTGTGTGTGTGTGTGTATTCAGTAAAAATAAATGTAGTGGGTTTTTTGGGGTGGGGGTTATTAGGTTGTTGTTCTTATTTTGATTATATATTTTGTGGTTTTATATTTTGATTTTGTTCTGTGAACTGCCCTGAGACCCCCAAGTATAGGGTGGTATATTAATGAATGAATTAAATAATGAATTAAATAATAATTATTATTATTACATAATCATAACATAGGTTTAGGTGTGCCGCGCCGTCACGTCTAGTCTGACCGTTAGAGGCCAGAACCCTGAAGTTGCCTGAAAAAATATGGATATTTAGTGAAATATGTTCCCTTTTTAATAGGAAGTAATCCATTTTGGAGAAGCACCACACATAATTTGGTGCAATTGAACTTCGTCTTTAACCTTTTGCTATGATTTATGTGATTAGGTCACCAGAGAAAGTAGGTTTTCGAAAGCATGATTAACCACTTTAAGGAAATCATTTCTGTCTTCAAGCACTCGGTGTAACTGCACTCTTCGAGTGTTTGTCCTTGCTCATAAAAATTGTCGGGGTGGTTGTCGGCGGGGGGTGGGAGCGAAGAAAAGTGGAAACATTTGTTTGAAGAATTGTCTCTGATTTAAAAAGTGAAGAGTCTGGAGGACAAAGTTGGTAGCAGGTGGAATGTGGAAGCCACATTGTGCGGCTGAATAGCATGACGCGATTTCAGTGGAACGACTTTTAAAACAGGGACCGCCCAGCTGCAAGAATGCTTCTCACCCAGATTTGGAAAGACGATAAGACACCTAGCAGGGTGGATTGGCAAGATGAAACTATTGGACTACGCAGAGACGGCAAGACTAACCGGGAAAATCAGAAACCCAAAAGGATCAAAACTTCACCAAAGAATGGGGCAAATTTATATTATACTTGAAATACCACTGTAAACACTTGAACTCTTGGGCAGGTTTTAAATAACTCTTGCAATGATAGATTTTGGATACAATGGAGGACCGTAATTTGGACAGACTTATAATATCCAGTTAAAAAGATATTTAAAGAACCCACAGAGGGGAGGAGTCTTGAGATTCAGAAGAATCTTGTGAATTTTTTTTTTACAGTGAACTTGTGAATGAATTTGTAAAACCAAATAAAAACTATTTAAAAAAATTAAAATGACACAGGGATTGCCAACTCTGCACCCTTGAACACCATAGCCTCCCGAAAATATTGGGTCCCCCATGCTTGCAATTTTCTCTTGCTTAATTAGGAGATCCTCCCCCCAGTGCAAATCTCTGGCATAAGGAACTTGATCTGAATCCTAACTAGGGTCTCCTACCTCCCTATAGTAGGGTGCCAAACCAGATTTCCACCTCCAAATGTTATCAATTTATCTTAACTGCCCCCTACTTAAGGGCCCAAATATGGTTTGACCGTGGGTCTCCCTCTTCTGAATCTCCTTTTCCACAAAAAAGGTAGATATCGTGTGTTGCGATCACACATTTGTATGCAGTGTGTCATTTGGCCCTTAGTTAAATTCCTGTCTTTCAGAAATCTCTTTCCTTCCTTCCTTCCTTCCTTCCTTCCTTCCTTCCTTTCTTTCTTTCTTTCTTTCTTTCTTTCTTTCTTTCTTTCTTTCTTTCTTTCTTTCTTTCTAGCAATGCTTCATTGCTGCAGAGGGCTCACTGCTATCCATGCACAGACTATTTTGTTTGGCTGTGGGCACAAGTACCAGTTGAAAGCTACAGACGATTCCTACAGCAGGCGGGTTGTGACCCATCAAAATTCCCTGGCTGGCTGAACAGTGATTAACATTTAAAATATATGCAAACTAGGCTCCTAATTAAAGTTCAATAATGTAAGACTTTGAACCTGTTCGTTGCCTTTGGAAATAATCAGAAAAGCAGCCTGCTTATCACCCAAAGTCATTATCATAAAGCACTGGATCCCCAACCCCCTCCATCTCTGCTGCAGTGACAAAAATTGTGTCAAAGCCACAGAAAGAGAGTCTTGAGGGTTACTATTCGCGTTGCTTCTAGGGCAATGCTGTTTGCTCCTAACTGCAGAGGGAACTTCCTCAAATGTCCCGCCTTGAAATTCCTTCAGTAGGTTTTGAAAGAAAGGTCTGTTCTGTTAGGAGTGTGGTTTGACCCTAGCTCTCCACCCCAACGTTCAGCCTGGACACTGAGGTCCAGCTCCGAGGGTCTTCTGGTGGTCCCCTCTGTGCGAGAAGTGAAGCTACAGGGAACCAGGCAGAGGGCCTTCTTGGTAGTGGTGCCCACCCTGTGGAACGCCCTCCCGTCAGATGTCAAGGAAATAAACAACTATTTGACTTTTAGAATATATATGTTTAGGGAAGTTTTTAATGTTTGATGTTTTATTCTGTTTTTAATTCTGCTGGGAGCCGCCCAGAGTGGCTGGGGAAACCCAACCAGATGGGCGGGGTATAAATATTATTATTATTATTATTATTATTATTATTATTATTATTATTTAGTAGGAATGGGCTGGAACATCTAGGCTCATGTTCATGGAACTTCCAACTTCTTATGCGGGTTGAGAGAAAACCACACACAATTTTTCAGTGGCGCTTTCTACAGCAGTGGTGGGGAATTTCTGGCCCTCCAGATGTTTTTGGTCTCCAAGTCCCATCATACCCCATTCAGTATGGCTAGCGGGGAAGGATGAGGGAGTTGTAGTCAATCAAGATAGAAAGCCACCACTGTTTTGCAGTTTTAAACAGTCCCCCCTTTTTAGGGATGTTTCCAGCACCACTTACAACTCTGTTTTCCTTTGCATTTCAATCGCCCTCTCTTACCCTCTCCATCAATTGACTTCATTTGCCCTCAATGAAGTCATCACCTAGCCATATCTAATGGTGAACACTGGGGACGTGCGTTGGTTTTTATAGGCACTTCTGGACCCACAGATATTTCCTCCCAAACACCCCCGCAAATAAAAACACGGAAGAAATTAAGCAGCAATGGGAGCAGTCAACATCTTATGGCTTCCAAAGAAAAATGGTCTTCATGCTTTCCTGCCCTAGAGGAATATCTACCAAAGCAGAGGGATTTCCTCTCTCCTGTACAAGCCTTTTATGAGGAGGAGGAGGAGGAGAGAGGAAGAGTCTCTGCTGTATTTCTGTTGATAGGCTCATATAAAGGATGTGAAAGATCCGATGAGGAAATGCAATAAAAAGGCATGGAGAGCTATAGGGTCAGTGACCTAATATTGCTTCAGTTGCTTAATCACTGAAATGTAAGTGCTGAAGGAACCAAAATTGATAGCAGCCTGGTTGTTTTCACAATGGGGACACTACATTTCTTTGCCTGTCAGGAGCCTTCAAGGATATACGGTAATGCACTGCCCCATAATAAGCTACCTTCTGTGGAATATTAAATGTTATATATCAGGAGCCTTCATAAAGTAAACTTTATTTTTTATTGGGGCTGAATTAGAAGGAAAGAAGTGTGTGTGGGGGAACCTAAGAACTAATTATTGTGCCATTCAAGCTATGCGAGAAAGAGTGATTGAAACAAAAACATGGCTTTCTAGATTCGAGAACTTCTCTTTTCCTAAATAACCGTGGATTTGTAAAGGGCAAAGGAATTTATCACAAACTTGTCTAAGAACCCCTCTCTCCACACTAGATATTACATAAAATGCACAATTGCCATGGAAAACAGCAGGGGATGGACAAACTGTGGTCCTCTAGATGTTGCTATACTACAATTCCCATCATCCCTGACCATTGGCCTTGCAGGTTCTCCCTGCTCTAGTGTAAATATGTACAGTTGTACCTTGGCTCCTGAACGCCTTGGCTCCCAAACAAATCGGCTCCTGATCGAAACCTGGAAGTGAGTGTTCCGGTTTTTGAACGGTTTTCAGAAGCCACGACTTCTGATTAGCTGTAGGAGCTTCCTGCAGCCAATCAGAAGCTGTGCTTTGGTTCCTGAATATTTTGGAAGTTGAACAGACTTCCAGAACGGATTCCATTCGACTTCCAAGGTGC
The DNA here is from genome assembly GCF_964252035.2 of Podarcis erhardii. Classification (NCBI taxonomy): domain Eukaryota; kingdom Metazoa; phylum Chordata; class Lepidosauria; order Squamata; family Lacertidae; genus Podarcis; species Podarcis erhardii. The sequence goes on along the minus strand of NC_138515.1, from coordinate 15,748,766 downwards.
GACTGTATATGTATTTTGGCATCATTGTGGGGATAGGAGTAGTCAATTATGTGGGGCATAGGTTAGGACAAGTGGAATACAGTGGTGCCTCAGGTTAAGTACTTAATTCGTTCCAGAGGTCCGTACTTAACCTGAAACTGTTCTTAACCTGAAGCACCACTTTAGCTAATGGGGCCTCCTGCTGCTGCTGCGCCGCCAGAGCACGATTTCTGTTCTCATTCTGAAGCAAAGTTCTTAACCTGAGGTACTATTTCTGGGTTAGCGGAGTCTGTAACCTGAAGCGTATGTAACCTGAAGCGTATATAACCTGAGGTACCACTGTAATGCGACATCAGGACTTGTAGAATTTCTACTAGATGTCACAGAAGAAAGGAGAAAGTTAAGCATGTGAACTTGGAGGGACAACAGCTGAGGGAAGAAAGGCATATTTTGCTTGCAGAAGGTCCCCCTTAATTCGTTCCGGAGGTCTGTTCTTAACCTGAAACTGTTCTTAACCTGAAGCACCACTTTAGCTAATGGGGCCTTCTGCTGCTGCCGCGCTGCCAGAGCATGATTTCTGTTCTCATTCTGAAGCAAAGTTCTTAACCTGAGGTACTATTTCTGGGTTAGCGGAGTCTGTAACCTGAAGCGTATGTAACCTGAAGCGTATATAACCTGAGGTACCACTGTAATGCGACATCAGGACTTGTAGAATTTCTACTAGATGTCACAGAAGAAAGGAGAAAGTTAAGCATGTGAACTTGGAGGGACAACAGCTGAGGGAAGAAAGGCATATTTTGCTTGCAGAAGGTCCCAGATTCATGTCGTAGCCCTGTCCTGTGGGGATGTTCAGGGAGGCAGGAGAGGATATACTGTTTATTAATATCCTTCCTAACTTGCGCTAGCAAGTTCTATAACTTTGCAGAGTTTTACATTCCCCTTTTGAACGCACAGCGGATAACTGGTTGCAGGCTTGTTTAAGCCTCTCAATATTAGGTTCCTGGTAAGTTCCCTTATAACCCACTTAAAAGAATAAACATGCCACAATCTTGTGTAAAGTATATAAAAGAAGTTTACTCACACCATCAGTTCACAGTTGGATCCCTGAAGGCAGACCTAGTTACAAAGTATGCACATGTGGATCTACCCCATATGGGGGTGGGGGGACAATCCCAGTGACTGTAGACTAGCAGTCACTGCAACTCACACGACAAAAGGAAGATGGAGAAGAGTTGAAAAGATGGAAGTGTGCTATGTGTCTTGCCCTTTTGTTACCTGAACAGGTAAGGTCACGCCCACCTCTAGTCACAAGCAAGAGGAAGGATGCTCCAGGCCAGGAGGAAACAGGAAGTTTTTGGCTGGCTGGACCAAACATTCCCCTGCATGTCTTCTCTAGGAAAACAAGGAATATTGTACTTGACTGCTACTTATGTATCACATCCCACATGTCTGAGTTCCATTGCAGAATCCACATATGAAGTCAGACAGCCCAGAGGTCAGGGAATCCAGATGATCACAGAGCCAAGGATCGAGATGGAGCGCTGGCAGCAGTAAGGTAGGGCCAGGAACCACAGGGGTTGTTTCCAGCCTCTGACTCCTGCTGAGAAATCTTGCTCCCTTCGGTAGATAATAAACTACATTTTATACAACGAAAGATTCTATTTTGAGTGTACTGGATTCCATCACAATTCCATCAGCATGGTCTATCGATAACAACTTGTTGTTGGAGATGCATTGCGGGAAATTCCTTGAAACATGTTTACACAGTGTCTGGTATTGTCAAAATTTTGGAAAGAAGTATTAGGCTGTATAAATGTTATTGTGGGGGAAGAGCTAAAAAATTCAGAAGATAGCATCATCTTAAATTATATACCTAATATATGGGGCCTGACAACTGGTAAATGGATTCTCCATGCTCTCACATCTGCAAAAAAGATTGCTACTGATACATTGGAAGGACAAAAATATGCCCCCCGCCCTTTGATCAATGGATAGACAATATGACAACTCTTGCAACCCCTGAATGAATGGTCTTCAAACGGAGATTATGCATGGACAAATTTAATGATATTTGGAATGTATTTGTGAAACCATAGTGACACATGCATTAACATATACTTGAGGGAAACAAAAGGTTTATCCAACTACACATATGACATATAGTGTTTTGTATTTTATATTTTATGTATCCTCTTCCTCTCTTTTTGCTTTCTGTTCTTTCCTTTTTCTTCTTCCTTATTTACTTTAGTATACTATAATAATCTCATATTCACACACACACACACATATATAAAATCTCCATTTCAAAAGGTAAAAAACTGAAATTTGAATTTACACATTATTTCGGTCTGATTCCCACTGCACACTGGCATGTAAGTTCTTCAGGGCTTCAATTTTAAAACTGTCTGGAGAAGTTGCATGAACTGTGCTGTTTCTTTGCATGTTGGTCCATGGATCAGGAAATGTTATTTTCTATAGAAAGTTTGCAAGTTTGGAGATGTATTCTGTGGTGTCACTAAAGAAGTGAACACTTTTGTTTTATTTTAACTGCATGTCCAAGAAGCCACAAAACTGCATGACCAAGAAGCATTCCTAATTGACTTGTTTTCCTAACCGTTTCCACAAAAAACCAAATTAAATTCAATAAACTGAGCAATGCTCAAGTGCTTTAGAGAGATGCATTTGTTAGGAGTGCACAAGTCTTTTACATTTCAGGATCCCATTCATCTTTGTTACCGGAAGCCCCTTCTCTTTGTGTTTCATTTTTAAAAATCTCATTTGCTTCACATTTCATCCATTAGCTAGCATTTCATTTGTCTCAGTACTCACATTTGTCTTGAAACTTGGTGGTTTGGTGTGTGTCTTTCGTGAGTGTATTAATAATACTTCATTTACAGAGGATTTATACTGGAATGTCCACACGTCATTCCCCTTTATTAGATGCTTCCCCAGTGTTATTGCATTATTGCTGACTGAATGGCCACTCTTGCACTGTAGCCCAACAAAAGTGGGGGGGGGGGGGGAGAACAAAAAGTTAGAGGATTTCAACAGGACTTTATGGGACGTGAACTGATGCAAACGGAACCATGTTCCTGCTGAAGGGCCATAAGAATATTATTTTATATATATTATCAAACCCTGCTTCTCTCCCCTCATATATATATATGAGCTCATCAAACCTGTTTTAGGCTTTTCTACCCTCTTAGATTCTATCCCAAAACCCCCTCCCTTTTTAGCCCTGCCAGGAACAACAAGGCTGGCGGGGGCTCTCGGCATCCAAGGTTGTAAAAACTTAGGAATGCCCGTTGCTGTGGTGTGGTGGGGCCATTGCAGTGATCAGGGGGGCGATTCATGCTCATGCATAATCAGGATATGCCCATGTAAGGAAATAGAAACTTACTATAACTTTCAATTTCCCAGAAATCAGGTGGTTTACAAGAAATCAGGTGGTATTGTATTCTACAAATGTATAAAAATCTAGCGCGCTCAGAATTGGGTGTGCAGACTGCGAGCTTATTGCGCTGCACCTTTGCTATGCATATGCATTTCAAATAAACCCTGTTGCACCCTGCAAGGTTGTTTGCCACTTTGTGTGACTCTGTGCTCGGGAGACCCAATAGCAGAAAAGGAAAAGGTCCTACATTTCCTCAAAACATTTTGAGGTGCAAATGGTGTAGAAACGATTGCATCTAATCGTGCTGATACCATCCTAAATGCAAAATAAAAATAATGGGTGGGATTCAACTATTAGTCCTGTAGAAGGACTTCTGCTTGTGCAATGTGACTTTCCTTTCTCTCCCACACCCCTGAACGTACCTCAGGGAGGTTGGGAGAACCCACAAAACAGCACAAAGAAAGAAAGGTTCATTCTCTCTGGCAAGCTGAAATGCTTGCCTGGATGAAACAAATACCCAAGTACTATGCTGAATTCCTCCCAATGTATGGAGGGGCCCTGAGCTTTTCGATTCTCCTTCTGGTAGCAGTAGAACAAGCATTTCTGGTCCCTCTTGGCGGCCACCATTTTGTTTTCATGTAAATCCTGAGACTTTGTGTCATTACAGGATAGAAAACGGTGGCCAAAAAAATGGCAGCCCCATTAGCAATGGCTATTCCATCCGCTGCTATCCTCCTGGCACAGAACGATGCTTTCTGAGAAAAGAAACAAAATGGCAGCTATCAGAAGTGGTCAACTAAGCTGTTAAGCCAAGTCTTCCAGGATCAAGAAGGTTTTCAGATGGGATTTGCAGGACAGCAGAACTGCAATTCCAGTTTCCTGCTGATGGACTCCTGGACGTCTGGTGTTAATATCTTTGTCAAAGTTAACTTATTCAAAGCACATATAAGTTATATATAAAAGTTATATATAAGTATCATTGTTCAGCATACTTCGAAACCTGAAAAATCTATTTCTCCCTGCAGCTGAACATAGGCCTTCTTCTGCAAACCGTAAGATGCTGGTCTCATATCGCTTTTGCAAAATGGTCAGGGAAATTGCCAAAAACCTCTTTAGGAAAATTGTTCTTGATAGTGTCTGGCTCTTCTGAAGTCTTAAAAGCAGTGCTTCTGACAATGCAAAGTCCCTAACTTTCCCATGCTAGCAAACAACACTTTCCTTTAAAAGCAGGTTTGTTTTATATTGGAGTGACCAACTGGAATAAGTTCTCATCAACTCATACAGCCTGACTCAGAAGAGATCTCCTCAGTGAAAGAGGCTGAGCCTTCCATGCTGGTATAGATCTTGCAGTCTCAGCTATGGAGAATGACCCCATATGTGACTGGGTTGCTCCAGCCACTCTGGGTGGCTCCCAAGAAAATATTAAAAACACAACAAAACATCAACCACTAAAACCTTCCGTGTACAGGGCTGCCTTCAGATGTCTGACACACACTGGTGAGGTCTCTCAAATATCATCATGAGTTCTGTATGATGCTAGACTATCACTTAACTGGCGGAATCCTAGAAGCAGTTGACTGGCCCTTGCTTTGGTTCTCCCCCAACACAGAGCCCTCTAGGATACTGTATTCTACTGCATCCCAGTGTCAGGTGTACGTGCAGGAGCCAGGCCCTGTGACCAGCAGGACTGGGGCCTTCCTAAGTTTGTTCTGAAGAGGCAAGGCGCGGCCTTACAGGTGAGGCTGATTCGTAACTCACAGCACCTGGTGGCAAAAGCTGGGAAGGGATATAAGGTCAGCATTTCCCTTCAGCTTTTTGCCACAGCAACACGCTTCCCGCCTTTGGCTTCTTGCTTCCTGATCCTTGAACCTCGGCTTCTTGACTCCTTGTTTCTTGAGCCTCGGACTCCTGACTTTGTGACTCCTTGCTTCTTGATCCTCGGACCCTTGCCTTCTTGACTCCTGGCTCTCTGACCCTCGGACTCTTGACTTCCTGACTCCTGGCTTCTGGACCCCCATTCCTGCTCCCACCCCGCCATCTTGCTCCCCGTCCTGACGTCCCCAGCCGGGACTTCGATCGCCTGTGAACCAGACCGTGATGCCCAGGAATAATGACACCTGGAAGGTTGCCCACCAGGCTGAAAAATGTTCCCCACTCCTGCATGAGACATATGTGCCAACTTACGAGACAGATGTGGGGCTGGGGCTGGTGTCACACGTATGTGTGATGTCATGCATGCGTGCTGAGCAATGAGCATCCTGAGCACTGGCTTCACCCTCCTCTTGCTGCGACTGCTGGAGAAAGAGGCCCCAGCTCCTGTTGCCGCACACACCACATGCCCCAAGCTCCCTGAGAGCCATGTAGGCCGACCGCCCTGAGCGCCACATGCTGCAGACACAATGTCAGGAAGGGCCAGGGCCTCTTTCCCCAGCAGGAGCAGGAGGAGGAGAAGCCAGCCATGGAAGCCTGACTCCCCACTCAGCCTCATCTGCCCCCTGAACATTGGGGGGCTCGTCTCTGGCCAAATAATTATTCGGGGCCCCTCCTTGTTCTTGTTCCTCAGTTTCTTCTTTCTGAAATACTCCATGCACACGAAAGCTCATACCAATAACAAACTTAGCTGGTCTCTAAGGTGCTACTTAGGGACATGGGTGGCGCTGTGGGTTAAACCACAGAGCCTAGGACTTGCTGATCAGAAGGTTGGCGGTTCGAATCCCTGTGGAAATGTTAGAGACTTCAGATTCTGTAAATTCAGAATCTAGACCAGAATGGAAACATCCAGGCAGCAATATTTCTTTGAGAAAATATTTTATTCAATTTGGTTTTGTCAGACAAAATCAAAGAGGGGAACATTCAGGAAAAATGAGAGAATGCCCCCGAACACCAGGGGCAGACAACTTTTATACCTTTTGGCAAAAGCACAGTTCAGCCCTTGACCCACCCCTTACACATTACATATTCATTGAAGCTCAACCAATTAAAGAATTGATGGTGGCCTTTCGGTTCCAAGTTGCATTATCCACTAAGTGGCGCTGCAAGTTTAAAATCTATCTGACCCATTTACTGGTTTCCAGTAACTACTCCAGCCCCCCCCCCCCCATTTAGCAGGAAGGGGTCTTGTGGTTTTAACAGGTTCAGGTGTAAGTCTTCTTTTAGAACTTTGTGGTGGGCTACATCCTGAGCAAACGGACAGTTTCTCAGAAAGAGCTCAACCACTAGCAAAAATCCCCTGGCTGCATCCTCTTGCAAAGAGCAGGGGCAAGCAGGGGAGAAAGAAACGTCTTTTTAGCTTTTAGTTTGCTTTCTAAGATGGCTTTCAGCTTATAAAATGGCTCCAGCCTGGCTCTCCAAAGTGGACCTCTGGTCTCCACTCCTTCATTCCCCCCTTTCCATCACGAAAATGCTGACCAATTCCGGTTCATCATTTTCGTTTTGATGGATCAATAGGTACCACATCATAGAGAGCCAGATGGGAAAAGTTGGCATGGGAGGCCAGGGGACTCTTTCCCGCTTTGGCCAATACACAGGTAGGTTCTCTAATTCTCCAACCAGATACGATATTGTTCATGCCAGCAAGAATACAGGAACATCCAAAGAAATAGGGCAGTACATACCACTCCTACCCACCAACCCCAATATTTCCATAGTTCCTTCCACCAATACTCGGGGTCATTCCTAATATTCTTTTACTGCTGAAGGGCCCACTGATATTCGTATTCTATTATTTGCTGGGCCTCAGGGGTGACTCTCCACCTTATTTCGGAAGCTCCTACCACTTGGATCAACTTCCCAACTATTCCCGGTGGGTGGGGACCCCTGTGGTCTCCTGGGAGAGTACTATATCCAAAAGGGGCTTCTTCTTCCACGTAAATGATGTTGCACCCACAAGAATATATCCACCCCTGCAACGGCCTGACACACGGGGTGACTATATCAAGGGGTTCTGGTCCCAATACCAAAAGTCCTAGTGGTGCCTCTAAATTTGCTGGAGAGCAAGTCTCTACGCTGGGGACGCTGCCCTTGGGCACCCCTCCCATCCAATTCTTCCGGAACTAGGTGCCCTGTCTGTCTATCTGCCAGTCCCACTGGGTGGCAACTCTTATGCAGATTAGGTGTGGAGTTACCAGGCCCAGTAGTTCAGGCAGTATTCTGGGATTTTGGGAGACTCGAGCCACCACAATAATCAGAGGTGGGACTGCAGAATTTACAGGCACCTGTTCAGCAATTTTAATGTGCACCTGATTCAGACACCCTCCCATGCAACACCTGGAGTAAGATTTTGGCCTGGTTTGTCAAATGGGGTTGATATATCGCTTTACCATGTAACCAGCGGGCTATTCTCCCACAACCACAAGAGCGGTGCGCTGGGCAATGCAGTGAATAAAGAGCCACAGTGGGAGAGTGGGATGCTGTACTGCGGCCGCCCTATTGAACCCTCGTTCCCAAGAGCCAACGCGTATGCCGTCCCTTACCACCGGCAAGACGAACCAGTCATAGCAGAGGTCAGCAGGCCAATAGGGTTGGTATGGCTCGGTAGGGTCAGGGCAATAAGACATAGAGCAAATCAATACAGAAAATAAGAGAGAAAATATAAAGTCTTTGTGACTGTCCTTGTGATGAGTAGTCGCAGGATCTCGTTGCCCGTGGCTCAACGCATTCCCGGTAGCGTCAAACACAAGGTGATGATCAGCTTCAGAGGGTCAGCAGGATTTCAGACGCGTGTGATGTACCCAGGGGATCACCTCGGCTACTTTCACTGCAGTTGGGGATGAGGGGGTCGCCAGACGCTGTCACCCAGAGGAACTGGTGAACCGTAGCGGGACTGCACGGTGTACGCTCGAGGGAATACCTGGAAAGGAAGCAAACACACACACGACAAACAAAGGGATTGCACTTGTCCTTGGGTGATGTGATTTTTTCATCTGCCCCAAACTGGCGGGGATGTCTCGGACGAAAGGGGGTGGCCTGCCATACAAAAGCTCAAAGGGTGATCTCAGTCTCTTGGTTGGTGCACAGGACACAGTTTTGGGATGTAGCAGCAGTTAATTATAGCAACAGTTAGTTGTAGCAGCAGTTAGTTGAGATAGGTTGGTGATGTAGAGTATTCTCCCAAGGTGTGCTTTAGCAGCTGGGCTTCCCAAATGGGTGGATTCGTGGTAATTCTTCACAATCACACTGGCCAGATGCTGGGGCACCAAAAACACAGCTGTCTGGTCCTTCCTGGAGCGTTGCTCCTTCTTGGCTGGCCCACTGCCGTTCATCAAGGGTGTAACGCTGTTCCACATCATCTGGAGTGAGTTCTGGGATTATTCTTTTGGCATAGCCGGCATTTCCTGGAAATCTGGGCTGCCAGTTGATAAAGGTTGGCTATATAGACATACTTCTCCAGCTGCTTGGTTGTGGCATCTGGCCTCATGTGGGTGGACTCATAGTATCTGGTTTGTTAGCAGTGCTTAAGATCCCTTCTGGGACCACTGCTCCAATAACTGAGGCTGGGGCTGGTTCCAGGGCTGCTTCCTTGGCCACTCTGTCTGCCAATCGATTTCCTCTGGCCACTTCTCTTGGTCCAGTCTTGTGTCCATAATCTCAATGCAATCGTGCATCTGCTCCTCACCTTCTCCTACCGGCAACAGGGTAGCTGGGTTGAGGGCGGTGGTGACCACTGGTGGAGGTTTCAGAGCTGCCTCACAAGCTGCATTATCTGCTTTCCGGTCGCCTCTAGTGACCATGTTCCGACCTTTGCCATGGCCTTTGCAGTGCATCACATCAATTTCTTTGGGGGCCCATACAGCTTCTAGTAACGTCTCAACTTCTGGACCGTATTTCAGAGCTTTCCCGGCTCTTTCCATAGGGCGCCATGCGCATGCAGGGTTAAGAAGGCATATTTAGAATCAGTATAGATGTTAGCCTTGCATCCAGCTGCCAATTGCATGGCAATGCCTTTCGCTGTTGGACTTCACCTCAAAGGACAAATAACTCTTGGAGACTTTGGCCTCCTCAGAACTCTTGGAATGGCTTGCCTGGCCTGCACCCCCACTTTTGGGTGCTCTATTGCCTGAGGAACAGCTTGCAACTGCCTTTTCAGCCTTTCTCCAACACACAGTCCATCACACAGATGCATTGAACCATAGAAACAACTTCCCAAAGCAACCTCAGCCCACTTCTCTTGGTCCAGTCTTGTGTCCATAATCTCAATGCAATCGTGCATCTGCTCCTCACCTTCTCCTACCGGCAACAGGGTAGCTGGGTTGAGGGCGGTGGTGACCACTGGTGGAGGTTTCAGAGCTGCCTCACAAGCTGCATTATCTGCTTTCCGGTCGCCTCTAGTGACCATGTTCCGACCTTTGCCATGGCCTTTGCAGTGCATCACATCAATTTCTTTGGGGGCCCATACAGCTTCTAGTAACGTCTCAACTTCTGGACCGTATTTCAGAGCTTTCCCGGCTCTTTCCATAGGGCGCCATGCGCATGCAGGGTTAAGAAGGCATATTTAGAATCAGTATAGATGTTAGCCTTGCATCCAGCTGCCAATTGCATGGCAATGCCTTTCGCTGTTGGACTTCACCTCAAAGGACAAATAACTCTTGGAGACTTTGGCCTCCTCAGAACTCTTGGAATGGCTTGCCTGGCCTGCACCCCCACTTTTGGGTGCTCTATTGCCTGAGGAACAGCTTGCAACTGCCTTTTCAGCCTTTCTCCAACACACAGTCCATCACACAGATGCATTGAACCATAGAAACAACTTCCCAAAGCAACCTCAGCCCCCTCTGGGCTTGGTACTCAGCCCCCTCTGGCCTTGGTACTCTTTCTGGGCATCCTCCAGGCCCCTCTGGTCTGGCTTCTACTGCGGCCTGACATGCCGTCTTCAGTGCTTGCCACGCAACCCAGGGCTTTCTCCCTTGTAGCATTGGCAACAGCCAAACACCAACGCTGGCTCTAAATGGCTAGCACCCTTTGGTCTCTCTCTAGAGCATCAGCCACGTCTCCTTTACAAGCCTCCACTACGCCTGTAAACTTCTTAATGGGCTGGGCAAAGCCTGTTTCAGCCTGTGTACTTTCCCATAGCTGCTTTTCTGCCAGTCAGTAATACATGCATTTTGACCAGGCTTCCCAATTGGCTCCATGCAGCCTTTTACAGGGGTAATTCTTATGGCCTTGCTGTTGCTGAGCAGGCATCTTCCTCCCCTTGGCTGCGGGTCTCTGAATGGCTACGGCGGACCCCTCGGATCCCTGGGCTGTGAGCCATTGCCGTGGCTATTATTGCTGCCTTTTCTTTCCTCCACTGCTTTTTCTCCCTCTTCTCAGTCTCTCCTCTTTGTTCAAACACCTTCTGGGTGATGGTCATGATCTGAGATCTGCACATGCCCTGGAACTCAGGCTGTTTTTGGATTTTGGTTCTAATGTCCTTTGCACATTGTCCTATGATAGGTACTTAGAGCATTGCGATTGTCCACATTATTTGGGTCCCACTGTGGGTTGGTTAAGGGATATCGTTGAGGCCACTCTGCCTCCTGAACCTGCTGTTCTTTTAGGTGTTCTAGAGCCTGTGTATTAATTCTCCTCCTTTCCTCTGAAGTAAAGAGAGTGCTCAGCAATTGCTGACAATCTGCCCAAGTAGCCTCATGCGCTGCAAATATAGAGGACAGCAAGTCCACAATTGCCTGGGGCTTCTCAGCAAACGCAGGGGTGTGGGTCTTCCAATTCATCAAATCGGTGGTGGTGAAGGGGACATATTGAAGGGTGAACGGAGGCGCAGGGAGCGGATTGTCCCAAATTACACGAAGGGGGGTCAGGACTTCTGCTTCTCCTGCCTCTGCGGTGGACCTGGACCGCCTTATGTACTTCCCCAATGCTTTGGCTCGAGCATTGTGATAAGCTTTTTCAGCTTCTCAATACATAGTGGTCAAACTTCTGTATTTGTTCATCATTTCCCTCAATTCTTTAAGGTTGGGGTATATTTTGTCCAGGATCTTGTCGCTGGGCTCTGCCTCGTCTACTTCTGGGGTGTCTGGCAGCCCCCCTTTCCTGCTTCGGCTCTTGGGGCCGCATATCGGGGCAGCGGTGGAGCTTTGGGGATATGGGGCTGTCCCTGTCCTCCCAAGGGGGTCACCACAGCACTTTTGCCTCGGATCCCTGGTAAATGGGCTTCTTGAGGCGTTTTCCTGCCTGTGCTCCTTTAATTTCATTGATCAGTCTTATATTTCTTCAGTCAGGGGGGTGGGGTGGGGGTTCTCTATTATCACGTAAACCTCTAGAACTTCATCCATGTTCACAAACTCATCCAAGTTAAATGGAGAAAGTTCTTCCTCTTTTTTTATGCAGTTTTTGTTTTGTTTTGTTTTGTTTTGTTTTGTTTTTTTTAAACTTCTAGTAGTTCTGCCAGCAGACACCTGACCTTGGCTGCTCACACCCTGTGGTCAACTTCAGGTGTCCGGATTATTTCTTCATCTGTTCCCTCATCCCTTTTCTGTGGCAACTAACTTGTCAACTGTGGTGGCCACAAAGATGCAGGTCTTCTCTTGAGGCTCCTCTGCCTAAGCCTCAAACCAGGGGTCTGTTACAGTGTTCTCTGAGACACACCTGACCTCTGAGCCATCCAGCTGGTGCCTGATTAAGAACACCAATTAAATTGTCCTCCCTGTCTCAACTGTAACTGCTATAGGTCTGAAAGCATTTCGTATTTCCTAGGCATAGACCACCTCTCACTAGTCATCAGAGAAACTAGGGGGCTGCTGGTGGTTTCCCCTGATGTGTTCCAAATTGCCGCTGGTCACAGAGGTACCCAGCTCTTCCCTAACTAAGTTCTGGGATTTAGGTTGACCTCCCTGGTCAAGCTGTAGTTACTATAGGGATCAAAACTATTGGAGGTCTGCAAGGCTCATGTGCTTCCCAGTTCAGTAATGGGCTTTGGAGAAACTAGGAGGCTTGCCTTACTACCAAAGCCACAGCTCAGCAGAGAATTCTCCAGCTCTGCCTGGCTGAACTCTTGCCTTCATTGAGGTCCAGAGATCTGAAACCTTTGTATATACTCTAGTTCTGTATACTAACTTGGATAACCTAAGGGATCTCTGGAGCGATCCCCTCCATCGCTCCCAAAGCTGAATCTGAGTCTGAAACTCTTCTCTAATTAGATACTCAGCCTCAAAGAGATACTCCTTGTTGCCCTGTCCCAGCTAGAGCCTCTATGTTTCTTCCCAGTTCACACAGAGTGCGCAAGCGTTCTGGCATCATCACAACGCCATAGTCTCCGCTGAATCCTTTCTTGAAATTGTTCAGCATGCATTGCAGGGGAGTTATTGGACCTTTCGAGCCACCCCCTCCCATATTTAATATGGTCCTTGTGCAGCGTCCCCAAACACCAAACACACACACATGCAGTTCCCAATTTTCCTTGCCCAGTCGAGCTCGCGCTGCTGGGAAACGAAGTACTTATTGGTTCTACCCCAGGGAAATACCCTGGGGTTGCACACACACATGCACCAAGTGCCTCTTTCACTGGACGCTGTACCACACACTAGCCTCCCGGTTCCCCCCCTTTTTCCTTTCTTGCCTTCCTTATACCTTTAAATCCTTAAGCGTGGGTGGTTTTCAGGGGCCAACTCTACCCTTACTGCCACCAAGCACGCTGGACAGGTGATCAGTCTGTCCCTTCTCCTTAGCCAAGGAGGTTTCCTATGTCCTCAGGGCCCTTTGCCCATGTACTCACCCCAGCCGGCTGGTCTCTGCCCTGTTCTCCCAACCTCGGTCCTTCAATCCGTTGTCTCCTCTCACAGGATCCAGCAGAAGGGTCAAATTGGCTTCGCCCTCCTCCGAAGAAAAACCTCGGTGGCGCCAGGAGTAAGCGGCCTATTGGCCCTTCCCCTGCGTCCTGCCTAGAAAAGGACAAGGGAGCTGCCTTCTGGTCTTTTTGAGGACTTAAGGTCCTTGATCCGAGTCACCTGTGGCACCAGAAATGTTAGAGACTTCAGATTCTGTAAATTCAGAATCTAGACCAGAATGGAAACATCCAGGCAGCAATATTTCTTTGAGAAAATATTTTATTCAATTTGGTTTTGTCAGACAAAATCAAAGAGGGGAACATTCAGGAAAAATGAGAGAATGCCCCCGAACACCAGGGGCAGACAACTTTTATACCTTTTGGCAAAAGCACAGTTCAGCCCTTGACCCACCCCTTACACATTACATATTCATTGAAGCTCAACCAATTAAAGAATTGATGGTGGCCTTTCGGTTCCAAGTTGCATTATCCACTAAGTGGCGCTGCAAGTTTAAAATCTATCTGACCCATTTACTGGTTTCCAGTAACTACTCCAGCCCCCCCCCCATTTAGCAGGAAGGGGTCTTGTGGTTTTAACAGGTTCAGGTGTAAGTCTTCTTTTAGAACTTTGTGGTGGGCTACATCCTGAGCAAACGGACAGTTTCTCAGAAAGAGCTCAACCACTAGCAAAAATCCCCTGGCTGCATCCTCTTGCAAAGAGCAGGGGCAAGCAGGGGAGAAAGAAACGTCTTTTTAGCTTTTAGTTTGCTTTCTAAGATGGCTTTCAGCTTATAAAATGGCTCCAGCCTGGCTCTCCAAAGTGGACCTCTGGTCTCCACTCCTTCAATAGGGTGAGCTCCCGTTGCTCCGTCCCTGCTCCTGCCAACCTAGCAGTTCGAATGCACGTCAAAGTTTCTCTTGCCCTGCTTGTGGAGCCTGTGAGCCTGTGGGAAATGTAAATGCCAGTCTCAAGGCTTGGCTGCCTGAGACCCCTTTAAAATGAATTCTGAGCAAAATGAATAAAGCAGCAAAGACTTTATTGAAAGGAAAACATACTTCGAAGCATGGGTGACCAGAAAAGCAGGCACACCCTGAATCAGGAAAAACACAGTTTATAAAATCTGCCTCTGACCGAAAAGTTCCTCGGCACACTAGGAAGGGGTGTGCAAAGTGTACAGCGTACTGCCTTCGCCTGATTGAAATAATACCAGCCCACTTCCCCCTGTCAATCATTGTACAAATATGGTCAAAGCCCTCTTACATTTTACCTATTGATGTAAGCAGTATCTATATTCTTACCACAAGTCGTCCCAATTACAGATATAAGCAGGTTTCTGGTCAGGGTCCCAACCCCAAGACTTACGAGCATTTTTTAACGAGTTTTGCTAAATGTGTATATCTGTTATCTTGGAGCTGTTTGTGGTCAACTAGAGGGACACGGGAGGCGCTGTGGTCTAAACCACTGAGCCTCTTGGGCTTGCTGATCGGAAGGTCGCCGGTTCAAATTCCCCACGCTGGGGTGAGCTCCCCTTGCTCTGTCCCACCTCCTGCCGACCTAGCAGTTCAAAAGCACACCAGTGCAAGTAGATAAATAGGTACCTCTGTGGCGGGAAGGTAAATAGCATTTACACGGGCTCTGGTTTCTATCACGTTGTTCCATTGCACCAGAAGCAGTTTAGTCCTGCTAGCCACATGACCTGGAAAGCTGTCTGTGGACAAACGCCAGCTTCCTTGGCCTGAAAGCGAGATGAGCACTGCAACCCTATAGTCGCCTTTGACTTGACTTAACTGTCCAAGAGTCCTTTACCTTTACTTTTTACACATTCTCAGCATTTGCAACCCTTATCAGATTCTATGCATGCTATTGTTCTATCAGACATCATTTATAATGGAAAAGCAATGGAAAAGCAACATATTCTTTACAGAGCTCACTTCTGGCCCACACTCAGGTTGCAGCCCGCAAGCCTTCACATGCTTATTTTGCCACTTGCCCAAGGAGATCTTTCAGGAAGCTCCATCAACTGATGGCCTTAACATTATCCGTATGCATTCCTCCTGTGTATCTGATTCCCTTCTTGCTAGGTGAGACCGCATATTATATAACGGAAGCTCCCCGTCCACCGTGGGGTCAGATGGCTTTTGGCTCCAGGAGGACGAGTGCCTGAAGAATTGAATAGTCTCTGAGAATATGAAAGTTGGCTAACTCTGATTTACGTTGTAGTTTGGTAGCAATCAGATCACAGTCTCTCGGTGTGAAGAAAAGGAGCTGTGTACCATGCATAATTTTTGCATCATTAAAAATTAAATCTCATAAGTATAATGACTCAAACATCAAGCCATGACAGTATCTGCCTGATGATGAACTGCTGTATGTTAAAAAACAATTCGCTAGGTAATGGTGCAATATTTTTTGTATTTAGACAGAATTTAATGGGAAAGAAAAACTACTTCCCTTCAGATGCTTTTCCGTCAGTAATTGGCCAGGAGAAAAATATGCTGCTCAGTATTAGCTTGTGAAATGTTCCCTGTTCATTGTGATCCATACATATGTGATTGATGCCATTATCATTATTATTATTATTATTGTTACTAGGTGGAATCCATTTTCAATGGACACGGACATGGTTTGGGGCCCATCAAGCTTTTCCTGCACAGGGCTGCATCTTGTGTCCGGTCCCTACTTATGTGCATTGCTGGATTGCTGGTTTTTTTTTTTGTTTCTTTTAAAAAACCTGACTTATTATGTGCAAAAAATTGGTATATTGTATATATTAAAGGGTAAAGCTCCATGAGCTACTAAATTTCTGCAGCATAAAATGTATGAGTTAGATGAGGCTCTGTGCAACAGGCATCCAGCTCCTAACAATTGGAAGGTATCTAGGATGAATGATGATGGCACAAGAGAGGGCACTCTGTTGTTTCTTATGCTTTCCTTTCTATCCTGCTAAAGACATAAGTTAATATGCATAAAATGCAATGTTTGTATGCATTGTGTTTGAAAACATTTTGTAAAGAAAAGTTTGCAGTTTGCATGGGAGGTTTCACTCTGGCAAATGCGGCAGAAAAGGTTGCGTGCTTCCATTTCAGTCCTTCGGCGAATTGACGACTCATCCTGGAAACCCAGATCTCTCACAGCAGAAAAGTGAAACCTGAAACCTGAAATTGATAAGACTTGCTTATTTGCTGTAGTAATTGTTGCTTTTATCTGATGCCTTGCTCCAGTAGAGAATTGAAAGTAAATATTAACTATCACCTAAAGATTAGAAGTCACTTTTGCTTGCTAAATTACATATAAATCTTAAGCATCCTTTAAAATATCTAAAAGGCATCTACAATGAGAAATTGCTATTATACACATGTATTTAAATTGAACAGACTAATTTATTGTTTGAGTTAAAAGGCAGATGGTGAACTAAAATTTTTAACAGGCTGATATAATTGTTAATAGTAATTAATCATATGAAATGAGTAAGTAATGCTTGGTTTTTGGCTATGTCTAAAGTCAATGTTTTGGGGAGTGAAATGAGCGCTGCACATATTATAGATGGACTTGAAGAACAGAGATGTTGACATTGGCAAAAAGCCTTTCAGTATATCATAAAATAGATTTAACAGCAACCCCTCTGGCCCGATGACTGTGTGAAATCAGTGTGGCATCTGTTTCCAGAGTCCCTTAATCTCATTCCAGAGTTGATGGCGGCATTGTAATTTTTGTTGTCCTCCAGAGCTGACGTTGCAATCTGATGGAACTGCGATACTGGCTAAGTTAAGTCTCGCTGGTAAAGGAGATTTGTATAAACGATGTTGAATTGCTTGGCATTAACCTCCATATCGGTCTGCAGAGGGATGTATTATTAGATGTTGCTGCTATGATCAGCGTTATGCAAGACATAAAGGGGAAGAGATCCTTGACTCTGAATAATTTCCAGTCTAAAATCCTTTGACATAGCAGTCACAGCACTGCAGTTCATGAGTCAACAGACTGCATTATTTGCCATCCCAGACCCTCTAAAGAGGTGCCATAAAAGATATTACTGTGTTATCTGTTAAAATGGCCTAAGTGATAGCACCCCTGTTTGTCTTGCACTGTTTGTATTGTGAAACTCCGAAAGGAATCTTACACTGCAATACTCCAGAAGAAGAAACTTTCATAATGCTAGTTTGAATGGGATGGAGTTAGAGGAAGACAAACATTTGGTATTTTTGGTACTCCATCCAGGAGTCAAAATGGATTCCTATTTTCTTGTTGCAGGTAGGTAGCCATGGTGGTCTGCTGTAGTCGAAACAAAATAAAAAAAAACATTTCTTCAGATACACTTCTTCGTGTGCATGCACACGAAAGCTCATACCAATAACAAACGTAGTTGGTCTCTAAGGTGCTACTGGAAGGAATTTTTTTATCCTATTTTCTTGCTCAACTTAACACGGGCAAGAATATTGCTTGCAATTGCAAGGTAACCCAGTTGATGCTTCTCTGCAATATCCCCTAGGGGTTGTACCTTATGAGCAATCGTACATTGGACAATCCCAGTGGATTCTTATTCTTCCTCTTGGGATGATGTCAGTGTCCATAAATGGGCAGATGGGTGGATATCAATGCCGCCCAGGGTCCTCGGTAGGTATAAATCAGCCTCATTCTTCAATGCTGCTTGAAGAAGAAGAAGAGTTTGGATTTGATATCCCGCCTTTCACTCCCCTTCAGGAGTCTCAAAGCGGCTAACATTCTCCTTTCCCTTCCTCCCCCATAACAAACACTCTGTGAGGTGAGTGAGGCTGAGAGACTTCAAAGAAGTGTGATTGGCCCAAGGTCACCCAGCAGCTGCATGTGGAGGAGCGGAGATGCGAACCCGGTTCCCTAGATTACGAGACTACCGCTCTTAACCACTACACCGCACTGGCTCTCATCCAAATCACATTTGGATGCTCATCCAAATCACATTTCACAGGTGGTGTGAAATGAACCATTGTTTTGTTTTCGCCAAATGTAAGTACGGCAGGAGGCCATGTTAGCACAGGGTGAGATGATTCGGACAACTGGGCCAGAGGAACTTTGAAGATGAGGGTTGAATCTTTTTATATTCGATTAGTGTCATGATAGAGGCGGCATGCATGGGCATTTATCTCCTATTAGCACGGGTCCTTTTTACACAGAAGAGCAAAATGGCTTTACACCAAAGCTACTTTTGAAAAAAGAAATGCAAAACAAGAATTGGGGGGGGGGGGAGGCAAGCTCCTGGGAATGACAATTAGTGGTTAACTATAAAAAATGGAGAAAATAATTGAGACAGATGACCAGATTTAGTAAAAATAAACCTCACCATTAAAAACTAATTAAATATTTGCATTTCAGCATTAGGTTTCTGCTCCAAAGTTTGGGGGAACAGCAGGGTGACAGTGAGGATTATTGACTAATTTGCTGAAGTTTTAAAATGAGATTAGTTACGTGCGATGTATGGGCGCTTTACTCAAGCTTCCACACAGCTGCTTTATTATTCTTTTGAAAGTGAATCATTTGTAACTGTTCTCAAAGATCTTTTATCAGCCACTTATCTCCTTCAGCTGGACTTGTGATATGGAGGGATAAAATGAATAGCCAGCTAATATTGGGGGAATTAATCAGACCAGAACAGCGGGAGAGTAATGACTTAACTAACAGTGAAGTATTTGCATTTGGGGAGTTGGGGGGGGTGGGGGGAGAAAAAAGAAAAGAAAAAAAAACGGCAATACAGAATATGGAGGAGGTTTTGCTTTTAGCCCTGACCTTATGACCAAGAATTCCCTTGACACATTCATTCATTTATTTTTAAAAAACTCTTCTATACCCTGCCTCCATTTTTTTAAAAGAAAGGGCTCATTTTCAGTCCCCACCCCCCCCTCTCTCTGTGAGTGTCTGCTCATCACAGTAAAACAGCATTTAACATGACAAGCCAAAAAAATTGCACCAAGCATCAAGAAGAACAGCAATTCATAAAACGGCAGTCAAGAAGTTTAAAAGGGAACAGAGCATTAATGCAGCACGTAAAAAAGCATTCAGCCGAAAGCTTTATTTCTTGAATAACCAAATAAGCAGGATCAGACCTGGCAAGATGGGGCCGGGAACGGTCCCTGGTCCCTGGATGTGATTGGGAACGAAAATGTTCTGCCCAATTCTTAGAGATACTCTCTAAAGATTGGGAGATAAAATCCCTCTGCTCTTTTCCTGTCTCAGAAGTAACACTGCAGTAATAATAATAATAATAATAATAATAATAATAATAATAATAAAAAAAATGTTATTTGTACCCCGCCCATTTGGTTGGGTCTCCCCAGCCACTCTGGGCAGCTTCCAACAAAAATTAGAAGAAGAAGAAGAAGAAGAAGAAGAAGAAGAAGAAGAAGAGGAGGAGGTAGTTGTTTATCTCTTTGACATCTGATGGGAGGGTGTTCCACAGGGTGGGTGCCACCACCGAGAAGGCCCTCTGCCTGGTTCCCTGTCGCTTTGCTTCTCGCAGTGAGGGAACCGCCAGAAGGCCCTCGGCGCTGGACCTCAGTGTCCGGGCTGAGTGATGGGGGTGGAGACGCTCCTTCAGGTAAACTGGATTAAGACTGGGGAGAAGCCCTCTGCTCTTTAAAAGGCAACATTCCCCTCATGTACTTTTCACAGAAGAGGTGTGCAAAGAGAAATATGGCGCTTCCACACCACTCAACTTCCCCAAATTAAGCGTGACATCGCTAATTCTGTTTGAAGTTTGTGATGGCCTAATTTCGCCACCTTGCCGCCACCTCCTCCAGGGCAGCAAGGACAGGCAGCCTCTGCTGTAGGTTCTACTGCTGTTGTGGTCAACCTCTGCCTGCCTCCATATTCAAGTGGGGCCAGCGCATCCAGATGCAAGTGTCCCACTTTCGGCGGCTGCAAAGAGGCAGAGTTGGCTGCAAGAAGGCCAGGACTGTAGCTGCAGCGGCGGAGGAGAAAGAGCCGGCAAAGGTAAGGTTGTGGTGGAGAGGGGGTGGCTGAAATGCAAAGACTGTGCAGGGGGGAGAACGTAAGGATCGGGGAGGAAGGGGGTGTTTTAAAAGAGCTCACAGATGGGGCAGGGGTTGCCAGAAAGAGCACGAGGGTCTTCGGACTGGAAAGCAGGAGAAAGAGTATGCAGATTGTGTGTGGGGTGGGAGAAAAAGTGCAGATCGAGAGGAGGGGGTGTTAAAAAGAGCGCACAGGTGGGGCAGGGGGTGGCAGAAAGTGTCAGGAGCTCAGCCTACATTCGAGTAGGACCCTGGCAGAGACACATGCCCGACTGGCATGTTCTCTCCCTCCTGGTTGATCATTTGGGAGCTTCACAAGCTTTCATCTGCCCGAACATCACAGCGACTGATGCCAACCGACACTGGCACACTTAGGGATCCTCAGCAACTTAACAGACCTCAGCAACTCAGCATTTTGGCTAATCTACTTTATTTACATATAAACATACACGGAGCACTGCAACATGGCTCCGTCTCTCTCTAGCATCAGACAGCAAAGAGAAAAAGAACAAAGGACAATAGTCTCACTTCACGGAACACAGTAATGCAAACATCCTGTTTCTGTCACTTCCCACTCTGTGGAGTCAAAACATACACCGTCATGTGATAGACAACAATCCTATGACTGCAATCATGGAGCAGGAATTCTAACAGAAAGAGTGCGTGGATCAGGCAGGAATGGTGGCAGAAAGACTGCATGGATGTCCTGCTTTTCCCATCTCAAAATATTTGGACAGTATGAGCTTCCAGCCTGCCTCGTCTAAGTGCTGGAGGGCTGAGTTTGTGTGGAAGAAAGAAAGATGCCATACCCTGCTAGGGTTGCCATTTTCCAAAAAGTGAAGATTTCTTTCTTTTCCAAAGTTATTTAGCTACTTGCCATATGTCCGGGTTTTCCTTGGACATTTCACCAATTCAGTAAAAATCCGCCCGGAAACAATTTTTGCAGCCCGATTCCTAGATGTGTCCGGGAAAACCTGGATGAGTGGCAGCCCTATACCCTGTCAACCTCCTACACAAAAATAAGTCCCACAGAGTTCAGCTGGGTTTTCTCCCAAATGCATCAGTCTAGTTCAATGCTACCATCAGTTAGACTACAACTCCCATCATCCCTGACCATTAGTCTCACTGGCTTGGGCCGATGGGAGTTGGAATCCAAGAACCTCTGGAGGGAACCAAGTTAGGAAAGGCTGTTTTTATCCTTGGTTTTCTGCTGCTCTTGTGTTACCCTATATCCCCTTTCTTGGGAGCCGTGTGTGTGTGTTCTCCACGTACAATTTGCCACATGGGCTCCTGATGACTTAAATCAGACATGCTGAGTTGCAGGTG
This sequence comes from Podarcis erhardii, assembly GCF_964252035.2. NCBI lineage: Eukaryota > Metazoa > Chordata > Lepidosauria > Squamata > Lacertidae > Podarcis > Podarcis erhardii. The sequence continues at coordinate 15,727,308 of NC_138515.1, read as the reverse complement.
GAGAAATGCTTGTGCTGGTATGTTTCTCTATCTGCCGTGGGATTGATAAAAAGATTTTGCCCTGCAGGTTAATTGGCAATAAACACAAGCACTGCATTGAAAAGTGGCCTTGGGACGGGGATGGGCAAGTTATGCCAATATCTATTTATACCCTGCTCCCCTCCCCACCTCGTACCTCTGCTGCACCGAAATTAGTGAAAGGTAACATACACACTGACCTATTAAATCTTCTCCCTCCCCCATTCTCAGTAAATTATCTCTCCTGTGGTCTATCACTTTTCTTTATGACTTTCCTCGCCATGCTTTCTGGGTAGCCTCTGTGGAGAAAATGGTTCCTTGTTATTTTTTTGCCTCAGAATTAAAAACCTGAGGTATTGACACAAAGCATCCCCATATCTATGCATTGCTTTTGTGGTAGATTGCTTTCTATGGGTGCACATTTTTGTCTGAAGTTTCTTTTCCCAAAAGTGATACATAGACTGAATGGTGTTTCCACACACAAAGAGATATCTCTTTTTTTGTTGTATCAAAAGAAGAATGGGTTGTCTCTATTTTCATCTGAGAAATGTTGAAGGGTAAGGTAACCTTGAAAGCCTAATACAGCTTGGGACAGTTAAGTCCTATCTCCTTGTGCCACAGAAGCCTGCCTGTGCTTTACTATTTTATGTGGAAACCCTCCTGTGAGGCCCATCAACATCTGGAAAGGGTCTTTCCAGTAATAACCACATGGATTAAAGGAAAGGGTGTGCAGACACAAGATTTGCCCACCCTGGAAGAATGGCAGACGCAAGTGATTGGCTATATGGAATTGGCAGAAATGACTGGCAGAATCCAAGATCGGGGAGAAGAATCGATGGAAGAGGACTGGAAGAAATTCAAAGACTACCTCCAAAAACATTGTAAAATGTTTGAATGTTAAAAAGATGTTCGATATAAAAATAATATGGCATTAGGGATTTGGTAAAAAGAAATATGTAAAAATGATTTGGAATAGAAGGGATAAGACCAGAGTATTATTATGTTGTGATTAAACAAATGATACAAAGGATTAAGCTATAGAGAGTATGCGATAAAATGGTCTTAAAAGAAAAGGAAATTAATTGCATAATAGTCTGAAATATATAATATCGAATATGATTGGAAAGAGGGTAGGAAATTGCTAAAATTGATTGTGTAAAGGGGAACACAGAAAAGGGAGATGTGAGGAAGTCAGGAAAGAGGGTTGCAAAGATAGTAATGCAAATAATAATTTTTTCTTTTTGTATTTGTCATTTTTGTTGTGCTGTTTTTGATTTTTGATTGTTGTTTTTTGTGTTCGTGATTTGGATTTGTTCTGAAAAACCTTAATAAATATATACATAAGTCAAAAAAAATAAAATAAAGGAAAGGGTGTGCGGGTGATATTTTCTGTGATATTTTAGTGTATTTTTGGTTTCTATGGAAGCCGCCCAGAGTGGCTGGGGAAACCCAGCCAGATGGGCAGGGTACAAATAATAAATTATTATTATTATTATTATTATTATTATTATTATTATTATTATTAATATTAATATTATTATTATCAGGTCCTCCCTTAAAGATCACACGTATTGCGGTGAGACCTGGAAAACTGACACCCTGTGTTGTGGGTGGGTACGATTGGTCAGCCACAACACCCGATTGGTAGGTTCCTCGAAGCTGGGTGCAAACTGGCCAATGGGACGCAGTCCAAATGGTTCAAGGGACCTATTTGTGCCCATGCATGTGACCCAGAGCTTCCTCTTTCGGCATGTGCATTCAGAACACCTGCCCACCTCTTCCTACTTTTAGGGCTTTGCGCTTGACCTTGCTATGCCATCGTGTGTCGTCTGTCTTTGGGACAGGGGCACGGCAGGAATTTTCCCCACTTGGCTGATTGGCTGTTGCCATTTGGGTTTCGCCTGCCGCGTAGCAAATCGTCACAACTTGTAAGGTTGCGGATAGGCTCTGGTTCAGGTGATAGGGATGGGAGAACGCTCTCGCCATCCCTATGTGAAGGGTATTCCATTAAAGGAATCCAGGGACTCGATGGTTTGGTCAACCCCTAAGAGGGGATTGTGCCTGTGTCTGAGTCCAGGGCAGCATTTGGGTGGTGGAGTTAGCCCGTTCCCAGCTTTCCACTTATCCAAGTGTTCACCCTTGGCTGACCTATGCTGGTGCCCTGGGTCAGCGCTACCTGCATGGCAGGGAGCTAGTCGAACCAGAGCCTATGCAACCGGTCACTTTCTGTAATCAATAAAGTTGTGGCCTAAATTCTGCCAAAACCAAACCAAAATTCGAGTCAAGTGTGAATTTATTTAGGGGGGGAGGTTTCTTGGTCTGAACACGCAATTAACAGCTATAAAACTAGCAGAGATGCACAGAACTGCTTCAATTGCATGTTGGAAATGTAAGGAGAACAAAGGCATGTTCTACCACATGTGGTGGACGTGCAAGATAACAAAAGCATTCTGGGAAATGATACACAATGAGTTGAAAAAAATGTTTAAAATAACGTTTGTGGAAAAACCAGAGGCTTTTTTTATTGGGAATTTTAGGTGCAGAGATACCAAAGGAGCAGAAATGATTATTTATGTATGCGATGACAGCAGCGCGGATACTACTGGCCCAGAGATGGAAAGAAGATAAAGTCCCAACCAGAGAAGAATGGCTGATGAAGATGGTGGACTATGCAAAAATGGCGAAAATGACCGGGAAAATCAGAAACCAGGAAGGAATGGGGAAAGATTTACAATGTACTTAAGAGAGCACTGTAAACAACTAAAAACTTTGGCAGGATTTGAGTAACGCTAAAAACTAAGGTAAAAATTGACTATTTAAGAAAAATAGAGAAAATATGTAAGGCTGTTGAAAAAGATTGAAAATGGTAACTGTGGAAGGGTGGAGGATTCAGGGAAACCTAAATGCTGATGCTGATGTTTAATGTTCGAATTTAAATGTGCAGTCTAAAACTCAATAAAAAAGATTATACAAAAAATAAAAATACAGTGGTACCTTGGGTTACATACGCTTCAGGTTACATATGCTTCAGGTTACAGACTCTGCTAAGCCAGAAATAGTACCTCAAGTTAAGAACTTTGCTTCAGGATGAGAACAGAAATCGTGCTCCAGCGGCGCTGCAGCAGCAGGAGGCCCCATTAGCTAAAGTAGTGCTTCAGATTAAGAACAGTTTCAGGTTAAGAATGGACCTCCAGAACAAATTAAGTACTTAACCCGAGGTACCACTGTAAAGGAAAGGGTGGGCGAGACTTTAGACCAGGCATAGGCAAACTCTGCCCTCCAAATGTTTTTGGCCTACAACTCCCATCATCCCTAGTTAACAGGACCAGGGGTCAGGGATGATGGGAATTGTAGTCCCAAAACATCTGGAGGGCCAAGTTTGCCTATGCCTGCTTTAGAGTGTGCATACACAATACCTTTAAATTGCATTATTTCACTCAGAAAATTATGAGCGCTGTATTTTGTGAAGGGTTGCTGGGAACTGTAACTTTATAAGGGCTCGACTCTGCTCTCTTAAGCAGAGATCTTTCTTAGCTATTCTGAGATTCCAGGAACTAAGCATGGGCTTAGAAGACATGTGCATGGAAGACATGAGCTTTACTTGCGCACTACAGCCCCTTCTGGATTTTCTTCAGGGGCAACGCAGAGTCACAGAGGGAGGACCACAACGGGCAGGCAGTTTCCCTGTATTTCTGAACAGAAATATATGTATGAATATACTAGACCCGATCGGCACCGCCATGCTAAGTTACAGTACATAGATTTTACTATGTAATTTTGTAGGGACAGATGAGAAGCGTTTTTATTGTACAGCAATATCCACAGATAATTTACTTTTCCTAAATACCTTTGTGGATACTGGATGGCTCAGGGGGCTGGTAATGGGACGAGCCACCTCTCACTTCTAAGCCATTGATCTGAATCAATCCCTTGTCGGTAGCGACCCAAAGTCATTATGATCTGATAGCTGTGCGGAGTGATTTATGTTGTTCAATATGGCTCGTAGTAACGGGTTACCTTCTGTTAGCTTATTAAGGGGCTGAATAAAATATATCACGCTGAATTCAGCTTTCTCATCTGAATTGAGTTTGAGGAACTTTGGATTGATTTTTGAGCCATGCCATTAATGTTAAAACTTGTAGCTGTAATCTCTATTTGCATGAAGCATCTCCCTAGTTTGGCCTAACAAATGGAGGAGAATAAGAATTCTTGCAGAATTCAGAGTGCATGTGGGGGATGCCATTTCTAAATGTTCCCCGTTACAGCACTCTAAGGTAAAGGTAAAGGTCCAGTCACAGACGACTCTGGGGTTGTGGTGCTCATCTCGCTTTATTGGCCGAGGGAGCCGGTGTACAGCTTCTGGGTCATGTGGCCAGCATGACTAAGCCGCTTCTGGCAAACCAGAGCAGCGCACGGAAATGCTGTTTACCTTCCCGCAGAAGCGGTATCTATTTATCTACTTGCACTTTGATGTGCTTTAGAACTGCTAGGTTGACAGGAGCAGGGATCAAGCAACAGGAGCTCACCCCGTCGTGGGGATTCGAACTGCCGACCTTCTGATCGGCAAGTCCTAGGCTCTGTGGTTTAACCCACAACGCCACCCGTGTCCTTCTATGCGGCAATAAAAATGAACATGTTTTATCATATGTGGTGGACTTGTAAAAGGGTAAAAGAGTATTGGGAAATGATATATAATAAACTGAAAAAAAGAAGAAGTTTAAAAGTACCTTTCAAAAAAAAACCAGAGTCCTTTTTGTTGGGGACAATTCAGACGGAAATTCCCAGGTGTCAAAAAAGACTATTTATGTATGCTACTACTGCGGCCCATGTTTTGTTAGCCCCCAAATGGAAAACGAGCGAGGTCCCAACCAAAGAAGAATGGCAACTTAAACTGATGGAATACGCGCAGCTTGGAGATTTACAGCATTTTTTGCTCTATAAGACTCACTTTTTCCCTCCTAAAAAGTAAGGGGAAATGTGTGTGCGTCGTATGGAGTGAATGCAGGCTGCGCAGCTGTCCCAGAAGCCAGAACAGCAAGAGGGATTGCTGTTTTCACTGCACAGCAATCCCTCTTGCTGTTCTGGCTTCTGAGATTCAGAATATTTTTTTTCTTGTTTTCCTCCTCCAAAAACTAGGTGCATCTTGTGGTCTGGTGTGTCTTATAGAGCGAAAAATACAGAAACATATAGAATAAGAGAACAAGAAGGATGTACGTTTAAAGAAGACTGGAAAATGTTTACTGAATATATGGGTGAAAATTATGTTCATTGAAAAACGCTGCTAGCATTAAGATAAATTCAACAGTGTAAATAAGTTTTGATGGATGTAACAATGGATTACAGAATGCAGTGCTTTTTTCGGGGGCGGACGGACGCAAGGGGATGCATTTTGTGAATCTTTGTACTCCTATCCATTTACTGTATTTATTTTTCCCAATTTGAACTATCAAATGGTGATTATCTTGAGTCAAAATGAGAGTACCCCTAAACATTTTTTATTTTTGAAAAAAAAGCACTGACGGAATGGTTTAGTTCATGTAAAATATGCAGGGATGTATGGTATGCAAAATGAACCACGGACAGAGAAGAAAGGAAGTCATTGATTTAAGGTTGTTTAAATGAATATTTTGAAATGTAAATTAAATTTTTTAACAAAAAATATATACAAAAAAAGAACACTCAAACCCTAGCACATCAAGGCACAAGGTGCCAGCTTAGCAATCTCCCAGTTATGATAGGTTTTTTTTTTTTAAATAAATATTTATTAAAGTTTTTGAATACAAATAGACAAATAATAAACAATCTTACTTCCAAAATAACATAGTTTCATCAATTCTTTGGACTCCCTCACGTCTCCCGCTCCCATTTACATCGTAAAAGGTTTTTTCAAGCAAATTATCAACTTGTTTACAATCTTATATCCACTCATTTAAATATAATCTAGCAATTCTCCAAAAAAATTATGTTTTCTTTAATCTCACTTATCATCAAATTCAAATCTAGTTTAGTGGTGGCCAATATAATCTAGCATCCTTCTTAACATTCAACCAAGTTACAATATTTTTGTAAATACATCTTAAATTTCTTCCAATCTTCTTCAATCCTCTCTTCTCCCAGGTCTCGGATTCTGCCAGTCATCTCGGCCAGTTGCATATAGTCCATCAGCTGCATCTGCCACTCTTCCAGTGTGGGTAGATCTTGAGTTTTCCAGTTTTTAGCAATGAGTATCCTTGCTGCCGTTGTTGCATACATAAAAAATGTTCGATCCTTCTTTAACACCTTCTGGCCGACAATACCCAGGAGGAAGGCCTCTGGTTTCTTAGTGAAGGTATACTTAAATACCTTTTTCAGTTCATTATATATCATTTCCCTTTTGGCTAAGATCAAGTGTAGGATATGATAGGTTTTTTTTAAAAAATTCTATTGAAAATTTTATTTACAACATAACATAACCCCCCCCCCATACAGAAATACAGTAAGCATAACATCCAACAATACAAACAACCAAATAAAAGACTCCCTTTATCCTGTATCTGGTCTCCTTATTTATTTTTTATAAGCTGTTTCCTTTATGAATAATTATTAAGATTTTTCTAATTATAACTTAAATATCCACAAAGTCTCCTGCAGACATTAATCAAAACAAGTTCAGGTATGTATTTTAGGGCACTGTTTTGTGAAGTATTCTCTGCATTTTCCCCATGCTTTTTGAAACTCTTGTCTAATGTGATCTCTAATTGCCTCTGTTAATCCAGCCAGTTCAATATACTCTAACAGTTTGTCTTGCCATCCCTTTTTAGTTGGCACAGTTTCTTTTTTCCAGTTTTTAGCAGTTAGGATCCTTGCCTCTCCTGTGGCATAGAGGAATATTTTCTGATCTTCTCTTGCTATACTGTGTCCGTTATCCCTAGTAGAAAAGCTTCTGTATTTTTCATAAAGTTATACTTAAACTTTTTTTAAGCTCATCATATACTATATTCCAGAAGCTTTTGATTTTTTCACAGGTCCATGATAATTTTGCTTTGATTTGTCAACTCAAAGATGTAATCACAGTCTTGGCTGTTGGCATCCTTCAGTCTCGAGAGACAACAGAGGAGTGCACCTTTGGGGGTGAAGTCAAACTGTTAGAAGGCTGCAGCGCCTGGTGTGGCTATAGAGACTGATATGGAAGAGACATGTTTTGTTGCAGCTGGGGCAGAGGAAGGTGTCCGGTTGTGCAGCTGCAGATGTGCCATGCGTTCTCTCTGCGTTCCGTCTAAAGGGGTAAATTTCCACCCACCAACTTGACTACTGATTTCCAGCTCAGTACCACCTGCATGTCTAGACCAGGTTTAAACCTCATTTACACTGCAATGCTTTTTTGGGGGAAAAAGCATTATAGCAAATGAAATCGCGGGCAGGGTTCGAGATATGTGCGGCAGGAGAAAAATGATTTAAAATGGTGTTAGAGGGTTTTTGCAATAGATAAGTGTTTGTTATATAACACAGTAGAAAAGGCTTGGAATAAAAACACTTCAGAGGTGTGGATGGGAAGTCTATCTATCAAATAAAGTTGCAATGTAGTAATTATTTTTCGCTCTATAAGACGCACCAGACCATAAGACGCACCTAGTTTTTGGAGGAGGAAAAGAAGAAAAAAAATATTCTGAATCTCAGAAGCCAGAACAACAAGAGGGATCACTGCGCAGCGAAAGCAGCAATCCCTCTTGCTGTTCTGGCTTCTGGGATAGCTGCGCAGCCTGCATTCGCTCCATAAGATGCACACACATTTCCCCTTACTTTATAGGAGGGGAAAAGTGAGTCTTATAGAGCAAAAAATACGGTAATTTGAAGCTAATTTGAGAAATTTTGGAAACTAAATAAAAAGTTGTATTTGAAACCTCACATACACTGTATATTTCCATAGATTTTTTAATGCCACTTTTAAAAGATATGATTTCCCCCAGGGAATCATGGGGACTGTAGTTCATTAAGGGAATTATTAGGAGAATACTATCCACCTCACAGAACTACAATTCCCAGAGTTTCCTCAGAAAGAGGGATTGATTGTTAAACCAGTTTGGGTCTCAAGCAAAAGGCACGTTAATAAAAGGATATAACATTAAACCTTGAGCATGCAGATGCTCTTGAAGACCTTTCTGGGTTAGAAAGCTCACCTCACCAATTTCAGCCCCGCAAAGTGAGTTTGTTTTTGGTTGTTGCCGTTTAAAAAACCAGTCTTAAAAACCAGAAACTTAACTTTTAAGGACAGGGCTGAATGCTCTATTTATTCCCTGCAGCACACTTGAAAGTTGATTTTTATCTGAAGAGCCACATGATTTAGCTATGGATTATCTTTTATCTCTATGGGCAAAACAGCTGGGTGTGCAGCCACTGAGGTTCAATATCTGTCTTCTTAAAACTTCAGCTCTAAAACACAAACACGATGGTAATCATGTGCTTTGACATCAAAGCAAATTAACAATTGGGAGCACAGAATTACTCATTGTTCATGCTCACCTCTTTAGATTACTAGTTAGCAACCCACTGCCTTGGATTGGGGAGGGCAGCTTGCAATGAGAGGAGGCCTTGGCAAATATAGGGTCAGCAATGCACTTTACAACCAGACCCTATTCCTGTTTACTCACTAACAAATCTGATGGATATATATAGCTCTTATTTCTTAGTAGTATCCTAGGCACAGTTACATGGGATGTGGGTGGCGCTGTGGTCTAAACCACAGAGCCTAGGGTTTGCCAATCAGAAGGTCAGTGGTTTGAATCCCCGCGACGGGGTGAGCTCCCTTTGTTCGGTCCCTGCTCCTGCCCACCTAGCAGTTCAAAAGCACATCAAAGTGCAAGTAGATAAATAGGTACCGCTCCAGCGGGAAGATAAACAGTGTTTCCATATGCTGCTCTGGTTCACAAGTTCAAGTTTACCAGAAAGGCGATTCTGACTCAACAATAGGAGGACCTTTCTGACAAGGAAAAGCTGTTTGACAGTGGAACGGACTTCCAATCCTTCCTTGGAGGATTTTAAGGAGAAGTCTGTCCTGGATGCTTGAGCTGAGATCCCTGCCTTGCGGGTATGTGTGTGTGTGTGTTGGACTAGATGACCCTTGAGGTCCCTTCTGACTCAACAATTCAATGACTCTATGATATTGCAACAGGTAAAAGGAGCGTTTGAAATCAGAACAGAAGCGCTAGCATTATAACCCGGATAAACACAGTATGACTGCAACCATAGTCTCCTCTGCTATGATGCGATGTATTGCATTTCCATTTAAATTACAGCAAATTATTATTTCTTTTTAAAAATCATTTTTATTGATTTTCCAATAAAAACAGCCATTCAACACATCCACATCGTAATCCAATTAAAAACAATAAACTAAAATAAAAAAGACCAAATTGCAGTCCAAATGGTTAATAGTCTGGACCTCTGAAGAATATCTCCAAATCTTCGTTCCTGCCTCTTCTCATTGTTTTCATATTTTCCACATTCTGATCCTAACACTTTAAAGTTCTCCGACCCTGACTATGCGATTCTCAATCATGTCAAAAATCATATATCCTTTCATCCATCGAATTCAGCTTTCTTTGTAAATATATATTTTTTCAGCTGTCTATTTACCAGCGCAGCTTTTCCTGACTTCATTCCAATCTTCCAATCCGGGCTATTGTCCAAGTTTCTCGTTTGAAGTTTAACGATGCAGCAACTCCCAACCAAATTATTATTTCTCAATTTGCACTTATACAGATAACTTTGCTTAGGCAGATGTTCTGCGAACCTTCGTCCATTATTGCCAATGCCTGCATCGGACCCTGTCTTCTATCAGCCCCAACCAGCATAGCCAGTGATGGCGGGTAATGGGAGTTGTATCCCAATAATATCTGGAGAGCCCTGGGGTCCCCACCTCTGCCATAAGGGGTGGATTTGGCTCTGTGACTGACAGTTGCTGATCTCTACTCGATTTGCTTCTGTAAAGCATTTGAGCTCAGAGAGTCTCATCTAAATATGCTTCTGGGTGGCATAGCTTTGGGAGGGAAGACTTTGATTTATTCTGGTCTTTTTGTTTCAGTCCTAGTGTGGGTTATGGTACGACTAGGTCTAAATCCCTCCTCTATCTATAGAATCAGAAGGGATCATTGCTATCAGTTATGCCCGACTGAAGACTCTGCATTTTCTTCTATGATGTATGTGTCACTTTTCATTAATTCTGAGAGGCCTGCTCCTTTAGAAACCAGAGTAAACAGAGTGGTGTGTTGGATTAGATCTTGGCTCTGAATAAATTTATTTTCCAGCGAGTGTTAAAAAAAGAAAAAGAAAGAAAAAAAAGAGCAAGGCCAAAACCCCTCGGAGCAGAAAATGTCACAGTGATTGCTAATACATTACTGCACAGAGAAATGCCTAATAAAGCCCCTATTAGGATGTCATACCTGCTTACTGCTGAATTCTCCAGAAAGTTTATTTGATATGTCTAAGCCAATTATCAAAGTCGTGGTGATAAGAAGCAGCTCAGTGGGCCCAAATATGTCAGATTAGAATGACTAAATTGTGGGAATTCATGGGCCTTTGCTTTGAATAATTAACTCGACTCTTTGTAAATGCATACACTCTGCAAAGTAATTTTCCCTTTACACGAGGCATTTTGCCCTTGCGTTGCCTTTGAAAAGTAAACTGCCAGAGAGGGCATTTGCTTTCTCCTTCTTCTTTTTTTACATTCTCCTTGTTTCTCCATCTTGGTACCCTGCCCACACCCTTCTTCTCTGGCTAGCCCTTGCTCTGGCAGATGGGATACGAAGAAATCCGCTGCTGTTGCAGAGGAAGGCTGTAAAACTCTTTCCTTTCACCTGTGGAACAGGGGCTACATTCAAAGAACCAAACTTAACTTCCAGCAAGAGATGTGCAATACACGCTTTGCAAAGTACGCAGCCAGGGCTGTGTGTACCTTGCAATAATCACATTGTTATGGCCAGTCATTCCTGGCTGCACTTTCCCTTCGTGAAAATCCCTGTTGGGGAGTTTTCTTAGATGGCTAACTGATGTTTTCTTAGTAGAAAAGGCTGCAGGAAAACAATACACCATTGCTTCTCCTCAGCTAGGATACTTTAAAGGCAACAAAGGATGTTTAAGTCCAGTCAAATTAAATTATGAGGTGAGGCGTGCATCTTGCTTTTCAGGCTGAGGGAGCCGGTGTTTGTCTGCAGACAGCTTTTCTGGGTCATGTAGCCAGCATGACGAAACCGCTACTGGAGCGCATGGAAACACCATTTACCTTCCCACCACAGTGGTACCTATTCATCTACTTGCACTGGTGTGCTTTCCAACTGCTAGGTTGGCAGAAGCTGGGGCAGAGCAACGGGAGCTCACCCTGTCGTGCGGATTCAAACTGCCGACCTTGTGATTGACAAGCCCATGAGGCTCAGTGGTTTAGACCACAGCGCCACCTGCGTCTCAAGTTTAAGAGAGAGAGAGAGAGAGAGAGAGAGATTCATTGCTTTTACACAGAGAGCTTGTTATATCTCTGTTGAAAAAGAAGGATTTTGTGTTTTAATTGCCTCTTCCAGCTTCTCCAGGACAGCTGCCTAGGCTTCAAAGAAACATACCTATTCCCTGAAAGCCAGGAGCTCATTGTCCTGAGCACACACACACGACTTGTGTCACAATGTGACGTTCTGTACAGTGCACTTGGATATCCCCAACTTACAGGATTTTTACCTGCATACTTGTTATTGTTTACTGAGTCATTCCCCCACAAGTGTCCCGGAAAAACTGGGACATCCCATTCTTGCCCCGGGATGCGAGCGGAAGTCACGCGCTGGCAGCACGGCAGCAGCGGGAGGCGTCATTACCGAAAGCACGCCTCATGTTACAGGCAGATTCAGGTTACAAACGGACCTCTGAAACGTATTAAGTTCGTAAACGGAGGTACCACTGTAGTTGATATACCAAATATTTATAGGTTATAGCATCACCTCTGAGAATGCCAGAGGTGGAGTGCACTTTGTGTGGGGCTAGCGCTGGTCCTAAAGGGTCTTCACTGGCTCCCAGTATGTTTTTGAGCACAATTCAAAGTGTTGGTGCTGACCTTTAAAGCCCTAAACGGCCTTGTCCCTGAAGGAACATCTCCACCCCCATCATTCAGCCTGGATACTGAGGTCCAGCTCTGAGGGCCTTTTGGCGGTTCCCTCACTGTGAGAATTGAGGTTACAGGGAATCAGGCAGAGGGCCTTTTCGGTGGTGGCGCCCCCTAGTGGAACACCCTCCCACCAGATGTCAAGGACTATATAACCTTTAGAAGACATCTGAAGGTAACAATTAATGTTTTATTATGTTTTTATATATGCTGGAAGCTGCCCAGAGTGGCTGGGGCAAACCAGTCAGATGGGCGGGGTATTGTTGTTGTTGTTGTTATTATTATTATTATTATCAATATTAATATTATTACTATTATTATTAGAAAATAACTGAATTAATTAACAAGAAGTAACTTCTGGTGTGGTGGTTGATGGTAAGGGAACCTGAACCCTCCCTCAATTAGATAACATTTTTTTTGCGTTCAGGTCTCCATTCATTTCCATGTTTCTGTTTGTGTAGCATTCTAGGATCATTTCCATGGAAACGGTGTCCTTTGTTTCTTCACTGTTTTTGTGCTTTGGTTGTATCTCTCTCTCACTTGAAGCTCTAAGGCAGCATCATAATTTCCACAGAAACTAATTGTTGTGTCATAAACAGCAGATTATGTGTGCAGGTGGAGGCTACGCAGCCCCCCCATTAAAATCTTTTTAAAAATAACAATCTTGTATCCTAGCAATGAAAAAAAATGACAGGGAATGAAGAATACAGAAGGGAATTGGTTAAATTAATAAAACACAGGCAAACTTTTTATTTAAAAAACCAGACGGCTTCTGATATGGATGCCATCGTTCTGTACATTTTTCGTACACGGCTTGGCCCCCAGGCTCACTGAGAAGAAGAGACATTAGCCTTAGTAGGCAAGTGCAAGAATAGGAGACGATATTTAGCATGTCTTGTAACAAGAAAACTGCAGGCCATGCTTGAGGAGATACTGCTTATGCTGATGCACGGAAGAAGTCCCAGTAGTAAAATTCCGAGATTGGAATGTTTCATAAATAGTAAAATTCAAAGATGGGCTCAGTCCGTTTGGACCAAGATCTGCAAATGATGTGTATCTTTGTAATTTTATTTTGCACTTATATATGTGCAAGGCTCAGCGCTTTTACAGCCCGGAAGCGAAAGGTTGGGCTTCGCAGTACTGCTGACTGGAAAGTAATTAAGTTTTATAAATACCTCTTGAGTGGCTGTAAGATTTTTACATATATGCTAAGTATATTTTCGAAAGCTGAAAAATCAGGGGTCGGAAGAGATAGCCATAACTTTTCTATAACAAGAGGAATAAGTATTTTTAAATGCTTGCACCAGACCTTTATACTAATTATCTCCTTTTAATATGAAACATGTTTTGATTTCTTTCGATTAAGAATATGGTCCTTCGAGGCAGCATGAAGAACTACAGAGACGCTGGGTCATTCCTTACCTAGAAGCTTCTTTTGGATGGAGGTGGGACAGACCAGGATAGGGTTCCCAACCTTTGGTTGGGCAAAATGAAGTACAGGTCAGGCAATTTGTGGCACAGTTCGGGGGGGGGGATTGGGGGACTAAAAATTACTTTACCTGGTGCAGAAATGCCTTCAAAGCAATCCATTGCAATGGCACATGGGGCTCACAGTGCTTTATTCAATAAAAACAACAACAAAAGCACTATGATTTACAACTGTAAGAAAAAAAATGTGCATTACATGTATGGCTGTGTTTTGAATAGCATCCCTTTCACAAACATTGTAGTTGTTTGTGACCGCCTTGCATGTGTGAATTTGGACTTTGGCATGCTTTGAGAGATTACAGAGCCAGTGTGGTGTAGTGGTTAAGAGCAGTGGACTTGTAATCTGGTGAACCGGGTTTGCTTCCCCGCTCCTCCACATGCAGCTGCTGGGTGACCTTGGGCTAGTCACACTTTTCTGAAGTTTCTCAGCCCCACTCACCTCACAGAGTGTTTGTTGTGGGGGAGGAAGGGAAAAGGAGAATGTTAGCTGCTTTGAGACTCCTTCGAGTAGTGATAAAGCAGGATATCAAATCCAAACTCTTCTTCTTCCACAGCAGCTTCTGGTACCCTTCAGTGTCTTCCTACTTCTCTTACTTTGACCCTGAAGTGAAAAATACATTTTCACTTCACCAGAATGGTTGGGTTTTTTTGGGTCACAATAGTCACTGGTACAGAGTACTGGAACCTCTTCCCTTTCCTGCCCACGACAGGCATTTTGTGCTGGTACCCATGGCACTTTGATAAACGTGTTCTGCCACCTCATGTTTACCCACTGCTCCCCCCAAAGCACTGGGCTTCCTAATAAAGTTGGTGTGATCTAGTGGCGAGGACTACACAGGCTTGGGCAATTGCATTTTCTAGATAACATGGACGTTTTGAATCTTAAATGCATGTTGCATTCAAAAACCAAAAGAAACGTCCTATTAATATTTAGGAATAGATCTGTTTGTTATGACTTGAATGCTCTTGTTCATTTCCGAATGAGTTGAAATGATGGACGTTTTATGACACCTTGATTCCAGTTTGTTACAATCTCTAGAGGACAAATAAAAATGATCTTGAGGGATCATTCTGTTGGATCCTAGGTAGAGTTGCCAGCTAGCCATTCCTAGTTAGAGTAATCTTTTGTTAATATGTGCTGTTACAAAACTTGAAATAACAGTTGTGTGAGGTGTTTCTGTGGCAAATGTGTTTTCTACCAGAGTTAGTGAAGCCTTTCCCAACTGCACTGAAATGCTATGCTTTTTGAAGTAAATCACGTTAACATATCATTCATTATTATTTTTACTGTAAAATTACCCTGACTTTTCACTTGACAGGCAAACAAACAAAAACACCACATTACCCAGAGACACTGTTGTGTTTAAGTGGGAACTGTTTTCTTATTGCATCCATTGTCTATGTTCTGGTTAGAGATCCCATTAATGATTGCAGCAGATAACCGAGGTTGAGAAAACGATTCTTCCAAATCATTAGTCTATTTCTTGAGGTGCCTTATTGAAGGCAGAACATTTTAACTGCAAAAAATTGATTTAGTGGTATATCCTTTTAGAGCCTTTCAGACTGCTAATTAGCACAGGTTATATGCCTTAAGTGTAGCCACTGGTCGAGAAGTAAATGAGTGGAGAGGTAACTCATCAATAGAAAACACCATTGGCATCACTAGCTGCGTAGCACTGTGAATCTTTCTTTTAAAAGAATACATCTATGTTTGCATCTTTAGTAAAGGTAAAGGGATCCCTGACCATTAGGTCCAGTTGTGGCCGACTCTGGGGTTGCGGTGCTCATCTCGCTTTATTGTCCGAGGGAGCCAGCGTACAGCTTCTGGGTCATGTGGCCAGCATGACTAAGCCGCTTCTGGCGAACCAGAGCAGCGCACGGAAACGCCGTTTACCTTCCCACCGGAGCGGTACCTATTTATCTACTTGCACTTTGATGTGCTTTAGAACTGCTAGGTTGGCAGGAGCAGGGACTGAGCAACGGGAGCTCACCCCGTCATGGGGATTTGAACCGCCAACCTTCTGATTGGCAAGCCCTAGGCTCAGTGGTTTAGACCACAGCGCCACCCGCGTCCCTCGTTTGCATCTTCACCTTGCCCTATTTCACAGGAGCAGGTTAAAATTAGTGAAATGGAAAACATTGAAAATCTTCCCTATACAGGGCTGTCTTCAGCTGTCTTCTAAAGGTTGCATAGTTACTTATCTCCTTGACTCGGGGGTGGGGTTGTATAACTCTGTTATGTACTCACCCTGGGCCAGCAGGGGGATACCGTAGATAGTTATGCAAATGAAGGATCGAAAGTGACGTTCAGTGATTGGATGGATACTGTAGATAGTTATGCAAATGAAGGATTGAAAGTGACGTTCAGTGCAGATGACCTAGTATTGATCTTACAGGAGCCAGAGCCTAGTACTAAAAGGACACTGCAACTGATCCAGGAGTTTGGTCGGGTGGCGGGATTCAAACTTAATAAGCAAAAAACTAAGGTTTTGGAAAAAAAATTGACCCCTTCAGAATCAGAAAGGTTTCAGAAAGAGACAGAATTAAATGTGGTTAAGAAAGTAAAATACCTAGGGGTAAACATAACAGCCAAGAACATGAACTTATTTAAAGATAATTATGAAAAATGTTGGTCTGAAATTAAAAGGGATCTAGAAATTTGGTCAAGACTGAAGCTTTCCTTGTCAGGACGCATTGCTGCTATTAAGATGAATGTATTGCCAAAAATGTTGTTTTTGTTTCAAACTTTACAGATTGTGGACAAAATGGGGTGTTTTGAGAGGTGGCAGAGAGATATTTCTAAATTTGTCTGGCAGGGCAAAAAGCCCAGAATTAAGTTTAAAATATTAACTGATGCTAAAGAAAGAGGGGGCTTTGCCCTGCCAGACTTAAAGCTGTATTACGAATCAGCAGCTTTCTGCTGGTTGAAGGACTGGCTGCTTCTTGAAAACACAGATGTTTTAGATTTGGAAGGATTTAACAATGCTTTTGGATGGCATGCATATTTGTGGTACGACAAGGTTAAACTACATAAGGCCTTTAAGAATCATGTTGTCAGAAAAGCAGTGTTCAATGTCTGGATAAAATATAAAGACTTATTGGAAAACAAGACCCCAAGGTGGCTATCACCAATGGAGGCTAAGGCCCCGAAAAGACTCAATATGGAGGCCAAATGGCCGAAATATTGGGAAATAATAGAAAAAGATGGAGATAATTGGAAGCTGCAGAGTATGGAGTAAATAAAAGATAAAGTGCGAGATTGGTTACATTATGCTCAGATTAAAGAAGTTTTTAAGTTGGATAAAAATACAGGATTCCAGGTGGAAAAATCAAAGTTAGAAACAGAACTGTTAGAATCCAGCTCTAAGACACTTTCAAGAATGTATAACTTGCTGCTAAAATGGAATACACAGGATGAAACGGTTAAAACAGCTATGATAAAATGGGCACAGGACATAGGGCATAACATTATGTTTGCTGACTGGGAAAAGTTATGGACCACCGGTATTAAGTTTACGGCATGTAATGCCTTGAAAGAAAATATTATGAAAATGATATACAGGTGGTACATGACCCCAGTCAAGCTTGCAAAGATATACCATTTGTCTGATAACAAATGTTGGAAGTGTAAAAAGCTGAAGGAACATTCTTTCACCTCTGGTGGTCCTGTCCTAGAGTGAAGACCTTCTGGGAAATGATATATAATGAGCTGAAAAAGGTATTTAAGTATACCTTCCCTAAGAAACCAGAGGCCTTCCTTTTGGGCATTGTCGGCCAGAGTGTGCAAAAGAAGGACCGAACTTTTTTTATGTATGCCACAACAGCAGCAAGGATACTCATCGCTAAAGGCTGGAAAACCCAAGATTTGCCCACACTGGAAGAATGGCAGATGCAACTGATGGACTATATGGAACTGGCAGAAATGACGGGCAGAATCCGAGACCTCGGAGAGGAACTGGTGGAGGAGGAGTGGAAGAAATTTAAGGACTATTTACAAAAATACTGTAAATTGTATGAATGTTAAGAAAGATGTAAGATTCGTAATAATATGGCTCCAATAAATTAGTAACAAGGAATATAAATTTAAATGTAATTGAAAGATAAGACAAATTTTGGATAAAAAATATCCTAGAATTAACTTTTAAAGAATAAGAGTTATTTAAACTCTAAAATTTGAGATTCAATATTGGACAATTATATAATATAAATTGAACTAAGTAAATAATTTGCTAGAAAAATTTATGTGTTTAGAGTGCAGGAACAAGAGATGTGAGGAAGTCCAAAGATGAGAATGAAATGTGGTTAATGAAAAAGAACATGTTTTTATGTATGTTGTTGTTTATTGTTTAAAAATTTAATAAAAATTATTATAAAATAAATAAATGAAAGTGACGTTCAGTGATTGGATGGATACTGTAGATAGTTATGCAAATGAAGGATCAAAAGTGACGTTCAGTGATTGGATGGATACTGTAGATAGTTATGCAAATGAAGGATCGAAAGTGACGTTCAGTGACTGGATGGATACTGTAGATAGTTATGCAAATGAAGGATCGAAAGTGATGTTCAGTGATTGGATAGTTTTAGAAAGTTGCTGCAGTAACATTGTACTGGAACTCTATGTAAGCAGGCTGACTGAGCCCTTCAGTTCAGTTCTGTTGTGGCCTCTGAATAAAGAAGAGCTGTTTGAAGAAGCACTGTGTCGTCTGATATGTTCACCCACAACTTAACAAACTCCATACCTTCCAACATTTCTCCTATGGAAATAGGGACGTCCAAAGGAAAAGCAGGACATTCCAGGCTCAAATCAGAAACCAGGACGGTTTCTGCAAACCCGGGACTGTCCCTGGGACACTTGGAGGGTCTGCCTTTTCCATCTGTGGAGGAGCATGGCTCACAGCGATGTCTTCCTCTCCTGCAACTTTTGACTTCATCTGCTAGCAACCCCAGGGCTTATTAAGTAAGCTGTCAATGTATCAACCCCGTGTGATTTGCAGATATGCCAGACGAGAGTGAAAGGCTCTCCAGGCTTAATGCGCTTAAGATAAGGGGGAAGCTCCTTCTGAAAGAAGTGGAAAGATCCTGAAGCTCTCAATAAGCCCATCCAAATTGTCTGCTGGGCACTGGAGGATGAAATTGAGTTTAGCACGACAACATGTACTGCCAAGTGCAGGCCAGCGAGTAAATATTTAAAGGATGTAGCTTACGCTTCTTGGGCTGCTCTACCTGAATTTTCTTTAGATGACAGGAAGTAGCCGAGTACACTGCGCAGCAAGATTAGGCCTTCGGAATGAGGTTGTTGAGATTAAATGCTCATTTCCCAAGTAACCCTCCATTATGGCTAAATGGTTGTGGACATATCTGGTGGAAGGAGAGAGAGGGGGAAAGTTCCGCTTGGCTGCATGATTAAGCATTCAGAGGACTATATAATTGGTAATATACATTTTATATTCCCATGTAAATAAAATTCTTTATTTAAGCAGCGCAATGTAGAATACTTAAAACCTTGTCAGCTAATAACTCACAAGAGACAGGAAGACATAAAAAGTCTAAGCGCAAGGGCAAGCGTCCATCTCCCAACCTCCAGGCATGATTGATCACTGAAAGTTGTGGTTTTGCCACATAAATGTAATTTATGAAATGCAAACATGCAGATCCAGTAAATAGAATATCCGTGTCTGGGGTGGGGAGAAATCGCCACAAGTCTTCTGCCATCTGTTTTTCTTTATATCTGTGGTTCTGATGTTGGTTGGAGTGCCCTGAGGAAGTGCATAGAACATTTTCTTTTAGTAGGCCTTGGCTGGCTGAGGAAGTACAGTTCATACTTTGCTCTCCCGAGAACGCTCAACCCGGACACTGAGGGTCTAGTCGCCGCATTCTTGCACACACACACCCAAATAGGAATGGATGGTGGCGTCTCTGTGGTGGCACCCACCCCGTGGAACGCCCTTCCATCAGATATCAAGGAAATAAACAATTACTGTAGATTCCGGCATATAAGACGACTTTTAAACCCCGGAAAATCCTCTAAAAAGTCGGGGGTCGTCTTATACGCCGGGTATGGGTTTGCTGGGCAGCGGCAGTGGGCGGCGGGCTTCGCTCCACGCCGGGAGGAAGCCACCCAGTGAAGCTGGCTTAGCATCGCTGGGCAGCTTCCTCCGGGCACGGAGCCCGCTGCCCACTGCCGCTGCCGTGTATAAGACTAAGCGTATAAGTCGACCCCCCCAATTGGCAGCTGCCAATTTGGGGGGACGTCTCATACGCCCAGTCGCCTAATATGACGGAATCTACGGTATCTGACTTTTAGAAGACACCTGAAGACGTTTAGAAGACATCTGAAGATAGGGAAACTTTTAATGTTTCATGTTTTATCATGTTTCTAATATTCTGTTGGGAGCCACCCAGAGCAGCTGGGGAAACCCAGCCAGATGGGCGGGGTATAAATAATATATTTAGGGCATTTTGCTGGCATCAGATATCAAGGCTATCTACTTGCATTGCACAGGCTACCATTATTATTATTATTATTATTATTATTATTATTATTATTATTATTAAAAAATGTGCTTATTTGCTTATCGAAAGTGCCTCACCCTTCTCCTTCAGCTAACCTTACTAATTTATGTAGCAATCCTGCAAGTACAGTGGTACCTCGGGTTAAGAACTTAATTCGTTCTGGAGGTCTGTTCTTAACCTGAAACTGTTCTTAACCTGAGGTACCACTTTAGCTAATGGGGCCTCCCGCTGCTGCCACGTCACCGGAGCACAATTTCTGTTCTCATCCTGAAGCAAAGTTCTTAACCCGAGGTACTATTTCTGGGTTAGCGGAGTCTGTAACCTGAAGCGTCTGTAACCTGAAGTGTCTGTAACCCAAGGTACCACTGTATAGCTAATTAACTGTGGTCTGCTTGGGGGAAAATGATGCAGGACTCCTATGCTTTCGTAAAGATAAAGTGCTTTATATGTGTTATAACACTGTGACACCAGAGGATGCTGTGGAGTCCTGTTTTTCGCCAGCAGGATTTCCCTGCATTAAGTTTACGACGTGTTTAACTAAATTTGATGAGTCTAGATCCAGCCCCTATCCTGCCCCACTCCTTCCACTGTCTTGTGTGCCAGGAAAGATGTGCTTGAAGGATCAATGTGGCTCAGGCACATAAAGGACATGAAGCACAATTACACAGGGTAGGCTGGGAAATCAGTGTTACAGCACATGCCTAAACTTTTCATAGGACCCAACTAAGGAAAAGAGAAATAGTAGATTTCCAGTTTTTCCTACTTTGTAGAGTGGGAGGTGGGGGGTGGCAAAGCAAGAGAAGGGGGTGGGGTGGGGAAACCCAGACAATTTTATTTCACCATTAAAAAATGAACAGGGGAAAAAAAGGGTTAGAGGCCTAGAGGCCTAAGGCTTGGATTTGACATTAAAGATTCAAGGTTATCTTAATTATGATCTTTTATCTTTAATTTCTAAGAACAAATGCTCACAGAAAAGAAAGTGACAACTTTTATCTAACCATTCCCAGAATATGGGAGTCAATGGCTACATCTAAATTAATTATTCTATGGAGATGGTGTGTGGATTGAGGCCACCAGCTTGTTCAGTGGTGACTCAAGCGGCGAAGCCACTAAGTGGTACGCTTTCTCCATATTTCATGGCCGTTTGTGACAACTCTTTAGGATGGGGGTAGAGAAACATGGACAGATGTTGACGACCTTTGACTGTGACTCCCATTATCCCTGCCCACTGGCCATTCTGGCTGGAGCTGAGTGCTGCTTTTGACAAAGAGGGGGCAGAACAGAAAATGATTTCCTTCTTGTATTCCACACATGCTCAGCAGACAGGGCTGTCTTTAGCATATGTGCCACCAGGGTGCAAAGATCCGCCCCACGCCCCCAAATTTAGTTTAGCCATTTGGGGGACGGACTCAAATTTGTTGAGCTTTTTGTCGGGAAGGGAAATCGCGCACCTGTAGCAACGACGCAGCGGGGAAAAACTGCTTTTGTTTCCTGACTTGTTGGAGTAACAGAGCGATGGAGGAGGACTTCCGCTCCATTGCTTTTCATCGAGAGGAACCGCTATACAGTAGGTATACATTTGGCGCGCCCCAGTATTCGGCACCCGGGCACACTGCACCCCTTGCACCCCCGGGTAAAGACGGCCTGTCAACAAAGGGTACGGCAAGTGCTCCCACTCATTTGTGTGTGGGGTGGGAAGAGCTGCTCCCATTTGTAATGGGGTAGCCATGTTCCCCACCCCACCCTACAATTTCCTGAGAGCAGGAGAATGTCACAGTCTCATCCAGCAGTGTAGCGAGGGGAGGTGGGAGGGGTGTGTGGCTCTGGGCGCATGTTTCTGAGGGGGTGCACCCACAACAGGCTCCCTCATCGAGAATGGAGCTGCACAGAGACAAACTGCTGGGGCAGTGCCTCTTTTTCCTTGCGGCCAGTGGAGGGATGACCCTGTGTGCCTCATTTTGGGATGCGTCCAAGGAAACGGGGGCAATTGGCAGGCCCCCAGCTGGCTCCAGCCCACCGGCCGGCAGCTGGGCGAACTCTGGTCTTTGGAACAGCATGTAACTGCGACTCAAGCTTCAGAAACCCTCAGAAGCTGAGCACGCAAGCCAGCAGAGATAAGAACTCTTTGCAACAGAAGGGCAGATTAGAGGCTGTGTAAAGTATATTTACAGGCATTTTATTCAGCATCAGAACAAAGGAAAAAACATGTCTGCTTCCCTTCGTGTCCAAGCAAACAGCATAAGCAAAAGCTATACACAAACGGAAGTTCCCAGCAAGCTGTGCTGGAATGTAAACAGACATGTGACATACAACAACTCCACATATCTGTTAAGGTGGAACAGAATATTGTAATACCTCGCCCCTGAGTCAGCCAAGAGAGAAGGAGGGTGAGGGCGCTGCCAGCACCCACTGAGGATGGAGGGATGAAGAGGAAGGCAGGAAAGCACTGCTGGAGCCATGTGCGTTGCCCAGAGCGCCTCTCTGCAAGGATAGGAGGAGCGAGGCGACACAGCGGTGCTCCTGGCTTTGCGTTTTTCTGCCTTATCTCTGCTCCCAGGTTAGGGCTAGTTTGCAAGGAGAGACTCCCTTGATTAGATGTTGGCTGGTGAAGGGACTGATGGCTGCACAATCCATTGGGTGGCACAACACTTGCCCCGCCCTGGGCACCGGCAACCCACGCTACGCCCCTGGTCTTATCACTCACTCACAGGGGTGTGTGGGTCTCGCTCTACGCTATTGAAAATTAATGGTGGCAAGAAGATGCAAGTGACAGGAAGGCTTCTTCTTAGAAGGTGAGTATTTTTTTTAAAATAAAAAATGGACAGAGGAGAATGGGATCCATAGAACTGCAGATTCTAAAGGAAGCTAAAGAGACTCATGATGCACTCAACGTCATGATCCAGCTGGATTGGATTCGGGGAGTCTACTTTGGAGTCCGAGTTCTGTGGGTTCCTTATTCGAAGTCACCTCTGGCTCTTGACAGATGCCTGCTTTCTTATGCACAGGGTATGCTGTCCTTCATTCTCATTGAACCTGGGTGCAGGAACTTGTGGGAACTGCTTCCACTTGCCCCAGGTCACCATGACAAAAATAATAATCGCAAATGAATAGATGGGCCTCTTTAGATAATCTGGTCCAAGGAGCATATGTCAAGGGCGGTGAAGTCAGCACAGTTTTCTTCAGGGGGAAAAAGAAACCTTTCTGATAGGAGAGACATGCATAAAACAGAAGGCAAATAGGCAAGAATGTATATCAATCTCCAAGGTGCTGAATGCTGGTAACAGCAGGATATAAAAGTTGCACAGCAGCAGATCTGTCTTGCTGCATTTCCCTCTGCTGTTTTGCTGTATGTCTGTCCTCCAGAAATATAAAACTGTGCAGTGAAAACTATTGTAGGATGGGTGAGGCAGGAGGGATAAGTTTTGCATCTAATGCATGCACAAATAAGAATCTACAGTCTAAAGTTAAAATATTGATGTAGACAGTTGAATATCTACATTTTATTTCAGTCAGTGACTTGGCTAGTCAAGACAGTGGAATCTTTACCGGGGCAACAGTAATAAATCAATAATTGTTATCAGTGGTGTGCAGTAAAATTTTTCGTAGGGGAACAGTTAGGGCCAGAGACGACAGTTTGCGAGGGCAATTGGGGAGAGGTGCCACAACTTCCTGACATCGTGAGCACGAGCATCTCACCTCCCTCCCTAGGCTGGGCAGAAGCTTCCTGGGCTTTGGGAAGGAGGTGCCAAGGGAACATTTAGGGGACTAGACTAGCCTCCTAGTCAAATGAGCACATGCTGCTGATTTTTATCCATTGTATGTTCTCCATTCCATTAGTAAAAGGCATCCTCACTGCAGCATCTTCACTGGCACAAAGACTGGAGAAGGCATCTCTGGAAGTGCAGAGGTATTAGCAGGATTGCAGGAACCAGGGCTGGCCAAGACACTACACCACTTCAAATGGGTCTTCCAGAGGCTAAAAGCTCTCTTCTTCTTCTTCTTCTTCTTCTTCTTCTATCACTCATAGCCAAGCAAGATTGTCTTCCATGAACACGGTTTTAACAATGAGTCCACAAGTGACTGTGGGCGCCAATTCTGGATCCACACATCCTCCCACAGTGGGGACATAGGTCTAAACCGCAGAGCCTAGGGCTTGCTGATCAGAAGGTCATGGTTCGAATCCCCGTGACAGGGTGAGCTCCCGTTGTTTGGCCCCTGCTCCTGCCCACCTAGCAGTTCGAAAGCATGCCAAAGTGCAAGTAGATACCTTCCCGCCAGAATGGTACCTATTTATGCTAGGTTGGCAGGAGCTGGGACCGAGCAACGGGAGCTCACTCCATCGCAGGGATTTGAACCGCCGACCTTCTGATCAAGCAAGCCGAAGAGGCTCAGTGGTTTAGACCACAGCGCCACTCGCATTTCACTACATGATGGCATTTTGGTTTCACCCTCTTTCTCATTTTTTCCAGTCTTAAAGGTTCACTTCTTCACATTTCCACATCAAATTGTTTTTTGAAGTCCTCATGAAAACTCACCAACATTTTAGTGTGAATTTTTCCTAATATAGACGTTTGTATGCACGCAGTGGCGCTCTCCCTGTGGAACGCCCTCCCTTCAGATGTCAAGGAGATAAAGAACTACTTTTAGAAGACATCTGAAGGCAACCCAGTATGGGGAAGTTTTTAATGTTTGATGTTTTACTATGTTTTTATATATGCTGTAAGCCTCCCAGAGTAGCTGGGGAAACCCAGCCAGATGGGCAGGGTATAAATAATTATTATTATTATTTCACTGCAAAGCCATTTCTCCTCATACCATTTTCACTCACATTTTTTTTTCACTCATACACATTTCTGTGCATGTTCTGCCTCACCATATGCAATTTTATGTATATACTCAAATATACTCTATACTCAAGTATACTCTATACTCAAATAAGGTACATTCACCCTTGAATCCAAACCAAATTAAATTTCTCCCCCTATTCCTAGGTTTCATCTGTCATACCAGCAACAGCAGCAGATACACTCTGTGCTTATGATAATATTTTCTTTTCTTCCAAATTATGCTGTTTTAAATGTGCACTTTTAATATTTGCCTTCCTTTAGCAATGTTTTCTTTTGAAATGTTTGGGATAAATTTTTTGTTTGTTAACTTTGCTGTGTTAAATGTGCATTCCATAGTCGACCTCCTTTGTAATGTTTTACACTGAAATCTTTAAGATAACATTTTACTTTCCTGTTAATCATATGACTTTTAATGTACTCTATGCTTTATATTTGACTTTCTTCTGTAATGTTTTCTTCTGGATTGTTTTATTTGATGCTTTAAAATAAGTTGTAAACCACTTTGGGATATTTTTCTTAAAAATATAAGACAGCAAAAAAATTAAATAAATAAATAGGCCATAGATTTTTAGAATTAGTCAAAGGTTTGGGAGAAGAGGAATGTTGCCCTTTCTCTCAGGAAACAGATACAGTCATACCATGGGTTACAGCCACTTCAGGTTGCGGTTTTTTGGGTTACTTCCAGGTTTTGGCGGTCGCACATGCGCAGAAGCGCCAAATCACGCTTTGAGCATGCGCAGAAGCACCAAATCGCAACCTGCGCATGTGTAGACATGGGTTGCGAATGCTGCGGGTTGTGAACATGCATCCCGCACGGATCACGTTCGCAACCTGAGCATCCACTGTATACCTAAATTCCTAGAATAAGCTGCAACACTGACTTTGGAGGGCGGGGTGTAGATAAATCTCCCATCTGGATGATCCCTGAGAATCTGGAGGGGAGAGACTTCCTGCTGTCCATCAGACAAGACCTTTTTCCACCTGCCTGTCCCAGACTGTGACTTTAAGAACACCAGAAGCAGCTGGGAGGAGAGGAGTTCAGGAATATTTTTAAAAACATAATTCTATAAGTTGTGCATCTCTGCTTCTGAGTTTGCACTGTGTTATTTTATGAGCTGCGCCTTGCCGTTGATTATAGTTTAGAAATTATTTATTGTGATTGTTAAGAGTGGATTTCTGTTTAGTTTCTGTTTGCTGATATTTAATATCATTCTGTAGTATTCTAATGGGTGATTGAATATTACTTGATTTGATATCAGTTGCTTATTTTAAAGTTACGTTTTTATTATCACATTTTTTTATTGGATTAGATTGTTATAAGGTGTGCATTCTTTGCTGTTTCTTCAGCTTATAAACTGCCTTGGGTATAGTAAAATAGAAAGGCGGTGTACAAATTAAAAGTGAAATGAAATCTCTTCTATCCTATTTCTTTATCCCACACCATATGCTGTTTGTGTTGTGTTTTCTCTTTCTGAACCCAAAGGTCACCAGCTTCAGCTTCTGTCCTGAGACAGTGCTGCATTGCAGCAAGCTGTTGAGTGTTCTTACCTGTTAAGGATGCTGTCCTTCAAAGGTGATGTCAATCTGAGCTTCCTGTTCCTTACCCTTATTACTCAGATTTGGAGATAGATAGATGATAGATAGATAGATAGATAGATAGATAGATAGATAGATAGATAGATATAGATAGATAATTTATTACGGTCAGAGACCACCTTATAAAACACACTTGGGGGTACAATCCCAGAAGGAAAGTACAACAATAAATTTAAAATTTATAAATGCAATAAGCGTATAGACACTTAAAACTTTAAGATAAGCTACCACAGAGAGACGACCCAGAGTCACCCATGGAACCGAGTTTGGGGATTTTCTTAACGAACTAGTTTGGGTCGGGGGATGGTCTGCGCCTACAGATCTGTACACAGAATCTGGCAATCATCCGAGTCATCTTATGATCTTTGCCTAACAGGAAAAGGTCAAATTTTTGCTTTTCCAGGAGGTCAGCGAGCCTCACCAGCAGGGGATCAATGGTCTCACTACGTGCTTCTTCATAGATATAGATAGATAGATAGATAGATAGATAGATAGACAGACAGACAGACAGACAGACAGACAGACAGACAGATAGATGAGAGATCTGGGCAAGATCCTTTAAACATCACAGTAATTCCCTTTAATCAAGTTCTCCTTACACGAGCATATTTTCCTTGACAATATACTGAGGTAACATAGCAGGCCTCAGCTCTGCACTTTCAGAGAAAGCATTCCTCTGAGTATCAGCTGCTTGGGGTCACAAGTGGGGAGAGTGATGTTGTACTCCAGTCCTGCTTGTAGGCATCTCACATGTATCTGGTTGGCCACTGTGGGAACAGTATGTTGGACCAGATCAAACTTGGGTCTCCAGCTGTTTTTGGACTACATTCCCCATGATCCTCGACTGGTTTTGCTAGCTAGGGATAACAACAACAACAACAACAACAATAATAATAATATTTATTTATACCCTGCCATCTCCAGCCAGAGCCGGGCTCAGGGTGACTAACACCAATAAAATCACAGTAAAAACATAATAGGGGAAAAAGAGGGGGGGAACCCCAATTTAAAATACAGGTTAAAATGCAATTTAAAATGCAGCCTCATTTTAAAGTAGCTGATAAATTAAGACCATAAGGGGAGGGAAACATAAGGGTTAGACTGAGTCCAAACCAAAGGCCAGGCGGACAGCTCTGTCTTGCAGGCCCTGCAGAAAGATGTCAAGTCCCGCAGGGCCCTAGTCTCTTGTGACAGAGCGTTCCACCATGTCAGGGCCAGTGCTGAAAAGGCCCTGGCCCTAGTTGAAATCAATCTAACCTCCTTGCGACCTGGGACCTCCAAAATGTTGTCCTTTGTGGACCTTAAGGTCCTCCGTGGGGCATACAAGGAGAGGCGGTCCCGTAGGTACCCAGGCTATATAGGGCTTTAAAGGTCAAAACCAGCACCTTAAACCTGACCCTGTACTCCACCGGGAGCCAGTGCAGTTGGTAAAGCACTGGATGAATGTGATCCTGCAGCAAGGACCCCATAAGGAGCATTCTGCACCCGTTGGAGTTAATGGGTCAGCTTCAAGGGCAGCCCCGCGTAGAGCGAGTTACAATAATCACCTGGAGGTGATTGTCGCACGGCTCACCGTGGCCAGATCATTTGCGAGAAAGGTAAGGGGCCAACTGCTTAATATGGTGGAGATGGAAAAATGTCACCTTTGCTGTGGCTGCAACCTGCGCCTCCATGGAAAGGGAGGCGTCGAAGGTGACACCCAAGCATGATGGGAGTTGCAGCCCAGAAACAGCTGGAGACCCAAATTTGGGGAAACTCTGAACTAGATGGACCTTTGGTTGTTCTAGCAGTCTCTTCTCATGTCCTGATGTTCTGTGGTCCTTCCCTATTGCCATTCTCACAGCATCGTTCACCTTCATTTCATGGCAAAATTCTTATGTGTATTTTACACTTTCTTGAAATTGAAAATCACCTCTACTCTCTCTTTCGGCCCCCCCTCCCACCACCCTTCTGTGTCTCCTGATAGGGAGGTGGGGTTAGAAAAGATTCCCAAGATTAAAATACAGTTATTACCTTTTTGATGTAATGGCACAGATTAAAAACACTTGAATGTAGCTGAGTTGCAACAGACACAATTGAAAAAACTTCATCACTCTTGTGCTGTCTTTAAGTGCAGTGATTAATGTACCATTGCAAGATGATATATATGCCCATAGATTACTATTTATGTTTTATGACTTATTGTTTGCCCGAGATCTTGGAACATTTTATTTAAAGATCAGTGAGGGATTAAAAGCAGCGCTTGCCTTTTCATCCTCAGAAAGACTTATATAATTTTCCTTCTAAAAGGGGGAGGGAACAGGTGGAATGATGGCTAGCACCCGGCTGAAATTAAGTACCTGGAATCAAATCAATCATTTGTTGCTGAGTCTTATGAAAAGTTAAATGCACATTTAATGATAAACAAGCCTAGAAAATAGATGTTATGCTGATGTTTCGGTGGCTCTACATCAATGGGAATTGAGAGTATCGAACGTGTGTGCCCTGGTGTGGCAGAAATGGCAGTGAGAAAAGTAAGACATTTTATCTCATCTGTTATATGGGAACCAGTACAATTCAAATGAGGGACGCGGATGGCGCTGTGGGTTAAACCACAGAGCCTAGGACATGCCAATCAGAAGGTTGGCTGTTCGAATCCCCACGGCAGGGTGAGCTCCCGTTGCTCGGTCCCTGCTCCTGCCTACCTAGCAGTTCGAATGCACATCAAAGTGCACGTAGATAGATAGGTACCGCTCCGGTGGGAAGGTAAACGGCGTTTCCGTGCGCTGCTTTGGTTCACCAGAAGTGGCTTAGTCATGCTGGCCACATGACCCGGAAGCTGTACGCCGGCTCCCTTCGCCAATAAAGCGAGATGAGCACCGCAACCCCAGAGTCGGTCACGACTGGACCTAATGGTCAGAGGTCCCTTTACTTTTACCTTACAATTCAAATGTCGCCATAGAATTCCCCCCCCCACAAAATTTGCCTGCTCCCTCAGCCGCTTGTATTATATGTGCAGAAGGAAAGTAACATGTTATCTCTCCTGCATGCAGATAAACAGCTGGGGGGGGGGATTGAATGGTAAATGGTTGGCGGGTAAAGGGTAAAGGGTCAGGCACACACCCATCCTTCCACATGGTCCTTTCTCCTTTCAGACTAGCAGCCTTCCAGTGCTTCTTTTGGGTGAAAAAGAAAGGAACAAAGAAATGCTGAAAAATATATGCAAAAGGATGTGTGTCAGATCTTGATTTGGCCTAGTAGGAGATGTCATCATCATCATCAACAACCTTTTATTCGACCGTCAGTCAGAAAAAAATACAAATACGTTTATCAATACACAGTTAAAACATCCAGAAAGAATTTTAGAGCTTAGCCAACGCTAAAAAGGGCTAAACAGATAGCCCCATATCAATACAGTCAATTATGGTCTTGCAACGCTTAAAGGCTAAAAAAAGAAATTTGGCCACCAAAAAAGGTATAACTCTAGTGACATTATTCAGCAAGTGTAAAACCTGGTTTTCTCCGGGTAGGAAGCTAAGTTGACGTAGGAGTGGGTCTATAAAATTTTGTCTAAGCTCTGCATAAGCAGTAGGAGATGTTTTCACTTACGTGGTATGCTGTTAGACTACCGGATAAGCTAATAAAGGAAAGGATTGATCATCCACATTTATAATGACCCGTGTTACAAGAGACCAAGGAGATTATTGTCTTGTGAATTCTTTTTCTGGAACGGTGGGCATTTTGCTCAAAAGTGTCTAATCGTAAGCTTGGCAAATCTGAGTTGTTCATCTGTGTTACTGTGAGTCTCAGAGGACACCATGCATGTATTTGCTTGCTGTGGCATCTTAGGGTGCATACACTGTTTTCTATTTAGCCAAGCGCTGTCAGGTCAGGAGTAGGCAACATGGCGCTCTATGGACATTTTTGGACTTCACATCCCACCAGCAACATTTGGAAGTCACCACATTTGCAATCCCTGAATTTAGTGCCTGTTAGAATTGAGTTTCTTTGACCACCTAGTCCTTTTAAGGCTAATGGGATCCAGTTTGTATGTTTGGATCCCAGCAATCTCCTCTCCAGGAAGTAGCTGTTAGCTTTGAGCAGTCCAACTCTTATAAACCATCAGACCATCCCCTCCACCCAAGCCAAGGGGAGGTGAAGCGCGCACTGCAGCTTTGGGGTTTATTACAAAAAAATTCTCAGCCTGGAGTTTCCCATCCTGCTGCCATATTTGTTTGTTTGTTTAATGGGCCACATGAAAAGCCAACAGAGCAGAAGGGGAACCGCATGGCTCAAGGCTACTGTCTGCTACAGCAGCAATGGGCAATTTATGTGAAGGCAGCTGCGCTGGAATGTTGATTTGTCCAGACTTTGAACTTGTCATCTCACCCATTCAGCTTGTCGCATTTGCTGCTAAATATTTTCCTGGTCCCCAAGCAAAGGGAAAACAAACAAACAAACAAACAACTCAAATAGGTCTTTCACGGGCGGTTTGCTTTTGAAAGTTTTTCTTTGAAGGAGTCCGGGTGGGAGAAAGAATGTGACAACTCTCAAATAATAATAATAATAATAATAATAATAATAATAATAATAATAATAGCAGACTGTCCCCCGTCTCCCCCCCCCCCACCGGCAATATGTCTCAGCCTGCCTTATCCCTCTGTTTACTTCTCCCATCCTCCTTCACTCGCAGTGGAGAACGTTGTCATATGTGGGTTTGCAGGACATCTTGTCAGATAAGATGATTGCCTCGCTCACATTTTAGCTGCCAAAATATTTCAGCTCTGCAGTTCTCACATCTGAGAAACCTTCTTGCAGTGCTAAGATGCTCCCCCCCCCCGCCACCCCCAAGGCTGTCTTTATTTACTGCACTGTGTTAATGAGCAGAGACTTGCCAGGAATGTGGGATGGCGAGTTTAAGGCAAATAGCTGCCTACAAAATTCTAGAGAAGTCTAACCAAGACCAATTATTGGCATTATGATGTGGACTCTTTAAAAAAAGAAGAAAAGAAACAGTGAACAGGGTGATTTTTATACCATGCAGCTGAATCTACAAAGATAGATTATTCTCTTTGTGATAGTGAAATCAGGTTTCCATCATGATGCAGAGCTCCCAATGGCTAATTTTATTGCTGTCTCCCGGTGTTATTTGTAGTATGCATCTTGATAGCAGTTGCCTTGGGATTCAGGAAAGGACGCCTAAAATCATTAACACTTAATAAGACCATTTTTTTAAAAAAACGCAGGAATTGTAACTGAATTTTATGACAGATATGTGGGGAATGAAGTCACTGTTTGTGTGCATAATCATTGTGGTTTTGCTTAGCATCATTCCCTGCTTTTAGGCTGATCTAGCACAAATAGCAGAGATGCAGGTGGTGCTGTGGGTGAGCTCCCGTTGCTCGGTCCCTGCTCCTGCCAACCTAGCAGTTTGAAAGCATGTCAAAGTGCAAGTAGATAAATAGGTACCACTCCAGTAGGAAGGTAAACGGCGTTTCCGTGCGCTGCTCTGGTTCACCAGAAGAGGCTTAGTCATGCTGGCCACATGACCCGGAAGCTGTACGCCGGCCCCCTCAGCCAGTAAAGTGAGATGAGCGCCGCAACCCCAGAGTCGGTCATGACTGGACCTAATGGTCAGGGGTCCCTTTACCTTTACCTAGCACAAATAGCAGGAATTCCGGACTTTAAACAGTTGCATAGAAAGTCGGGGGGGGGTTGGCAGGTGCAACTTCCCATGTCATAGTCTATGGGTCTAATAAAAGTGGCAGGTATTAAAAGTCCCAGGTCCCTGACTCACCTGGTGACCCCAATTTGTGCCTCCATATGGATGGGGCAAGGAGGAGGCCCAATTCTGTGTGGCAGCAGCTTCTGCACTGCCAGCCAGCCAGCCATACTGGAATGCAAGGTTCCTGGGTGGGGGGGTCTGGGGGCTGACCAAGGAAAATACTTACATTGAGACCACTGCTGACTCCCCTGCTGCCCTTTATGCCCTGTAACATAACATTATGGTTGCCTTGATTTTGCTCATTCTGGTAGAATATTGCACTCTTCTGTATTCTTCAGCTTTATGTGTGCGTATGAGGTTTGGGACATGGTGGTGCTGTGGTCTAAACCACTGAGCCTCTTGGGCTTGCTGATTGGAAGGTTGTCAGCTCGAATCCCCGTGACGGGGTGAGCTCCCGTTGCTCTGTCCCAGCTCCTGCCAACCTAGCACTTCGAAAGCACACCAGTGCAAGTAGATAAATAGGTACCACTGTGGTGGGAAGGTAAAATGGTGTTTCCATATGCTCTGGTTTCCGTCACGGTGTCCTGTTGTGCCAGAAGCACACCATGCTGGCCACATGACCTGGAAAAGCTGTCTGTGGTCAAACGTTGGCTTCCTTGGCCTGGAAGTAGAGATGAGCACTGCACCCCATTGTTGAATTTGACTGTATTTAACCATCCTGGGGTCCTTTGCCTTTATTTTTTAACTTGCATATGAGGTTCAGAATCAGGCACAGTTCTATACGAAACTATAAAAATCTGACCTATTGCACCAGATGTTGAGAGTCATGACTTTTGAAAAGCCAGTTGGAGATGTTTCCGTTCTGTATGCCAAAAGAAGGCTTGTTTGGGTTAATAGAAGAGGGAAATTGCTCAATTCCTGATGATCTCAAGCCTCTGCACAAGCAGCTCCCATTTAAATACTGGAGAAGAAGGAGGAGCAAACACAAGCTCAGATGCAGGTGATTCTCCCGAATTGCACCACTTATCTGAACCCTAGTTCTATCAAAACTCATGTAGCTTCACCCCATAATTCCTCAGTTATTTTGCCCAAGCAGGAATGTTGCAGATGTTTGTGTGTGGTGGAAAGAGGATAACTTGAAATAATGCCAGTTTTGATTGGCACACTGACCCTAAGTCAAATGTGGGGGCTAATTTTGTTCGATTTTTCTAGACAGAATCTTAAATATAAGCGCACGCTCAAATCAATTGAGCAAATGGCTGTCATTCTGTGCATGTTTACTCAAAAGTAAGTCCTACTGAGTTTAGTGAAGCACACTCCCAAAGTTGAGTGCATCAGATCGCAGCCTCAGTATTGCAGAAAATAGATGTGAGGTTCATTGAATAGGCAGAAGAGCGAAGGAAAGCTGGGCTGCTTGGCTCTAATTCCATCAGGATCATTTACTTTTAGAAAGATGGAAACGACTGAATTGTAGATCAAAATCGCCAGCCTTCTATTTGGCTTCATCCAAGATTTATGGCAGCTGCTTTTCAAGGGCAACTAAAAATCTGCTGCCAGACTTGACATCCACACCATTTTCTCTCTCTTCTTTCAATATTGAATAAACGTTACTAGCAAAGTCAATTTTGAGGGCATTAAAATTAAAACACCCCCCCCTTCCCTTATGCTTTAGTGAGAATGGGTGTTGATAATCCTTGAGTTTTAAAGTGGTCTGAGCTGAAACCAGAGAGCCAGTTTGTAAAAAAATTTCTCCTCCTGCAAAACAGGCTTCAGTATTTCTACCTATTTCTCAGGCCACTTTAGTACTTCTTTGAAACTGTGATGGGTGTGAGGCTGAGCTTTCCTTTTCATTAATTTCTACCCAGCTTTCTGCAGTTTCCCTGCATACCTGCATTTCCAGATCTTATGGGTAATGGTAAAGGACCCCTGGACGGTTGAGTCCAGTAAAAAGCGACTATGGAGTTGAGGCGCTTTCAAGCCAAGGGAGCCGGCGTTTGTCCACAGACAGCTTTCCAGGTCATGTGGCCAGCAGGACTAAATCACTTCTGGCGCAACGGGACACCGTGATGGAAGCCAGAGTGCATGGAAACGCCGTTTACCTTCCCACCACAGAGGTACCTATTTATCTACTTGCACTGGCATGCTTTCGAACTGCTAGGTTGGCAGGAGCTGGGACAGAGCAACGGGAACTCACCCCATCACGGGGATTTGAACCGCCGACCTCCTGATCGGCAAGCCCAAGAGGCTCAGTGGTTTAGACCACAGCACCACCCTCATGATGCCTTCCCCTGAGCACAAGAACTCAGGGAGCCCACCAAGAATGTGAGATTAGGACACGCTCATTTTATTGTTAAGGGAAGTGCTTCCTCTGACCTTAAAAAGAATTTCCCCACTCATTTATTTAAAACTAACAAAAACTTCAGTTGCCAGGCGCACAGCATGCAACCTCCTCAGCTTCCCATACTTATAAAAAAGCCCAGATGAGGATATCACAGGGTTTTCCAGGAAACACCCAGGAAGGCTGCAGAGTGCAGATCACTGTGGCGACTATTTGTAGAAAAAGAAAGGACACTCACAAACACCTCTTGGCTCTTTTGAAAGTAAGGTAACTGCAAGAAAAGTCCTGCACCCCACCCATGAGAATCTGTCTGAATTTTTTATCTCCCCCTTTCATATATTTTTGACTGTAATCTCTTTTCTCATGAATTGCTGGAGAAAGTTCAATGAACGCAGCAGAATTTTTTTTTGGGGGGGGGGCGCAAAGTACTAGTGCTATAACCCAGGGGTCAGCAAACTTTTTCAGCAGGGGGGTGGTCCACTGCCCCTCAGACCTTGTGGGGAGGCCGGACTATATTTTGGGGGAAAAAAATTAACGAATTCCTATGCCCCACAAATAACCCAGAGATGCATTTTAAATAGAAGGACTCATTCTACTCATGTAAAAACACGCTGATTCCTGGACTGTCCATGGGCCGGATTGAGAAGGCGACTGGGCCGGATAGTTTGCCTACCCATGCTATAACCACTGCCCCCTGCCCTTCTAAGCAGCTGTTCTTGTGTTCTCTTGTCGAATGTGGTACAAAAGCAGATATTTATTTATTGCCTGTTTGCTTCTATGCCTGGTGTGTTTAGCTGTGTCTTGTAGTTCAAGTAACGGCATTCCTGTCAGAAGTTTAGATGTGGGCATTGATACCAGAATTCAGCCATATCTGAATCAGGGGTAAGTGTTCTTAATGCAGGACTGGATGGGTATTTAAGGTTAAGGAAGGGTAAGGAATGGTTTTGATAGCAAAGATGGACACATGACGCCCTACTTTTCACGTTCATAATGCTTTATTACCTTGTCTTTTTATCATTCATTTTTAATCATTTTGTGCTGCTATATCGGTGAAACATTGTTCATATGTGCCTATGTAGCATTTTACCCCACCCTTTTGTTACTGCATTCAAATGCCAACTCCCCTTCAATGGTATTTGAGGGGTGGTGTTCAATTTCTCCTCCTGCCTTTTGCTTCTTGCATTCAGGCAGATAATAAAGGACACAGAGGGTGGGAGGGAGGAAGAATTAAAATGTGACACCAGAGTGTGGAGCAGAGCAACCAGCAACTAGCAGCAAGGGGGGGACGGACGGACGCCAGCATTTTGGAAAATAGAGTGGCCGGGTATTACTAACATTTGATGGGGGGGGGGAACCAAGGCAAAAAGCGTTTTAATTAACAAGTATGCCCTATGACGTACCTAAAGTCGTTTTAATAGGGGGAAATAACATGAAACAGGTCAGTGTAGATCCAGCTTAAGAGCTGAAGGTAGCTTCAATAGGCAGAATGCATTGCTCCATAGACCAGATAAGTACCGAAAGACAGGCTCCTAGTATTTATGATGGTCATTTGCTATTAAATGCATATCCTGCCTTAAGAGGGACCCAGTGAGGGCCCTGAGGAGTTCAGAAAACAAGATTAAAATTACAGCATGAATATTTTAAAAGTCTTATAAAACCAGCACGCATACCTCACGATTTAGCCATAAAAATGTTACACTAACTCTGTTCCCTTTTGGGCTTGCACAAAAGGCTCCGAGGCATGAGCACACAGGTAAAGCCATCTGCAAATAATCACCACCACTGCTTTGGTTTACTCTGAAAGACATTTGGGTTTTTTTTTTTTTTTTAAGCATTTCTGCTCAATTGCTAGAGAAACGCAGAGGAGTGTTTGGGGCCATTCAGTGGAGTAGGAATGGACAGACTGGTCTGTTTCTAGCCTGTGTCACCCCCCCACCCCAATGTTTTCACTCAGAAGCATGTCCCACCCTCTTCCCATGTTAATCCACATTTAAAAAAAATCCACATATTACATGTTTCCAGGAAACATGTGACGGAAAAGTAAACACCAAGAAGAAGGAGGATGCTTTTGTTGTTGTTTAGTCATGTCCAACTCTTTATGACCCCATGGACCAGAGCACGCCAGGCACTCCTGTCTTCTACTGCCTCCCACAGTTTGATCAAACTCATGCTGGTACCTTCAAGAACACTGTCCAACCATCTCGTCCTCTGTCGTCCCCTTCTCCTTGTGCCCTCCATCTTTTCCAACATCAGGGTCTTTTCCAGGGAGTCTTCTCTTCTCATGAGGTGGCCAAAGTATTGGACCCTCAGCTTCAAGATCTGTCCTTCCAGTGAGCACTCAGGGCTAATTTCCTTCAGAAGGGATAGGTCTGATCTTCTTGCAGTCCATGGGACTCTCAAGAGTCTCCTCCAGCACCATAATTCAAAAGCATCAATTCTTTGGCGACCAGCCTTCTTTATGGTCCAGCTCTCACTTCCGTAGGAGGATGCTAGTGCCTCACAGAAAAACAAAACTGAGAATGGTGCCTGTACATTCTGCCTCACATCTCGGATTCTACAGATTATAGAAACTAAAAAAAGCAAAGCTGGGAGTCAGATTCACATGGGGAGAGGACACTGCCCCCTCGAACACACATGTATAGTACTGTGCTTTGCGTGTGAAAGACTTTAGAGTAGAGAAGCTAGGGACAAGTGATCAACTCTTCCTTCCTCCTTCCTCAAAACCAATTCTCTACACCCCTTTCCCTTGTTTGGACTTCCAGATGTGTGTTTACTAAACTAACACATAGAAAAAATGAAATAACTCATAGCTAACATGCAGAATTCTCAAAATAATGTTATTAAAAATGGCGGAAGAGATGAACAATTTTGTCTGAAAGAAAACACATAAGTTTTTGTCCCCTTAGCTCTACCATATTATTAGAAAATTGGTATTTTAATGCTTTGAAGTTGTAGCCCTGTCTCTGGCCTGCGTCTCTCTTGGCTAAACACTTTGTGATTAATTGTGCTATATCCTAGGCATAAACAGTGTTTAAAAAGATACAATTGTAGAAATTTGTAAAAGAAGCATATTCTGTGAATAATGATCCAAACCCTGTTTCTTCCAGTAAAGAATGGATTATGTCCTTTGGCTTTGATAAAACTCAAAAGAAAAGGGTAAATTGTTCAATAACTTACAAAGAACAAAATTCAAGATGATCTATGCAGAAAACATTAATCTTCTGTTATCACATGAATACGCCACCAATCTGGCCTCAGGATCTATGATGCCACTCAATAAAATTTATCATTTTTGATAGGACCCCATTAATTTACTACAGTTGTACTCAATGCTATGGCCATGTGGTGTGAACTCACCTTTGATATATCTCGACTCCTTTACTGTGCTGAATCTCATTATAGATTCTCTCCCCTTTAAAAATGCAGCTCATAATTTGCAACACTACAGTTACCTCTAGACTAAGGATTAGCTTTTTATACAGACAAAACGGATGTCAAGCAAGGACAAAAAGTTTACTTTATTAGATCCTTTCTTCTTGTTAATTCAGAAAGCTCCCCGAGTGACTTCTAGTCTGTTTAAGACAATGACCGCTCCCCACTTAAAACGGGGGGCGCCTTTTGCGTGGACGCGTGCAGCCCTGGATCTGGAGTGGCCCCATCAGCATAGGCTTTGCCTTCCCTCAGGTGGGATACCTGGAGGTCCCCGCCTACCCCAGTGAGTTGTCCAATCCCACCTGGGGGAAGCGTTGCCAGGGAAACCAGGCTAGGTAAGGGGAGGGATTACCTGCCCACACAATAGAGGGTGGATCTTAATTGGTAATCCTCACTTGGCTCCAGAGCTTCTCCCACCCTACCCACCCTCAGTTAATGTCTTCTTTTGCAGGTTAACTTTTCTTCATAGGTTTTGCAGGTTAACCTGTCTCCACAGGTATGCGGGCGCTGCTACGATAAGGTCGCTGTTAAAGGGCCGGAAAGGAATTTCCCTGCATTGGCAGGTTTCGCCTTTCCCGTAGCAAAACGTCACAACTTTGGCGGTATCAGGCCTTGGGCGGAATCCTTTAGTCCATCTTCCTCTTTGCGGCGGCGATACCAGGGTTCCCCGTTAAAGGGGTTTTTGAAGGGAGGCTTTGGCCGTACGCCGAAAGGTCGTCATTGCTCTCCCCTGCGGCGGCGTAACGGGGGCGGCTATCTCTGCTTGAACATATGTTCTCCAGAGCCGGCCCATTCCCCCCCCACACTGGATAACCCTGATGCTCCCTAGGTCCCCGGCTGGGGACTAGGGAGGGAGAACGCCCAATGCCTGAGCCAAGGTCTACCCACATTTGAAATTTAATAAAGTTGTGGCCAATTTAATCCCATAGCACGTTGTCTAGAGTCGTTATTCCACATGACGGGGGGGGGGGGACCACTCGGGATCTGGGGACTCCGCCTGTCCACGCAATGGGTCTTAAACTTCTGGGAATGATTTCCATTGAAAAAACTTTGTGCTTGTTGCAGATTGTAGAGGCTTCTGGACGTACATACTCAGTTCATATAGGGCAGGCACCAGTCCTATTGGGACTATGCCACCTCACTTGGACTGGAGTGCAAACTGGAACACAAACTGTATGCTTGTGAAACACGGACCACTTATAAACACTACCTCCAACTCCTCAAAAGTTTCCATCAACGGTGTCTTCGAAAAATGTTACACATCATGTGGGAAGACAGGTGAACTATTGACAGTGTACTGGAAGAAGCAAAGATCACCAGTGTCGAAGCAATGATTCTTCAACATCAACTTCATTGGACTGGTCATGTTGTGCGGATGTCTGATTATCATCTTCCAAAGCAACTACTCCACCCCCAACTTTAGAACAGAAAGCGTAATGCTGGTGGTCACCAAAAGAGGTTTAAAGACTCTCTCAAGGTAAATCTAAAAAAAGTAGTATAAACACTGACAACTGGGAAACACTGGCCTGCAAGCGCTCCAGTTGGAGAACAGCCTTTACCAAAGGTGTCATGTGCTTTGAAGACGCTCGAACTCAGGTTGCAACGGGAGAAACGTGCTAAGAGGAAGGCATGCTTGGCAAACCCTCACCGTGATCAACTCCCACCCAAAAACCAATGTCCCCACTGTGGAAGTACGTGTGGATCAAAAATTGGCCTCCACAGTCACTTATGGACTGTTAAGACCGTGTTCATGGACACAATCTTAGCTATGAGTCATTGCCAAAGAAAGAAGTAGCTAAACACTGCAGGAGAGAATTAGAAATGGCAGGCAAAATGTCTAACCAGTAAGCTTGCCTTCTAATACTGCTTTTCTGATGGGGGAAGCTCTGATTCACTTTCAATGACCTCAGGGTTCCCTGGAATAATTCCTAGGGAAAAATGTTTTCATTCTATGCCAAGGTCTGCAGTCTCAGTAAGTGAGTGCATCAAATACATTGTAGTGTTGCACCACAAACACAAATATTGTGGATGACAGATCTGCAAGAACTGTCAGGAGCTCGTCCTACACTCGAGTAGGATGCTGGCAGAGACACATGCCCAACTGGCATGTTCTCTCCCTCCTGGTCAACCGTTCGGGAGCTTCAAAAGCTTTCTTCTGCCCAAACATCACAGCGACTGATGCCAACAGACACCGGCACACTTAGGGATCCACAGAGTTTGTGTAGTTGCATAACAGACCTCAGCAACTCAGCATTTTGGCTAATCTACTTTACAAATAAACAGACACGGAGCACTGCAACATGTCTCCCTCTCTTTCTAGCATCAGACAGCAAAGAGAAAAAGAACATAGGACAATAGTCCCACTTCACGGAACACAGTAACACAAACATCCTGCCTCCATCACTTCCCACATACACCATCATGTGATAGATAACAATCCCATGACTGCAGTCATGGAGTAGGAATTCTAACAAGAACAATGTGTTTCATTAAACATGTACCTTGACTTTGCCTGGCTCCCTAGTACATGTACAGCTCTTTAAATATTATTCCATATTGCTGTATGGACTCAGCTACATTAGTCAAGAAAAAAACGTTTTATATGCATTACAACTCTGTGACACCAGATGGCGCTGTGGAGTCCCGCCTTTCGCTAATGTGATTTCCCATTTTGAAGTTTACAACTTGTTTTCCTGAAACGCTTTTTTGATGTGTCTAGACCCAGCCTATGTTGGCAAGGTTGCTTCATGCAAGAAACACTGTCATCAGTGTATATGCAGCAAACACACCCTTCCTGGCTGCCACTCTATGTCTCTGTCCAAGAAGCCATTTCCCAGTGCTGCATGTCTCCATTTTAAGGGAATTAACAGCTATCCTGGCTAGTAAGTCAACATTCAGTTTAGCTCAGTGCTGTTTCAAAGAGCTTTTCCCTAGCCTTAGATCCTTTAACTGTATGTACCAGGGATTAAATCTGGAGCTTTCTATATGCAAAACATGTGCTCTACCACTCAGCTATGAAGTCAAATATCTTAATATGCTTGCTTTGGTACCTCCTGCTAAAGGACAATTTCCTCAGCTCTTTGAGGCGTGCAGATTTCCGCATGCTTGGTACTTTATTTGTCATCGTAGGAAGCGGTCCATCCAAAAATGCAAAGAGACATCAAGTTGCACGCAGCTTTTGCGTAATTCTCCTGTATGGATTGGACAAATAACTTAATTTTAGTTTCCCCAAGTTTCTCATTTTTTCAGTCTTAAGTTCAGCATCAATCTGCATCATCTATTTCTATCTCTATATCCCTCATGAAAATTTATTTGCATTTTGTGTGTGTATGTATGTATGTATGTATAGATAGAACATTCATTTGCAATTTTGCATGCATTCCTTCTAATATTCTCTTTTTTTCTACACAGTTCCTCCTCATACAGTGCACAGTTGTATGTTATTTTCACAACCACATGTGTTTTTATTTACATTTTCCCCAATAAACAAATTTTTGGGTGAACTTTTTAAAGCTGAAGGACTGCATTGCAAAATTTGGAGAAGTGCTTATTTTGAACGATAGCTGCGTTTTGGGTCGCATATCAATTCTGGATATGTGAACTGGATAAATTTCCCCACATCCCTACTCTTCGGTGCTACCTAAACAGTTCTCACACATCCTGTGGTCTGTTGTTTCAGGACTGCCCCAGCAACTATGTGGCTTGCAAGTCTGGGTGCCGCTGATTCTGTGCATTTAAGTGCCGAAAATATCACTTGGGAGAAAAGCCTAGCCCAGCTAAGATCAGCCCCCTTTCCAGGCTTATGTGGCCAGGTCACTTTCTGTTATGTACTGAGTCACTATGAGCTGAATAAAGAGCATGAAATCACTTTGCGACTCTGAGTATATTTCACTTTCAAATCTAGAACTTGAGAGATGCTTGAGCCAGGAATATGAGACTCCTATACATTAGCATGAGCTGTTAAGCACCTCAGGTTACATGCCACTTTGGAATACAGGCACACTTTAGGGAACTTCTACAGTTAAAACATTTATCTGGAGGAGGTGGACCCTAAGAAAATTTGGTCAGGACTGCCAAGTATTGCAACCCACAGGCTATTCTATGATTTCTCATCTGCATGACACATTTGGGAGACTCACTGCTGAGCCTCTGGACCTCAGACCTCAGACATGCAGAGGTTCAATGTTGGCACAAAAAGGCCAAGCATAATGCTGGTGGTCAACAAAAGAGGTTTAAAGACTGTCTCAAGGCAAATCTAAAAAAATGTAGTATAAACACTGACAACTGGGAAACACTGGCCTGCGAGTGCTTCAATTGGAGAACAGCCTTTACCAAAGGTGTCATGGGCTTTGAAGACACTCGAACTCAGGATGAAAGGGAGAAATGTGCTAAGAGGAAGGCACGCTTGGCAAACCCTCACCGTGATCAACTCCCACCCAAAAACCAATGTCCCCACTGTGGAAGGATGTGTGGATCCAGAATTGGCCTTCACAGTCACTTATGGACTCATTGTTAAAACCATGTTTATGGAAGACAATCTTACTTGGCTACGAGTGATCGAAGAAGCAGCAGCAGCAAGATTAAGATTAACCCATGGTCTGACCCAGCAAGGCCATTTGCTATCCTCTAAAGTATCAGCAAGTCACTCTGTGTCAGGAGAAGGACCATCTGAGCCATCAGCCAGACAGCTGAAATAGCTCCATTTTTAGAGAATGGGAGCACTCTTTTAGCATTTTGAATCCTCACCATCCATATATGAGCTCATTTATCTGCTTTAATGTCAAATAATAACCCATCATAGCAATAAACGTTTTAAACCAGGCCTCCGTACAATTTTGTTTTCCTTTGCTCCATGTACAACACGACAGGGTACGAAATGACTGCAGAACTCTTGAAGGGCAAAAAATAAGGAATGAACAGATCAGACTTTTCCATCGTATGCCAGTTTTACATGTGCTCAACCATAAGTCCATTCCATCCTTTCTTGCGTGTGGGTTTTTGTTTTTTAAAAACCCCCACAAAAATTGCAATTTAAATTGCAGATAATCTGAACAAATCCTTCCCCTTAAATACACATTTATGGTACCTAGGTGGATGGCAGATTTATTCCCCCAAGCACTTCCCCATATAATACTCATTTCTGTATGCTTTTCCCAGTAAAATGCATGGTGAAATTCAGAGAAGTGCATAATTCAGTTGACGGCAGCATTTCAATTGGCATATTGTTCTGGGGAAGGTAAATTAGGTCAATTCAATTTAAAACGTGGACTGAAGAAATTTTTGCTGCATCCCTAGTGTGAAATACCTTCCTGTTACCACCTGCCCTTTTATATCCCAATTATTCAGGGTGGGGAAGGAAACAACATTCCTTCCAAGTAACCAAGTGCCTTTTTGGAGGGTTAAAAGTGCAGAACTGGCACGGCCATCCCTCAGACACTAGGGGCTGGAAGCAGCCAGCCTGCCTTCCAGTTTTCAGTACTAACTATTCAACCTCTCTTTCTGCAAAAAGGCACAACCTTTGCAGAATGTGCTCGCTATCATTTTGAGCTAGACACAGTGAATCAAAGCTAACATTAGCGGAGTAATTTTTTGTACATAGATGGATGAGATCAGAACTTTTTTATGCTGTGCCAATGAATTCCTGTTCATATTTCTTTCAGGTGAAGGTAGCTTTTTCTTCTTCTTCTTGGATTTATGTTCAGCTGAGTAAGCTGTTCAGGCCAGAATTAAGCCCCCATATAAACAACCATCTCGGACAGTTCTGCTTTGGCCATGAACCCCATTAGTGCTTTCTGGCTACTGCTTCAGAACGGTTTCTGAATTTTGCTTCTAGTCTTTGTGCAGAATATCGAAGGCATTTACTGCAGTGGCAAAAATGGTGGGCGGCTGTGTATGTTTTCATTTAATTTTGGAGTTTGGGGAGAAAAATGAAGTGTTCAACAAACCCGGGGTTCAGTTCACCAATATATCTGTCACCTTTGTTGGAACTGGTTGGCACCTTCTGTCCCCACTGCCCTTGTTCCAGCACCCTACATTTCATTGCCCATCACAAAGGCAGGCCTTCCCATCATGCCCAGTTTCCAGCAGATCTTATCATTA
Source organism: Podarcis erhardii (assembly GCF_964252035.2). NCBI lineage: Eukaryota > Metazoa > Chordata > Lepidosauria > Squamata > Lacertidae > Podarcis > Podarcis erhardii. Next base: position 15,683,152 of record NC_138515.1, on the reverse strand, counting down.
GCATTCTGGTAAGATTAAGTTGCTCTAGCTAGTTCCACTGCTTCTATACCACCTGCATTGTTAGGCATAGCCTATCAGCTGATGACATTAAATACTTCTGATGCGATGGGAGCATAAAATGCATGATCTATCATCATTAAATTCGTGGTGGTGTCATTGTGCAATGATAGTGTGGTCTGTCTTCTGAAAACAGGAAATAGCACTGTGATGAATTGCCATTCTGTGGGATGTGTCTAGGAGTAATTTGATGTTGGTTAAAGGACAGAGTGTAATTTCATTTTGGAGGTGATCACTGGGGCTGAATATGATGGGGAAAAAGATCCCCATGTACCTTAGGGTTTTCCAGATACCCAGTTTCTAGAAGAACCCAAAAGTTTTTAGTCCTGCCACATTTCTGAAAAAAAAAATGTATCCAAACCCAGAATTTGCATTTCATGGGAAATTCCATTTGACAGCAATGGAGGTTTTCCTGAAAATGCAAACGACAGGTTTGAAGTGGCCTTTCCTGTCAGATCATGTCAGGGAGAAAGATTGTGTTACACTTCACCGATCTACTTCCCGGAGTCTTGAGGCTGTTCAGGTTTACATAACAAACACACAAAAAGCACATTAATTGCTTTCATTCAATTAACATTAGATGGTCCTTAAATTGACATTGTTTGGTTGTGATGCCCCAGATTTGAACTACCCTCAATAACCACAAGATCTCATTCCTGGAGAGCCATAGTGTTTAAATATTACATTCAAAGAGTGTGCAGTTGCACACGTAGTTGAACTGTACACGTGTACAATTATTCACATCTAACATTCAGTGAGTGTAGATTCTGTGTACCTGTGTGTAAGGTAAAGGACCCCTGGACGGTTGAGTCCAGTCAAAGGCGACTATGGGGTGTGGCACTCATCTCACTTTTCAGGCCAAGGGAGCTAGCGTTTGTCCACAGACAGCTTTCCAGGACATGCGGCCAGCAGGACAAAACGGAGGACCATGATGAGTGCCAGAGTACATGGAAACATCGTTTACCTTCCCGCCGCAGCGGTACCTATTTATCTACTTGCACTGGCAAGCTTTCGAACTGCTAGGTTGGCAGGAGCTGGTACAGAGAACGGGAGCTCACCTCGCCACGCGGATTCGAACCGCTGACCTTCTGATCTCCAAGCACAAGAGACTCAGTGGTTTAGACCACAGCGCCCCTGAGCAGTACCAATAAATAAAGGTACACTTCTTCATACATATGCTTCCACATGTGCAGAGACAATTGGCATCCCTGAACAAATGCTAGTAACTAGTATGTACAATGTCAATCTCATTGACTATTTTGCTGCCTATTTGCCCGGTTTGGAGAAAATCTTTGCAGTCTTGGCCTATGTAAACCCATGAATTTGAGCCTAGGAACATTTCTGACTTAATTTTTAATTTGTGAAAATGGATGGTGCAGCCAATACAAGGATGGCCTGATTGAACCAGCTTTGATCTAAGTGAAAAATCACTAAAACCCACTCTATTTGCCCACCTGCCATGTGAAATCGGGGCACCCCAGGACGAAGGCATTGGTCAGGGCACCTTCAAAAAATGGGAGGCATCCCTTTAAAACAGGGTGCTTCATTGGTATGCTAAAATGTTTTTGTGGTATTGGTTCTGCACCAATCCACTATTTTAAACAGGAGGTGTTTTGTTCCTCAAACTCACTCATTTGTTCAAAAGAGGATACAGAAATGGCATTTAAGCTTATTTGCTGGTTTCATTTATAGGTGAATTATTTGATAATTTGCATTTGGAAATGGGCAGAACTCTCCAGACTGCTCTCTTTTTAAATAATTGCTAAGTTAAATTAATGAACATGAAGAGCCTGAGGGGCTTTTTAAAAATTGTTGTTCAATCCGCTTGCTCAAATTGATGAGGCTAGAACTCCATAACTACATATTGGTCACATTTCTGAAGTAGCACAGGAAGAGGGAAATTTACAGAGGCAAAGAGGCAGGGAGAAGGTGTTGCAGTGCATCTCAATTAGACTCCTGCAAGAGACATTCCCCATGGGCTCTGTCCTATTATCCTAATAAGACAGAGCTGTGACTAGATTTTATCCAAATAGAAATAAACCAATTTACAGATTGGCAAAACCAAAATTAGGGTTTGTTCTTCTGGGGGTTTCTTTGTATAACTTGACTAACTTTAATTTTGTATAGCTATCAATAGGGTTGGAAGGCTCTGTCCATTTTGGTTCTCTCAGTTTCTCATTTTTCCAATATTGAATTTAGTGCTCCACATTTCTGCGGCTATCTGTGATTATTCTTTTTAAAAATCCCCATGAAGAGTCACCAGTGTTTTAGTGTGAAATTTCCTAAGAAACACATTTTCATGGAGTTTTGACAGATTTGCACAGTTTTGCAGGCACTTTCCCTAATAAAATGCATCATTGTATGCTATTTTCATGAATATATCCATTTTTTGGCACACTTCCCCCTAATATATGCATTTTGTAAGCATTGTTTGGTTGTAAAACTGTATTGCATAATTCAGATAAGTGTGAATTTTGAATGATTGCTGTCTTCCAGTTCTCATATTGTTTTGGGATGTGCAAATTTGATAGATTTGCCTTTAAATGTGAACTGAATAACATTTTCCCCCATTCCTCATAGTTGACAGAGACCAGCATTTAAGGCACTGATTTTTGTAGCAGTTAGGTCTACAGTCTAGATTCTAGATTCTGTTGCATCAAAGTCATTGGCTCTAGTGATGGACTTGTTTTCCCTATTTTAGCTTAGCTGTGAAAACCAGAATTGAAAAGCTGTAGGCAAAGCCTTTCCCTGTTGCAGCAAACTCAACAGGTGCTTTTAGTTGTACCAGATTGGGATCATTTGGGTTAAGCATGTGTTAGAATTGTTTGTCTTGAACCTAAACTTCACCGCAACACCTTTTATGACTGCAATTCTTCCATCTTTTAAAAGCATAATATTCACCCCAAATACAACAAAATGACAACATAAAAAAGATGGGTGATGGTGGGATGGGTTGAACTTATTTATTATTTAACCAAGGACATTTTTATGGTGGTAATAAACAGCTTTGGAGCCCAAAGGCAAGTTGTAGAAAGAGACCCTGTTGATGGCAAACAATAAAACAAGAGACACCTTAAAATCATTAAACCAAAATAATTACCAACTCTAAATCAATGCCATAAAATTAAACAGGGACATTTAATGGATATAAGGCAAGGAGGAAAATAATCACAAAGGGCAGAAAATTGTGCTTGAGATATATATGTGTGTGTGTGTGTGTGTGAGAGAGAGAGTTATTACATTTCTCTATCTTTGTGAAAGGCTTGACTGGATGAATCCCAAGCCGGAATTAAGATTGCCGGAAGAAATATCAACAACCTCAGATATGCAGATGACACAACTTTGATGGCAAAAAGTGAGGAGGAATTAAAGAACCTCTTAATAAGGGTGAAAGAGAGGAAAGCGCAAAATATGGTCTGAAGTTCAACATCAAAAAAAACTAAGATCATGGCCACTGGTCCCATCACCTCCTGGCAAATAGAAGGGGAAGGAAATGGAGGCAGTGAGAGATTTTACTTTCTTGGACTCCATGATAATTGCAGATGGTGACAGCAGTCACTAAATTAAAAGACACCTGCTTCTTGGGAGAAAAGCGATGACAAACCTAGACAGCATCTTAAAAAGCAGAGACATTACCTTGTCGACAAAGATCCGTGTAGTTAAAGCTATGGTTTTTGCAGTAGTGAGAACTGGACCATAAAGAAGGCTGATTGCCAAAGAATTGATGCTTTTGAATTATGGTGCTGGAGGAGACTCTTGAGAGTCCCAGGGACTGCAAGAAGATCAAATCTATCCATTCTGAAGGAAATCAGCCCTGAGTGCTCACTGGAAGGACAGATCCTGAAGCTAAGGCTCCAATACAGTGGTGCCCCACAAGACGAATGCCTTGCAAGACAGAAAACTCGCTAGACGAAAGAGTTTTCCGTTTTGGAGGTGCTTCGCAAAACAAATTTCCTATGGGCTTGCTTCGCAAGACAAAAATGTCTTGCGACTTCCTGCGGTTTTTCCCCCCTTCCCCCCCTTTTTCTAAGCCGCTAAGCCGCTTATCCGCTAAGCCGCTAAAAGCCACTAAAAGCCGCTAAAAGCCGGTAAGCCGTTAATAGCGCTAATCCGCTAAGCCGTCAGTGGGCTTGCTTCGCAAGACGAAAAAACCGCTAGACGAAGAGAATCGCGGAATGGATTCTTTTCGTCTTGCGAGGCACCACTGTACTTTGGCCACCTCATGAGAAGAGAAGACTCCCTGGAAAAGACCCTGATGTTGGGAAAGATGGAGGGCACAAGGAGAAGGGGACAACAGAGGACGAGATGGTTGGTCAGTGTTCTCGAAGCTACTAACATGAGTTTGACCAAACTGCGGGAGGCAGTGGAAGACAGGAGTGCCTGGTGTGCTCTGGTCCATGGGGTCACAAAGAGTTGGACACGACTAAACAACTAAACAACAACAACAAAATCTTTGCCAGTGTTCTAGGGACATGTAAGAAAACACCCAACCCACACCATGTAAGAATTACTAAATGTCAGGCATGTAAATATGTGCATCAAATAAGACTTACTAGATAATACAATTACACCTGGAGCCCAAAGGTCTACGTACCCATTATGCAGTTATTGTGTTCTATTGGTTTAAGCTGAAGTGTGATCGCCGTAAAATGTGGTTGTGTCAGCAACAGCCTTCTTTGAAAGGAAGACTGGCTTTCTACAATTTCCCCCATATACTCAGTTCTATGTTATGTCCTATATCTTTTGCCCAATATATCAGAGTGGACTTGACCATCTACCTCCCTCAATTTTGTGGTCTTGCTGTCAACCCAAACATAATACTTTTAAATAGTATTTTATTTTTTACACACTTGGTGGGGAGTTACCAAACTAATGAGCAATCAATATAAGCATGTGAACGAACATGTTCTGAGGTAGAGTATGAGCCTTGTCTAGTTTCTAGAACATGTATTGTGTATCTATGCAATGTGACAAACTTGCCTCTAAACCCTGTAATGTTTGCCTTAAAACTATGGGGCAAATACAATGTACTGGGCTGTTTTCAACTCAGTTGTTTTTTATTCGGAGCAGAGCCATTAAAATCAGCGAGCCTATGTTAATCATGTCCATTAATTTCAATAGACCTACTCTCACTGAGATTAAACCCATTGTCTTTAAAGTTGGAGTCGGGGTGGGGAGCCAGGTTCCTTTGTAAAATTATTTACAAGTAATTTTTTTTCGTCAAAGCAAGAAATAATGTCAAAGATAAAAGGTCAGCTGAAGAGAAAGGTGAAGGAGGGAATGCTAAGCTCTTAAACATTTTCAAATTAAAAATGTGAAGAGCAACTTCTCACATACAAACACGCCTAATTACTGAGATCCTCCTCAGGGATCTTTCTTTGGGTCCACACCCCAGACCATTAAGACTCCCTCAAGAAATGTCATTAGAACTTAATTCTTGTCACCTGACACCCACTGTCAAATTCTAGGCACTTTCTTATCATCATTGTCAGAATGCTGAGAAGAGACTGTCCTTTGCCTATGACTGGATGGGTCTTGAATTGTTTTAGAAAGAGAATATCAAGATAGGCAAGAGGTTGGCACTTTGCCATGCTCCCATTTGTGTTGCTCTGTCTCTCTAGCACAACTTTGAACTGCCTGCTTTTGGCTATCTTTCTTGAAGGAGCACAGTGCTTAGCAGTGTGACAGGGGATGGTTAAAGGAAAATGGCCACTAGCAGTTCATTTCCCCGTGATTTCATTCCTCCAGTCTCTAACTCTTCCCCTGTCCATTTGCACATTTGCGGCATTGCCCATGTTAGCTAACTGCATTGTATGATGGGCCAGGAAAGAGAAGAAGAAGAAGAGGAGGAGGAGGAGGAGGAGTTTGGACTTGGTATCCCGCCTTTCACTTCCCTTAAGGAGTCTCAAAGCGGCTAACACTCTCCTTTCCCTTCCTTCCCCACAACAAGCACTCTGTGAGGTGAATGAGGCTGAGAGACTTCAGAGAAGTGTGACTAGCCCAAGGTCACCCAGCAGCTGCATGTGGAGGAGCGGGGAAGCGAACCCGGTTCACCAGATTACGAGTCCACTGCTCTTAACCACTACACCACACTGGCTCTGGTGCAGGGGTGGGGAAGTACAGGATGAAGGTCTACCAGGCTTGTGTGTTGAGCATACTGCTTTATGGAAGTGAGTCATGGGCAACTTACAACCGACAGGAGCAACGCCACAATGCCTCCCACCTGCACTGTGTCAGGAGCATTTTGGGTATCAAATGGCAGGACAGAATTCCAAAAACAGAGGTGTTCTCCTAAGCCCACATTCCCAGCATGTTTGCACTCCTGTCTCAGTGACATCTACGCTGGCTTTGTCATGTCCTCAGAATGGAAGATGGCAGGATCCCCAGGGATGTGCTCTACGGGGAGTTGTCTTCAGGCAGTGGGCCCGTTGGCAAACCAACTTTGCATTACAAAGATGACATGAAGGCTGGGCAACATTAACCTCGCTGTGTGGGAATCTCTTTCAGACGACAACAGTGCTTGCAGACAGGCAGGTTGTGCTTCCGCAGCAGTGACCAGAGGAGAAATGACCTCTGGGAGGAGTGCAGAGAGGAGAAACGCCCTGGTGCATCTGCAGCAGTACAACTGGACACCTTCATCTGCCCCAGCTGCAACAAAACATGTCTCTCCTGTATCGGTCTCCACAGCCACAGCAGGTGCTGCTGCAACCTTCCAAGAGCTTGACCTCATCCCCAATGGTGCACCCCTCCATTGTCTCCTGAGACAGACGGTTGCCAGCAGGCTAATGACCCATCTCTTTCTCGCATGTTCCCAGATATAGATTCTCGTCTCTGTATAGGTATTGAACATTGCTGATAATGGAAGCTCTGTGGCTAATATAGGTATATGGTTTCAGTGGATGGAAAGGAATGAGGTGCTGCACCTTACGAGGTGAAGTCATTTTGCCTCTTGTCCAAAGCTTCCATCTCATTCAGGTGGGTTCACACTTGCCTTTCCTATGTTTGAAGCTAAACATTTTTCAGCCTTCTACTTGTACAGAATTCTTCCTACATTGGGCGTAGAGTAATAATTTATTTATTTAGTATTTACTTTTTAAAAATCTTCTATCTTGCCTTTCAGGGCAAAGCAGTCCTGAGACAATTTGCACAGATAAATAAAACATAAGGCTAAATATATCTTATTCCAATAAATCTAATACCGTTGAAACAGCAGCCGAAATACATTTTATAGCCCAGCACCACACTCCCACCAAAGAAAGCAATTTGAAAGAAGTCATTTTTAAAAAAACAACAACAACCCAACAAGAATATCTACAAAAATGATTAAATAATTTAACAATTCAGGTGAAGCTTTCAACCAGAAGCAGCTTAGGACAAATGTGATTTTGAGGCTCGTTTAGAAGCACAAACTGATACAACGAAATGTATCTCTCTGGTGGTGGTGGTGAGTTCCACAAACAAGGGGGCAACCACCAAGGAGGCTCTCTCCTCTAATGCCTCCTAATCTAGTTGATCTTAATGGGCCTTTATGGCTCAAATGGCCATAGCTCAATGGTAAAACATCTGCTTTGCATGCATCAAGTCTCAGATCCAGTCCCTGGCATCTCCAGGTATGGAAAGAAAACATTCCCTGGCTCAAACCCTCGGAAGCCACTGTCAGTCACTATAGGCATTGCAGACCCCCTCACAGCGACGCCACCCCAGGGAGCAAGGCCTAGCCTATGAAGGTGAACAAACTGGACAAGTGTGGCGACCACACAGGGTCCCCGGACGTTTCACCGTCTATTGATCCCTGTGCCACCACTTTATTTCTCACTGCCACCACCCAGGCCCTACCTGGTACAATACTGAGTCCAGTCAGGGTTAAATTGGAACATAAACTTCTGTTTATTTATTGCAGTTTAACAAGCGTGTGGTTTCATAAACGGTAACAGTCAATTACAATCATGGGGTGCCTATCCAGACCTATAACTTCCGCTACCTGCTCTCACTCACTAAACCACCTTTCAGATATTTACTTGTCTTCCTAGCTCCTAACTGTTCCTGACTCAGCTTATTTCTCTACACTAACTCAACCTCCCCACAGACTCTATCCCAATTCACTCCCACTCCAACCAACCACCCAGCTGCCTACGAACTCCCCTTCGCCCCTCCCAGAGCTGGTTTTATAGTCCCTCTGACTCCACCCCCCTGGGTTCTGATTGGGTAACCTGCTTAACTATTTCACCTCCAGCACTCTCATATGTTAAAGTCACATAAAGGTTCTGGGTTTTGAAATTGGCCACAACTTTATTGATTCCAGATGTAGGTTGGATTTGACTTAGGAAATGGGTGTATATCCCTTACAGCCCCACCCCAGTGGAGGGCTGCCTCATGACAAGGTCAAGTTCAGAATTAATGGGTCATCCGCAAACTGCAGGTCTATATGTACAACACTCCCAAACTGCTAAAGGAAGCTCTATGGCCCATCTGTTGCATGCCTTGGCTTTTGGACAGTGACTGGACTCCTCCAGTGGGGTACTCCTGTGATTGTGCTGTCCAGAGGTGGGGGTGAATCACCACTTGACCCCCAGCCAGATGTTAGACTAAAGAATTCCACCAAATGCCTTAACCTGCCGAAGTTGTGACGGTTGCTTTCTTTTTAATTTTTAATTTCCAAAACCAAAAAAAGAAAAATTTCAAACATCAAATTCAACATCCATATTCATTTTCTAACATAAACCTATTACATAATTAACTAAATTAAAATATACCTAATTACTCTAAACTTCTCTTTGCTGTATACAAATACAACACAGTTAGAAATTTTATATTAAAGCTTTTATATTATAAATAATATTTCAAATTCCCCTATACCCCCCGTTCCCCTTCACCCATGTGTGATCTCTTTTTTCTTCTTCTTTTTCTTCTTCCGTCTTGTTGTGTTGTTATAATTTAATCATTGTTCAGCTGATTCTTTAATTATTTCCTTGCTTACCCCTACACGTTTTACACGTTATCTATTAATATTCCAGTTCCGGAACCATATTTTTTCATATATTCCTTCATATATTCCTTCCTTGAATAGGGGGGTGGACCAGAGCAAAGCCTGCTCCCCTCCGGTCCATTCCTAAGCCCCCCTTATTCCTCCTCAGTTGATAGACTAGGGTTACCAGGCGTCCCCGGTTCCCGGGGACAGTCCCTGGATTTGCAAATCTGTCCCCGGACACATTGCATCTCCGGAATGTCCCCCGATTTGCATATGGAAACATAGCAGCGGCAGCCTCAGCAGCCCAGAGCCAGCCTGGTAGTGCAGTTGGCTCTGGCTGGCTTCAGGAGCTGCTAGCTGCCATGGCGCCCATCATTTTTCCTCGCTGAAAGTCCCCATGTGATGTATCTTGTGCGCTACCAGGCTGGCTCTGGGCTGCTGACTGCCACCGCCACTGCCGAAGGGAAACCGGGGACATCTTGCGGTACAGATATCCTGCCCCCTTCCCCCTTTGTTCCCCCTTTGCTTTGACTGATTGGGGGAGGCTCGGGAGTTGCGGGTGGCCAGCCGCTGCCCAGTTTTTAAAAAACTCTGTGCATTTATGTTTCACAGGGTGCAAAAGAAGGGCTTTGCATCTTGCCTGGCAGAGGTACTGTGTGCCTTGCACCCCTCCTGGGCAATGGCGTGCCGCCCACCCGTGACTCCTGAGCCTCCCCTGATCTGTCAATAAAAAGGGGGTAGGGGGCAGGAGATTGGGGAAGGCTTGGGCGTCATGGGCGGGCAGCACGCCGTTGCCCACTTTTTAAAAAAACTGTGCATTTATGTTCACAGGGTGCAAAAATAAGGCTTTGCATGTTAATACAACATGAATATGTGTTTGGGCCCAGGGTCTTTTGCCTCACCATCCCCACTACTGACTCCCTGTTGCTACTCAGCTTCAAAAAAAATAAGTGTCCATGGATTCATTGAAAAAAATCTGGTAACCATATGATAGGCCAGTCAGATCTCTGCACCATTCAGCCAATCCTAACCCCGAAGTATAGCTATCAATAAGCACGCTTCTCACAAGCTTTGGTCTTGCTTCACTAACAATGCAACCCAACCCTAGTAGCTCTTATGGCAGGCAGGGTGAGGAAGAAATACGATAAATAAGTAACAGATGAAATAAATCAGTGAGCCCCACTGAATTCATTGGGGCTTGCTCCCAGGGAAGCATGCATAGGATTTTCAGCTAAAAGCCTTTAAAATAAATGCTATTGTTATTTCGTTTTCTGTGGCCACGTAGGCATGATTGATTTGCCTGTCACCACCATTGCATCCATCACACTGCATTCCCCTTGAAACATTGTCCAACAAATTAATCAGTCAGGGCTCCAATATTCTCATTGATAGCACGGCTGACCCTGTTCCTGTCTGTTTTCTTCTTTTCTTCCAACCTCTCCAGTACCCCCCCTTCCTGTGCTACACTTACTTGTAATACTTGCATAAACCCTATACCATTAAAGGAAATTTGAAGATCATTATTTCCCTCAAATAATTCTGGGCTCTGTAAGGTAAAGGTAATTGACCCCATGGCGGTTAAGTCCAGTTGAATTTGACTATGGGGTGTGTCGCTCATCTCGCTTCAGGCCGAAGGAGCTGGCGTTTGTCCATAGACAGCTTTCCAGGTCATGTGGCCAGCATGACTAAACAGCTTCTGGCACAATGGAGCACTGTGATGGAAGCCAGAGCGCATGGAAACTCTGTTTACCTTCCCACCACAGCGGTACCTGTTTATCTACTTGCACTGGCGTGCTTTCGAACTGCTAGGTTGGCAGGAGCTGGGACAGAGCAACGGGAGCTCACCCCGTCGTGCAGATTTGAACTGCTAACCTTCTGATCAGCAGGCCCAAGAGGCTCAGTGGTTTAGACCACAGCATCACTCGTGTCCATTCTGGGCTCTGTAGTCCCCCACAGTGGTATAATTCCCAGCAACTCTCAACAAACCACAGTGGCCAAGATTCTCTGAGGGAAAGAATGTGCTTCAACTGTTCTTTAAGGGTATAGTGTATACACAGCCTCACCTTCAGGAGTTGGGTAGCTTCAAACCCCACCTCCCATCTTAAGGAATACACAGAGAAAAGCCCCATAAAGCACAACTCTGTATATGGAAAATAAGAGTATATTAAATGTATTGTGCACAAGCTTAAACAATAACAATATATATATACACACACATACACCATCTCTGGTCAATCTTGAAGTGATATATACAAACCTTCCAATTACTGTTCATTGTCTCCACATCCAAAAGTTCAACTCTGTGTTAAATCTTGTAGTTGAAAAACTGTGTATGAGGAGGACTCAGACAGTGAGACATCCAGGTAAAATCTGTTTCGGCACCCTTCATCAGGGTGGGTTTGTCACTCAGTTCTATACGAAGTAGGAATTCAGTGCAATATAGCTGACCTTCAGTGGCAATCCCTCCAGGAATGGCTTTGACTGGCCGGCTAAACCAGGTGAGGGTAGTTGATGGGTCTCAAACCTTCCATGAGTTATGGATTTTCCCTGCATGGGAAGACAGGCTCCGGCAGATTGAGCAGACGAGACCAATAGTGGATCCAACGGTCAAGATGGTGGTTTCTGCATGTGCATAGAAGGAAGTGAGGAGCAGATGGGGCTCACCAACCTAGGAAGGTAACCCATCTAGGAGAAATAATCCCTAGAAACCTCCCATGTTGGATCCCAGCACATGGGGGGGATGTCAGTCTGCAATGGCGCCCACCATAGAGGGTGAGAGAACTTCTCTGCAGTCTAAATCCAGCTGTCTATCCACTCCACCCCACTGACTATGTGTTAATTTGTTACTCGTGATTGTGTTTTGCTTCATTGCACAGGACTGAGTTTGGTGGCCTTCCAGTTTGCATTCTTGGCCTCCGGGTTCTCCCTTTTTAATGTTAATCTCCTTTTCTTGGCCTTGTAGCACTCGTTCCTTTCTTGCACTCTCGATAACAATACCAGCAAACAGCAGGTGCCTCCAAGTTTCACAAAAAGAAGAAAGTTTTCCTTTTGCAGCTCTAGGGAATTCATTAGCTTGAAATGACAATTCTAGGAAGGAAATCAGAGCTTTCTATGTCATTGAGGCTGTTAAAAAGTAGATTGCCAATGCCGGCCTGCTGGCACGAAACCAGAATATTGTAAAAGTGGGGGAAAGGATCTAGGGCATTTAAACCACTATAAAAACTATTGTAGCATTTTGCCCAATGTGCTGTCATTTGACCAGGCTGTTAAATTTGGCCGGCAACTTTCTTGCGGATTATATTCCAGCAGTAAACTTGCCAGCATTGACCTTCTCGTTTCCCATCTGCTTTGTTTTTCAAAAATCTTTTTTTGCTAATAAAACTCTTCTCTCTCCCCCTTCTTTGTCTCTGTTTCATTCCCTGCACTTCTCTTTCTGCAGTAACTTTTGGAATGTAAATGCGATGTCTGAGGGTTGTTCACATTTCACAGGAATCAAGTGTGATATGTGATGTGAAGGAAGAAGAGAAAATCAAACGTGAACTGCCAAAAGATGCTGTTTGAATGTCTGCCTGAATTAAAGTCAGAAGCAGGGTATAAACAAATGTTATTTATCCATAAGAAGACAACAGATTGTCACTTTATTTATTTATACCGTGTACTTTCGTCTTCACCAGTGCTCAGCGAGCCTCAGCTTATGAAACATTTATTTACCTGTGGCAGGTAGATAAATTGGCAGCTTAATAAGCACAGGTACAGGGCTTTCAACAAGGGGATGGTGTACTTTCTGAGGGAACATCATGATTGCCTCCCCAGTGGCAAGGCTGGATACAGTAAGCGTGAGGCTGAGGAAGATGCAGAACGAAGCTTTCCGTGTGCAAAATTGGCAGTCTTCTGGCAGTCTCTAAATTTGAGATGCCCCCTTGCCCTGTGTGTTGTGTGCTGCCCCTGCTATTTCTGTGGAAGTGTAGATTGATGAGAGGAACACAACTAGGTAAGGGTGGACCATTTACTCCCTTACCGACATCCCAGTACACATAGGTGTCCATGTCTGGTCTCAAATAGGTGGTTCAAAAGCACCGTTTCCTCAGTGACTGAGCTTCCTCATTGCTCACTTTTGGGGGCCTCCACACAAACTTTGAGAGCTCTCAAGAGGCCCATCCTTGGGTGAGTTCATATTACTACCTTAGAGTTGGCATCAGGTAGATTTGAAGGCTGTTCCGGTATTCCAAAGATGATGATGACGACGACAACGATGACAACAACAACAACTTTTATTTATACCCCGCCCTCCCCGGCCAGAGCTGGGCTCAGGGCAGCTAACAACAATAAAAACACAATAAAAACATAATGCAGGGTGTGTGGGGGCGGGCAATTTAAAATACAGGTTAAAATGCAATTTAAAATGCAGCCTCATTTTAAAAGTAGCCGATAGATCAAGACCATAAGGGCAGGGAAACATAAGGGTCAGACCAAGTCCAAACCAAAGGCCAGATGGACAGCTCTGTCTTGCAGGCCCTGCATAAAGATGTCAAGTCCCGCAGGGCCCTAGTCTCTTGTGACAGAGCGTTCCACCAAGTCAGGGCCAGTACTGAAAAGGCCCTGGCCCTATTTGAGACTAATCTAATCACCTTGCGACCTGGGACCTCCAAAATGTTGTCATTTGTGGACCTTAAGGTCCTCTGCAGGGCATACTAGGAGAGGCGGTCCCGTAGGTACGTGGGCCGTGTAGGGCTTTCAAGGTCAAAACCAGCACCTTAAACCTGACCCTGTACTCCACTGGGAGCCCGTGCAGTTGGTAAAGCACTGGATGAATGTGATCCCGTGGCAAGGACCCCGTAAGGAGCCTCGCCACGGCATTCTGCACCCGCTGGAGTTTCTGGGTCAGCGTCAAGGGTAGCCCCGTGTAGAGCGAGTTACAATAATCAAGCCTGGAAGTGACCGTCGCGTGGATCACTGTGGCCAGATCAGGGCAAGAAAGATAAGGGACCAGCTGCTCAATACGTGCTTAATCTGTGTAGTCTGAGATTCCTCCGCTAATCTGAACACCCAGGCCCTCTTATTTGAACCCCATCCGTGCATAGGGACAAGGTGTGGCTTTTGCCCTCTGCAAACCAGCTTCTGTACACATGCTGCACAATGCAAGGAAGTCAACTGTGTATACAATAGAAGTGATGGAATATGTAGTGATTTTTATCTGGTTGTTGTTGTTTTTTTTAAGCACTCAAGGATGAAGAGCAGGGCTAGAGTGAAAAATGTGGTTCTGAATTGGCCTGCTCAGGATGCCACTGAATGTGTTTGATGATATTAAGTTCTCTTTCACAAAAGCTTCTGCCATGAGAAAAGCTTCTGCCATGAGAAAAGTTTTACAGTGGTACCTCGGGTTACATACGCTTTAGGTTACATACCCTGCAGGTTACAGACTCCGCTAACCCAGAAATAGTATCTCAGGTTAAGAACTTTGCTTCAGGATGAGAACAGAAATCCTGCTCCGGTGGTGCAGCAGCAGCAGGAGGCCCCATTAGCTAAAGTGGTACTTCAGGTTAAGAACAGTTTCAGGTTAAGAATGGACCTCCAGAACGAATTAAGTACTTAACCCGAGGTACCATTGTAGTTCTTTCAGCTACAACAGGATATATTTTTAGTGCTGCATAGGGTTTCTTACACAATGCTGTGTTTGAAACCACTCCTTTCTCAACTTCCTTCATTAGTCTTTTTAAAAAAAAGTTTTTTAAGGATAGGCAGAGGTCAACTGCGTCTGCAGAAGTCTGATGCTTCATATGAGAGGTGAGGAGCCTCAATGCTGGGAGTGTGGAATGCATGGTCCTGAGTGCAAGTTGTGCTGTTTGCACGAAGGATGGGACCAGGGCACTTTATTTGGAAAAGAACCCAAACAAACATTAGGCATGAGAAAAGCTCACCAGAAAAGCTGACCCAGATAACTCTGGACCTGATCTCTAGAGCTTTGTGTGGGACCTGGAGCTGCTCCAGATCCCAGAGAATTGGAAGATGTTATGTATTGAAGTTCTCACCCTGGGCCAGCAGGGGGATACTGTAGATAGTTTTCATTCAGGCCCACATATGCAAATAAGGGGTTGAAAGTGACGTTCAGTGATTGGATAGTTACAGAAAATGGTTACTGTTGCGTTCTAGTGGAGCTCTATATATGCAGGCTGGCTGAACCCTTCAGTTCTGTTCTGTTCTGGCCTGTGAATAAACAAGAGCTGTTTGAATAATCGCTGTGTCGTCTGATATGCTCACCCACAACTTAACAGAAGATATATAAAATTTGGAATGGTCCCCCCAGCATTACGTGCAGGACCCTCTCCCCAGACTGCACCCCTCTCCCCAGACTGCACCCCTCTCCCCAGACTGCACCCCTCTGTGGCAGCAGATGTGGGGGGTGGGGTGGGGCTTGTAAATGTGATAATTTAAACCAGAACAATTCATTCTCAGGCATATGAGGGAGGGGACGTTGAGGAAAATTTGGAGCAATTTACATGGTCAGATTTGTTTTTGGAAATCTGATTTGCGTTTCCGCCCAAGTGTTTATCTTTATTGGCATTGATGTCATTTTAACAAAATTAGCAGCGTGCTCCCATCCTTCATGGCGAGGCAATTTCTTTCATCTTTATAACCCTGAAAAATTATATCCTGATAATAGAGTGTAAATAACACCAGAGTGAAAGCAATTTCAAAGCCTTATTTTGCTGCAGGTATCGTCTTGTGGGCTTTCTTTATTTGCCTCTGTGCTTCACTCCTATAAAGGTAAAGGGACCCCTGACCATTAGGTCCAGTCGTGACCGACTCTGGGGTTGCGGCGCTCAGCTCACTTTATTGGCCGAGGGAGTCGGTGTACAGCTTCCCGGTCATGTGGCCAGCATGACTAAGCTGCTTCTGGCGAACCAGAGTAGCGCATGGGAACACCATTTACCTTCCCGCCGGAGCGGTACCTATTTATCTACTTGCACTTTGATGTGCTTTCGAACTGCTAGGTTGGCAGAAGCAGGGACAAAGCAATGGGAGCTCACCCCATCGCGGGGATTCGAACCGCCAACCTTCTGATCGGCAAGTCCTAGGCTCTGTGGTTTAGACCACAGCTCCACCTGCGTCCCCCTTCACTCCTATAGGTGACCCATAAATATGCATGCTCCCTTGGGAAATGTTTAAATGCTCCAAGTTCAGTACTTTAACACCAGGCCAAAATTATGCAAGAATGCAGCCCTACCCACCACAAAACATTCAATAAGGTGTAGATGAACTCCCTAACAGGGCAGTGCTATTGCTCAGCCTTCACACTGGCACTGCACTGCGTAGCTCAGCTCTCATAGGGCACCTACTTCCATCATGCTATGAATGAGAGCCAAGCTACGCAATCAACAACCTCATGTAATTTTATGACATTCATTTTCTTCAGAGTTTCTTTTTTTCTTTTAAATATAATTTTTATTAACAGGCCAATCAAATCACATTAATTCCAAATCACATTAAATCCAAATTATACAGCCGGATTTTTTTTTAAAAAAAATTGGGGGTACCCATACTTCAAGTTCCGAAAGGGGTCAAAACATCGTTCTTGCTGCTGCCTTGATCAAACAGTTCTATCCAGTTCTGTCCAGATAGTCTTTTTGTTATTTTCTTCATCTTCTTGTTGTTATCATATATTCCTTTCTTTGTGATCTCTGATAATCTTCACAAGCGGGTGAAAGACAAACATCTCCTGTGTGGGTTTTACACTCTCCAAAAATCATATCACATAAAGGACAGACGCCATTTCCACACCTCCATTAAGAACATTCCCACTGTCTGTTCGTTGATTCACAGGCTTGCGGATCTATATCTCAGAGGGCTCTGCCAGGTCAAGATAGCGTTCCGATAACCATACATTCACATTCCAATGACCCTGGTCCTCCTCCCTCTCGTCCACTTTAAGCAAGCCCGTCTTCACGAAACTCCATTTTTTAACTGCGTCATAAAACTTTCCTTTCATTTCCTGGTATTTCCATCAGTCCTCTCTTCAATCAATAATTCACTCCCACACAGTTCTTAGTCTCCTGCTTGTGATTAATAATAGCAACGATTCTTCTCTCTATCTGGAGGGGAGGATTATTGGTACTCACATAAGGCAAAAAAAGAATTTTTTTTCCTCCCCTCCCTTTCCGTTTCACTCCAACATACCAGTCTCTTGATGTTGATTCTTGACAATTTATTTTCACGCCCGTCGCTCCGCTCACAGAGATCCCATTAATCAGCAGTCTTTTTACTCCCGATCTTCACTTGATGTATGTGCATTAGCTTCTTTCCAATTATATATTTCCAATTAAATATTTCGAGCTAATGCGAACCAGTGCGCTAATTGGAGACAGTGTCAGGAAGAGCCGACTTCACCGAGGGCTTCGTGCCAAGTGTCCACACCCCCTTCTTTCGAATCCGGGGGGTGCATTATGGACACCGCTGGCAAGGCAGTCCCCCCCATCCCCTTGGGGGGGGGGCAAGGAAGGCTGCATACTTCCCATAGCAGCCTCTTAATTTCCTCGTGTGGGTCAGAGAGATGTTATTGTCGGCCATCTTCCAATGTGCCCCCTGGTGGCCCCCCATTTTCTTCAAATGTTTCTTTCCCACCCTTCATGTGGAAAAGTTCCCAAGGATGACATAGAAATCTTTTTTTAACAACAAACAAACTAGTCTTTGCTCTCAGGCTTATAATCTAAAAACACATGACCCAATAAGAAAAGGGGATGGCAAGGAAGAAGGAAATGAGCAAAGCCAAGTACCAAACACTTAATGTTTCAAAGTTCCTTATACTCACCACACTGAATGGAAACAATCTGATCACAGTTCAAGAAACAGATCTCAGCTTCTCCTGGGGAATAACTGGGTGGCCCAAACTTCCTGGAAGTGTCTGGGAGACACTCCAGGGTTGTCATATTTCAAAAAGTGAGCTTTTTGGGGGCAAAGTTGTTCAGCTTTTTTTTTTTTTTGGCAAGAGAGCCAGTGAGGTGTAGTGGTTAAGAGTGGTAGACTCGTAATCTGGTGAACTGGATTCGCGTCTCCACTCCTCCACATGCAGCTGCTGGGTGACCTTGGGTCAGTCACACTTCTTTGAAGTCTCTCAGCCCCACTCACGTCACAGAGTGTTTGTAGTGGGGGAGGAAGGGAAAGGAGAATGTTAGCCGCTTTGAGACTCCTTTGGGTAGTGATAAAGCGTAATATCAAATCCAAACTCCTCTTCTTCTTCTTCTTCTTCTTCTTCTTCTTCTTCTTCGAAAAAAGAAGGCAATTCACCAAAATCTGCACTTCCAACATGGGTTGCCATATGTCTGGATTTTCCCGGACCTTTTTAATGATTCCGCCCAGACAAGGTTTTCAACGTTTGGCAACCATATCACTTACGATTGCAAAGTAGAGTCCATATTTGTATTGTCACTCTGACTTGCTGCTATTTTTATATCTGTATGGATTTGGGGTGGTGGTTGTTCTTAAAGACACGTTTGAAATATGTGACCACCTCACTTGCAATAATACAGTCCAACAAAAATGGCATCATGCAACTGCTCTGATCATTTATTTTGTCTCTTAGTAGAACTGCATCAGTTCTGCGTAGATGCTACTCTATGAACCAATATTGATGGACCTAAGAATGTTGAATGAGAAGTAAACTGTGTGGAAGTCCAGGCATCCTACATCTTCCAGTGGAGATATGTGAAAGCATCTGTACATCTGTATCCTGTGCAGTTTTGTTTCTGGGGGCAAAGAGAAAGTTCACGGAGTGGTTGAGTGTTAATTCAGAGCACGAGGAAAATAACCCCTCCCTCTGCTATGGTCCCAATCCAGAACCCTATTTGTTGCTGCTGAAATGGAAAGAGGCAAAACTCAACATAGTTTGCCCTTGAGTTTAGAGGGACCTGCTCCCAGTGAAGATGATCACAGTATCTGTATTCTATTATATATAATAACTTTTACATAAAGATTTTAGTAGGATATTCTTTCAGGAATTTTCTCCTGCATTTCTGGGGATTTAAATAGCAAAACAGCCAGCCCTAAACATTCCAAGGTGACACCTGAGCAGCTGTTTATCTCCCTTCGGATATGGACAAATATAGCAGAACCACTTGGGTTTATCTGAAATTTCCAGTTATTTGACTTGCATTCATTATGTGCCACTGAGGTAAATAGCACATTTCTCCAAATATTTGGGAATTTCCCATTTAGTCCATATACATTGTGTATTAGAACTGGTGAAATATATCAAGTTGGCAGACCAGAAATCTGTAAAACAACTAAATGGTTGTTTTACAGATTTTTAAAAGACAGGGGAGGACAGGGGACAGACTTCCAGTCTTCTTGAAGCTTAAATGATAGTTGATCTCTCTCTGTGAGCTATTTCCTTTCAAAGCTTCCTTGGATGAGTTCTTTGACACCAAGACTGATAAGCCAAATGAATTAAGTTGCATATGGTAGCCCACCTAAGAACTCTGTTTTCATGGCTTGCCAGGGTATCAGGCTTCAGGGTATCAGTTTCCTCCCATGAGCAGATCAAACGAAAGGAATTCATACCAGTTAGTTTCTTTAATAAACACAGTAAAGAACAAAAGAAAGCACCAACCCAGAATCGTGGTGCTCCTAATTAAGGTTCACACACCCCCTCCATCCCTATTAATCTACGTCACTCCTACGTCTTGTAACCTGAGCTTCTACCCTCCACACTTTCTGTTCTGAGACTTTTTGAGCTCTTCTCGACCTTGGACTGAGCAGAGGAATGCTGTCCAGAGACTGTGAATCTGTTACTTCTCTCTCTTCCAGTGTTTCTTCTCCTAGCTGTTCCCCATCCAGCATTTCCCAGCTTCTGCCTTCTGAACTACGCCCTTCTGTGAGCCACTGTTCCAAATCTCTACTGACCTCATTCTCCTGGGAAGATTCAGGATCGGGGTAAAGGGAAGTTTTCCCTCTGCACATAACTGTTGCATTATGGGGAAGCATTGCTTCTTTTCTCTTGCATTCTGGGAACTCTCGCTCATGATCTTTTCTCTGTTTCTGCACACACTGTACGAACCTGTTCCAAACACCAAGATATTCCCTCATCGCTCCGTTCACCTTAGGTTCATGTTGACCTGTTCTCCATGCATAGTCGACCATATCTATAGAACTTGATTATTGTATTCTTTCATGTTATGATCAATCATTAGTAATTGTTTCATGCCATATTAATCTTTAGTTATAATTAATTAGGAGGTTTCATGCCTGTCTAGTCCCAACCTCGTTTCCCAGCCTTTAATCTACCGGTGATTAATGTTCACATGTAATTCCCACCCCTCACATGTAATTCCCGCCTTGTATGTATGTTAACCAATCAGCATTAAGTTTCTTTGTGTTTGTATCAACCAATCAGCCACAAGCACACCTGTGGCAATGTTTGTAATATTCAATAAAAGAGAGTTCCCGGGACTTCCCCGGCAGACGCCTCATGACACCCACTGCTCGTCTCCCGTGATTTTCATTCCTACATCAGGGGAGGGGGTGGCTCCCACCATTCCTCCTCAGTGCAGCCTTCCTCAGCACGGTCCCTGACATGGAGGTTGTGGAAATGGGAGTGTCAAACCTCTGACAGACATTGAAGGCAGTATGCCTACAAACCCTCCAACAATTCTCGGATGGAAATAGGGGCATTTCTCACCCCCTGCAACGGACCATCCACGACTCCCTCCATTTTTTGTCCCCCACCCCGGCAGAGCACTTCTTACCAGAACAGCGAGTGCCACGAGATGTAGCATACACGCCCCCCACCGCCCAGAGAAAAACCCTTTATCCTGATTTTATTTTATTCTTTGGTAGATTTACAAGAAGAATAACATGTGCCAATAAATAAATTTTCGAAAGTGACGAGATTAGATGTGGACGCACAAAGCATTTTTTAAATTAAAAAAACAAGACTAAAAAAACCGAGGACTGCTGAGGGCGTGTGTGTTGTGTCCTGTTGGTGTTGTGGTGGTAGCTCTGCTAGGTGGGGTGGGGAATCAAAAATGGGGGTTCGAGGAGGGTCAATGGGGGGGTAGTGAGAAATGTCCTTATTTTCATTTGAGGAATGTTGGAGGGTATGTAACACAGCTGACCAGCTGTGTAAATGAGTCACAACTTGTGCCGTCCTGTTTCAGAAAGCTCTGTATTGAAGCCCAGTGCAAATTTGCATTGATTTAGAAGTTGTGAGGGAGATCAGCTGATATGGACAGGGTGGTCAGGATCTCTAACAAGTGTGCCTGCTGATAAGGATAAAAATCTTACAGCTGTCATAGAAAACAGCTCTGCTCCTTTCTGTTTTCTCTCTCTTTCTCTCTGGCATCCCTCCCTCATGAAGCGGTGGCCCTGAGGTCTCAACTCCAGAAACGAAAAACTTCAAAATAGATCCATCAGTGCAGAAACACTCTCTGTAGGGTGCTTGGAGGGGGGAAGGAAAAGCAGCAGGAAAGGTTAATTTGCAGCTATTCTCTCTATAAATTATGGTATTAGACCAAAGACCAGCAGTAGAATTTTCTCGCCGTGCAAGGTGGGCAGGTCAAGATCTTTGGGCATAACAATCTTTCTGAGCATTGTTGCTATAATTGAAAGGGCATGCACTGCACAACAAGCTGGTAAACTTTATTATAAATCACTGTTTATGTGGCTTCAAACGGACTTTAAATATCTCCCGCTGTCTGTCCTTCCTCTTCTGTGAGGTGGCGTAAATCTAACCCACAAGGTGGCTTGTAACTTTTTAACCTCCTCTACATTTGCCATCCCAGACACGCTGCATATTTGCTTTGTGGCGAATTTTATGACCTCGCAGCGGAAGGAACCCTATGTATTGTCAATTGTGAGGCAAACGGGCAGCTTCCCTTGTCACACCTTCTCGTGCAATCAGACATAATGACTGCTAATCAGCAAATAAGTAAACACAGTTCCCTCCACCCTCAGCGCGCACACACACACACACACCCCGGCGCAGCATAACGGGCAATGCCATCTGAATTGGTTTTTTTCTCAAGCTATTGTTTTCTAATACCCACCCCCCCATTTTGTGACACAACCATAATGGGTCCCCAAGGAACACTGATGCTTCAAGAATTACAATGTTGTCTCTCCAAGACTGGTTTGTGACACACACGCCAGATGGTTTTCAACTAAATTGCTGTCAAACTCAAAGCATGCTTATGAATTTATCCTTTGCTTTCAGAAGGGAGCAGCGAAAGAGGTTTCTGGAGATTGAGGCGCCGCTCGGGTGCTACGCCACATTGATTTGTGTTTTTTGTTTGTTTGTTTATATTTGGTGGCAAAAGCGACAGCTTGCAGAACCTGACAGCTCCCGTTTAATAGCGACATCGAACTCTATTTCTTACGGAACTCTCTGGGTCCTTGTTGCAGGTGACAGGTTGCCGAAGGCCTTGATGGCACCCACCTGTTCAAAGTCCGGTGAGGACAGAAGCAGTAATAATGATGCTGAATGGAGGGATCAGCAGGATAGGGGTTAAAAGTGGCCAGTTGAAAAGGAACTCTGTAGAGAAGGCCCATTACCCCAGGAGCTACTAAAACTCAAGCAGATTAGATGCCCAAACATACCAATTAAGAAAGAAGAATGAAGAAATGAAAGCCAGCTATCGTGCATCTGGGGCGAATTTTGCAAAACCTACCCTGCTAGGCTTCCCTTCTTTGAAACTTTTCACGGCAGTTTCCTGGGGTCTCTTCCAACAATTTATACTGGTGTAAAATGCACCCAGCTGGTTCGGTTGGGTTTGAATGAGCACTGCTACACAGATATTGCATGTGCATCCAGCTCACAAGAGGAAGCCCGTTTCCATGAGCAGATCCTTTGCTGGCTTGGGACAAATATACTTGCTGTAGAAGAAGAAGAAGAAGAAGAAGAAGAAGAAGAAGAAGAAGAAGAAGAGGAGTTTGGATTTGATATCCCGCCTTTCACTCCCTTTAAGGAGTCTCAAAGCAGCTAACATTCTCCTTTCCCTTCCTCCCCCACAACAAACACTCTGTGAGGTGAGTGGGGCTGAGAGACTTCAAAGAAGTGTGACTGACCCAAGGTCACCCAGCAGCTGCATGTGGAGGAGCGGAGACGCGAACCCGGTTCCCCAGATTACGAGACTACCGCTCTTAACCACTACACCACACTGGCTCTCACTGGCATTGCTGTAGCTATGAAAGGAAGGATGCTCACACATTACACTGGCGTCAGGTACAAACTGTCTCCAGGCATGTGCAACTGTTTGTGTAAAAGGGTATATGCGCCTTTCTCTGTACACTGGTACATAGAAGGCGCACATGCTGATTGCAGCATGCGTATATTAGGATTCTTGTTCTGTGTCTGCAGACATGGGATTGTTGTCTATCACATGACGGTGTATGTTTTCATTCCACAGTGCAGGAAGTGTTGGAGACAGGATGTTTGTGTTACAGTGTTCTGTGAAGTGGGACTATTGTCCTCTGTTCTTTCTCTTTTTGCTGTCTGATGAGAAAGAGGAAGGAGCTAAGTCAGAATGCTCCAAGTATATGATATGTAAATAAAGTAGATTAGCCAAAATGCTGTGCTACTGAGTTTGTTACGCAAACTGCGAACACTCTCCGGATCCTTAAGCGTCCTAATGCCTTTTGGCATCAGTCGCTGTGATGTTCAGGCTGGAGAAAGCTTTTGAAGCCCCCAAATGATCGACCAGGAGGGAGATAACATGCCACTCGGGCATGTGTCTCTGCCAGGGTCCTACACGTGAGTAGGATGATCCTAACAGCGTACACCCCTACAGTGATACATCTTAAGAGAAGTAGGTTCAGTTCTATGTGATCTTTGGTTCCCCATCAGCCTTGAAATCTTACCACCTCTTTAGTTGTGGGAATACAGTTGTACTTTGGTTCTCGAACAGAATCCATTCCAGAAGTCCCTTCGACTTCCGAAAACCAAGGTGCAGCTTCCGATTTGCTGCAGGAGCTTCCTGCACTCAATTAGAAGCCATGGAAGCAACGTCGGATGTTTGGCTTCCAAAAAACGCTCACAAACTGGAACGTTCTGGGTTCCAAACTCATTTCCAGGTTTGCGGCCTCCGGGAGCCAAAATGTTTGAGTTGCAAGGCGTTCCAGAACCGAGGTATGACTGTAACAAAATAATAGAATTGTAGAGTTGGAAGGGACCTTTCAGAATCCTCAAGTCCAATCCCCTGTAATGCAGGAATTCTGCCCACAGCTGTCTCTGGGTGGGTGCCAGTGTGGTGTAGTGGTTAAGAGCGGTGGACTCATAATCTGGTGAACCGGGTTCGATTCCCTGCTCTTCCACATGCAGCTGCTGGGTGACCTTGGGCTAGTCACACTTCTGTGAAGTCTCTCAGCCTCACTCACCTCACAGAGAGTTTGTTGTGGGGAAGGAAGGGAAAGGAGAATGTTAGCCGCTTTGAGACTCCTTAGGGTAGTTATAAAGCGGAATACCAAATCCAAACTCTTCTTCTTCTCAAACCACCAACCTTTTGGTTAACAGCTAGACACCCACTGGGTGTGCCACTGGGGCTTGTTAAAATAACCCATGCATAATGGACACACATGGAGGGGGGGGGAGGAGACACTTTGATATACTTGGCAGAGGGGACACAGAATGTTTGTGAGTCACCTTAGGGGCTGGTTTTGTAGCCAAAATCTGGATTAAAAATCAAAACACATTTTATTTTTCATTTGTATTCAAAAATGGTGACCAGTGAACTGAACTGAGCTTTCCATTAGGACTCCAAGTTTACAAACCGGACCTTGGGTAAATTAAGCTCCAGATTCCGAGCAGCTCGGTCATTGCTATAAGTGAGACTTGATCCAATATAAAAAGCCATACATGCGTGCCAACAACAGCAAAAGACATACAGAAGAGCAGAAACAGTGCCAAAGGGTTAAATAGCTTCTTTTTAGACGTTACCAAGGAGTTCCATTTAGGAAATCATAATTGCATTCCATTTTTTCCTGCATGTCAAAATGTAACTACTGGTACTCTATCTTCTCGCAGAAATCACAGTTTATAAGCCATTTTTCATCAGGCCGGTATGAATGGTAGCTGATCACTGCAAATGACTTTGCCATTAGGACCATAGGTTTGGTATTTTTCTTTCCTTTCCTTCCCTCCCCGCCCTCCCAGCCCTGAATCTGCTTTGGAAAGCAACATATAGAACCCTGTTATGAATCGATAAGTGATTAAGCCCAACTTTTCTTGGATATATGCCTTTGCAAAGGGCTCAGGCCATTGGCTCCTCCACTAACTTGAATAATTTTCACCAATGAAGGAGGCATTTATCAGGACGATAAGCATACACCACAAGGTGTCCTTGAGTGAACTGAAGTGCACTTTGGAAATAAATAGATGGCTTTAAAAAAAAGAAAGAAAGGAAAAACAAGAACCGCCGGAATGGTGAAAGATTAAGGATCATTGGTATTAATGAGAGCAGAGCACTTTCTTTTCAAAGAATATTTGCTTATGCAGAGAAGATTCAAGCATTTGTGTAAAAAAAAGAGAGCTGAAACTACTCATTTGTTTTGGGGAAGGTGAACGTTTTCATCGGTGTCCAAAACACCTAGTTGTTTTTCAAGCCCCTTTTGCAATAAAATAAAATAAAAACCCATTATCTCACTTGTGCTCTCTTTGAAATTGCCCACATTTGCCCTCAGTGATAGCAAGCAGCCAGATCTGATTGTTCATGTAAGTCTTGCAATATCACCCTGCTTACCATGTGATGATATCTGATTGGATGGGATCATCCATAGAAATACCCTGGAAGGAGGAAAAATTTGACATTCGGGAGCGTGCTTCTGTTTGCTGCTTGGTTGTATGCTGCAGAAGTCCAAGCAAGAGGCTACCAAAGTTAAGGCAGCGAGGCAGCATTTTGCCACATTTATGCTCGCCATTGAAACATCTCCCAATCCCTTTGCGACTTTCTCTAGCTGCTGTTGCTAGAGAAATAAAGCTGGTTTGATGGCACTTTGGACCTTGTGACAAGGATGCCTTGGTAGTCCATCTCTTTGACCGAATGACTTTCCTGTGATATAGACACACTGCAAAAGAGTTCTTATTCAACCCAACAGCAGCAATGCATGGGGATTTGAGAAGAGGGGCAGGTCCTGAATCTCAGTGCTTGGGGAAGAAAGTGATTTGTGGAGGACCAGGCCTTTGACGGGGTTGCCAGGTTTCCTGAGATTCAGCAGAGGCAGCCTGGGAGTTAAGGCATGGCGTCTAATGGCCCAGAGGTGTGCCTAGTGCAATGAGGTACCGTAGATTGCGATGGAGGTGGTTATGGCACCTGGTGGGTTAGGGGAAGATTCTGGTTGGATCTCATCATACAGAACAGACCCTGGTGATTATGGGGTGTAGCAACGCTTATTCAGATATTGGTTTGGTATGTTTATATTCTGCATTTCTTCCGTCGTGGAACTGAAGGTGGCATATGTAGGATTCTCAGGTGGCTTCCCATCTATGAGCTGACCAGACCCAGACATGTTCCATTTCATCAAGGTGACTGTCACTGTGTGCCCTCAGACTATGCCCCCCAAGCATAAAATAGCCTGTTCCTCACTCTGAGATTTTAGTGTTCTGCACCTTATGTGGTGTTTGCCTCCTAGGATGGGTCATAGGAGAGGGTTAAAATGGGTGTGATGTGATTGGCCAGTGAGAATGCAAGGGGGGGAGTAAAAGTTAGAGTGGGAGGTTTTGAAAGTCAGTTGAGGTTTGGGAGTTAAGAGTTGAGGCTTGGGTGCTGGAGAAGGAAGAGGGAGGATTAGGTGTGGGTTGGTAGAGTTGTATTGTGAGAGAGTGAGAGGAATTGTCACGTGGAGTCAGATAGATAGTTGGGAATAATCAGTTTGGAGTTGTTAGGAACTAAGATTAAGAAACTGACAAGAGAAAAATAAACTGAAACCATACGCTTGTTCCTGCATTTAAAATTAAACTTGATTATTTGTTAATGTTAACAACTGTCTGGACTCCGTGTGTCCCTGTGAGAAGCGGGGTGGTGGCAGCGAAGAAAGCAATCACAGTGGTGGCACAGGGTCAATAGACCGTCAAACGTCTGGGGGCCCTGTGTGATTGCCACACCTTAGTACAGGTGGCCACCATTTTGTGCATATCTGGTGTGACTGCTGAAACGTGGGTCCTTTGGGACCCAGAGGAGGGCAGAACAGGGGCCTAACAGGAGCGGTGCATAACAGTGCGGACTTATGTGTGCTCCACTGATGTGCATGGGACCCAGGAACGGAAAACCTGTGCAACAGGATTGCTGCCTGTACTTCAGATTTGACCCCAGCACCTGAAAACTAGCCATTAGTCCAGTTAACCCCCCCTCTCAGCATCCTTAGTTCCTGTCCACAAATATCCTTCCACTTTGTTCTTCAAAAGTTAAAACCAGGATTTTCACAGACCAACCCCCCCCCCCATTTTAAAACACCAGCCCTTGTTTACTTCTATCCCCCCCAAAAAAAAAATCCAAGGCAGCAATGAGGCTAAATCGGGGAATGGTGATGAGTACATTATGTGGTGCTTTGTTCCCTCCCTTAATCTTTCCAAACTGTGTCAGACTTTGCTCAATGGGAAAATCATTTCTCTTGTGGAAGGCATCTTTGGACAGGTTTATTTTAGTGCCATATGTTTGAAACAAACCCTAACGAGTGGGAGAGGGAAAGAGGCAGATGGGCAGAGTGAGAACTAATGTAAAAATAAATAAATAAAAATCTCTGGGTCTGTAGACGTTGCTGCTATGGCATTTGCCCATGAGTTATAGGAAACCTTGCCTCTTAAGTGGCGTTGGGGAGATATCTGCTGGAAGTCATCTGATGGGGAAGTAGGGTGAGCTAGGCTCTGTGTAACATGCGAGACAGATGCTAGATACCCTGGAGTAAAATGACTTTACCGTGGGGCAAAATGCCGCAGAAGCATAATTGCCCTGTTCCATCTATGGCTGTGTGCAAGAACATATGAAAGACTAGCAGTCTGATACAGTGGATGAGAATTCAGAGGTGTCTGGAGCTGCTTGCCACTGGCCCAGGTAATGAACTGCATCTAGGGCTGGGCGATATCTGGTTTTCAACATTGCGATATATCACCAGTTAAACATCGTGATATACTGATGGATCCCAGTCTTGGTCTGCTTATAAGTTACTGATCCAGCAATGAAAAGAAACTACACATACACACACGCCTGTTTTCAGTCACGGGTCACCCATCCTGGATTGGTATGACACACCACAGTGGCTCTGTAGAGAAAAAGCAAACTAAATATCAAAGAAGTATGCCGGCAAGACTTCCACGACCAATATTTGCAGCATGTGTTTTGCACAAAGCAAGAGAGAGAGAGGGGGGGGGGAACAAAGTTGACAATACTGATCTGAAGTAACACTCCTATGATAAACTGCTTGGGCAAAACATATGGGGATCGTGCTCATTTAGAAAGAAACTGGAAATAAGTCTCGCATATTTGAGGGGATGCAGTTGCTGCTTTGAAGATACTTTTCAGGAGAAATGAGCTGTTTCTCAGTTGTTAGGATATATATATATATATTGTAAAGGTTAAGTGAGTCAGCTCAGTTCTGACTGCACATTGGTGAAACTGAATAGTAGCAAAGCGCTTTAATCTCCATTGCCTCTAAGTATTGAATGTGGTGCTTATCAAAGGTGCCACAGGGTGACATTTTCCATTTATCTAGACATTCTCATATATTTGTTAAAAGGTGACAGCTTCTGCTTGCTTCTTTTGGCAATAGAGCGTAGGAGAGGGGGAATGAGGGGTTGTGCCTCTGGGGAGGGAAAGCACCCCAAAAATGCTCCAGCCAGCGCTCCTGAAAACCCAAGTGTTGCCTGCACAGTAACAAACTGTTGGGCATGCTTAGCCCCTGTTTTAAGTACACCCTGAACCAAAATTTTACCCAGTTGTAAGAGGAAGTGCCAAGGCTTTGACTTCCTATTCACATCTGCTTTCCTGGAAATGTCACAGGGTATGTCTGTTCCTGTTTCTCTTTCTGTTTCTCCTCCACCAGCGCCAGGGCTTTTTCAGTGACGGTTCCGACCTAGTGGAATAATAATAAAAGTAAAGGGACCCCTGACCAGTAGGTCCAGTCGTGACTGACTCTGGGGTTGCGGCGCTCATCTTGCTTTATTGGCCGAGGGAGCCAGCGTACAGCTTCCAGGTCATGTGGCCAGTATGACTAAGCCGCTTCTGGCGAACCAGAGCAGCGCACGGAAACACCATTTACCTTCCCGCTGGAGCGGTACCTATTTATCTACTTGCACTTTGATGTGCTTTCGAACTGCTAGGTTGGCAGGAGCTGGGACTGAGCAATGGCAGCTCACCCCGTCGCAGGGATTCGAACCGCCGACCTTCTGATAATAATTAATAATAATTTATTATTTATACCCTGCCCATCTGGCTGGGTTTCCCCAGCCACTCTGGGCGGCTTTCAACAGAATATTAAAATACATTAGTCTATTAAACATTAAAAGCTTCCCTAAAGAGGGCTGCCTTCAGATGTCTTCTAAAAGTCTGGTAGTTGTCTATTTCCTTGCCATCTGATGGGAGGGCGTTCCACAGGGCGGGTGCCACTACTGAGAAGGCCCTCTGCCTGGTTCTCTGTAACTTGGCTTCTCGCAGTGAGGGAACTGCCAAAAGGCCTTCGGAGCTGGACCTCAATGTCAGGGTAGAACGATGGGGGTGGAGATGCTCCTTCAGATATACTGGGCCGAGGCCATTTAGGGCTTTAAAGGTCAGCACCAACACTTTGAATTGTGCTCGGAAATGTACTGCGAGCCACTGTAGGTCTTTCAAGACCGGTGTTCTGTGGTCTCGGAGGCCGCTCCCAGTCACCAGTCTAGCTGCAGCATTCTGGATTAGTTGTAGTTTCTGGCTCACCTTCAAAGGTAGCCCCACATAGAACGCATTGCAGTAGTCCAAGCGAGAGATATCTAGAGCATGCACCACTCTGGCGAGACAGTCCACGGGCAGATAGGGTCTCATCCTGCATACCAGATGGAGCTGTTAGACAGCTGCCCTGGACACAGAATTGACCTGCGTCTCCATGGAATGCTCTATCCCATGAGACTAGGACCCTGCAGGACTTGATCTCCTTCCGCAGGGCCTGTAAGACAGAGATGTTCTGCCTGGCCTTCAATTTGAATTAACTTGATCCTCTATTGCCTTTTCCCTTTCCTCTTCTATGAAGAAACCCTTTCTGGGACCCCACATTTAAATTCTTCCCTGGTCTCCTTGCTGGCCCTAGTAGGACCAACTTGGCCAGTTAGCCCTGGTGATCGTTTGATTCTACTGACTTTTTTCCCCCTTATTCTTTCCGCCCCAAAATGACCCCTGAATTTTTGAATTTTATTGATATTGATGTTGCATTTTATGCTGTTTTCAACTGACATTTTAATCAATGTTTTGTATTTGCTGTTAGCTGCCCTGAGCCCAGTTTTTAAACTGGGAAGGGCGGGGTATAAATAATTTATTATTATTATTATTATTATTATTATTATTATTATTATTATTATTATGTCCCCTCCTCTGCCTTACCATGCGAAAGTGCTCTGTGACCTATTCAGCTGTGCACACACACTGGCCACCGCATTGCAGTTCTAACAGCAGCGACGAGACAATTTGGACATTTCACAATATTGCTTTATAAGTCTCTGGCTTATTTGCAAGGCTTCTTTCTGGTTTCATCTTTTTGGCCAGGTCTGTACAGTTTATGGTCTCTGAGTAGAAGGGCAAAGTTTGCACAACACAGCAGCCTTTTTCTCTCCCATCTATTCATTTAAGAACATCTTGTTCTCTCTCCTATCTCCATGTGAGAGAAATGTAATTAATGTATTAAAAATGGAAATACATTAAGATAAGATAAGAAGTCTTGATGTACTCTAGGCCAGAACACTTGCGGAAGGGATGGGGTCCTCTGGTAATTAAGCAATCCACTAATAACCTGATCATAATTATAGTGGCTTCACTAATTGCTCTATTCTTATTGCAAATGTTTTTAAGCTCTTTAATTTCAGAACTTTGCTCATATTTGGTGTGCTGTGACATGAATTTAAAAGACCCTCTTGAAAGAATCAAAACGTGCCCATTCTCCTCCTTGCTTTTTTTTCTTCTTTAGAGCAGGAGCTCATTGGATAGTAATAATAGAGGCTATCTGCTTTTTATTACTTTAGATTGTTATGAATTTGTGGACGCTAGGTTCAGAAAGTGTTAGTATTTAATCAAGGCTCAGAATGTTCAACTGAGTGCTAGACCACTCTAATCCTCATTACAGGTAGGTAGCATCTTAAAATGCAGAGACATCACCTTGCCAACAAAGGTGCGTATAGTTAAAGCCATGGTTTTCCCAGTAGTGATGTATGGAAGTGAGAGCTGGACCATAAAGAAGGCTGATCGCCGAAGAATTGATGCTTTTGAATTATGGTGCTGGAGGAGTCTCTTGAGAGTCCCATGGACTGCAAGAAGATCAAACCTATCCATTCTTAAGGAAATCAGCCCTGAGTGCTCATTGAAAGGACAGATCGTGAAGCTGAGGCTCCAATACTTTGGCCACCTCATGAGAAGAGAAGACTCCCTGGAAAAGACCCTGATGTTGGGAAAGATGGAGGGCACAAGGAGAAGGGGACGACAGAGGACGAGATGGTTGGATAGTGTTCTCAAAGCTACCAGCATGAGTTTGACCAAACTGCGGGAGGCAGTGGAAGACAGGAGTGCCTGGCGTGCTCTGGTCCATGGGGTCACGAAGAGTTGGACACGACTAAATGACTAAACAACAACAACAAGCTGTGTTGGTCTGCCATAATCAAAACAAAATAAAAAAATTCCTTCCAGTAGCACCTTAGAGACCAACTAAGTTAGTTCTTGGTATGAGCTTTCGTGTGCATGCACACTTCTTCAGATACACTGAAACAGAAGTCACCAGACCCTTATATATAGTGAGAGGGTGGGGAGGGGTATTACTCAGAAGGGGGGTGGGAATGGGTGATTGGCTGATAGATGTGGTAAACCTGTTGACGACTGTTAACGACTGCAATTGGTCTTACAGGAAAAAGCAAGAGTTGAGATGGCTAAAAATACCTTTATCATGTATAATGAGATAAGAATCCAATGTCTCTATTCAGACCAGGTCTCTCCATGGTTTTAAGTTTGGTAATAAGTTGCAATTCAGCAACTTCTCTTTCCAGTCTATTTCTGAAATTCTTTTGTAATAAGACAACTACTTTGAGATCTTGTATAGAATGTCCTGGGAGATTGAAGTGCTCTCCTACTGGTTTCTCTGTCTTGTGATTCCTGATGTCAGGTTTATGTCCATTTATCCTTTAGTGTAGGGTTTGGCCACACCTATCAGCCAATCACCCATTCCCACCCCCCTTCTGAGTAATACCCCTCCCCACCCTCTCACTATATAGAAGGGTCTGGTGACTTCTGTTTCAGTGTATCTGAAGAAGTGTGCATGCACATGAAAGCTCATACCAAGAACAAACTTAGTTGGTCTCTAAGGTGCTGCTGGAATACACTCTAATCCTTACATTCAGTAAGTGTTAAAAAATGATTAAGACAGATGAGCCATTCAGAGGACAAACAGCTCATGAGAGATGGCAAATGGCAGCACAGTTAGCAATAGCTGAGCAATGGAAGAACCAGACTGAAATACCCCTGAATAGGCTTGCCATATGTATGGGAAATTCCAATCATGTATGGGAATCAAACGCCTAAGATGGCATCTGGGGAATATTTCTTTTTTTTGGGGGGGGGAATCGTTTTTATTTGGTTTTACAAATACAAATTTATAACAATACCAAATGCACATCTGCATATAGAGATTTCTCTGAATCTTGAGACATCCCTTCTATGGGTCTTATTGTCAACATTGTCAACCACATATTATTTCATAATCTATCTTTTGTATCTGTCCACATTGTCCAAAGTGTTTGTTACATTACAAGCGATATTAAAATCCTGCTAATGGTTCTGTCTGCTTACTGTGGTCTCCTAAATAAATTATAATTTTTTCCCCATTCTTTCTTGAAGTTTTTGAATGTTAAGAGATGTCCAGAATTTCACAAACGTATAGCAACCTGGTTTTTGTTTTTGTTTTCTGTCCCCCCTGTTTTTCCCCATTTTTTGGGGGGGGTTAATAGTCCCCCCCCGGGGAGTAATAAGCAACATGATTTAAGTCCGCATAAGCTGGTTTTGTCTCTTTTTAAGTGGAATTTAAGTACTCACTTAAGTGACTCTCCATTTAGAGGTGCCCAGGTAACCTGCTACAGGAAGCAAATGTGTTTATTGACCTACCGTTTTTCAATCAGTGCTGAAACAGCTGGAGACGGACAGTGACAACAACAACATTAAATTCCAGAAAACAATACATTGGCATTATTGACACAGGCATTAAATATCTTGATATGTGAAGCCAGAGGTTTCATAATATCACTACATTTGTTCAGGTTCTGCTGACACATGTTTCATCACGAAAAAGTATTGAGGAATCTATTAAATTCATAACATGCTCGGACAATGCAATATGTCATCTCATTGATGGAAACTTTGGTGATTTCTGCAGCGGCTTTTGAGACAGAAGGAGTGCGGAGAGGGAATAGGTTTCTGAAAGATGAGCGTGGAAAGAGGGCAGACGTTTGGTTTTAACAGTGGGACTGATGGACGCCTTTTGAAAAGAACTGGTGCTCTGGGCCCAGCTGTTGGTTCCAGCCTGTTGAGACTTCAATCAGGCTCCAAACTCTTAGCAAAGTCAGGTGAAAATTTAGACTGCATGCTTGCAGCCAGCCACTGCCTGAAGGAGAGAAGTACAGGGAGATAATTATAACAAAATATTTTTTTTATTTGTACCCCGCCCTCCCCAGCCTGAGCCAGGCTCAGAGCGGCTAACATCAGATGAGTCTCACCAGTAAGGAAGCCACTTTGCATCAATTGCCCAGAGCAAAACTTATACCTAATGGAAACAAAATACAGTGGTACCTCGGGTTACATACGCTTCAGGTTACAGACTCCGCTAACCCTCAAATAGTTCTTCAGGTTAACAACTTTGCTTCAGGATGAGAACAGAAATCGTGCTGTGGTGGCGCAGCAGCAGCAGGAGGCCCCATTAGCTAAAGTAGTGCTTCAGGTTAAGAACAGTTTCAGGTTAAGAATGGACCTCCAGAACGAATTAAGTACTTAACCCGAGGTACCACTGTAAAAAAAATTCTTGGTATGTTATTGGTATGAGCTTTCGTGTGCATCAGTGTATCTGAAGAAGTGTGTATGCACACGAAAGCTCATACCAATAACAAACTGAGATGGTCTCTAAGGTGCTGCTGGAAGGATTTTTTATATTTTGTTTCGACTATGGCGGACCAACACAGCTACCTACCTGTAATTATACCTAATGGGTTTGTGTTACAGGTGAGTATATTTCAGCTGGATGCAGATGATAAATTTATTGATGGTAGGAGCGCTTTGTCAATGAAACCAATTGATAAGGGTTTGCTTCTCCCATAGCCACAGTCTTGGCTCCCAGCAGAGATACGGCATGGTTCTGTCTCTAAGCTGCCCAGCCTGCTTCTAGCTTCTAGCTTTCTCAAACAACTCAGCTCCGGCTTTTATCTTTCTAACAGTTGAGGGATGGAACTCTCCCACCCATTTTACCTCTGGCACTTCCTTTATGACCCATGTTTAGGGGCCATTACCAAGAAATTTGTCTGGCTATGCCAGCAATTGGATAACGTTGGATCCAGGAATTAGAAGGAACTCAGGCATATAGCCTACCTCCCCCAACTCACAAGACAATATTGGGGTTCTATATTTCTTGTACTGAAGGGGGAGATTGGACCATGCAGCTTACAGTGCCCACTTCAACTTTCTGGAATTCAACATAGTGCTAAGTGGGGAATGCACGGGGGGGGGGCATAGTCTGCTTGTGGAATGAGTTTTTTTCTACCCTCTCCTCTTCATGCCCCCTAAACCTGTTTTGTCTATCATCATCATCATCATCATTGTTATGTACTGAAGTTCTCACCCTGGGCCAGCAGGGGGATACTGTAGATAGTTTTCACTCAGGTCCACATATGCAAATAGGGGATTGAAAGTGACGTTCAGTGATTGGGTAGTTACAGAAAGTTGCTACTGTAGCATTGTAGTGGAGCTCTATATAAGCAGGCTGGCTGAACCCTTCAGTTCAGTTCTGTTCTGGCCTGTGAATAAACAAGAGCTGTTTTGAAGAATCGCTGTGTCGTCTGATATGTTCACCCACAACTTAACAATCATCATTGGAATTATGCTATTCAGCTGAAAAGGCCAACACAATGGCTTCCATATAGCCCCCCCCCCCGGCTCCAAACTTTAAAGAAAGTGACACACAAAGGGAAATGAAGGAAGAGGAAAATTAAATCAAAATCAGACACCAATTCTTAAACAGTTGTTCTTATTATGAGTGCTACTAGCTACTACCTCCAAGCCCCCTGGGCTCCTTGAGGAGGAAGGGTGAGATAGAAACTAATTTAACAGAAATGTATGGGATTAAATTGTTGGCTATTTTTCTGAGTCATGCAGAGTGAAGCAGCGGTTCACCCTTGAAGCCCTAGTGATGAAGTAGACTCCACGCTCAAGACTTTGAAGACAGCTCTTTACTTGCAGTATGGCAACTATTAACAAGCAGTGGCATTGATGCATATCAAGTCCCAAACAATACGGTTCTCTCCCTTGAGCCCAAGAGAGGGTTTTCTAGCTTCTTGTTTCCAAACCTCCTTCGCAGCAATGCATAATTCAGGGGTCAGCAAACTTTTTCAGGAGGGGGCTGGTCCATTGTCCCTCAGACCTTGTGGGGGGCGGATCCACCATCTCCTGAAAGGACCCCCCACTGCCGCCTCCACTCACGCCGCAGCTGCCAACTTCGCCTTGTCTTCGGCAGCATCGCAGTCGTCCTCTGCCTCGGCCAGGGGTCCGTGGAGCGCAGAGCCCAAGCCGCTGGCCTGGGTGGCGGAGGCAACCTTCCCGCCACCACCGCTTCCTCGCAATTGGCTCTTGGCCATATGCGGCTGCTTCAGCGGGAAGGAAGGGGCGTTGCCCAGAGGCATCCATGGTTTCGGGTTGGCTCCAGGAGCTTCCTGCGGCCAATCTGAAGCCGCACCAGCATCACAGAAGTCAGCCCCTGTGCGGCGAGGCCTCCGCCCTGTGCCGGTTTAGCATGGGGACTGACTGAGTGGGCGGCAGGGTCTGCAAGGTTCGCGGGGCGGATTAATGAGCCCGGTGGGCTGCATCCGGCCCCTGAGGCTTAATTTGCCGACCCCTGGCATAAGTTACGAGTCCACTGATTACCTGTTCTCAGAAACTCCTTCAGACCCAGCCACTGCTTGAAGTTCCACACTCCCACCAGCCAACCTTCAACTCCCACCCCTTCTACGTAAGAAACACACACACTATTAAAGGAAATTAACAAATTAACAAGGCAATGATGATTCAGCATTTCTGTGACCTTAATTGGCAAGACAAGTTTTTCTTGCAGCTGCTACATTACATTACCTTGGTTTTCTTCTCCCTGCTTCACTTTATTCTTTGTAAAATACATTTTCTAACAAATACAGCACAAATATTAACAGCTGGAACCATATTGTTGGATTTTCACTCACAGGCCACTTACTATCAACACGTTTTAACATTTATGCATCAGGACAGAGGGACAAAGGAAGCAAGAGTCTCCTTCCCACTTATATTTATTTGGCTCGGGGCCTGTGCTGCACGTGCAGCTAAAATAAAAATGATAAAGACTTATGAGGTGGCATGGGATGTGCTACCTCAGACTGCTAGTGTGAGATCATATTTTGAATCTTCTCATATATATACATGAGTGTGTGTGTGTATATGTGTGTGTGTACAGTATTCAGAAATCAAGCATTAACAGTGTGCAAGCTGGGGTAGAATTCTCCCTCATCTGCTAGGTTATTTAACAAATGCCACCCCATAACTGAGGTTATTTGGGTAGCTTGCGTCAGAAGTAGATGAACACACCATCAAATGCTAAAATGCAAATTCAGCATAAAAACAAACCACAGAGATTAAACAAGTGAAATACCATCAAACTGTCATAGTGCAGGCAGATCTTTCAAACTTCAAAGTGCCTGAAACTCAGAATTCCTCAAAAGGCCTCTAGAGTCCACAAAAGCTCCTTAAAAGTATTTTTTAAAAAAAACTTCTAGGGAGTTTTTGTTTTAATGTGGGAGATTATTCAAAAACGACACCCCCACCTGAAACACTATATAAACCACCCAGTTTACTATATGTGCAGACTGAGCATTGTGTTCCGAACAGCTGCTGGAACGAAGGAGAGCCGATTTTTTTTTTTTTAAGTCTCATCATGAAGAAATGACATTTACAAAACAGAACCAGAATGTTCGCAATTATATTTCTGATAAAAAAAATAAATAATACATTGGGTTTCTGAAAAGCTCCGGCAAGCACAGTTCTGAAGGAGGGGGGTGGGTTGGCATGGCGCCACGACGGAATTAAAGTCCCTTCTTCTGTATAAGCAGCAGGAGGGTTCCTGACAGAAATAAAGTGAGTGTATGTTATATAAGTAATTTATTTGTGCATCTTGGCATTGCAGCACTAATAGGCTGGCTGCCAGGTATTCTGGGCTGCAGTTTGTCATGTCTGACTCTTTTAGTCCTTTTCAAGCAATTGAAGAAATGGCCTTCTGCAGGCTGTCAGTGACAGATACAGGCTCACTCACATAGATAAAGCTCAATTAGCTCCCGGAGAAAGCATCTTTTAAAAATGCAATGAGCTGCGCCGTGAAAGATAGGTAGACAAGTGTTACACGAAGCAAAATAAAAAATGTTAACGCGGGTGAGCAAGCTTAGTTGGGAGCCTACTCCCATTGCTTCCGTCTCTTTCACGTAGCGCACCCCGACATTATTTCAAAAACTCTGCGTGATTCACTTTTAAGGAGCTCCTAAATAAAAGTGTTTTCTGTTTTAGTCGTTTTCAAGGACTTTCTTCTGTGTCTGCCTCGCTATGGAATAATCCTGTAATGCATTCTTGGATACTATGTCTGCCTTCTCCAGTCACAGAACAATTGCAATTTTCTACGATTTGTTTCCTAGAGAAGGGGAGAACTAAGGACTGGAATCTTGCGGTGTGGTGTCGGTTTTTAAGAAAATCTTTTGTTTGTTGCTCTTCCAAAAGGTACAAAGCAGTGAATGTTCACCAACTTTGATTTTATAGGCTGTCCTATACCTACAGCGAATTAACACTTGCTTTATTTCATCTGTCTTTGCAATCAACCAGTGAACATTGTCTTTTTCAGAAGGCTTAAACAATGGAGACTCAGACAAGTGTCCTCCCCCAAGACTGTCCCATGGCTTTATTTATGATATAACATGTTGTCTCCTGTATTTCTTTCTATCTCTGTTGATTTTTAAAAATATAATATTTATTAAATTTTGTTTTGCAATTTAAAATACTCACTTTACATCCTTAAAGAATCAGTGACTTCCCTTCATCTCTTTCCATGCTTCATTTTACATATCACAAACCACTGCATATTTTACAAAAACTAAACAATTCAGTATTCCATTCATTAAAACTTATTTACACTGTTGAATTTATCTTAATGCTGCCAGTGTTTTCAGCTGTACACAATTATTTCCCATATATTCAACAAACTTTTTCCAATCTTCTTCAAATGTATGTTCTTCTTGTTCTCTTATTCTATATGTTAAGTCTGCGAGTTGTGCGTATTCCATCAGTTTAAGTTGCCATTCTTCTTTGGTTGGGACCTTGCTCATTTTCCATTTTTGGGCTAACAAAACAAGGGCCGCAGTAGTAGCATACATAAATAGTCTTTTTTGACACCTGGGAATTTCAGTCTGAATTATCCCCAACAGAAAGGACTCTGGGTTTTTGGGGGGAAACGTGGGTGGTGCTGTGGTCTAAACCACAGAGCCTAGGGCTTGCCAATCAGAAGGTTGGCGGTTCGAATCCCTGCAATGGGGTGAGCTCCCATTGCTTCTGCCAGAAGCG
This sequence comes from Podarcis erhardii, assembly GCF_964252035.2. Taxonomy (NCBI): domain Eukaryota; kingdom Metazoa; phylum Chordata; class Lepidosauria; order Squamata; family Lacertidae; genus Podarcis; species Podarcis erhardii. The sequence continues at coordinate 15,644,104 of NC_138515.1, read as the reverse complement.
GCTTAGTCATGCTGGCCACATGACCCAGAAGCTGTCTGCGGACAAATGCCAGCTCCCTCGGCCTATAGAGCGAGATGAGAGCACAACCCCAGAATCGTCCGCTTTACTGGCCGAGGGAGCCAGCGTACAGTCATGTGGCCAACATGACTAAGCTGCTTCTGGCGAACCAAAGCAGCTGACGAAAACACCGTTTACCTTCCCGCTGGAGTGGTACCTATTTATCTACTTGCACTTTGACATGCTTTCGAACTGCTAGGTTGGCAGGAGCAGGGACTGGGCAACAGGGATTCAGTAGTACGCACGAAATGCTAAATGGACTAAACAACCTTTGAGGATTCTTCCAATTCTTTGATCAAATGGTGAGACAAATGGTCTGGCTGCAAGTCGTTCTTCTCCTTAAAATACCTTGTTACCTGACACCCATAACCTATGTGTGTTTACTGGGCAGACGGTCTTACTGAGCTCTGTAGGTTTACTCCCATGTAACTTTGGAGAGCCTTAAGTTATAGAGATATTATGGTTCAGTATGGGAGGTTGCACCCTGGAGCATTGATTAAATGCCGACAGTATGCACATTTCTGTCAGGAAGGATGTCGGAGGAGGATGTCACCATAAAAACGAGCATTATAGATCTTCACTGCTTTCTGATATATGTTTATTGTACAGCCTGATACAGGATAAATGATTCACATTTTATGTTATACCGGAATTTGAACTTCTGTAAATCTGATTTGGCTTGCAAGAACAGAGCTCCACCTAATAAAAATTCCCCCTTCATAAACGGTTAGCTGAATTAATGCATAAGGCCTGTTTAAAAGATTAATGGCATATATTGATGGAAAAATCAAATCTAGGTGTTTTATTTTCCCAGATTGTCGAGGACTTGACATTTCATTTGCTAGTCTTTTCAATATAGCCCCTTACAACTCACTTTATAAAGCAAAAAGAGTAGCGATTCATATTTATATTCCACATCATTTGGGGCATATCAACAGTCATATAGAGTTGAAAACAAACGCTGAAAATATTAAAATTCCTTATGTTATGCACCTATCCTAAACGTGAATTTCTTTTCTTTTTCTTTTAGTGGGGGGATGAATCCACTGTTAAGATGGTACGATTCTCATAAATCAGTTTCGAAGCGGCAAATTATTTATACTGAAATTAGTCATAGGAGCAAAGATAGTGTTGGAGATGCATTAGAAATGGGGAGATTATATATTCCAAGAGTTGTGGAATGTTTAAGGGGAATCTTGTAAATTTCCAGAAGCAATGGGTGTTGTCAGCAGAAGGAATATACCAGAAGAATCTGCAATTAGGTTGGGTCCTTTTATATGTCCACATAGAACTAAGGATGTGATTCACCTAACAAACTCCTTCAGTGGAATTTTTCTCTTGGAATAATCCTTACACCATCCCTGTAAAGTCATTACAAACCAGTTGCATGGCAAGACTCTCAAGCTGACCCCCCATTAGGATAAATAAAATTTGGCCACAACTTTATTGATTACAGGAATGAGAGCAGTATTGGCTTAGGCATTGGCAAGGCTATATCTGACTTCTGCCCCCTTTGCAGGAAGTCTGTAAGGGTAAACCACCCAAAGGGAAATTGCTTTGGGGGAACCCGCCTGCATCTCCCCTGGTGTTCCCAGAGGCCTGGCATGGCCCTCACCCTTCAAGTGGACTTCGGACAGGAAGCAGGCCCAGGCTTCCTTTAACAGAATTCCCTTGAAACTGGAGAGGCAGGCGATGGCCAACCTCCCCTCCTCCATTCATCATAAGCCAATGCCTAACTGCCAAACCTTACAAAGTTGTGACGATTGCTAAGAGGTAGGCAAAAACCAAGTGGCCCGTGCCAATTTCCCAAATGGAAAAAATTCCTACCTGGCCCCCGACTCAAGCCGGGCAACCAAACAAAGTCCAAAGCAAGGCCAAAGGATCTAAATTAAAGAGAGGGTGGGCGGGTGTTCAGCAGCGCGAAGCAGGAGCCAAGCACACGCCAAACTGCCACTTTCCCCCACTATCACCCAATGACATGATTGGGCAATAGCCCTGGGTGATTGTGATGCCACCCCGGCACGAGGGCGAGAGGTCCACCCACGTCAGGGTGGGGGGAACCAGGTTGAGAGCCTACCTGCAACCAGGACCATCTATTAAGATGATCCCATTTCTCAACAATTGCTGGTATGATGAGTTCAAGTGCTCTTTGTCACATGGTGCCAGGGACTGACTGGATGAGGAAGGGTGGTGGAAGCTGCCTACCCAAGAGCCCCCCAGCGAAGGCACAGGAGAAGATGAGTTAGATACCGGATTCTGGTGGTGGGACACTGGCCACGCCTCAGAGGAGGGGACAAGTTGGGAGGTACTCGAAGCAGGAATCTTGAGGAATCACGAAGAGACAGAAGCAGGCAGGGGGCCCAGCACAGGGCTGGGTGATGGGATTTCCAGTTTAGATGCAGGCTCTGACAGAGATGACAGAGGGGAGGCAGACCCTACATCTCACCCATAGCTCCATCAAGACAGCTTTCTGCTGATGGCTCTCCAGGCCCACTTGCTTCTAGAACATAAAGAATGTAATAATAATAATAATAATAATAATAATAATAATAATAATAATAATACTACAGTGGTATCTCGGGTTAAGAACTTAATTCGTTCTGGAGGTCTGTTCTTAACCTGAAACTGTTCTTAACCTGAGGTACCACTTTAGCTAATGGGGCCTCCCACTGCCGTCATGCGATTTCTGTTCTCATCCTGAAGCAAAGTTCTTAACCCGAGGTACTATTTTTGGGTTAGCAGAGTCTGTAACCTGAAGCGTCTGTAACCTGAAGCGTCTGTAACCTGAAGCGTCTGTAACCTGAGGTACCACTGTAATAATAATAGGGTCTGGACAATGCTTCATCCCCAAAGGAGTCAGTTTTTATGCGCCCAGTCAGTTCAAACTGTGCAATATTAACTGTGCTCTTCCTCCCAGCCCCATGACACATGGTGCATTTCTAGCATTAGATATTAACTAATATCATTGATGCTGATTGCAATGTTTTATTTATTTATTTTACATAGCTGTACCCAAAGCTGCTCCAGAAGTAAAGAAATCAATTTTTCAGATATTAGTATTGCACAGTTTGAACTGACTGGGTGCATAAAAACTGACTCCTTTTGGAATGGAGCATTGTCGAGACCCAAAACTTTACTTGCCGAACTTTCTTCAAAACATCAAAGATACATCTAGATAATTCCGTACGATATCTTGTGCAAGCCCAGCACAGGTTCATCTTCTTGTTCTGGTTTAGTCGTTTAGTCGTGTCTGACTCTTTGTGACTCCATGGACCAGAGCACGCCAGGCACTCCTGTCTTCCACTGCCTCCCGCAGTTTGGTCAAACTCATGATGGTAGCTTTGAGAACACTGTCCAACCATCTCGACCTCTGTCGTCCCCTTCTGCTTATGCCCTCCATATTTCCCAGCGTCAGGGTCTTTTCCAGGGAGTCTTCTTTTCTCATGAGGTGGCCAAAGTATTGGAGCCTCAGCTTCACAATCTGTCCTTCCAGTGAGCACTCAGGGCTGAATTCCTTCAGAATGGATAGGTTTGATTTTCTTGCAGTCCATGGGACTCTCAAGAGTCTCCTCCAGCACCATAATTCTTCTTAGAAATTCTTCTTAGAAATAAAACTTACAGGCAGAGCGGACAAGCATAGCTCTGTCTTTCACAGGTTCCATTGGCCTGCATTTCTACCCCTTAGGCCAGGCTTCCTCAACCTCAGCCCTCCAGATGTTTTTAGACTACAGTTCCCATCATCCTTGACCACTGGTCCTGCTAGCTAGGGATCATGGGAGTTATAGGCCGAAAACAGCTGGAGGGCCAAGGCTGAGGAAGCCTGTCTGAGGCTATGCAGATCCTGAGAACAAAGGCTAAAGGCAACTCCCTTTCAAAATGGAGATTTGCAACCAAATACGTTTGCCACTTGATCCAAGGTTAAACACTCACAAGTTAGCTGCTAGAGAACAACAGTGGTTAATTATCAGCCCATCTAGTCAGCCCAGATATCTCGCCTTGCTTAGTAACCTTCAGTGGAATTTCCCAGTGATAAAACTTTCAGCAATGCACATGGCCATTCCCATGTCAGTGTCAATTAAATAATTATACGGAACAAGCAATACAAAAACATACAAAGCATCACTGCAGTAAACCACCCAGTACCAATTCATTTCAAAATGTTAAGTGCCATTTCAAAATGTTAAGCGCCACGAAGCTCTTTCTACCAATTATGCGGCTAATGATGTCCAATGAAATGGAGTGTTAGCAGCACTGACACAGGAAGCATGCTGAGCATTTCTCAAACCCGTTAATATGGTTGTTATTGTGCCTCTTATGAGGATGCTCTTAATGGGGAAGCCAGACAGGCTTTCCACCTGGTATACTTTCCAGAGCAGACCACAGTGGACCTTACAGGTAGTCCAAATAGCGCCCCCAATATTTTTTTCAATAAAATAAAATATTTTTTAATAAAAATATTTATAGACTGCCCCCCGTACAATATATTAGAGCAGAATACAACAAAATGTACAAGTTGAAGCAGCATAAAACATCTCCCACCATTCAATTTCACTGCCTCAATAAAGATGGAAGCCTAATAATGTGAAGAGGTTTGGGGTGTGTGATGGTTATGGGTGGGTTACTCGTGTGTAAACTGCCTCCACTTCAGTTAGATCGTTTGCTCAACCATGTTAAGGGTTAGAGCTCGCCCTCCGTGACCTGCTAGTCACTTGCAGAATCCGTCAGTGGGCGTTTCTTAAATCTCTTCCAGCATAAAAGCTGTTTGACCCCAAGTCTCCGCCTATGTTCCCTGCGCGGAACGCGTCTGCGCAGGTAAGGGGACGGCAAGGGCGTGCCAGCACTCTCTCCGCTGGTCTCGGTTGAAGGGTCTCGGAGCCCTGACACCGATTCCTCCATCTCCCTCTCCTCTCTATTGGTGTCACGCTGAATTCCTTCCCCCCGACTGGTTCCCTCTCCGGCATCGCTCTGGAGCCCTGCCTCCGCTTTTCTCTCTGATGTCAGTTCCCTGACAGGGTGTTTTAACCCTTAGTCACCCCCTGACACTTGGCAGGTCTGAGATTCTTTCTATATGGTAGAATTTGCTAATATCACAAGGTCTCTGGGACTAAAGAAAAAAAGAAAGTTGGAAACAAAGCAGGATTTTTATTAATACATACCTGATGAGACTTAAAGCTTCACGATTAATCTGATAAAGCACAACACTTGGTCTCAGTCTAAATCAAAAGGAATTAAGAACTTTACTTGTTACTTTCACTTTAAGAATGTTACTAAATAAACTGATTTATGCTAGAATGGCTGTTATGCGAAACACTTCCAGCCCCTTTCTAGAAACTTTCCCTCCCCTAAATAGAAATAATCTGCTTTTCCCTGCCTAGCAAGCCCCTAACCAACCAGCTAATCCCCTAGCTAAACCCAATCCAAGTCCTATCTGGCAGTTAAATATGACAGGTTCTTTCTTTCAACTCTCAGTTCCCTCTTGATTGGATGACACTCCACTCAATCCTGATTGGCTGCTGAGTCTCCAGGAGGATGACTCAAGATCTGTCTGTCACACCAGGGCTCTCATTTTATGAAAGAGATAGAAAAACGTCCACCAACTTTCTCTACTAATCCCCCTCCTCACCTTTCCCCCCAAACTATTTTACCCCTTTTCCCTTTTCTAAATTAAATAGCACTGGATGTTGTAACCTTACCTTCTAGAAGAGCCCCAGATCATTTGGGTTGACTTCTCTTGTATCTTTCCCAACACTACAATACAGTCATACCTCATGTTATGTTTGCTTTATGTTACATTCTTTCAGGTTACGTTCCCGGAAAGGGTTACTTCCTGGTTTTGCCGCTCGAGCATGCGCAGAAGCGCTGATCATGCTTCGTGCATGTGCACAAGCACCAAATCGCGCCGTGCACCTGTGCCGATACGACGCTTCAGGTTGTGCTCTTTTCATGTTGCGAACGGGCCTCCGGAACAGATCCCGTTCGCAACCAGAGGTACCACTGTACTCTCTTTGAGGTTAAATACTTGAGTACAGTATTTGAAGGGTGGTCATACCATGGAAAGGGACGCGGGTGGTGCTGTGGGTTAAACCACAGAGCCTAGGACTTGTCAATCAGAAGGTCAGCAGTTCGAATCCCTGCGATGGGGTGAGCTCCTGTTGCTTGGTCCCAGCTCCTGCCAAACTAGCAGTTCGAAAGCACGAAGCGCAAGTAGATAAATAGGTACCGCTCCGGTGGGAAGGTAAACGCGTTTCCGTGCGCTACTCTGGTTCGCCAGAAGCGGCTTAGTCATGCTGGCCACATGGCCCGAAAGTTGAACGCCGGCTCCCTTGGCCAATAAAGCAAGATGAGCACCGCAACCCAGAGTCGGTCACAACTGGACCTAATGCTCAGGGGTCCCTTTCCCTTTACCTTTACATACCGTGGAAGCAGTTGATTGGTATTGACCATGGGGTTGGCAAACTAAGGTCCGCTGGCCAGATCAGGCCCAATTGCCCTCTGGATCCAGCCTGCGGACAGTCCTGGAATTGCTGCTTGGATCAACGTGAGCGTTCGGGCTGTGCCATTTTTTTTTCCAATTTTCCCCCTGGGCGCCATTCCCCCCCCCCATGGCAGCTCCTCCTTCCTCCTCCCTCCTGGCTTCTCCCTGCCCTGAGAAGGAAGGGAGCTGGGCTTTGATTGGTGCCAGCCAATCTGAAGCCTTGCCGCCTGCACGCTGAGACTTGCCCACCAGCCTCTCCATCCATGGCTGCGCTGTGGGCATTGTGATGGGTGCATCACGGGGCTTTGGCTGGAGCTTGGCACACCTGCTGGCCCCGCACCTGGCACCCATGAAAGCTGGCCTAGAAGGGAGAGGTGCTACCGCCAGGGCCAGCTCCTAACCGCAGGCAGAGCGGGGGAGAAGGTAGGAAAGCAGGGGGAGGGGAGGGGTTTGGGGAGAGAAGGGGAGAGACGCCTCCCTCCACCGCGTGCGGAGTCTGGCCCACCGCAAGGTCTGAGGGGCGGTGAACCAGCCCCTTCCTAAAAAAGTTTGCTGACTCCTGGTATTGACCATAGCCTCAGAAAAGCCTATGCAAGCTCACTCCCTTCAGCATCATCCTAGCTGAGGAGGAGTGGGGGAAAACAAGACTGAAATAAAATGTCCCCAAACAGCATATTCTTGCTGAGTTCCAGGCCAGGTTGAATTTTAATAGGTGAGTTATAAGGCCCTACTCGGAGGGGTTTATGTCCCAAAACTGCTGACACAATTTAAACTACTGCAATGCAAATGGCGGCACTCTCATAAAAGAAGCGAACAAAGTTTCAATATGTTGTCTACGAGCCTCGAGAACATTGAAGATGATTTATGGCCAAGTGGACTAAAAATTTAAATGCTCTTTTCCAGCAAAGGTACATTTTTCAATACAACGGCTGCAATGCATAGATGATTCTGTATTCTGCCACTATACACGCTGTGACAATATAAGCCTTTTGTGATAGGGTAACATTTGCAATCCAAGATTAAAATCTCGGAAACTTGTCAACAAAAACAGATGATAATGCGAGTGAAACTGCAGCTATCAAATACTAGTGCCTTGCAAGTAATTTCTGTAATGGTCACCAACTGGCAATTTCCTCTCCCCCCCTGCTCACCTTCTAAATACAAAGGAGGTGGTTCGGAGGTCATTTTAATATTTTGGGTAAGTGTTGTGGAAACCTTGGTGATGTCTGAAGCTGAAGGCACAAGTAAGCTATGAAGTACAATGCAAGTTGCCGCGATATTGACCATCACACCTTGTTGACCCTCATTACAACTGAAGACCTTATCTCATCTTGATGAACAGACTGTAATACGCCCATTAAATACGTATCAGGTATGATTCTGTGAAACACTGTCAATTCAAAGGTCAGATGTTTTCAGCTATCTATATTTCAAACAAATTCTAGGAAACTGCCTTTTTTTATTTACTCAAATCAAATATCGAGAAGAAGACTGGAAGAAATTCAAGACCTACCTACAGAAACATTGTAAATTGTATGAATGTTAAGAAGGATGCTAGATTATAAATAACTTGGCACCATTAAGCTAGGTGAAGTGACATATGAAGATAAGTTAAATTTAAGAAAAGACAAATTTTGGATAATTATTAGGCTAAATTTAAACTTTTAAGGTTTGAATAAATGATATCTAAAATTAGGGACACAACACTGGAAAATTAGATAACAAGAATGGAAATAAGGTGATAAATTGCTGGTTAGATATTTATAAATTAGGAACGCAGGAGCGGGAGATGTGAGGGAGTCCAAAGAAGTTAAGAAAATATGTTACGATATGTGTTACCTTGTTTCTTTATTTGTATTGTAATTTATAAAAAAAAACCTTTCAATAAATATTTATTAAAAAAAACAAAAAACAAATCAAATATCGAAGACCTTTCCCTGCAGCCAATGACATACCCTTAATCATAGCAGATAACAGGTAAAACTCCTGCAGCGTGAAATCTGACTGCATTTCATTGCATTGGTCAGTGTCAAGAGAAGTATGCACAGCCACTACAGAGTGGTCCGCATACGGACCATCATAATAAAAGCTTTGAGATGTTGAAGGAAAGTTGGCATAAGATTTTCAGAGGATGGAGTGATGTCCCTAAGGAGGATTAATCTAAGGGCTCTGCAGGGTGCACTGATCCTGTCCTTTGAAGTATAGCAATATATTGGTTGCTGGGTGTGAAGCCAGGTTTAAATACTACGCCACAAGCCCCCTTCAGGCCTTATCTTGCGAAGGGGGAACATGTGGGATGTGAAACACAGAGCAGTCAAATACAACATTCCTAGAGTGGACATAAAAGGGGATGTCTGGACCAGCCAGTCAGAACTTCCTGTTTCCTCCTGGGCTGGGGCAGACTTCCTCTGCATGTGACCTGAGGTGGGTGTGACCTTACCTGGGCAGGTAACAAAATAGCTCAGGGGAGGCAGACATCTCTCTCTCTCTGACTCCATGCCTCAAAGAAGCAACATCTGTTAAGCGTGAGATGCTCTCTTGGCTTCCAGTCAAGAGAGGACAAAGGAACTATCTCCTTATGGGATAGATTCCAGGTGTATATATTTTGTAACCTGAGTCTGCCTTCTGGGATCCTTCTGTGAACAGAATGTGAGTAAACTATTTTATATGTTTTTATACAACTGTGTCGTGTCTATCTTTTTATGAGGGAATAAAGGGGAATTACCAAGGAAACTTATTTTTAGAGGCTTATACAAGCCTGGCAAAGATGCTATGCGCTGTACAAGTTTAAAAAGGGGAATGTTACCCTGCTAAATTGTAGAACTTGTTAACACAAGTTGGGAAGGATATAATTTAACAATATACCCTCTCCTGACTCCCTGAATATTCCCACAGAACACAGGAGAGGGAGACAGTGGGAGCAGGTTTACCCTGCCCCCCCCCAGGGCAGCACAACTGTCCTTGGCCTCTCATGTACCCCAGGAAACCTTGCAGCGTGTTATCTCTCTGTCTGTATCCGTCGCGGCTTTTGTTGGTGGTCAACAAAAGAGGTTTAAAGACTCTCTCAAGGCAAATCTAAAAAACTGAAGTATATACACTGACAACTGGGAAACACTGGCCTGCGAGAGATCCAATTGGAGAACAGCATTTACCAAAGGTGTGATGGGCTTTGAAGACTCTCGAATGCAGGACGAAAGGAAGAAACATGCTAAGAGGAAGGCACGCTTGGCAAACCCACACCGTGATCAACTTCTGCCCGGAAACCTATGTCGCCACTGTGGAAGGACGTGTGGATCCAGAATTGGCCTCCACAGTCACTCACAGACTCACTGTTAAAACCGTGTTCATGGAAGACAATCTTACTCGGCTACGAGGGATCGCCAAAGAACAACAACAAGAAGAAGAATCTGTCGTGGTTCCTAACACAACAGAGAATCCTCCAGGTTCCTGGGGTGCATTTCAGAAGGATACAATCAATCAAGTAATCAACCAACAGAGTGGTGATTTAGAAACAGAATTCATGTCTGAAGAAATGATAGAACACTATCTGAGGGCACAACCCATTTGCACAAACCTTATTTGAAGTGAATGGGAGCTCTTGTTTTAATTGAGCTGCTTCAGATCAGCTCCCTTGAGGAACGTGCCCTTGATAGCAACTCTTTAGGCCTGGCTGTGGTAATGGACTGGATGGAGACCAATGAAGAGAGGTTCAGTCCAAGCAAGACCAAGGTGCTGCTAGTGTGTGGTTCCTTTTGTGAGTCGAGGACCCACCACCCGTTTAAGGACACAAGGACACATGTATTTTAGGTTAATGGGCTAAATAAGGCCACAACTTTATTGGTTACAGCATGTGAGTGGTATTGGCTTAGGCACTGGATCAAACAAACTATACATGACTCAACCCTGACAGCGGGTAGTCATTTGGAGGGCTAACAACCAGTGGGAGGAGCTTGTTGATGCAAATCCAACTGGAAGCTTCCCCCTGATGTCACCGGGGGTCGTGCCATGGCCCTAGCCACCAGCAGGGCATCGGACAGGATCCATGACCACAGGATCCCTTTAACAGAATACCCCAAAAGTGAGGGGTATGTGATGTCCCCAACTTGCCCTCCAACATACCACACATATTCCAATGCCTAACCAAATTCCAGAATCACAATGTAGGTGCAGCGCTGCCGCAGCTGCATAAGTGCGGCTAAACCCTGCCCCCAAGCTGAGCCAATTGGCTGGCAATGGGGGTGCAGTGCAGCAGCCGAATGGCTGAGGCAGGGGGCTGAAAATGCCCCCCTGCCGACGTGGGAACTGGCTCCCGCTCACAACCCCTCCCCTCTGGAAGGAGGAGAGGACTTGCTGGATATGTGGTGGACAGCCCGTTCTAGACAGGGTTGCTCTCCCCCTGGAGGACCAGGTCTAAGCTTCAGGGTTCTCCTAGATCCACTGCTGTCCCTGGTGGCACAGGGGACCTCATTAGTGCAGGATACTTTCTACCAGCTTCAGCTGGTGGCTGAGCTATGCTCGCATTTGGAGAGGGGTAACTTGACTCTATGCTCAAGTAAACTAGGATCTCTTAACCTCTTGATTAGATTACTGCTATACACTAAGACGCGGGTGGCGCTGTGGGTTAAACCACAGAGCCTAGGGATTGCCGATCAGAAGATTGGCGGTTCAAATCCCCGTGACGGGGTGAGCTCCCATTGCTTGGTCCCTGCTCCTGCCCACCTAACAGTTCAAAAGTACATCAAAGTACAAGTAGATAAATAGGTACCGCCCTGGCGGGAAGGTAAACGGCATTTCTGAGCGCTGCTCTGGTTCGCCAGAAGCGGCTTAGTCATGCTGGCCACATGACCCAGAAGCTGTACGCCGGCTCCCTCGGCCAATAAAGTGAGATGAGCGCCGCAACCCCAGAGTCGGCCATGACTGGACCTAATGGTCAGGGGTCCCTTTACCTTTACCTATACACTAAGAAGGCTGTAACCACAGTAGTGCAGAATGTGCCAGACCACTAATGGGAGTATGGGTGTAGTCAGGATTTATTTTCGGGGGGTGGGTGGGAAGCAGAACTGAGTCATCTGCAACACAATTGGTCAGTTAGTTAAGCATTTTTACTTAACATTTTTCCTCCCACGAATGGGAGAAAAGCAGTCTGAGTCCATAACACCCATTCTGGCACTGCCTGCCTGCACATTTCCAAGCCTATGTCAAATGGCTGGTTTTTAAGTGAAAAGCCCTATGTGGCTCAGGGCTCCTGTGTCAAACAGAACGCCTCTTCGCACTTAACTGTACCAAGATTCTGCATTCATCATCTGAAGCACTTCTCCAGCTGCCCCCTCTAATAATAATAATAATAATAATAATAATAATAATAATAATAATAATAATATTTTATTTATATCTCGCCCTCCCCAGCTGAGGCCGGGCTCAGAGCAGCTAACAACAATAAAAGTAACACAGTTTACATAAAATCACAATCAATTAATTGAAATGCATTCTAAAATCAATTCATTCTGAGAGAGGTCAGACCGTGGGGACAAGAGAGGAGGCCTTTTCTGTTGTAGCACCCATCCCAAACACTGATATTAACATCCTTTTGATGCCAGGTTAAGATGTACCCCTTCTGCCAAGCATTTGAGGGAATATGGTTATCATGTTGATTGCAATATCTGTGTTATTTTGCTGAGTGCATGTATGTGTGTTGTGCTGTTGTCAAATTTGAAGGGTTTAAAAAAATTAGTGTGTATACAAGTTGCCTAGTATGTGTGTGTGCTTTTGCCATATGGGTGATAATTTGTACATTTACTTACTATTTATATTTAGATTTATGTAATGGCAGACCTGTTAGTGCCCATAATCCAAGACTGTCTGCACTATTTTGTTTTTGATATGGAAGGTTATGCTTTCCATTATTAATGGCTTACCGACCGTATCTGAGCCGTTTCCTAGTGAAATGTGTTCTTCCTTAAAACAAATGTAAAGTGTTATTTGCAGGCGTTGTTGACATGCGTAAGGCATCAAGTGCTCCAGGGACACTGTAAATTATTTGCAAGGTCTTTTTACACGACCGTGTGCCGGTTTGAGCATTTTATAAATATATTTATTAACTCTCTGTGGCTCATTTATAGCTTAGCTTGGAATAAAATGTCATCCTTGCTTGAAATATTTTGGCCCTCAATGCCCATAATGCCATATTAGCAGGATGACACAGCATGCCATATAACGGAAGATGGTAAAACTTGTCATTTATAAGTCCTTCCCAGGTATCTCAGCTAATATGTGCATATATAAAGTTAACAGGGATAGGTTTGTTCAATCAGTTGGTAAAAGATCTTGTTTTTTGTTCGATTTATCAGCTCCTTCTTTTCTTTCTTTCTTTTTCTTTTTTTTAAAAAAACATTTTACTGTTTACAAGCGAAGTTACAATGGAGCTGACCGCCAAAAATTAAAGCCTTCAAAAAATGAGGATCAAACTCATGCGCAACAGCAGTTTTGACCATTTAGGTGGCACTGTAGGAGTTGCATGTTTCCTGGGCTGGCCCAAGACATTTCACCACCTGAGGTGGAGAACAAAATGGCCTTCTCTTCCCCTTCCACCTATAAAAGCCTGGTGATGAGATAGCATTCTCCAGCAGATCAGAGGCAGCAGGCTTGTTTAGAGGGCAAGAATAGGCTCTGTGCATGCACAATGCTGTCATCTAACAAGAATGAATAGCGCAGGAGGAACAGCCAGGGGCTCCTGCCATTGCCCTCCCACAATTACTGCCTGAAGAGGTTGCCTCCTCCTACCTAATGGTAGGGCCAGCCCTGTATGGACTTCTTCTGGAAACGGCACTGGGTGAATGACCATTCGTATTAGTATACTCACATTGATTTCACAATGTTTAATGTTTTATTATGTTTTTCTATATTCTGGAAGCAGCCCAGAGTACCTCAGGTGACCCAAACAGATGGGTGGGGTATGAATAAAGGTAAAGGGACCCCTGACCATTAGGTCCAGTTGCAGACGACTCTGGGCTTGCGGCGCTCATCTTGTTTTACTGGCCGAGGGAGCTGGCGTACAGCTTCTGGGTCATGTGGCCAGCATGACTAAGCCGCTTCTGGCGAACCAGAGCAGCGCACGGAAACGCCGTTTACCTTCCCGCCAGAGTGGTACCTATTTATCTACTTGCACTTTGATGTGCTTTCGAACTGCTAGGTTGGCAGGAGCTGGAACCGAGCAACGGGAGCTCACCCCATCACGGGGATTCGAACCGTCGACCTTCTGATCGGCAAGCCCCAGAGCCCTGTGGTTTAGACCACAGCGCTACCCACGTCCCAGGTATGAATAGTAAAACTATTATTACAGAATGTGATGTCCCTGATTTCATCGGAGAAATGTTGGAAGGTATGCAGTGGGTCCTAATAAAGCCGAAACCCTATTTTGGATTTTGCTGGGAGTGTTTCCTTCGTCCCCTGTGGTCCAACATGGCTGCATTTATATTATTTTATTTTATGTACAAGATATGTGCATAAGAGGACTTTGAAACTCGATTCTTCCCACGCTTAGTTCAATTCTATTCAGCTCGGCAACTGGTTTGATATCTTGTCACAAAGTCTCTCAATTTAATTCTAACCCTTTGGTACATACCATTTAGTTGTCAGTAAAAGAGTCTAGCGGTGACATTCCACCCCCCACTCAGAAAGAGGTCAGCTTAGGTCATTTATTTTCTGATCCTCTGAGCTTGGAGGAATAAAATTCGTTGGTTTAATCTAATCCTTACAAAGGCTATATTGCAGGTGTCTTGCTGTTTTTCATAGCCTTTGCTGCTCAGCAAAGGTCATGCAGATATTTGGTTAGCAAGAACTGGCTTTTAAAAAAAACACATAAAGAAGAACAGTAAATATTTGGAGAGGAGGGAAACTAAACGAAAGAAAGTTGTGAAGTGATGCACAGCAATGGCAGCGTGGGCTTGTATTCAAGTTTCAAATGCAGGAGGAATGTGAGGATGGAATTAAAAAGGCATGGGATTGTGAACCTGTGACCTCCCCGATATTGCTGGGAGAAAGCAGATGGAGAATTTTTCTTCTTCTTCTTGCATAACACTAGGATTCCTGGGCACCCAAGGAAGCAGAAATGTTGGAAGATTCAGGACCATGGGTAGGCAAACTAAGGCCCGGGGGCCAGATCTGGCCCAATCGCCTTCTAAATCTAGCCTGCAGATGGTCCAGGAATCAGCATGTTTTTACATGAGTAGAATGTGCACTTTTATTTAAAATGCATTTCTTGGTTATTTGCGGGGCATAGGAATTCGTTCACCCCCCCCCAAATATATAGTCCGGCCCCCCACAAGGTCTGAGGGACAGTGGACCGGCCCCCTGCTGGAAAAGTTTGCTGACCCCTGACAGACAGAAGGAATTACTTTTGCCTGATCCATCTGCCTCCCCATCCATTATCCAGTGTGGTGTAGTGGTTAAGAGTGGTAGACTCGTAATCTGGTGAACTGGGTTCGCATCTCCGCTCCTCCACATGCTGCTCCTTGGTGACCTTGGGCTAGTCATGCTTCTCTGAAGTCTCTCAGCCTCACTCACCTCACAGAGTGTTTGTTGTAGGGGAGGAGGGGAAAGGAGAATGTTAGCCACTTTGAGACTCCTTCGGGTAGTGATAAAGCAGGATATCAAATCCAAACTCCTCCTCCTCCTCCTCCTCCTCCTCTTCTTCTCTGGGGAAATGCCACATATGAAAAAACATGGTATTTAATACCTTGTGGACATCTGAAGTTGCCTTGTTTGAAGTCAAACTTTTTGCTCCTTTGGTCCAGAACTGTCTGGTGGCCCTTGTGTAGAGTTGTGTGCAATTGGCCGCTCATATGAGTGTAAAAAGACCCTGCAGTATTAGGCCCATGGCTCATCTAGTCCAGAATCCTGTTCTCACAGTAGCCAACCAGATATCTGCGAGGAACCCACAAGCAGGTCCCGGGCACAAGAGCAACAGCAACTGGTATTCAGAAGAAGCAGACCCTTCTTCATGAATTTGTCTAGTCCTCTTTTAAAGCTGTTCAAATTGGTGGCCATCTGTCTTCTGTGGGAACGAGTTCCATAACTCAACTATGCAATGTGTGAAATTCTCCCGCTTATATGTTGGCAAATAAAATTGGATGGTGCGGAGGGGCCTATTCATGGTACTTGTTAGAAACCTAATTTTGAGTAGTGATAGACTCTTTTGCTACTGCTGCCGCCATTATAAGGCTTGTACAGTCATACCTCATGTTAGGTCCGCTTCATGTTATGTTCTTTCAGGTTATGTTCCACGGCGACCCAGAAGTACTGGAAGGGTTACTTCCGGGTTTTGCCACTTGCACATGCGCAGACGGACAAAATGACATCACACGCATGTGCAGAAGTGGCGAATCACAACACACATGCGGGTTGCGTTCCTTTCATGTTGCGAACAGGCCTCTGGAACGGATCCCGTTTGCGACCATAGGTACCACTGTATGCTAATAGGATTGGTGCCCATCCCTATTTTTATTTATTTTTTCTATTTGCATGGAATATTTTGGAAGTGGTGTTTCCCCCCATCTGTAGTCTGTAGTGGTTGCTCAGTCCACTGCTCTGTTCCCACGGCCATCTTTGAAAGGGCTAATGCTGGTGATTTTAGGGGCACTTGCTTCCAGGAGTCCCTTATTTCCATCCTGCCTCAGCTGCAAAGGCCAAAAGCCCACAGACCTCACTGCAAAACAGACCCTGATGCATCAGTAGAATGTCAGCAGATGTTCTTTGAAAAGCTGTAGTTCTAGTTAGCAATCACAGGTGAAGCATTCCTCTGAGATATAGCCGAGAGAGGCAGGATTGACAGAGTGTTTTAATTCACTTCTTACTAACAACTCACAGAGACTAGCGAGTTGTCAGAAGACATCAGTGTAGGTTTAGGGATGGCTTTTTGAAGTTTCTCACCCCCCTTTCCCCTCCCCTGAAATAACAAATAACGAGTTGCTTTCTTTTGATAGCTCTTTTATAGATTTTTGCAGCAGATGGATCAAAAATCTTAATGAAGATGTTTGCATACGATGAAGGCCGTGTGTGCATTTCTGTTGCGGCTCCCCCAGTATGCAAATTGGTTCCACACAGGAACATGAAAAGTAAATTTAGTGACATCTTAGGGTTCTTTGTTTTTTAATGACCAATAATGTTCGCCGTTAATGCTTTTGTTACCATCTTTGTATTCTGCAATAGGTGGCACAGGAAGATAATCGGTGTTTTCTGAAGGCAATTAAAGAGTTTATATCCAACTTGCTCTGCCTATTAAAAAGGATCTATTCTGCAGGGGAGCCCATTAGCATTCAGGCAGTGTGAGGCATGTGGAAATAGACTATTCAAGAGGCCTGTACATCTTTCAGATAGTTCATTGCAAAATAGTGCAGGAAGATATATTCCCCGGCTATTGTTAGAGGGGAAGTGAGTTATTCTATCCTCAGAAGTTTTTTTTTAATAATGTCAATAGGAAAGCAGTTGTTTAAAATATTAGATGTAAAGCTTCAGCTCTTAGGGAAACTAGGTGTCGCTCCTGACATAACCAGAGAGATCAGGGTTTAGGCAAAGGTTTTATTGTCTGCCTTGATGCAGCTTTAAAACACATAACAATGGCTCTTTTTTAAATGGCAAGTTTCAGCTGAGAGAGCTTGATCCCATGAGTTGCTGAATCTGCAACTCTCATCCAACCATTGGTTTGGATTTAAAAGCTGCAGTCAGCCTGAGGCCACAAAGGACAGCAGTGCTCTTGCACTGAACCCAAGTCCGCCTTGCAGGGAGGGCAAGGATGCAGCGATATTCCCACCCAGGCCTCACACTTTGGGGTTCCCACACCTAGAGTCACTCCTGCATTGGTAACCCTTGTTCTAGATTCCAGAAGGCACTCGAGGAACACAGATGGTTGCACCACTGTATTTATCATGACCCATACCCTCCAACATTCCTCAGATGAAAATAGCGACTGACCCTCCTCGATCCCCCCATCGAAAGAATGGGACACAGCTCACACGCTCTCCACCATCCTGAGAAAACCCTTAGATCCCGATTTAATTTTATCTTATTCTTTGGTAGATTTACACACCAAAAGAAGCACACACACCAATGAATACATTTTAGGAAGGGGCAAGATTAGACTTGAATGCACAAAGCATTCTTTTTAAATGAAAACCATCAAGATTGCTTGTGGTCTGCTCTGCTCCCACTTCCTCCCCCCCCCCCCCAGCGCAACCCTGCCCTGTTCCTGCCCCTCAGAGTCATGCGAGGCTGGGTGTTAGGAGTCCAGGTTCCCAGCTTGATAACACAGTAAGCGTTGATAGTTAAAAGGAGGATTTATTGCAAAAACAACAGATAACTTTGGAGAGCTCGAACAAAGCCTCTGGCATCATTACTCAATGTTATGTACTGAAGTTCTCACCCTGGGCCAGCAGGGGGATACTGTAGATAGTTTTCACTCAGGTCCACATATGTAAATAAGGGATTGAAAGTGACCTTCAGTGATTGGATACAGAAAATGGTTACTGTTGTGTTCTAGTGGCGCTCTATATAAGCAGGCTGGCTGAACCCTTCAGTTCTGTTCTGTTCTGGCCTGTGAATAAACAAGAGCTGTTTGAAGAATCGCTGTCTCGTCTTAACACTCAAGATGACCCTTCTGAAGATTCCTTCTGGCATCACAAGAAGCTATTGAATTTATGACTCTTACATCTCTTGTTTTGCTTCCTTTCTAACAACCCTCCCATTCGCCGACTCTTAGGACTTAGGGGGTCAGCTCCACCTTCTTCCTGGTCTGAGAGACTGCCTCTTCACTTCTTCGCGATGCTTCCGGTGAGCTTTGGCTGTGTTCTAGCTGGCACTTCATTACTGCCTCATCAGCTTGCTTGTCAAGGTCAGGAAGAGCCATAGTCTGCAGCTGCCAGCTTCTCCCCTGTCTGTCTAACATCTAAGTCTCCCTGTTCCTGGCTGCTTTCTGCAATTGGCTGCATGCCTTCTCTTGGAGCTGACTCATTCCTGACACTGGGCCTCAGCGGTGGAAACCTCTCTTCCTTCCCAGCACCTGCTACAAGCTGACCAAGGGAGGAATCCAGCAGTAGTGGCTGTGGAGAGGTCATGAAGAGGCAACAGGATGTTCACTATCAGCCGCCATGGCCACCACAGCTGCTCAGGACAAATGCTGGCTCCTCCTCCTCCTTGAGCTTAGCGTGGCAGCACTGGCGGGAGAAATAGGGACATTCCAGGATCCAGTCAGAAGGCAGGATGACTTTCATAATTCCTGGGCTGTCTCTGAAAAACCTGGACACCTGAAGGGTACGATGACCTTCAGTAGAAACTTGTGTGAAAACTGGTGCATCGTCAGACATTGCCTTCATGGCAAATCTTCCTGTTCCTCCTTCACCTTTAAAAATATTTGTCTTTTAAGCATTGCCTTGGATGCAAACAACAGTGGCAAATGCATGATTACTGCACTCCTCTGATTTTAATTACAACAAGTCCTACATGCTTGGGTGGGCATTGCAAAAGGGGAGTATTAACCGAACGGCAGAAGCTCCTAGTTTTAAGGTTGCAGGCGAGAGACACTGATGGATGAGATTCTGCAGAAGATTAAGATGGTGGGGAACTGAAGTCCTTCCCAGCCAAACTCTTATTGGATAGCAGAGATTTTCCAGGAGAACCCCCCAGTTCAGGTTTAATTCTGACCTGCAGTAGGTAGATAAAGATGAATGCGAATTTTAAATTATATTTAATCTTCATTAAAGTAATTACCTCTCTTAATGAAGAATTTGCTGGGTGGTGGTTGTGCAATGAAGTATAAAATCCTAAGTGAATAAAATCAATTTCATTTTTTTAGGCTGTTTTCGCTGTACATTAATAAACAAGACAGAGAGGGTGTGTTTGCTTGGAGAGTGTGGGAAGAGATCACAGCTGATCTTAGGCTAATATTGCTTGAGCAGCGAGAGCTTTGTCCATATTACCTGCTTTTTTATCTTTGATGTAAGGCACTTACCTGGTCTCCCCCCACAATCTCCTTTTGGTCCTCTTCTTCCCCCCTAGGTGTTCCAATCAAGGCACATTGTGGTGATATTTCACACCTAAATGAATGGACTAATGAAATGGCATTTTATATGGTTGGACATATTTCATTCCGATGCTCTGGATTATTAATCACAAGAATATGAATTAGGCTCAGGCATGCTTATGTTTTGTAATATGTATGAAAATTGCTTATTTATTTCCATGCTGTTGCAATGAAAAGAAACAGACCGATTCTAAATGGCAATGTACTGTAGTGTGAAGCAATTAACTGAATTATGTGTGCCCTTCAGTTGGGATCATTTTTTATTAACTGTACAAACTCATAGAGACAGGACAAAAAGGAAAAAGGAAAAAAAAAGAATTGGAGGGCTCAGAGTGGGTTAACACCAAAAAAATCTTCTAGAGCTCAAAATGATAAGGAGTGAAATCGCCCAGGGTGTAGCAGGCAAAGCATGCTAGAATTCTGCCATGCTGGAATACAGTGGTACCTCAGGTTACATACGCTTCAGGTTACATACATTTCAGGTTACAGACTTCGCTAACCCAGAAATAGTACTTCGGGTTAAGAATTTTGCTTCAGGATGAGAACAGAAATTGTGCAGCAGCGGTGCGGCGGCAGCAGCAGGAGGCCCCATTAACTAAAGTGGTGCTTCAGGTTAAGAACAGTTCAGGTTAAGAACGGACCTCTGGAATGAATTAAGTTCTTAACCTGAGGTACCACTGTACTGGTGAGTGTAAATGCTTTTGTGCCATGTGTGCTCTAGATTAGAGATGGGGAAGCATGCTGGCTTGAGTTGATGAAAGTTGGAGCCCAAGAACATCTGGAGGGCCACAGGTTCCCCATTCCCATTTAGATCCACTAAATCTTCCAACCACATATGGTGGTCTACCTGAAGCTCACTAAACCTTCTGCCTGCCTACCTGGTACACAAAAACAGGAATGAGCAAGAATCTAGCAAGTTGCAATCAGGGGCGTGTGGTGAAATTGTTTGTAGGGGAACAGTTGGGGCCAGAGGTGCCAGGTTGCAAGGGGGTTGGGCGATATTGCTTGTGTGATGTTGTGAAGTCCTGAAGTCGCACTCATGAGCATCACAACTCCCTTCCTAAGCTGGGTAGAAGCTTCCTGGGCTTTGGGAATGAGGTGTCAGTGCTCTGACAGGATGCTGAAGTCCTCTTGCCTCCTTCCCAAAGCCTGTCCGGGTTTCTGGACATATCAGAGCATCGCTTCCCTCCCTAAGCCAGGCAGTAGCTTAATGGCTTTTGGGGAGAATGCTCCAGGGGAACAATTAGGGGACTAGCCTAGTACCCCTAGTCTACTGACTGCTTGCCACTGGTTGCAATGCATTGATATTGGGGCTATATTAAGCCACAAGCTGTGCAGAGGAGCCAAGGAAGCATGGCATTGGTGGAGAAATCACAAGAACTTCTAAGAAGCATTAGATTATAATTCATGCTTCACAGCACGTCTCTTTAACAATCTTCAGTTCCCAATGAGCAATGCTATGTTGTTGACATAGCTTGGTGAGTCACACCAAGTGCAAGTCTACTTTACAGAGAAAAAAAAAACTGTTTAAGGCAGGGGTGAGGAACTGATGGCCTTCTAGATGTTGCTTGACTCCAAGTCCCATCAGCCTCAGCCCGTGCAGCAAATGATCAGGAATGATGGAATCTGTAGTTCAACAACCTTCAGAGGGCCACCGGTTACTTGGTATTTGGCCAAGATGACACCCTTAGTCCTGATTGGCAAACACAGATTGTTGTAAAAGCGTTAGGTTCTTGGGGCCTCTGTGCACCTGGATAATGTGAAATCTGATCAGAGCGCAATTATTAATCTTGTCTTATTTCTTGCATTTATGCACCACCTGTTCCTCCAAGGATCTCAAGGTGGCGTATGTGGTTCTCCCCTCTCCATTTTATCTCCACAACAACCCTGTGAGGTAGGATATGGTGAGGGAGAGTGTGGCGTTTGCCTCCTAGGTGAGTCATAAGGAAAGGGTGTGATGTGATTGGCCAATGGGAACCCAAGGGGAGGAGTTAGAGTTAAGGATGGAGTTGTGTGGAGGTCAGTTGAGAGTTGGGAGTTGGAGAAGGAAGAGGGAGGATAAGTATGTGGGTTGGTCAAGTTGTGTTGTGAGAGAGTGAGAGAAACTGATAGGAGGAGTCAGATAGACAGTTAGGATAATTAGTTAGCAGTGATTAGGAATGGTATAAGATGGTATAGAAACTAAGATTAAGAAACTAACAAAACAGATTATCTAAAACCATAAACTTGTTAAGGCTTATAAAAATAAACTTGATTATTTGTTAATGTTAACAACTGTCTGGACTCCGTGTGTACCCGAGAGAAACGGGTTGGTGGCAGCGAAGAGGCAATCACAGTGGTGGCACAGGGTCAATAGACAGTCAAACATCCGGGGACCCTGTGTGATCGCCACAGAGAGTGACTGGCCCAAGGTCATGACTGCACGGGGTTTTGAACCCTGGTTTCCCAGTTCCTAGTTCAACACTAGCTGTTGCACATCCAGGGGAAAGTTTGCCAACTCATGACCACTTATGCACAGCTGGAAAAGAGGAAACACCTCATTGAAAAGCAAGGACAGAAAATGACGCAAATCTACACAATATTTGCATATTCTAATTGACACATGCATGCAAATGTGCTAACAATTACTCTGATTTAACTAGAAATAACAGTTTATCTCACCATGATGGGCAAGACCTTGTTCAGGTTACATGTGTGCCTTCTCAGTCTATTTGCGTATATCTGGTCTATCCAGGTGTTAAATATTGATGGACAGCTTCAAGACCCTCTGCTCACCCTGCTAATCATCCATTTTCTTTAAGCTAGACTTCCATCGGACAGCCCTTTAGATAGAGGACAGTCCTTTGCAAAGGATGACATGAACCTACTCTAATGAAGTTTAGCAGTGGTTCTTCTTGACAGACAGGCATCCCAGCTCAGTGTTCTGCATCGAAAACAAGTTCAAGAGTTAGGGTATATTTCTTTTAATTAAACATTGCCAGGTGTGCCATGCAAAAGATAAATATCTGTATTTATACCACAGATTTAAACTGACTTATTGCTCATTTTTTTCTCCCTAGGGAATCATGGGAACTCTAGTTATGTGCAGTGAAGGAACGGCAACAGAATTCTTAGGACCTTCACCAACAGTCCTAACCTTAGGCAGAATGAGATAGATTTGGGGGAGTGGGTGGGGTGGGGAAAGCGGCCAAATGTTGAAGGACAGAGCTGGGAGAGGCGCACAAACCTACCCTGCAGCCCCTAAGCTAGCTTGCTGCCTTCACGTCAGTGTGTTAGAGGGCAATATTCCATCATTGGTATTGAAGTAAGGTATAGCCAGTGGCAACCTGCCACCAAACTGCCGCACAACGTTGCCCTGCCACTGCTGCAATCTCCCTTACCTGGGTTGTGTGGCAGTGCCCATGATCAGAATTCCTGATCTATGATTGCAGTCATGGGATTGTTGTCTATCGCATGACTGCATATGTTTTGACTCCACAGAGTGGGAAGTGACGAAGGCAGGATGTTTGTGTTACTGTGTTCCATGAAGGGGAAGTCCTTCATTCTTTTTCTCTTTGCTGTCTGATGCTAGAGAGAGAGGCAGCCATGTTGCAGTGCTCCATGTGTGTTTATATGTAAATAAAGTAGATTAGCCAAAATGCTGAGTTGCTGAGGTGTGTTATGCAACTGCGCAAACTCTGTGGATCGCTAAGTGTGCCGGTGTCAGTTGGCATTGGTCGCTGTGATGTTCGGGCTGAAGAAGGCTTATGAAGCTACCGAACGATCGACCAGGAGGGAGGGAACATGCCAGTCAGGCATGTGTCTCTGCCAGGGTCCTACTTGAGTGTAGCCTGAACTCCTGACAGGCACTGTCTCCTGGGCTTCTGCTGCCTGAGATGGCTGCTTCACCTTGCATCATGGGTGGGCTGGCCCCGGGGACAACTGTCAGTCTGGCTGGATCTTGAACGTGAAATGGGGGTAGGTGCCATCTTGTTGTTTGTCCCAGGCAGCAAAACGTCTTAGGCCAGCCTCGCTCACAAAAACTACACAGGGTGTGTGTTTGTGCGACAGTTTTCCCATAGGCAGTTTCTGTGACTTAAAGCTGCTATTAGCAATCGAGTAAGGTCGGGGAATCCTGCCAACCTAGCAGTTCGAAAGCACGTCAAAGTGCAAGTAGATAAATAGGTACTGCTCCGGCAGGAAGGTAAACGGCGTTTCCGTGCACTGCTCTGGTTCGCCAGAAGCGGCTTAGTCATGCTGGCCACATGACCCGGAAGCTGTACGCCGGCTCCCTCGGCCAATAAAGCGAGATGAGCGCTGCAACCCCAGAGTCGGCCACGACTGGACCTAATGGTCAGGGGTCCCTTCACCTTCAAGGTGGGAGAAAGAAAGGAAACAGTGTAGTATTAATAGCAGATTTGAGAGGGATGTTAAGTCTGGGAAACAGCATGAGAGAATGGATTCCTTGGTTTGGCTTATTACTATTGTTCCTTATGTGTTTTTGCTGGTCAACTGTATTCCCCCCCTTCTGTCTGTCTGTCTTTCTCTCTCTCTCTCTCACACACACTTGATGTGTTCTGTAGTTTTTGATATTAAACGCTGGTACTGAAATGAATTGATATTGCATCTGTTTTGGTGACTAATATTGTGTACTTTGCACCGAATTACAAATGTTATCATGGCGTTGTGATTGGTGTTAGTTCAGTGACTGATGCTTGCTTATCTTGCAAAGAATTTGTAATGTTGTCATCATGCTGTTATGAAATGAACAGAATTGAAAGTAGATGGCTCTTACAGTATTTTTATATGCTGCTCTTCTTGTCTTAATGAATTACTGAGATATAGATCACACACACACATACAGACCCGGTAGTTACTTCCAACTAAAGAAAAAAGCCATCAGGTGAGTCTATCACAAATTTCCCACATTGCATCTAGTTGGATTTTAAACTAATGCACATTTGTAATGTAAATATGGTCTAATGCTGTTGATTTCCCAGGCACCAGAGGCGATGTCAACCAACATCTCAGTCAAATACTGAGCTAAAAGAAAAGCTCTGCTTGCAAATCTCAGTGTTTGCTTTTCCAGTTGCTATGAAAGCAAAGGCTCCAATAAAATATTGAAAGTGTGTCTATTACATTCTGCTTGGGTTTTCTTTTGAACATTTTCAAAGTTTTTTTCCCCCTGTTCAGAGAGAGAAAATCAGCTTCTGGAAATGTTCGAAGTGATTTCTGGCTTTCTCATTTTGCTCTGGGATGGAAAGAGTGAAATGGCCTGTGCCTCTTAAACTGTCCCAGATTTTCAGACATCTCCTTGAGAGCACTTCAGAAAATTATTTATATGTGGGTAGAAAGAGTAATAAGAATGGCATAATGGAAAGCAGTGCTTGTGCAATACAACTAGTTCTCTATGTTGAGCAGTCTGCCAACATTTTCCATATTAAGAGAACAAAATAAAACTGTGACCTTGATTAGTTATTAATTTTTTCAACTCAGTGCTAGCTTCTTAAATTAGGGATCTGTATCCCTGGTAGTGATGGTATTTTCTGCAAATCTTGTTGCTGAGCTTATCTACACAGATTTTTTTTGTAATTCCCCTTTCGCTTCTTGAGCTCAACAAGAAGCATTTTTTTTTTTTTTTTACAAATTCTGCTAAAATTACGAGCTATTCTCAAACATTGTGCACATTATTATATGTTTCACTAAATGCATACTATACTCAAATTATATGCATATACCCAACAGGTTTCCTAAAGTAGACGGCACATAAACAGATACATACAACAATGCATATAACGATATAAAAATACTTATAGGTTAATTCTTGGTTTTTTATTTATTGCATTTATATCTTCTTGTTTTCTCCAAGGAACTAAAGATATAAGAGTAACCCGGTCCTGATTTCACCCTCACAAGAACCCTGTAAGAATAGGTAAAAATGAAAGGCAGTGACTGGTAGTTCATGGCCAAGTACAGTTCCTAATTCAACACTCTAACCACTATACCACACTGACTCTTAATTAATACTTCTAACTTTATGTTTGCAGAAATATAGTTCTCCATGGGCCTCAACTCTTCTATGCTTATTATATAAATAACACACATTTTTTTGCATATCATTTTGTGCATAATTAGTTGGACTTTATTTTAAAACAAACAAACCAACGTTGTGTCAGTGGCTCAGTTGTAAGTGGGAACTTGATGCATGAGAAGTCTTGATTGGGTCAGAATCACCCAATTCTACATTTAAATCCATTTAAAACAGATTCCCCCTCCATCCCTAATCTTTGGTGCTTCACCAGGGTTCCCCGTTAAAGGGGTTGTTTGAGAGGAGTTTTTGTTCTCCAGAGCCAGCCCATCCCCCCCTGGATAACCCTGATGTTCCCTAGATCTCTGGCAGGGGACTGGGAGGGATAAACGCCCAGTGCCTGAGCCAAGGTCTACCCACATCTGAAACATAATAAAGTTGTGGCCAATTTTAATCCCATAGCACGTTGTCTTGAGTTGTTATTCCACATGGGGCTGCCCAGGGTTTGGGGGACTCCGCCTGTCCCCGCAAATAGATTTAGACATCTAGGGTCAAAGAGGGTGTTGCCATATTGCTTCAACAAGTTATGAATGGAGTTTAG
The DNA here is from genome assembly GCF_964252035.2 of Podarcis erhardii. NCBI lineage: Eukaryota > Metazoa > Chordata > Lepidosauria > Squamata > Lacertidae > Podarcis > Podarcis erhardii. The sequence goes on along the minus strand of NC_138515.1, from coordinate 15,617,892 downwards.
GATCCAAAGTTAGAATGAATTTGGGGGAAGAAGTGGGCTGAGACAGAGCAAGCCATACCGTTGGGTAGACTGAATGGTCACTGAATGGGTTACACTCACCAGTGCGGAACAAGGGAAGAGCAGCCTAGTTGCAGTAGAAACCTGAGCTCCGAGAACAAGGAGAAGGAAGGGGGGAGTTCAAGGGAGAAGACACAGACTGACAGTTTAAGCTCGGACTCAGAGGGAGGGCCACTGGAAATAGCCCATCCTGTGACGCACAGGCGCGCAAGAATTAATGAGAGGCGTGAACAGGAAAGAAAGTGAAGGGGGGCTTTAAATGTGGGAAGAGGAAGGGGTGCAACTCAGACTCTGGAAGCAGACCCTGAGCGACTGAGCTCCAGAGTGATTTGTGTGTTTTGAGCAATAAACCTGAGTTAATGACAGTGCTACCTCAGGATAAGAACTTAATTAAGAATGGAGGTCCATTCTTAACCTGAAACTGTTCTTAACCTGAAGTACCACTTTAGCTAATGGGGCTTCCCGCTGCTGCCGCGCCATTGCCACGTGATTTCTGTTCTCATCCAGAAGCAAAGTTCTTAACCCGAGGTACTATTTCTGGGTTAGCGGAGTCTGTAACCTGAAGCATTTGTAACCTGAAGCGCCTGTAACCTGAGGTACCACTGTACAGCCAGAGTTATCTTGCTTCTGTGGGAGAGACCCAACCATTACAGGTGGTGGTTGTTGGTTTTTTTGTCTCTTTCCCCCCTCTTTCTCCCAAAATATCACCCTGGCTTTAAGCCTACAGAATGCTTTTACTTCAGTCTATTGATTCGTTCTGCATAACGGATCTTAGTTCAATGGAACAGGCGACAAGGAATTGTGTAGGAACTCACTCAGGTGACACAGCTTCAATCTCACCCCACCCAAAAAAATCCACACCCTATGGCAAGTTTCCCTTTGTACTCCCTGTTCTGCTGGAAGTTATTCCCACATTCATCTGAAGTTCTGGAGATACGTTCTTCTTTGCCTCCTCCTTTTCGAGCCTGGCTCTGTTTGGAAGCCATCATGTCTTTTCTTTGATTTATCCCTATAGATAAATCTATAAATCAGCAGCAAATATGAAAAGAAAACACAACGAAAAAGCATGGATCTAACCTCTTGCAAGCAGGCAGGGGATTAATGGGAAGCTTTATGCCTGGCAAGAGGTACATTTCTACAATGAAATCCGTCTCAGGTTGTGGGATCCCAGGTGGCCAAAAGAGAGCAATTCATTTCTGCCGGGGCAAAGTGAGGTCAAGAATCATGGGGCAGAAATGTGACTTGGATAGAGTGAGCAACTTAGTGGGCATAGAAGAACAGCTAGGAGAGGACTCAAAGTATTACAGGGAGGTAGAAAGGCATCTTTCCCCCCCCCGTGTATACACAGAAAAATTAAGTGTAAAGCTATAGATGCTGTTTTCTTTGAAGGCTGGCAGCCTCATCATGTGCCAGAACTCACCATGAACACCTCCCTTGTTCTCTTATAATGGCAATAGTGCCCACCTGAGAGGTGCCGGAAATCAGTTCTGGTGACATCTGGCTGAAAAAAATTCCCAGGCTAGTGGCTGCAGTGGTGTAAACTTCTATAAATTTACCTTTCTGAGTCACAGAAGCACCTGCATTGCATGGAGAAAGTTCTAGTTGCAATCTTTGACGTCTCTGGGTCATGTCTCCTGGGAATGTCCTGTCTGAAACCATGCAGAGCTGCTGCCACTCCTAATAATAATAATAATAATAATAATAATAATAATAATAATAATTTTATTATTTATACCCTGCCCATCTGGTTGGGTTTCCCCAGCCGCTCTGGGCAGCTTACAGCATATGTAAAACATACTAGGCAGTGCTGAGTAGCTGCATATGTTTCCTGTAGAACACTACAATGACTCACCCATGGAAAGGAAAAAAGGCATTGTGAGCCTTTGTGGAATGCATTGTCGCAGTGTGTGGTTTCTTGAATTGCCCAAATTGCCAATGAGTCCATGACAAGTGGTGAGACTTGTCTCACGATGCTCATTGTCAGATCACCAGGAGCCTGGGTTTATCATGCGCTGTCCATATCGTTGACTCACCACTCACAAATTCAATTGAGGGAGATGGGAAAATGTCAGTACAGGATGACAGTCTAGTCTTGGTTTTTCGTGATTCAGCTTTCGGGAGAGAATGGAGCTGCAAAGATAGTTGTTTTTATAATACACACTTTCTCCCCTGAAATTTGGCAGGGTAGAAAAAGATTGTATCTGAGAAGAGCCTGTCCAAACCCATGATTTGCAGTTGGCTGAACCTGACATATATGGAATTTTCTTTCTGTACCAAAAAGATTTCGAATTTGACACCAAAGAAGTTTCAAATCTGACACACTAAAGCTTTTCAGTGGGCAGATTTGGGCAAGTGGGAGCTCAAAGCTTGTTTTCTTTGAGGTTCCCTCTGTAAGGAGTTCAGCCTACACTCGAGTAGGACACTGGCAGACACACATGCCCAAATGGCATGTTCTCTCCCTCCTGGTCTTTCATTCAGGAGCTTCAAAAACTTTCTTCAGCCCGAATATCACAGCGACCGATGCCAACAGACACCGGCACACTTAGGGATCCGCAGAGTATGCGCAGTTGCATAACAGACCTCAGCAACTCAGCATTTTGGCTAATCTACTTTATATATAAACACACACGGAGCACTGCAACATGGCTCCTTCTCTCTCTAGCATCAGACAGCTCTCTAGCATCAGACAGCAAAGAGAAAAAGAACAAAGAACAATAGTCCCACTTCACGGTACACAGTAACACAAACATCCTGTCTCCATCACTTCCCACTCTGTGGAGTCAAAACATATACCGTCATGTGAAAGACAACAATCCTATGACTGCAATCATAGATCAGGAATTCTAACACCCTCCACCTTACTGTGCAAGAGAAAAAGCAGATAAAACTAGGTTCCAAAACAAATGCACCCATGTGGACTTGGATATGTGCTAATGCTCCAGTTTAACGCAGGTGGTTGCACATCTGAAACAACTGGCTAAAGTTTGGTCAAAAAGCAACCCTAACACTTATTGATGCCCAAGACCGAAAATCCAAATCTTCTGCCTGATGCAGCTGTCTTACTGTCTTTTGGTAGGCCTTGCATGGACAAGACGTCTGGAGTACTGAAACTGACCTGGAAAATGTTCAGAGAAGAATGGTAAATTAAATTGTTGGACTATGCTGAAATGGCAAAATTGACTGGAAAGCTCAGGAACCAAGAGGATCAAAACCCCAATAAGGAATGGGGGAAAATTATAATTGCGTGGACAGGCGGAGTCCCCAGATCCCGAGCGGGCCCCCCCCCCCCGTCATGTGGAATAACGACTCAAGACAACGTGCTATGGGATTAAATTGGCCACAACTTTATTAAATTTCAAATGTGGGTAGACCTTGGCTCAGGCATTGGGCGTTCTCCCTCCCCAGTCCCCAGCCGGGGACCTAGGGAGCATCAGGGTTAGCCAGTGTTTGTGTGGGGGATGGGCTGGCTCTGGAGAACATATGTTCAAGCAGAGATAGCCGCCCCTGTTACGCCGCCGCCGCAGGGGAGAGCAAGAGCAATGACGACCTTTTGGCATACGGTCAAAGCCTCCCTTCAGAAACCCCTTTAACGGGGAACCCTGGTATCACCGCTGCAAAGAGGAAGATGGACAAAAGGATTCCGCCCAAGGTCTGATACCGCCAAAGTTGTGACGTTTTGCTATGGGAAAGGCGAAACCTGCCAATGCAGGGAAATTCCTTTCTGGCCCTTTGACAGCGACCTTAACGTAGCAGCACCTGCATACCTGTGAAGAAAAGTTAACCTGCAAAATAATGCCTTAACTGAGGGTGGGTAGGGTGGGAGAAGGTCTGGAGCCAAGTGAGGATTCCCAGGTAAGGTCCTCCCTCTATTGTGTGGGCAGGTAATCCCTCCCCAACCTGGCCTGATCTCCTTGGCAATGCTCCCCCCAGGTGGGATTGGACAGCTGACTGGGGTAGGCGGAGACCTCCAGGTATCCCACCTGAGGGAAGGCGAAGCCAAGCCTATGCTGATGGAGCCGCTCCAGATCCAGGGGCTGCGTGTCCACGCAAAGGTCGCCCCCCGTTTTATGCGGGGAGCGGTCATTTATCTTGGAGACCACTGAATGAAGTAGAATACATTAGAAAACATTACCTGGATTGCAATAACACTTGTAATGTAACGAGAGCTATAGACACAATGGAGTTATAAAAAACATGGATTATTGAAAAAAGATGCAGTAGGAAAGGGGTAACAACAGAACCCATGGAAGGGAAAGTGGGAAGTCCAGAGATTCGGAGGAATCTTCTAATTGTAGATGTGTTGTGGTATTACTATTATTTTATATTTGTAAAACCAAATAAAAATTATTATTTTTTTTTTAAAGGGAAAAGTTGCTTGATATTTCCCACAATTACATTACATGAGATCGGCATACTTACAAGGAAAAGGATGGTCTTCTTCAACTGTTCTTGCACAGCATCCTATAGGTCAGGGATGAGGAAGCTATTGCCATCCGGTTGTTACTGGACCACAGTTACCAGCACCATTGACCATGCTGGTTGGGGATTATGGGAATTGGAGTTTTGGCCCACCTTGAAAGCTATGGAGGTCAATGAAACTCTGCCCCGGTATTGGCAAGGGTCTGGGGCAGGGGTAAGCATACGTTTTCAGCAGGGGGCTGGTCCACTGTCCCTCAGACCTTGTGCGGGACCGGACTATATTTTGATAAAAAACAATGAACGAATTCCTATGCCCCACAAATAACCCAGAGATGCGTTTTAAATAAAAGGACACATTCTAATCATGTAAAAACACGCTGATTCCTGGACCGTCCGTGGGCCAGATTTAGAAGGTTATTGGGCCAGATCCGGCCTCCAGGCCTTAGTTTGCCTACCCATGGTCTGGGGGGAGGGATTGCCTGGAATGCTACAGTGAACTGCATAAAGTTATTGGTCACAGTCTAACATGGATTCAAGATCATTGAAATCAGTGGACATAAACATGCTTAACACAGTGTGGAATGGAGGCCCATGCAGAGAGTTTTAGGAAAGAATGCATAAAAAATCTGGGCAAGTTTCCAAAATTAGATTGTAATGACAGTGACAGCCACCACTTTCTATCAGAAAGTTGCAACGTACAGTCGTACCTTGGATCCCGAACGCCCTGGAACTCGGACGCTTTGGCTCCCGAATGCCGCAAAACTGGAAGTGATTGTTCAAGTTTACGAATGTTCTTTTGGAACCCAAACATCTGATGGGGCTTCCGCAGCTTCTGATTGGCTGCAGGAGCTTACTGCAGCCAATCAGAAGCTGTGATTTGGTTTTCAAATGTTTTGGAAGTCAAACGCACTTCCGGAATGGATTCTGTTCGACTTCCAAGGTACAACTGTCTTGTTAAAGAACAGATGTTTCCCAGTATCTTACCATGGTCTGCTGTGATATTAATGGTAACCAAGCTGATGTTTTGAATTAGGTTTCGCAAGCCAGCTCCAGACCATGTTTGCATATTCTGTTTGCCAGCTAACCATGGCTAGCATTGTCAAAGGTGTAGAAATTTCAGGATCCCTAAGCTAGTCCTGAAAACAGAAAGTGGCAGAGAATAATGCTGGGAGCAGAGGGAGTGCGATGCAGGGCTCTGGAACTTGTAACCATGGTTGAATATATTGAACAAATTTTTTTTCACAATCTTTTTAATCATGGTTAAAAGACTGCAAAAAAAAATTATGTTGTTTGCACCAAGCCTAGCTTGAAGTTCAAAAGTTGATATTCGTGATTTCCTGTGGGATCATCCATAGGGAACCAACACATTCCTATTCAAGACAATCTTCTAAAAGGCACATATTCTTAAAAGCACATTGGGATTCAAGTCCTCCGTCTACATGAAAGAAAACTTTCTATTGCTGGAGAATTGTTTTAATTAGAGCTCTTTTAAGTTTTGATTAAGTTTACCATTGCCAAGGGCTTTTGTTCCAGAATTTAAACGAGACCTTTTCTATGTTGTTCTGTTGTGTCAAATAAAATCTGTCAGGTCCCTAGGCATTTTCCATGGTTAAGACTTTTTTCCTTTTTCTTTTTTATCACTGATGCATTTCCTTGAAGGGAGAAGTTGTTATACAAAAACTGCCCCTTCCCAAAGGTTTACCAAAGATAACATCCCTTGAAGGTCCTATTTCTTTTCCTGCCAAATCATTGTTGATTCCTGAGTTAGAAGTTCTGGTTTCTTACAAAGTATAGGTGTGCACACTCTGTGGAGTAAATATATTGCTAAACTGTTTTCGTATTTCAACATAATTTGTCAGCAGAACGTTGAATGACATGTTAGAAATACTAGAAGGTATTTATAGTGTGCTTTTAAAAATGCCTGTATTGTTATAAAAGTCATTTAAATCTCCATTAGTTCATGAAGAATTTTACCATTTGCAAATGTTTTAAGTTCTTTTTGAATTGCTGCAGAAAGGATAAGGATTCACGTAAGACATGGAGCAGCTGTAATGACGGATTGATTGATTGTAGCTGATAAAACATACCATGCCATAACTAAATGCACTAATTTATTCCTATTTAAAATAAAACTGAAGTTCCTATCATGAAGAATATATAAAGATGTTATCCAACATAATAACATAAAGGAAAATATGGCATTAAAAAGGAAATGCAAGGCATGGAAAATTCTGGTCTTTCTTGGGAAATATAACCAAATAGGACAAATAGACTATTTTGTATGTGGACTTTTCATTCTGTCTTAAGGACTTTGGTGGCTTATTATAATGTATGCTGCCAATGTATAACAATGCATATACAATTTAATTATATTCATAGAAGGCCAACACTCAGATTGATTTGAATACAAGCAAAGTGAATGGACAACTTTAAAATAAATGTAAAGCTTCATAAAGCTGAGCATCACCAGCTTAAGAAAAATGTTGGCGAACTTTCTAGAAGCAGGCAGTTCCTTGCAGGAAAAAAAAAACAGTATTTACATTATAAAACTTACATGTCTGTGAGCATGAGAGAAAAAGAGATCAAGACAGACAATGCAGTCTTTGTGGAAAGGTCTTCCACAGCAAATTGGTTTGAGAGAGAGAAAAATTCTTACTGAAGAATGCATTTCTATGCTTTCAAATTAAGGTTACAATGTAATCTCTTTGCACCGTTCTCCCCCCTCCCCACCCCCTAGTATTGAATGTGAACAATAGGAAGTGTGGAACTAAAAGAATAGCTGGCAAGTTTCAAAGATGGGATAGCCAAACACATAGGAAGCCTAACCTTCTTCAGATGTTCCGCCTGATTGTCTGAGGGCAAAAAGTGTCCAGGGGCTGGGCGAGGAGGAATGAGGGTTCGAATGCTTGCTCTTCCTCTCCTAGATTTTGCAGGTTTAGCAGAAAGTTCTGGAGTGGGGTGGGACTTTTAAGGGCACTTAGCTAAATGTGGTTAGAAGCCTTTCTGCAGCCAGGAAGCTTCTGTTCATCTGATTGTGGCTAGAAGTCCCTTGAGACATTGTTGCTCAATGAGACGAAGTTGGGGTGGAGTGTTTGTATGCAGCACATCTGGGAACATTGTGGGCAAGGCACTGTGTGTGCCTTTTATAATAATAATAATAATAAGCTGCCCTTCAGACTGGGTTTCCCCCAGCCACTCTGGGCGGCTTTCAACAGAACATTAAAAACAGACTAAAACATCAAACATTAAAAACTTCCCTAAACAGGGTTGCCTTCAGATGTCTTCTAAAAGTCAGATGGTTGTTTATTTCCTTGACATCTGATGGGAGGGCGTTCCAGAGGGCGGGCGCCACCACCGACAAGGCCCTCTGCCTGGTTCCTTGTAACATTGCTTCTCGCAGTCAGGGAACTGCCAGAAGGCCTTCAAAGCTGGACCTCAGTGTCTAGGCAGAACGATGGGGGTGGAGACGCTCCTTCAGGTATACAGAGCCAAGGCCATTTAGGGCTTTCAAGGTCAGCACTAACACTTTGAATTGTGCTCGGAAACGTACTGAGAGCCAATGGAGGTCTTTCAGGACTGGTGTTATATGGACTCGGCGGCCACTCCCAGGCACCAGTCTAGCTGCTTTATTCTGAATTAGTTGTAGTTTCCGGGTTACCTTCAAAGGTAGCCCCATATAGAGTGCATTGGCTCCCAAGCACTCTCCCCTCTCCGGGTCATAGGTTCAGGCTGAGTGTTTAAACAGGGCTTCAGAAGAAATGCAAACAGGCACAATATTCTGGGAATACTTTACATCCACGCACATCTCGCCATGGTTTCCTTATTTGAAAAAGAGCTATGATGAGCCTTGGGCCCATGCCCAATGGCTTGCCATTGCTCTTTTTCAGCCATGGGAAGAAACTTGAAAGCTTCCTCTTCTAAACTGAAACTTGCCATGGAGGACTTCCGGAGGCGGCGCAAAACGGCAATGGCGGTCCTCTTTACTCTGTGAAGAGGGGCTCCGCGAAAAAGGGTCGTCCGCTGCGGCAAAGCGGAGACCCATCAAGAAAAACCACAGGCAGAGCGAGCCTGTGGCCGTGGGACTCAGCGGGCGCCAAAAGCCCCCCCAGGAACGAAGAAGGGGCTCCGGAACGTGAAAGGGGGAGCGGCGCTGTGAGTTCATCGCTCTTTTCGTGGATGCAAAGCCGCGCTGCTGCTGCCGATGAGCGCTGACCTTTCTTCTTGAAAACATCGAATTTGACAGCTACATACCCGTGAGTAAGGGGTACTAAATTTTGGACTAAATTTATGGATTTTGACTGAAAACGGGAGGCGAGTAACAGGAAGTCCGTCTTCCGATCCTGCTAACTAGATCAAAGCAAGGGCTGAAGTGCGCTGTAGCGCCCAAAAAGGATCGTAAAAGCAGAACAAAGGTACATTGATAGACTTTGTTTCTAGAAGTTAAAAGGGAAATTTTTGCGAAACCTGTGGATTCTATTTTTGGAACTTTCTTCCTATTTTTGAGCTATACGGAGTTAAAAGGGACAACCTAGTCGTCGGGCTGCCAGAGTGTAATAGAGAACTGTCAAACTGCCGATACTGTTGCTGAAGTTCAAACTGTTACATAGACTGAGATACTAACGTTTAAACATTGTTGCTGGGACCATTCTTGACACCTTGTGGCTTTTAATCAAGAAATAGAAAGCCTTGGGAACCTTCCTTTTGTACTCAGGAATTACAAAGACTTAATACGGGGAACATAGGAACTTCAATGGCGGAAAAGAGTTCTTTCCTTTCTTGAAACTTTGAAATACTCCCCCTAGAGGATTGTGGAGACATAAAGGCCTGGGAACTGTACTTTATTGAGACTTCTTGTGGTTAAATTGTTTATATTTTGAACTTGTCTCTCTCATGGAATAAAAGACAATTTGACCTTGAACTGAGGCAGGTGTGGAATGAGCGGCCCAGGGAAAACAAGAGCAGCCAAAGCTAAAGAAAAAGAAAAAGAAAAGAAATCTGTGCAACTTGTTCAAACAACTTTAACTCATCAACGCAGATCATCTGTCCCAACTGTGCTAACAGCACAGGAGGTGGAAATCGAGCAGCCTGCCACAGAAGATATGGCAACTGGAGGATCTGAATCAGTTCTGAAACAAATTTTGGAGCAACTGGCAATTTTAAACAAAAAGGTGGACAATCAATCAACAAAAATTGACCAAGCTACATCCTCTATTGGTAAATTAACTGAGCAGGTTTCCCAGCATACTCAGGCAATTGAGAATTTGCAAGGAGCTATGGCTGAAAATTATAAATTAGCTGTGGAAGCCAATCAAAAGGCAGAGCAGACAAATTGAAAAGTTGACGAGATTAAGGGGGAAGTAAGGCCTCTGAAAAGACAGGTAGGGGAACAACAAGCCTACCTGTCACTGGTTGAATTGAAAAGTAAGGAAAATAATCTCAGGTTAAGGGCCATCCCAGAATTGGAGGCAGGTAACTTAGAGGGATTTCTGACACTTCTATTTTCCAAATTCTGGGGAATTGAGGAAGATAAAGATTTCAAAATCGTGACGGCCTTTAGACTGGGAAGATCGGTAAAGAAAGATAAGGCTAGAGACTGTTTGGTTATTTTGAGATCAAGAGAGGAAAGAGATAAGATATTAGGCCTACATTTTAAAAAATCCTTGGAGATAGAAGGTAAAAAGGCTGAAATCTACAGAGATATACCCAAACATCTATTGGATCTTAGGACCACCTACACAGACCTGACCAAATTGTTAAGACATAACGCAATTCCTTATAGGTGGGAGTTTCCACAAGGACTATCATTTACCTATAAAGAAAGGAAAGTAAGAATCAAAACACCTGAGGATCAGCAGAAGTTCCTACACGACCACGAGGAGGACCTCCAAAAAGGAGCTGCAGCTTCTTGGCCACCACCACCACCGGGACCACCACCAAAACCTACACCGTCTGGATCTGGACCAGCACCACCACCTCCGGGATCGGAGGAAAACCTAGATACCCCATTGTAAGACCCACCAATTAAACCAGGATGTCTCTGCAGCTTCTTAGCTGGAATATAAATGGCGGAAACTCTCCAGAAAAAAGAAGAAAAGTATTTCATATTTTGAAAAAAGAACAATTGGACATTATTTGCCTGCAAGAAACACATGTGACAAGGCTCCACAGAAAAGTGTTAATCAATAAAAGATTAGGCCAAGAATTTATTTCTTCGGATAAAGTCAAGAAAAGAGGAGTGGTGATTTATGCAAAGGAGAGCCTGTCACCGAAATTTCTATTTAAAAATGAACATGGCAGAATTTTGGCGATTGAAATTCAGACGCAAGGAGAAATTTTTTTGATATTAGGAATATATGCTCCAAATGAAGGAAAATCGGAATTCTTTAGGAAGCTGCATGAGATTATGCTGGACTACTTAGATTATAACAACATCATTATATTGGGCGATATGAATGGGGTCGTATCTGTAAACATGGATAAGTCGCAAAGTGCTAACATATCGAAAGATGGCAGACTACCTAAAACTTTTTTTGAAATGACTGACAATATGGACTTAATTGACATATGGAGGGTTAAGAACCCCTTAGGAAAAGAAGGAACTTTCTTTTCTGAAGCTCATCTGACATGGACACGAATCGACCAAATATGGACAACTAGAGGACTGGCACCTAAGACTAGAAAAGTGGAAATCTGCCCAAAAACCTGCTCCAACCACAATGCATTGAAAGTGGAATTGAGACTAAACATAACCGGATCCTTTAGATGGAAAATGAATGACACCTTATTAAGGGATCAGGAGATTGTTAAGAAGGCCCAAAAAACTTTAAAGGACTATTTTGAAATAAACTTAAACACCACTGTGGAAAAAAGAACAATCTGGGACGCAAGTAAAGCAGTTATGAGAGGGTTTCTAATACAACAAAATACGATTAAGCAAAAGCTCTGGAATGAAAAGAAGGAGAAGATATTGGAGAAAATAAGAGAAGGAGAGAAAAAATTAAGATCTAGGCCTAAGTGGTGGAAGTGCTCAGAGAAGTGAAATTTTTCCAGGCACAATATTTGAAATTGATAAATCAGGAGGTGGAATGGAAAATTAAACAGATGAAACAAAGATCCTTTGAATCAGCAAACAAGTGTGGGAAACTGCTAGCATGGCAGTTGAAAAAGAGACAAAAACTTAATACAGTTACAAATCTAGAGATTGAAGGGAGAACGGTTCAGAAACCCGAGGAAATTAGAAAGTGTTTCCAGAGATATTTTAAAGAACTCTATTCACAAGGGCCACAGAAAGACTTTGAGATGGATCAATTCCTTAAAACTAATGGATTACAAAAAATAACTCAGGAAATGAGAACCATCCTGAATAGTAATATCACCCAGCAAGAAATTGAAAGTGCCATCCAGAACCTTCAATTAGGCAAATCTCCAGGTCCTGATGGACTTACCTCCAAATATTATAAGGTTTTGAAGGACTATTTGATACAACCTCTGATGGAGGTCTGCAATCAGATTATGGAGGGGAGGAAGGCACCAGAGACGTGGAAAGAAGCCTTCATCACATTGATACCTAAACAAGAAACTGAAAAGACCCAGCTTAAGAACTACCGCCCCATCTCACTCCTAAACGTGGATTACAAAATTTTTGCGGATATTTTGGCAAGTAGGTTTAAAAAAGTGCTTAATGAAGTGATCCATAAGGACCAGGCCGGCTTTCTCCCCGGTAGGCATTTGTTTGATAATACAAGAAATATTATTGACATTTTGGAACTCCTACAAACAAATCTTAATACTAGAGCGGTTTTAATCTTCATTGATGCGGAGAAAGCCTTCGACAACATTTCTTGGATGTTCATGAAGAAAAATTTGGAAGGGATGGGAGTGGGGCGGGGGTTTGAAAATGGAATAGAAGCAATTTATTCAGAGCAAAAAGCTAAATTGATTGTTAACAATGTGGTGACAGAGGAGTTCAAAATAGAAAAAGGGACACGACAGGGGTGCTCCCTATCCCCCCTATTGTTTATTTCAGTCCTGGAGGTGCTATTGAACATGATTAGAAAGGACCGGTCTGTACAAGGAATTGAGGTCGGAGTGAAACAATATAAACTGAAAGCTTTTGCAGATGACTTGGTATTAACATTACAGGAGCCAGTCTCTAGTACTAAAAGAGTGTTAGAATTAATTTCTGACTTTGGTCGGGTGGCGGGATTTAAGTTGAACAAGCAAAAAACTAAGGTTTTAGCAAAAAATTTGACAACTACAGAAACAGATGAGTTCCTGAAAGAAACGGAATTAAATGTGGTTTAAAAAGTAAAATACCTAGGGGTGTATCTGACCTCCAAAAATTTGAATTTGTTTAAAGATAATTATGAGAAATGCTGGTCAGAAATTAAAAGAGATTTGGAAATATGGTCAAGATTGAAACTTTCCTTGTTGGGCCGAATAGCAGCTATAAAGATGAATGTATTGCCGAAAATGTTATTTCTGTTCCAGGCCCTACAGATCGTGGACAAAGTGGAATGTTTTGGAAAGTGGCAGAAGGATATTTCCAAGTTTGTTTGGCAGGGCAAAAAGCCCCGAATAAAGTTTAAAATACTAACTGATGCGAAAGAAAGAGGGGGATTTGCCCTGCCAGACTTGAGGTTATATTATGAATCTGCAGCCTTCTGCTGGTTGAAAGATTGGATTTTATTGGAAAACACTGATGTCCTAGATCTGGAGGGGTTTGATAATGCTTTTGGGTGGCATGCATATTTGTGGTATGACAAGGTTAAAGTTCACAAATTGTTTAAAAACCATATTGTCAGAAGAGCAATTTTGATGGTCTGGACAAAATATAAGGACTTATTGGAGAGTAAGACTCCGAGGTGGCTCTCACCGGTGGAGGCCAAGGCACGTAAGAGACTTAACATGGAAGCCTACTGGCCTAAATATTGGGAAATAATTGAAAAAATTGGAGACAATTGGAGGTTGCTGAGCTTGGAAAAATTGAAAAACAAGGTGCGAGATTGGTTGCACTATGCTCAAATCCAGAAGGTTTTTAAAGTGGATAAAAAGGTTGGATTCCAGGTGGAAAAATCGAAATTAGAGACAGAATTGTTAGAGCCAAAAAATAAACTACTTTCGAGAATGTATAATTTGCTGCTTAAATGGAACACACAGGACGAGACAGTCAAATCCGCCATGATAAAATGGGCACAGGACTTGGGGCACAACATTATGTTTGAAGACTGGGAAAGGTTATGGAACACCGGAATGAAATTTACGGCATGTAGTGCCTTGAAGGAAAATATTATGAAAATGATATACCGGTGGTACATGACCCCAGTCAAACTTGCTAAGATATATCACCTGTCTGACAATAAATGTTGGAAATGGAAAGAGGCGGAAGGGACATTCTTCCATCTCTGGTGGACTTGCCCGAAAGTGAAGGCCTTTTGGGAGATGATTCATAATGAACTAAAAAAGGTACTTAGATTTACCTTACCTAAGAAACCAGAGGCCTTTCTTCTGGGCATTGTGGACCAGAGAGTACTTAAGAAAGATAGAATTTTTTTTATGTATGCTACCACAGCAGCAAGGGTCCTGCTTGCTAAGCATTGGAAGACACAAGATTTACCCACGCTGGAGGAATGGCAGACGCAGTTGATGGACTATATGGAACTGGCCGAAATGACTGGCAGAATCCGAGACTTGGGAGAAGAAACAATCGAGGAGGACTGGGAAAAATTTAAAGACTATTTGAAAAAACATTACAAGCTGTATGAATGTTAAAAAATGCACTTTTTAGAAATTCTAGCTTCAGCAATTGTAAATTAATGAAATGGAAATTAAGGTACAAGAAGTCAGAGGTGGAATAATGAAATAACTTTATTGTGTTTAAGATAAAACGTATAAGATTTGGGTTATAACAGTTTTGAAACTAGGCAACATGATAAAATGAAAGATACAATAAGTTTTGAAATAAGTTAACAAATTGCTGATGTTTTGTATTACAGAGAACGCAGGGTTTGGAGGATGTGGGGAAGTCCAATAGATGTGCTGGAAAAAAGGATTATGGAAATTTGTAATTTCTCTACTTTATTTTCTATATCTGTCTTTATCTCTTTTTTCTGTATTTCATAAACTTAATAAAAATATTATAAAAAAAATAAAAATAAATAAATAAACTGAAACTTGCCATGCTTCCTCCAAATGAAAGGAACTGTGGTTTGTTTAAACTCCCTTCAGTGAGAACAATCCGAGGCCGTGTGGAATTTTCCTGCCTCCAGCAGGTGATTGCTGCTGCCAAAGTTGCACCAGGACCTGTGAAATGGGGCCATGAGACACAATTCAAAATGGAGCTTCATGCACCTGAAACGCTGGCCTTTGTTCCACTTGCAATTTCTATCCAGAAGCTTTTGGAGAGGAAAGGAAGATGGAAGTTGGATGGAAGATGGAGGATGCCTTATCCCAGCTCAGACTGTTGATACACCTAGTTCAAATTTGTCTGACTGAGAACAGCTGTTTAGGTGTTCAGGCAGCCTTACCTGGTTATATCTGAAGATTCCAGGGGACGAATCTGGGACCTTCTGCGTGCAAGGAATCTGCTGTACCACCAAGTCACAGACATTTCCCTAAATTAAGGTGGATCCATCAAGGAATATTTACTTATTTCTGGATGATTGTTGTGACCAATTACTGTTAAAGAAGAGCAGTGATTCATTTTCTGCTTTAACCCCCCCCCCAAAAAAACCCGCACCACATTACAGGAAGAAATTGGGAGATGCCTTTCAATTTTCTTTTGAAAATGGTTTAATGGAAAATGGCTTTTATGTGGTTATCAATTAAACTGTGGCTAAAAGTCAATTAAGTAATAATTGCAGAATAAACTAATGGATTTATCTTGGGTAAATTTGAAATCATGTTGGAAAGCGTAGCCTTTATTACTACAGCATCGATGTATTAGAATTAATATATCTGTATAATGGTGTTCATTAAATATAAACTTTTAGTTGCTAGGATGAATGTTTCATATGGCTGTACAAAATATAGGCTGTAAAATAGAGACTGTCATTTGGAGTTAATGCAAATATTGTTCTCCGTTGTTGTTTTTCAAAAGTTGGTTTGATTGGCTTTGTCTGCTGTATTTAAAACCTCCGCACAAAAGATGCAAATGAAATGTTTGTAGAGCAGAATTATGTAGCAGAAATTTTAGCTGCTAAACCACCAGTGTTATTATTTGGCTTCACCAGGGTCAATACTTCCCTAAATGGTGAAAACTCACTCCCATATACAGACTTCTGGGACGTGATTATGAGTTAACCCAGGGGTCAAAAAACTTTTTCAGCAGAGGGCAGTCCACTGTCCCTCAGACCTTGTGGGGGGCCGGACTATATTTTGGAGAAAAAAATGAACGAATTCCTATGCCTCACAAATAAGGCTGATGTTCAGTGGTCTCTGGGTAAAAAGCTAAAGGTAAAGGTACCCCTGCCTGTACGGGCCAGTCGTGTCCAACTCTAGGGTTGTGCACCCATCTCACTTAAGAGGCCAGGGGCCAGCGCTGTCCGGAGACACTTCTGGGTCACGTGACCAGCGTGACGAAGCGGCTCTGGCGAGCCAGCACCAGCGCAGCACACGGAAGCGCTGTTTACCTTCCCGCTATAAAGCGGTAACTATTTATCTACTTGCACTTAGGGGTGCTTTCAAACTGCTAGGTGGGCAGGAGCTGGGACCGAAAGACAGGAGCTCACCCCGCCGCGGGGATTCGAACCGCCGACCATACGATTGGCAAGTCCTAGGCACTGAGGTTTTACCCACAGCGCCACCCGCGTCCTGTGTTAATGCAGACTTAAACGTATGTTGATCTGCATGTTGATGGCCTTTCCTTTAACACTAAGTTAGACATATTGTCTTCCTTAAAATTGAATGTATCTGCCCATGAGAGATAAAATCTGTTCCCCTTTACACTCATCCTCCATGGTTCCATGGATCTCTGGGGGGCTATTCAAGTGCAAGAAGTTTGAAGATGGTGGCAGTTTATCCCTAAACCAGAAGCAGTCAGGTTTAAGCATGGAGAGTTTTTTCTAACGTCAGTGGAGCTACGGAGCCACCACACATGTTGGACAGTAAACATATTATATCAGGGGTCAGCAAACTTTTTCAGCAGGGGGCCGGTCCACTATCCCTCAGACCTTGTGGGGGGCCGGACTATATTCTGGAGAAAAAAATGAATGAATTCCTATGCCTCACAAATAACCCAGAGATGCATTTTAAATAAAAGGACACATTCTACTCATGTAAAAACACGCTGATTCCCAGACCGTCCGTGGGCCGGATTTAGAAGGCGATTGGGCCACATCTGGCCCCCAGGTCTTAGTTTTCCTACCCATGCGTTAACCACTTATACTTCCAGCTAGGCACAAAATGGGGTGCAAGGGTGTGTGTGGAATATATCTGGAAACAATGGTTCCTCTGGGACATCCCTATTCATGCAAATTGTAATTGTTAGATTCCTCAATAATTCCACAATGAATTTGTGTGAAGTGATGCTTTGGTATAACCCAGTATGTGCAAGTGTTGCCTTCTGAAAATAACAATCACATTAATTACACTCAGCATTCTGGTGCATTCAAAATTATTTCTGGGACTTGATAATGGAACAGAAGTGTCACTAGAACACTGGCTCATATCTTGACACCAGGCTGCAGTGGGTCCTTTTAGGATCTCCGAAAAGCAACTGGCAATTTTGCAGAATTGCTTATGAATTAAAAATGATGTGCACGCATGTAGACACAGGCAGTTGCTTGATCTGAAGAACCAGCTCGGAGATCCATTTCATACAGGTCTCTAGAGTTTGGATCTTCTCTGAATTTGATATGGATGCCATACAACTCCCATGGTTTTCCTCTTCAGTGGGTACCCTCTCTGTGCATGTATGGCAGCATCTAAGGCCAACGTTCCGCCAAATATGCACCTTTTCATATGCAATCTTGCCTAGTGTATATATATACAGTAGTACCTCTGGTTACGTAACCCTCTGGTTCCGTAAACTTCAGGATGTGAAAGCTGCAAACTGGGAAGTATTTGACCGGGTTTCGCCATGTGCGCATGCGCAGAAGTGGTCCTCAGGTTGCGGAAACCTCAGGATCCAGACAGACCTCTGGAACGGATCCTGTCCGCAATTGGAAGTACCACTGTATATATTTGTAAGCAATTTTCCCCAATATAATGCCTTTTTGCATGCTATTTTCACCAGTCCCTGTAGTTTTACGCACATTTCTGCCCATAATCTGGAGAAGTTCAGTTTTCGAAGGAGAGAAATTGTTTTGGGAAGTGCGGAAGTGAACGAAATTGAATTTCTTCTGCACCCTTAATCAGCGCACACAGGTGCATTGAGGTGGAGCCAGCATGCACAGACTGAAATCCCTTACACAAGTTGGGAATGCACTGTTACAGAAGAGTGCCTGAGCAATGCTCTAGAGAAAGAAGTGCAAGAAGCTCCAATACAGGCAAAACACATAGGCCATATAGACAACTGGGAAACACTGGCCTGCGAGCGCTCCAGTTGGAGAACAGCGTTTTCCAGAGGTGTAATGGGCTTTGAAGACACTTGAACTCAGGATGAAAGGGAGAAATGTGCTAAGAGGAAGGCACGCTTGGCAAACCCTCACCATGATAAACTCCTACTTGGAAACCGATGTTCCCACTGTGGAAGGATGTGTGGATCCAGAATTGGCCTCCACAGTCACTTATGGACTCACTGTTAATACCATGTTCATGGAAGACAATTTTACTCGGCTATGTGTGATCGCCAAAGAGGAAGACATTGAAAACACTATGATACCACTTTAAACAGTCATGGCTTCTCCCCTCCAAATAATTGTGGGAGCTGTCATTTGTTATAGGTACTGAGAGTTGCTAGGAGGCCACTGTTCCCCTCACAGAGCTACAATTTTAGTGTTCTCTGTGAAGAGGGATTGAGATTTAAACCACTCTGGGAATTGTAGTTCCGGGAGGGGAAAGAAGTGTTTTCTAACAGCTCTTAGCACCCTTAACAAACTACAGATTCTGGGATTCTTTGGCAGAAGCCATGACTGTTTAAAGCGGTAAAGACTCTCCTCCCTGAAAGAGAGGGGAGTGGTTGTGGGCGGGAGCCTGAACACCGCCCCTAGCAGGGGGCATAGCCCCCTGCCTCCAGCTCACCTGGCTGGCGCTCACGCCCCCCCCGGTGGCCGTCCAACCAGGTGCCGTGGGGGGGGGGCGTGTCCAGCAGCCTTGATGCTGCAGCGTCAGCCTCTCCCCGGCCTCATTTCTCTTCGTCGTCCTGTGCGAGTCACCCACTCTCCACTCCCATTGAGTTAGGGCTTAGGTCATTGGCCTTGCTATGGACCTTAGGTTGGTCGCCCCGGTTGCACGGGGGGCCTGGTAGGAGTTTTTCCATTTGGCATTTGGCTTTTTGGTTTTTTCGCCTACCTCGTAGCAATCGTCACAACTTTTGTGGTATTGGTGGGTAGGTTAGGCATTGGAATAATGTGCTGTGGTGTGTCGAAGTGCTAGGTGTGGCCATCGCCTATGCCTTCAATGTTTAGGGGTATTACCTTAAAGGAATCTGGCGGTCGTGTATTCTGTCCGATGCCTGCTTGGCGGGAGGCCATGGCATGACCCTCGGTGACAGCAGGGGTGAGCCTATAGTTGGATTAGCATCAACAGGTGATGAACCCCTGGTGAATAAACCCACTTGTTTTGCGATCCAATGCCTAAGCCAATACCTTTTCATTGCTGTAATCAATAAAGTTGTGGCCTTTTCTAGCCCATTAACCTTATATCACGTGTCCCTGTGTCTTCTTTTCATGTCGCGGTGGTCGGGTCCTCGAACCACAACGTGGCACTTTCAGTGTGTGAGTGTGGCCTTAGAAAAAGGTTCACAGAGAGAAAGAGAGTTAAGCATCCAGGAGAAATAAAATTCTGAAGGGATGGATCTTACCCATAGTTCTCCGTTTCAATGATCCATCAAGTTAACCTTCTTGCCTTTCAAGAACCTTTCCTCAGCTATAGCATTGCTAAGTGAGGATTTTTTAAGCGCCAGTTCCCACAAATCATCCTGGCTGGTTACTTGGCTAAGTTGGAAGAAGCTTGACAGCTCTGACGAAATACTTCTGTGAACAAAATTCATTGGGGAAGGAGTTGAAACCATCTGTCCAAATGTAATCAATGTCTGTCAGGGAGCCATAGTCCCCCCTTCCTTTCCTTTTTTTTTTGCAGTTGTCATTTGGATTGCTAGAGTTAAGGGGCGGGGTGGGGTGGGGGGTGCCTACAGCTTTTCCACAGCAGTAACAGGGAGTTTTTTTTTAAAAAAGCCTCCCAAAATACAGTGGTACCTCAGGTTACAGATGCTTCAGGTTACAGACGCTTCAGGTTACAAGCTCTGCTAACCAGGAAGTGGTTGCTCCAGGTTAAGAACATTGCCCCAGGATAAGAATGGAAATCGTGCACCAGCAGTGCTGCAGCAGCAGGAGAACAGACCTCTGGAACGAATTAAGTTCTTTTTTCTTTTTAAAAAAATATTTATTAAAGTTTTCAAAGTTAATACATTATAACAAGAAGAAAAGAAAAAACAAAAATACAAAAAGTAAAAACAGTTTTAAAAAAAAGAACAAGAAAAAACAAACCACATATAGATTCCATTTACTTATTTTCTTTTAACTTACTTTCCAGACCTCCTCATACCACCCTTTCTTATATTCCAGTTTAAATTGTTTGATCAGCAAATCCTCACCATTAGATCTTTTACTTATCTCAGAACCTTATTTTCTATCTCTTAAGCATTACAGCTGAAAACCGCTTAATTACTATCCAACATCCTTCTAGCATTCCTTGGAACAAATTAAGTTCTTAAACCGAGGTACCACTTTATATGGACTATATCAGGGCCCAAACCCATCAATTCTCCTCAATTTTGCAAAAAAAGATAAGCAGAAAACTGGGGGGTTTCCCTGCACTTAGGAAACTGGGGGGTGGGGGGAGAAACACAAGTCCACCCCTCCCAAATGGCAGCAGCAAGATAAAACAAAAATAAATCCTGCTCCTATGCCAGTGAATTTGCCAGCTCCATGAAAAACAAGTGAAATTGCCCTCTGTTTGGGGACTAGTTTTGCGTTCCCCATTGAAAATTGCAGAAATTTTTTTGGTGATGTTTGTGCTGGCCCTCAATTGCATGCAATGTCATGCCTGAGCACATATACAGCACACAGGAGTTCATTATGACAAGCCCACCCCTTGGCCATGCCCCCAAGGAAGATCTCTAGCCATCCTGTTCTATTTTGATGTGAGCACACGCTCACACAATGGCATTCCACGACACAACACTCGGTTCATTAGCATCAGCATTATTCTATGCATAACAACCTGGGAGCACTCTCCGTTGAAGTCTTGTTTTGAATTCTTCAACCACCGCCATGGCTTTCAGGGAACTGCATACCCTCCAAGTGTCCCAGTTTTCCAGAGACAGCCCCGGAATTACGAAAGCCATCCTGGCTTCTGATTTGATCCCAGAATGTCCCTATTCTCCCAGCCTGCACTGCTGCTGTCAAGATCGGAGAGGAGGATGGGCTGGTGCTTGTCCTGAGCGGCTGCGACAGCAATGGTGGCTCTGAGGGAGCACCCTGTTGCCTCTCCATGGCCTCTCCAGGGAGTGGGGAGGAATAGAGGCTGCTATTGCTGAGACAGCCTCACAGGAAGCCCTGGGTGGGAAGAAAAGGAGAATGGAGCAGAGAGCCAGAAGTATTGATTATTGTTTTTTAAATTTAAAAAAATGCTTTGTGTGTCTGCACCTAATCTTGCCCCTTTCTAAAACTTACGTAGTGGGGTGTGTTTTTTCTTAAGTCGACCAAAGAATAAAATCAAATAAAATCAGGATTACGGGGTTTTCTCAGGACGTAGAAGGTGTCCTTATTGCGTCCTGTTGGTATCGTGGTGGTGTAACTTGCCTTTTTTCTGATAGGAAATGCTCTGCAGGAGGAGTGAGCAATGTCCCTATTTTCATCTGAGGAATGTTGGGAGGTATGGAACTGTTGTTTGCTAAAGGTGCTGAGAGTTGTTGGGAGACTCTTAACAAACTCCAGTTCCCAGATTTCTTTGGGAGAATCCCTGACCATTGAGGTGGTATAAGAGTGTTTTAAATGTATATTGTCGACATGACCCAGGTTTGCTGCTGCCACTGGGTTGGCTTTTTTTGTGAGAGCACTTAAGAATCCCCAAATGCCCTGGCAACTCTTCCACAGCAATGGCGTCATTTTATGGAATATTAACTGTATGTTGCAGCATATTAATATTGCACAGTTTGAAGCGACTGGAAGCATAAGAACTGACTCCTTTTGGAACAAATCATTCTCCAGACCCATAACAATATTATTCAAACTTTTACTAGCAGAACTCTTTAAAATAAAACAGAATACATCAAATGATACGTCCAGAACATCCATGCAATGTCATGTGCTGTCCTGCACAGGCTTAGCACCTTACAAAATATAAAACAATCCAAACAGACTTAAAAGCAAAGGCCTCTCTGTCTCCCTCCGCAGTCTGCATTCCAGCCTTCAGGCTGTTTACTCTCCCTCGAGGAGAGCTTCATTTTACATCTTCACTCCATGGAGTTTGGGAGAAAATAATAATAAATAATAATAATAATAATAATAATTTATTATTTGTACCCCGCCCATCTGGCTGGGCCTCCCCAGCCACTCTGGGCGGCTTCCATAAAAACCGGAAATACACTAAAATATCACAGATTAAAAACTTCCCTGAAGTTTTCTTCCCTGAGAAAAGACTCAAAGGCAACTCCCTTCAGAATGGAGATTTGGAACCCAACACCTCTCATGTGATCTAAGGTTACAACACTCACATGTTAGTTACCAAGGAAACAACAACCAGTTAATTGATCATTAACTTAGCAAGAGTTCAAAGTGTTCTTCTTGGCTTTAATATAGTCCCATGGGGGAAACCCCACGTTAAACCTCCTGCAATCTACCTTTAGCCATTTTTCATTTCTGTGACAATTAAACCAATGCATTGCACACATGCCAACAGTGTAGGGAGGGGCTGAGAAAATACACAATGCGTGCAGCATTGTTTTCTGCTTCTTTGCCTGCTGCCTGCTGTTTTGATCTGGCCTGCCTCGTATGCCTGTGAGTTGCATGCAGAGAAGAATGTCCCCAGCATGGCGAAAAAAATCCTTCCAGTGCCCAAAGAAAAGATGACTGTCATTCTCATCTGCTAAGAAACGCCTGGAAGAAAAGCAGAGGAAACTTTCAGGCATGGTTAAGTCTGCGCTGTGTCTGTAAGTGAGAAGGGAAACTCTGGAGCAGAACAAATGGAGCTTCCCAGCATGTCAGGCCAGCAGGCGGCTCCTGGATATGTTCTCCTTTTTGCCGGGAATAAATGCTTTCCTAGGCGGAGATCGAGCAATTCTAAATATTTCATGCCTCCTTTTCACACATGTGCACACATGACAGCAGAGAAATTTCCATCCAAGTGTTTGGGTGACCCTTCCTTTGCCTGGGTAATGAAATTCCGATTCATCTCACTGGGAATGCTCTGCTGTATTTGGCAGTGCATATTTAGAAATTATTTTGAGGTTGGCTGTGGTTACTGCAATTAAAGCTGCCTCAAGAGTAGGCAGACATTGCAGGCTTAATGCTGGTTTCATGCCACCTTAACTGTCATGTCAGCTTCACCCAAGGAATCCTGAGCACTGGAGTTTGCCGAGGGGTTGAGAATCTCCCGTTATTATTTATTATACAGATTTAGAAGCTGCTTCACAGGCAAATGCTGTTGAAGATGTGTACAATAAGATAAAACAAAACCATTCCTACAGTTGCACAGATCTGCTTCTTGCTGGCAAGCCCCATTTCCACCTGGCCTGGGGGCGGAGCCCAGACTCACCTTGAAAGGCTCAAAGAGGCTCCTGGGAGGCCGGAGGGACATTGCTGGAACAACTCTTGGGTTGGGGCAACTGGCTAAAATATTTTACAGTGTTTCAAACAGTTTTAATTTTGGTTCATCTGTTTTGTTGGGTTGGTGTTGGTTAAATGTTTAGTTGGGGTTGGCAGTTATTTTAATTTGGGTATAACTGTAAAGTGATTATTATTATTAGTTTCTATTGATTTGTTGGTTTATTTATAGTGAGTATCAGTGCTTTTTTCTGGGGGTATGATGGCGTACGCGTACCCCTAAACACTTTGTGTTGCCCCGACCGACCAACAGACCAACATGTCAGCAGTAGCAATGTGGACAGGAGCTCTGTCCTTCTCCCCACTTGCGCCTGGGGAGGGGAGTCTGAGGTGGTCGCAGTGGAGGTGCTGACGCTGCTGCTGCTCCTCCTCCTCCAGTGTGGTGTAGTGGTTAAGAGCAGTGGACTCGTAATTTGGTGAACAGGGTTCGCTTCCCCACTAATCCATATGCAGCTGCTGGGTGACCTTGGGCTAGTCACACTTCTCTGAAGTCTCTCAGCCCCACTCACCTCACAGAGAGTTTGTTGTGGGCGAGGAAGGGAAAGGCGAATGTTAGCCACTTTGAGACTCCTTAGGGTAGCGATAAAGCGGGATATCCAATCCAAACTCTTCTTCTCCTCCTCCTCCTGGGCTAGAGCCAGCTGGTGAGCGCTTGCTCCTCCTTGTTCAAACTGACTCCAGCACTGTGGATCTTCCTGTCCTCTCAGTGCCTTGAGTTCCTCGTCTGGGTTTTTTTCTGAGCCCTTGGGGTCAAAAGAAAGTAACTTCAAACAACTGTTGCTGAGACATTTCTTTCCAAATCTGCTAGACCAGACATGTTCAACCAGTCAACTGTGATCGACAGGTAGACCGCCGGGGTGTTCCCGGTCTATCGCGGGGTTTAAAAAAAGTGATTGCCTAGGTTGATCACGCCTAGCCCTGCCCCCAGCGGTATATCTCATTGCTGCCGCTGCTGCTGTGAAAGCTTTTTTCCCCTGAAGCTGCATCAGAGTCGGAGAAGGAGGGAATGCGGTGGAGTGTTGGCTGAGTGATTTTATGCAACACCCCCGAAAAAACTCAACAACTCCAGGTACTCCCCCTCCCCAAAGCTCCACAAGTCTGGGCAATCCTCCCCAAAACAGCTTGACAAAACAGCAATGACAATGGTTAGCTCACTGCCAGTTTTATTATACAGTCATACCTCGGGTTACAGACACTTCAGGTGCGTTTTTTTTTTTGGGTTATGGACATGCCGAAACCTGGAAGGACTGGAACGGGTTACTTCTGGGTTTCGGCGGTCACGCATGCGCAGAAGCGCTAAATTGCACTTTGTGCATGTGCAGAAGCGCCGAATCGCAACCCATGCGTGCGCAGACGTGGTGCTGTGGGTTGTGAATGCTGTGGTTTGTGAACATGCCTCCCGCATGGATCATGTTCGCAACCTGAGTGTCCACTGTACTGGAAGTAGATCACAGTCTCTAGAGAGTTGGATGTGCCTGTGCTAGACAGAGCCAGACCGAGGATGATGACAAGTGGGGTCTCCCCCCCCCATGTAAATCCTGGATATGCCCATAGCCACAGGATCTAGTTGGCCACTGGGAGAACAGGGTGCTGGAGTAGATGGGCCACTGGTCTGATCCAGTAGGTTTTCCCTATGTTCTTATGCCATTACAGTCATACCTTGGTCCTTGAACAGAATGTGTTGCGGGAGTCTGTTTGACTCCTAAAACTGTTTGAAAATCAAAGCATGGCTTCTGATTTTCTGACTGGAAGCCACGGAAGTCATGCCGGATGTTCAGCTTCTGAAAATCGTTCAAAAACCGGAACACTCACTTCCGGCTTTTGATCGTTTGGGAGCTGAAACATACGTGTTCCAAGGTGTTTGGCAACCAAGGTATGACTGTATATTCTTTTGGGATTTGTCATAACAAAGAGTTAAGTTTTTAATTAAAGCCCAATGTGGCATAGGAATCTGCTATTTCACAACACTCCAGGAAGTAGGTGTGTGCATTTAGTGTTTCATGACAATTAACTTTTTTCTCTTAATCAATATCCCTGTTCTGTAATTAGGTGCAAAAGAGAATGACACTTAATAGAAAGGTCAAGTGTTCCCACCATAACATACTTCGAAGCTGAGAAGCTAGTTTTCAGAAATAACCCAAACAAGGTACTTAGCAGTCTGGCAGTACTCTGGCTTTATTGGACAGCGCATCTTCATTGCAGGAACAAAACTTGATCAATGAGCTCTCGAATGAGAGTCTGTTGAAAAACATCCGGTAGGCGTACTTGGCTTCCCCTCCATAATTTGAACAGCCCTGAGCTTAATGGCCTTAACTCCTGGACTACAAACAGCAAGGCAGAATGATGGGAGTGTGTGGTTTGTGTTGGATCTTTCATTCCTCTGTGATATATGGATGTTGGCTCTTTAGCAGGGATACTTTATTTTGGCTGAACCCCCCTAACGTTCTCCATTACCAGCAAAGCAACATCCATCATGGCCGTAGAGTACAACTGTTCTATCATGTGGTCCAGCTTATTTTCGGACACCGTTTTAGTGTTCCATTCCCCAGGACTAAAAAAAACAAAACAAAACAAGCTGATGTTGAAGCCATCACAAGCTGTTTCACGACTGCTGTCTTAGTGCAGCAAAAAACACTCTCATATTTCCGTATTTTGCAGAGCGGTGGAGCAGCACCACATCTAAGGTGAGCCTTCGATCTCACTGTCAGGATAGAGAAAGTTGTCACCATTGCAGAGGCAGGATCTGAGGTGATGTGAAGTGGGAACTGGAAGCTATGTCCACCACACCTGCAATTCTCTGAATTTTCTTGGCCACTCTTGGGTTGGTGTCCATGGGCTCTAGTGCCAGTGTCAATATGGCTGGAGTTGCGTGGTTGTGGAAAGAAGGACAACTTTCATTGTGCCTGACCATTGGTCATGCTGGCTGGCGCTGCTGGGAGTTGTACTCTGCCACATCTGGAGGATACCACATTGGCTACCCTTGCCCTGTGTGCTTATGCATTCAGAACATCTCTTTCTGTGGCTCAACCAACTAGCTGAACGTACTGAGTAAAGGTAAAGGTAAAGGAACCCCTGACAGTTAAGTCCAGTCGCGAATGACTGGGGTTGTGGCACTCAACTCACTTTACTGGCCGCGGGAGCCAACATTTGTCCACAGACAGTTTTTCCGGGTCCTCTGGTGAACCAGAGCAGTGCATGGAAACACGCTTTACTTTCCCACTGGAGCGGTACCTATTTATTTACTTGCACTTTGACGTGCTTTCGAACTGCTAGGTTGGCAGGAGCAGGGACTGAGCAATGGGGTGGGTGTTCAGCAACACAAAGCAGGAACAAAGCACATGTCATGCTGCTGCTTTTATACTTTCCCCCACTATCACCCTTGGACATGATTGGGCAATAGCCCTGGGTGATTGTGGTGCCACCCCGGTGTGAGGGTGATAGCTCCACCCACGCCAGGGTGGGGGGAACCAGGTTGAGAGCCTGCCCGCAACCAAGACCATCTATTAAGATGATCCCATTTGCGTGTCGAGGTCCCCCAAGCAACCCCTAAATAATTCACAATTCACACATAATTTTTGTTTAAGGTTTTTGGCATAATTTTGGCCACAACTTTATTAAAATACATAAATGTGAATGATTGCTTAGGCATTGGTTCCGACTATCTGTCCCCCACCCCAGGACAGAACTGACTTCTGGATTCCAGTGAAAGCCAGTAAGGGAAAACAATATTGGGGGGAGCATGGAGCTTGTGTACCAGACCCTCATTTTTCCTCGCATGCTCCCAGGGGCTTGCACAGCCCAAGTCCCATTCAGGGGTACAGATGAAAGAATGGCAAGCCCCTGGATTCCTTTAATGGAATTCCCTTGCAGCAGCAGCATTGGAGGGGCAGACACCACCAATCCTTACCCCTCCACCAACCAATTTTTTAACCAATGCCTAACCGCAACCTTGCAAGTTGTGACGATTTGCTACGCAGTAGGCAAAAGCCAAATGGCACCAGCCAATCAGCTAAATGGACAAAATTCCTACCAGGCCCCTGCCCCGAAAGCAGATGACCCCATGACAGGCATAGCAAGGTCAACGCAATAGCCCTAGATTAGGGAGGGTGGGCGGGCGAGCCAATGCACCCAGCAAAAGAGCCCAGTCAGTGCTGCGTGATTTTATAAGCTTTGGTCTGTCCCCCTAAATGGCAACACCAAAATTTGCCCAGTAACCCAACTGCCCAGTCACTGTGGATGGTCATCCATACTAACCCGCCCAGCAACAGAGGGGTGGCCCGTCAGACCCCACCACAACACGTGTTCTCTATGAAGGAGAACATGCTTTCTCACACATGAGAAGGGGTACCAAGGAGGGGAGTCCTTGACTCTTCTTGTCACCCTTTGTAATCTTTCTGTCCTCCTTCCCAGCAAACAACCTCTGTGGGTACCAACTAATTTCTCTTACCACACAATTTTGGGAAGATGATGGCTGGCTGGGAGGTTGCTCAGAGAAGGAGTTGTGCGTGCCGTTGCATTTCTGCAGCAGAAACCATGTTATTTGGGCAGAAGTGAAGGGAGGGGGAGGGTAAGAAAATTAGGCTGAAAACATATCGAGACCATGCTGTGTGTTTACTGAGAAGAGGATGACTGAAGCAAGAGGATGGCAAGCAAATTGGTCCCCTTTTAAAATGTTGTTGAATTTTACTTTTGTAAGTAAAACAACGGCACTTTAAATTTTCTGCCTCACTTCATTTTCATTTTCTAGTACTTTGTAACTGGTCCTCCTTCACTCTTCCTCATTCCCTACTGTGTAGCAGAACTAATCAGTACTGAAGCAGACTTCACCAATTAATTGAAGAAAACACTTGTCTTCTTTTCTGACTGCGCACAAAACCCCAGGACCTATTTTATCAGTTTATACAGGTTTGCTGCCTGACTGCATCTTCAAGAAACAAAACAACAAAACAAAAATGCCTATAAACTTTTATTCAGCTCCAAATGTAAAAGGAAGCTTTATTGTAAAATATTTATTCTAATGCATATTAGTATTTTGTGACTTTCTTCTTCTTTTCTTCCTCGCATTTTCTCTCACTTTTAGCTTCATTCTTCAGCCGGCTCTTAAATTTATTCTCCCAAACCGCTGGCATTTTATTGCCATAATCACAGTGAGGCCAAGCCGTTTAACTTGGCAAAACTTCATCTGAGAAAACTACAGATCCTTTTCTTTAGGGAAGACTTTTCTCCCTCTCTCTCACAGAATTTAATGAGAACATAATTTAGCTCTCTTTGATGGCATGGTGGCAACTGCTTTTTAAATAGTTTACATTTTTGTTTGGTTAGAAAGGCCATGTTAGAAGCTTAGAAAAGCTTCAGGGAGAGAGTCAAAAATGCTGCCACCAACCTGTAACATGGCCTGACTTCAACTTCTGTTGGGAACATACAAAACTTTTTTATCGGCAATGGAGAGGACATGGGAGTCAGTGTTAAGTATAATGATTTAATTCACACAGAAATGAAAAATGTATTAATGCATTAATGAAAACGGAAAATGGCTAAATGTGTTTTGCTAGCACTGTGGTTTTCCCACAATGAGCACTTACACTTTACATTGTGGGTGCCCTTTGCGGGATCGTGCGTGGTGCTACAGTTTCCAGGGAGCTTACTGGCAAACATGGGCTGGCTTGCCTCTCAGTGTTAATTTCTGGAGGTTCATGCCCAGCCTCAGAAATCAAGTTTCTTGCTGGAAGGTAACTATCAATGATGGGCAGTGAGAAACGCCTTTTTAATTCTCTATTTGAAAATAATCAAAGTGTGTGTGTGTGTGTGTGTGTGTGTGTGTGTCGGGGTAAATTTCAGTGACATTCCTGTGAGTTGGGTACAGGGTTTGGGGTGTTCTTGAAGTAGAAATGCATTGCTCAGACTATCCCCATCGTGGGTTTGAGGAGAAAAATGGAGGTAATTTCACACCAGAGTGAGAGAGTACACTAAGACAACAATCTTACCCAGAAGCAAGAACATTTAGTGCTTCTCTGGATTTTCTACCTTAATAGCACGTTCTGTGAAGGAACTTAGGGAAATGGATTTGCCAATAACTAACAGTATCAAATTTCCTCTGCTTTTTTTTATCTTGCAATGAAAGAAAAGACATAGCAAAAGAAAAGAAAAAACCTGAAACCCAACAACAGCCATGAACCATTATCACACTTTCACAGGGTTGCTAGTTAACAAAACAGACACTTGACATCTTTGTGCCTCTTGATTCTCTCCTGTTGTGCTTATTTGGGACATTGGCCAACCTTTCCTTAACAGTTGGTAATTTGTAGATAGGACCTTAGGCAAGGTCAGTCCTCTCCTTAGGTAAAGTGAGGCAAGCACTTTAGATAATAGATGCTGGGGGGCAGCAGTGGCAAACTTCTTAGCTGTTCCTCCTGAGCCCCCTGGCCACTCTCCTCTTTGGAAGGCTGGAGCTGTGTGTGCTAGTGTCCCATCATATGGTACAAAATAACAGTGTACTGGAAGAAGCAAAGATCAACAGTGCTGAAGTAATGATTCTTCAACATCAACTTCGTTGGACTGGACATGTTGTGCGGATGCCTGATGATCGTCTTCCAAAGCAACTACTCTATTCCCAAATTAAAAATGCTGGTGGTCAACAAAAGAGGTTTAAAGACTGTCTCAAGGCAAATCTAAAAAAAATGTAGTATAAACACAGACAACTTGGAAACACTGGCCTGCGAGCACTCCAGTTGGCGAACAGCCTTTTCCAAAGGTGTCATGGGCATTGAAGACACTCAAACTCAGGATGCGAGGGAGAAACGTGCTAAGAGGAAGGTGTGCTTGGAAATCCACATTGTGATCAACTCCTGCCCGAAAACCAATGTCCCCTCTGTGGAAGGACGTGTGGATCCAGAATTGAACTCCACAATCACTTGCAGACTCATTGTTGAAACTGTGTTTATGGAAGACAATCTTACTTGGCTATGAGTGATCACCAAAGAAAAGAAGAAGAAGAAGAAGAAGAAGAAGAAGAAGAAGAAGAAGAAGAAGAAGGTACAAAATGGATATCAATGCCTTCTTACATCCCTAGCATTCAGCATCAATCAACTTTGGGTGCACCTTCAAAGGAGATTTTGCAACCACCAACCAGTCTGTTGGGAGCAACCGTTGTGGCTTCAAAGTGCAAGCTCCGAATGAAGCAATTCCCCCTCTGCAGGTGTCTGCAGAGAGAGACAAAAAGCTCTGTTTGGAGCAGCTGCTTTGAATCTGAAGCACTTGTTCCAAAAGGAGCATTTCCCTGACCTACAGAGAAAGAAATGCTTAGTTTGAAGTGAGTGGCTGGGGAGGAAGCGAGCATCCTTGGGACACTCCCTAATGCAACCTTCCCTGCCAGTACTGAGAGGAAGCCCTGTTTGCAAATTAACAACCACCAGTTCATCTTAAGCTCCAGGGTGTTCCTTCGCCATTGTGTCTGTAGCTGTCTCATGCCTGACATCACATATGATGTCAAGTGTGGGGCAGGTGGGCGTGGTTTCTGATGAATGGT
Organism: Podarcis erhardii; assembly: GCF_964252035.2. NCBI lineage: Eukaryota > Metazoa > Chordata > Lepidosauria > Squamata > Lacertidae > Podarcis > Podarcis erhardii. Next base: position 15,586,905 of record NC_138515.1, on the reverse strand, counting down.
CTTGGGGGCCGAAGTAGGATCTGTGGTGGACCTAATCAGGTCTGCTGCTGGCCAGAGAGGTTTCCCCACCAATGGCATGGGCAATGCTGACCTAGATGCACTGATGATCTGACTCAGTATACAGCAGTTTTCTGAGTTACTCCCCTCTTCTATTTTCCTTCCCATAATTTGAGATCCCATACTTTTTGTTAGAGGTTTTATTAGCAGCCCAGGTCACAAATCAGAATATCTTTAAACATCTATATATCTATATCTATATATTTTTTAATTAAATTTTTTGTTTTAAAATTTAGAATATTCATTTAAACTACCTTAAAATATAAATGACTTCCCCTTTTCTCTTTCCATGGTTCCTTTTGCCATTATTACATCCACCAAAACTTATTTACACTGTTGAATTTATCTTAATGCTGTCAAGTGTACATAATTTCCCCCATATATTCAATGAACATTTTCCAATTTTCTTTAAACATATGTTCTTCTTGTTCTCTTATATGTTAGATCTGCAAGCTGTGCATATTCCATCGGTTTAAGTTGCTATTCTTCTTTAGTTGGGACCTCACTTGTTTTCTATTTTTGGGCTGACAAAACATGGGCCGCAGTAATGGCATGCATAAATAACCTTTTTTGACACCTGGGAATTTCAGTCTGAATTATCCTGGAATATCTTGAAATGCCTAAATATCTTCATATCTGGACAAAGGTGCAACTCTCCAAAAGGTCTGTTTTTCACAGCTGATGGGCCACAGAGCTTCACTGATCAGCGTGGGATGGCCATCCATGTAGATCTGCATCTTCAACATCAACTTCGTTGGACTGGTCATGTTCTGGGGATGCCTGATTATCATCTTCCAAAGCAACTACTCTTCCCCCAACTTAACAATGGGAAGCGTAATGCTGGTGGTCAACAAAAGATGTTTAAAGACTCTCTCAAGGCAAATCTAAAAAAAAAAAAAAAGTGTTATAAACATTGGCAACTGGGAAATGTTGGCCTGTGAGCGTTCCAGTTGGAGAACAACCTTTACCAAAGGTGTCATGGACTTTGAAGACACTCAAACTCAGGATGCGAGGGAGAAATGTGCTAAGAGGAAGGCACACTTGGCAAACCCTCACTGTGATCAGCTTCTACCTGGCAACCTATGTCCCCACTGTGGAAGGATGTGTGGATCCAGAATTGACCTCCACAGTCACTTACGGACTCACTCTTAAAATCGAAGACAATCTTACTTGGCTATGAGTGATCACCAAAGAAGAAGAAGAGCTTCACTGAGCAGCGTGGGAGGGCCAGCCACCTGCATCTTGCGATGGACCCATACATCCCATGATAGACCCTGTCATAACCCAGCCTTCCACAGGGAGGCTGGAAGGGATACACACCCAATGCCAAAGCCAAATCCTACCTGCATCTGGAATCAATAAAGTTGTGGTCAATTTCAAATCCAAGAACATTGTCCTTGCCCAGTTTGTTCACCTTCATAGGATATGTCTTGCTCCCTAGGGAAAAGGACACTGTGAGTGGAACCACAATGCATTCAGAAACTTGGGTTTACTTGAATGCATTAAAGCAGGGATGATGACCCTCCAGATGTTGCCTGGACTGCAATTTCCATTATCTCTGACAACTGACCAAACTGGCTGTGGTTGACATCTGCAGGTGTCAGGAATGAGACAGCTCTCAGTGAAGGTTGGCAGCAGGCTGCAGAAAGCAGCCAGGAGCTTAGGGGTTAAACAGGCTGAACCGCAGCCCGCTCCGTCTCCTCCACCCCTAGGAATGCCGGTTGCCCAGGGAATGACTGATAATGGGAATGGGGAACAGAGCCCAAGCTCTCTGGAAGAGCAAACAGGTGAGAAAATACACAGTGACAGTTTGTCAGGAAAGGAGGAAGCTGGAGCTGAGCCAATCAGTCCCCGAAGTCATCGTATGGGAGGGTTAGACAGGAAGCAAAACAAAAGGAGCAAAGAATGCCGGTTCAGTATATTCTGTAGAAACCGGAAGGAAAGTTCAGAAGGGTCATCATGATTGATGATGCCAGAGGCTCATTACAACCGTCTGGAGTTATATGTTTGTTTTGGCAATAAATCCTCTTTTTAAATGACCTACGTGTACTGTGTTACCAAGCTAAGAACTTGGACTCCTGATAGCAGGGCTGTGGGTTTCCCATTTACTGCACGACTTGACTTGACTTGACTTATTGCAAGACTTGAGCATAGGGCGGGTTGGGGAAGTTCATAACTTGCTAAGCATTGTAGAAAGATGAAGCCCAAGTGGATTCTGCTTCTTCATTTGCTTCACAACGTATGTGTACAACTTGTGAAATTCATCTGTGGTGACGTTCCTTGCCTGGAACTGAGGGTTCTGCTACTCTGTGATTGTTGAACTGAAAAAAGAAAGAGAGAGAGAGAGAGAGAAAGTGTGAGTCACTCACTGCTGCTTCTCGATTGGTCTATGGGAAATGATTGCTGGGTTTTGCCTGCAGCAAACATATATATAGTATATAGCATAAATGAGCATAAAGTGTAAATACAGATACTAGCAATGCTCCCTCCCTTTTCCCATCACAGGGCACGGGGATCAGGTATGAACTCTTAAGGCTCATAATGCTTGCCTCAAAGAAGAATCAAGCAATAAGAGATGCTTAATTCTTTTCTGGTTTAGATTAAAATGTAAGCTGAAGAACTCTGTATACACGAAGGAGGCATGTCCACCCTCATAGTTCAGCCCAGACACTGAGGTCTAACTCCAAGGGCCTTCTGGCGGTTCTCTCATTGCGAAAAGTGAGGTTAGAGGGAACCAGGCAGAGGGCCTTCTTGGTAGTCATGTCTGCACTGTGGAACGGCCTCCCATCAGATGTCAAGGAAATAAACAATTATCTCACTTTTAGAAGACATCTAAAGGTAGCCCTGTATAGGGAAGTTCTTAATGTTTGATATTTCACTGTGCTTAATATTTTAATTTGCTGGAAGCCACCCAATTTATTGGAACACAGTCAGAAGGATGGCATATTAGGGTTGTCATACTTCAAAAAGATTTTGCCTTTTTGCCTTGCCTAAGATCCAGGACAATTTTTCCCCGGGTGCCAGATGGCATAATAATAATAATAATAATAATAATAATAATAATAATAATAATAATAATAGTTACTCCTTACTCTCCTTCCCATCTCTGGTGCCTCAAGCACTGTGTAGAAACATCACAACCCACCCAAGGCTTCAGTGGTCCTTGCGAAATGAAACTTTTGCAAGGGCTACCATTGTTTTTTTAAATTTATTTGTCCCAAGAGCCACTGCATTTACTTCCTGTTATTCATTTTGTCAGTGACATGCATCTAGACTCTGAGGCAGCTTGTGTTAGATCAGCTCCTGAAAATGAACGTGGAATTTAGATGATTGAACATAGGTTCAGTCTCAGGTAAGATTTTATTGGGCCATTGACGAGAGAGAGAGAGAGAGAGAGAGAGAGAGAGAGAGAGAGAGAGAGAGCTGCAGATATCTGAACAGCTGTTCTCTAAGAACAGGGGAAATGGAAAAAGAAATATATCTTTATTTTGAAGCTCTGAAGATGCCACTGGATTTGAATCTGTATATTTGCAGAGCAGAGACAGCAGAAATTAGGCTACACCCCAGCAATGAAAAGTCATGTGCAGGATGTGGGGTGGGTGGGTGTGTTTGCATACAAGCAAGAGGCAGTTCAAGGACACATTCCAGAGGCAAAAACACTCAGAGGGTGTGTATTGCAGGGCCAATGAGGGGTGTGGCTTGGGAGGAGGCGTGGCCTAAGGATGGTCCTAAGGGATATCTGGATGGCCTCATTCAGTTGGTTCCTCACCTCTGTTACACCCCTGTTACCTATTCGGTCTTGCTTTTCAGAAGGGTTGTCAGACCAAAGTCTTCTTCGGCCCTTTTAAATATTGTAGATACAGCATTGTATTATTTAGACAAGTTATATAAAGCCGCATGCCTGCTATTAATCTATTTACATTCTCCCTCTCTGATAAGACATACAGCTGAAGCACTGTAAATAGATTACCTTGCCAATGTGACACTTAAAGCCAATTTAGCTCCTGTTATAAATGCACTTTGTTTAATATTTTAGCATGGTGCTCTTTGGGAGGAAAGTCAGATGCTTTTGCTGAAGGCTAATGGATATGGGACTTTTTTTTTCCAACAGAGGGCAGTGTTTATTTGCTAAATAGCTGGAGGTATCCACCATCTCCAGGAGTTTTTCTTTTTCTTTTCCCTTTCCTGGAGGTGAAGAACAGAAACAGGACACTCCGGAACAGTTCTCCCATCACTGATTTCTCTGTCATTGCTGTAGCTCTGAGCATAAATGTCTTCTTTTTATGGGGATTTTCAAAGATGTGAATGCAAGGGGGACCAGCACATTAGGATGTAGACACACTGTGCTCTCCCTGGAAAGTAAGAAGATCCAATATTGGTATTCTCCTCCGCACCTCCTTCCTGCATCCCTGCAGATGATAGGTTATGATCATTATCCATGAAAGTATCTCTGTGTCCTTTAGTCAATGCACACAGTAAGCAGTTTCTGTGTTGTACTTTACTTTTGCCATTTCACAATTCGGTTTAGAGGCCTTGTTTCGGCTCACACGCTGTCTCTCCTTTTTTAGCCTAACACCACCAATTAAGTTAACAATGCGATTACTAATCATGTCCTGAGTTTGTATGTTTATTTAATTTGGATTAAATAAAATTCAATACAGCCTCCGCAAAAAAAGAGAAAAAGAACAACAGACATAGCATTGAATTTATAGCGTCATTTTACATAATCTAAAAACATTAATGGTCAACGTAGGTTCTCCACAGACACGTCTGCAAAATTGGTGGGAGAAGTTTGCTATCTAGTTCCTTTGCATTTTGAAAAGAAGGGGGACCAGGATTCATCAAACACGTCTCTCTTTAAAAGACCTTTTTGATCGCCCTGAAATAGTCACGTCCCAGATAGTGTTGAACTATACTTCAAGGTGTAGCTCAGTCTGGGATTTCCAAAAAATGCGCTATCCCAAACATGCAGCTGCCAGTGGGAAGAAAATTAGGACTTTATGTTGAATAGTAAGATCAGAATCTAGGTTTAATGAGAGCAGTGCTAAAGCTGGATTTGGAGAGAGAAGTCGTTTAACCATTTTGGAAATGGTATCTGTGGAGGTGATGCTCCGCTTGTGCTGAGGCAAACCTTGCACCAGGCATGCAACAGTGTGCCAAGGAGTGTTGCGCCCATGCTCCCTGAACTTTTGCCTTCTTAGCTAGCAAACTGGGTTTCCCCCCTGACTGTTTGCCCTCTCACAGATTTGGTTACTAGACATAATGCTTGGCTGGAGCATGACCAGGGATGCAGATGTAATCAAGTATCGGGGAAAACATTTTAAGGAAACACCTGCTAACACGTGTATTTGCTAATGCTGAAAATGTGCTTAGATGGAAATATGTCATGTTCAGAGTGGTTTCACTACTGTTTCGAATTGACTTCTGCTAATAAAAGGAGCCTCTACAGAGCTAGTCGGCAGCTTGCCCCTGCACAGCTCATTGCATCCAACCTCCTATTGTCCTTGTTATTACTACAGGTATCAAAGACTCTTGTAAAATCGTCCACATATTCTGGACATTCCCACCAAGCATGGAAATACGTCCCAGTATTCCCCCATCCCCTCCAACAGAGAGTGGACAAAGATTTGTTGATTTTTGCTAAGCAAACCAGAGTCCAATGTTATCTGAAGACAACCTTCTGAGAAGCTTCTTGAAGGTGAAATGGAATGGTTCTTAGAGGTGGGGTCCAAATTCTGTGCTGGACATTGCCATAACAGAGCATGGGAAAGAGAGGTTTCAGCCAGGGATAGCAAACTTTTTCTGCAGGGGGCTGGTCCACTGTATCTCAGACCTTGTGGGGGGGCAGACTCTATGCAGGGGGGAATGAATTCCTATGCCCCACAAATAACCCAGAGATGCATTTTAAATAAAAGGACACATTCTACTCATGTAAAAACACACTGATTCCCTGACCGTCCGTGCGTTGGATTTAGGTGATTTGGCCGGATCCGGCCCCCGGGCCTTAGTTTGCCTACCAATGGTTTAAGCCAGCCTTTCTCAACCTGTGGGTCCCCAGATGTTGTTGAACTACAGTGTGGTGTAGTGGTTAAGAGCAGTGGACTCGTAATCTGGTGAACCGGGTTCAATTCCCTGCTCCTCCACATACAGCTGCTGGGTGACCTTGGGCTAGTCACACTTCTCTGAAGTCTCTCAGCCTCACTCACTTCACAGAGTGTTTGTTGTGGGGGAGGAAGGGAAAGGAGATTGGTAGCCGCTTTGAGACTCCTTAGGGTAGTGATAAAGCGGGATATCAAATCCAAACTCCTCTTCTTCTTCTCTCATCATTCCTAGCTAGCAAGGCCAGAGCTCAGGGATGATGGGAGTTGTAGTCCAACAACATCTGGGGACCCACAGCTTGAGAACCACTGGTTTAAGCCTTCCGTGCCTAGCTGCAGTCTTGGTAAAAATATTAATTAATTGCACAAATTGGTATGGCAGGGGGAGAGAAATGATGCCTCACTGGTGCCAATGAGTTTTCCTCCTGTGCCTTTCTGCACTTGCCATTTGTAGTGGTATAGTTGTTGCTTGATACAATGTCTTTAAGAGTGAATTTGTAGCTGATTGTCTGCAGCTTTGGTCACTCATCATGAGGGGTTTGACTTTCCGCACCAATGTCAGGGGTCGTGCCTGAATTGAGGAAAGTTCTGTGGCTGCAGTCACATCCCTTACATACCTTCATGATCCTCCAGCCAGTAAATGTTGGAGTTGTGACCATAAGCATGGGGGCAGTCCTTCCATGACTTGTTTTTAGTTACTTTTAAAAAAACCAGTGCCTCATATTGTGGAATTTTATCCACTTTCTCTATGTCACATATGATTGTACAGTCGTACCTTGGAAGTCAAACGGAATTCGTTCCGGAAGTCCATTCAACTTCCAAAATCTTCGGAAACCAAAGCACGGCTTCTGATTGGCTGCAGGAACCTCCTGCAGCCAATTGGAAGCCCCGGAAGCCCTATTGGACTTCAAAAATAGTTTGTGGTGTTCAGGAGCCAACATTTTTGCCCTGCATGGTGTTCGGGACCCAAGGTACGACTGTATAAACTTCACTCGCCTCTTATTTGCCTCTTCCCTAAGCTAAAAAGTCCCATACACTGCCTAAGAACAAAAGAACTCCCATCATAACTGGTCACTGAGCACACTGGGACTGATGGAAGTCAGAGTTCAACAGCATCTGGAGGCCCACAGGTTGGAGGACAGATATGCAGAAATATAATTTGACATGCCGAACTCAAATCCCCCCATTTCAAAGCACGCTCAAAGTATGCTCTCGCCACATTCCCTCAGCCCTCACATCAGCATGCTTTGTGCCAGCCACCAGGAAATTCAAGGTAAGACATTGGGCCTCCAAGGGTGGGTTTCTTGTAGATCACAGCACATTTCTTTCTTTCTTAAAATACAGCCTTGTGCCTGTTGAATAGGACCTGAAAATCAGTATATATCCTAGATCAGCAACTTTAACGATGGGTCCAGATAATTCCCTGGGAGGGAAAGCTAGTTTCTCCTGCTTCTACAATGAGATATTGCTCTTTCTTGCTGGCCATTAAGTATAGAATGTTCCTTATTCTTCAGTTCTAAGTCCTTTGAGTCATGGGCTAGCAGCTCGTGTAAATTACTAGAGCACCCTTGCATTGAATGAATTTCTTTTGATTTTCACCTGCTAAGGATCAGCCAGCTGTTTTAACCCAGCTGTCATATTTTAAATGAGACGAGGCTGGAATATCTGAGTAGTTTGGAGAATATAACATCCCAGAAGATCTCCACGACGTTGTCCTCAGCTTATCATTTGACCTCAGCTTGCCATCTCAATGAGTGTCTTTCATGGAGATGCAAAAGGTACATTTGCATAACTAGCGAGAATGAGGTTAGCTATATTGTTGGAAGATCATGAAGATTCCTAAACTTAAAGTTCTATCTGGTGTGTGTGTGTGTGTGTGTGTGTTTCAGAGATGCCATGAAATGACATCTCTCTGTGTGTGTGTGTGTTTCAGAGATGCCATGAAATGAAAATTAAATCACCATTAAATGGAAATTTGAGGATTCCTCTTAAGATGAAGCATCTACGTAGGGGTGAAAAATGTCAGCCCCACAGGGCCAAATGTAGCCTTCCAAGCTTCTCTATCTGACCCATAGGACTCTCCCCATACCATACCCCCTCTTCAGCCACACCCCGTCTCCCCACATCCTGCTCTGCACCATTCTATTGTGTCTTTTGCTTGGCTGGAATGTGCCCTTGAACTCTGACAATACATTTTGCTTGCCTGGATGGAGAATAGAGAGGGAATTGTGAGTGTGTGTAAAAACTAGACTACTGTACAAAGGTAAAATTTTAATTCATTGTCCCACCCACTTAGGCCTCTGGCCATGATGCCCACCATTGACATGTGGCCCTGGAAAGTGGCCCTCGAACTGAAAAAGTTCCTGCATCTAAGAAAATTCAAGGGAAGCAAAAATGAACAGTAAAATTAATGAGAGGGTGTCCCACAAATCTCTTATGTTAGCAATCTTTGGACCAAATTCAGACAATTGTTCTCCTGTGAACAAATTTTCACAGGGAGCCAAGATTGTTTTGGAAAGGCTAAGGAAAGTGTAGGTTGCATGCTCAATCTACATCTCCCCAGAACATATCTTATTTCCATTCTTGTGTCATTTTGTTATCTCTCCTGTGACTACCAGGAAGGCCCCTTCAGTTATTTCTACAATCATCATTAAAATCCAAGCTACCTATTTAATTCTACATGTGTGGCAAACCATAAATCCATTTCTATTAGAGGCAGCTTGTTGGTGGTTCAAAGGTACTCAGTTGCCATCAAGTGGCAAGAGCATAATCTGACTTGTTATTTATCGTGATGTTCCAATGAGCTATCTTTCAAAGCCATGTTTTTCGGGACACGTGTATAATTTGCTGGCAGTGAAGATGCCTTTGCTTATCTGCCACATTGCATTGCATTGTATCACATCACAAACCAGTACAGAAGCTCGGGTCTTAACGCCAAGCAAATGCAACATGACAGAGCTTGTGAACATATTTTAAATGTTTCATCAATACATATGCCTCCTAAAAAAGGAATTATTCTATAGCAAAGCTTGGAGATAATTTCCTTTCTGAACATGCATGACATGTAATAGGAACAACCCACACTGAATTATGCACTTTGGACCACTATTGATAAAGCCAGTCTACCATTGAAATCAATGAGGCTTTAAAGGTACATAAGTTCAGCTGTATTGTAGCCCTGTCCAATTCCCATTGCCGAGCTAGCAGGGGTTAGGAGCCTCCAAGAAACTCTTGCTTGAGAGCACAATCCACACAAGCCAAGCCAGTCCAGAGGTCAGGGAATCCAGATGATCACAGAGCCAAGAGTCTAGTTCAGAGGCCAGGGAATCCAGATGGTCAAAGAGTCCAGCAGAAAGCAGGAAGGTAGGGCCAATGCTACATGCATTGTTTCCAGCATTTGACTGCTGCTGAGAGCTCTGTTGAAGAAGCCCAGAGCCAGCTGGTTCTCATCAGTGCCTTCTGCTCTGTGACCTCGAGGGCTGATCAACTGCAGGTGGAGTCACTTCCCCTTCAGGCTGCTGTTCAGCAGGAGAATGACAAGCTAGCTGGGTCAGGCCTATCAGGGATAGGCAATGTAGTGCACTTCAAGTGTGGTTGGGCTACAAATCACATCTTCCTTGACCATTGGCTATACTGGTTGGGGCTAATGTAGCATGCAATAGAGGGGGCTTCTGAATGGAAGATGTTGGCAGCCATGTAAAAAAAGCTGCTGCCCCCCTATAGTTCATTTATGAAACACCAGTGAACGAGGAATCTGCCATTAGAGGTTCAAGAGGAGAGGATGGCCCTTGCCTGGCACATAATAATAATAATAATAATAATAATAATAATAATAATAATAATAGAAGATGTTCTATGCCACCCATCTGATTTGGTTGCCCCAGCCACTCTGGGTGGCTTCCAACAAAATAAAACATCAAACTCAGTAAAACATCAAACATTAAAAACTTATCTATAAAGGGCTGCCTTCAGTTGTCTCCTAAAAGTCATATGGTTGTTAATCTCCTTGATACCTCATGAGAGGGTGTTGCACAGGGTGGGTGCCACTACAGAGAAGGCCCTCTGCCTGGTTCCCTGTAACCTCACTTTCTGCATGTAATAATGTTCTCAGGCAAGATATATGGTTCCACAATGTCCACATTTCCTCATCTTTATTTGATATAGGTTGTTTATTTTAAAGTTATGTTTTTATTGTGACATTTTTTTCCTTAATTTTTTTATTAAGTTATGACATACATATCACAAACATACAAAATGCAAAGTACACGACCAAAAAGAAAAAAGAAAAGAAAAAGAAAACATAAAATACATAGAACATAGACGGATCAACTTACATTAACTCAACAATAACACTGATTGACATTTTTGTGTTGGATCAGATTGCGATCTTTGTTGTTGCTTCAGCTTGTGAACTGCCTTGTGTATAGTAATATAGAAAGGTGGTATATAAAATGAAAGGGGAGAAGATACTAGTGTTAGCTCTCCTCATAATCTAATTTTGTATCTTCTTCCCAAATTAAATCCCCACACTCACTCCATGTGAATTAATGTGAGGAAGTAACAGAGAGAGCACTAGGCTATGGTAGTAGCTACTGGGGAGGGTTTTGTTTTTTTTTTAGTGCTGGAAACATGGAAGATGAGGAAATGTGGACATTGTGGAACCATCTAGCGTAGCCTAGTGATGGATGTAAAGTCTTGGTGTATTACAACGTAGACAATCTAGGATGTCGCAATTTTCAGTGCCAAGAGGGCAGTATTTTGAGCCATGGCTATGGAACACAACATTTTATTCATTAGCCTTCTCTAATAAGAATGGCATTCTTATTACATTAAATATTGTGCAATGCCATCAGGTTCCCAGCTGTATCAATCAAGGCAAGTAGCCTAGGGCACTGAAAGCCTTGGTTCACGAAGAGAGAGTCGAGCCTTTGATGCCACAGGCACAAAGCATACGATTCTCTGGAGTCCCTGTTTGCCTGATACATACACACACACACACAGAAAAAGGTACCCAAGTAATGCAAAGCTAAATTGTATTTCCTAACAGAGGAAAATTCAAGCCGCATTGCTGCTAATTAGTCAAGTTCTGTATCAGGACTACTCCCAGTGCAAGGGAAGCGAACATTTCTCCATCTCGAAAGCTTCTCTGACTCTGAAAGGAACCTGCTAGTTTTTCAATGGGAAATGGGAAAGGAATCCATGTCCCGCTGTTTGACATCAGTCGGTGCTAGAGAACAGCATCATTCACTCAAGTGGATTGGCGGGTGGAGTCAGGAAAGTTAGGTTATGGATTACGCTACCTCAGGGAATGTTGATGGCCAGTGGCTCAAGTGGCTTTAAAAGGGGCTTAGAGAAATCCATGGGGAATATGTCTTATTGACGGCTCTTAGTCCTGCTAGCTAAATGGCATATCCAGGTTCGGGGTCGATGTGCTTCCAGATGCTGTTTGCCAGGGTGCAGTGGCTGAACTGGCCTCTGTGGGTACCAGGAAGGCAGACCAGAAAAAATTGAGGCCTATTCAGCTGTACACAGTTATTTCCCATATATTCAGTTTTCCAATCTTTTCTAAACGTATGTTCTTCTTGTTCTCTTATTATATACGTTAAGTCTGCAAGCTGTACATATTCTGTCAACTTAAGTTGTCACTCTTCTTTGGTTGGGACCTTGCTTGTTTTCCATTGAGCATTAAGATAAATTCAACAGCGTAAATAAGTTAGGATGGATGTAATAACAGAATACTGAATGGTATAGTTTCTGTAAAATATGCTGGGATTTGTGATATGGAAAATGAACCATGGAAAGAGAAGAAGGGAATTCATTGATATCTTAAGGATGTAAAAATGAGTACTTTAAATTGTAAAACAGAACACTTAATAAAAATTTTATCTCTCTCTCTCTCTCTCTCTATATATATATATATATAAAATTTTTTATTAAATGTTCTGTTTTACAATTTAAAGTACTCATATACACACACACAAGAAACATGGGAGGCTTATACTGAGTAAGGTTGTTGGTCCAGTTACCTCTGCATCAATTGGCAGCAGTTCTTAAGGGCTTCATTTTGCATCAGTACAGATAGCAGCAGAACCTGGAAATGCTGGCAGATGAGGCTGGGATCCTTTGCATGCAACACCTTGAGCAAAACCTTTGATACTTCGTATTTGCATACCCAGGGGCACAAGGCCACTCCTGAGTGTGTGTGTCCAGCACTTAACCAGAAGTTCATTTCTGCTTCTCACTAGACTAGTTATTGCCAAGGAAGGAAACCTCTAATACAGTGGTACCTCGGGTTAAGAACTTAATTCATTCTGGCCGTCCGTTCTTAACCTGAAACTATTCTTAACCTGAGGTACCACTTTAGCTAATGGGGCCTCCCGCTGCCACTGCGCCGCTGCCGCAGCGCGATTTCTGTTCTCATCCTGAAGCAAAGTTCTTAACCCGAGGTACTATTTCTAGGTTAGCGGAGTCTTTAACCTGAAGAATCTGTACCCCAAGGTACCACTGTATACCAATAGAGTCCTGGGTTTATAACATCTGGGACATTGCTCTATCAGAAAGCCCAACATACCATTGGCGACTAATCAAAGGTATCTCCAAAAAAGATATATTTGACACAATTTGGTCTTTCTTTTTTCTCTTTTGTTGAAGAAGGACAGGATATTGTACGCTTCAGGTTACAGACACTTCAGGTTACAGACTCTGTTAACCCAGAAATAGTATCTCAGGTTAAGAACTTTGCTTCAGGATGAGAATAGAAATCGTGCGGTGGCGGTGTGGTAGCAGCAGGAGGCCCCATTAGCTAAGGTGGTACCTCAGGTTAAAAACAGTTTCAGGTTAAGAATGGACCTCCAGAACAAATTAAGTTCTTAACCTGAGGTACCACTGTAATGCCATCATCATCACAGAGGTGTCTGTGGAGGGGATGTATTACGTAATTGAAACCGTCTAGCCAACCAGATAGGTAGTTGGGTTCCTGTTGAGGATATTTGGCGAGGCAACAAGACAGTGATTGAGGACTGGAGTGATCATTCTGTGATATTATGGCAGTGGACAAAGCTGTATTGTAACTTTTGAATAAATGGGCGGTGGGGTGGGAAGAGGGAATTTCTGCTGCTCGAGTTCTCCTCAAAACATTTCTATTGACTTGGGAGTGAGCCCCGTGATGCCAGGTATGCAGAAGCCGATTGCGTTGTTATAGGAATTTTAAGGTCTTATATATATAAAATAAAAGTTCATAAATGCACAGGGCAAACACATACATAAGTATATAAACCACGTGTCTGAAATAGTACAGGAGAAGAATCCTGAAGACATTTTGACTCTCCCAAATTGACCTCAAATATTTCTCTGCAAGGAGGAAGGAAATGGGAAAAGCTTTCCAATTGTCTTTGGAATGTAGGGGCTTACACCTCCCTGTAAATACAGTCTGGCAAGGATCTGTTAAGCTGAGCACACTATCAATATGCGTAAGAGATTCAGGAACTAAGTATTTACCATCTCAAGGGAATGGCCAGGCTACCCAGAAAAGGCAATCAGATAAGGCATTATCAGGTATCCTAGCAGACAGGAGAGAAGCAATACACTCAAATTTCTGCTGGGAACCACCTCTTTCTGTGATGTTCTATGATATTTTGGGGGGTAGTCTTGAGCTACAGGGGAGACAATTTCAGAATCTATATAAGAGCTTGCACACCAATGTTCTGGGTTCCTCTCCTCCCTCCCTGCATGGGGGACCCTGTTGCAACAGTTTAATAAAGATCATGCTTACTAGCTTCTTTGCTTCTCAATATTCTCTGGTTGGCCTCTGTTATTTTCTCCTACCGATGGAGAACCCACTTAAGGACTCTATACAGGCTCTTAGATACCCCATAAGGGAAAGGGAGCAGGGTTTTTTTTTTCTTACAACAGTGTTTTCCCAGCAGCGAAGGTATTTCGCTCTTGCACAACCAGATGACAACAATGACAATATTGCTATTGATGACCAAGATGATTCCTCCACAAGTTCCAGAGCTAAGCCCTGGCACAGTCAACAGGTTGTAAGGTGAAGCCCTTTCTCAAACTGCAGCCCACTCCAAGCCCAGTGAGGCTTCTGTTTAACAAATGTCTCCTGGCAAGGTTGTAGCATATCCGCCCACTTGTAATAAAGCTTTTCTGGGTCATTTTCTCTGTGCCTTTATTGAATCTGACCAACGACAAGCTGGAAGGAGCAGCGAGCTCAATTAGGAGCAGCAAGGATAAGGGCGCAGAAGGAGTTGAGTGGCACAACTGCTTTTACAAATATATTTGGGATTCAGAGTGTATAAGTTAGTGAAGATTCTTTGGTCTAACCATCCATCACAGTCACAGTGGAGTAATGCAAGTTTTAATTTATTTTTAACCTTCTCCTTGCCCTCTGCATATTACTGCTCAGCTGCAGATTTTCTTTCTCATTCCACTTTGAGAGGCTCTCGTAACCGAGTCTATAAAACAGGCTAAATAAGACTATAGATAATATATTTGCATGCACAAATGACATAAAACCTTAAGGTCTGTGAGCAACTGAGTTAATGGGTTGCCTTAACCAATAACCCCTCCCCCTCCCCACAGCGGTAGCATAATACTAGGGCTGCAATCTTTAATCAGTTGGTTGATTTGCAAAAGCTTTAGCTGGTTCATCAGTGGGGCCAGTTTTAGTCAGGGAGAAGACTTCTATCTTGGTTTTTTTTTAAGCCACTTGAAGCTTCATTGCATCACTGTAACAGGGGACAAAAATATACTAATGATGCCATTTTCTCTGTGTGGTACCTTTTGCTTACTAAATGGTAATTTTTTCCTCTTGTGCTTCGTTTAACATGTCGACTTTGTTGAGATTTCTCAATAGCTGTATTTACAGAACTGTAAAACCCAACCCTTTGTTTCAAGCTGTGATAGGAGGAGGGGGGTTTGGACTATGTGGAAGTAACCCTCCACAGGAGCCTTCCTAGCCTCTCAGAGCCCTCCCTGCAAAGTGGTGCCAGCATCAATCCACTGGGGCACAGCTTTCTCTTCTGCATAGGTCTCTTCTGCAGAAATCCCACTGATTGGGTTCCTTGCCATCAGTCAGTGCACAGCTCTGAAATGCAGCATTCTGAGGGCTGGGAGGGACTAAATTGATCCCTGGTTCATGCGCTGGTCCCACTGCCATCATGTGATGGCATCAGGTTCTATCTGGACCTGACTGTTCTGCCTGCTACCTCTACCCTCCACCCTGGCCAGCATGCTTGGCAGAGCTATGAATTCAGCTGAGGCCCCATCATTCCATTAAATCCACCAAACAGTGGCCAGGGTTAGGATTGTACCCATAGTTCCATTTATAGTGCAATCCAATAAAGGTCTATCCAGAAGTATCACTGAGTTCAAGGAAGCTCGCTTCCATAAAGTGACTATAAGATTGCAGTCCTAGTACAGTTTTAGTCTACCATTCTTCTAAAAGTCTCAGGGTGATGGTTAACTTTATATCAACCCTGTAAGAGAGCTAAGAGAAAGAAAATGGCCCAATGCCAAACTTGACGTGTGTGTTTTATATGTAGTAGATCTGACGTAGTAAATCAGCTCCATACTAGATCACTACATGCGAGTCCAACTCTCCTTCCACTTAAACATCAACCGCATTAGATGCAAGTCCAAATGTGTGACCTTTAATGCTCTGGCTGCTGTTCATGCAGCCAGGCCAGTGGGAAGCAAGAAATGGTGACCTCTCTGCCCACACAGGTCCCAGAAAGACAGGGGTGTGTCCTTTCGGAAGTTGATGGACTACATCTCCCATCATCCTTGAGCGTTGGCCATGCTGGCCAAGGTTGATGGGAGCTGGATCTCCACAACACCCAGAGGACCACAGCTTCCCCACCCTGAGGTGTGGTGGTGGGCTTGGAGACTTGAGCCTTGCTCAGCCATGAAGTTCACAGTGGGCCAAACTAAACATAGACTTAATAGCTGCAAGCAATTATACATCTTGCTTACAAGGGCAGCTGTGAAGGCACAACATGGGGATGGGAAGCTAGTTTCTTCAGTTTCCTCACTTATGCCAGTATGGAGCAGAGGCACCAGCTTCTCCAGAGGATCAGGTGAGCCCGGCATAAAGTTGTGCAACACCCTCTGAATACTGAGGGGGCCTGGTCCCTTCAAAAAATATTCAGGGGAGCAAAACAGCCTTGGCCCCTAGGAGTTGGTGCCTATGGTATGGAGATCAGCCTTTTCCCAGGGCGCATGCCTAGGAGCCAATGGGGACTCCCCTCCCCCAAGGTTCTTAGCTGTCTCTGTTTTTATGTGCAACTCCCTTCTTATCTTATCCCTTCCCATGCACTACTTTCACAGACAGGATCAGTTGCCTCTGCAATTATATCTCTGGAAAAGCAAGACACATAGCTGCCTGCAACATATCAACTACACATTCTAGTTTGGTTCTCTGGGAGCTTCATGGCTGAAGAAGTATAGAGGCTCCCTGCCAGGTTGTAAGAAATTCTTGATGATGTCAGTACTATGCTGGACGCAGGTGGTGCTGTGGTCTAAACCACTGAGCCTCTTGGGCTTGCCAATCGGAAGGTCGGTGGTTCGAATCCCCGGGACGGAGTGAGCTCCTGCTGCTCTGTCCCAGCTCCTGCCAACCTAGCAGTTTGAAAGCACGCCAGTGCAAGTAGATAAATAGGTACTGCTGTGGCGGGAAGGTAAACAGCATTTCCGTGTGCTCTGATTTCCATCACAGTGTTCCGTTGCACCAGAAGCAGTTTAATCATGCTGGCCACATGACCCGGAAAGTTATCTGCAGACAAACGCCGGCTCCTTCTACCTGAAAGCGAGATGAGTGCTGCAACCCCATAGTCGCCTTTGTCTGGAGTTAACCATCCAGGGGTCCTTTACCTTTTTACCTATGCTGGAATCTGTGTGAGACAGGCCTGGGAGGAGATGCAGATGGGGCTTCTTTTCTTAACTATTTTGGATAACTAGGAATTTCTCAGCTATAGGGCCAAAAGCCACCTTTCTGCATCCCTATTAACAGGAGCCCTGCCTGCCCTTTTCATCTGGTGGCTCAATATAATGCAGCCTCTTCTAGCACAAATGTAGAGCCAACTGTTTGAAGAGTCCTCTGGTGAATATAGGTCAACTGCACAACAAGATGTGGATAGGTGTGAGCAGCTGTCCTTGAAAAATTGGTGAAAGTACTGCTGTACCCAACTGGGTAGCAGATGGCAGGAGAGAGAGGGGGGAAGTCTTGTCAAGATTGGCCTGGTTTTCTGACTTGAGAAAACACCTTCTCAAGCAGTTGGCAAGATGCTGGTATTTTCTGCTAAAAGAAAATCTGAAGGCTTCTCCTCCCCCTTTCCTGAAAAACGATAACTGATATCACCATAAGCAAAGAACAGTAATAAATGCAACAAGAACTTCTCCGAAGAATGATTTCAACCAAACCCACATGTAGGTAATTGAATGACAATGTTATGTTTATTAAATATGCATATATTTCTACTTCAGGAAGTTGAGCTAGTTCAGGATGTTTGGTCTCTAGATGGAGCTGTAGCACCTCAATAATATTCATGAAGATAAATTTTGTTAGTATTGATTCCCTCTCCCCAACCCCATCCGCTCCCAGTTTCTCCATTCAAGTCTCTTTACAACTATGCATTAGCTCATGTTTCATAGCTGTAGACAATATTTGATTTTCTCCTTTTAGATTTTCTTTTGTCCTTCCCTTTTCTGGGCAACCGTACACCCTAAGAACATTAGTTAATACAACTACCTAGCTTGTGTGTGTGTGTGAGAGAGAGAGAGAGAGAGAGGGGGGGGGACAAACACACACACACACACACACACACACACACACACACACTCATCCAAGTAAATCCCAGGATGATTACAATAGCAACAGAAACAAAATACAATAAAAGCAGGTGGAAGCTTCATGGTTGATTGGCAGATAGGAAGACAAAATATTGAATACTCCAAGGACAGAAGGTAGGCAGGGATGGAGAAGGGTCATAGCTCAATGGTTGGTCATCTGTTTTACAAAGGTTTCTGATCCCAAATTTTTTAACATCAGCAACAAGAAAGTGACTTTCTCCTCACCCAAATTAGACTACTGAACTAAAGAGAGCTAACTAGGAGTGGATTTTGTGTTTAATGACCGGGAGCTTAGTTCTGGAACCGAAAGCAAATTCCTAGGTTCAGTCTGTGCTTAGAATGTGGCAGTTCCTTGATGCTATCTGTATGTCTTTTGCCACCAGCCTCTAGGTGGGGTTGGGGTTCTAGCACAGATGCTAAATAGACCCAGCAAGCCTGCAATCTGCTCGGTTCTTCCACCCCTGAGGTGCTGCCCTCAGCTGAGTGCCCCAGTCCAAATCCCTGCAGGAAAACAGCAAAGAAGAAGTTTGATGCTCGACTGATAGGCAAGAGAATGAAACAGAAAACCGTTCCCCCCGGGAAGATAGCTAAGAACCAATAAAGCAGACTGAAAAGACACACAAGCCCTTTAAAATGTCAGAGTAAAAAAGAAAGTCTTCACCTGGACCTTTAATCATTATAATGCCAATTGTGAGGGTGATCCAAAGTTAGGAGGCTACCACAGAAAAGGCCCTCCTCTCCAAGGTCTCTGTACCTTGGCCTCTCTTCCATTGCAGTCTGTGGCTTGGCTTGCTGCTGCAGGGGTCATCTGGATCTATTTATTCTGCATCCACCTTTTTCAAGGGCACTTCCTCGTTGGTTGAATGAATGAATGAATGAATCTTTATTTGCATCAGCCATAGCAATGAAACACCAGTACAATATACAAAGAATAGAAATAAAAAAGTCAATTGTATAAAATACATTTTAGGGTTTTGAATCAATCGTCAAATAGTGGATCTTATTCCGATTGCCCCAGCTAAAAACCTTGCAGCCTTTGCTGTCACCTGCTCATCTTGATCTGCCAAGAGAAAGGACACTGTGGCAGTGGCTGGGTGACCAGGAATGGACAATAAAAGAGGGGTGATAATCTCATTCCTCAAGGGACATAAGCGTTTTTCATGTGGAATCTGTTGGAATTGTCCCTTAAGTACAACTGAGGGCAAGACATTCAATCTTGCGAGAGTAAAAGCACTTCTATATTTTAGAATTGCTAGGTGATATAGATAGGATGCCAGAGAGTTGAAAGGGAAAGGTGGAAAATAGTCATACCATGGGCAAAATTTCCTTATTGTGGCCAAGTTGTTCTGACGCTCAGTATCATTTAGGCGCTGACAAATTAGACTGTTTGCTTTACTAAAACCCAAAGTGAGTAGCTGTTGTGGTGATAAACCACAAGAGTGAAGTTTTTGATAGACAGTTTTAGTCCAGGAGCTCTTGTGACAATCTTACAGCACTAGGGGTATTAGACCAGGGGGATTTGAGTTTAGGCAAAGCCAATAGTTAAGTGTCCTATGCCAGATCCCTCTTGGTTGTGGCATGTGGCATGCTATGGTTTTGTGGCCTGTGTTTTCTGGCTCCATGTGGAAGCAACAATACAAAGAGGTTACAGAACAGTGGTGATTTTTTCCCCTCCCCATCTCTTTTGATCCCTTCTCACAGCTTGGCACCAGGCAGTCATGTAACGGCAAGAGAGCATCAGATTGGCTGCACCGTACCACAAGTGTCAAGCTCCCCAGTGAGCACCAATCACGTGCTGTGTTGCGATGCTGGGAAAACAGCAGTACCCCAGCAACATCACCACATGAGGCACTATTACCCTCTCAGGCCTAAATTATTCTGGACATCTCTTAACGGGCTTGGCTTGTGTGATCGTTGCTAACTGGTTATAACAAACCTAGGGAAGTCCTGAACTCTCCTTTGAGGGTCTGTGTTTAATCACAGCTTTGATACCAATTTCCGCTCCCAATTTTGAACATTTGGTAAATCTTAAAACTTGAATCAGGAAGCAAGCTTGCAACAGTGTTTTAAGTTCTGTGGATGAAGGCAATGCTCTGACGTCTCCCCATTTTGCTCCCAGAGGCATTATATAGCTTAATATACTAATGTTTGGAAAGACTGAAATGGAAGGAGCTGTAAAGAAGAGAAGTCCTGTAGTAAGGGATGTTGACATTTGTTGGCTAAAGAGAAATGAGGTTTCTGTGACAGCCCATTTATTAGCTGTCCGTTCGGAAGTGTAATAATCACCTGTAAAGGAATGTCGAGATTCAGTTCACGAGCGCTGCCTGAAGAAAAAAGATGGCAAAGTAAAAAGATCCATCAAATAACTTTCATTCATTTCTGCAATCATGTCTTTATGCCCAGACTCTTTGGACGATTCCTATCAGGGGTTTAAGCACAGAGGAAAAAATCGATACGTCCAACTTTTTCTTTCTCATTTGTATATTCTGTTTGTCCTCCCTATTTTCCATGACCTTAGAGAAGCTTTGGGATGATGATCTACGACTGTTCCCCGACGCTTCTCTAAACCAACTTATAGCACAATCCTAATCTTTGCTACTCAGAATCAAGTCTTATGGAATTCAGTGGGGCTTACTCTCAGCTAAACGGGGTTTGGATTGCAGCTATAATTGCTTTTTGCTTTTTTTTTTGCCACGTGGCCATTTTAAAAGTGTTTGCATGAAACTTCAAGAGAGAAATAAAAGGAAGGGGAGGGAGAGAAAAGATGGATCCAAACTCAAAACATGTTGCGAAAATGGGAAGAAATGAAAACTGGAAAAATGAGAGGAACTGAAACCCACAGATGCCTGCATGCCTAACAGCTGCAGTAGAAGAAATTGGAATGAAACAGCACAGAACAATGCAAATTCTTAGCAAGTGGGTTATTCTTTGGTAATGAGATCAGTTTCACCTATGACTGGGAAAGAAATTCCATTCAGTTCCTATTTAAGAGCAAGCCTACCTAATATCCTGAAACAACACATGAATCGAAACATAGCCATCCTTCAGAATTCACACCTCTCTGAATTTTGCAATGCACTTTTCCACATGCTGTGTGCATATATTGGTGATTTACTTTTTTAAAAAAGTATTTGGGAAAATGGCTTGTAATAATGTGTATATTAGCCAATTGCACACATTAATGTTTGTGTTAGGATAAATTCACAGCAGCCACGAAATTAAAAGACGCCAGGTTCTTTGGAGAAAAGCAATGACAAACCTAGACAGCATCTTAAAAAATAGAGACATCACCTTGCCAACAAAGGTCCGTATAGTAAAAACTATGGTTTTCCCAGTAGTGATGTATGGAAGTGAAAGCTGGACCATAAAGAAGGCTGATTGCCGAAGAATTGATGCTTTTGAATTATGGTGCTGGAGGAGACTCTTGAGAGTCCCATGGACTGCAAGAAGATCACACCTATCCATTCTCAGCCCTGAGTGCTCACTGGAAGGACAGACCGTGAAGCTGAGGCTCCAAGACTTTGGCCACCTCATGAGAAGAGAAGACTCCCTGGAAAAGACCCTGATGTTGGGAAAGATGGAGGGCACAAGGAGAAGGGGACGACAGAGGACGAGATGGTTGGACAGTGTTCTCGAAGCTACCAGCATGAGTTTGACCAAACTGCGGGAGGCAGTGGAAGACAGAAGTGCCTGGCGTGCTCTGGTCCATGGGGTCACGAAGAGTTGGACACGATTAAACGACTAAACAACAACAAATTCTGAATTCCTATGAAAACCACAAGCATAAAGGTTAAACCAACAAGGAAAGAATCATGCAAAGCTAACTTTGTCAACAGAGCAGTAAAATTTGAAGAGGGTACGTCACCTAGAAAAAGAAAATCAAAAATGTTATGAGGAGCATAGAACCAGAAAGCAACCTTTTAATTGAAGACTTTGGTGATTAATGAAAATGTAAGATTGGAACCTTGCCTGCTCATGGTGGTGGGTGCCCGAATGGCAGGTTGTAGAGCAGGACTATTGAGGACACAACAGTGATGGCTGGACCAGTGAACTCAGCTCCGCTCCCCTCTAATGCAGTTTTAAAGGAGAATACTGCCCCAAAGGGCTTTAAAAGCACCTGTTTTTCATGAATATGGTTTGACCTACAATTTTCAAGGGAATCAATACCAGAAATCATAATCCAGATTTCTAAAAGGGAGGAGGTTGGGGGAGTTGAACATACCCTTTGACAACCGTTTGCATGAAAATGATTGAATCTTATTAAGAAAATTGTTGGCCTGGGCTATTTGTCTTCTTTCTCCAGCAAACCTGGCATAAATATTTAATTTAATTTATGGTCCTTTTTTCTTTTTGAAGCGTCTCCATAAAACTGAATGGTACCTGTCCACCATGGGGGGTGGGAAAGGATGTTTTTATATCGCTGTGTGCTGTTCTCTGTGAAACATCTAAATATGAGAGCCAGCTGCTCTGGATAGACTGGAATGGATAGACTGGAATACTCCAAGGACAGAAGGTAGGCAGGGATGGAGAAGGGTCATAGCTCAATGGTTGGTCATCTGTTTTACAAAGGTTTCTGATCCCAAATTTTTTAACATCAGCAACAAGAAAGTGACTTTCTCCTCACCCAAATTAGACTACTGAACTAAAGAGAGCTAACTAGGAGTGGATTTTGTGTTTAATGACCGGGAGCTTAGTTCTGGAACCGAAAGCAAATTCCTAGGTTCAGTCTGTGCTTAGAATGTGGCAGTTCCTTGATGCTATCTGTATGTCTTTTGCCACCAGCCTCTAGGTGGGGTTGGGGTTCTAGCACAGATGCTAAATAGACCCAGCAAGCCTGGGTCTATTTAGAGGCTTGCTGAAGCTGAGGCTCCAAGACTTTGGCCACCTCATGAGAAGAGAAGACTCCCTGGAAAAGACCCTGATGTTGGGAAAGATGGAGGGCACAAGGAGAAGGGGACGACAGAGGACGAGATGGTTGGACAGTGTTCTCGAAGCTACCAGCATGAGTTTGACCAAACTGCGGGAGGCAGTGGAAGACAGAAGTGCCTGCCATGCTTTGGTCCATGGGGTCACGAAGAGTCGGACACGACTAAACGACTAAACAACAACAACAACAACAAATTCACCCCCAAAAGCCGATGGAATGTTTAGATGAGGATTTTATTTTTATTTTTATTTTAAAAAATAGCAAACTGATGTGGAAATGTGGAGAACTGACCTTATGGTTGGAAAAATGAGAAACTCAGAGAAGCCCAAATTGACAGATTCACTCCTCTTTACAGAATATTTGACACAGGTCTAAACCAAAGCATTTACGTCTGCAACATCTTACAGGCTAAAACATCGGTGCATTACATTTGCCCAGGCCCCAGACATTTGCTTGTAGCTATCCTGAAATTGGAATGACCTGTGTGTAGCATTTCTCAAGAATGTCAGAAAACCTATCATGATGGTCATTATGAGGATGTGTTTTAAAGCATAGTAGGGGTAATAAAATGGCTCATTTGATTATTATCTTATGCAGTTACAATCTCAGCAGATTGCTTTTTCCTTATCTCCTCGGAAAACTTTCAGTATCGCCAGTCCAGTATGTTCTGCTGGTTCTTAATGAACTCTCTAATGATATCACAGGTTTAATAAAACCCATCTAAGTCTCCATCTACATTTCCCTTTATTGTTGCTGATAAGAAAGTGTCCCAGGCCACTGTAAAGTTCACTTAATGAGGCAGAAAGTTTAGGAAGAACATATTCTCAGCATCAGGGTTTTGAATTAGTTTTCCCTCTTGTCAGACCATGCAAGCTTAATGTGGGGAGTAAACAAATTGGGTGGTTGGAAGAGAAAACGGAGAGTCAATTTTTATCAGCATGGCAAATAAAGTCTTGATACTAAATCCCCAGGCCTGTTTGTGGGGGGACGTGTGTGTCAGGTTTCTTCCTCCCCATAGAAACAAAGGTCCCAATCCACCAGAGCATAGCTGTCAACTTTTCCCTTTTCTTGTGAGGAATCCTATTCGGAATAAGGGAATTTCCCTTTAAAAAAGGGAAACGTTGACAGCTATGCACTAGAGATCAGACCCTGGGTTGGGAGTATATGTGTGTGTGCGCACACAGCCTAAATGTCATAAATTACTGTATCCATTTACATACGCTCCAACATTTCTCATTCCCCCTTAACCAACCTTCCTTGACCCACCCATTTTTTGTCCCCTGCCCCACCCCACCCCACCCCACAGAGCATTTCCTATCATAAGAAGGGTGAGTGCCATCACCAACAGCACACAGCACACAGGCCCTCCTCCACCTCGAGAAAACCCCTTAATCCTGATTTTATTTTATTCTTTGGTAGATTTGCAAAAATAAAAACATACACCCGGTGCCTTCCCACCCTAAAAAAAAATGTTTAGGGGTACTTTCATTTTCCTACTCATATTGAAATACTGCCCCTCAATGAGGCCAAACCTAGATTCACAAAATGTTTAGGGGTACCCCTGCATCCCCCAGAAAAAAAACATTTCACACACCAATAAATAACTTTTAGAAAGTTGGCACGATTAGATGCAGGTGCACCAAGCAATTTTTTTAAATAATAAAGAGTCCCTGCTCTCCGCTCCCCATTTCTTCCCACCCTGGGTAAGTCCATAGCGAAGTATTTGCTATTACACTCAAATACTTCCCACTCAAATATTTTGATTGCTTTTGCAACCCAGTTCCACTTCATACTGATGACAGATGGAGGGGTGTGTGTGTTATTGGCTTGTCTGTTTGTTCGTTCTAGTTTTTACCATGCATTTTGTGCTTTTGTATTGTATTTTTATGTTGTGAAGGGTGGATGAAGGCAGTATACGTATTAATTAATTAATTACAGTAATAATAATTTAGTTGTCTGCTGAAAACTTTCATGTTTCGGTGGGCCTAATCCAGACACATGAAATGGTTA